>NW_027362761.1:487740762-489104262 GCF_046119375.1 Phyllobates terribilis | reverse complement strand
TCTGACTCCCTGGGCACGGACCGGATCACCGCCACGAGACTACAACCCTCAACAGATCCGGCTCCGGGTAAGCTCCCGCGTGCGCAACGCTGCGCGACACAGGCCCAGGGGCGCGTCACTAATATAAATGCATTTGTTTTGTGCCTTTTTTAAGACAGCCAGTGCCAATAAGGGCGCTCCTCTCCTCATGCACATACATAAAATCAATTAAAAATATTAATCCATTGGCACAGATGAACATACAGTACAGCAGGCTCCGCATGTGTGGAGTTGGCTCAGGAGTGGAGATCAATTCACACGCAACATATGACAACTGCGTTATACAGAGGGCATGTGCCTATATGGTTACCATTCAGCTGTGCGCCCCCATCTTAAAACACAAAACAAGCAGGGGCGTAATGATCGCGGTCATAGAGGGTGCAACCGGGACCAGACAAATTCTGAAGCGTGGCCCACCGACACCAATTTCACCTGGATGTGTGTCCTCTGACGCACATTCTGCTGAAATGTATTGTGATGCAGAGACCTACCAGCTCCCTGCACTGCAATACACGCTGCCAGCCAATCAGAGGCTGGCAGCAGATGTCGGCTCGCCAATGATGGGTTGCACATGGCAGTGACGTCATTCGCTGCCCTTTGGAGGCCCGCAAAAGTCAGCTCCCAGCTGGGGGAACATTATACCAGGATCATGGACATTATACCAGGATGGATCACATTATATCAGGATGGAGAACATTATACCAGGATGGCGGCCATTATACCAGGATGGCGGACATTATATCAGGATGGAGGACAATATACCAGGATGGCGGACATTATATCAGGATGGGAGACATTATATCAAGATGGAGACATTATATCAGGATGGCGGACATTATACCAGAATGGCGGAAATTGTACAAGGATGGGGGATAATATACCAGGCTGGGGACATTATATTAGGATGGGGACAATATACCAGAATTGGGGATAATATGCCTGAATGGATGACATTACACCAGGATGGCAGACATTATACCAGAAGGGGGACATGGTTATAGCATGGGGCCCAGGATGGGAAACATTATACCAAAATGGGGACATTATATCAGTCAGGGGTGATACGGGGAGGCTCAGTCAGTCAGGGGTGAAATAAAAAAATGAGGGAAATCCTCCTTTAGTGACTGAGCCCTCTCATCCTCTGTCACCAATGAGTAAAGCCCCCTATGACACTCACTGTAGGTGTTGGTGGGGGTTCACTTAGTTAAGGGTGATAATCCTGCTCAGCTACATACATCTAACCTTTGGTGAGTGATGTAGCAGGCAGCTATTCCTCTCCCTGTGCTTCTTACTGTCAGCATGTGATACAGTGGGAGCGGAGCAGTGTTACTCAGCACAGCATGGCTCATTACCTGAGCTGAATGCTCAACGCAGGGAAGATGCCACAAACAAAATTAAGACTGATTGGCTGCACTGCTGCCAATCACTGTTAGACTTATCAACAGCAGCACCGCTCTCCCTGCTTGTTCCAGGTGCGGTATCGCAGTGACAAGGATCCAGCATTATTGATCAGTGTTCTGTCAGCATGAGAAGTGAGCTGCAGTCTGCACTGTAGCAGAAGAGATTCAATGACCCATGCACTCTGCCGGGATGTCTAATGCTGGGAGGAGCAGTGATACTAATCAGTAGCACTGAAACGTGGGAGCTGCCGTGCTCAAAAGGGTGCTTCTACTCAATACTGAGCAAAGGGTCTGAATACTTATGATCATGTGATATTTCAGTTTTTATTTCTTAATAAATTTGCAAAAAATTCTACATTTCTGTTTTTTTTTCAGTCAAGATGGGGTGCAGAGTGTACTTTCATGAGCTTTGGTACCATTGCCCTTAAACTGAATGACTTGGGTCAAACGTTTGGGATATCCTTCCACAAGCTTCTCACAATAGTTGGTTGGAATTTGGGCCCATTCCTCCTGACAAAACTGGTGTAACTGATCCAGGTTTGTAGGTCGCCTTGCTTGCACCTGTCGTTTCAGTTATGCCCATAAATCTTTAATAGGATTGAGATCAGGGCTTTGTGATGGCCTCTCCAAAACATTGACTTTGTTATCCTTAAGCCACTTTGTTACCATTTTGGCAGTATGCTTCAGGTCATTGTCCATTTGGAAGACCCATTTCTGCCTAAGCTTTAACTTTCTGGCTGATGTCTTGAGATGTTGCTTCAGTATTGTCACATAATCTTTTTTTTCTTATGATGCCATTTATTTTGTAAGGTGCACCAGTCCCTCCTGAAGCAAAACAACCCCACAACATGATGCTGCCACCCCCATGTTTCACAGTAGGGATGGTATTCTTAGGCTTCCAAGCTTCTCCCTTTTTCCTCCAAACGTAATGATCGTCATTATGCCCAAAAACTTAAATTTTAGTTTCATCAAACTACAGGACATGTTTCCAAAAATGAAGGTCTTGGTTCCTGTGTGCATTTGCAAACATTGATCTGGCTTTTTTAGGTTTCTTTTGGAGCAATGGCTTCTTCCTGACAGAGTGGTCTTTAAGCCCATATTGATACAGTGCTCGTTTCACTGTGGATATTGACACAATCTTACCAGCTTCCGCCATCATCTTCACAAGGTCTTTTGCTTTTGTCCTTGGGTGGATATGCACATGTTGGACCAAAGCGCGTTCATCTCTGGGACAAAGAACCCATCTCCTTCCTGAGTGGTATGATGGCTGGACATTCCATCTTGTTTGTACTTGCGTATAATTGTTTGTACAGATGATCGAGTCACCTTCAGGATCTTGAAATTGTACCCAAGGATGAGCCAGACTTGTGCAAGTGCACAATTCTCTTCTGATATCTTGGCTGATTTCTTTAGACTTTCCCATGATGCTACACAAAGAAGCAGTATGTTATTAAAATACATCCACAGGTGTGTCTCTAATTAACTCAGATGTTGCCAAAAAAACTATCAGAAGTTTCCAAACACATGACATTATCATATGGGCAGTCCAGAATTGTTTGAAGACATAGTAATCTTAGTGTATGTAAACTTTTGACTTTGCAGTAAGTAATAAAAATGCCTTAAAACATTCTCTCTCTCTCATTATTCTGGCATTTAGCAAATATTAAAAATTATGATAATCCTAATTGACCTAAAACGGGAAAGGTTTAGTCTGATGTCATGTCAGATATTGAAAAAAACATGCATATGTGTCTTTTTATATAGTGTATGTAAACTTCTGGTTTCAACTGTATATTCACCTCTTCTCACTCCTGTTATTGGTCTCACCTGGAACTCAAACTCACAATCACAGTGTCACAACGTGCTTTCCAATAGCTCACAGGCTGTGTGCGCTAACCACTGCACAACAGCCCATAATGATAAAGATAGGAGATTTTGGTTATCTTGACTCTACATTGCAATGAATCCAGAAGCAGATTATACATCTTCATAGAAATACATTGTATATATAACAATGTATTTTTATGGTGGCTGTATACTGAGGTGAAAAAAAATATTTATCTTGTTCCTATGAGGCTATAAGCCCACGCTCCGTAATGGCAGCGTTTTGGACACAGCTTACCTGCACTGCGTAAACTCGCCAACGGCGCGGATTTACAAACCGCAGCTTTTCAATTTCTGTTGCAGAGACTCTGGTCTCCACTATAAAATGTCATTAGATGCGGTAACTCCACATGGTTCAGTGAACATATGTGGATTTACATGCGTGATTATAACGCAGTGTTTTAGATATGACGCGTTCCCTGGGCCATGGTGTACTCGGTAGCCGGGCCGGTTGATGCTGGGGCATGTCACGGTGGCAGTGACCGGGTCCGTGACCCAGGACAGTCAATTAATGGGAGAAGTAAAAGGGGAATAAAGCTTTTATAGAGATAATGTTCGTGACGCCACCTGTGGTATGCGGCTATATGGAGCCGCCGCTGCGGTGCAGATCCTCTGGAGCTGATGGTGATGCAGCAGAGTTGGTTCAGCTCTCCACAGGTAGAGCTTAGCCCCAGGGCAGGATATAGTGATGCTATGAGGTAGATGTTGTTGGTGCGGTGTAATACAGGTGATGGCGCAGATAAAGACCAGTCCGCAGCTTAATGGCGGTTTCCTCTTATCTTTACTTGCGGTTGTTAAGCAGACCGGGGCACGGGTATTAGCTGGTAGTAGAGGTCCGGGCAGCCTGGGAGCAAGTTGGGAATCCACCTCGCCAGGTGAAGTTGTAGGCCTTCCCTCTGTGCTAATCTCTCTGGCCTTGCTGCTTGTAGCTATGCTGCGGCCCTCGTCCCTGAGTAAAACATCTTTGTGCTCACCTGTATGGCATGCAGCTCAGGCCTTCCTGGAATGTCGCTCCCACGTGGCGGTGCTGGGCCCTGCGGTGCTGCTGAGTCTCCAAGCGTCTGGTGGGGCCAGGAGACCTGTAGTCTCCTGCCCTCCGGTTTCTGCTGCTGCGCCTTCAGTGCCCCATAACCTCGGACTCCGGTTCTTCTGCGCTTCTCTCCTCTGGGGTGAGCTTGAACACAGCTCCCTTCCCCAGGTCCTTCCTCGTCACCTGTCTCCAACTCTTACTAACCCCGCCTCCAGATTGAAGGGGAGGAGCTCCCCTTTCTGGTCTGGAGCCAGGAAAGTGTTGTATGCTGGTAAACCTGATTAAGGGACCCCTCCTTGCTTCCAGGCATGGCATCACCCCTTGTGAGGGAGGCAATGCCACTGTGGCAACCGAACCCCTGGGGTGCCACAGATACAGTGAGAATTTTTTTTTTTTTTTTGTGTCTACTCAGGTCTTGAACTCACAAATCTTCACACATTACAGATAAATGGTAGCTTTAGTGTGCTGAGCCACAAGCTCTTGTGGGGTAATGAGCAGAATTCCATGTACTTGATCTGTATTGCAGACTCTGACTAGGCTGATAGAAATACACTGCTGTGTGCAATGTATGTATTTGTATTCTACAGGGAGGATCAGGGTATGTGCCCACGATGCGTGCCAGCCTGCGAGCCTGACTCTCTGGAATAGCCGCTGGCTGCTTCCACTCAATATGCAAATGAGCGGCACTATTTTTTTTTTCACCTGTGGGCTTTCCTCATAGAGGTTAGGTCTATAGGAAAAGCCCGCATACGGACCCGCAAGAGAAATTGACATGCTGCAGATCTGAAAGACGCGCCGCATTTCAGTCTCCGCGGGTGATTCGCAGGTGCATGGGAGACGCATAGTGCACATGGGATTTCTACAAATCCCATCCACTATGTTGTAACATCGGCCCGCTGTGGGATTGACGCTGCATAACATGCAGCGGCTCTGGATCGTGTGTACATACCCTAAAAGATTTTTTCATCTTATAAAATTACTAAAAAAATAATGAAAAACACTTGATAATGAAAAAAAAATGTTATTTTTAATGCGTTTATTTTTAAATAATAAACATCACAAATCAGCAAATAACATGGACATATTTGGTGTTCCCTTAATCGTAACGACCCGCACAACACAGTGATCAGATTATTTACAGGGATCGGTAAATGACATAAAAAAAAAATGGCGGAATTTATATTTTTCTCTATTAACCCCATAAAAATGTAATAAAACTGTAACGCTGAGGCCGTGTTCACACGTAGTGTAAATGCTGTGTTCTTTCTGCTGCTTTTTTTCTGCAGGTGTTCGCAACCAGACGACACAGTAACAATCATCTCTGATTATGGCGTCTTTGCTGCGTTTCTTTTATGCGTTTTCCTCTTTGATGAGATTTTGGGGAAGATATGAAGCAGAGTTTTTAACACTTTTTAACAGTACAGAAAAGCTTTTATTCTTATTGTTAGTTTGGTGCGGATCCTGCAGAAAACAAAGAACACAGTATTTCTGCACTGTGTGAACACGGCCTTACAGACACAAAAAAAGCCAGATCTCATATAGTGAAGCTACATAAAGATGAGAAAGTTATGGCGGCTCCGACTGTAAATGAGGGAACAAAAAATAATCCACAACTAGAGATGAGCAGGACGCACAGAAGACGTTGCTCTGCCCTGGGTGATCAAAAGCTGCCGGGGACACTGGGTAGTTAGAGATTCGTGGCCTTCTGTCCAGCCGCCAGGTAACACTGATCTGGACACTGGACCAGAGACCCGGGAATCCATCCTCTCATCTCTAGTCCCATCTGTCCCAGATAAAACGGACAGTACTGGATTTGGGTCTACGCCCTGCAGTCTATGGAGTCTGCTGAATGCCCCTCATTACCAGTGCCCCTCTGACAACTCCTCCTGGTGGGGGAGAAAGAAATAGTAAATGGGCGTGGATTGGGGTGTGGTCAGGGGCGTGGTCAAATTTTTCCGCTGCACGCTACACACGCCGCATGATATATCCCTCTTTCTATTCTTCAAAAGTTGGGAGGTATGTGTATATCAGCTGTCCCTATAGTTAGATTTTCTTTCAGTGGTAATTACTATTGTCCCTTCAGGCTGAGTGCCCACATAGCGTTTTTCAAGCGTTCATGCTGCGGAATTTCCGCAGCGTAAACGCTTGTTAAACGCTAGGTAATCCGCACCCCATAGTCCCCAAGGGGATTCCACATGTTCTATGCACATGCTGCGGATTTTTCCGCAGCGTTTATGCTGCGTACAAAAATCCGCAGCATGTCATTTAATTTTGCGGAAGCGCAGCGGAACTCCCGCCATTGACTTGCATTGAAACGCATAGAAACCGCGACTGTACATTTGTACAAGCGGCTTCTATGCGTCTCTATGTGCGGATGGTACCCAGTTCTGGAGGAGAGGAGACTCTCATCCAGACCTGGGTACCATTGTACCTGTAAAAAAAGAATAAAATAACAAATAAAGTTTATATTCACCTGTCCGGCGGCTTCTCTCTGAATGCCGGCATCGCTTGAGGACCTGCGGTGACGTCACAGTCATGTGACCGCAGGCCCTTCACCGCTCTGTCTCGCGATATGCCGGCAGCCGGGAACCAGCCAGGAAGCAGCACTGCAGCCACGCCGGGCATCGGGGGTGAGTATAGCTTTATTTGTTTTAATTTTTACGGTCACACTGTATAAATCCATGCCGTTTGCATGGATTTATGCAGTGTGACCTAGTTGTCAAGCACTTTCCAAGTGATGCTATCGCCTGGAAAGCGCTTGTCAATCTGCATGCGTTTTTTTCTGCCAGGGAGATGCAGAAATGCTGCAGAAATTTTCTGCTTCATTTCTGCATCGTGGGCACATAGCCTCATTGTCTGCGCCGTTGCATCTAAATAACCTGTTCACAAAATCAAAGTATGTCATTGGGTTGGAAGGGGTTAAACAGGCAGTTTTGATGACATCACAAAGCACATAAACATCATAGACATCGTGTGACATCACAATTGGTGTAGAATGTACAGAGTGTAACACCGGAGCCATCTTGTTTTATTAGAGCCGGACAGCTTGAAGGGAACAAGTCCAGGTAGGGAACTCCTCACTTACGTCCTCACTCATACATTGTATAGATGGGGGGTTAGTGGTGGGATTCAGAACTGCATCATTCACCTGAAAATCTCAGCAGAAAGCGCTGGATCCTGTGTCCTGTGCTGTGATTGTTATAATGATTCTATGATTGAAAAAAAATGTTATTGACCAGATTCCAAGGAAAATCTGCACATTTTGGTGCTTTAGTAAGACAGTGTGAGCCCGGCCTAACAGGGGTTACCAATCTAGACAACCCCTTCCCTAAATGAGGACTCACTGGTCGATCAGCTGATCATCTGTCAGAGGTCTTGAAGACCCTCAGCAATCGGCTGTTTTTTCCCTCTATAACACCCATGTGCTCTAATAAAAGCATATAGAAAGGGGTGGGGCAGTTGAGACCACTCCATTTGGTTCCATTTTTCGGTAGCTTTGCCATTAATGTTGTCAAAACATAACGTTTTCATAACATAAATGTAATTGCAGACTGCTCCAGTTCTCCATTGTCAGCTCTCTTGGTCGTGTTGAACCGGGGGTGACCGGGAACTGACGGTTTATTGTAATCAGTATTTGCAGTATGGCGTCCGGTGTTTTCCCTTAGGTCATAGAGCAGTAGGTGATGCGGATTAGAATAAAAGAGTGGAAATGTTTAGGTTATAACGTGCGTCATGACTCAATTGATAATGAGGCCGGTGGTTCTTTGCAGCCTGTGATTTTGTTTTATTAATTCAACTCTTCATTGATGTTGGAAACGTGATACATAACACAGCAGAGGCAGATATTATGACATCACAGGGCACATGACATCATAGATATAACATGACATCACAATTGATACAGAATGTATAAAGTTCTAATCCTGAACCATCTTGTGTCCTGGAGGCAGCAGCTTGAGGAAGACAAGTCCAGGTAGGCAGCTGTTCACTGAACACTAAGACCCCATTCACACTTTATAATTGCACCATTTACCCCTAAAAAATCTCAGCAAACATCTGAGTGAGGTGTTCTCTGTTGTGTATCAGGATGATTCCTTAAATAGGACCTATCATTGATTCCTCTTTTTTGTAATGATAGGTGTTATGTCACATCTAGTTCAGATGAGCAGCTGTAATGAAGCACGGACAGATGACGGTGGCGCAGCAGGATGGCCGAGCAGAAACAACGGAGAACATAGTAGCTTGACAAGAGGACCAGAACCAGAATTTAAGCAACGGCTACTGGTGTAATAGAGTTACAGACTCTGTATGCCCTCAGGAGCAGCCTGTATATTGTATATTAGAGTGTAAACTCCTAGGAAAGGGTGTAGATTATTCTGTATGCTCTCAGGAGCAGCCTGTATATTGTATATTAGATTGTAAGCTCCTAGGACAGGGTGTAGATTATTCTGTATGATCTCAGGAGCAGCCTGTATATTGTATATTAGAGTGTAAGCTCCTGGGACAGGGTGTAGATTATTCTGTATGCCCTCAGGAGCAGCCTGTATATTGTATATTAGATTGTAAACTCCTAGGACAGGGTGTAGATTATTCTGTATGCTCTCAGGAGCAGCCTGTATATTGTATATTAGATTGTAAGCTCCTAGGACAGGGTGTAGATTATTCTGTATGTCCTCAGGAGCAGCCTGTATATTGTATATTAGATTGTAAGCTCCTAGGACAGGGTGTGCATTATTCTGTATGCTCTCAGGAGCAGCCTGTATATTGTATATTGTGTCACCCAGGCCTGGATGCCACAAGTGTAATTAAAGCTGTGTCTGAGAGCAAGGGCGAGGTTCTCTGGTCAGGGGAACATTAGCATGCAATGCCTCCTGTCTCAGGCCAGTAGGGGGAGCAGGCTGCCCCTATAAAAGCTGGTACTGGGGACAGGGTTAGGGAGAACTGGATTGCCTGTCTCAGCTTTGAGACGTGTCCCAGAGTGGAGCAGGGACAGACAGTTGTATTGCACCCTAAGAGGAAGTGTGGCAGTAGGAGAGAGCCACCAGTCAGAGACAAGAGGCGAAGAGAGCCTGTCTTGGCAGAGAAAAGACTTAATTTTACCAGACTTTGGTGTCTGAGGCTGGAAGGATTCCACATCCCCCAGCAGAGAACCAGTCCGCAAGGGACTATACATTCCTTGGCCTAAGAAGCCTGGAGGCCCTGCCACAACCGAAGGGACCAGTAAAGCCGTACAAGGCTGGGAGCAAAAAGGAACCCACGTCGCAGGCCATACAGGCGAGAAAGCACGGAAAGCTCGGAAACGTGGGCTGTTATCCTATCAGGAGGAGATAGTCAGAAGGAGCGCAGAAAGCACGGTAGGCCTACACCCTCACCCTGACCAGGGCCAATTTCCCCGTTGCTCTCAGACATCCAGGTCCCCTCCTAGCTGGGACTGTTTGTGGGTCAGTTTACCAGTTTAGTAAAGACCCTGGACTGCAACCTGTTGTCTGTGTGCTCCTTGCTCCTCCAGCACTACCATCACTCCCACCATCCACTATACTGCCCTGGGGCCGCACTCTTCCCGTGGGGAGTCACACTACCTTAGCTGCACACCTCATCAGCCCCAGCGGTCAGCATGCAGCGGCGGTTCCTAATAACCGCAATCCACGGGTGGCGTAGTCGGACATAATCAATATAACGGACTACCACTGGCCTGACCACCCTGAGCCACGGACCGGGCAGCCACTACTACCCCCATCGTTCCCCTAATTGCCCGGATCCGAGTGCCCCACGGCCCAGGGGGCGAGTCAGCTTTGGCGTAGTCGGCAGGATTTCGTGCCCGCAACCACCGGGTACTGCGTGCCTGAAAAAGACTGTTGTAAACTTACCTGTGGAGAAGTTTCCTGCCATCCGGAGCCGATTCCCGCCATCAGACGCCATCTTGGACCTTTTCCCGCCGTCTTCTGCCGTCTTCCCGCCATCCGCAGCTGTTTCCCGCCATCGGACGCCATCTTCAGGACGCCGCGCGGGAAGAAAAGGGGCGTGGACGTCAAAACCGCGCGAGATCCGAAGCTCCGCCCCACGCACCGACGCTGCGCAAGGTCCTGGAAGGGAGAGAGAGCGACGCTGAAGTCATCGGAGTGCGACGCCAGGTCCTCGTCCAGAGCAGCAGCGGAGCCGCGGCCTACGGAAGTGGATCGTCGGAAGGTAGGCCACACTTCACTAGGGGGGGAGGAAGATGTCGGACACAGAGGCGCCCACTACCACCAACGCAGCTGCAGCAGCGGTTATGCCCTTTTCCTTACCCTACATCCCGGGAGCGGCCTGGCTGCCCAAGTACTCAGGCGAGCCCCATGCCCTAACTGACTTCAAGGAAAGACTGTATAGTTTGTTCCAAGTTTACCCCCTGACAGAGGAACAGAAGGTCAGCATATTGACAGGGCAGTTAACTGGCGTAGCCCAAAGGGAGGTAAAATCATGGCCCACTGAGGAGAAAAGGACTGTGAAGGGTATTCTGGCCCGGCTGCGGGGTACCTTTGATACACGTACCTCCGCTGAGATTAAAATGAGGTTCTATGGATGTAAGCAGCGGGCACAGGACAGCATCAGAGACTATGCCCTAAATCTGCAGGAAGCCTTGAGGGCTATTCAACAAACTGACCCTGGCAGTGTGCAGGAAACCGATAAGCTGCTAACAGAACAATTCATAGAGGGTCTGCTGTCTAGCGCCCACAGGGCCCAACTGCGCCTCATGTTCTTTCAGAACCCCGACCTGACCTTTGCCCAATTTAAGGACAGGGCCATAAGGGTGCTCCGTGAATCTGCAACCAGTGGCGCTATAAACCCCCGGCGCCCTGCTATCACCTACCACCAGGAGGCGGCGCCCTCCTCTATGGACTCTGTGGAGGCTGATGCACAGGCCCTGAACCAAGCCCCGTCGAAAGGCCTGCACCACCAAGTCCAGGAGCTGACCAGGAGCGTCGCGGCGTTGACCAGGACCGTCCAGGCATTGCAAGTGGACCCGTCAAGACCCATCGAGCTGGCTTCAAGTCCGGAGGATGTCCCGTGGCGTCGACAGAGGAGGATCCCGTCGTTCCGAGGGAGGCCCACAGACCGCTATGCAGAGGATGGACAGCCCGGACACATTTCCAGGTACTGTAATTTAAACGGGTCCAACCTGGGGCAGAGGGCCGACTCCCAGGCATAAGATCACCAGGCCCTTACAATTGGCGTAATAAGTACGTTGGGGGGCGCCCGGTTTTACCCGTGGTGCTGGACGGTATCCCCATGAGCGCCTTGCTGGATACTGGGTCACAAGTAACCACAATCCCTTATGTACTTTTTAAGCAGTATTGGACTGATGCTGATATCACACGGTATTCAGACAGTAACTTGAGCATCATCGCCAGTAATGGCTTACCCGTGCCGCAGATGGGGTTCAAGGAGATGACCATTAAAATTGGTAAAGTTGAACTGCCGGCACAGGGAGTAATTATTGTGGACATTGACCGTCGTGAAAGTCACCCTAAAATAACTGTGGGTACTAACATAATTGAAAATTGTCTTTCAGAAGTAATTGTAATTCTACAACAGGTGGTGGTGAATGCTAGTTCCAGCCAACAGAGAGTCCTCAACAAGGAGATAAAAGCCCTGATGAGACGGCAGCAGGTAGAACTGTCTGGTGGTGAGATCGGTAGCGTAAGACTCAGTGATCCATTCCCCATTTCCATGCCTCCCAAAAGTGAAATGATGATCTGGTGTCGGACTGCAATCGGGTTGAGAGGTAGAGACTACCAAGCCATGGTAGAACCCGTGTACTCAGACAGCAGGCCCACCATTTTGACAGCCCGGGGGGTGGTTGATGTCCGTCATGGGAGGGTGCCCGTCCGCATCCTCAACATTGGGGAGAGGGAAGTACACTTACCCAGGTACGCTACACTCGCCAAACTGTTTGTCGTCGAACACCAAGCTATCAGGGCCGTGGAACCCTTGCCTCCATCTCCACAGGCGGAGGGTAATGGCTCCCAGAAACAAAAGGAGGACTGGTGCCAGAAACTCCACGTGGGTGCTGACTCCACTCCCCTGCACCAAAAACAAGGAGTCTACCGGGTGGTACAGGAGTACGAGAGAGTCTTTAGTAAGCACCCGCTAGACTTCGGCAGAGTAAAGGGGATAGAACACCACATCCCCACAGGGAGCCACCCACCAATAAAAGAGAGACACAGGCCTGTACCCCCAGCACATTATCAGAACGCAAAGGGCATGCTAAGAGAGATGAAAGAAGCTGGGGTCATTAGAGACAGCTGTAGCCCCTGGGCAGCCCCTTTGGTTCTGGTCAAAAAGAAAGACGGCACCATGAGAATGTGCGTGGACTATAGACAAATCAACCGTATCACCCACAAAGACGCATATCCGCTGCCTAGAATAGAAGAGTCTTTAGCCGCACTAAAATCTGCTAACTTCTTTTCTACTTTGGACCTTACTAGCGGGTACTGGCAGGTTCCTGTGGCAGAGGCTGACAAGGAGAAGACCGCCTTCACCACCCCGATGGGACTGAGCGAATTCAGCTGTATGCCTTTCGGGCTCTGCAACGCACCAGGGACCTTCCAGCGGCTGATGGAATGCTGTCTAGGGCACCGAAACTTCGAGACGGTCCTCCTTTACCTGGACGACGTGATCGTCTATTCGAAGACCTACAAGGACCATCTCAAGCACCTGGCCGAGGTGTTCGAAGCCCTGGCAGGCTATGGCCTGAAGGTGAAACCATCGAAGTGCCACCTGCTGAAACCAAAGTTCCAGTACCTAGGGCACGTGGTAAGTGCGGAAGGAGTGGCCCCCGACCCTGACAAGGTCACGGCAATCAAGAGCTGGCCAAGCCCCTCGAACATCAAAGAGGTGAGACAGTTTCTCGGGTTGGTAGGCTACTACCGAAGGTTCATCCCCGGGTTCACTAAGATGGCAGCTCCTATGCAGGACCTCCTGATCGGACAGTCCAAGTCCAGAAGTCAAAAGCCACCCTTCAAGTGGGATAAACCGGAAGAGGAGTCCTTCCGCCAGCTAAAGTTGGCCCTCACTGGGGATGAGATCCTGGCCTACCCTGATTATGGCCAGCCTTTCATTCTCCACACAGATGCCAGTAATGTGGGACTGGGAGCCGTACTGTCCCAAAACCAACAGGGCAGAGAACGGGTGATCGCATACGCCAGCCGGAAGCTGAGGCCCACCGAAAGGAACCCGGAGAATTACAGCTCCTTCAAGCTAGAATTCTTGGCGGTGGTGTGGGCCGTGACGGAACGCTTCAAGCATTACCTGGCCTCCGCAAAGTTCACCGTGTACACGGACAACAACCCGTTGACACACCTGGACAATGCAAGACTGGGTGCCCTAGAACAGCGGTGGATGGCCCGTCTCTCCAACTATGACTTCGTGATCAAGTACCGGGCAGGCAAAGCCAACGCGGACGCCGTATCAAGAATGCCTCACTTACCTGAAGGTGACGAAGACCCAGAAGAGCTGGAGGAGGTAGAACTCCCCGCGTTTCACCGGTATGGAGCCGCTCAACACTCTCACTGCGTGAAGGAGGAGGATCTAACAACTGTGATGATGAATCCCCTACCTCACCACAGCTGGGCCGAGACCCAAGATAGTGACCCTGCAGTCCGCCTGGTGAAAGATCTGCTGACCCGGGAAGACGCCCGCCTAGATCCAGATGCCCCAGAGGAAGCCAAGCAGCTATGGAAGGAGAAGAGCAAGCTGTTCCTCTATGAAGGCAAGTTGTGCAGAAGGATTGTCAACCACCGGACGCACGAGCTGACCTGGCAAGTCGTGGTCCCAAGGCGGGATGCAGCTATGGTCCTGGGGGCTTACCATGACAGAGCGGGACACTTTGGTTGGAAGAAACTGGAGTTCCTGCTAAGAGGAAGATTCTTTTGGGTCGGCATGAGAGGAGCTGTAGAAAAATGGTGCAGAGACTGTGGCCCTTGTCACCTGAGGAGGAAGGACCGCACCAGCCAGAAGACACCCTTGAGGCCCATCGTCACCACGCAGCCTCTTGAGCTGGTAGCTCTGGACCACGTCAAATTGGCTCCAAGCCGGTCCGGATACATCTATGCCCTGACAATCGTGGACCACTATTCCCGTTTTCTAGTGGTGGTCCCGGTAAAGGACTTGACAGCCCAAACAGCGGCCAGAACCTTCCAGCAATACTTCTGCCATCCACACGGGTATCCGGAACAGGTCCTGACAGACCAGGGTCCAGCGTTTGAAGCTGAAATCTTCCAGGAGTTCTGCAACCTCTATGGCTGTAAGAAGATTCGTACAACGCCTTACCACCCCCAAACCAACGGGATGTGTGAGAAGATGAACAATATAGTCATTGATCTCCTGAAGACGTTGCCCCTGGAGGAACGCAGCCTGTGGCCAGAAAAACTGCCGGACCTGATAGACATGTACAACAATATCCCGGTGAATGCTACAAACTGCACCCCGGCTTACCTGATGCGAGCTAGACCGGGTAAGCTGCCAGTAGACCTGGAGATGGGAGTCCTAATACCTGAGGACACCTCCCCGGATGCGGAATGGGATACGGAAAGGCAACTGCAGTACAAGAAGGTACAGGAGAGTGTGGAGAAGAGCCTGGCCCAGGTGAGAGAGAAGCAAGAAAGACTCTTCAATCAACACGCCCCTGCTAGTCCCCTAGAACCTGGTGAGCAAGTCCTAAAGCGAAAAAGAAGGCTACATAAGTTGGACGACCAGTGGGAAAGGGAACCCTACACCGTACTGCAGTCTGACCACGACAACCCAAAGGTGTGCGTAATCACCAAGGACGGAGGAGAAACCACTAGTGTCGTCTCCAGGGACCACCTCAAAAGATGCCCCGAGCAACTCCGTAGTGCAGAAGAGGATCAGAGTGACCTTGAACCCGCAGAGGACAAGGAAGAAATGATCAGCACCGTTCTCGGAGAGTTCCCTCAGTCCTGGACTCGCATAAATGATGCCATAGTGGTACCTGTCCTGCATTTCCTGCAACCGGCACAGCAACAACCAACACCAGAGCCGGAAGGTGAAGAGGAGCAAGCGGTTCCAGAGGCAGAAGAGCCTGTTCCAGCAGCCCAGGAGAGTCAACCCTCTGCTGACAGTGAGCCTGCCATGCCTGCGGTAAGCCAAAGAACCCGCAGACAGCTGCCTGCCTTACCTGTACACCCAGCTGGTAGCTGTACCCCTAACGCTAGTGGGGAAAGCCAAGTCAATCCACCACCAGACAGTGGGTTAAGGAGGTCAACCAGGAGCACAAAGGGACAGATACCCGCTCGCTGGAGAATATAGAGTGTACTAAAAGTGTAAATAACCCTGTTGCCAAATGTTGAATTGTTTGCCAAGTTACATGCTTGTTTGGTAATTCTGTGTTTCAGTTTCTTGCAGCTACCGTAAGGATTCACAGGTTATGGACTTTTTATAACCGGGACCTTGTATGGACTGCGTTCTGAGCCTAACCCAGGAATGAACTAAGACTGTAAAGGACTTGGGGTAGGACAGACCCCCACCTGGTTAAGGCTCCCGTTGTTTTGGTGATATGGACACCCGGTCACAGACCACACTGTGACCTAAAGAACTCAATTTGTGCGTCATCTGTCTATTAATGTTTTATTGATTATGCATATTGTCTTTGTTTATTGTTTAGTCCCGGAGTACTAAATTTCACTAGGGGGGAATGTGTCACCCAGGCCTGGATGCCACAAGTGTAATTAAAGCTGTGTCTGAGAGCAAGGGCGAGGTTCTCTGGTCAGGGGAACATTAGCATGCAATGCCTCCTGTCTCAGGCCAGTAGGGGGAGCAGGCTGCCCCTATAAAAGCTGGTACTGGGGACAGGGTTAGGGAGAACTGGATTGCCTGTCTCAGCTTTGAGACGTGTCCCAGAGTGGAGCAGGGACAGACAGTTGTATTGCACCCTAAGAGGAAGTGTGGCAGTAGGAGAGAGCCACCAGTCAGAGACAAGAGGCGAAGAGAGCCTGTCTTGGCAGAGAAAAGACTTAATTTTACCAGACTTTGGTGTCTGAGGCTGGAAGGATTCCACATCCCCCAGCAGAGAACCAGTCCGCAAGGGACTATACATTCCTTGGCCTAAGAAGCCTGGAGGCCCTGCCACAACCGAAGGGACCAGTAAAGCCGTACAAGGCTGGGAGCAAAAAGGAACCCACGTCGCAGGCCATACAGGCGAGAAAGCACGGAAAGCTCGGAAACGTGGGCTGTTATCCTATCAGGAGGAGATAGTCAGAAGGAGCGCAGAAAGCACGGTAGGCCTACACCCTCACCCTGACCAGGGCCAATTTCCCCGTTGCTCTCAGACATCCAGGTCCCCTCCTAGCTGGGACTGTTTGTGGGTCAGTTTACCTGTTTAGTAAAGACCCTGGACTGCAACCTGTTGTCTGTGTGCTCCTTGCTCCTCCAGCACTACCATCACTCCCACCATCCACTATACTGCCCTGGGGCCGCACTCTTCCCGTGGGGAGTCACACTACCATAGCTGCACACCTCATCAGCCCCAGCGGTCTGCATGCAGCGGCGGTTCCTAATACCCGCAATCCACGGGTGGCGTAGTCGGACATAATCAATATAACGGACTACCACTGGCCTGACCACCCTGAGCAACGGACCGGGCAGCCACTACTACCCCCATCGTTCCCCTAATTGCCCGGATCCGAGTGCCCCACGGCCCAGGGGGCGAGTCATATATTAGATTGTAAGCTCCTAGGACAGGGTGTACATTATACTGTATGCCCTCAGGAACAGCCTGTATATTGTATATTAGATTGTAAACTCCTAGGACAGGGTGTGCATTATTCTGTATGCTCTCAGGAGCAGCCTGTATATTGTATATTAGATTGTAAACTCCTAGGACAAGGCGTAGATTATTCTGTATGCTCTCAGGAGCAGCCTGTATATTGTATATTAGATTGTAAGCTCCTAGGACAGGGTGTGCATTATTCTGTATGCCCTCAGGAGCAGCCTGTATATTGTATATTAGATTGTAAGCTCCTAGGACAGGGTGTACATTATTCTGTATGCCCTCAGGAGCAGCCTGTATATTGTATATTAGATTGTAAGCTCCTAGGACAGGGTGTGCATTATTCTGTATGCTCTCAGGAGCAGCCTGTATATTGTATATTAGATTGTAAGCTCCTAGGACAGGCTGTGCATTATTCTGTATGCCCTCAGGAGCAGCCTGTATATTGTATATTAGATTGTAAACTCCTAGGACAGGGTGTGCATTATTCTGTATGCTCTCAGGAGCAGCCTGTATATTGTATATTAGATTGTAAACTCCTAGGACAAGGCGTAGATTATTCTGTATGCTCTCAGGAGCAGCCTGTATATTGTATATTAGATTGTAAGCTCCTAGGACAGGGTGTGCATTATTCTGTATGCCCTCAGGAGCAGCCTGTATATTGTATATTAGATTGTAAGCTCCTATGACAGGGTGTACATTATTCTGTATGCCCTCAGGAGCAGCCTGTATATTGTATATTAGATTGTAAGCTCCTAGGACAGGGTGTGCATTATTCTGTATGCTCTCAGGAGCAGCCTGTATATTGTATATTAGATTGTAAGCTCCTAGGACAGGCTGTGCATTATTCTGTATGCCCTCAGGAGCAGCCTGTATATTGTATATTAGATTGTAAGCTCCTAGGACAGGGTGTGCATTATTCTGTATGCTCTCAGGAGCAGCCTGTATATTGTATATTAGATTGTAAGCTCCTAGGACAGGGTGTAGATTATTCTGTATGCTCTCAGGAGCAGCCTGTATATTGTATGTTAGATTGTAAACTCTTAGGAAAGGGTGTAGATTATTCTGTATGCTCTCAGGAGCAACCTGTATATTGTATATTAGATTGTAAACTCCTAGGACAGGGTGTAGATTATTCTGTATGCTCTCAGGAGCAACCTGTATATTGAATATTAGAGTGCAAGCTCCTGGGACAATGTTTGCATTATTCTGTATGCCCTCAGGAGCAGCCTGTATATTGTATATTAGAGTGTAAGCTCCTAGGACAGGCTGTACATTATTCTGTATGCTCTTAGGAGCAGCCTGTATATTGTATGTTAGATTGTAAACTCCTAGGACAGGGTGTAGATTATTCTGTATGTCCTCAGGAGCAGCCTGTATATTGTATATTAGAGTGTAAGCTCCTAGGACAGGGTGTAGATTATTCTGTATGCTCTCAGGAGCAGCCTGTATATTGTATATTAGAGTGTAAGCTCCTAGGACAGGGTGTGCATTATTCTGTATGCTCTCAGGAGCAGCCTGTATATTGTATATTAGATTGTAAACTCCTATTACAGGGCGTAGATTATTCTGTATGCTCTCAGGAGCAGCCTGTATATTGTATATTAGATTTTAAGCTCCTAGGACAGGGTGTAGATTATTCTGTATGCTCTCAGGAGCAGCCGGTATATTGTATATTAGATTGTAAACTCCTAGGACAGGGTGTAGATTATTCTGTATGCCCTCAGGAGCAGCCTGTATATTGTATATTAGAGTGTAAGCTCCTAGGACAGGGTGTAGATTACTCTGTATGCCCTCAGGAGCAGGCTTTATATTGTATATTAGATTGTAAACTCCTAGGACAGGGTGTAGATTATTCTGTATGCTCTCAGGAGCAGCCTGTATATTGTATATTAGATTGTAAGCTCCTAAGACAGGGCGTAGATTATTCTATATAACCTCAGGAGCAGCCTGTATATTGTATATTAGATTGTAAACTCCTAGGACAGGGCGTAGATTATTCTGTATGCTCTCAGGAGCGGCCTGTATATTGTATATTAGATTGTAAGCTCCTAGGACAGGGCGTAGATTATTCTGTATGCTCTCAGGAGCAGCCTGTATATTGTATATTAGATTGTAAGCTCCTAGGACAGGGCATAGATTATTCTGTATGCCCTCAGGAGCAGCCTGTATATTGTATATTAGATTGTAAGCTCCTAGGACAGGGCGTAGATTATTCTGTATGCTCTCAGGAGCGGCCTGTATATTGTATATTAGATTGTAAGCTCCTAGGACAGGGTGTAGATTATTCTGTATGCCCTCAGGAGCAGCCTGTATATTGTATATTAGATTGTAAGCTCCTAGGACAGGGCGTAGATTATTCTGTATGCTCCCAGGAGCAGCCTGTATATTGTATATTAGATTGTAAACTCCTAGGACAGGGTGTAGATTATTCTGTATACTCTCAGGAGCAGTCTGTATATTGTATATTAGATTGTAAACTCCTAGGACAGGGTGTAGATTATTCTGTATGCTCTCAGGAGCAGCCTGTATATTGTATATTAGATTGTAAGCTCCTATGACAGGGTGTAGATTATTCTGTATGCCCTCAGGAGCAGCCTGTATATTGTATATTAGAGTGTAAGCTCCTAGGACAAGGTGTAGATTATTCTGTATGCTCTCAGGAGCAGTCTGTATATTGTATATTAGAGTGTAAGCTCCTAGGACAGGGTGTGCATTATTCTGTATGCTCTCAGGAGCAGCCTGTATATTGTATATTAGATTGTAAACTCCTAGGACAAGGCGTAGATTATTCTGTATGCTCTCAGGAGCAGCCTGTATATTGTATATTAGATTGTAAGCTCCTAGGACAGGGTGTGCATTATTCTGTATGCCCTCAGGAGCAGCCTGTATATTGTATATTACAGTGTAAGCTCCTAGGACAGGGCGTAGATTATTCTGTATGCTCTCAGGAGCAGTCTGTATATTGTATATTAGAGTGTAAGCTCCTAGGACAGGGTGTGCATTATTCTGTATGCTCTCAGGAGCAGCCTGTATATTGTATATTAGATTGTAAGCTCCTAGGACAGGGTGTGCATTATTCTGTATGCTCTCAGGAGCAGCCTGTATATTGTATATTAGATTGTAAGCTCCTAGGACAGGCTGTGCATTATTCTGTATGCCCTCAGGAGCAGCCTGTATATTGTATATTAGATTGTAAGCTCCTAGGACAGGGTGTGCATTATTCTGTATGCCCTCAGGAGCAGCCTGTATATTGTATATTAGATTGTAAGCTCCTAGGACAGGGTGTGCATTATTCTGTATGCTCTCAGGAGCAGCCTGTATATTGTATATTAGATTGTAAGCTCCTAGGACAGGCTGTGCATTATTCTGTATGCCCTCAGGAGCAGCCTGTATATTGTATATTAGATTGTAAGCTCCTAGGACAGGGTGTGCATTATTCTGTATGCTCTCAGGAGCAGCCTGTATATTGTATATTAGATTGTAAGCTCCTAGGACAGGGTGTAGATTATTCTGTATGCTCTCAGGAGCAACCTGTATATTGAATATTAGAGTGCAAGCTCCTGGGACAATGTTTGCATTATTCTGTATGCCCTCAGGAGCAGCCTGTATATTGTATATTAGAGTGTAAGCTCCTAGGACAGGCTGTACATTATTCTGTATGCTCTTAGGAGCAGCCTGTATATTGTATGTTAGATTGTAAACTCCTAGGACAGGGTGTAGATTATTCTGTATGTCCTCAGGAGCAGCCTGTATATTGTATATTAGAGTGTAAGCTCCTAGGACAGGGTGTAGATTATTCTGTATGCTCTCAGGAGCAGCCTGTATATTGTATATTAGAGTGTAAGCTCCTATGACAGGGTGTAGATTATTCTGTATGCCCTCAGGAGCAGCCTGTATATTGTATATTAGAGTGTAAGCTCCTAGGACAAGGTGTAGATTATTCTGTATGCTCTCAGGAGCAGCCTGTATATTGTATATTACAGTGTAAGCTCCTAGGACAGGGCGTAGATTATTCTGTATGCTCTCAGGAGCAGTCTGTATATTGTATATTAGAGTGTAAGCTCCTAGGACAGGGTGTAGATTATTCTGTATGCTCTCAGGAGCGGCCTTTATATTGTATATTAGAGTGTAAGCTCCTAGGACAGGGTGTAGATTATTCTGTATGCTCTCAGGAGCGGCCTGTATATTGTATATTAGAGTGTAAGCTCCTAGGACAGGGTGTGCATTATTCTGTATGCCCTCAGGAGCAGCCTGTATATTGTATATTAGAGTGTAAGCTCATAGGACAGGGTGTAGATTATTCTGTATGCTCTCAGGAGCAGCCTGTATATTGTATATTAGATTGTAAGCTCCTAGAACAGGGTGTAGATTATTCTGTATGCCCTCAGGAGCAGCCTGTATATTGTATATTAGAGTGTAAACTCCTAGGACAGGGTGTACATTATTCTGTATGCTCTCAGGAGCAGCCTGTATATTGTATATTAGATTGTAAGCTCCTAGGACAGGGTGTAGATTATTCTGTATGCTCTCAGGAGCATCCTGTAAATTGTTTATTAGATTGTAAACCCCTAGGACAGGGTGTAGATTATTCTGTATGCTCTCAGGAGCAGCCTGTATATTGTATATTAGAGTGTAAACTCCTAGGACAGGGTGTACATTATTCTGTATGCTCTCAGGAGCAGCCTGTATATTGGATATTAGATTCTAAGCTCCTAGGACAGGGTGTAGATTATTCTGTATGCTCTCAGGAGCAGCCTGTATATTGTATATTAGATTGTAAACTCCTAGGACAGGGTGTAGATTATTCTGTATGCTCTCAGGAGCAGCCGGTATATTGTATATTAGATTGTAAACTCCTATGACAGGGTGTAGATTATTCTGTATGCCCTCAGGAGCAGCCTGTATATTGTATATTAGAGTGTAAGCTCCTAGGACAGGGTGTAGATTATTCTGTATGCTCTCAGGAGCAGGCTGTATATTGTATATTAGAGGGTAAGCTCCTAGGACAGGGCGTAGATTATTCTGTATGCTCTCAGGAGCAGGCTGTATATTGTATATTAGAGGGTAAGCTCCTAGGACAGGGCGTAGATTATTCTGTATGCTCTCAGGAGCAGGCTGTATATTGTATATTAGAGGGTAAGCTCCTAGGACAGGGCGTAGATTATTCTGCATGCTCTCAGGAGCAGCCTGTATATTGTATATTAGATTGTAAGCTCCTAGGACTGGGCGTAGATTATTCTGAATGCTTTCAAGAGCAGCCTGTATATTGTATATTAGAGTGTAAACTCCTAGGGCAGGGTGTACATTATTCTGTATGCTCTCAGGAGCAGCCTGTATATTGTATATTAGATTGTAAGCTCCTAGGACTGGGCGTAGATTATTCTGAATGCTCTCATGAGCAGTCTGTATATTGTATATTAGAGTGTAAACTCCTAGGACAGGGTGTACATTATTCTGTATGCTCTCAGGAGGAGCCTGTATATTGTATATTAGATTCTAAGCTCCTAGGACAGGGTGTAGATTATTCTGTATGCTCTCAGGAGCAGCCTGTATATTGTATATTAGAGTGTAAGCTCCTAGGACAGGGTGTAGATTATTCTGTATGTGACGCGCCCCCTGGGCCATATTCTTTTAGGGGGAATACCCGGAGCCGGATCAGATGGGAGTTGTAGTCTTCCGAGTGGCTGTGACCCGGTCCGTGCCCAGGGTGTCAAACTCAGTTGTATGTGGCAGTCCTACAGATGTTAATAAGTTCTTAATGTCGACTACGCCACCCGTTGTATTGCGGTCACTATGGCCGCCGCTGCAGCAGGGTCCGCTGAGGCTGATGGTGTAGGTGCAGCTTTTGATGGTATAACCCCCAACGGGTGGGGTATAGCCTCAGGGGGTCAGGTGCAGAGGATGGGGGTTGTGGTGGAGCAGCATAGATGTTAAAGGAAGACAGAGTCGGGTTATGCAGTTAAGGGTATTTACTCACTGCTGATGTTCCGGTCACTCCAGCTTCAAGTGACCTCCCGAGCCGTGCTGCATCCACCAGGTCCTGGATCCAGCCAACCCCCAAGCGAGTCCGGAGCGTGACCCTGAGCTCTCCTTCTGTCCTTTCTCTGGCCGTCCCCACTAGTGATCCACCCAGGTCCAGCTCCCTCGGGCCTTCTGTTGGGAGACCCTTGGCCTTGGGTTCCCTGACCCTCCACGTGGTATGCCTTCGGGGTGGATGTGGTGGGTGGCCGTGGCAGACGCTGCCCACGGCCTCCGGTCTCTGGCTGGGGTGTGTTTTTGCCCCCACCAGCTTGGGTTCCGGTACCCTGATGCCGACTCTTCACCCGTGGATTGGATTTGGGGTCTCAGAGTCCTCTCTTCTGTTTCCCCCTCTGGGTCTCTCTTTCTTCTCCTCTCTCACTCTGGCTCAGGCTTCTCTGCTCTGCTCTTCTGCTCTCCAACAGACTCTTTGCAAAAGGCTGACTCACTCCTCCTCTACAGCAGACTGACTGACCCTGTTCTTTGATGGTGCCCACCTTAAATACTCCCTCTATGTGTGAGCTCAGGTGACCAGCACCCAATGAGCTCCTATCTTTACCCAGGCTGCTCCCCCTATCTGCCCCTACACTACTTGGGATGTACCACCCCCCTCCCACTCCAGCCAGGAACAGACTCGGTCGTACCTGCACATTTCTAAGTGGGAGTACCGTCGGCCTGTTCCTCGGAAATGGGATGTATGTAGTGCATGCAGCCTACCGAGCTCAGTTCCACACTCCATCCTTACCCGGGAGTGGAATATCACACCTCTGGGTTGAGGTGCAATACCCCTGTAGCAGCCGAATCCTCAGGGTGCTACATTCCCCCCTGGTAAATCACAGCACGTCCTCGGGCTGTAAGACATAATACCAAAACATACAAATTTTTGCATAAACATATAAAACATATAAAACACTATATATATATATATCAATATAAAACATTCTCGTCGCCTCTGGCTCCTCCTCCGGTCACTGTGCAACGTGTGACCGGGTAAAGTGCGACAGTCTCTCTAGAAAACTGGTTTTCCTATAAAACCGGTAGGGGGCGCTTTAGGACGCGCAACTATATACAAGGATTATGGCCGCTCTCAGTCCTCGGCCAGGTAATGGGAAAGGAATGACCGCTCTCAGTCCTCGGTCAGTGGGATTTAGGGAAATACGGGTAACAGTTCAATTTGCTGGTCCCAACGGGGACTATATTAGCAACAGCAACAGTTTCAGTTTCAGTTCCAGTTCCAGTTTCAGTTTCAGTTCACGGTTTCAGTTCACGGTGCCCCGACGGGCAACTATATACAGCTTCTGCTTCGCTGTCCTTAGCGACGGCGTCCTCCTGCTCTTGCTTTATGGTTACCTTTGGCTTCAGACCCGTCCGGGTCCTCTTGCTCTTCCTCCTCACACCGCAGCTCTTCCTCCGTCAGGCGATGCACATGGAGGGCGTAGGGACCTTTGGCACACTTGTGCCGGGTGAAGGTGACCTCGTCCCCGATGTAAAGGTCACGACCTCTGTGTCCCTCCGGTAGGTGGGACTCAACGTCTCTCCTGGTTACGAAGACGTCGCCTAGGGTGTGGTGGTCTCGGATGAAGCCCCACCCATGCTGCAGGTTAAACTTTATCACAGTCCCGTTGGTGCGGGGACTATGCGCTGCACGGGGGTCTCTCCTGGCCCGGCTCTTCTGCTCCGCGCTCTTTACTTGAGCTTGCTGTTCCCGGACCCGCCTCTCTCTCCGCTCCCTCTCGAAGTCCTCGAGCTGTTGGCGGCAGCACTCAGCACGCTCCGCTGCAGCTGCCCGAGTCTCTTGAGTGAACCCCATAAGATCTTCTCCGGTGGGGTCCCACTCAAACTGTGCTTCCGCTAGCGGGGGCGAGATCCTCTTGACGGGCTTTGGAGCCGGGATCAGGGGTTCATCCAGGGGTCTCTCTCTCCGGAGTCGGGGATGGTGGAACTCCGGTGGCCATATAAATGGCTGCCCATCCGGGCACGTATGCTGGGCGTACAGGTCCTCTCCCAGATGCGGCACTCTTGGTCTTATGGGCGCGGTGGTGGTGGCGCCCGGGTTGTCCGGGCCTTGCGGCCAGGCCTGGGGTATCTGGAAGGTGAAGGGCACCGTAAGGACGGCGGCGCCCTGGGCTACTTGGCCCTGCAACCAGGCCGGGGGCTCCGCGGAGGTAGGGGGCGCTGTTGGTATTGCGGCGCCCGGGGGTACTGGGCCTTGCGACCAGGCTGGTGGTACTTCCTGCTTGGTCACGCTCGGGGTCGGGGCGTGTGACGTCACAGGGGTCGCGGCTCCCGTTTGAGGCCTAGTCTGCGGCGGTGACGTTGCAGCGACGGGCACGGCAGGATAGACTTCGGGCTCTGCGACGGGGAGCTGGGGCAGGTACGCGGTTTCCCGGTTTGGGGTATAGACGTCCCCTTTACCTGCCTCCACTTGTTCGGCTCCCTTCTCGGCGCCGTCTCCGGCCTTCAGTCCTCCCGCGCCATCCTCAGAGGCGGTCTGTCTCCTCGTCTCGGGTGGCGTGCTCCGCTGACAGGTCTCGGTCTGCTGGGCCATCTCACGGCTCCATTCCGCCAACGTCTCTCGCTGCACCCGGGCCATCCTCCTTGCGAGGCCCTCCAGAGCGGTCTGTGCACACTCCCGGTCTCGGGGGAGCTGTGCTAGGACCTCCACTAGGCCTAGTGGGGTCGTTGTTTCCAGCAGGCTCCTGACCAACGGGTCGGTGCTGCTCTGCTCTCCTACAGTCGTCTCCAGCAGGCTCCTGGCCAGCGGGCCGGTGCTGCTCTGCTTTCTCGCCATCTCCGGGTAAGCTCCTCCGATATTCTTCTCCAGGCTTCTTGCCTCCGGGTGCGCTCGCTCCAGACTGCTCCAGGCGGCACCCATCTTTGTTCTCTCCTTTCGTCTCCTCCCACCTCGAGGGCGGTCCCGGGGCCACTTGGTGACTGTCAGCTCCAGGGGCAGTTCTTTCACGCTGACAGACACCTCTAGCATCACAGTCTCTGTTGGTGGGGGCGGTTTCCACTTTTGGCGCCATTTTCGGTCCTGGCCCACGATGGGAGGCGGCCTCTTGCCATCCTCTGGCACGCCCATAATGGCGTCCGCTCTGACAAGGCGGGAAATCCTTGGAAATGGCGGGAACCGCTTCCCAGTGGCGGGAAACTCTGCAGATGGCGGGAAAAAGCTGTTTATGGCGGACAACCGGCGGGAATCGACTGGTGATGGGGTCCGATGGCGGGGACCCTCCGGAACCGGCAGGAGACTTCTTTCTGAGGTAAACTTGTTCTTTTCTTCAGGCACGCAGTACCCGGGTGTTGCGGGCACGTAATCCTGCCGACTACGCCAAAGTTGACGCGCCCCCTGGGCCATATTCTTTTAGGGGGAATACCCGGAGCCGGATCAGATGGGAGTTGTAGTCTTCCGAGTGGCTGTGACCCGGTCCGTGCCCAGGGTGTCAAACTCAGTTGTATGTGGCAGTCCTACAGATGTTAATAAGTTCTTAATGTCGACTACGCCACCCGTTGTATTGCGGTCACTATGGCCGCCGCTGCAGCAGGGTCCGCTGAGGCTGATGGTGTAGGTGCAGCTTTTGATGGTATAACCCCCAACGGGTGGGGTATAGCCTCAGGGGGTCAGGTGCAGAGGATGGGGGTTGTGGTGGAGCAGCATAGATGTTAAAGGAAGACAGAGTCGGGTTATGCAGTTAAGGGTATTTACTCACTGCTGATGTTCCGGTCACTCCAGCTTCAAGTGACCTCCCGAGCCGTGCTGCATCCACCAGGTCCTGGATCCAGCCAACCCCCAAGCGAGTCCGGAGCGTGACCCTGAGCTCTCCTTCTGTCCTTTCTCTGGCCGTCCCCACTAGTGATCCACCCAGGTCCAGCTCCCTCGGGCCTTCTGTTGGGAGACCCTTGGCCTTGGGTTCCCTGACCCTCCACGTGGTATGCCTTCGGGGTGGATGTGGTGGGTGGCCGTGGCAGACGCTGCCCACGGCCTCCGGTCTCTGGCTGGGGTGTGTTTTTGCCCCCACCAGCTTGGGTTCCGGTACCCTGATGCCGACTCTTCACCCGTGGATTGGATTTGGGGTCTCAGAGTCCTCTCTTCTGTTTCCCCCTCTGGGTCTCTCTTTCTTCTCCTCTCTCACTCTGGCTCAGGCTTCTCTGCTCTGCTCTTCTGCTCTCCAACAGACTCTTTGCAAAAGGCTGACTCACTCCTCCTCTACAGCAGACTGACTGACCCTGTTCTTTGATGGTGCCCACCTTAAATACTCCCTCTATGTGTGAGCTCAGGTGACCAGCACCCAATGAGCTCCTATCTTTACCCAGGCTGCTCCCCCTATCTGCCCCTACACTACTTGGGATGTACCACCCCCCTCCCACTCCAGCCAGGGACAGACGCTGTCGTACCTGCACATTTACTGGTGGGAGTACCGTTGTTCTGTCCCCCGGAAATGGGATGTATGTAGTGCATGCAGCCTACTAAGCTCAGTTCCACACTCCATCCCTACCCGGGAGTGGAATACCACACCTCTGGCTCGAGGTGCAACACCCCTGCAGCAGCCGAATCCTCAGGGCGCTACATTTCCCCCTGGTAAATCACAGCACGTCCTCGGGCTGTAAAAGAACAAAAACATCCACAAACATACAAATTTTTTTCAAAAACATCATAAACATATAAAACATTATATATATCATCAGCATAAAACTTTTCATAGTAAACATTCTTGTTCCTCCGGCCACGGTGCAACTTGTGACCGGGTAAAGTGCAACAGTCTCTGGTAGAAAAAACAGTTTCCTATAAAACCAGTAGGGGCGCTTTAAGAAGCGCAACCATCCACAAGGGGAGGTATGGCCGCTCTCAGTCCTCGGCCAGCGGGATTAAGGAAAGAATGACCGCTCTCAGTCCTCGGTCAGTGGGAAAAAAGGAACATATTTAAATTAGCAGCATGGCATATACCCTTACGGGTAACTATATACAGTTTCAGTTCACCTCTTAATGGTGACGATGCCCTCCTGCTCCTTCCTGAGGGTAGGCTTCAGACCCGTCCGGGTCCTCTTGACCTTCCTCACACCGCAACTCCTCTTCCGTCAGGCGATGTACATGAAGTGCATAGGGTCCTTTGGCACACTGGTGCCGGGTAAAGGTGACCTCATCACCCAGGTAAAGGTCACGACCTCTGTGTCCCTCCGGTAGGTGGGACTCGACATCTCTTCTGGTCACAAAGACTTCGCCGGGGGTGTGATGGTCTCTGATGAAGCCCCAACCGTGCTGCAACTGGAATTTAATTACAGTCCCGGTGGCACGGGGACCGTGGGCTGCACGGGGGTTCCTTCGGGTCCGGCTTTTCTGCTCTGCACTTTTTATTTGCAGCCGCTGCTCACGGACCGGCCTCTCTTTCCTCTCTCTGTCAAAGACCTCTAACTGCTGCCGGCAGCACTCCGCACGCTCAGCTGCGGCCGCCCGGGTCTCCTGAGTGAACCCGATGAGGTCTCCTCCTGTGGGGTCCCACGCAAACTGCGCTTCCTCCAACGAGAGTGGGGTGATCTTGGCGGGCGCCGGAGCCGGGATCAGGGGCTCATCCAGGGGTCTTTCTTTCCGGAGTCGGGGATGGTGGTACTCCGGTGGCCACACAGGGGGCTGCCCATCTGGGCAAGTGTGCTGGGCGAATAGGTCTTCACCCAGGTGTGGCGCTGTGGACGTTGAGGGCGCGGTGGTGGTAGCGGTGCCCGGGTTTACCAGGCCTTGCGACCAGGCTTGGGGCACCCTAAATGTAAAGGGCACCGTGAAAACGGCGGCGCCCGGGGTTACTTGGCCCAGCGACCAGGCCGGTGGCTCGGCAGAGGTAGAGGGCGCTGTTGGTACTGCGGCGCCCGGGGGTACTCGGCCTTACGACCAGGCCGGTGGCGTCTCCCGCTTGGCCGCGCTCAGGGTTGAGGCGCGTGACGTCACAGGGGGCGTGGCCGCGGCTCCTGCCGCTTGAGGCCTAGTCGCGAGCGGTGACGGTGCAGCAACGTGAGTGGTGAGTGGGGTCTCGGGCTCTGCGACGGGGAGCTGGGGCAGGCTCACGGCTTCTCGGCTCGGGGTAGTGACGTCCCCTTTACCTGCCTCCGTTTCTTTAGCTCCTTCCTCTGCGTCGTCTCCGGCCTTGATTCCTCCTGCGCCATCCTCAGAGGCGGTCTGACTCCTCGTCTCGGGTGGCGTGCTCCGTTGGCGGGTTCCTGCCTGCAGGGCCATCTCTCTGCTCCATGTGGCCAGTACGTCTCGCTGCACTCGGGCCATCCTCTGAGCCAAGCCCTCCAGTGCAGTCCGTGCATGCTCCCGATCTCTGGGGAGCTGCGCCAGGATCTCCACCAGGCCTTCTGGGGTTGTCGCTTGCAACAGGCTCCTGACCGCTGGGTCGGTGCTGCCTGCCTCCCCCTCCATCTCCGGGTACGACTCCTCCAGACTCCTCCAGGCTGCTCCCATCTTCTCTCTTTTGTTCTGTATCCGCCCACATTGAGGGCGGTCCTGGGGCAACTTGGTGATTGTCAGTTCCAGGGGCAGACCCCCCACGCTGATGGACATCTCAAGCATCACAGTCTCTACTGGTGGGGGCGGTCTCCGTTTTTGGCGCCATTCTTGGTCCTGGCCCACGATGGGAGGTGGCCTCTTGCCACCCTCTGGCACGCCCATAATGGCGTCCGCTCTGCCAAGGCGGGAAATCTTCTCAGATGGCGGGAACCGCTTCCCAATGGCGGGAAACTCTGTGGACGGCGGGAAAAGACCGCAGATGGCGGGCAAACGGCGGGAACCGATCCGAGATGGCGTCCGATGGCGGGGACCCTCCGGAATCGGCGGGAGACTTCTTTTTGAGTTAAATGCGAACTTTTCTTCAGGCACGCAGTACCCGGTGGTTGCGGGCACGTTATCCTGCCGACTACGCCAAAGTTGGCCGCGGCTCCTAGGCCATGTTCAAGGGGATACCCGGAGCCGGATCTGTATGGGGGTAGTAGTCCTTGTGGCGGTGACCTGGTCCGTGCCCAGGGTGTCAAACTAAGTGGCAGTCTATGGCAGTAGATGTTGTTAAGTGTCGACTACGCCACCCGTTGAGTGCGGCTTTGAAGCCGCTGCTGCAGAGCAGTCCGCTGAGGCCGGTGGTATATGTGCAGCAGTGATGGTATAACCCCCAACGGGAGGGGTATGGCCTCAGGGCAGCAGGTGTGGATGATGGGGGTTGTGATGATGCAGGAAGGAGAGGCAGAGTCAGGAGATGCAGTTTCAGGGTTTTTACTCACTGATGTTGCTGTTAGTCACTTTGGCCTTGAGTGACCACCCGAGCCGTGCTGCGTCCACCAGGTCCTGGACTCGGCTAACCCCCAGGCAGTCCGGAGCATGGTCCTGAGCTTCCCTGTCTCTCTCTCTTCCTCCTGGCCATTCCCACCAGGGATCCACCTTTGGCGGGCTCCCTCGGGTCTCTTGGTGGTCAAACCTCCTCTGGGTTCCCTGACCCTATGCTTGGTGTGCCATTCTGGTGGATTTGGTGAGGGTCGTGGCAAATCTTGACCACGACCTCCGGTTCCTGGCTAAGGATTAGTAGCCTCCACCAGTTCGGGTTCCGGTACCCGTGTCCGCCAACCCTTCACCCTTTCTGGTCTGTTTCTGGGTTCTTGGGGTTCCCTCTGTCTTTCTCTCTGGGTCCTTCTTACTCCTCTCTCTCTGCAGGCCTTGCTCTGGAGCTGGGCCCAGCCGGAGCCACAGCTCCCTGTCAGCCCTCCTGGCTGAGCTCCTCTGCTCTGCTTCTCCTCAGGCTGAACTCACCCTGATCTAAGATGGTGCCCACCTTTTATACTCCCTCTATGTGTGAGCCCAGGTGACCAGCACCCAATGAGCTCTTACATTTACCCAGACTACTCCCCCTATCTGCCCCTACACTACTGGGATGTTCCACCCCCCTCCCACTCCAGCCAGGGACAGACGCTGTCGTACCTGCACATTTACTGGTGGGAGTACCGTTGTTCTGTCCCCCGAAAATGGGATGTATGTAGTGCATGCAGCCTACTAAGCTCAGTTCCATACTCCATCCCTACCCGGGAGTGGAATACCACACCTCTGGCTCGAGGTGCAACACCCCTGCAGCAGCCGAATCCTCAGGGCGCTACATAAGCTTCTAGGACAGGGTGTAGATTATTCTGTATGCTCTCAGGAGCAGCCTGTATATTGTATATTAGAGTGTAAGCTCCTAAGACGGCGTGTAGATTATTCTGTATGCTCTCAGGAGCAGTCTGTATATTGTATATTAGAGTGTAAGCTCCTCGGACAGGGTGTAGATTATTCTGTATGCTCTCAGGAGCGGCTTGTATATTGTATATTAGAGTGTAAGCTCCTAGGACAGGGTGTAGATTTTTCTGTATGCTCTCAGCAGCGGCCTGTATATTGTATATTAGAGTGTAAGCTCCTAGGACAGGGTGTGCATTATTCTGTATGCCCTCAGGAGCAGCCTGTATATTGTATATTAGAGTGTAAGCTCATAGGACAGGGTGTAGATTATTCTGTACGCTCTCAGGAGCATCCTGTAAATTGTATATTAGATTGTAAACCCCTAGGACAGGGTGTAGATTATTCTGTATGCTCTCAGGAGCAGCCTGTATATTGTATATTAGATTGTAAGCTCCTAGGACAGGGTGTAGATTATTCTGTATGCTCTCAGGAGCAGCCTGTATATTGTATATTAGATTGTAAGGTCCTAGGACAGGGTGTAGATTATTCTGTATGCTCTCAGGAGCAGCCTGTATATTGTATGTTAGATTGTAAGCTCCTAGGACAGGGTGTAGATTATTCTGTATGCCCTCAGAAGCAGCCTGTATATTGTATATTAGAGTGTAATCTCCTAGGACAGGGTGTAGATTATTCTGTATGCTCTCAGGAGCAGCATGTATATTGTATATTAGATTGTAAGCTCCTAGGACAGGGTGTAGATTATTCTGTATGCTCTCAGGAGCAGCCTGTATATTGTATATTAGATTGTAAACTCCTAGGACAGGGTGTAGATTATTCTGTATACTCTCAGGAGCAGTCTGTATATTGTATATTAGATTGTAAACTCCTAGGACAGGGTGTAGATTATTCTGTATGCCCTCAGGAGCAGCCTGTATATTGTATATTAGATTGTAAGCTCCTATGACAGGGTGTAGATTATTCTGTATGCCCTCAGGAGCAGCCTGTATATTGTATATTAGAGTGTAAGCTCCTAGGACAGAGTGTAGATTATTTTGTATGCTCTCAGGAGCAGTCTGTATATTGTATATTAGAGTGTAAGCTCCTAGGACAGGGTGTAGATTATTCTGTATGCTCTCAGGAGCGGCCTGTATATTGTATATTAGAGTGTAAGCTCCTAGGACAGGGTGTAGATTTTTCTGTATGCTCTCAGGAGCGGCCTGTATATTGTATATTAGAGTGTAAGCTCCTAGGACAGGGTGTGCATTATTCTGTATGCCCTCAGGAGCAGCCTGTATATTGTATATTAGAGTGTAAGCTCATAGGACAGGGTGTAGATTATTCTGTATGCTCTCAGGAGCAGCCTGTATATTGTATATTAGATTGTAAGCTCCTAGAACAGGGTGTAGATTATTCTTTATGCCCTCAGGAGCAGCCTGTATATTGTATATTAGAGTGTAAACTCCTAGGACAGGGTGTACATTATTCTGTATGCTCTCAGGAGCAGCCTTTATATTGTATATTAGATTGTAAGCTCCTAGGACAGGGTGTAGATTATTCTGTATGCTCTCATGAGCATCCTGTAAATTGTTTATTAGATTGTAAACCCCTAGGACAGGGCGTAGATTATTCTGAATGCTCTCAGGAGCTGCCTGTATATTGTATATTAGAGAGTAAACTCCTAGGGCAGGGTCTGCATTATTCTGTATGCCCTCAGGAGCAGCCTGTATATTGTATATTAGAGTGTAAGCTCATAGGACAGGGTGTAGATTATTCTGTACGCTCTCAGGAGCATCCTGTAAATTGTATATTAGATTGTAAACCCCTAGGACAGGGTGTAGATTATTCTGTATGCTCTCAGGAGCAGCCTGTATATTGTATATTAGATTGTAAGCTCCTAGGACAGGGTGTAGATTATTCTGTATGCTCTCAGGAGCAGCCTGTATATTGTATATTAGATTGTAAGGTCCTAGGACAGGGTGTAGATTATTCTGTATGCTCTCAGGAGCAGCCTGTATATTGTATGTTAGATTGTAAGCTCCTAGGACAGGGTGTAGATTATTCTGTATGCTCTCAGGAGCAGCATGTATATTGTATATTAGATTGTAAGCTCCTAGGACAGGGTGTAGATTATTCTGTATGCTCTCAGGAGCAGCCTGTATATTGTATATTAGATTGTAAACTCCTAGGACAGGGTGTAGATTATTCTGTATACTCTCAGGAGCAGTCTGTATATTGTATATTAGATTGTAAACTCCTAGGACAGGGTGTAGATTATTCTGTATGCCCTCAGGAGCAGCCTGTATATTGTATATTAGATTGTAAGCTCCTATGACAGGGTGTAGATTATTCTGTATGCCCTCAGGAGCAGCCTGTATATTGTATATTAGAGTGTAAGCTCCTAGGACAGAGTGTAGATTATTTTGTATGCTCTCAGGAGCAGTCTGTATATTGTATATTAGAGTGTAAGCTCCTAGGACAGGGTGTAGATTATTCTGTATGCTCTCAGGAGCGGCCTGTATATTGTATATTAGAGTGTAAGCTCCTAGGACAGGGTGTAGATTTTTCTGTATGCTCTCAGGAGCGGCCTGTATATTGTATATTAGAGTGTAAGCTCCTAGGACAGGGTGTGCATTATTCTGTATGCCCTCAGGAGCAGCCTGTATATTGTATATTAGAGTGTAAGCTCCTAGAACAGGGTGTAGATTATTCTTTATGCCCTCAGGAGCAGCCTGTATATTGTATATTAGAGTGTAAACTCCTAGGACAGGGTGTACATTATTCTGTATGCTCTCAGGAGCAGCCTTTATATTGTATATTAGATTTTAAGCTCCTAGGACAGGGTGTAGATTATTCTGTATGCTCTCATGAGCATCCTGTAAATTGTTTATTAGATTGTAAACCCCTAGGACAGGGTGTAGATTATTCTGTATGCTCTCAGGAGCAGCCTGTATATTGTATATTAGATTGTAAGATCCTAGGACTGGGCGTAGATTATTCTGAATGCTCTCAGGAGCTGCCTGTATATTGTATATTAGAGTGTAAACTCCTAGGGCAGGGTGTACATTATTCTGTATGCTCTCAGGAGCAGCCTGTATATTGTATATTAGAGTGTAAGCTCATAGGACAGGGTGTAGATTATTCTGTATGCCCTCAGGAGCAGCCTGTATATTGTATATTAGATTGTAAGCTCCTAGAACAGGGTGTACATTATTCTGTATGCCCTCAGGAGCAGCCTGTATATTGTATATTAGAGTGTAAACTCCTAGGACAGGGTGTGCATTATTCTGTATGCTCTCAGGAGCATCCTGTAAATTGTATATTAGATTGTAAACTCCTAGGACAGGGTGTAGGTTATTCTGTATGCTCTCAGGAGCAGCCTGTATATTGTATATTAGAGTGTAAGCTCCTAGGACAGGGTGTAGATTATTCTGTATGCTCTCAGGAGCAGTCTGTATATTGTATATTAGAGTGTAAGCTCCTAGGACAGGGTGTAGATTATTCTGTATGCTCTCAGGAGCAGTCTGTATATTGTATATTAGAGTGTAAACTCCTAGGACAGGGTGTAGATTATTCTGTATGCTCTCAGGAGCAGCCTGTATATTGTATATTAGATTGTAAGCTCCTAGGACAGGGTGTAGATTATTCTGTATGCTCTCAGGAGCATCCTGTAAATTGTATATTAGATTGTAAACCCATAGGACAGGGTGTAGATTATTCTGTACGCTCTCAGGAGCATCCTGTAAATTGTATATTAGATTGTAAACCCCTAGGACAGGGTGTAGATTATTCTGTATGCTCTCAGGAGCAGCCTGTATATTGTATATTAGATTGTAAGTGTAGCACCCTGAGGATTCGGCTGCTGCAGGGGTATTGCACCTCAACCCAGAGGTGTGGTATTCCACTCCCGGGTAAGGATGGAGTATGGAACTGAGCTTAGTAGGCTGCATGCACTACATACATCCCATTTCCGGGGGACAGAACAACGGTACTCCCACCAGAATATGTGCAGGTACGACAGCGTCTGTCCCTGGCTGGAGTGGGAGGGGGGTGGAACATCCCAGTAGTGTAGGGGCAGATAGGGGGAGTAGTCTGGGTAAATGTAGGAGCTCATTGGGTGCTGGTCACCTGAGCTCACACATAGAGGGAGTATATAAGGTGGGCACCATCTTAGGACAGGGTCAGTCAGTCAGTCAGTGAGTTAGCAGTAACTCCAGGAGAGGAGAAGGAAGAGGGACCCAGAGGCGCAGGACGAGAGGGGACCCCAAGATCCCAGAATAAGGACAGAAGGGTGAAGGGTTGGCGGACAAGGGTACCGGATCCCAAGCTGGCGGAGGCCAAAGCAAACCTTAGCCAGGAACCGGAGGTCGTGGGCAAGATTTGCCACGACCCTCACCAAATCCACCAGAATGGCACACCGAGCATAGGGTCAGGGAAGCCAGAGAAGGTTCAACCACCAAGAGACCCGAGGGAGCCGGACACAGGTGGATCCCTGGTGGGAACGGCCAGAGAGAGAGAAGAAGGGAGCTCAGGACCATACTCAGGAATTGCCCGGGAGTTGACCGAGTCCCGCACCTGGTGGACGCAGCACGGCTTGGGTGGTCACTGCTGTACAGAGTGACCCGAGCAACACCAGTGAGTAAAAACCCTGAAACTGCATTTCATGCCTCTGAGTCTCCTTGCTGCACCTTCACAACCACCATCCTCCACGTCTGACCCCCTGAGGCTATACCCCTCCCGTTGGGGGTTATACTACCACAGCTGCACACACACCACCAGCCTCAGTGGACCATTCTGCAGCGGCGGCCTTTTGACCGCAAATCAACGGGTGGCGTAGTCGACACTAAGAACATCTGCAAGGACTGCCGCACACTGAGTTTGACACCCTGGGCACGGACCGGGTCACAGCCACTCGGAGACTACAACCCCCATCTGATCCGGCTCCGGGTATCCCTAACAACATGGCCCAGGGGGCGCGTCAACTTTGGCGTAGTCGGCAGGATCACGTGCCCGCAACCACCGGGTACTGCGTGCCTGAAGAAAAGTTCATATTTACCGTAAAAAGAAGTCTCCCGCCAATTCCGGAGGGTCCCCGCCATCGGACGCCATCTCGGATCAGTTCCCGCCATTTGCCCGTCATCTGCAGTCTTTTCCCGCCATCTGCAGTGTTTCCCGCCACTGGGAGACGATTCCCGCCATCAGAGAAGATTTCCCGCCTTGGCAGAGCGGACGCCATTATGGGCGTGCCAAAGGATGGCAAGAGGCCACCTCCCATCGTGGGCCAGGACCGAAAATGGCGCCAAAAGTGGAAACCGCCCCCACCAGCAGAGACTGTGATGATTGATATGTCCATCAGCGTGAGGGAACTGCCCCTGGAACTGGCAATCACAAAGTTGCCCCAGGACGACCCCCAATGTGGGCGGATACAGAACAAAAGAAAGAAGATGGGAGCAGCCTGGGAGAGTCTAGAGAGAACACAACCGGAGATGGAGGGAGAGTCAGGCAGCACCGACCCAGTGGTCAGGAGCCTGTTGCAGGCCGCCACTCCAGAAGGCCTGCTGGAGATCCTGGCGCAGCTCCCCGGAGATCGGGAGCGTGCACAGACCGCGCTGGAGGGCCTAGCACGAAGGATGGCCCGGGTGCAGCAGGAAACACTGGCGGAGTGGACCCGAGAGATGGCCCGGCAGGCCGGAGCCCGCCAGCGAAGCATGCCACCCGCAGCGAGGAGCAAATCCACCTCTGAGGACGGCGAAGGATGGACGACGGCCGGAGACGACGCCGCGGAGGGAGCCGAAGAGATGAAGGCAGGTAATGGGGACGACAACATCCCGTGCCCAAAAGCCGTAAACCTGCCCCAGCTCCCCGTCGCAGAGCCCGAAGCCCCACTCACCGTTCCCGTAGCCGCTGCGTCATCGCTCCAAGCTAGGCCTCAAGCGGCTGGAGCCGCGGCCACGCCCCCTGTGACGTCACGGGCCTCAATTCTGAGCGCGGCCAAGCAGGAAGCGCCACCGGCCTGGTCGCAGGGCCGAGTACCCCCGGGCGCCGCAGTACCCACAGCGCCCTCTACCACCATCATGCCACCGGCCTGGTCGCTGGGCCAAGTAACCCCGGGCGCCGCCGTCTTCACGGTGCCCTTCACCTTCAGGGTGCCCCAGGCCTGGTCGCAAGGCCTGGCGAACCCGGGCGCCGTTACCACCACCGCGCCCTCAACGTCCACAGCGCCACACCTGGGTGAAGACCTATTTGCCCAGCACACTTGCCCGGATGGGCAGCCCCCTGTGTGGCCACCGGAGTACCACCATCCCCGACTCCGGAAAGAAAGACCCCTGGATGAGCCCCTGATCCCGGCTCCGGCGCCCGCCAAGATCACCCCACTCTCGTTGGAGGAAGCGCAGTTTGCGTGGGACCCCACAGGAGAAGACCTCATCGGGTTCACCCAAGAGACCCGGGCGGCCGCAGCTGAGCGTGCGGAGTGCTGCCGGCAGCAGCTAGAGGTCTTTGACAGAGAAAGGAGAGGCGGGTCCGCGAGCAGCGGCTGCAAATAAAAAGTGCAGAGCAGAAAAGCCGGACCCGAAGGAACCCCCGTGCAGCCCACGGTCCCCGTGCCACCGGGACTGTAATTAAATTCCAACTGCAGCACGGTTGGGGCTTCATCAGAGACCATCACAACCCCGGCGACGTCTTCGTGACCAGAAGAGATGTCGAGTCCCACCTACCGGAGGGACACAGAGGTCGTGACCTTTACCTGGGTGATGAGGTCACCTTCACCCGGCATCAGTGCGCCAAGGGCCCGTATGCCCTGCATGTGCATAGACTGACTGAGGAGGAGCTACGGGGTGAGGAGGATCAAGATGACCCGGACGGGTCTAAAGATTACCCTCAGCCAAGAGCACACCGCCACTGATGAACTGTAAATAGAATATGTAAAATAGTTACCCGTGAGGGTACAGGAACTGTTACCATTATAGTCCCCATTGGGACCAGCAAATTAAACTGTTACAACTGCTGCTAATTTAAATATGTTCCGCGTTGGGACAAGTGTGAACTGTTCCAGTGTGTCCCATCTCCCCACAGGCTGAGGACTGTGAACAGCCATTCCTTAATCCCACTGGCCGAGGACTGAGAGCGGCCACCTCCCTTTGTACATAGTTGCGCTTTTTAAGGCGCCCCCTACCGGTTTTATAGGAAACTGTGTTTTTTTTCCAGAAAAGACTGTTGCACTTTACCCGGTCACAAGTTGCACCGTGGCCGGAGGAACAAGAATGTTTATATGAAAAGTTTTATGCTGATGATATATATAATGTTTTACATGTTTATGATGTTTTTGAAAAAAATTGTATGTTTTTGGATGTTTTTATTCTTTTACAGCCCGAGGACGTGCTGTGATTTACCAGGGGGGAATGTAGCACCCTGAGGATTCGGCTGCTACAGGGGTATTGCACCTCAACCCAGAGGTGTGGTATTCCACTCCCGGGTAAGGATGGAGTATGGAACTGAGCTTAGTAGGCTGCATGCACTACATACATCCCATTTCCGGGGGACAGAACAACGGTACTCCCACCAGAATATGTGCAGGTACGACAGCGTCTGTCCCTGGCTGGAGTGGGAGGGGGGTGGAACATCCCAGTAGTGTAGGGGCAGATAGGGGGAGTAGTCTGGGTAAATGTAGGAGCTCATTGGGTGCTGGTCACCTGAGCTCACACATAGAGGGAGTATGTAAGGTGGGCACCATCTTAGGACAGGGTCAGTCAGTCAGTCAGTGAGTTAGCAGTAACTCCAGGAGAAGAGAAGGAAGAGGGACCCAGAGGCGCAGGACGAGAGGGGACCCCAAGATCCCAGAATAAGGACAGAAGGGTGAAGGGTTGGCGGACAAGGGTACCGGATCCCAAGCTGGCGGAGGCCAAAGCAAACCTTAGCCAGGAACCGGAGGTCGTGGGCAAGATTTGCCACGACCCTCACCAAATCCACCAGAATGGCACACCGAGCATAGGGTCAGGGAAGCCAGAGAAGGTTCAACCACCAAGAGACCCGAGGGAGCCGGACACAGGTGGATCCCTGGTGGGAACGGCCAGAGAGAGAGAAGAAGGGAGCTCAGGACCATACTCAGGAATTGCCCGGGAGTTGACCGAGTCCCGCACCTGGTGGACGCAGCACGGCTTGGGTGGTCACTGCTGTACAGAGTGACCCGAGCAACACCAGTGAGTAAAAACCCTGAAACTGCATTTCATGCCTCTGAGTCTCCTTGCTGCACCTTCACAACCACCATCCTCCACGTCTGACCCCCTGAGGCTATACCCCTCCCGTTGGGGGTTATACTACCACAGCTGCACACACACCACCAGCCTCAGCGGACCATTCTGCAGCGGCGGCCTTTTGACCGCAAATCAACGGGTGGCGTAGTCGACACTAAGAACATCTGCAAGGACTGCCGCACACTGAGTTTGACACCCTGGGCACGGACCGGGTCACAGCCACTCGGAGACTACAACCCCCATCTGATCCGGCTCCGGGTATCCCTAACAACATGGCCCAGGGGGCGCGTCATAAGCTCCTAGGACAGGGTGTAGATTAATCTGTATGCTCTCAGGAGCAGCCTGTATATTGTATATTAGATTGTAAGGTCCTAGGACAGGGTGTAGATTATTCTGTATGCTCTCAGGAGCAGTCTGTATATTGTATATTAGATTGTAAACTCCTAGGACAGGGTGTAGATTATTCTGTATGCCCTCAGAAGCAGCCTGCATATTGTATATTAGAGTGTAATCTCCTAGGACAGGGTGTAGATTATTCTGTATGCTCTCAGGAGCAGCATGTATATTGTATATTAGATTGTAAGCTCCTAGGACAGGGTGTAGATTATTCTGTATGCCCTCAGGAGCAGCCTGTATATTGTATATTAGAGTGTAAGCTCCTATGACAGGGTGTAGATTATTCTGTATGCTCTCAGGAGCAGCCTGTATATTGTATATTAGATTGTAAGCTCCTAGGACAGGGTGTAGATTATTCTGTATGCCCTCAGAAGCAGCCTGCATATTGTATATTAGAGTGTAATCTCCTAGGACAGGGTGTAGATTATTCTGTATGCTCTCAGGAGCAGCATGTATATTGTATATTAGATTGTAAGCTCCTAGGACAGGGTGTAGATTATTCTGTATGCCCTCAGGAGCAGCCTGTAAATTGTATATTAGAGTGTAAGCTCCTAGGACAGGGTGTAGATTATTCTGTATGCCCTCAGGAGCAGCCTGTATGTTGTATATTAGAGTGTAAACTCCTAGGAGAGGGTGTAGATTATTCTGTATGCCCTCAGGAGCAGCCTATATATTGTATATTAGATTGTAAGCTCCTAGGACAGGGTGTAGATTATTCTGTATGCTCTCAGGAGCAGCCTGTATATTGTATATTAGATTGTAAACTCCTAGGACAGGGTGTAGATTATTCTGTATGCTCTCAGGAGCAGCCTGTATATTGTATATTAGATTGTAAGCTCCTAGGACAGGGTGTAGGTTATTCTGTATGCTCTCAGGAGCAGCCTGTATATTGTATATTAGATTGTAAGCTCCTAGGACAGGGTGTAGATTATTCTGTATACTCTCAGGAGCAGTCTGTATATTGTATATTAGATTGTAAACTCCTAGGACAGGGTGTAGATTATTCTGTATGCCCTTAGGAGCAGCCTGTATATTGTGTATTAGATTGTAAGCTCCTATGACAGGGTGTAGATTATTCTGTATGCCCTCAGGAGAAGCCTGTATATTGTATATTAGAGTGTAAGCTCCTAGGACAGGGTGTAGATTATTCTGTATGCTCTCAGGAGCAGCCTGTATATTGTATATTAGAGTGTAAGCTCCTAGGACGGCGTGTAGATTATTCTGTATGCTCTCAGGAGCAGTCTGTATATTGTATATTAGAGTGTAAGCTCCTCGGACAGGGTGTAGATTATTCTGTATGCTCTCAGGAGCGGCTTGTATATTGTATATTAGAGTGTAAGCTCCTAGGACAGGGTGTGCATTATTCTGTATGCCCTCAGGAGCAGCCTGTATATTGTATATTAGAGTGTAAGCTCATAGGACAGGGTGTAGATTATTCTGTACGCTCTCAGGAGTATCCTGTAAATTGTATATTAGATTGTAAACCCCTAGGACAGGGTGTAGATTATTCTGTATGCTCTCAGGAGCAGCATGTATATTGTATATTAGATCGTAAGCTCCTAGGACAGGGTGTAGATTATTCTGTATGCTCTCAGGAGCAGCCTGTATATTGTATATTAGATTGTAAGGTCCTAGGACAGGGTGTAGATTATTCTGTATGCTCTCAGGAGCAGCCTGTATATTGTATGTTAGATTGTAAGCTCCTAGGACAGGGTGTAGATTATTCTGTATGCCCTCAGAAGCAGCCTGTATATTGTATATTAGAGTGTAATCTCCTAGGACAGGGTGTAGATTATTCTGTATGCTCTCAGGAGCAGCCTGTATATTGTATATTAGATTGTAAGCTCCTAGGACAGGGTGTAGATTATTCTGTATGCTCTCAGGAGCAGCCTGTATATTGTATATTAGATTGTAAACTCCTAGGACAGGGTGTAGATTATTCTGTATACTCTCAGGAGAAGTCTGTATATTGTATATTAGATTGTAAACTCCTAGGACAGGGTGTAGATTATTCTGTATGCCCTCAGGAGCAGCCTGTATATTGTATATTAGATTGTAAGCTCCTATGACAGGGTGTAGATTATTCTGTATGCCCTCAGGAGCAGCCTGTATATTGTATATTAGAGTGTAAGCTCCTAGGACAGAGTGTAGATTATTTTGTATGCTCTCAGGAGCAGTCTGTATATTGTATATTAGAGTGTAAGCTCCTAGGACAGGGTGTAGATTTTTCTGTATGCTCTTAGGAGCGGCCTGTATATTGTATATTAGAGTGTAAGCTCCTAGGACAGGGTGTGCATTATTCTGTATGCCCTCAGGAGCAGCCTGTATATTGTATATTAGAGTGTAAGCTCATAGGACAGGGTGTAGATTATTCTGTATGCTCTCAGGAGCAGCCTGTATATTGTATATTAGATTGTAAGCTCCTAGAACAGGGTGTAGATTATTCTTTATGCCCTCAGGAGCAGCCTGTATATTGTATATTAGAGTGTAAACTCCTAGGACAGGGTGTACATTATTCTGTATGCTCTCAGGAGCAGCCTTTATATTGTATATTAGATTGTAAGCTCCTAGGACAGGGTGTAGATTATTCTGTATGCTCTCAGGAGCATCCTGTAAATTGTTTATTAGATTGTAAACCCCTAGGACAGGGTGTAGATTATTCTGTATGCTCTCAGGAGCAGCCTGTATATTGTATATTAGAGTGTAAACTCCTAGGACAGGGTGTACATTATTCTGTATGCTCTCAGGAGCAGCCTGTATATTGTATATTAGATTGTAAGCTCCTAGGACTGGGCGTAGATTATTCTGAATGCTCTCAGGAGCAGCCTGTATATTGTATATTAGAGTGTAAACTCCTAGGGCAGGGTGTACATTATTCTGTATGCTCTCAGGAGCAGCCTGTATATTGTATGTTAGATTGTAAGCTCCTAGGACTGGGCGTAGTTTATTCTGAATGCTCTCAGGAGCAGCCTGTATATTGTATATTAGAATGTAAACTCCTAGGACAGGGTGTACATTATTCTGTATGCTCTCAGGAGCAGCCTGTATATTGTATATTAGATTGTAAGCTCCTAGGACAGGGTGTAGATTATCCTGTATGCTCTCAGGAACATCCTGTAAATTGTATATTAGATTGTAAACTCCTAGGACAGGGTGTACATTATTCTGTATGCTCTCAGGAGCAGCCTGTATATTGTATATTAGATTGTAAGCTCCTAGGACAGGGTGTAGATTATCCTGTATGCTCTCAGGAACATCCTGTAAATTGTATATTAGAATGTAAACTCCTAGGACAGGGTGTACATTCTTCTGTATGCTCTCAGGAGCAGCCTGTATATTGTATATTAGATTGTAAGCTCCTAGGACAGGGTGTAGATTATCCTGTATGCTCTCAGGAACATCCTGTAAATTGTATATTAGATTGTAAACTCCTAGGACAGGGTGTAGATTATTCTATATACTCTCAGGAGCAGCCTGTATATTGTATATTAGATTGTAAACTCCTACGACAGGGTGTAGATTATTCTGTATGCTCTCAGGAGCAGCCTGTATATTGTATATTAGAGTGTAAGCTCCTAGGACAGGGTGTAGATTATTCTGTATGCTCTCAGGAGCAGGCTGTATATTGTATATTAGATTGTAAGCTCCTAGGACAGGGCGTAGATTATTCTGTATGCCCTCAGGAGCCGCCTGTATATTGTATATTAGAGGGTAAGCTCCTAGGACAGGGTGTAGATTATTCTGTATGCTCTCAGGAGCAGGCTGTATATTGTATAATAGAGGGTAAACTCCTAGGACAGGTTGTACATTATTCTGTATGCTCTCAGGAGCAGCCTGTATATTGTATATTAGATTGTAAACTCCTAGGACAGGGTGTAGATTATTCTGTATGCCCTCAGGAGCAGCCTGTATATTGTATATTAGAGGGTAAGCTCCTAGGACAGGGCGTAGATTATTCTGTATGCTCTCAGGAGCAGCCTGTATATTGTATATTAGATTGTAAACTCCTACGACAGGGTGTAGATTATTCTGTATGCCCTCAGGAGCAGCCTGTATATTGTATATTAGAGTGTAAGCTCCTAGGACAGGGTGTAGATTATTCTGTATGCTCTCAGGAGCAGGCTGTATATTGTATATTAGATTGTAAGCTCCTAGGACAGGGCGTAGATTATTCTGTATGCCCTCAGGAGCAGCCTGTATATTGTATATTAGAGGGTAAGCTCCTAGGACAGGGTGTAGATTATTCTGTATGCTCTCAGGAGCAGGCTGTATATTGTATATTAGAGGGTAAGCTCCTAGGACAGGGTGTAGATTATTCTGTATGCCCTCAGGAGCAGCCTGTATATTGTATAATAGAGGGTAAGCTCCTAGGACAGGTCGTAGATTATTCTGTATGCTCTCAGGAGCAGCCTGTATATTGTATATTAAATTGTAAACTCCTAGGACAGGGTGTAGATTATTCTGTATGCCCTCAGGAGCAGCCTGTATATTGTATATTAGAGTGTAAGCTCCTAGGACAAGGTGTAGATTATTCTGTATGCTCTCAGGAGCAGCCTGTATATTGTATATTATAGGGTAAGCTCCTAGGACAGGGCGTAGATTATTCTGTATGCTCTCAGGAGCAGCCTGTATATTGTATATTAGATTGTAAACTCCTAGGACAGGGTGTAGATTATTCTACATGCTCTCAGGAGCAGCCTGTATATTGTATGTTAGAGTGTAAGCTCCTAGGACAGGGTGTACATTATTCTGTATGCCCTCAGGAGCAGCCTGTATATTGTATATTAGAGTGTAAGCTCCTAGGACAGGGTGTAGATTATTCTACATGCTCTCAGGAACAGCCTGTATATTGTATATTAGATTGTAAACTCCTAGGACAGGGTGTAGATTATTCTGTATGCCCTCAGAAGCAGACTGTATATTGTATATTAGAGTGTAAGCTCCTAGGACAGGGTGTGCATTATTCTGTATGCCCTCAGGAGCAGCCTGTATATTGTATATTAGAGTGTAAGCTCATAGGACAGGGTGTAGATTATTCTGTATGCCCTCAGGAGCAGCCTGTATATTGTATATTAGATTGTAAGCTCCTAGAACAGGGTGTATATTATTCTGTATGCCCTCAGGAGCAGCCTGTATATTGTATATTAGAGTGTAAGCTCCTAGGACAGGGTGTAGATTATTCTGCATGCTCTCAGGAGCATCCTGTAAATTGTATATTAGATTGTAAACCCTTAGGACAGGGTGTAGATTATTCTGTACGCTCTCAGGAGCAGCCTGTATATTGTATATTAGATTGTAAACTCCTAGGACAGGGTGTAGATTATTCTGTATGCTCTCAGGAGCAGCCTGTATATTGTATATTAGATTGTAAGCTCCTAGGACTGGGCGTAGATTATTCTGAATGCTCTCAGGAGCAGCCTGTATATTGTATATTAGAGTGTAAACTCCTAGGACAGGGTGTACATTATTCTGTATGCTCTCAGGAGCAGCCTGCATATTGTATATTAGATTGTAAGCTCCTAGGACAGGGTGTAGATTATTCTGTATGCTCTCAGGAGCATCCTGTAAATTGTATATTAGATTGTAAACCCCTAGGACAGGGTGTAGATTATTCTGTAAGCTCTCAGGAGCATCCTGTAAATTGTATATTAGATTGTAAACCCCTAGGACAGGGTGTAGATTCTTCTGTATGCTCTCAGGAGCAACCTGTATATTGTATATTAGATTGTAAGCTCCTAGGACAGGGTGTAGATTATTCTGTATGCTCTCAGGAGCAGCCTGTATATTGTATATTAGATTGTAAGGTCCTAGGACAGGGTGTAGATTATTCTGTATGCTCTCAGGAGCAGACTGTATATTGTATATTAGATTGTAAGCTCCTAGGACAGGGTGTAGATTATTCTGTATGCCCTCAGAAGCAGCCTGTATATTGTATATTAGATTGTAAGCTCCTAGGACAGGGTGTAGATTATTCTGTATGCCCTCAGGAGCAGCCTGTATATTGAATATTAGAGTGTAAGCTCCTATGACAGGGTGTACATTATTCTGTATGCTCTCAGGAGCAGCCTGTAAATTGTATATTAGAGTGTAAGCTCCTAGGACAGGGTGTAGATTATTCTGTATGCCCTCAGGAGCAGCCTGTATATTGTATATTAGAGTGTAAACTCCTAGGAGAGGGTGTAGATTATTCTGTATGCCCTCAGGAGCAGCCTGTATATTGTATATTAGATTGTAAGCTCCTAGGACAGGGTGTAGATTATTCTGTATGCTCTCAGGAGCAGCCTGTATATTGTATATTAGATTGTAAACTACTAGGACAGGGTGTAGATTATTCTGTATGCTCTCAGGAGCAGCCTGTATATTGTATATTAGATTGTAAGCTCCTAGGACAGGGTGTAGGTTATTCTGTATGCTCTCAGGAGCAGCCTGTATATAGTATATTAGATTGTAAGCTCCTAGGACAGGGTGTAGGTTATTCTGTATGCTCTCAGGAGCAGCCTGTATATTGTATATTAGATTGTAAGGTCCTAGGACAGGGTGTAGATTATTCTGTATGCTCTCAGGAGCAGCCTGTATATTGTATATTAGATTGTAAGCTCCTAGGACAGGGTGTAGATTATTCTGTATGCTTTCAGGAGCATCCTGTAAATTGTTTATTAGATTGTAAACCCCTAGGACAGGGTGTGCATTATTCTGTATGCTCTCAGGAGCAGCCTGTATATTGTATATTAGAGTGTAAGCTCATAGGACAGGGTGTAGATTATTCTGTATGATCTCAGGAGCGGCCTGTATATTGTATATTAGAGTGTAAGCTCCTAGGACAGGGTGTAGATTATTCTGTATGCCCTCAGGAGCAGCCTGTATATTGTATATTAGATTGTAAGCTCCTAGAACAGGGTGTATATTATTTTGTATGCCCTCAGGAGCAGCCTGTATATTGTATATTAGAGTGTAAACTCCTAGGACAGGGTGTACATTATTCTGTATGCTCTCAGGAGCATCCTGTAAATTGTATATTAGATTGTAAACCCTTAGGACAGGGTGTAGATTATTCTGTACGCTCTCAGGAGCAGCCTGTATATTGTATATTAGATTGTAAACTCCTAGGACAGGGTGTAGATTATTCTGTATGCTCTCAGGAGCAGCCTGTATATTGTATATTAGATTGTAAGCTCCTAGGACTGGGCGTAGATTATTCTGAATGCTCTCAGGAGCAGCCTGTATATTGTATATTAGATTGTAAACCCTTAGGACAGGGTGTAGATTATTCTGTATGCTCTCAGGAGCAGCCTGTATATTGTATATTAGAGTGTAAACTCCTAGGACAGGGTGTACATTATTCTGTATGCTCTCAGGAGCATCCTGTAAATTGTATATTAGATTGTAAACCCCTAGGACAGGGTGTAGATTCTTCTGTATGCTCTCAGGAGCAACCTGTATATTGTATATTAGATTGTAAGCTCCTAGGACAGGGTGTAGATTATTCTGTATGCTCTCAGGAGCAGCCTGTATATTGTATATTAGATTGTAAGGTCCTAGGACAGGGTGTAGATTATTCTGTATGCTCTCAGGAGCAGACTGTATATTGTATATTAGATTGTAAGCTCCTAGGACAGGGTGTAGATTATTCTGTATGCCCTCAGAAGCAGCCTGTATATTGTATATTAGAGTGTAATCTCCTAGGACAGGGTGTAGGTTATTCTGTATGCTCTCAGGAGCAGCATGTATATTGTATATTAGATTGTAAGCTCCTAGGACAGGGTGTAGATTATTCTGTATGCCCTCAGGAGCAGCCTGTATATTGAATATTAGAGTGTAAGCTCCTATGACAGGGTGTAGATTATTCTGTATGCTCTCAGGAGCAGCCTGTAAATTGTATATTAGAGTGTAAGCTCCTAGGACAGGGTGTAGATTATTCTGTATGCCCTCAGGAGCAGCCTGTATATTGTATATTAGAGTGTAAACTCCTAGGAGAGGGTGTAGATTATTCTGTATGCCCTCAGGAGCAGCCTGTATATTGTATATTAGATTGTAAGCTCCTAGGACAGGGTGTAGATTATTCTGTATGCTCTCAGGAGCAGCCTGTATATTGTATATTAGATTGTAAACTACTAGGACAGGGTGTAGATTATTCTGTATGCTCTCAGGAGCAGCCTGTATATTGTATATTAGATTGTAAGCTCCTAGGACAGGGTGTAGATTATTCTACATGCTCTCAGGAGCAGCCTGTATATTGTATATTAGAGTGTAAGCTCCTAGGACAGGGTGTAGATTATTCTGTATGCTCTCAGGAGCAGCCTGTATATTGTATATTAGAGTGTAAGCTCCTAGGACAGGGTGTATATTATTCTGTATGCTCTCAGGAGCAGCCTGTATATTGTATATTAGATTGTAAGCTCCTAGAACAGGGTGTATATTATTCTGTATGCCCTCAGGAGCAGCCTGTATATTGTATATTAGAGTGTAAACTCCTAGGACAGGGTGTACATTATTCTGTATGCTCTCAGGAGCATCCTGTAAATTGTATATTAGATTGTAAACCCTTAGGACAGGGTGTAGATTATTCTGTACGCTCTCAGGAGCAGCCTGTATATTGTATATTAGATTGTAAACTCCTAGGACAGGGTGTAGATTATTCTGTATGCTCTCAGGAGCAGCCTGTATATTGTATATTAGATTGTAAGCTCCTAGGACTGGGCGTAGATTATTCTGAATGCTCTCAGGAGCAGCCTGTATATTGTATATTAGAGTGTAAACTCCTAGGACAGGGTGTACATTATTCTGTATGCTCTCAGGAGCAGCCTGCATATTGTATATTAGATTGTAAGCTCCTAGGACAGGGTGTAGATTATTCTGTATGCTCTCAGGAGCAGCCTGTATATTGTATATTAGATTGTAAGGTCCTAGGACAGGGTGTAGATTATTCTGTATGCTCTCAGGAGCAGACTGTATATTGTATATTAGATTGTAAGCTCCTAGGACAGGGTGTAGATTATTCTGTATGCCCTCAGAAGCAGCCTGTATATTGTATATTAGAGTGTAATCTCCTAGGACAGGGTGTAGGTTATTCTGTATGCTCTCAGGAGCAGCATGTATATTGTATATTAGATTGTAAGCTCCTAGGACAGGGTGTAGATTATTCTGTATGCCCTCAGGAGCAGCCTGTATATTGAATATTAGAGTGTAAGCTCCTATGACAGGGTGTAGATTATTCTGTATGCTCTCAGGAGCAGCCTGTAAATTGTATATTAGAGTGTAAGCTCCTAGGACAGGGTGTAGATTATTCTGTATGCCCTCAGGAGCAGCCTGTATATTGTATATTAGAGTGTAAACTCCTAGGAGAGGGTGTAGATTATTCTGTATGCCCTCAGGAGCAGCCTGTATATTGTATATTAGATTGTAAGCTCCTAGGACAGGGTGTAGATTATTCTGTATGCTCTCAGGAGCAGCCTGTATATTGTATATTAGATTGTAAACTACTAGGACAGGGTGTAGATTATTCTGTATGCTCTCAGGAGCAGCCTGTATATTGTATATTAGATTGTAAGCTCCTAGGACAGGGTGTAGGTTATTCTGTATGCTCTCAGGAGCAGCCTGTATATTGTATATTAGATTGTAAGCTCCTAGGACAGGGTGTAGGTTATTCTGTATGCTCTCAGGAGCAGCCTGTATATTGTATATTAGATTGTAAGGTCCTAGGACAGGGTGTAGATTATTCTGTATGCTCTCAGGAGCAGCCTGTATATTGTATATTAGATTGTAAGCTCCTAGGACAGGGTGTAGATTATTCTGTATGCTTTCAGGAGCATCCTGTAAATTGTTTATTAGATTGTAAACCCCTAGGACAGGGTGCGCATTATTCTGTATGCCCTCAGGAGCAGCCTGTATATTGTATATTAGAGTGTAAGCTCATAGGACAGGGTGTAGATTATTCTGTATGCCCTCAGGAGCAGCCTGTATATTGTATATTAGATTGTAAGCTCCTAGAACAGGGTGTATATTATTTTGTATGCCCTCAGGAGCAGCCTGTATATTGTATATTAGAGTGTAAACTCCTAGGACAGGGTGTACATTATTCTGTATGCTCTCAGAAGCATCCTGTAAATTGTATATTAGATTGTAAACCCTTAGGACAGGGTGTAGATTATTCTGTACGCTCTCAGGAGCAGCCTGTATATTGTATATTAGATTGTAAACTCCTAGGACAGGGTGTAGATTATTCTGTATGCTCTCAGGAGCAGCCTGTATATTGTATATTAGATTGTAAGCTCCTAGGACTGGGCGTAGATTATTCTGAATGCTCTGAGGAGCAGCCTGTATATTGTATATTAGAGTGTAAACTCCTAGGACAGGGTGTACATTATTCTGTATGCTCTCAGGAGCATCCTGTAAATTGTATATTAGATTGTAAACCCCTAGGACAGGGTGTAGATTATTCTGTATGCTCTCAGGAGCATCCTGTAAATTGTATATTAGATTGTAAACCCCTAGGACAGGGTGTAGATTCTTCTGTATGCTCTCAGGAGCAACCTGTATATTGTATATTAGATTGTAAGCTCCTAGGACAGGGTGTAGATTATTCTGTATGCTCTCAGGAGCAGCCTGTATATTGTATATTAGATTGTAAGGTCCTAGGACAGGGTGTAGATTATTCTGTATGCTCTCAGGAGCAGACTGTATATTGTATATTAGATTGTAAGCTCCTAGGACAGGGTGTAGATTATTCTGTATGCTCTCAGGAGCGGCCTGTATATTGTATATTAGAGTGTAATCTCCTAGGACAGGGTGTAGGTTATTCTGTATGCTCTCAGGAGCAGCATGTATATTGTATATTAGATTGTAAGCTCCTAGGACAGGGTGTAGATTATTCTGTATGCCCTCAGAAGCAGCCTGTATATTGTATATTAGAGTGTAATCTCCTAGGACAGGGTGTAGGTTATTCTGTATGCTCTCAGGAGCAGCATGTATATTGTATATTAGATTGTAAGCTCCTAGGACAGGGTGTAGATTATTCTGTATGCCCTCAGGAGCAGCCTGTATATTGAATATTAGAGTGTAAGCTCCTATGACAGGGTGTAGATTATTCTGTATGCTCTCAGGAGCAGCCTGTAAATTGTATATTAGAGTGTAAGCTCCTAGGACAGGGTGTAGATTATTCTGTATGCCCTCAGGAGCAGCCTGTATATTGTATATTAGAGTGTAAACTCCTAGGAGAGGGTGTAGATTATTCTGTATGCCCTCAGGAGCAGCCTGTATATTGTATATTAGATTGTAAGCTCCTAGGACAGGGTGTAGATTATTCTGTATGCTCTCAGGAGCAGCCTGTATATTGTATATTAGATTGTAAACTACTAGGACAGGGTGTAGATTATTCTGTATGCTCTCAGGAGCAGCCTGTATATTGTATATTAGATTGTAAGCTCCTAGGACAGGGTGTAGATTATTCTACATGCTCTCAGGAGCAGCCTGTATATTGTATATTAGAGTGTAAGCTCCTAGGACAGGGTGTAGATTATTCTGTATGCTCTCAGGAGCAGCCTGTATATTGTATATTAGAGTGTAAGCTCCTAGGACAGGGTGTATATTATTCTGTATGCTCTCAGGAGCAGCCTGTATATTGTATATTAGATTGTAAGCTCCTAGAACAGGGTGTATATTATTCTGTATGCCCTCAGGAGCAGCCTGTATATTGTATATTAGAGTGTAAACTCCTAGGACAGGGTGTACATTATTCTGTATGCTCTCAGGAGCATCCTGTAAATTGTATATTAGATTGTAAACCCTTAGGACAGGGTGTAGATTATTCTGTACGCTCTCAGGAGCAGCCTGTATATTGTATATTAGATTGTAAACTCCTAGGACAGGGTGTAGATTATTCTGTATGCTCTCAGGAGCAGCCTGTATATTGTATATTAGATTGTAAGCTCCTAGGACTGGGCGTAGATTATTCTGAATGCTCTCAGGAGCAGCCTGTATATTGTATATTAGAGTGTAAACTCCTAGGACAGGGTGTACATTATTCTGTATGCTCTCAGGAGCAGCCTGCATATTGTATATTAGATTGTAAGCTCCTAGGACAGGGTGTAGATTATTCTGTATGCTCTCAGGAGCATCCTGTAAATTGTATATTAGATTGTAAACCCCTAGGACAGGGTGTAGATTATTCTGTATGCTCTCAGGAGCATCCTGTAAATTGTATATTAGATTGTAAACCCCTAGGACAGGGTGTAGATTCTTCTGTATGCTCTCAGGAGCAACCTGTATATTGTATATTAGATTGTAAGCTCCTAGGACAGGGTGTAGATTATTCTGTATGCCCTCAGGAGCAGCCTGTATATTGAATATTAGAGTGTAAGCTCCTATGACAGGGTGTAGATTATTCTGTATGCTCTCAGGAGCAGCCTGTAAATTGTATATTAGAGTGTAAGTGACGCGCCCCCTGGGCCATATTCTTTAGGGGGAATATCCGGAGCCGGATCAGATGGGAGTTGTAGTCTTCCGAGTGGCGGTGACCCGGTCCGTGCCCAGGGTGTCAAACTCAGTTGTATGTGGCAGTCATACAGATGTTATAAGTTCTTTATTGTCGACTACGCCACCCGTTGTATTGCGGTCACTATGGCCGCCGCTGCAGCAGGGTCCGCTGAGGCTGATGGTGTAGGTGCAGCGTTTGATGGTATAACCCCCAACGGGTGGGGTATAGCCTCAGGGGGTCAGGTGCAGAGGATGGGGGTTGTGGTGGTGCAGCATAGGTGTTAAAGGAAGACAGAGTCGGGTTGTGCAGTTTAGGGTATTTACTCACTGCTGATGTTCCGGTCACTCCAGCTTCAAGTGACCTCCCGAGCCGTGCTGCGTCCACCAGGTCCTGGATCCAGCCAACCCCCAAGCGAGTCCGGAGCGTGACCCTGAGCTCTCCTTCTGTCCTTTCTCTGGCCGTCCCCACTATTGATCCACCCAGGTCCAGCTCCCTCGGACCTTCTGTTGGGTGACCCTTGGCCTTGGGTTCCCTGACCCTCCACGTGGTATGCCTTCGTGGTGGATGTGGTGGGTGGCCGTGGCAGACGCTGCCCACGGCCTCCGGTCTCTGGCTGGGGTGTGTTTTTGCCCCCACCAGCTTGGGTTCCGGTACCCTAATGCCGACTCTTCACCCGTAGCTTGAATTTGGGGTCTTAGAGTCCTCTCTTCTGCTTCCCCCTCTGGGTCTTTCCTTCTTTCTCCTCTCTCTCTCTTTGGATCTGCTCTGCTCCTCTTCCTGTGACTCCTCTGCAAAGGCTGACTGACTGACCCTGATCTCTGATGGTGCCCACCTTATATACACCCTCTATGTGTGAGCTCAGGTGACCAGCACCCAATGAGCTCCTATCTTTACCCAGGCTGCTCCCCCTATCTGCCCCTACACTACTTGGGATGTACCACCCCCCTCCCACTCCAGCCAGGAACAGACTCGGTCGTACCTGCACATTTCTAAGTGGGAGTACCGTTGGTCTGCTCCTCGGAAATGGGATGTGTGTAGTGCATGCAGCCTACCGAGCTCAGATCCACACTCCATCCTTACCCGGGAGTGGAATATCACACCTCTGGGTTGAGGTGCAATACCCCTGTAGCAGCCGAATCCTCAGGGTGCTACATTCCCCCCTGGTAAATCACAGCACGTCCTCGGGCTGTAAGATAAAAACAACACCAAACATACATTTTTTTCATAAACATATTAAACATATTAAACAACATATCTTTAGCAGATAAAACATTCTCGTCGCCTCAGGCTCCTCCTCCGGTCACTGTGCAACGTGTGACCGGGTAAAGTGCGACAGTCTCTCTGGAAAATTGGTTTTCCCTATAAAACCGGTAGGAGGCGCTTTAGGACGCGCAACTATATACAGGGGTAGTGGCCGCTCTCAGTCCTCGGCCAGGTATTAGGGAGGAATGACCGCTCTCAGTCCTCGGTCAGTGGGATTTAGGGGTTAAACGGGTAACAGTTCACACATGCTGGTCCCAACGGGGACTATATTTAGCAACAGTAACAGTTTCAGTTTCAGTTTACTGTGCCCCAACGGGCAACTATATACAGCTCCTGCTTCGCTGTACTTAGCGACGGCGTCCTCCTGCTCTTTCTTTATTGTTACCTTTGGCTGTAATTTCAGACCCGTCCGGGTCCTCTTGTTCTTCCTCCTCACACCGCAGCTCTTCCTCCGTCAGACGATGCACATGGAGGGCGTAGGGTCCTTTGGCACACTTGTGCCGGGTGAAGGTGACCTCGTCCCCGATGTAAAGGTCACGACCTCTGTGTCCCTCCGGTAGGTGGGACTCAACGTCTCTCCTGGTCACGAAGACGTCGCCTAGGGTGCGGTGGTCTCGGATGAAGCCCCACCCATGCTGCATGTTAAACTTTATCACAGTCCCGGTGGTGCGGGGACTATGCGCTGCACGGGGGTCTCTCCTGGCCCGGCTCTTCTGCTCCGCGCTCCTTATTTGAGCTTGCTGTTCCCGGACCCGCCTCTCTCTCCGCTCCCTCTCGAAGTCCTCGAGCTGTTGGCGGCAGCACTCAGCACGCTCCGCTGCAGCTGCCCGAGTCTCTTGAGTGAACCCCATGAGATCTTCTCCGGTGGGGTCCCACTCAAACTGCGCTTCTGCTAGCGGGGGCGAGATCCTCTTTACGGGCTTTGGAGCCGGGATCAGGGGTTCATCCAGGGGTCTCTCTCTCCGGAGTCGAGGATGGTGGAACTCCGGTGGCCATATAAATGGCTGCCCATCCGGGCACGTATGCTGGGCGTACAGGTCCTCTCCCAGATGCGGCACTTTAGGTCTTATGGGCGCGGTGGTGTTAGCGCCCGGGTTGCCCGGGCCTTGCGGCCAGGCCTGGGGTATCTGGAAGGTGAAGGGCACCGTAAGGACGGCGGCGCCCTGGGCTACTTGGCCCTGCGACCAGGCCGGGGGCTCCGCGGAGGTAGGGGGCGCTGTTGGTATTGCGGCGCCCGGGGGTACTAGGCCTTGCGACCAGGCTGGTGGTACTTCCTGCTTGGTCACGCCCGGGGTCGAGGCGTGTGACGTCACAGGGGTCGCGGCTCCCGTTTGAGGCCTAGTCTGCGGCGGTGACGTTGCAGCGACGGGCACGGCAGGATAGACTTCGGGCTCTGCGACGGGGAGCTGGGGCAGGTTCGCGGTTTCCCGGTTTGGGGTATAGACGTCCCCTTTACCTGCCTCCACTCGTTCGGCTCCCTTCTCGGCGCGGTCTCCGGCCTTGAGTCCTCCCGCGCCATCCTCAGAGGCGGTCGGTCTCCTCGTCTTGGGTGGCGTGCTCCGCTGACGGGTCTCGGTCTGCTGGGCCATCTCACGGCTCCACTCCGCCAACGTCTCTCGCTGCACCCGGGCCATCCTCCTAGCGAGGCCCTCCAGAGCGGTCTGCGCACACTCCCGGTCTCGGGGGAGCTGTGCTAGGACCTCCACTAGGCCTAGTGGGGTCGTTGTTTCTAGCAGGCTCCTGACCAACGGGTCGGTGCTGCTCTGCTCTCCTTCAGTTGTCTCCAGCAGGCTCCTGGCCAGCGGGCCGGTGCTGCTCTGCTTTCTCTCTTCTGTTTCTAGCAGGCTCCTGGCCAACGGGCCGGTGCTGCTCTGCTTTCTCGCCATCTCCGGGTAAGCTCCTCCGATATTCTTCTCCCGGCTTCTTGCCTCCGGGTGCGCTCGCTCTAGACTGCTCCAGGCGGCACCCATCTTTGCTCTCTCCCTTCGTCTCCTCCCCCTTCGAGGGCGGTCCCGGGGCCACTTGGTGATTGTCAGCTCCAGGGGCTGTTCTTTCACGCTGACAGACACCTCTAGCATCACAGTCTCTGTTGGTGGGGGCGGTTTCCACTTTTGGCGCCATTTTCGGTCCTGGCCCACGATGGGAGGTGGCCTCTCACCACCCTCTGGCACGCCCATAATGGCGTTCGCTCTTCCAAGGCGGGAAACCTTTGGAAATGGCGGGAATCGCTTCCCAGTGGCGGGAAACTCTGCAGATGGCGGGAAAACGCTGTTAATGGCGGACAACCGGCGGGAATCGACTGGTGATGGGGTCCGATGGCATGGACCCTCCGGAACCGGCAGGAGACTTCTTTTTGAGGTAAATTCGTTCTTTTCTTCAGGCACGCAGTACCCGGGTGTTGCGGGCACGTAATCCTGCCGACTACGCCAAAGTTGACGCGCCCCCTGGGCCATATTCTTTAGGGGGAATATCCGGAGCCGGATCAGATGGGAGTTGTAGTCTTCCGAGTGGCGGTGACCCGGTCCGTGCCCAGGGTGTCAAACTCAGTTGTATGTGGCAGTCATACAGATGTTATAAGTTCTTTATTGTCGACTACGCCACCCGTTGTATTGCGGTCACTATGGCCGCCGCTGCAGCAGGGTCCGCTGAGGCTGATGGTGTAGGTGCAGCGTTTGATGGTATAACCCCCAACGGGTGGGGTATAGCCTCAGGGGGTCAGGTGCAGAGGATGGGGGTTGTGGTGGTGCAGCATAGGTGTTAAAGGAAGACAGAGTCGGGTTGTGCAGTTTAGGGTATTTACTCACTGCTGATGTTCCGGTCACTCCAGCTTCAAGTGACCTCCCGAGCCGTGCTGCGTCCACCAGGTCCTGGATCCAGCCAACCCCCAAGCGAGTCCGGAGCGTGACCCTGAGCTCTCCTTCTGTCCTTTCTCTGGCCGTCCCCACTATTGATCCACCCAGGTCCAGCTCCCTCGGACCTTCTGTTGGGTGACCCTTGGCCTTGGGTTCCCTGACCCTCCACGTGGTATGCCTTCGTGGTGGATGTGGTGGGTGGCCGTGGCAGACGCTGCCCACGGCCTCCGGTCTCTGGCTGGGGTGTGTTTTTGCCCCCACCAGCTTGGGTTCCGGTACCCTAATGCCGACTCTTCACCCGTAGCTTGAATTTGGGGTCTTAGAGTCCTCTCTTCTGCTTCCCCCTCTGGGTCTTTCCTTCTTTCTCCTCTCTCTCTCTTTGGATCTGCTCTGCTCCTCTTCCTGTGACTCCTCTGCAAAGGCTGACTGACTGACCCTGATCTCTGATGGTGCCCACCTTATATACACCCTCTATGTGTGAGCTCAGGTGACCAGCACCCAATGAGCTCCTATCTTTACCCAGGCTGCTCCCCCTATCTGCCCCTACACTACTTGGGATGTACCACCCCCCTCCCACTCCAGCCAGGAACAGACTCGGTCGTACCTGTACATTTCTAAGTGGGAGTACCGTTGGTCTGCTCCTCGGAAATGGGATGTGTGTAGTGCATGCAGCCTACCGAGCTCAGATCCACACTCCATCCTTACCCGGGAGTGGAATATCACACCTCTGGGTTGAGGTGCAATACCCCTGTAGCAGCCGAATCCTCAGGGTGCTACATAAACTCCTAGGACAGGGTGTAGATTTTTCTGTATGCCCTCAGGAGCAGCCTGTATATTGTATATTAGAGTGTAAACTCCTAGGAGAGGGTGTAGATTATTCTGTATGCCCTCAGGAGCAGCCTGTATATTGTATATTAGATTGTAAGCTCCTAGGACAGGGTGTAGATTATTCTGTATGCTCTCAGGAGCAGCCTGTATATTGTATATTAGATTGTAAACTACTAGGACAGGGTGTAGATTATTCTGTATGCTCTCAGGAGCAGCCTGTATATTGTATATTAGATTGTAAGCTCCTAGGACAGGGTGTAGGTTATTCTGTATGCTCTCAGGAGCAGCCTGTATATTGTATATTAGATTGTAAGCTCCTAGGACAGGGTGTAGGTTATTCTGTATGCTCTCAGGAGCAGCCTGTATATTGTATATTAGATTGTAAGGTCCTAGGACAGGGTGTAGATTATTCTGTATGCTCTCAGGAGCAGCCTGTATATTGTATATTAGATTGTAAACTCCTAGGACAGGGTGTAGATTATTCTGTATGCTTTCAGGAGCATCCTGTAAATTGTTTATTAGATTGTAAACCCCTAGGACAGGGTGCGCATTATTCTGTATGCCCTCAGGAGCAGCCTGTATATTGTATATTAGAGTGTAAGCTCATAGGACAGGGTGTAGATTATTCTGTATGCCCTCAGGAGCAGCCTGTATATTGTATATTAGATTGTAAGCTCCTAGAACAGGGTGTATATTATTTTGTATGCCCTCAGGAGCAGCCTGTATATTGTATATTAGAGTGTAAACTCCTAGGACAGGGTGTACATTATTCTGTATGCTCTCAGGAGCATCCTGTAAATTGTATATTAGATTGTAAACCCTTAGGACAGGGTGTAGATTATTCTGTACGCTCTCAGGAGCAGTCTGTATATTGTATATTAGATTGTAAACTCCTAGGACAGGGTGTAGATTATTCTGTATGCTCTCAGGAGCAGCCTGTATATTGTATATTAGATTGTAAGCTCCTAGGACTGGGCGTAGATTACTCTGAATGCTCTCAGGAGCAGCCTGTATATTGTATATTAGAGTGTAAACCCCTAGGACAGGGTGTAGATTATTCTGTATGCTCTCAGGAGCATCCTGTAAATTGTATATTAGATTGTAAACCCCTAGGACAGGGTGTAGATTATTCTGTATGCTCTCAGGAGCATCCTGTAAATTGTATATTAGATTGTAAACCCCTAGGACAGGGTGTAGATTCTTCTGTATGCTCTCAGGAGCAACCTGTATATTGTATATTAGATTGTAAGCTCCTAGGACAGGGTGTAGATTATTCTGTATGCTCTCAGGAGCAGCCTGTATATTGTATATTAGATTGTAAGGTCCTAGGACAGGGTGTAGATTATTCTGTATGCTCTCAGGAGCAGACTGTATATTGTATATTAGATTGTAAGCTCCTAGGACAGGGTGTAGATTATTCTGTATGCCCTCAGAAACAGGCTGTATATTGTATATTAGAGTGTAATCTCCTAGGACAGGGTGTAGGTTATTCTGTATGCTCTCAGGAGCAGCATGTATATTGTATATTAGATTGTAAGCTCCTAGGACAGGGTGTAGATTATTCTGTATGCCCTCAGGAGCAGCCTGTATATTGAATATTAGAGTGTAAGCTCCTATGACAGGGTGTAGATTATTCTGTATGCTCTCAGGAGCAGCCTGTAAATTGTATATTAGAGTGTAAGCTCCTAGGACAGGGTGTAGATTATTCTGTATGCCCTCAGGAGCAGCCTGTATATTGTATATTAGAGTGTAAACTCCTAGGAGAGGGTGTAGATTATTCTGTATGCCCTCAGGAGCAGCCTGTATATTGTATATTAGATTGTAAGCTCCTAGGACAGGGTGTAGATTATTCTGTATGCTCTCAGGAGCAGCCTGTATATTGTATATTAGATTGTAAACTACTAGGACAGGGTGTAGATTATTCTGTATGCTCTCAGGAGCAGCCTGTATATTGTATATTAGATTGTAAGCTCCTAGGACAGGGTGTAGATTATTCTACATGCTCTCAGGAGCAGCCTGTATATTGTATATTAGAGTGTAAGCTCCTAGGACAGGGTGTAGATTATTCTGTATGCTCTCAGGATCAGCCTGTATATTGTATATTAGAGTGTAAGCTCCTAGGACAGGGTGTATATTATTCTGTATGCTCTCAGGAGCAGCCTGTATATTGTATATTAGATTGTAAGCTCCTAGAACAGGGTGTACATTATTCTGTATGCCCTCAGGAGCAGCCTGTATATTGTATATTAGATTGTAAACTCCTAGGACAGGGTGTAGATTATTCTGTATGCCCTCAGAAGCAGCCTGTATATTGTATATTAGAGTGTAAGCTCCTAGGACAGGGTGTGCATTATTCTGTATGCTCTCAGGAGCATCCTGTAAATTGTATATTAGATTGTAAACCCTTAGGACAGGGTGTAGATTATTCTGTACGCTCTCAGGAGCAGCCTGTATATTGTATATTAGATTGTAAACTCCTAGGACAGGGTGTAGATTATTCTGTATGCTCTCAGGAGCAGCCTGTATATTGTATATTAGATTGTAAGCTCCTAGGACTGGGCGTAGATTATTCTGAATGCTCTCAGGAGCAGCCTGTATATTGTATATTAGAGTGTAAACTCCTAGGACAGGGTGTACATTATTCTGTATGCTCTCAGGAGCAGCCTGCATATTGTATATTAGATTGTAAGCTCCTAGGACAGGGTGTAGATTATTCTGTATGCTCTCAGGAGCATCCTGTAAATTGTATATTAGATTGTAAACCCCTAGGACAGGGTGTAGATTCTTCTGTATGCTCTCAGGAGCAACCTGTATATTGTATATTAGATTGTAAGCTCCTAGGACAGGGTGTAGATTCTTCTGTATGCTCTCAGGAGCAGCCTGTATATTGTATATTAGATTGTAAGGTCCTAGGACAGGGTGTAGATTATTCTGTATGCTCTCAGGAGCAGACTGTATATTGTATATTAGATTGTAAGCTCCTAGGACAGGGTGTAGATTATTCTGTATGCCCTCAGAAGCAGCCTGTATATTGTATATTAGAGTGTAATCTCCTAGGACAGGGTGTAGGTTATTCTGTATGCTCTCAGGAGCAGCATGTATATTGTATATTAGATTGTAAGCTCCTAGGACAGGGTGTAGATTATTCTGTATGCCCTCAGGAGCAGCCTGTATATTGAATATTAGAGTGTAAGCTCCTATGACAGGGTGTAGATTATTCTGTATGCTCTCAGGAGCAGCCTGTAAATTGTATATTAGAGTGTAAGCTCCTAGGACAGGGTGTAGATTATTCTGTATGCCCTCAGGAGCAGCCTGTATATTGTATATTAGAGTGTAAACTCCTAGGAGAGGGTGTAGATTATTCTGTATGCCCTCAGGAGCAGCCTGTATATTGTATATTAGATTGTAAGCTCCTAGGACAGGGTGTAGATTATTCTGTATGCTCTCAGGAGCAGCCTGTATATTGTATATTAGATTGTAAACTACTAGGACAGGGTGTAGATTATTCTGTATGCTCTCAGGAGCAGCCTGTATATTGTATATTAGATTGTAAGCTCCTAGGACAGGGTGTAGGTTATTCTGTATGCTCTCAGGAGCAGCCTGTATATTGTATATTAGATTGTAAGCTCCTAGGACAGGGTGTAGGTTATTCTGTATGCTCTCAGGAGCAGCCTGTATATTGTATATTAGATTGTAAGCTCCTAGGACAGGGTGTAGATTATTCTGTATGCTTTCAGGAGCATCCTGTAAATTGTTTATTAGATTGTAAACCCCTAGGACAGGGTGTGCATTATTCTGTATGCCCTCAGGAGCAGCCTGTATATTGTATATTAGAGTGTAAGCTCATAGGACAGGGTGTAGATTATTCTGTATGCCCTCAGGAGCAGCCTGTATATTGTATATTAGATTGTAAGCTCCTAGAACAGGGTGTATATTATTCTGTATGCCCTCAGGAGCAGCCTGTATATTGAATATTAGAGTGTAAGCTCCTATGACAGGGTGTAGATTATTCTGTATGCTCTCAGGAGCAGCCTGTAAATTGTATATTAGAGTGTAAGCTCCTAGGACAGGGTGTAGATTATTCTGTATGCCCTCAGGAGCAGCCTGTATATTGTATATTAGAGTGTAAACTCCTAGGAGAGGGTGTAGATTATTCTGTATGCCCTCAGGAGCAGCCTGTATATTGTATATTAGATTGTAAGCTCCTAGGACAGGGTGTAGATTATTCTGTATGCTCTCAGGAGCAGCCTGTATATTGTATATTAGATTGTAAACTACTAGGACAGGGTGTAGATTATTCAGTATGCTCTCAGGAGCAGCCTGTATATTGTATATTAGATTGTAAGCTCCTGGGACAGGGTGTAGGTTATTCTGTATGCTCTCAGGAGCAGCCTGTATATTGTATATTAGATTGTAAGGTCCTAGGACAGGGTGTAGATTATTCTGTATGCTCTCAGGAGCAGCCTGTATATTGTATATTAGATTGTAAGCTCCTAGGACAGGGTGTAGGTTATTCTGTATGCTCTCAGGAGCATCCTGTAAATTGTTTATTAGATTGTAAACCCCTAGGACAGGGTGTAGATTATTCTGTATGCTCTCAGGAGCAGCCTGTATATTGAATATTAGAGTGTAAACTCCTAGGACAGGGTGTACATTATTCTGTATGCTCTCAGGAGCAGCCTGTATATTGTATATTAGATTGTAAGCTCCTAGGACAGGGTGTGCATTATTCTGTATGCCCTCAGGAGCAGCCTGTATATTGTATATTAGAGTGTAAGCTCATAGGACAGGGTGTAGATTATTCTGTATGCCCTCAGGAGCAGCCTGTATATTGTATATTAGATTGTAAGCTCCTAGAACAGGGTGTATATTATTTTGTATGCCCTCAGGAGCAGCCTGTATATTGTATATTAGAGTGTAAACTCCTAGGACAGGGTGTACATTATTCTGTATGCTCTCAGGAGCATCCTGTAAATTGTATATTAGATTGTAAACCCTTAGGACAGGGTGTAGATTATTCTGTATGCCCTCAGGAGCAGCCTGTATATTGTATATTAGAGGGTAAGCTCCTAGGACAGGGTGTAGATTATTCTGTATGCTCTCAGGAGCAGGCTGTATATTGTATATTAGAGGGTAAGCTCCTAGGACAGGGTGTAGATTATTCTGTATGCCCTCAGGAGCAGCCTGTATTTTGTATAATAGAGGGTAAGCTCCTAGGACAGGGCGTAGATTATTCTGTATGCTCTCAGGAGCAGCCTGTATATTGTATATTAGATTGTAAACTCCTAGGACAGGGTGTAGATTATTCTGTATGCCCTCAGGAGCAGCCTGTATATTGTATATTAGAGGGTAAGCTCCTAGGACAGGGCGTAGATTATTCTGTATGCTCTCAGGAGCAGCCTGTATATTGTATATTAGATTGTAAACTCCTACGACAGGGTGTACATTATTCTATATGCCCTCAGGAGCCCTCCTAGGACAGGGCGTAGATTATTCTGTATGCTCTCAGGAGCGGCCTGTATATTGTATATTAGAGTGTAAGCTCCTAGGACAGGGTGTAGATTATTCTGCCTGCCCTCAGGAGCAGTCTGTATATTGTATATTAGATTGTAAACTCCTAGGACAGGGTGTAGATTATTCTACATGCTCTCAGGAGCAGCCTGTATATTGTATATTAGAGTGTAAGCTCCTAGGACAGGGTGTAGATTATTCTGTATGCTCTCAGGAGCAGCCTGTATATTGTATATTAGAGTGTAAGCTCCTAGGACAGGGTGTATATTATTCTGTATGCTCTCAGGAGCAGCCTGTATATTGTATATTAGATTGTAAGCTCCTAGAACAGGGTGTACATTATTCTGTATGCCCTCAGGAGCAGCCTGTATATTGTATATTAGATTGTAAACTCCTAGGACAGGGTGTACATTATTCTGTATGCCCTCAGAAGCAGACTGTATATTGTATATTAGAGTGTAAGCTCCTAGGACAGGGTGTGCATTATTCTGTATGCCCTCAGGAGCAGCCTGTATATTGTATATTAGAGTGTAAGCTCATAGGACAGGGTGTAGATTATTCTGTATGCCCTCAGGAGCAGCCTGTATATTGTATATTAGATTGTAAGCTCATAGAACAGGGTGTAGATTATTCTGAATGCTCTCAGGAGCAGCCTGTATATTGTATATTAGAGTATAAACTCCTAGGGCAGGTTGTACATTATTCTGTATGCTCTCAGGAGCAGCCTGTATATTGTATGTTAGATTGTAAGCTCCTAGGACTGGGCGTAGATTATTCTGAATGCTCTCAGGAGCAGCCTGTATATTGTATATTAGAATGTAAACTCCTAGGGCAGGTTGTACATTATTCTGTATGCTCTCAGGAGCAGCCTGTATATTGTATATTAGATTGTAAGCTCCTAGGACTGGGCGTAGATTATTCTGAATGCTCTCAAGAGCAGCCTGTATATTGTATATTAGAGTGTAAACTCCTAGGACAGGGTGTACATTATTCTGTATGCTCTCAGGAGCAGCCTGTATATTGTATATTAGATTGTAAGCTGCTAGGACAGGGTGTAGATTATTCTGTATGCTCTCAGGAACATGCTGTAAATTGTATATTAGATTGTAAACTCCTAGGACAGGGTGTAGATTATTCTGTATACTCTCAGGAGCAGCCTGTATATTGTATATTAGATTGTAAACTCCTAGGACAGGGTGTAGATTATTCTGTATGCTCTCAGGGGCAGCCTGTATATTGTATATTAGATTGTAAGCTCCTAGGACAGGGTGTAGATTATTCTGTATGCTCTCAGGAGCAGACTGTATATTGTATATTAGATTGTAAGGTCCTAGGACAGGGTGTAGATTATTCTGTATGCTCTCAGGAGCAGACTGTATATTGTATATTAGATTGTAAGCTCCTAGGACAGGGTGTAGATTATTCTGTATGCCCTCAGAAGCAGCCTGTATATTGTATATTAGAGTGTAAACTCCTAGGACAGGGTGTACATTATTCTGTATGCTCTCAGGAGCATCCTGTAAATTGTATATTAGATTGTAAACCCCTAGGACAGGGTGTAGATTCTTCTGTATGCTCTCAGGAGCAGCCTGTATATTGTATATTAGATTGTAAGCTCCTAAAACAGGGTGTAGATTATTCTGTATGCTCTCAGGAGCATCCTGTATATTGTATATTAGATTGTAAGGTCCTAGGACAGGGTGTAGATTATTCTGTATGCTCTCAGGAGCAGCCTATATATTGTATATTAGATTGTAAGCTCCTAGGACAGGGTGTAGGTTATTCTGTATGCTCTCAGGAGCAGCCTGTATATTGTATATTAGATTGTAAGCTCCTAGGACATGGTGTAGATTATTCCGTATGCCCTCAGGAGCAGCCTGTATATTGTATATTAGAGTGTAAACTCCTAGGACAGGGTGCACATTATTCTGTATACTCTCAGGAGCAGCCTGTATATTGTATATTAGTTTGTAAGCTCCTAGGACAGGGTGTAGATTATTCTGTATGCCCTCAGGAGCAGCCTGTATATTGTATATTAGAGTGTAAACTCCTATGACAGGGTGTAGATTATTCTGTATGCTCTCAGGAGCAGCCTGTAAATTGTATATTAGAGTGTAAACTCCTAGGACAGGGTGTAGATTATTCTGTATGCCCTCAGGAGCAGCCTGTATATTGTATATTAGAGTGTAAACTCCTAGGTGAGGGTGTAGATTATTCTGTATGCCCTCAGGAGCAGCCTGTATATTGTATATTAGATTATAAGCTCCTAGGACAGGGTGTAGATTATTCTGTATACCCTCAGGAGCAGCCTGTATATTGTATATTAGAGTGGAAGATCCTAGGACAGGGTGTAGATTATTATTTTTTCCCGTCAGGACCAGCTTGTATATTGTATATTAGATTGTAAACTCCTAGGACAGGGTGTAGATTATTCTGTATGCCCTCAGGAGCAGCCTGTATATTGTATATTAGAGTGTAAGCTCCTAGGACAGGGTGTAGATTATTCTGTATGCCCTCAGGAGCAGCCTGTATATTGTATATTAGATTGTAAACTCCTAGGACAGGGCGTAGATTATTCTGTATGCCCTCAGGAGCAGCCTGTATATTGTATATTAGAGTGTAAGCTCCTAGGACAGGGTGTAGATTATTCTGTATGCTCTCAGGAGCAGCCTGTATATTGTATATTAGAGTGTAAGCTCCTAGGACAGGGTGTACATTATTCTGTATGCCCTCAGGAGCAGCCTGTATATTGTATATTAGATTGTAAACTCCTAGGACAGAGTGTAGATTATTCTGTATGCTCTCAGGAGCAGCCTGTATATTGTATATTAGATTGTAAGCTCCTAGGACAGGGTGTGCATTATTCTGTATGCTCTCAGGAGCAGCCTGTATATTGTATATTAGATTGTAAGCTCCTAGGACAGGGTGTAGATTATTCTTTTTTCCCGTCAGGAACAGTCTTTATATTGTATATTAGATTATAAGCTCCTAGGACAGGGTGTGCATTATTCTGTAGGCTCTCAGGAGCAGCCTGTATATTGTATATTAGATTGTAAGCTCCTAGGACAGGGTGTAGATTATTCAGTATGCTCTCAGGAGCAGCCTGTATATTGTATATTAGATTGTAAGCTCCTAGGACAGGGTGTAGATTATTCAGTATGCTCTCAGGAGCAGCCTGTATATTGTATATTAGATTGTAAGCTCCTAGGACAGGGAGTACATTATTCTGCATGACCTCAGGAGCAGCCTGTATGTTGTATATTAGAGTGTAAGCTGCTAGGACAGGGTGTAGATTATTCTGTATGCTCTCAGGTGCAGTCTGTATATTGTATATTAGATTGTAAGCTCCTAGGACAGGGTGTAGATTATTCTTTTTTCCCGTCAGGAGCAGCCTGTATATTGTATATTAGATTATAAGCTCCTAAAACAGGGTGTGCATTATTCTGTATGCTCTAAGGAGCAGCCTGTATATTGAATATTAGATTGTAAGCTCCTAGGACAGGGTGTGCATTATTCTGTATGCTCTCAGGAGCAGCCTGTATATTGTATATTAGAGTGTAAGCTCCTAGGGCAGGGTGTAGATTATTCTTTTTTCCCGTCAGGAGCAGCCTGTATATTGTATATTAGATTATAAGCTCCTAGGACAGGGTGTACATTATTCTGTATGCCCTCAGGAGCAACCTGTACATTGTATATTAGAGTGTAAGCTCCTGGGACAGGGTGTAGATTATTCTGTATGCCCTCAGGAGCATTCTGTATATTATATATTAGAGTGTAAGCTCCTAGGACAGGGTGTAGATTATTCTGTATGCCCTCAGGAGCAGCCTGTATATTTTATATTAGATTGTAAGCTCATAGGACAGGGAGTACATTATTCAGTATGCTCTCAGGAGCAGTCTGTATATTGTATATTAGATTGTAATCTCCTAGGACAGGGTGTAGATTATTCTGTATGCCCTCAGGAGCAGCCTGTATATTTTATATTAGATTGTAAGCTCATAGGACAGGGAGTACATTATTCTGTATGCCCTCAGGAGCAGCCTGTATATTGTATATTAGAGTGTAATTTCATAGGGCAGGGCATAGATTATTCTGTATGCTCTCAGGAGCAGCATGTATATTTTATATTACATTGTAAACTCCTAGGACAGGGTGTAGATTATTCTGTATACCCTCAGGAGCAGCCTGTATATTGTATATTAGAGTGTAAGATCCTAGGACAGGGTGTAGATTATTCTGTATGCCCTCAGGAGCAACCTGTATATTGTATATTAGAGTGTAAGCTCCTAGGACAGGGTGTAGATTATTCTTTTTTCCCGTCAGGAACAGTCTTTATATTGTATATTAGATTATAAGCTCCTAGGACAGGGTGTGCATTATTCTGTAGGCTCTCAGGAGCAGCCTGTATATTGTATATTAGATTGTAAGCTCCTAGGACAGGGTGTAGATTATTCAGCATGCTCTCAGGAGCAGCCTGTATATTGTATATTAGATTGTAAGCTCCTAGGACAGGGAGTACATTATTCTGCATGACCTCGGGAGCAGCCTGTATGTTGTATATTAGAGTGTAAGCTGCTAGGACAGGGTGTAGATTATTCCGTATGCTCTCAGGAGCAGTCTGTATATTGTATATTAGATTGTAAGCTCCTAGGACAGGGTGTAGATTATTCTTTTTTCCTGTCAGGAGCAGCCTGTATATTGAATATTAGATTGTAAGCTCCTAGGACAGGGTGTGCATTATTCTGTATGCTCTCAGGAGCAGCCTGTATATTGTATATTAGAGTGTAAGCTCCTAGGACAGGGTGTAGATTATTCTTTTTTCCCGTCAGGAGCAGCCTGTATATTGTATATTAGATTATAAGCTCCTAGGACAGGGTGTACATTATTCTATATGCCCTCAGGAGCAGCCTGTATATTGTATGTTAGAGTGTAAGCTCCTCGGACAGGGTGTACATTATTCTATATGCCCTCAGGAGCAGCCTGTATATTGTATATTAGAGTGTAAGCTGGTAGGACAGGGTGTAGATTATTCTGTATGCTCTCAGGAGCAGCCTGTATATTGCATATTATAGTGTAAACTCCTAGGACAGGGTGTAGATTATTCTGTATGCTCTCAGGAGCAGCCGGTATATTGTATATTAGATTGTAATCTCCTAGGACAGGGTGTAGATTATTCTGTATGCTCTCAGGAGCAGCCTGTATATTGTATATTAGATTGTAAACTCCTAGGACAGGGTGTAGATTATTCTGTATGCTCTCAGGAGCAGCCTGTATATTGTACATTAGAGTGTAAGCTCCTAGGACAGGGTGTAGATTATTCTGTATGCTCTCAGGAGCAGACTGTATATTGTATATTAGAGTGTAAGCTCCTAGGACAGGGTGTAGATTATTCTGTATGCTCCCAGGAGCAGCCTGTATATTGTATATTAGATTGTAAACTCCTAGGACAGGGTGTAGATTATTCTGTATGCTCTCAGGAGCAGCCTGTATATTGTATATTAGAGTGTAAGCTCCTAGGACAGGGTGTAGATTATTCTGTATGCTTTCAGGAGCAGCCTGTATATTGTATATTAGATTGTAAGCTCCTAGGACAGGGTGTAGATTATTCTGCATGCTCTCAGGAACAGCCTGTATATTGTATGTTAGATTGTAAGCTCCCTGGACAGGGTGTAGATTATTCTGTATGCTCTCAGGAGCAGCCTGTATATTGTATATTGGATTGTAAGCTCCTAGGACAGGGTGTAGATTATTCTGTATGCTGTCAGGAGCAGACTGTATATTGTATATTAGAGTGTAAGCTCCTAGGACAGGGTGTAGATGATTCTGTATGCTCCCAGGAGCAGCCTGTATATTGTATATTAGAGTGTAAACTCCTAGGACAGGGTGTAGATTATTCTGTATGCTCTCAGGAGCAGTCTGTATATTGTATATTAGATTGTAAACTCCTAGGACAGGGTGTAGATTATTCTGTATGTTCTCAGGAGCAGCCTGTATATTGTATATTGGATTGTAAGCTCCTAGGACAGGGTGTAAATTATTCTGTATGCTCTCAGGAGCAGACTGTATATTGTATATTAGATTGTAAGCTCCTAGGACAGGGTGTAGATTATTCTGTATGCTCTCAGGAGCAGACTGTATATTGTATATTAGAGTGTAAGCTCCTAGGACAGGGTGTAGATTATTCTGTATGCTCCCAGGAGCAGCCTGTATATTGTATATTAGAATGTAAACTCCTAGGACAGGGTGTAGATTATTCTGTATGCTCTCAGGAGCAGTCTGTATATTGTATATTAGAGTGTAAGCTCCTAGGACAGGGTGTAGATTATTCTGTATGCTCCCAGGAGCAGCCTGTATATTGTATATTAGAATGTAAACTCCTAGGACAGGGTGTAGATTATTCTGTATGCTCTCAGGAGCAGTCTGTATATTGTAGATTAGATTGTAAACTCCTAGGACAGGGTGTAGATTATTCTGTATGCTCCCAGCGGCAGCCTGCATATTGTATATTAGATTGTATACTCCTAGGACAGGGTGTAGATTATTCTGTATGCTCTCAGGAGCAGCCTGCATATTGTATATTAGATTGTAAGCTCCTAGGACAGGGTGTAGATTATTCTGTATGCTCCCAGGGGCAGCCTGTATATTGTATATTAGATTGTAAACTCCTAGGACAGGGTGTAGATTATTCTGTATGCTCTCAGGAGCAGCCTGCATATTGTATATTAGATTGTAAGCTCCTAGGACAGGGTGTAGATTATTCTGCATGCTCTCAGGAACAGCCTGTATATTGTATATTAGATTGTAAGCTCCTAGGACAGGGTGTAGATTATTCTGTATGCTCTCAGGAGCAGCCTGTATATTGTATATTAGATTGTAAGCTCCTAGGACAGGGTGTAGATTATTCTGCATGCTCTCAGGAACAGCCTGTATATTGTATATTAGATTGTAAACTCCTAGGACAGGGTGTAGATTATTCTGTATGCTCTCAGGAGCAGCCTGTATATTGTATATTAGATTGTAAGCTCCTAGGACAGGGTGTAGATTATTCTGCATGCTCTCAGGAACAGCCTGTATATTGTATATTAGATTGTAAGCTCCTAGGACAGGGTGTAGATTATTCTGTATGCTCCCAGGAGCAGCCTGTATATTTTATATTAGAGTGTAAACTCCTAGGACAGGGTGTAGATTATTCTGTATGCTCTCAGGAGCAGTCTGTATATTGTATATTAGATTGTAAACTCCTAGGACAGGGTGTAGATTATTCTGTATGTTCTCAGGAGCAGCCTGTATATTGTATATTGGATTGTAAGCTCCTAGGACAGGGTGTAAATTATTCTGTATGCTCTCAGAAGCAGACTGTATATTGTATATTAGAGTGTAAGCTCCTAGGACAGGGTGTAGATTATTCTGTATGCTCCCAGGAGCAGCCTGTATATTGTATATTAGATTGTAAACTCCTAGGACAGGGTGTAGATTATTCTGTATGCTCTCAGGAGCAGCCTGTATATTGTATATTAGATTGTAAACTCCTAGGACAGCGTGTAGATCAGGGGTCTCAAACACGTGGCCCGCGGGCCGCATGCGGCCCCTGAGGCTGCTTTATGCGGCCCGCAGGCACAGACCCCTTGATGATCCTGACCAGGTCCAGGAGGAGCCGCCGACAGCAGCGCTGAATTGACACACAGAGACTCTTTCCCAGCACAGCATTTCCAATGACAGCCGCTGGCCAATCAGAGGCCAGCAGCTGATATCTGCGTGTCGGCGCAGTGAGTATGACGTCATTGCCATATGCAGATGTCAGCTGCTGGCCTCTGATTGGCCGGCGGCTGGCATTGGAAATGCTGTGCTGGGAGACAGTCTGTGTGCGGCAATGCAGCGCTGCTGTCGGCGGCTCCTCCTGGACCAGGTCGGGATCGTCAAGGGGTCTGACTCTGTGGTGCCTGCGGGCCACATCTGCAGGAAGGCCGCCGAGGGAACGGAGGACAGGTGAGAATCATCTTTTTTTTTTTTATGTGTGTGAAGAACAGCACAGGGGGCACATAGCCACAAGAGGGGACCTGGATGGGGCACATAGCCAAAAGATGGGGACCTGGATGGGGCACATAGCCAAAAGATGGGGACCTGGATGGGGCACATAGCCACAAGATGGGGACCTGGATGGGGAACATAGCCACAGGATGGGGTCTTGGATGGGGCACATAGCCACAAGATGGGGACCTGGATGGGGCACATAGCCACAAGATGGGGACCTGGATGGGGAACATAGCCACAGGATGGGGTCCTGGATGGGGCACATAGCCACAAGATGGAGACCTGGATGGGGGCACATAGCCACAAGATGGGGACCTGGATTTGGCACATAGCCACAAGATGGGGACCTGGATGGGGCACATAGCCACAAGATGGGGACCTGGATGGGGCACATAGCCACAAGATGGGGACCTGGATGGGGCACATAGCCACAAGATGGGGACCTGGATGGGGCACATAGCCACAAGATGGGGACCTGGATGGGGCACATAGCCACAAGATGGGGACCTGGATGGGGCACAGAGCCACAGTATGGGGACCTGGATGGGGCACATAGCCACAGTATGGGGACCTGGATGGGGCACATAGCCACAAGATGGGGACCTGGATCGGGAACATTGCCACAGGATGGGGACCTGGATGGGGCACATAGCCACAGGATGGGGACCTGGATGAGGCACATTAGTACAAGATGGGGGCAAGGATGGGGAACATTGCCACAAGATGGGGACCTGGATCGGGAACATTGCCACAGGATGGGGACCTGGATCGGGAACATTGCCACAGGATGGGGACCTGGATGGGGCACATAGCCACAGGATGGGGACCTGGATGGGTCACATAGCCACAGGATGGGGACCTGGTTGGGGCACATTAGTACAAGATGGGGACATTACTACAAGATGTTTGCCATTATTACTATATGATGCTAATTGTAAGACAATTTTACTGTATGTGGCCAATTGGGGGAAACAAAATTGTAAAAATCAAAAAAATAAAAATAAAGCATGAAAAAATATTGGGCACTAAAAATGCTGTTTTATATGTAAACTAAAGTAAACACAAAAAAGTACACGTTTATTATCGCCACATCCATAAGGACCCAAGCCATAAAAAAATAAATACGGCAAAAATGTTCAAAAGGTGTATACAAAAAAAAATGGTATCACTAAAAATGTCACATTGAACAAAAAATGCGGCCCCCCAAATTCAAATTTTTTCCATTTGCGGCCCATATACCCAGCCGAGTTTGAGACCCCTGGTGTAGATTATTCTGTATGCTCTCAGGAGCAGCCTGTATATTGTATATTAGATTGTAAACTCCTAGGACAGCGTGTAGATTATTCTGTATGCTCTCAGGAGCAGCCTGTATATTGTATATTAGATTGTAAGCTCCTAGGACAGGGTGTGCATTATTCTGTATGCCTCATGAGCAGCCTGTATATTGTATATTAGATTATAAGCTCCTAGGACAGGGTGTGCATTATTCTGTATGCTCTCAGGAGCAGCCTGTATACTGTATATTAGATTGTAAGCTCCTAGGACAGGGTGTATATTATTCTGTATGCCCTCAGGAGCAACCTGTATATTGTATATTAGAGTGTAAGCTCCTAGGACAGGGTGTACAATATTCTATATGCCCTCAGGAGCAACCTGTATATTGTATATTAGATTGTAAGCTCCTAGGACAGGGTGTAGATTATTCTGCATGCTCTCAGGAACAGCCTGTATATTGTATATTAGATTGTAAGCTCCTAGGACAGGGTGTAGATTATTCTGTATGCTCTCAGGAGCAGACTGTATATTGTATATTAGAGTGTAAGCTCCTAGGACAGGGTGTAGATTATTCTGTATGCTCCCAGGAGCAGCCTGTATATTTTATATTAGAGTGTAAACTCCTAGGACAGGGTGTAGATTATTCTGTATGCTCTCAGGAGCAGTCTGTATATTGTATATTAGATTGTAAACTCCTAGGACAGGGTGTAGATTATTCTGTATGTTCTCAGGAGCAGCCTGTATATTGTATATTGGATTGTAAGCTCCTAGGACAGGGTGTAAATTATTCTGTATGCTCTCAGAAGCAGACTGTATATTGTATATTAGAGTGTAAGCTCCTAGGACAGGGTGTAGATTATTCTGTATGCTCCCAGGAGCAGCCTGTATATTGTATATTAGATTGTAAACTCCTAGGACAGGGTGTAGATTATTCTGTATGCTCTCAGGAGCAGCCTGTATATTGTATATTAGATTGTAAACTCCTAGGACAGCGTGTAGATCAGGGGTCTCAAACACGCGGCCCGCGGGCCGCATGCGGCCCCTTAGGCTGCTTTATGCGGCCCGCAGGCACAGACCCCTTGATGATCCTGACCAGGTCCAGGAGGAGCCGCCGACAGCAGCGCTGAATTGACACACAGAGACTCTTTCCCAGCACAGCATTTCCAATGACAGCCGCTGGCCAATCAGAGGCCAGCAGCTGATATCTGCGTGTCGGCGCAGTGAGTATGACGTCATTGCCATATGCAGATGTCAGCTGCTGGCCTCTGATTGGCCGGCGGCTGGCATTGGAAATGCTGTGCTGGGAGACAGTCTGTGTGCGGCAATGCAGCGCTGCTGTCGGCGGCTCCTCCTGGACCAGGTCGGGATCGTCAAGGGGTCTGACTCTGTGGTGCCTGCGGGCCACATCTGCAGGAAGGCCGCCGAGGGAACGGAGGACAGGTGAGAATCATCTTTTTTTTTTTTATGTGTGTGAAGAACAGCACAGGGGGCACATAGCCACAACATGGGGACCGGGATGGGGCACATAGCCACAAGAGGGGACCTGGATGGGGCACATAGCCAAAAGATGGGGACCTGGATGGGGCACATAGCCAAAAGATGGGGACCTGGATGGGGCACATAGCCACAAGATGGGGACCTGGATGGGGAACATAGCCACAGGATGGGGTCTTGGATGGGGCACATAGCCACAAGATGGGGACCTGGATGGGGCACATAGCCACAAGATGGGGACCTGGATGGGGAACATAGCCACAGGATGGGGTCCTGGATGGGGCACATAGCCACAAGATGGAGACCTGGATGGGGGCACATAGCCACAAGATGGGGACCTGGATGGGGCACATAGCCACAAGATGGGGACCTGGATGGGGCACATAGCCACAAGATGGGGACCTGGATGGGGCACATAGCCACAAGATGGGGACCTGGATGGGGCACATAGCCACAAGATGGGGACCTGGATGGGGCACATAGCCACAAGATGGGGACCTGGATGGGGCACATAGCCACAAGATGGGGACCTGGATGGGGCACAGAGCCACAGTATGGGGACCTGGATGGGGCACATAGCCACAGTATGGGGACCTGGATGGGGCACATAGCCACAAGATGGGGACCTGGATCGGGAACATTGCCACAGGATGGGGACCTGGATGGGGCACATAGCCACAGGATGGGGACCTGGATGAGGCACATTAGTACAAGATGGGGGCAAGGATGGGGAACATTGCCACAAGATGGGGACCTGGATCGGGAACATTGCCACAGGATGGGGACCTGGATCGGGAACATTGCCACAGGATGGGGACCTGGATGGGGCACATAGCCACAGGATGGGGACCTGGATGGGTCACATAGCCACAGGATGGGGACCTGGTTGGGGCACATTAGTACAAGATGGGGACATTACTACAAGATGTTTGCCATTATTACTATATGATGCTAATTGTAAGACAATTTTACTGTATGTGGCCAATTGGGGGAAACAAAATTGTAAAAATCAAAAAAATAAAAATAAAGCATGAAAAAATATTGGGCACTAAAAATGCTGTTTTATATGTAAACTAAAGTAAACACAAAAAAGTACACGTTTATTATCGCCACATCCATAAGGACCCAAGCTATAAAAAAATAAATACGGCAAAAATGTTCAAAAGGTGTATACAAAAAAAAATGGTATCACTAAAAATGTCACATTGAACAAAAAATGCGGCCCCCCAAATTCAAATTTTTTCCATTTGCGGCCCATATACCCAGCCGAGTTTGAGACCCCTGGTGTAGATTATTCTGTATGCTCTCAGGAGCAGCCTGTATATTGTATATTAGATTGTAAACTCCTAGGACAGCGTGTAGATTATTCTGTATGCTCTCAGGAGCAGCCTGTATATTGTATATTAGATTGTAAGCTCCTAGGACAGGGTGTGCATTATTCTGTATGCCTCATGAGCAGCCTGTATATTGTATATTAGATTATAAGCTCCTAGGACAGGGTGTGCATTATTCTGTATGCTCTCAGGAGCAGCCTGTATACTGTATATTAGATTGTAAGCTCCTAGGACAGGGTGTATATTATTCTGTATGCCCTCAGGAGCAACCTGTATATTGTATATTAGAGTGTAAGCTCCTAGGACAGGGTGTACAATATTCTATATGCCCTCAGGAGCAACCTGTATATTGTATATTAGAGTGTAAGCTGCTAGGACAGGGTGTAGATTATTCTGTATGCTCTCAGAAGCAGCCTGTATATTGTATATTAGAGTGTAAGCTCCTAGGACAGGGTTTAGATTATTCTGTAAGCTCTCAGAAGCAGCCTGTATATTGTATATTAGATTATAAGCTCCAAGGACAGGGTGTGCATTATTCTGTATGGTCTCAGGAGCAGCCTGTATATTGTATATTAGAGTGTAAGCTCCTAGGACAGGGTGTAGATTATTCTTTTTTCTCGTCAGGAGCAGCCTGTATATTGTATATTAGATTATAAGCTCCTAGGACAGGGTGTACATTATTCTATATGCCCTCAGGAGCAGCCTGTATATTGTATATTAGAGTGTAAGCTGCTAGGACAGGGTGTAGATTATTCTGTATGCTCTCAGGAGCAGCCTGTATATTGTATATTAGATTGTAAGCTCCTAGGACAGGGTGTAGATTATTCTGTATGCTCTCAGGAGCAGACTGTATATTGTATATTAGAGTGTAAGCTCCTAGGACAGGGTGTAGATTATTCTGCATGCTCTCAGGAGCAGCCTGTATATTGTATATTAGATTGTAAGCTCCTAGGACAGGGTGTAGATTATTCTGTATGCTCCCAGGAGCAGCCTGTATATTGTACATTAGAGTGTAAACTCCTAGGACAGGGTGTAGATTATTCTGTATGCTCTCAGGAGCAGACTGTATATTGTATATTGGATTGTAAACTCATAGGACAGGGTGTAGATTATTCTGTATGTTCTCAGGAGCAGCCTGTATATTGTATATTAGATTGTAAACTCCTAGGACAGCGTGTAGATTATTCTGTATGCTCTCAGGAGCAGCATGTATATTGTATATTAGATTGTAAGCTCCTAGGATAGGGTGTAGATTATTCTGTATGCTCTCAGGAGCAGACTGTATATTGTATATTAGAGTGTAAGCTCCTAGGACAGGGTGTAGATTATTCTGTATGCTCTCAGGAGCAGACTGTATATTGTATATTAGAGTGTAAGCTCCTAGGACAGGGTGTAGATTATTCTGTATGCTCCCAGGAGCAGCCTGTATATTTTATATTAGAGTGTAAACTCCTAGGACAGGGTGTAGATTATTCTGCATGCTCTCAGGAGCAGTCTGTATATTGTATATTAGATTGTAAACTCCTAGGACAGGGTGTAGATTATTCTGTATGTTCTCAGGAGCAGCCTGTATATTGTATATTAGATTGTAAACTCATAGGACAGGGTGTAGATTATTCTGTATGTTCTCAGGAGCAGCCTGTATATTGTATATTAGATTGTAAACTCCTAGGACAGCGTGTAGATTATTCTGTATGCTCTCAGGAGCAGCATGTATATTGTATATTAGATTGTAAGCTCCTAGGATAGGGTGTGCATTATTCTGTATGCTCTCAGGAGCAGCCTGTATATTGTATATTAGATTGTAAGCTCCTAGGACAGGGTGTGCATTATTCTGTATGCCTCATGAGCAGCCTGTATATTGTATATTAGATTATAAGCTCCTAGGACAGGGTGTGCATTATTCTGTATGCTCTAAGGAGCAGCCTGTATATTGAATATTAGATTGTAAGCTCCTAGGACACGGTGTGCATTATTCCGTATGCTCTCAGGAGCAGCCTGTATATTGTATATTAGATTGTAAGGTCCTAGGACAGGGTGTAGATTATTCTTTTTTCCCGTCAGGAACAGCCTGTATATTGTATATTAGATTATAAGCTACTAGGACAGGGTGTACATTATTCTGTATGCCCTCAGGAGCAGCCTGTATATTGTATATTAGAGTGTAAGCTCCTAGGACAGGGTGTGCATTATTCTATATGCCCTCAGGAGCAACCTGTATATTGTATATTAGAGTGTAAGCTGCTAGGACAGGGTGTAGATTATTCTGTATGCTCTCAGGAGCAGCCTGTATATTGTATATTAGAGTGTAAGCTGCTAGGTCAGGGTGTAGATTATTCTGTATGCTCTCAGAAGCAGCCTGTATATTGTATATTAGAGTGTAAGCTCCTAGGACAGGGTGTACAATATTCTATATGCCCTCAGGAGCAACCTGTATATTGTATATTAGAGTGTAAGCTGCTAGGACAGGGTGTAGATTATTCTGTATGCTCTCAGAAGCAGCCTGTATATTGTATATTAGAGTGTAAGCTCCTAGGACAGGGTTTAGATTATTCTGTATGCTCTCAGAAGCAGCCTGTATATTGTATATTAGATTATAAGCTCCAAGGACAGGGTGTGCATTATTCTGTATGGTCTCAGGAGCAGCCTGTATATTGTATATTAGAGTGTAAGCTCCTAGGACAGGGTGTAGATTATTCTTTTTTCTCGTCAGGAGCAGCCTGTATATTGTATATTGTATATTAGATTATAAGCTCCTAGGACAGGGTGTACATTATTCTATATGCCCTCAGGAGCAGCCTGTATATTGTATATTAGATTGTAAGCTCCTAGGACAGGGTGTAGATTATTCTGTATGCTCTCAGGAGCAGCCTGTAAATTGTACATTAGAGTGTAAGCTCCTAGGACAGGGTGTAGATTATTCTGTATGCTCTCAGGAGCAGACTGTATATTGTATATTGGATTGTAAGCTCCTAGGACAGGGTGTAGATTATTCTGTATGCTCTCAGGAGCAGACTGTATATTGTATATTAGAGTGTAAGCTCCTAGGACAGGGTGTAGATTATTCTGTATGCTCCCAGGAGCAGCCTGTATATTGTATATTAGAGTGTAAACTCCTAGGACAGGGTGTAGATTATTCTGCATGCTCTCAGGAGCAGTCTGTATATTGTATATTAGATTGTAAACTCCTAGGACAGGGTGTAGATTATTCTGTATGTTCTCAGGAGCAGCCTGTATATTGTATATTAGATTGTAAACTCATAGGACAGGGTGTAGATTATTCTGTATGTTCTCAGGAGCAGCCTGTATATTGTATATTAGATTGTAAACTCCTAGGACAGCGTGTAGATTATTCTGTATGCTCTCAGGAGCAGCATGTATATTGTATATTAGATTGTAAGCTCCTAGGATAGCGTGTGCATTATTCTGTATGCCCTCAGGAGCAGCCTGTATATTGTATATTAGATTGTAAGCTCCTAGGACAGGGTGTGCATTATTCTGTATGCCTCATGAGCAGCCTGTATATTGTATATTAGATTATAAGCTCCTAGGACAGGGTGTGCATTATTCTGTATGCTCTAAGGAGCAGCCTGTATATTGAATATTAGATTGTAAGCTCCTAGGACACGGTGTGCATTATTCCGTATGCTCTCAGGAGCAGCCTGTATATTGTATATTAGATTATAAGCTACTAGGACAGGGTGTACATTATTCTGTATGCCCTCAGGAGCAGCCTGTATATTGTATATTAGAGTGTAAGCTCCAAGGACAGGGTGTACATTATTCTATATGCCCTCAGGAGCAACCTGTATATTGTATATTAGAGTGTAAGCTGCTAGGACAGGGTGTAGATTATTCTGTATGCTCTCAGGAGCAGCCTGTATATTGTATATTAGATTGTAAACTCCTAGGACAGGGTTTAGATTATTCTGTATGCTCTCAGAAGCAGCCTGTATATTGTATATTAGAGTGTAAGCTCCTAGGACAGGGTGTAGATTATTCTGTATGCTCTCAGGAGCAGCCTGTATATTGTATATTAGAGTGTAAGCTCCTAGGACAGGGTGTAGATTATTCTGTATGCCCTCAGGAGCAGCCTTTATATTGTATATTAGATTGTAAACTCCTAGGACAGGGTTTAGATTATTCTGTATGCTCTCAGAAGCAGCCTGTATATTGTATATTAGAGTGTAAGCTCCTAGGACAGGGTGTAGATTATTCAGTATGCCCTCAGGAGCAGCCTGTATATTGTATATTAGATTGTAAGCTCCTAGGACAGGGTGTAGAGTATTCTGTATGCTCTCAGGAGCAGCCTGTATATTGTATATTAGATTGTAAGCTCCTAGGACAGGGTGTAGAGTATTCTGTATGCTCTCAGGAGCAGCCTGTATATTGTATATTAGATTGTAAACTCCTAGGACAGGGTTTAGATTATTCTGTATGCCCTCAGGAGCAGCCTGTATATTGTATATTAGATTGTAAACTCCTAGGTCAGCGTGTAGATTATTCTGTATGCTCTCAGGAGCAGCCTGTATATTGCATATTAGATTGTAAGCTCCTAGGACAGGGTGTGCATTATTCTGTATGCTCTCAGGAGCAGCCTGTATATTGTATATTAGATTGTAAGCTCCTAGGACATGGTGCAGATTATTCTGTATGCTCTCAGGAGCAGCCTGTATATTGTATATTAGATTGTAAGCTGCTAGGACAGGGAGTACATTATTCTGCATGCCCTCAGGAGCAGCCTGTATATTGTATATTAGAGAGTAAGCTCCTGGGACAGTGTGTGGATTATTCTGCATGTTGTCAGGAGCAGCCTGTATATTGTATATTAGAGTGTAAGTGACGCGCCCCCTGGGACATATTCCTTTGTGAGGGGAATACCCGGCACCGGATCAGATGGGGGGTTGTAGTCTCCGAGCGGCTGTGACCCGGTCCCGTGCCCAGGGCGTCAAGCTAAGTGTTATGTGGCAGTCCTTACTGATGTTATTAAAGTTCGTTGTGTCGACTACGCCACCCGTTGTGATGCGGTCACTGTGGCCGCCGCTGCTGCAGGGTCCGCTGAGGCTGATGGTGGATGCGCAGCTTGGTGGGATAACCCCCAACGGGAGGGGTATAGCCTCAGAGGGGACAGGCGCAGAGGATGGGGGTTGTGGTGGTGCGGTGCAGCCGGTAATGATTACAGACTCGGGTAGTGCAGTTAAGGGTCTTTACTTACTGCAGATGTTCCTGGTCACTCTAGCTCCAAGTGACCTCCCGAGCCGTGCTGCGTCCACCAGGTCCTGGATCCGGCCAACCCCCAAACAAGTCCGGAGCGTGGCCCTGAGCTCTCCCTCTGTCCTTCCTTCAGCCGTCCCCACCAGTGATTCACCTAAATCCAGCTCCCTCGGGCCTTCTGTTGGGCAACCTTTGGCCTCAGGTTCCCTGACCCTCCATGTGGTGTGCCTTCAGGGTGAATGTAGTGGGTGACCGTGACAGACTCTGCCCACGGTCTCCGGTCTCTGGCTGGGGAATGTCTTTACCCCCACCAGCTTGGGTTCCGGTACCCTTCTGCTGACTCCTCACCCGGTGTTCTTATTTGGGTTCTTGGGTCCCTTCTTTGTCCCCCTCTGGGTCTTTCTGTACTCCACTCTCTCACTCTTCAGGCTCAGGTCTGTTCTGCTCCCTTGCTGCAGGCTGACTTCCTCTGCAGCAGACTTACTCTCTGCGTCTGACCCTGATCTTTGATGGTGCCCACCTTATATAGCCCTCTATGTGTGAGCTCAGGTGACCAGCACCCAATGAGCTCCTACCACTACCCAGACTGCTCCCCCTATCTGCCCCTACACTACATGGGATGTTCCTCCCCCCTCCCACTCCAGCCAGGAACAGGCTCGGTCGCACCTGCACATTTCTAAGTGGGAGTGCCGTCGGCCTGCTCCTCTGGAATGGGATGTATGTAGTGCATGCAGTCTATCTGAGCTCAGTTCCACACTCCTTCCTTACCCGGGAGTGGAATATCACACCTCTGGGTTGAGGTGCAATACTCCTGTAGCAGCCGAATCCTCAGGGTGCTACATTCCCCCCTGGTAAATCCCAGCACGTCCTCGGGCTGCAAAGACAAAAAAAAACACCAAAACATACAACATTTTATAAACATGTAAAACATATTAAATATTATACGAAATACTATATAAATATATATATAAACTTTTTCAGGTAAACAACATTCTCGTCGTCTCTTTCTCTCTTCTGTTCCTCTGGTCACCGTGCAACTCGTGACCAGGTAGAGTGCGACAGTCTTTTAGAAAAATGGTTTTTCCTATAAAACCGGTAGGGGGCGCTTTAGGACGCGCAACTATATACAGGGGATATTTTGGCCGTTCTCAGTCCCCGGCCAGGTAAAGGGAAAGGGATGGCTGCTCACAGTCCTCAGCCTGGTATGGAAAGGGTTACAGGTAACAGTTCGCTGGTCCCAACGGGGACTATTTTAGCAGCAACAACAGTTCCAGTTTCAGTTTCAGTTCCGATTCACTGTGCCCCGACAGGCAACTATATACAGTCTCCTGCTCTGCCGCACTCAACGGCGTCTGCCTCCTGCTCTTATCTTACGGCTGGTGGTTTCTTCAGACCCGTCCGGGTCCTCTTGCTCCTCCTCCCAGATGTGGCACCCTAGGTATTACGGGCGCGGGCGCGGTGGTGGTGGCGCCCGGGTTGCCCAGGCCCTGCGGCCAGGCCTGGGGCACCTGGAAGGTGAAGGGCACCGTTAGGACGGCGGCGCCCTGGGTTACCTGGCCTTGCGACCAGGCCGGAGGCTCCGCGGAGGTAGATGGCTCTGCATTGGATGCGGCGCCCGGAAATGCTAGGCCCTGTGACCAGGCCGGAGGCTCCTCTTCCGGCGCCACGCTCCGGGTCACGATGCGTGACGTCATCGGGGTCGCGACGGCGGCTTCCGGTCGGGGCCTAGTCGGTGGCGATGTCATGGCGGTCTCGGGTACGGCCGGGGGACCTTCGGGCTCTGCGACGGGGAGCCGGGGCAGGTAAGCGGTGTCACGGCTTGGGGTATAGGCGTCCCCCTTACCTGCTGCCATACGTCTCGCTCCCTCTTCTGCGCCGTCTCCGGCCTTGGGTCCTCCCGCGTCATCTGCAGAGGCAGTCGATGTCTTCTTCCAAGGGAGCGGGTTAAGTGGACGGGTTCCAGCTTGCTGGGCCATCTCCCGGCCCCACTCCGCCAGGATCTCCCTCTGCACTCGGGCCATCCTTCCCGCGAGGCCCTCCAGGGCACTCCGCGCGCACTCCCGATCTCGGGGAAGCTGCGCCAGGATCTCCGCTAAGCCTAGCGGGGTTGTTGACTCCAGCAGGCTCCTGACCATCGGGTCGGTGCTGCTCTGCTCTGCTTCCGGCAGGCTCCTGGCCAGCGGGCCGGTGCTGCTCTGCTCTCCTCCTTCTTCCTCCAGCAGGCTCCTGGCCAGCGGGCCGGTGCTGCTCTGCTGCCGCTCCATTCCCGGGTCCACTCTTTCTCTCCTCGACTCCGGGTGAGCTTCTCCGCTACTCCTCATTAGACCTCTTGCCTCCGGGTGCGCTCGTTCTACACTGCTCCAAGCGACACCCATCTTTGCTCTTTTCTTTCGTCTCCTCCCACTTCGAGGGCGGTCCCGGGGCAACTCGGTGACTGTCAGCTCCAGGGGGAGTTCTTTCACGCTGACCGACACCTCCAGCATCACAGTCTCTGTTGGTGGGGGCGGTTTCCACTTTTGGCGCCATTTTCTGTCCCGGCCCACGATGGGATGTGGCCTCTTGCCCTCCTTTGGCACGCCCATAATGGCGTCCGCTGCTCTTCCAAGGCGGGAAATCTGCGGTTTTGGCGGGAAGCGTCGCCCAGTGGCGGGAAACTCTGCAGATGGCGGGAACAAGCTGGAAATGGCGGACAATCGGCGGGAAACGACTGGTGATGGAGTCCGATGGCGTGGACCCTCCGGAACCGGCAGGAGTCTTCTTTCTGAGGTAAACTTGCACTTTTCTTCAGGCACGCAGTACCCGGGTGTTGCGGGCACGTAATCCTGCCGACTACGCCAAAGTTGACGCGCCCCCTGGGACATATTCCTTTGTGAGGGGAATACCCGGCACCGGATCAGATGGGGGGTTGTAGTCTCCGAGCGGCTGTGACCCGGTCCCGTGCCCAGGGCGTCAAGCTAAGTGTTATGTGGCAGTCCTTACTGATGTTATTAAAGTTCGTTGTGTCGACTACGCCACCCGTTGTGATGCGGTCACTGTGGCCGCCGCTGCTGCAGGGTCCGCTGAGGCTGATGGTGGATGCGCAGCTTGGTGGGATAACCCCCAACGGGAGGGGTATAGCCTCAGAGGGGACAGGCGCAGAGGATGGGGGTTGTGGTGGTGCGGTGCAGCCGGTAATGATTACAGACTCGGGTAGTGCAGTTAAGGGTCTTTACTTACTGCAGATGTTCCTGGTCACTCTAGCTCCAAGTGACCTCCCGAGCCGTGCTGCGTCCACCAGGTCCTGGATCCGGCCAACCCCCAAACAAGTCCGGAGCGTGGCCCTGAGCTCTCCCTCTGTCCTTCCTTCAGCCGTCCCCACCAGTGATTCACCTAAATCCAGCTCCCTCGGGCCTTCTGTTGGGCAACCTTTGGCCTCAGGTTCCCTGACCCTCCATGTGGTGTGCCTTCAGGGTGAATGTAGTGGGTGACCGTGACAGACTCTGCCCACGGTCTCCGGTCTCTGGCTGGGGAATGTCTTTACCCCCACCAGCTTGGGTTCCGGTACCCTTCTGCTGACTCCTCACCCGGTGTTCTTATTTGGGTTCTTGGGTCCCTTCTTTGTCCCCCTCTGGGTCTTTCTGTACTCCACTCTCTCACTCTTCAGGCTCAGGTCTGTTCTGCTCCCTTGCTGCAGGCTGACTTCCTCTGCAGCAGACTTACTCTCTGCGTCTGACCCTGATCTTTGATGGTGCCCACCTTATATAGCCCTCTATGTGTGAGCTCAGGTGACCAGCACCCAATGAGCTCCTACCACTACCCAGACTGCTCCCCCTATCTGCCCCTACACTACATGGGATGTTCCTCCCCCCTCCCACTCCAGCCAGGAACAGGCTCGGTCGCACCTGCACATTTCTAAGTGGGAGTGCCGTCGGCCTGCTCCTCTGGAATGGGATGTATGTAGTGCATGCAGTCTATCTGAGCTCAGTTCCACACTCCTTCCTTACCCGGGAGTGGAATATCACACCTCTGGGTTGAGGTGCAATACTCCTGTAGCAGCCGAATCCTCAGGGTGCTACATAAGCTCCTAGGACAGGGTGCAGATTATTCCTTTTTCCCGTCAGGAGCAGCCTGTATATTGTATATTAGATTATAAGCTCCTAGGACAGGGTATGCATTATTCTGTATGCTCTAAGGAGCAGCCTGTATATTGAATATTAGATTGTAAACTCCTAGAACAGGGTGTACATTATTCTGTATGCTCTCAGGAGCTGCCTGTATATTGTATATTAGATTGTAAGCTCCTAGGACAGGGTGTAGATTATTCTTTTTTCCCGTCAGGAGCAGCCTGTATATTGTATATTAGATTATAAGCTCCTAGGACAGGGTATGCATTATTCTGTATGCTCTAAGGAGCAGCCTGTATATTGAATATTAGATTGTAAACTCCTAGGACAGGGTGTACATTATTCTGTATGCTCTCAGGAGCAGCCTGTATATTGTATATTAGATTGTAAGCTCCAAGGACAGGGTGTGCATTATTCTGTATGCTCTCAGGAGCAGCCTGTATATTGTATATTAGATTGTAAGCTCCTAGGACAGGGTGCAGATTATTCTGTATGCTCTCAGGAGCAGCCTGTATATTGTATATTAGATTGTAAACTGCTAGGACAGGGAGTACATTATTCTGCATGCTCTCAGGAGCAGCCTGTATATTGTATATTAGAGTGTAAGTTCCTAGGACAGGGTGTAGATTATTCTGTATGCTCTCAGGAGCAGCCTGTATATTGTATATTAGATTGTAAGCTCCTAGGACAGGGTGTAGATTATTCTTTTTTCCCGTCAGGAGCAGCCTGTATATTGTATATTAGATTATAAGCTCCTAGGACAGGGTGTGCATTATTCTGTATGCTCTAAGGAGCAGCCTGTATATTGAATATTAGATTGTAAGCTCCAAGGACAGGGTGTGCATTATTCTGTATGCTCTCAGGAGCAGCCTGTATATTGTATATTAGATTCTAAGCTCCTAGGACAGGGTGTAGATTATTCTTTTTTCCCGTCAGGAGCAGCCTGTATATTGTATATTAGATTATAAGCTCCTAGGACAGGGTGTACATTATTCTATATGCCCTCAGGAGCAGCCTGTATATTGTATATTAGAGTGTAAACTCCTAGGACATGGTGTAGATTATTCTGTATGCCCTCAGGAGCAGTCTGTATATTGTATATTAGATTGTAAACTCCTAGGACAGGGTGTAGATTATTCTGTATGCCCTCAGGAGCAGCCTGTATATTGTATATTAGATTGTAAACTCCTAGGACAGGGTGTAGATTATTCTGTATGCTCTCAGTAGCAGCATGTATATTATATATTAGAGTGTAAGCTCCTAGGACAATGTGTAGATTATTCTGTATGCTCTCAGGAGCAGCCTGTATATTGTATATTAGATTGTAAGCTCCTAGGACAGGGTCTGCATTATTCTGTATGCTCTCAGGAGCAGCCTGTATATTGTATATTAGATTTTTAGCTCCTAGGACAGGGCGTACATTATTCTGTATGCTCTCAGGAGCAGCCTGTATATTGCATATTAGATTGTAAGCTCCTAGGACATGGTGTAGATTATTCTGTATGCTCTCAGGAGCAGCCTGTATATTGTATATTAGATTATAAGCTCCTGGGACAGTGTGTATATTATTCTGCATGTCGTCAGGAGCAGCCTGTATATTGTATATTAGAGTGTAAGCTCCTAGGATAGGGTGTAGATTATTCTGTATGCTCTCAGGAGCAGCCTGTATATTGAATATTAGATTGTAATCTCCTAGGACAGGGTGTAGATTATTTTGTATGCTCTCAGGAGCAGCCTGTATATTGTATATTAGATTGTAAGCTCCCAGGACAGGGTGTACATTATTCTGTATGCTCTCAGGAGCAGCCTGTATATTGTATATTAGATTGTAAGCTCCTAGGACAGGGTGTAGATTATTCTTTTTTCCCGTCAGGGGCAGCCTGTATATTGTATATTAGATTATAAGCACCTAGGACAGGGTGTACATTATTCTATATGCCCTCAGGAGCAGCCTGTATATTGTATATTAGAGTGTAAGTTCCTAGGACAGGGTGTAGATTATTCTGTATGGTCTCAGGAGCAGACAGTATATTGTATATTAGATTGTAAGCTCCTAGGACAGGGTGTAGATTATTCTGTATGCTCTCAGGAGCAGACAGTATATTGTATATTACATAGTTACATAGTTACATAGTTAGTAAAGCCGAATAAAGACTTGCGTCCATCAAGTTCGACCTGTTAGTTCTGTAATTGCTAAAGTTGATCCAGAGGAGGGCAAAAACCCCAAATGATTTGGCCAATCTTCACCTGAGGAAAAATTCCCTCCCGACTCTGAAACCAGCAGTCAGAATAAATCCCTGTATCAACCTACTATTTTATTTTATTTTTAAGTATACGCTGAAATCTGCCTGGTATCTAGAAATGCATCCAGTCCCCGCCTGAACTGGTGTAGTGAATCCGACATTACCGTCTCCTCACTCAGTGAATTCCATATTCTCACTGCTCTTACCGTAAAGAACCCCTTCCTATGCTGGTGCTGAAACCTTTTCTCTTCCAGTCTTAGTGAATGCCCTCTTGTTACCGTAATATTCCTCCTTTTGAACAAATCCCGGGCAAGGTCTCTATACTGTCCCCTAACATATTTGTACACATTTATTATGTCCCCCCTCAACCTTCTCTTTTCCAGGCTGAATAGTCCTAGTTTTGCCAACCTCTCTGGGTATTGCAGTCCCTCCATTCCCTTTATTAATTTTGTTGCCCTCCTTTGTACCTTTTCAAGCTCATTTATATCCTTTCTATATATTGGGGCCCATAACTGAGCACAGTATTCCAAGTGTGGTCTGACCAGTGCTTTGTACAGTGGAAGAACAATGTTCTCATCCTTTGCAGCTATACCTCTTCTGATACATCCCATTACCCTGTTTGCCCTTACAGCAGCCGCCTGACTTTGGGCACTCCAATTTAGTTTGCTATCAATCAAGATGCCCAAGTCCTTCTCCATCTCTGAATTCCCCAATGATTTCCCATTCAGTGAGTACTGGTGACTTCCATTTTTCCTTCCCATATGTATGACCTTACATTTCTCCTCATTAAACCTCATTTGCCATTTAATGCTCCACCTACCCAGCTTATCCAAATCCCTCTGTAGGTCTGCACTGTCCTCTTTTGTATTAATTGTTTTACATAACTTTGTGTCATCTGCAAATATTGATATTTTACTATTTATCCCGTTGACTATGTCGTTAATAAAGATATTAAATAACATTGGGCCTAATACAGACCCCTGTGGTACCCCACTAGTGACGCTTACCCAATCTGAGTATATTCCATTTATAACCACCCTCTGCCTTCTATCCTTTAGCCAGTTAGCTACCCACTTGCAGACATTTTCCCCCAGCCCCATCATTCTCATTTTGTATACCAACCTATTATGTGGCACGCTATCGAACGCTTTTGAGAAGTCGAGATACACGACATCCACTGGTTCCCCCTGATCTACTCGAGAGCTAACCTCCTCGTAGAAGTCAATCAGGTTAGTTTGGCAGGAGCGATTCCTCATGAATCCATGTTGGTTCGGGGTTAATAGATTATTAGCATCAAGATGCTCCATGATTGCCTCATTAATAAAGCCTTCAAAAATTTTGCCCACAACGGACGTCAGACTCACCGGCCGATAGTTTCCGGCGTCACTTTTCGCTCCCTTTTTGAATATTGGCACTACATTCGCCTGTCGCCAATCAAGTGGCACAGACCCAGCCTCAACAGAGTCCTTAAATATAAGATATAACGGTCTGTCTATCACATTACTTAGTTCCCTTAGTACCCGTGGGTGTATGCCATCAGGTCCTGGTGATTTGTTTATTTTAATGTTACTGAGGCGTTTCTGTACCCCAACTTGGGTTAGATTTGTCATACTTAGTGGAGGATTAAGCTTGTCACTTCTCATTTCTCCTGTTAGTTCGATTTCCTTTGTGAAAGTTGACGAAAAAAATTTATTTAATAGATTAGCTTTATCCTCATCTTTCTCTATGATTTTGCCTTCATCACTTTTTATCGGTCCAATATTATCCGATTTAATCCTTTTACTATTTATATACGTAAAGAACAGTTTGGGATTTGATCTACTTTCCCTAGCAATACGTCTCTCTGTTTCCTCCTTCGCTATTTTTATTTGTTTTTTGCAGGTTCTCGTTTTTTCCTTGTAACACATTAGTGCCTCCTTACTGTTTTCCTGTTTTAATCTCTTGAATGCCTCTTTTTTGCTATTTAACGCCCCTTTTACGTTCTTGTTATTTTGAAGGTTTCCCATTTACTATTCGTATTCCTTTGATTAAGAACTTTGTTCCAGTCTATAAGTTGAAGGTTTTCTTTCAGCTGATCAAACTTCGCCCTCCTAAAGTTTAATGTTTTAGTAGTTCCCTTATTGATAACCCTACTGAAGGGCATTTTGAAATTGATAATATTATGATCGCTATTACCTAGGTGCCCCCCTATCTGTACCTCAGTTATTCTATCAGGCCTATTAGTCAATATTAAGTCCAACACGGCCTTCCCTCTCGTTGGTTCCTGCACTAGTTGGGAGAGATAATTATCCTTGATATTTGTCAAGAACCTTTTTCCTTTCTGCGATCTACAGGTTTCTGTTTCCCAGTCAATATCCGGGTAGTTGAAGTCCCCCATTACAATCACCTCATTATGTTTTGCTACTTTGTCTATTTGTCCTAATAGCAGTTTCTCATTCTCCTCTGTTATATTGGGTGGCTTATAGCAGACCCCCAGTAATATTTTATTTTTATTTTTTGCCCCCTCTATCTCTACCCACATGGACTCGACCCCCTCTTCTCCCTCTCCTATATCTTCCCTTAGTCTGGGCTTTAGACGTGACTTTACATATAAGCAGACTCCTCCGCCCTTCCCCTGTTTCCGGTCCCTTCTAAATAAACTATAATCTGTTAAATTTACCGCCCAGTCGTAGCTATCATCTAGCCAAGTCTCTGTTATACCTACGATGTCATACCTCTCCTCCGATATAATCGCCCGCAGCTCATCCGCCTTATTGCTCAGGCTTCTTGCGTTGGTCAGCATGCAAGATAAAACTTTGGGGTTATTTAGCATCCTATTCTTCTCTAACGATCTAACTGTACTATCCCCACCCCCCTCTCCACCCTCATTATATTCACTTCTCCCCTTCCCCCTTGCTTGCCTCACATCCCACCTATTTCCTTGGTTTCCCCCCCCCGTCTCTAGTTTAAAAACTCCTCCAACCTATTAGCCATCTTCTTCCCCAGCACCGCTGCACCCTCCCCATTGAGGTGCAGCCCGTCCCTACGGTAGAGCCTGTAGCCGACAGCGAAATCGGCCCAGTTCTCCATGAACCCAAACCCTTCTGCCTTGCACCAACTCTTTAGCCACTTATTCACCTCCCTAACCTCCCGTTGGCGCTCCTGTGTGGCTCGCGGGATTGGTAGTATTTCTGAGAAAACTACCTTGGAGGTCCTTGCCCTAAGCTTCCTACCTAGATCCCTGAAATCATTTTTAAGGACCCTCCATCTACCACTCACTTTGTCATTGGTGCCAATGTGGACCATGACCGCTGGGTCTTCGCCAGCCCCACCCAGTAACCTGTCAACCCGATCCGCGATGTGCCGGACTCGAGCGCCAGGGAGGCAGCACACCGTTCGGCGATCCCGGTCTTTGTATTAGATTATAAGCACCTAGGACAGGGTGTACATTATTCTATATGCCCTCAGGAGCAGCCTGTATATTGTATATTAGAGTGTAAGTTCCTAGGACAGGGTGTAGATTATTCTGTATGCTCTCAGGAGCAGCCTGTATATTGTATATTAGAGTGTAAGCTCCTAGGACAGTGGGTAGATTATTCTGCATGTCGTCAGGAGCAGCCTGTATATTGTATATTAGATTGTAAACTCCTAGGACAGGGTGTAGATTATTCTGTATGCTCTCAGGAGCAGGCAGTATATTGTATATTAGATTGTAAGCTCCTAGGACAGGGTGTAGATTATTCTGTATGCTCTCTGGAGCAGTCTGTATATTGTATATTAGAGTGTAAGCTCCTAGGACAGGGTGTAGATTATTCTGTATGCTCTCAGGAGCATCCTGTATATTGTAAATTAGATTGTAAACTCCTAGGACAGCGTGTAGATTATTCTGTATGCTCTCAGGAGCATCCTGTATATTGTAAATTAGATTGTAAACTCCTAGGACAGCGTGTAGATTATTCTGTATGCTCTCAGGAGCAGCCTGTATATTGTATATTAGATTGTAAGCTCCTAGGACAGGGTGTAGATTATTCTTTATTCCTGTCAGGAGCAGCCTGTATATTGTATATTAGATTATAAGCTCCTAGGACAGGGTGTGCATTATTCTGTATGCTCTCAGGAGCAGCCTGTATATTGTATATTAGATTATAAGCTCCTAGGACAGGGTATGCATTATTCTGTATGCTCTCAGGAGCAGCCTGTATATTGTATATTAGAGTGTAAGCTCCTAGGACAGGGTGTAGATTATTCTGTATGCTGTCAGGAGCAGCCTGTATATTGTATATTAGATTATAAGCTCCTAGGACAGGGTGTGCATTATTCTGTATGCTCTCAGGAGCAGCCTGTATATTGCATATTAGATTGTAAGCTCCTAGGACAGGGTGTAGATTATTCTGTATGCTCTCAGGAACAGCCTGTATATTGTATATTAGATTGTAAGCTCCTAGGACAGGGAGTACATTATTCTGCATGCCCTCAGGAGCAGCCTGTATATTGTATATTAGAGTGTAAGCTCATAGGACAGGGTGTAGATTATTCTGTATGCTCTCAGGAGCAGCCTGTATATTGTATATTAGATTATAAGCTCCTGGGACAGTGGGTAGATTATTCTGCATGTCGTCAGGAGCAGCCTGTATATTGTATATTAGAGTGTAAGCTCCTAGGACAGGGTGTAGATTATTCTGTATGCTCTCAGGAGCAGCCTGTATATTGAGTATTAGATTGTAAGCTCCTAGGACAGGGTGTGCATTATTCTGTATGCTCTCAGGAGCAGCCTGTATATTGTATATTAGATTGTAAGCTCCTAGGACAGGGTGTAGATTATTCTTTTTTCCCGTCAGGAGCAGCCTGTATATTGTATATTAGATTATAAGCACCTAGGACAGGGTGTACATTATTCTATATGCCCTCAGGAGCAGCCTGTATATTGTATGTTAGATTGTAAAGTCCTAGGACAGGGTGTAGATTATTCTGTATGCCCTCAGGAGCAGCCTGTATATTGTATATTAGATTGTAAACTCCTAGGACAGGGTGCAGATTATTCTGTATGCTCTCAGGAGCAGCCTGTATATTGTAAATTAGAGTGTAAGCTCCTAGGACAGGGCGTAGATTATTCTGTATGCCCTCAGGAGCAGCCTGTATATTGTATATTAGATTGTAAACTCCTAGGACAGGGTGTAGATTATTCTGTATGCTCTCAGGAGCAGCCTGTATATTGTATATTAGATTGTAAACTCCTAGGACAGGGTGTGCATTATTCTGTATGCTCTCAGGAGCCGCCTGTATATTGTATATTAGATTGTAAGCTCCTAGGACAGGGTGTAGATTATTCTTTTTTCCCGTCAGGAGTAGCCTGTATATTGTATATTAGATTATAAACTCCTAGGACAGGGTGTAGATTATTCTGTATGCCCTCAGGAGCAGCCTGTATATTGTATATTAGAGTGTAAGGTGCTAGGACAGCGTGTAGATTATTCTGTATGCTCTCAGGAGCAGCCTGTATATTGTATATTAGATTATAAGCTCCTAGGACAGGGTGTACACTATTCTATATGCCCTCAGGAGCAGCCTGTATATTGTATATTAGAGTGTAAGCTCCTAGGACAGGGTGTACATTATTCTATATGTCCTCAGGAGCAGCCTGTATATTGTATATTAGAGTGTAAGCTCCTAGGACAGGGTGTACATTATTCTATATGCCCTCAGGAGCAGCCTGTATATTGTATATTAGATTGTAAACTCCTAGGACAGGGTGTAGATTATTCTGTATGCTCTCAGGAGCAGCCTGTATATTGTATATTAGATTGTAAACTCCTAGGACAGGGTGTAGATTATTCTGTATGCTGTCAGGAGCAGCCTGTATATTGTAAATTAGAGGGTAAGCTCCTAGGACAGGGCGTAGATTATTCTGTATGCTCTCAGGAGCAGCCTGTATATTGTATATTAGATTGTAAACTCCTAGGACAGAGTGTAGATTATTCTGTATGCTCTCAGGAGCAGCCTGTATATTGTATATTAGATTGTAAACTCCTAGGACAGGGTGTAGATTATTCTGTATGCTCTCAGGAGCAGCCTGTATATTGTATATTAGATTATAAACTCCTAGGACAGGGTGTAGATTATTCTTTTTTCCCGTCAGGAGCAGCCTGTATATTGTATATTAGATTATAAGCTCCTAGGACAGGGTGTACACTATTCTGTATGCCCTCAGGAGCAGCCTGTATAATGTATATTAAAGTGTAAGTTTATAGGACAGGGTGTAGATTATTCTGTATGCCCTCAGGAGCAACCTGTATATTGTATATTAGATTGTAAACTCCTAAAACAGAGTGTAGATTATTCTGTATGCTCTCAGGAGCAGCCTGTATATTGTATATTAGATTGTAAGCTCCTAGGACAGGGTGTAGATTATTCTGTATGCTCTCAGGAGCAGCTTATATATTGTATATTAGATTGTAAGCTCCTAGGACAGGGTGTAGATTATTCTTTTTTCCCGTCAGGAGCAGCCTGTATATTGTATATTAGATTATAAGCTCCTAGGACAGGGTGTAGATTATTCTGTATGCTCTCAAGAGCAGCCTGTATATTGTATATTAGATTGTAAGCTCCTAGGACAGGGTGTAGATTATTCTGTATGCTCTCAGGAGCAGGCTGTATATTGTATATTAGATTGTAAACTCCTAGGACAGGGTGTAGATTATTCTGTATGTCCTCAGGAGCACCCTGTATATTGTATATTAGAGTGTAAGCTCCTAGGACAGGGTGTAGATTATTCTTTTTTCCCGTCAGGAGCAGCCTGAATATTGTATATTAGATTATAAGGTCCTAGGACAGGGTGTAGATTATTCTGTATGTCCTCAGGAGCACCCTGTATATTGTATATTAGAGTGTAAGCTCCTAGGACAGGGTGTAGATTATTCTTTTTTCCCGTCAGGAGCAGCCTGAATATTGTATGTTAGATTATAAACTCCTAGGATAGGGCGTAGATTATTCTGTATGCCCTCAGGAGCAGCCTGTATATTGTATATTAGATTGCAAGCTCCTAGGACAGGGAGTAGATTATTCTGTATGCTGTCAGGAGCAGCCTGTATATTGTATATTAGAGTGTAAGTTTCTAGGACAGGGTGTAAATTATTCTGTATGCTCTCAGGAGCAGCCTGTATATTGTATATTAGATTGTAAACTCCTAGGACAGGGTGTAGTTTATTCTGTATGCCCTAAGGAGCAGCCTGTATATTGTATATTAGATTGTAAACTCATAGGACAGAGTGTAGATTATTCTGTATGCTCTCAGGAGCATCCTGTATATTGTATATTAGATTGTAAGCTCCTAGGACAGGGTGTAGATTATTATTTTTTCCCGTCAGGAGCAGCCTGTATATTGTATATTACATTATAAGCTCCTAGGACAGGGTGTGCATTATTCTGTATGCTCTCAGGAGCAGCCTGTATATTGTACATTAGATTGTAAACTCCTAGGACAGGGTGTAGATTATTCTGCATGCTCCCAGGAGCAGCCTGTATATTATATATTAGAGTGTAAGCTCCTAGGACAGGGTGTAGATTATTCTGCATGCCCTCAGGAGCAACCTGTATATTATATATTAGAGTGTAAGCTCCTAGGACAGGGCATAGATTATTCTGTATGCCCTCAGGAGCAGCCTGTATAATGTATATTAAAGTGTAAGTTTATAGGACAGGGTGTAGATTATTCTGCATGCCCTCAGGAGCAGCCTGTATATTGTATATTAGAGTGTAAGCTCCTAGGACAGGGTGTACATTATTCTATATGCCCTCAGGAGCAGCCTGTATATTGTATATTAGAGTGTAAGCTCCTAGGACAGGGTGTAGATTATTCTGTATGCTCTCAGGAGCAGCCTGTATATTATATATTAGTGTGTAAGCTCCTGGGACAGGGTGTAGATTATTCTGTATGCTCTCAAGAGCAGCCTGTATATTGTATATTAGATTGTAAACTCCTAGGACAGGGTGTAGATTATTCTGTATGCTCTCAGGAGCAGCTTGTATATTGTATATTAGAGTGTAAACTCCTAGGACAGGGTGTAGATTATTCTGTATGCTCTCAGGAGCAGCCTGTATATTGTATATTAGAGTATGAGCTCCTAGGACAGGGTGTACATTATTCTATATGCCCTCAGGAGCAGCCTGTATATTGTATATTAGAGTGTAAGCTCCTAGGACAGGGTGTAGATTATTCTGTATGCACTCAGGAGAAGACTGTGTATTATATATTAGATTGTAAGCTCCTAAAACAGGGTGTAGATTATTCTGTATGTTCTCAGGAGCAGCCTGTATATTGTATATTAGAGTGTAAGCTCCTAGGACAGGGTGTACATTATTCTGCATGCCCTCAGTAGCAGCCTGTATATTGTATATCAAAGTGTAAGCTCCTAGGACAGAGTGTAGATTATTCTGCATGTGACGCGCCCCTGGGCCTGCTGTGTCGCGCAGCGTCTCGCGCACGGGGGCTTACCCGGAACCGGATCAGATGAGGGTTGTAGTCTCCGAGTGGCGGGGACCCGGTCCGTGCCCAGGGAGTCAGACTCAGTGTGTGGCAGTCTTGATAGATGTTATTTGAGTGTTCACTACGCCACCCGTTGATTTGCAGCTATGGAGCTGCCGCTGCAGGGCAGACCGCTGAGGCCGGTGTAGAATTGTGCAGCGTGATAGTATAACCCCCAACGGGAGGGGTATGGCCTCAGGGCAGCTGACGTGGAAGATGGGGGTAGCAGGAACCACTCAGAGACGGTGCGGTGTAATTCAGGGTCTTTACTGGTAACAACGATAGACCCTCCCGGAGTACTTGCTAGCGAACGGGGCCTGGTCAGTCCTTGAGCAGATGGGATCTCCCCTGGCCAGGCGGAGTTGTAGGCCTCCCAAACTGACTGTACTCTTCTGGTTACCTTGCTAGAAGCGGATATAAGTAGCCCACGTCCCTGAGTGTACCGTGTGGTGCTCACCCGTATGGCCGGTGACTCGGGGCCTTCTATTGGCTTCCGCTCCACGATGGCGGTGCTGGTCCCACACGTGTGACCGTGCCTTCGGGTTTCTGGGCCTGAGGACCTGAAATCCCCTGCCGGTCGGCTTCTGCTGCTGGGTAAGAGTTAGTCCCCACAGCCTCGGACGCCGGGTCCGGTAAGAAAGCTTCTCAGTCAGGGCGAGCTCTGCAGCTGCCAGCCCCTGACTCGTAGTAGTATTGCTCCCACTGAGCTCCTGCTGTTTCTTCTTATGACTGTTTCTTGTCTCTACTCTCCTTCACTCCTAACCCTGCTTCAGCCCCGGGTTTATATAGGGGAAGTTCTTCCCCTCCCAAGACTGGGCAGGAGGTGTGGCATGCACAGGATCCCTGACCAAGAGACCTCCCACCTGCTCTCAGACATAACATCTCTATCACTGTGGCAACCAGACCCCTGGGGTGTCACACATGCCCTCAGGAGCAGCCTGTATATTGTATATTAGATTGTAAGCTTCTAGGACAGGGCGTACATTATTCTGTATGCCCTCGGGAGCAGCCTGCATATTGTATATTAGAGTGTAAGCTCCGAGGACAGGGTGTACATTATTCTATATGCCCTCAGGAGCAGCCTGTATATTGTATATTAGATTGTAAACTCCTAGGACAGGGTGTAGATTATTCTGTATGCTCTCAGCAGCAGCCTGTATAGTGTATATTAGAGTGTAAGCTCCTAGGACAGGGTGTACATTATTCTATATGCCCTCAGGAGCAGCCTGTATATTGTATATTAGATTGTAAACTCCTAGGACAGGGTGTAGATTATTCTGTATGCTCTCAGGAGCAGCCTGTATATTGTATATTAGATTGTAAGCTCCTAGGACAGGGTGTGCATTATTCTGTATGCTCTCAGAAGCATCCTGTATATTGCATATTAGATTGTAAAATGCTAGGACAGGGTGTAGATTATTCTTTTTTCCCATCAGGAGCAGCCTGTATATTGTATATTAGATTATAAGATCCTAGGACAGGGTGTAGATTATTCTGTATGCTCTCAGGAGCAGCCTGTACATTGTATATTAGATTGTAAACTCCTAGGACAGGGTGTAGATTATTCTGTATGCCCTCAGGAGCAGCCTGTATATTGTATATTAGAGTGTAAGCTCCTAGGACAGGGTGTAGATTATTCTGTATGCTCTCAGGAGCAGCCTGTATATTGTATATTAGATTATAAGATCCTAGGACAGGGTGTAGATTATTCTGTATGCTCTCAAGAGCAGCCTGTATATTGTATATTAGATTGTAAACTCCTAGGACAGGGTGTAGATTATTTTGTATGCTCTCAGGAGCAGCCTGTATATTGTATATTAGAGTGTAAGCTACTAGGTCAGGGTGTAGATTATTCTGTATGCTCTCAGGAGCAGCCTGTATATTGTATATTAGATTGTAAACTCCTAGGACAGGGTGTAGATTATTCTGTATGCCCTCAGGAGCAGCCTGTATATTGTGTATTAGATTGTAAACTCCTAGGACAGGGTGTAGATTATTCTGTATGCTCTCAGGAGCAGCCTGTATATTGTATATTAGATTGTAAGCTCCTAGGACAGGGTATAGATTATTCTGTATGCTCTCAGGAGCAGCCTGTATATTGTATATTAGATTGTAAACTCCTAGGACAGGGTGTAGATTATTCTGTATGCTCTCAGGTGTAGCCTGTATATTGTATATTAGAGTGTAAGCTCCTAGGACAGGGTGTAGATTATTCTGTATGCTCTCAGGAGCAGCCTGTATATTGTATATTAGATTGTAAACTCCTAGGACAGGGTGTAGATTATTCTGTATGCCCTCAGGAGCAGCCGGTATATTGTATATTAGATTGTAAACTCCTAGGACAGGGTGTAGATTATTCTGTATGCTCTCAGGAGCAGCCTGTATATTGTATATTAGATTGTAAACTCCTAGGACAGGGTGTAGATTATTCTGTATGCTCTCAGGAGCAGCCTGTATATTGTGTATTAGATTGTAAACTCCTAGGACAGGGTGTAGATTATTCTGTATGCTCTCAGGAGCAGCCTGTATATTGTATATTAGATTGTAAGCTCCTAGGACAGGGTATAGATTATTCTGTATGCTCTCAGGAGCAGCCTGTATATTGTATATTAGATTGTAAACTCCTAGGACAGGGTGTAGATTATTCTGTATGCTCTCAGGTGTAGCCTGTATATTGTATATTAGAGTGTAAGCTCCTAGGACAGGGTGTAGATTATTCTGTATGCTCTCAGGAGCAGCCTGTATATTGTATATTAGATTGTAAACTCCTAGGACAGGGTGTAGATTATTCTGTATGCCCTCAGGAGCAGCCGGTATATTGTATATTAGATTGTAAACTCCTAGGACAGGGTGTAGATTATTCTGTATGCTCTCAGGAGCAGCCTGTATATTGTATATTAGATTGTAAGCTCCTAGGACAGGGTGTAGATTATTCTGTATGCTCTCAGGAGCAGTCTGTATATTTTATAATAGATTCTAAACTCCTGGGACAGGGCGTAGATTATTCTGTATGCCCTCAGGAGCAGCCTGTATATTGTATATTAGATTGTAAACTCCTAGGACAGGGTGTAGATTATTCTGTATGCTCTCAGGAGCAGCCTGTATATTGTATATTAGATTGTAAGCTCCTAGGACAGGGTGTAGATTATTCTGTATGCTCTCAGGAGCAGCCTGTATATTGTATATTAGATTATAAACTCCTAGGACAGGGTGTAGATTATTCTGTATGCTCTCAAGAGCAGCCTGTATATTGTATATTAGATTGTAAACTCCTAGGACAGGGTGTAGATTATTCTGTATGCTCTCAGGAGCAGCCTGTATATTGTATATTAGAGTGTAAGCTACTAGGTCAGGGTGTAGATTATTCTGTATGCTCTCAGGAGCAGCCTGTATATTGTATATTAGATTGTAAACTCCTAGGACAGGGTGTAGATTATTCTGTATGCCCTCAGGAGCAGCCTGTATATTGTGTATTAGATTGTAAACTCCTAGGACAGGGTGTAGATTATTCTGTATGCTCTCAGGAGCAGCCTGTATATTGTATATTAGATTGTAAGCTCCTAGGACAGGGTATAGATTATTCTGTATGCTCTCAGGAGCAGCCTGTATATTGTATATTAGATTGTAAACTCCTAGGACAGGGTGTAGATTATTCTGTATGCTCTCAGGTGTAGCCTGTATACTGTATATTAGAGTGTAAGCTCCTAGGACAGGGTGTAGATTATTCTGTATGCTCTCAGGAGCAGCCTGTATATTGTATATTAGATTGTAAACTCCTAGGACAGGGTGTAGATTATTCTGTATGCCCTCAGGAGCAGCCGGTATATTGTATATTAGATTGTAAACTCCTAGGACAGGGTGTAGATTATTCTGTATGCTCTCAGGAGCAGCCTGTATATTGTATATTAGATTGTAAACTCCTAGGACAGGGTGTAGATTATTCTGTATGCTCTCAGGAGCAGCCTGTATATTGTGTATTAGATTGTAAACTCCTAGGACAGGGTGTAGATTATTCTGTATGCTCTCAGGAGCAGCCTGTATATTGTATATTATATTGTAAGCTCCTAGGACAGGGTATAGATTATTCTGTATGCTCTCAGGAGCAGCCTGTATATTGTATATTAGATTGTAAACTCCTAGGACAGGGTGTAGATTATTCTGTATGCTCTCAGGTGTAGCCTGTATATTGTATATTAGAGTGTAAGCTCCTAGGACAGGGTGTAGATTATTCTGTATGCTCTCAGGAGCAGCCTGTATATTGTATATTAGATTGTAAACTCCTAGGACAGGGTGTAGATTATTCTGTATGCCCTCAGGAGCAGCCGGTATATTGTATATTAGATTGTAAACTCCTAGGACAGGGTGTAGATTATTCTGTATGCTCTCAGGAGCAGCCTGTATATTGTATATTAGATTGTAAGCTCCTAGGACAGGGTGTAGATTATTCTGTATGCTCTCAGGAGCAGTCTGTATATTTTATAATAGATTCTAAACTCCTGGGACAGGGCGTAGATTATTCTGTATGCCCTCAGGAGCAGCCTGTATATTGTATATTAGATTGTAAACTCCTAGGACAGGGTGTAGATTATTCTGTATGCCCTCAGGAGCAGCCTGTATATTGTATATTAGATTGTAAACTCCTAGGACAGGGTGTAGATTATTCTGTATGCTCTCAGGAGCAGCCTGTATATTGTATATTAGATTGTAAGCTCCTAGGACAGGGTGTAGATTATTCTGTATGCTCTCAGGAGCAGTCTGTATATTTTATAATAGATTGTAAACTCCTGGGACAGGGCGTAGATTATTCTGTATGCCCTCAGGAGCAGCCTGTATATTGTATATTAGATTGTAAACTCCTAGGACAGGGTGTAGATTATTCTTTTTTCCCATCAGGAGCAGCCTGTATATTGTATATTAGATTACAAGCTCCTAGGACAGAGTGTAGATTATTCTGTATGCTCTCAGGAGCAGCCTGTATATTGTATATTAGATTGTAAACTCCTAGGACAGGGTGTAGATTATTCTGTATGCTCTCAGGAGCAGCCTGTATATTGTATATTAGAGTGTAAGCTCCTAGGACAGGGTGTAGATTATTCTGTATGCTCTCAGGAGCAGCCTGTATATTGTATATTAGATTGTAAACTCCTAGGACAGGGTGTAGATTATTCTGTATGCTCTCAGGAGCAGCCTGTATATTGTATATTAGAGTGTAAGCTCCTTGGACAGGGTGTAGATTATTCTGTATGCTCTCAGGAGCAGCCTGTATATTGTATATTAGATTGTAAACTCCTAGGACAGGGTGTAGATTATTCTGTATGCCCTCAGGGGCAGCCTGTATATTGTATATTAGATTGTAAACTCCTAGGACAGGGTGTAGATTATTCTGTCTGCTCTCAGGAGCAGCCTGTATATTGTATATTACATTGTAAACTCCTAGGACAGGGTGTAGATTATTCTGTATGCTCTCAGTAGCAGCCTGTATATTGTATATTACATTGTAAACTCCTAGGACAGGGTGTAGATTATTCTGTATGCCCTCAGGAGCAGTCTGTATATTGTATATTAGATTGTAAACTCCCAGGACAGGGTGTAGATTATTCTGTATGCTCTCAGGAGCAGCCTGTATATTGTATATTAGAGTGTAAGCTCCTAGGACAGGGTGTAGATTATTCTGTATGCTCTCAGGAGCAGCCTGTATATTGTATATTAGATTGTAAGCTCCTAGGACAGGGTGTGCATTATTCTGTATGCTCTCAGGAGCAGCCTGTATATTGTATATTAGATTGTAAGATCCTAGGACAGGGTGTAGATTATTCTGTATGCCCTCAGGCGAATCCTGTATATTATATATTAGATTGTAAACTCCTAGGACAGGGTGTAGATTATTCTGTATGCTGTCAGGAGCAGCCTGTATATTGTATATTAGACTGTAAACTCCAAGGACAGGGTGTACATTATTCTATATGCCCTCAGGAGCAGCCTGTATATTGTATATTAGATTTTAAACTCCTAGGACAGGGTGTAGATTATTCTGTATGCTCTCAGGAGCAGACTGTATATTGTATATTAGATTGTAAACTCCTAGGACAGGGTGTAGATTATTCTGTATGCCCTCAGGAGCAGCCTGTATATTGTATATTAGATTATAAACTGCTAGGACAGGGTGTAGATTATTCTGTATCCTCTCAGGAGCAACTTGTATATTGTATATTAGATTGAAAACATCTAGGACAGGGTGTAGATTATTCTGTATGCTCTCCGGAGCAGCCTGTATATTGTATATTAGAGTGTAAGCTCCTAGGACAGGGTGTAGATTATTCTGTATGCTCTCAGGAGCAGCCTCTATATTGTATATTAGATTGTAAGCTCCTAGGACAGGGTGTAGATTATTCTGTATGCTCTCAGGAGCAGCCTGTATATTGTATATTAGATTGTAAACTCCTAGGACAGAGTGTAGATTATTCTGTATGCTCTCAGGAGTAGCCTGTATATTGTATATCAGAGTGTAAACTCCTAGGACAGGGTGTAGATTATCCTGTATGCTCTCAGTAGCAGCCTGTATATTGTATATTAGATTGTAAACTCCTAGGACAGGGTGTAGATTATTCTGTATGCCCTCAGGAGCAGCCTGTATATTGTATATTAGAGTGTAAGCTCCTAGGAAAGGGTGTAGATTATTCTGTATGCTCTCAGGAACAGCCTGTATATTGTATATTAGATTGTAAGCTCCTAGGACAGGGTGTGCATTATTCTGTATGCTCTCAGGAGCAGCCTGTATATTGTATATTAGATTGTAAGATCCTAGGACAGGGTGTAGATTATTCTCTATGCCCTCAGGTGAATCCTGTATATTATATATTAGATTGTAAACTCCTAGGACAGGGTATAGATTATTCTGTATGCTCTCAGGAGCAGCCTGTATATTGTATATTAGAGAGTAAGCTCCTAGGACAGGGTGTAGATTATTCTGTATGCTCTCAGGAGCAGCCTGTATATTGTATATTAGATTGTAAACTCCTAGGACAGGGTGTAGATTATTCTGTATGCTCTCAGGAGTAGCCTGTATATTGTATATTAGAGTGTAAACTCCTAGGACAGGGTGTAGATTATTCTGTATGCTCTCAGTAGCAGCCTGTATATTGTATATTAGATTGTAAACTCCTAGGACAGGGTGTAGATTATTCTGTATGCCCTCAGGCGAATCCTGTATATTATATATCAGATTGTAAACTCCTAGGACAGGGTGTAGATTATGCTGTATGCTGTCAGGAGCAGCCTGTATATTGTATATTAGAGTGTAAGCTCCTAGGACAGGGTGTACATTATTCTATATGCCCTCAGGAGCAGCCTGTATATTGTATATTAGATTTTAAACTCCTGGGACAGGGTGTAGATTTTTCTGTATGCTCTCACGAGCAGCCTGTATATTGTATATTAGATTGTAAACTCCTAGGACAGGGTGTAGATTATTCTGTATGCTCTCAGGAGCAGCATGTATATAGTATATTAGAGTGTAAGCTCCTAGGACAGGGTGTAGATTATTCTGTATGCTCTCAGGAGCAGCCTGTATATTGTATATTAGATTGTAAGCTCCTAGGACAGGGTGTAGATTATTCTGTATGCTCTCAGGAGCAGCCTGTATATTTTATAATAGATTGTAAACTCCTAGGACAGGGCGTAGATTATTCTGTATGCTCTCAGGAGCAGCCTGTATATTGTATATTAGATTGTAAGCTCCTTGGACAGGGTGTGCATTATTCTGTATGCTCTCAGGAGCAGCCTGTATATTGTATATTAGATTGTAAGATCCTAGGACAGGGTGTAGATTATTCTGTATGCTCTCAGGAGTAGCCTGTATATTGTATATTAGAGTGTAAACTCCTAGGACAGGGTGTAGATTATTCTGTATGCTCTCAGGAGCAGCATGTATATTGTATATTAGAGTGTAAGCTCCTAGGACAGGGTGTAGATTATTCTGTATGAGGTCAGGAGCAGCCTGTATATTGTATATTAGAGTGTAAGCTCCAAGGACAGGGTGTATATTATTCTATATGCCCTCAGGAGCAGCCTGTATATTGTATATTAGATTTTAAACTCCTAGGACAGGGTGTAGATTATTCTGTATGCTCTCACGAGCAGCCTGTATATTGTATATTAGATTGTAAGCTCCTAGGACAGGGTGTGCATTATTCTGTATGCTCTCAGGAGCAGCCTGTATATTGTATATTAGATTGTAAGATCCTAGGACAGGGTGTAGATTATTCTCTATGCCCTCAGGTGAATCCTGTATATTATATATTAGATTGTAAACTCCTAGGACAGGGTATAGATTATTCTGTATGCTCTCAGGAGCAGCCTGTATATTGTATATTAGAGAGTAAGCTCCTAGGACAGGGTGTAGATTATTCTGTATGCTCTCAGGAGCAGCCTGTATATTGTATATTAGATTGTAAACTCCTAGGACAGGGTGTAGATTATTCTGTATGCTCTCAGGAGTAGCCTGTATATTGTATATTAGAGTGTAAACTCCTAGGACAGGGTGTAGATTATTCTGTATGCTCTCAGGAGCAGCCTGTATATTGTATATTAGATTGTAAACTCCTAGGACAGGGTGTAGATTATTCTGTATGCTCTCAGGAGCAGCCTGTATATTGTATATTAGATTGTAAGCTCCTAGGACAGGGTGTGCATTATTCTGTATGCTCTCAGGAGCAGCCTGTATATTGTATATTAGATTGTAAGATCCTAGGACAGGGTGTAGATTATTCTGTATGCCCTCAGGCGAATCCTGTATATTATATATCAGATTGTAAACTCCTAGGACAGGGTGTAGATTATGCTGTATGCTGTCAGGAGCAGCCTGTATATTGTATATTAGAGTGTAAGCTCCTAGGACAGGGTGTACATTATTCTATATGCCCTCAGGAGCAGCCTGTATATTGTATATTAGATTTTAAACTCCTGGGACAGGGTGTAGATTTTTCTGTATGCTCTCACGAGCAGCCTGTATATTGTATATTAGATTGTAAACTCCTAGGACAGGGTGTAGATTATTCTGTATGCTCTCAGGAGCAGCATGTATATAGTATATTAGAGTGTAAGCTCCTAGGACAGGGTGTAGATTATTCTGTATGCTCTCAGGAGCAGCCTGTATATTGTATATTAGATTGTAAGCTCCTAGGACAGGGTGTAGATTATTCTGTATGCTCTCAGGAGCAGCCTGTATATTTTATAATAGATTGTAAACTCCTAGGACAGGGCGTAGATTATTCTGTATGCTCTCAGGAGCAGCCTGTATATTGTATATTAGATTGTAAGCTCCTTGGACAGGGTGTGCATTATTCTGTATGCTCTCAGGAGCAGCCTGTATATTGTATATTAGATTGTAAGATCCTAGGACAGGGTGTAGATTATTCTGTATGCTCTCAGGAGTAGCCTGTATATTGTATATTAGAGTGTAAACTCCTAGGACAGGGTGTAGATTATTCTGTATGCTCTCAGGAGCAGCATGTATATTGTATATTAGAGTGTAAGCTCCTAGGACAGGGTGTAGATTATTCTGTATGAGGTCAGGAGCAGCCTGTATATTGTATATTAGAGTGTAAGCTCCAAGGACAGGGTGTATATTATTCTATATGCCCTCAGGAGCAGCCTGTATATTGTATATTAGATTTTAAACTCCTAGGACAGGGTGTAGATTATTCTGTATGCTCTCACGAGCAGCCTGTATATTGTATATTAGAGTGTAAACTCCTAGGACAGGGTGTAGATTATTCTGTATGCCCTCAGGAGCAGCCTGTATGTTGTATATTAGATTGTAAACTCCTAGGACAGGGTGTAGATTATTCTGTATGCTCTCAGGAGCAGCATGTATATTGTATATTAGAGTGTTAGCTCCTAGAACAGGGTGTAGATTATTCTGTATGCTCTCAGGAGCAGCCTATATATTGTATATTAGATTGTAAGCTCCTAGGACAGGGTGTAGATTATTTTGTATGCTCTCAGGAGCAACCTGTATATTTTATAATAGATTGTAAACTCCTAGGACAGGGTGTAGATTATTCTGTATGCCCTCAGGAGCAGCCTGTATATTGTACATTAGAGTGTAAGCTCCTAGGACAAGGGTGTAGATTATTCTTTATGCTCTCAGGAGCAGTCTGTACATTTTATAATAGATTGTAAACTCCTAGGACAGGGTGTAGATTATTCTGTATGCCCTCAGGAGCAGCCTGTATATTGTATATTAGATTGTAAACTCCTAGGACAGGGTGTAGATTATTCTGTATGCTCTCAGGAGCAGCCTGTATATTGTATATTAGATTGTAAACTCCTAGGACAGGGTGTAGATTATTCTGTATGCTCTCAGTAGCAGTCTGTATATTGTATATTAGATTGTAAACTCCTAGGACAGGGTGTAGATTATTCTGTATGCCCTCAGGAGCAGCCTGTATATTGTATATTAGATTGTAAACTCCTAGGACAGGGTGTAGATTATTCTGTATGCTCTCAGGAGCAGCCTGTATATTGTATATTAGATTGTAAGCTCCTAGGACAGGGTGTAGATTATTCTGTATGCTCTCAGGAGCAGTCTGTATATTTTATAATAGATTGTAAACTCCTGGGACAGGGCGTAGATTATTCTGTATGCCCTCAGGAGCAGCCTGTATATTGTATATTAGATTGTAAACTCCTAGGACAGGGTGTAGATTATTCTTTTTTCCCATCAGGAGCAGCCTGTATATTGTATATTAGATTACAAGCTCCTAGGACAGAGTGTAGATTATTCTGTATGCTCTCAGGAGCAGCCTGTATATTGTATATTAGATTGTAAACTCCTAGGACAGGGTGTAGATTATTCTGTATGCTCTCAGGAGCAGCCTGTATATTGTATATTAGAGTGTAAGCTCCTAGGACAGGGTGTAGATTATTCTGTATGCTCTCAGGAGCAGCCTGTATATTGTATATTAGATTGTAAACTCCTAGGACAGGGTGTAGATTATTCTGTATGCTCTCAGGAGCAGCCTGTATATTGTATATTAGAGTGTAAGCTCCTTGGACAGGGTGTAGATTATTCTGTATGCTCTCAGGAGCAGCCTGTATATTGTATATTAGATTGTAAACTCCTAGGACAGGGTGTAGATTATTCTGTATGCCCTCAGGGGCAGCCTGTATATTGTATATTAGATTGTAAACTCCTAGGACAGGGTGTAGATTATTCTGTCTGCTCTCAGGAGCAGCCTGTATATTGTATATTACATTGTAAACTCCTAGGACAGGGTGTAGATTATTCTGTATGCTCTCAGTAGCAGCCTGTATATTGTATATTACATTGTAAACTCCTAGGACAGGGTGTAGATTATTCTGTATGCCCTCAGGAGCAGTCTGTATATTGTATATTAGATTGTAAACTCCCAGGACAGGGTGTAGATTATTCTGTATGCTCTCAGGAGCAGCCTGTATATTGTATATTAGAGTGTAAGCTCCTAGGACAGGGTGTAGATTATTCTGTATGCTCTCAGGAGCAGCCTGTATATTGTATATTAGATTGTAAGCTCCTAGGACAGGGTGTGCATTATTCTGTATGCTCTCAGGAGCAGCCTGTATATTGTATATTAGATTGTAAGATCCTAGGACAGGGTGTAGATTATTCTGTATGCCCTCAGGCGAATCCTGTATATTATATATTAGATTGTAAACTCCTAGGACAGGGTGTAGATTATTCTGTATGCTGTCAGGAGCAGCCTGTATATTGTATATTAGACTGTAAACTCCAAGGACAGGGTGTACATTATTCTATATGCCCTCAGGAGCAGCCTGTATATTGTATATTAGATTTTAAACTCCTAGGACAGGGTGTAGATTATTCTGTATGCTCTCAGGAGCAGACTGTATATTGTATATTAGATTGTAAACTCCTAGGACAGGGTGTAGATTATTCTGTATGCCCTCAGGAGCAGCCTGTATATTGTATATTAGATTATAAACTGCTAGGACAGGGTGTAGATTATTCTGTATCCTCTCAGGAGCAACTTGTATATTGTATATTAGATTGAAAACATCTAGGACAGGGTGTAGATTATTCTGTATGCTCTCCGGAGCAGCCTGTATATTGTATATTAGAGTGTAAGCTCCTAGGACAGGGTGTAGATTATTCTGTATGCTCTCAGGAGCAGCCTCTATATTGTATATTAGATTGTAAGCTCCTAGGACAGGGTGTAGATTATTCTGTATGCTCTCAGGAGCAGCCTGTATATTGTATATTAGATTGTAAACTCCTAGGACAGAGTGTAGATTATTCTGTATGCTCTCAGGAGAAGCCTCTATATTATATATCAGATTGTAATCTCCTAGGACAGGGTGTACATTATTCTGTATGCTCTCAGGAGAAGCCTCTATATTATATATCAGATTGTAATCTCCTAGGACAGGGTGAAGATTATTCTGTATGCTCTCAGGAGTAGCCTGTATATTGTATATCAGAGTGTAAACTCCTAGGACAGGGTGTAGATTATCCTGTATGCTCTCAGTAGCAGCCTGTATATTGTATATTAGATTGTAAACTCCTAGGACAGGGTGTAGATTATTCTGTATGCCCTCAGGAGCAGCCTGTATATTGTATATTAGAGTGTAAGCTCCTAGGAAAGGGTGTAGATTATTCTGTATGCTCTCAGGAACAGCCTGTATATTGTATATTAGATTGTAAGCTCCTAGGACAGGGTGTGCATTATTCTGTATGCTCTCAGGAGCAGCCTGTATATTGTATATTAGATTGTAAGATCCTAGGACAGGGTGTAGATTATTCTCTATGCCCTCAGGTGAATCCTGTATATTATATATTAGATTGTAAACTCCTAGGACAGGGTATAGATTATTCTGTATGCTCTCAGGAGCAGCCTGTATATTGTATATTAGAGAGTAAGCTCCTAGGACAGGGTGTAGATTATTCTGTATGCTCTCAGGAGCAGCCTGTATATTGTATATTAGATTGTAAACTCCTAGGACAGGGTGTAGATTATTCTGTATGCTCTCAGGAGTAGCCTGTATATTGTATATTAGAGTGTAAACTCCTAGGACAGGGTGTAGATTATTCTGTATGCTCTCAGTAGCAGCCTGTATATTGTATATTAGATTGTAAACTCCTAGGACAGGGTGTAGATTATTCTGTATGCCCTCAGGCGAATCCTGTATATTATATATCAGATTGTAAACTCCTAGGACAGGGTGTAGATTATGCTGTATGCTGTCAGGAGCAGCCTGTATATTGTATATTAGAGTGTAAGCTCCTAGGACAGGGTGTACATTATTCTATATGCCCTCAGGAGCAGCCTGTATATTGTATATTAGATTTTAAACTCCTGGGACAGGGTGTAGATTTTTCTGTATGCTCTCACGAGCAGCCTGTATATTGTATATTAGATTGTAAACTCCTAGGACAGGGTGTAGATTATTCTGTATGCTCTCAGGAGCAGCATGTATATAGTATATTAGAGTGTAAGCTCCTAGGACAGGGTGTAGATTATTCTGTATGCTCTCAGGAGCAGCCTGTATATTGTATATTAGATTGTAAGCTCCTAGGACAGGGTGTAGATTATTCTGTATGCTCTCAGGAGCAGCCTGTATATTTTATAATAGATTGTAAACTCCTAGGACAGGGCGTAGATTATTCTGTATGCTCTCAGGAGCAGCCTGTATATTGTATATTAGATTGTAAGCTCCTTGGACAGGGTGTGCATTATTCTGTATGCTCTCAGGAGCAGCCTGTATATTGTATATTAGATTGTAAGATCCTAGGACAGGGTGTAGATTATTCTGTATGCTCTCAGGAGTAGCCTGTATATTGTATATTAGAGTGTAAACTCCTAGGACAGGGTGTAGATTATTCTGTATGCTCTCAGGAGCAGCATGTATATTGTATATTAGAGTGTAAGCTCCTAGGACAGGGTGTAGATTATTCTGTATGAGGTCAGGAGCAGCCTGTATATTGTATATTAGAGTGTAAGCTCCAAGGACAGGGTGTATATTATTCTATATGCCCTCAGGAGCAGCCTGTATATTGTATATTAGATTTTAAACTCCTAGGACAGGGTGTAGATTATTCTGTATGCTCTCACGAGCAGCCTGTATATTGTATATTAGATTGTAAGCTCCTAGGACAGGGTGTGCATTATTCTGTATGCTCTCAGGAGCAGCCTGTATATTGTATATTAGATTGTAAGATCCTAGGACAGGGTGTAGATTATTCTCTATGCCCTCAGGTGAATCCTGTATATTATATATTAGATTGTAAACTCCTAGGACAGGGTATAGATTATTCTGTATGCTCTCAGGAGCAGCCTGTATATTGTATATTAGAGAGTAAGCTCCTAGGACAGGGTGTAGATTATTCTGTATGCTCTCAGGAGCAGCCTGTATATTGTATATTAGATTGTAAACTCCTAGGACAGGGTGTAGATTATTCTGTATGCTCTCAGGAGTAGCCTGTATATTGTATATTAGAGTGTAAACTCCTAGGACAGGGTGTAGATTATTCTGTATGCTCTCAGGAGCAGCCTGTATATTGTATATTAGATTGTAAACTCCTAGGACAGGGTGTAGATTATTCTGTATGCTCTCAGGAGCAGCCTGTATATTGTATATTAGATTGTAAGCTCCTAGGACAGGGTGTGCATTATTCTGTATGCTCTCAGGAGCAGCCTGTATATTGTATATTAGATTGTAAGATCCTAGGACAGGGTGTAGATTATTCTGTATGCCCTCAGGCGAATCCTGTATATTATATATCAGATTGTAAACTCCTAGGACAGGGTGTAGATTATGCTGTATGCTGTCAGGAGCAGCCTGTATATTGTATATTAGAGTGTAAGCTCCTAGGACAGGGTGTACATTATTCTATATGCCCTCAGGAGCAGCCTGTATATTGTATATTAGATTTTAAACTCCTGGGACAGGGTGTAGATTTTTCTGTATGCTCTCACGAGCAGCCTGTATATTGTATATTAGATTGTAAACTCCTAGGACAGGGTGTAGATTATTCTGTATGCTCTCAGGAGCAGCATGTATATAGTATATTAGAGTGTAAGCTCCTAGGACAGGGTGTAGATTATTCTGTATGCTCTCAGGAGCAGCCTGTATATTGTATATTAGATTGTAAGCTCCTAGGACAGGGTGTAGATTATTCTGTATGCTCTCAGGAGCAGCCTGTATATTTTATAATAGATTGTAAACTCCTAGGACAGGGCGTAGATTATTCTGTATGCTCTCAGGAGCAGCCTGTATATTGTATATTAGATTGTAAGCTCCTTGGACAGGGTGTGCATTATTCTGTATGCTCTCAGGAGCAGCCTGTATATTGTATATTAGATTGTAAGATCCTAGGACAGGGTGTAGATTATTCTGTATGCTCTCAGGAGTAGCCTGTATATTGTATATTAGAGTGTAAACTCCTAGGACAGGGTGTAGATTATTCTGTATGCTCTCAGGAGCAGCATGTATATTGTATATTAGAGTGTAAGCTCCTAGGACAGGGTGTAGATTATTCTGTATGAGGTCAGGAGCAGCCTGTATATTGTATATTAGAGTGTAAGCTCCAAGGACAGGGTGTATATTATTCTATATGCCCTCAGGAGCAGCCTGTATATTGTATATTAGATTTTAAACTCCTAGGACAGGGTGTAGATTATTCTGTATGCTCTCACGAGCAGCCTGTATATTGTATATTAGAGTGTAAACTCCTAGGACAGGGTGTAGATTATTCTGTATGCCCTCAGGAGCAGCCTGTATGTTGTATATTAGATTGTAAACTCCTAGGACAGGGTGTAGATTATTCTGTATGCTCTCAGGAGCAGCATGTATATTGTATATTAGAGTGTTAGCTCCTAGAACAGGGTGTAGATTATTCTGTATGCTCTCAGGAGCAGCCTATATATTGTATATTAGATTGTAAGCTCCTAGGACAGGGTGTAGATTATTTTGTATGCTCTCAGGAGCAACCTGTATATTTTATAATAGATTGTAAACTCCTAGGACAGGGTGTAGATTATTCTGTATGCCCTCAGGAGCAGCCTGTATATTGTACATTAGAGTGTAAGCTCCTAGGACAAGGGTGTAGATTATTCTTTATGCTCTCAGGAGCAGTCTGTACATTTTATAATAGATTGTAAACTCCTAGGACAGGGTGTAGATTATTCTGTATGCCCTCAGGAGCAGCCTGTATATTGTATATTAGATTGTAAACTCCTAGGACAGGGTGTAGATTATTCTGTATGCTCTCAGGAGCAGCCTGTATATTGTATATTAGATTGTAAACTCCTAGGACAGGGTGTAGATTATTCTGTATGCTCTCAGTAGCAGTCTGTATATTGTATATTAGATTGTAAGCTCCTAGGACAGGGTGTAGATTATTCTGTATGCTCTCAGGAGCAGCCTGTATATTGTATATTAGATTGTAAACTCCTAGGACATTGTGTAGATTATTCTTTTTTCCCGTCAGGAGCAGCCTGTATATTGTATATTAGATTATAAACTCCTAGGATAGGTTGTAGATTATTCTGTTTGCCCTCAGGAGCAGCCTGTATAGTGTATATTAGATTGTAAACTCCTAGGACAGGGTGTAGATTATTCTGTATGCTCTCAGGAGCGGCCTGTATATTGTATATTAGATTGTAAACTCCTAGGACAGGGCGTAGATTATTCTGTATGCCCTCAGGAGCAGCCTGTATATTGTATATTAGAGTGTAAACTCCTAGGACAGGGTGTAGATTATTCTGTATGCCCTCAGGAGCAACCTGTATATTGTATATTAGAGTGTAAGCTCCTAGGACAGGGCGTAGATTATTCTGTATGCCCTCAGGAGCAGCCTGTATATTGTATATTAGATTGTAAAGTCCTAGGACAGGGTGTAGATTTTTCTGTATGCTCTCAGGAGCCGCCTGTTTATTTTATAATAGATTGTAAACTGCTAGGACAGGGCGTAGAATATTCTGTATGCTCTCAGGAGCAGCCTATATATTATATATTAGATTGTAAGCTCCTAGGACAGGGTGTAGATTATTCTGCATGCTCTCAGGAGCAGCCTGTATATTGTATATTAGAGTGTAAGCTCCTAGGACAGGGTGTAGATTATTCTTTATGCTCTCAGGAGCAGTCTGTATATTTTATAATAGATTGGAAACTCCTAGGACAGGGCGTAGATTATTCTGTATGCCCTCAGGAGCAGCCTGTATATTGTATATTAGAGTGTAAGCTCCTAGGACAGAGCGTAGATTATTCTGTATGCTCTCAGGAGCAGCCTGTATATTTTATAATAGATTGTAAACTCCTAGGACAGGGCGTAGATTATTCTGTATGCCCTCAGGAGCAGCCGGTATATTGTATATTAGATTGTGAACTCCTAGGACAGAGCGTAGATTATTCTGTATGCTCTCAGGAGCAGCCTGTATATTTTATAATAGATTGTAAACTCCTAGGACAGGGCGTAGATTATTCTGTATGCTCTCAGGAACAGCCTGTATATTGTATATTAGATTGTAAGCTCCTTGGACAGGGTGTGCATTATTCTGTATGCTCTCAGGAGCAGCCTGTATATTGTATATTAGATTGTAAGATCCTAGGACAGGGTGTAGATTATTCTGTATGCTCTCAGGAGTAGCCTGTATATTGTATATTAGAGTGTAAGCTCCTAGGACAGGGTGTAGATTATTCTGTATGCTGTCAGGAGCAGCCTGTATATTGTATATTAGAGTGTAAGCTCCAAGGACAGGGTGTACATTATTCTGTATGCCCTCAGGAGCAGCCTGTATATTGTATATTAGAGTGTAATCTCCTAGGACAGGGTGTAGATTATTCTGTATGCTCTCAGGAGCAGCCTGTATATTGTATATTAGATTGTAAACTCCTAGGACAGGGTGTAGATTATTCTGTATGCTCTCAGGAGCAGCCTGTATATTGTATATTAGATTGTAAACTCCTAGGACAGGGTGTAGATTATTCTGTATGCTCTCAGGAGTAGCCTGTATATTGTATATTAGAGTGTAAGCTCCTAGGACAGGGTGTAGATTATTCTTTATGCTCTCAGGAGCAGTCTGTATATTTTATAATAGATTGTAAACTCCTAGGACAGGGCGTAGATTATTCTGTATGCCCTCAGGAGCAGCCGGTATATTGTATATTAGATTGTGAACTCCTAGGACAGGGCGTAGATTATTCTGTATGCTCTCAGGAGTAGCCTGTATATTGTATATTAGAGTGTAAGCTCCTAGGACAGGGCGTAGATTATTCTGTATGCTCTCAGGAGCAGCCTGTATATTTTATAATAGATTGTAAACTCCTAGGACAGGGCGTAGATTATTCTGTATGCTCTCAGGAGCAGCCTGTATATTGTATATTAGATTGTAAGCTCCTTGGACAGGGTGTGCATTATTCTGTATGCTCTCAGGAGCAGCCTGTATATTGTATATTAGATTGTAAGCTCCAAGGACAGGGTGTAGATTATTCTGTATGCTCTCAGGAGTAGCCTGTATATTGTATATTAGAGTGTAAACTCCTAAGACAGGGTGTGGATTATTCTGTATGCTCTCACGAGCAGCCTGTATATTGTATATTAGATTGTAAATTCCTAGGACAGGGTGTAGATTATTCTGTATGCTCTCAGGAGCAGCCTGTATATTGTATATTAGATTGTAAACTCCTAGGACAGTGTGTAGATTATTCTGTATGCTCTCAGGAGCAGCCTGTATATTGTATATTAGATTGTAAACTTCTAGGACAGGGTGTAGATTACTCTGTATGCTCTCAGGAGTAGCCTGTATATTGTATATTAGAGTGTAAACTCCTAGGACAGGGTGTAGATTATTCTGTATGCTCTCAGTAGCAGCCTGTATATTGTATATTAGATTGTAAACTCCTAGGACAGGGTGTAGATTATTCTGTATGCCCTCAGGAGCAGCCTGTATATTTTATATTAGAGTGTAAGCTCCTAGGACAGGGTGTAGATTATTCTGTATGCTCTCAGGAGCAGCCTGTATATTGTATATTAGATTGTAAGCTCCTAGGACAGGGTGTGCATTATTCTGTATGCTCTCAGGAGCAGCCTGTATATTGTATATTAGATTGTAAGATCCTAGGACAGGGTGTAGATTATTCTGTATGCCCTCAGGCGAATCCTGTATATTATATATTAGATTGTAAACTCCTAGGACAGGGTATAGATTATTCTGTATGCTCTCAGGAGCAGCCTATATATTGTATATTAGATTGTAAGGTCCTAGGACAGGGTGTAGATTATTCTGTATGCTCTCAGGAGCGGCCTGTATATTGTATATTAGATTGTAAGGTCCTAGGACAGGGTGTAGATTATTCTGTATGCTCTCAGGAGCGGCCTGTATATTGTATATTAGATTGTAAACTCCTAGGACAGGGTGTAGATTATTCTGTATGCCCTCAGGAGCAACCTGTATATTGTATATTAGAGTGTAAGCTCCTAGGACAGGGTGTAGATTATTCTGTATGCCCTCAGGAGCAGCCTGTATATTGTATATTAGATTGTAAACTCCTAGGACAGGGTGTAGATTATTCTGTATGCTCTCAGGAGCCGCCTGTTTATTTTATAATAGATTGTAAACTCCTAGGACAGGGCGTAGAATATTCTGTATGCCCTCAGGAGCAGCCTATATATTATATATTAGATTGTAAGCTCCTAGGACAGGGTGTAGATTATTCTTTTTTCCCGTCACGAGCAGCCTGTATATTGTATATTAGATTGTAAACTCCTAGGACAGGGTGTAGATTATTCTGTATGCTCTCAGGAGCCGCCTGTATATTTTATAATAGACTGTAAACTCCTAGGACAGGGCGTAGAATATTCTGTATGCCCTCAGGAGCAGCATATATATTATATATTAGAGTGTAAGATCCTAGGACAGGGTGTAGATTATTCTGTATGCTCTCAGGAGCCGCCTGTATATTTTATAATAGATTGTAAACTCCTAGGACAGGGCGTAGAATATTCTATATGCCCTCAGGAGCAGCATATATATTATATATTAGATTGTAAACTCCTAGGACAGGGTGTAGATTATTCTGTATGCTCTCAGTAGCAGTCTGTATATTGTATATTAGATTGTAAGCTCCTAGGACAGGGTGTAGATTATTCTGTATGCTCTCAGGAGCAGCCTGTATATTGTATATTAGATTGTAAACTCCTAGGACATTGTGTAGATTATTCTTTTTTCCCGTCAGGAGCAGCCTGTATATTGTATATTAGATTATAAACTCCTAGGATAGGTTGTAGATTATTCTGTTTGCCCTCAGGAGCAGCCTGTATAGTGTATATTAGATTGTAAACTCCTAGGACAGGGTGTAGATTATTCTGTATGCTCTCAGGAGCGGCCTGTATATTGTATATTAGATTGTAAACTCCTAGGACAGGGCGTAGATTATTCTGTATGCCCTCAGGAGCAGCCTGTATATTGTATATTAGAGTGTAAACTCCTAGGACAGGGTGTAGATTATTCTGTATGCCCTCAGGAGCAACCTGTATATTGTATATTAGAGTGTAAGCTCCTAGGACAGGGCGTAGATTATTCTGTATGCCCTCAGGAGCAGCCTGTATATTGTATATTAGATTGTAAAGTCCTAGGACAGGGTGTAGATTTTTCTGTATGCTCTCAGGAGCCGCCTGTTTATTTTATAATAGATTGTAAACTGCTAGGACAGGGCGTAGAATATTCTGTATGCTCTCAGGAGCAGCCTATATATTATATATTAGATTGTAAGCTCCTAGGACAGGGTGTAGATTATTCTGCATGCTCTCAGGAGCAGCCTGTATATTGTATATTAGAGTGTAAGCTCCTAGGACAGGGTGTAGATTATTCTTTATGCTCTCAGGAGCAGTCTGTATATTTTATAATAGATTGTAAACTCCTAGGACAGGGCGTAGATTATTCTGTATGCCCTCAGGAGCAGCCTGTATATTGTATATTAGAGTGTAAGCTCCTAGGACAGAGCGTAGATTATTCTGTATGCTCTCAGGAGCAGCCTGTATATTTTATAATAGATTGTAAACTCCTAGGACAGGGCGTAGATTATTCTGTATGCCCTCAGGAGCAGCCGGTATATTGTATATTAGATTGTGAACTCCTAGGACAGAGCGTAGATTATTCTGTATGCTCTCAGGAGCAGCCTGTATATTTTATAATAGATTGTAAACTCCTAGGACAGGGCGTATATTATTCTGTATGCTCTCAGGAACAGCCTGTATATTGTATATTAGATTGTAAGCTCCTTGGACAGGGTGTGCATTATTCTGTATGCTCTCAGGAGCAGCCTGTATATTGTATATTAGATTGTAAGATCCTAGGACAGGGTGTAGATTATTCTGTATGCTCTCAGGAGTAGCCTGTATATTGTATATTAGAGTGTAAGCTCCTAGGACAGGGTGTAGATTATTCTGTATGCTGTCAGGAGCAGCCTGTATATTGTATATTAGAGTGTAAGCTCCAAGGACAGGGTGTACATTATTCTGTATGCCCTCAGGAGCAGCCTGTATATTGTATATTAGAGTGTAATCTCCTAGGACAGGGTGTAGATTATTCTGTATGCTCTCAGGAGCAGCCTGTATATTGTATATTAGATTGTAAACTCCTAGGACAGGGTGTAGATTATTCTGTATGCTCTCAGGAGCAGCCTGTATATTGTATATTAGATTGTAAACTCCTAGGACAGGGTGTAGATTATTCTGTATGCTCTCAGGAGTAGCCTGTATATTGTATATTAGAGTGTAAGCTCCTAGGACAGGGTGTAGATTATTCTTTATGCTCTCAGGAGCAGTCTGTATATTTTATAATAGATTGTAAACTCCTAGGACAGGGCGTAGATTATTCTGTATGCCCTCAGGAGCAGCCGGTATATTGTATATTAGATTGTGAACTCCTAGGACAGGGCGTAGATTATTCTGTATGCTCTCAGGAGTAGCCTGTATATTGTATATTAGAGTGTAAGCTCCTAGGACAGGGCGTAGATTATTCTGTATGCTCTCAGGAGCAGCCTGTATATTTTATAATAGATTGTAAACTCCTAGGACAGGGCGTAGATTATTCTGTATGCTCTCAGGAGCAGCCTGTATATTGTATATTAGATTGTAAGCTCCTTGGACAGGGTGTGCATTATTCTGTATGCTCTCAGGAGCAGCCTGTATATTGTATATTAGATTGTAAGCTCCAAGGACAGGGTGTAGATTATTCTGTATGCTCTCAGGAGTAGCCTGTATATTGTATATTAGAGTGTAAACTCCTAAGACAGGGTGTGGATTATTCTGTATGCTCTCACGAGCAGCCTGTATATTGTATATTAGATTGTAAATTCCTAGGACAGGGTGTAGATTATTCTGTATGCTCTCAGGAGCAGCCTGTATATTGTATATTAGATTGTAAACTCCTAGGACAGTGTGTAGATTATTCTGTATGCTCTCAGGAGCAGCCTGTATATTGTATATTAGATTGTAAACTTCTAGGACAGGGTGTAGATTACTCTGTATGCTCTCAGGAGTAGCCTGTATATTGTATATTAGAGTGTAAACTCCTAGGACAGGGTGTAGATTATTCTGTATGCTCTCAGTAGCAGCCTGTATATTGTATATTAGATTGTAAACTCCTAGGACAGGGTGTAGATTATTCTGTATGCCCTCAGGAGCAGCCTGTATATTTTATATTAGAGTGTAAGCTCCTAGGACAGGGTGTAGATTATTCTGTATGCTCTCAGGAGCAGCCTGTATATTGTATATTAGATTGTAAGCTCCTAGGACAGGGTGTGCATTATTCTGTATGCTCTCAGGAGCAGCCTGTATATTGTATATTAGATTGTAAGATCCTAGGACAGGGTGTAGATTATTCTGTATGCCCTCAGGCGAATCCTGTATATTATATATTAGATTGTAAACTCCTAGGACAGGGTATAGATTATTCTGTATGCTCTCAGGAGCAGCCTATATATTGTATATTAGATTGTAAGGTCCTAGGACAGGGTGTAGATTATTCTGTATGCTCTCAGGAGCGGCCTGTATATTGTATATTAGATTGTAAGGTCCTAGGACAGGGTGTAGATTATTCTGTATGCTCTCAGGAGCGGCCTGTATATTGTATATTAGATTGTAAACTCCTAGGACAGGGTGTAGATTATTCTGTATGCCCTCAGGAGCAACCTGTATATTGTATATTAGAGTGTAAGCTCCTAGGACAGGGTGTAGATTATTCTGTATGCCCTCAGGAGCAGCCTGTATATTGTATATTAGATTGTAAACTCCTAGGACAGGGTGTAGATTATTCTGTATGCTCTCAGGAGCCGCCTGTATATTTTATAATAGATTGTAAACTCCTAGGACAGGGCGTAGAATATTCTGTATGCCCTCAGGAGCAGCCTATATATTATATATTAGATTGTAAGCTCCTAGGACAGGGTGTAGATTATTCTTTTTTCCCGTCACGAGCAGCCTGTATATTGTATATTAGATTGTAAACTCCTAGGACAGGGTGTAGATTATTCTGTATGCTCTCAGGAGCCGCCTGTATATTTTATAATAGACTGTAAACTCCTAGGACAGGGCGTAGAATATTCTGTATGCCCTCAGGAGCAGCATATATATTATATATTAGAGTGTAAGATCCTAGGACAGGGTGTAGATTATTCTGTATGCTCTCAGGAGCCGCCTGTATATTTTATAATAGATTGTAAACTCCTAGGACAGGGCGTAGAATATTCTATATGCCCTCAGGAGCAGCATATATATTATATATTAGATTGTAAGCTCCTAGGACAGGGTGTAGATTATTCTGCATGCTCTCAGGAGCAGCCTGTATATTGTATATTAGAGTGTAAGCTCCTAGGACAGGGTGTACATTATTCTGTATGCTCTCAGGAGCAGTCTGTATATTTTATAATAGATTGTAAACTCCTAGGACAGGGCGTAGATTATTCTTTATGCTCTCAGGAGCAGTCTGTATATTTTATAATAGATTGTAAACTCCTAGGACAGGGCGTAGATTATTCTGTATGCCCTCAGGAGCAGCCGGTATATTGTATATTAGAGTGTAAGCTCCTAGGACAGGGCGTAGATTATTCTGTATGCTCTCAGGAGCAGCCTGTATATTTTATAATAGATTGTAAACTCCTAGGACAGGGCGTAGATTATTCTGCATGCTCTCAGGAGCAGCCTGTATATTGTATATTAGATTGTAAACTCCTTGGACAGGGTGTAGATTATTCTGTATGCCCTCAGACGAATCCTGTATATTATATATTAGATTGTAAACTCCTAGGACAGTGTGTAGATTATTCTGTATGCTCTCAGGAGCCACCTGTATATTTTATAATAGATTGTAAACTCCTAGGACAGGGTGTAGATTATTCTGTATGCCCTCAGGAGCAGCCTATATATTATATATTAGATTGTAAGCTCCTAGGACAGGGTGTAGATTATTCTGCATGCTCTCAGGAGCAGTCTGTATATTTTATAATAGATTGTAAACTCCTAGGACAGGGCGTAGATTATTCTGTATGCCCTCAGGAGCAGCCGGTATATTGTATATTAGATTGTGAACTCCTAGGACAGGGTGTAGATTATTCTGTATGCTCTCAGTAGCAGTCTGTATATTGTATATTAGATTGTAAGCTCCTAGGACAGGGTGTAGATTATTCTTTATGCTCTCAGGAGCAGTCTGTATATTTTATAATAGATTGTAAACTCCTAGGACAGGGCGTAGATTATTCTGTATGCCCTCAGGAGCAGCCGGTATATTGTATATTAGATTGTGAACTCCTAGGACAGGGTGTAGATTATTCTGTATGCTCTCAGTAGCAGTCTGTATATTGTATATTAGATTGTAAGCTCCTAGGACAGGGTATAGATTATTCTGTATGCTGTCAGGAGCAGCCTGTATATTGTATATTAGATTGTAAACTCCTAGGACAGGGTGTAGATTATACTGTATGCCCTCAGGAGCAGCCTATATATTATATATTAGATTGTAAGCTCCTAGGACAGGGTGTAGATTATTCTGCATGCTCTCAGGAGCAGCCTGTATATTTTATTATAGATTGTAAACTCCTAGGACAGGGCGTAGAATATTCTGTATGCCCTCAGGAGCAGCCTATATATTATATATTAGATTGTAAGCTCCTAGGACAGGGTGTAGATTATTCTGCATGCTCTCAGGAGCAGCCTGTATATTGTATATTAGAGTGTAAGCTCCTAGGACAGGGTGTAGATTATTCTTTATGCTCTCAGGAGCAGTCTGTATATTTTATAATAGATTGTAAACTCCTAGGACAGGGCGTAGATTATTCTGTATGCCCTCAGGAGCAGCCGGTATATTGTATATTAGATTGTGAACTCCTAGGACAGGGTGTAGATTATTCTGTATGCTCTCAGTAGCAGTCTGTATATTGTATATTAGATTGTAAGCTCCTAGGACAGGGTGTAGATTATTCTTTTTTCCCGTCAGGAGCAGCCTGTATATTGTATATTAGATTATAAGCTCCTAGGATAGGGTGTAGATTATTCTGTTTGCCCTCAGGAGCAGCCTGTATATTGTATATTAGAGTGTAAGCTCCTAGGACAGGGTGTAGATTATTCTATATGCTCTGAGGAGCAGCCTGTATATTGTATATTAGAGTGTAAGCTCCTAGGACAGGGTGTACATTATTCTGTATGCTCTCAGGAGCAGCCTGTATATTGTATATTAGAGTGTAAGCTCCCTAGGACAGGGTGTAGATTATTCTGTATGCTCTCAGGAGCAGCCTGTATATTGTATATTAGATTGTAAACTCCTAGGACAGGGTGTAGATTATTCTGTATGCCCTCAGGAGCAACCTGTATATTGTATATTATAGTGTAAGCTCCAAGGACAGGGTGTAGATTATTCTGTATGCCCTCAGGAGCAGCCTATATATTATATATTAGATTGTAAGCTCCTAGGACAGGGTGTAGATTATTCTGCATCCTCTCAGGAGCAGCCTGTATATTGTATATTAGAGTGTAAGCTCCTAGGACAGGGTGTACATTATTCTGTATGCTCTCAGGAGCAGCCTGTATATTGTATATTAGAGTGTAAGCTCCCTAGGACAGGGTGTAGATTATTCTGTACGCTCTCAGGAGCAGCCTGTATATTGTATATTAGATTGTAAACTAATAGGACAGGGTGTAGATTATTCTGTATGCCCTCAGGAGCAACCTGTATATTGTATATTATAGTGTAAGCTCCAAGGACAGGGTGTAGATTATTCTGTATGCCCTCAGGAGCAGCCTATATATTATATATTAGATTGTAAGCTCCTAGGACAGGGTGTATATTATTCTGCATCCTCTCAGGAGCAGCCTGTATATTGTATATTAGAGTGTAAGCTCCTAGGACAGGGTGTAGATTATTCTGCATCCTCTCAGGAGCAGCCTGTATATTGTATATTAGAGTGTAAGCTCCTAGGACAGGGTGTAGATTATTCTTTATGCTCTCAGGAGCAGTCTGTATATTTTATAATAGATTGTAAACTCCTAGGACAGGGCGTAGATTATTCTGTATGCTCTCAGTAGCAGTCTGTATATTGTATATTAGATTGTAAGCTCCTAGGACAGAGTGTAGATTATTCTGTATGCCCTCAGGAGCAACCTGTATATTGTATATTAGATTGTAAGCTCCTAGGACAGAGTGTAGATTATTCTGTATGCCCTCAGTAGCAGCCTGTATATTGTATATTAGAGTGTAAGCTCCTAGGACAGGGTGTAGATTACTCTGTATGCCCTCAGGAGCAACCTGTATATTGTATATTAGAGTGTAAGCTCCTAGGACAGGGTGTAGATTATTCTTTTTTCCCGTCAGGAGCAGCCTGTATATTGTATATTAGATTATAAGCTCCTAGGATAGGGTGTAGATTATTCTGTTTGCCCTCAGGAGCAGCCTGTATATTGTATATTAGAGTGTAAGCTCCTAGGACAGGGTGTAGATTATTCTGTATGCCCTCAGGAGCAGCCGGTATATTGTATATTAGATTGTGAACTCCTAGGACAGGGTGTAGATTATTCTGTATGCTCTCAGTAGCAGTCTGTATATTGTATATTAGATTGTAAGCTCCTAGGACAGGGTGTAGATTACTCTGTATGCCCTCAGGAGCAACCTGTATACTGTATATTAGAGTGTAAGCTCCTAGGACAGGGTGTAGATTATTCTGTATGCCCTCAGGAGCAGCCTGTATATTGTATATTAGATTGTAAACTCCTAGGACAGGGTGTAGATTATTCTGTATGCTGTCAGGAGCAGCCTGTATATTGTATATTAGATTGTAAACTCCTAGGACAGGGTGTAGATTATTCTTTTTTTCCCGTCAGGAGCAGCCTGTATATTATATATTAGATTATAAACTCCTAGGACAGGGTGTAGATTATTCTGTATGCTCTCAGGAGCAGCCTGTATATTGTATAGTAGATTGTAAACTCCTAGGACAGGGTGTAGATTATTATGTATGCTCTCAGGAGCAGCATGTATATTGTATATTAGATTGTAAGCTCCTAGGACAGGGTGTAGATTATTCTTTTTTCCCGTCAGGAGCAGCCTGTATATTGTATATTAGATTATAAGCTCCTAGGATAGGGTGTAGATTATTCTGTTTGCCCTCAGGAGCAGCCTGTATATTGTATATTAGAGTGTAAGCTCCTAGGACAGGGTGTAGATTATTCTGTATGCTCTGAGGAGCAGCCTGTATATTGTATATTAGAGTGTAAGCTCCTAGGACAGGGTGTACATTATTCTGTATGCTCTCAGGAGCAGCCTGTATATTGTATATTAGAGTGTAAGCTCCCTAGGACAGGGTGTAGATTATTCTGTATGCTCTCAGGAGCAGCCTGTATATTGTATATTAGATTGTAAACTCCTAGGACAGGGTGTAGATTATTCTGTATGCCCTCAGGAGCAACCTGTATATTGTATATTATAGTGTAAGCTCCAAGGACAGGGTGTAGATTATTCTGTATGCCCTCAGGAGCAGCCTATATATTATATATTAGATTGTAAGCTCCTAGGACAGGGTGTAGATTATTCTGCATCCTCTCAGGAGCAGCCTGTATATTGTATATTAGAGTGTAAGCTCCTAGGACAGGGTGTACATTATTCTGTATGCTCTCAGGAGCAGCCTGTATATTGTATATTAGAGTGTAAGCTCCTAGGACAGGGTGTAGATTATTCTGTATGCCCTCAGGAGCAGCCTGTATATTGTATATTAGATTGTAAACTCCTAGGACAGGGTGTAGATTATTCTTTTTTTCCCGTCAGGAGCAGCCTGTATATTATATATTAGATTATAAACTCCTAGGACAGGGTGTAGATTATTCTGTATGCTCTCTGGAGCAGCCTGTATATTGTATAGTAGATTGTAAACTCCTAGGACAGGGTGTAGATTATTCTGTATGCTCTCAGGGGCAGCATGTATATTGTATATTAGAGTGCAAGCTCCTAGGACAGGGTGTAGATTATTCTGTATGCTCTCAGGAGCAGCATGTATATGGTATATTAGAGTGAAAGCTCCTAGGACAGGGTGTAGATTATTCTGTATGCTCTCAGGAGCATCATGTATATTGTATATTACAGTGCAAGCTCCTAGGACAGGGTGTAGATTATTCTGTATGCTCTCAGGAGCAGCATGTATATTGTATATTAGAGTGAAAGCTCCTAGGACAGGGTGTAGATTATTTTGTATGCTCTCAGGAGCAGCATGTATATTGTATATTAGAGTGCAAGCTCCTAGGACAGGGTGTAGATTATTCTGTATGCTCTCAGGAGCAGCATGTATATTGTATATTAGAGTGAAAGCTCCTAGGACAGGGTGTAGATTATTTTGTATGCTCTCAGGAGTATCATGTATATTGTATATTAGAGTGCAAGCTCCTAGGACAGGGTGTAGATTATTCTGTATGCTCTCAGCAGCAGCCTGTATATTGTATATTAGATTGAAAACTCCTAGGACAGGGTGTAGATTATTCTTTTTTCCCGTCAGGAGCAGCCTGTATATTGTATATTAGATTATAAGCTCCTAGGATAGGGTGTAGATTATTCTGTTTGCCCTCAGGAGCAGCCTGTATATTGTATATTAGAGTGTAAGCTCCTAGGACAGGGTGTAGATTATTCTGTATGCTCTGAGGAGCAGCCTGTATATTGTATATTAGAGTGTAAGCTCCTAGGACAGGGTGTAGATTATTCTGTATGCTCTCAGGAGCAGCCTGTATATTGTATATTAGAGTGTAAGCTCCTAGGACAGGGTGTAGATTATTCTGTATGCTCTCAGGAGCAGCCAGTATATTGTATATTAGAGTGCAAGCTCCTAGGACAGGGCGTAGATTATTCTGTATGCTCTCAGGAGCAGCCTGTATATTGTATATTAGAGTGTAAGATCCTAGGACAGGGTGTAGATTATTCTGTATGCTCTCAGGAGTAGCCTGTATATTGTATATTAGAGTGTAAGCTCCTAGGACAGGGTGTAGATTATTCTGTATGCTGTCAGGAGCAGCCTGTATATTGTATATTAGAGTGTAAGCTCCAAGGACAGGGTGTACATTATTCTGTATGCCCTCAGGAGCAGCCTGTATATTGTATATTAGAGTGTAATCTCCTAGGACAGGGTATAGATTATTCTGTATGCTCTCAGGAGCAGCCTGTATATTGTATATTAGATTGTAAACTCCTAGGACAGGGTGTAGATTATTCTGTATGCTCTCAGGAGTAGCCTGTATATTGTATATTAGAGTGTAAGCTCCTAGGACAGGGTGTAGATTATTCTTTATGCTCTCAGGAGCAGTCTGTATATTTTATAATAGATTGTAAACTCCTAGGACAGGGCGTAGATTATTCTGTATGCCCTCAGGAGCAGCCGGTATATTGTATATTAGATTGTGAACTCCTAGGACAGGGCGTAGATTATTCTGTATGCTCTCAGGAGTAGCCTGTATATTGTATATTAGAGTGTAAGCTCCTAGGACAGGGCGTAGATTATTCTGTATGCTCTCAGGAGCAGCCTGTATATTTTATAATAGATTGTAAACTCCTAGGACAGGGCGTAGATTATTCTGTATGCTCTCAGGAGCAGCCTGTATATTGTATATTAGATTGTAAGCTCCTTGGACAGGGTGTGCATTATTCTGTATGCTCTCAGGAGCAGCCTGTATATTGTATATTAGATTGTAAGCTCCAAGGACAGGGTGTAGATTATTCTGTATGCTCTCAGGAGTAGCCTGTATATTGTATATTAGAGTGTAAACTCCTAAGACAGGGTGTGGATTATTCTGTATGCTCTCACGAGCAGCCTGTATATTGTATATTAGATTGTAAATTCCTAGGACAGGGTGTAGATTATTCTGTATGCTCTCAGGAGCAGCCTGTATATTGTATATTAGATTGTAAACTCCTAGGACAGTGTGTAGATTATTCTGTATGCTCTCAGGAGCAGCCTGTATATTGTATATTAGATTGTAAACTTCTAGGACAGGGTGTAGATTACTCTGTATGCTCTCAGGAGTAGCCTGTATATTGTATATTAGAGTGTAAACTCCTAGGACAGGGTGTAGATTATTCTGTATGCTCTCAGTAGCAGCCTGTATATTGTATATTAGATTGTAAACTCCTAGGACAGGGTGTAGATTATTCTGTATGCCCTCAGGAGCAGCCTGTATATTTTATATTAGAGTGTAAGCTCCTAGGACAGGGTGTAGATTATTCTGTATGCTCTCAGGAGCAGCCTGTATATTGTATATTAGATTGTAAGCTCCTAGGACAGGGTGTGCATTATTCTGTATGCTCTCAGGAGCAGCTTGTATATTGTATATTAGATTGTAAGATCCTAGGACAGGGTGTAGATTATTCTGTATGCCCTCAGGCGAATCCTGTATATTATATATTAGATTGTAAACTCCTAGGACAGGGTATAGATTATTCTGTATGCTCTCAGGAGCAGCCTATATATTGTATATTAGATTGTAAGGTCCTAGGACAGGGTGTAGATTATTCTGTATGCTCTCAGGAGCGGCCTGTATATTGTATATTAGATTGTAAGGTCCTAGGACAGGGTGTAGATTATTCTGTATGCTCTCAGGAGCGGCCTGTATATTGTATATTAGATTGTAAACTCCTAGGACAGGGTGTAGATTATTCTGTATGCCCTCAGGAGCAACCTGTATATTGTATATTAGAGTGTAAGCTCCTAGGACAGGGTGTAGATTATTCTGTATGCCCTCAGGAGCAGCCTGTATATTGTATATTAGATTGTAAACTCCTAGGACAGGGTGTAGATTATTCTGTATGCTCTCAGGAGCCGCCTGTATATTTTATAATAGATTGTAAACTCCTAGGACAGGGCGTAGAATATTCTGTATGCCCTCAGGAGCAGCCTATATATTATATATTAGATTGTAAGCTCCTAGGACAGGGTGTAGATTATTCTTTTTTCCCGTCACGAGCAGCCTGTATATTGTATATTAGATTGTAAACTCCTAGGACAGGGTGTAGATTATTCTGTATGCTCTCAGGAGCCGCCTGTATATTTTATAATAGACTGTAAACTCCTAGGACAGGGCGTAGAATATTCTGTATGCCCTCAGGAGCAGCATATATATTATATATTAGAGTGTAAGATCCTAGGACAGGGTGTAGATTATTCTGTATGCTCTCAGGAGCCGCCTGTATATTTTATAATAGATTGTAAACTCCTAGGACAGGGCGTAGAATATTCTATATGCCCTCAGGAGCAGCATATATATTATATATTAGATTGTAAACTCCTAGGACAGGGTGTAGATTATTCTGTATGCTCTCAGTAGCAGTCTGTATATTGTATATTAGATTGTAAGCTCCTAGGACAGGGTGTAGATTATTCTGTATGCTCTCAGGAGCAGCCTGTATATTGTATATTAGATTGTAAACTCCTAGGACATTGTGTAGATTATTCTTTTTTCCCGTCAGGAGCAGCCTGTATATTGTATATTAGATTATAAACTCCTAGGATAGGTTGTAGATTATTCTGTTTGCCCTCAGGAGCAGCCTGTATAGTGTATATTAGATTGTAAACTCCTAGGACAGGGTGTAGATTATTCTGTATGCTCTCAGGAGCGGCCTGTATATTGTATATTAGATTGTAAACTCCTAGGACAGGGCGTAGATTATTCTGTATGCCCTCAGGAGCAGCCTGTATATTGTATATTAGAGTGTAAACTCCTAGGACAGGGTGTAGATTATTCTGTATGCCCTCAGGAGCAACCTGTATATTGTATATTAGAGTGTAAGCTCCTAGGACAGGGCGTAGATTATTCTGTATGCCCTCAGGAGCAGCCTGTATATTGTATATTAGATTGTAAAGTCCTAGGACAGGGTGTAGATTTTTCTGTATGCTCTCAGGAGCCGCCTGTTTATTTTATAATAGATTGTAAACTGCTAGGACAGGGCGTAGAATATTCTGTATGCTCTCAGGAGCAGCCTATATATTATATATTAGATTGTAAGCTCCTAGGACAGGGTGTAGATTATTCTGCATGCTCTCAGGAGCAGCCTGTATATTGTATATTAGAGTGTAAGCTCCTAGGACAGGGTGTAGATTATTCTTTATGCTCTCAGGAGCAGTCTGTATATTTTATAATAGATTGTAAACTCCTAGGACAGGGCGTAGATTATTCTGTATGCCCTCAGGAGCAGCCTGTATATTGTATATTAGAGTGTAAGCTCCTAGGACAGAGCGTAGATTATTCTGTATGCTCTCAGGAGCAGCCTGTATATTTTATAATAGATTGTAAACTCCTAGGACAGGGCGTAGATTATTCTGTATGCCCTCAGGAGCAGCCGGTATATTGTATATTAGATTGTGAACTCCTAGGACAGAGCGTAGATTATTCTGTATGCTCTCAGGAGCAGCCTGTATATTTTATAATAGATTGTAAACTCCTAGGACAGGGCGTAGATTATTCTGTATGCTCTCAGGAACAGCCTGTATATTGTATATTAGATTGTAAGCTCCTTGGACAGGGTGTGCATTATTCTGTATGCTCTCAGGAGCAGCCTGTATATTGTATATTAGATTGTAAGATCCTAGGACAGGGTGTAGATTATTCTGTATGCTCTCAGGAGTAGCCTGTATATTGTATATTAGAGTGTAAGCTCCTAGGACAGGGTGTAGATTATTCTGTATGCTGTCAGGAGCAGCCTGTATATTGTATATTAGAGTGTAAGCTCCAAGGACAGGGTGTACATTATTCTGTATGCCCTCAGGAGCAGCCTGTATATTGTATATTAGAGTGTAATCTCCTAGGACAGGGTGTAGATTATTCTGTATGCTCTCAGGAGCAGCCTGTATATTGTATATTAGATTGTAAACTCCTAGGACAGGGTGTAGATTATTCTGTATGCTCTCAGGAGCAGCCTGTATATTGTATATTAGATTGTAAACTCCTAGGACAGGGTGTAGATTATTCTGTATGCTCTCAGGAGTAGCCTGTATATTGTATATTAGAGTGTAAGCTCCTAGGACAGGGTGTAGATTATTCTTTATGCTCTCAGGAGCAGTCTGTATATTTTATAATAGATTGTAAACTCCTAGGACAGGGCGTAGATTATTCTGTATGCCCTCAGGAGCAGCCGGTATATTGTATATTAGATTGTGAACTCCTAGGACAGGGCGTAGATTATTCTGTATGCTCTCAGGAGTAGCCTGTATATTGTATATTAGAGTGTAAGCTCCTAGGACAGGGCGTAGATTATTCTGTATGCTCTCAGGAGCAGCCTGTATATTTTATAATAGATTGTAAACTCCTAGGACAGGGCGTAGATTATTCTGTATGCTCTCAGGAGCAGCCTGTATATTGTATATTAGATTGTAAGCTCCTTGGACAGGGTGTGCATTATTCTGTATGCTCTCAGGAGCAGCCTGTATATTGTATATTAGATTGTAAGCTCCAAGGACAGGGTGTAGATTATTCTGTATGCTCTCAGGAGTAGCCTGTATATTGTATATTAGAGTGTAAACTCCTAAGACAGGGTGTGGATTATTCTGTATGCTCTCACGAGCAGCCTGTATATTGTATATTAGATTGTAAATTCCTAGGACAGGGTGTAGATTATTCTGTATGCTCTCAGGAGCAGCCTGTATATTGTATATTAGATTGTAAACTCCTAGGACAGTGTGTAGATTATTCTGTATGCTCTCAGGAGCAGCCTGTATATTGTATATTAGATTGTAAACTTCTAGGACAGGGTGTAGATTACTCTGTATGCTCTCAGGAGTAGCCTGTATATTGTATATTAGAGTGTAAACTCCTAGGACAGGGTGTAGATTATTCTGTATGCTCTCAGTAGCAGCCTGTATATTGTATATTAGATTGTAAACTCCTAGGACAGGGTGTAGATTATTCTGTATGCCCTCAGGAGCAGCCTGTATATTTTATATTAGAGTGTAAGCTCCTAGGACAGGGTGTAGATTATTCTGTATGCTCTCAGGAGCAGCCTGTATATTGTATATTAGATTGTAAGCTCCTAGGACAGGGTGTGCATTATTCTGTATGCTCTCAGGAGCAGCCTGTATATTGTATATTAGATTGTAAGATCCTAGGACAGGGTGTAGATTATTCTGTATGCCCTCAGGCGAATCCTGTATATTATATATTAGATTGTAAACTCCTAGGACAGGGTATAGATTATTCTGTATGCTCTCAGGAGCAGCCTATATATTGTATATTAGATTGTAAGGTCCTAGGACAGGGTGTAGATTATTCTGTATGCTCTCAGGAGCGGCCTGTATATTGTATATTAGATTGTAAGGTCCTAGGACAGGGTGTAGATTATTCTGTATGCTCTCAGGAGCGGCCTGTATATTGTATATTAGATTGTAAACTCCTAGGACAGGGTGTAGATTATTCTGTATGCCCTCAGGAGCAACCTGTATATTGTATATTAGAGTGTAAGCTCCTAGGACAGGGTGTAGATTATTCTGTATGCCCTCAGGAGCAGCCTGTATATTGTATATTAGATTGTAAACTCCTAGGACAGGGTGTAGATTATTCTGTATGCTCTCAGGAGCCGCCTGTATATTTTATAATAGATTGTAAACTCCTAGGACAGGGCGTAGAATATTCTGTATGCCCTCAGGAGCAGCCTATATATTATATATTAGATTGTAAGCTCCTAGGACAGGGTGTAGATTATTCTTTTTTCCCGTCACGAGCAGCCTGTATATTGTATATTAGATTGTAAACTCCTAGGACAGGGTGTAGATTATTCTGTATGCTCTCAGGAGCCGCCTGTATATTTTATAATAGACTGTAAACTCCTAGGACAGGGCGTAGAATATTCTGTATGCCCTCAGGAGCAGCATATATATTATATATTAGAGTGTAAGATCCTAGGACAGGGTGTAGATTATTCTGTATGCTCTCAGGAGCCGCCTGTATATTTTATAATAGATTGTAAACTCCTAGGACAGGGCGTAGAATATTCTATATGCCCTCAGGAGCAGCATATATATTATATATTAGATTGTAAGCTCCTAGGACAGGGTGTAGATTATTCTGCATGCTCTCAGGAGCAGCCTGTATATTGTATATTAGAGTGTAAGCTCCTAGGACAGGGTGTACATTATTCTGTATGCTCTCAGGAGCAGTCTGTATATTTTATAATAGATTGTAAACTCCTAGGACAGGGCGTAGATTATTCTTTATGCTCTCAGGAGCAGTCTGTATATTTTATAATAGATTGTAAACTCCTAGGACAGGGCGTAGATTATTCTGTATGCCCTCAGGAGCAGCCGGTATATTGTATATTAGAGTGTAAGCTCCTAGGACAGGGCGTAGATTATTCTGTATGCTCTCAGGAGCAGCCTGTATATTTTATAATAGATTGTAAACTCCTAGGACAGGGCGTAGATTATTCTGTATGCTCTCAGGAGCAGCCTGTATATTGTATATTAGATTGTAAACTCCTTGGACAGGGTGTAGATTATTCTGTATGCCCTCAGACGAATCCTGTATATTATATATTAGATTGTAAACTCCTAGGACAGTGTGTAGATTATTCTGTATGCTCTCAGGAGCCACCTGTATATTTTATAATAGATTGTAAACTCCTAGGACAGGGTGTAGATTATTCTGTATGCCCTCAGGAGCAGCCTATATATTATATATTAGATTGTAAGCTCCTAGGACAGGGTGTAGATTATTCTGCATGCTCTCAGGAGCAGTCTGTATATTTTATAATAGATTGTAAACTCCTAGGACAGGGCGTAGATTATTCTGTATGCCCTCAGGAGCAGCCGGTATATTGTATATTAGATTGTGAACTCCTAGGACAGGGTGTAGATTATTCTGTATGCTCTCAGTAGCAGTCTGTATATTGTATATTAGATTGTAAGCTCCTAGGACAGGGTGTAGATTATTCTTTATGCTCTCAGGAGCAGTCTGTATATTTTATAATAGATTGTAAACTCCTAGGACAGGGCGTAGATTATTCTGTATGCCCTCAGGAGCAGCCGGTATATTGTATATTAGATTGTGAACTCCTAGGACAGGGTGTAGATTATTCTGTATGCTCTCAGTAGCAGTCTGTATATTGTATATTAGATTGTAAGCTCCTAGGACAGGGTATAGATTATTCTGTATGCTGTCAGGAGCAGCCTGTATATTGTATATTAGATTGTAAACTCCTAGGACAGGGTGTAGATTATACTGTATGCCCTCAGGAGCAGCCTATATATTATATATTAGATTGTAAGCTCCTAGGACAGGGTGTAGATTATTCTGCATGCTCTCAGGAGCAGCCTGTATATTTTATTATAGATTGTAAACTCCTAGGACAGGGCGTAGAATATTCTGTATGCCCTCAGGAGCAGCCTATATATTATATATTAGATTGTAAGCTCCTAGGACAGGGTGTAGATTATTCTGCATGCTCTCAGGAGCAGCCTGTATATTGTATATTAGAGTGTAAGCTCCTAGGACAGGGTGTAGATTATTCTTTATGCTCTCAGGAGCAGTCTGTATATTTTATAATAGATTGTAAACTCCTAGGACAGGGCGTAGATTATTCTGTATGCCCTCAGGAGCAGCCGGTATATTGTATATTAGATTGTGAACTCCTAGGACAGGGTGTAGATTATTCTGTATGCTCTCAGTAGCAGTCTGTATATTGTATATTAGATTGTAAGCTCCTAGGACAGGGTGTAGATTATTCTTTTTTCCCGTCAGGAGCAGCCTGTATATTGTATATTAGATTATAAGCTCCTAGGATAGGGTGTAGATTATTCTGTTTGCCCTCAGGAGCAGCCTGTATATTGTATATTAGAGTGTAAGCTCCTAGGACAGGGTGTAGATTATTCTATATGCTCTGAGGAGCAGCCTGTATATTGTATATTAGAGTGTAAGCTCCTAGGACAGGGTGTACATTATTCTGTATGCTCTCAGGAGCAGCCTGTATATTGTATATTAGAGTGTAAGCTCCCTAGGACAGGGTGTAGATTATTCTGTATGCTCTCAGGAGCAGCCTGTATATTGTATATTAGATTGTAAACTCCTAGGACAGGGTGTAGATTATTCTGTATGCCCTCAGGAGCAACCTGTATATTGTATATTATAGTGTAAGCTCCAAGGACAGGGTGTAGATTATTCTGTATGCCCTCAGGAGCAGCCTATATATTATATATTAGATTGTAAGCTCCTAGGACAGGGTGTAGATTATTCTGCATCCTCTCAGGAGCAGCCTGTATATTGTATATTAGAGTGTAAGCTCCTAGGACAGGGTGTACATTATTCTGTATGCTCTCAGGAGCAGCCTGTATATTGTATATTAGAGTGTAAGCTCCCTAGGACAGGGTGTAGATTATTCTGTACGCTCTCAGGAGCAGCCTGTATATTGTATATTAGATTGTAAACTAATAGGACAGGGTGTAGATTATTCTGTATGCCCTCAGGAGCAACCTGTATATTGTATATTATAGTGTAAGCTCCAAGGACAGGGTGTAGATTATTCTGTATGCCCTCAGGAGCAGCCTATATATTATATATTAGATTGTAAGCTCCTAGGACAGGGTGTAGATTATTCTGCATCCTCTCAGGAGCAGCCTGTATATTGTATATTAGAGTGTAAGCTCCTAGGACAGGGTGTAGATTATTCTTTATGCTCTCAGGAGCAGTCTGTATATTTTATAATAGATTGTAAACTCCTAGGACAGGGCGTAGATTATTCTGTATGCTCTCAGTAGCAGTCTGTATATTGTATATTAGATTGTAAGCTCCTAGGACAGAGTGTAGATTATTCTGTATGCCCTCAGGAGCAACCTGTATATTGTATATTAGATTGTAAGCTCCTAGGACAGAGTGTAGATTATTCTGTATGCCCTCAGTAGCAGCCTGTATATTGTATATTAGAGTGTAAGCTCCTAGGACAGGGTGTAGATTACTCTGTATGCCCTCAGGAGCAACCTGTATATTGTATATTAGAGTGTAAGCTCCTAGGACAGGGTGTAGATTATTCTTTTTTCCCGTCAGGAGCAGCCTGTATATTGTATATTAGATTATAAGCTCCTAGGATAGGGTGTAGATTATTCTGTTTGCCCTCAGGAGCAGCCTGTATATTGTATATTAGAGTGTAAGCTCCTAGGACAGGGTGTAGATTATTCTGTATGCCCTCAGGAGCAGCCGGTATATTGTATATTAGATTGTGAACTCCTAGGACAGGGTGTAGATTATTCTGTATGCTCTCAGTAGCAGTCTGTATATTGTATATTAGATTGTAAGCTCCTAGGACAGGGTGTAGATTACTCTGTATGCCCTCAGGAGCAACCTGTATATTGTATATTAGAGTGTAAGCTCCTAGGACAGGGTGTAGATTATTCTGTATGCCCTCAGGAGCAGCCTGTATATTGTATATTAGATTGTAAACTCCTAGGACAGGGTGTAGATTATTCTGTATGCTGTCAGGAGCAGCCTGTATATTGTATATTAGATTGTAAACTCCTAGGACAGGGTGTAGATTATTCTTTTTTTCCCGTCAGGAGCAGCCTGTATATTATATATTAGATTATAAACTCCTAGGACAGGGTGTAGATTATTCTGTATGCTCTCAGGAGCAGCCTGTATATTGTATAGTAGATTGTAAACTCCTAGGACAGGGTGTAGATTATTATGTATGCTCTCAGGAGCAGCATGTATATTGTATATTAGATTGTAAGCTCCTAGGACAGGGTGTAGATTATTCTTTTTTCCCGTCAGGAGCAGCCTGTATATTGTATATTAGATTATAAGCTCCTAGGATAGGGTGTAGATTATTCTGTTTGCCCTCAGGAGCAGCCTGTATATTGTATATTAGAGTGTAAGCTCCTAGGACAGGGTGTAGATTATTCTGTATGCTCTGAGGAGCAGCCTGTATATTGTATATTAGAGTGTAAGCTCCTAGGACAGGGTGTACATTATTCTGTATGCTCTCAGGAGCAGCCTGTATATTGTATATTAGAGTGTAAGCTCCCTAGGACAGGGTGTAGATTATTCTGTATGCTCTCAGGAGCAGCCTGTATATTGTATATTAGATTGTAAACTCCTAGGACAGGGTGTAGATTATTCTGTATGCCCTCAGGAGCAACCTGTATATTGTATATTATAGTGTAAGCTCCAAGGACAGGGTGTAGATTATTCTGTATGCCCTCAGGAGCAGCCTATATATTATATATTAGATTGTAAGCTCCTAGGACAGGGTGTAGATTATTCTGCATCCTCTCAGGAGCAGCCTGTATATTGTATATTAGAGTGTAAGCTCCTAGGACAGGGTGTACATTATTCTGTATGCTCTCAGGAGCAGCCTGTATATTGTATATTAGAGTGTAAGCTCCCTAGGACAGGGTGTAGATTATTCTGTATGCTCTCAGGAGCAGCCTGTATATTGTATATTAGATTGTAAACTCCTAGGACAGGGTGTAGATTATTCTGTATGCCCTCAGGAGCAACCTGTATATTGTATATTATAGTGTAAGCTCCTAGGACAGGGTGTAGATTACTCTGTATGCTCTCAGGAGCAGTCTGTATATTTTATAATAGATTGTAAACTCCTAGGACAGGGCGTAGATTATTCTGTATGCTCTCAGTAGCAGTCTGTATATTGTATATTAGATTGTAAGCTCCTAGGACAGAGTGTAGATTATTCTGTATGCTCTCAGGAGCAGCCTGTATATTGTATATTAGATTGTAAGCTCCTAGGACAGAGTGTAGATTATTCTGTATGCCCTCAGTAGCAGCCTGTATATTGTATATTATAGTGTAAGCTCCTAGGACAGGGTGTAGATTACTCTGTATGCCCTCAGGAGCAACCTGTATATTGTATATTAGAGTGTAAGCTCCTAGGACAGGGTGTAGATTATTCTGTATGCCCTCAGGAGCAGCCTGTATATTGTATATTAGATTGTAAACTCCTAGGACAGGGTGTAGATTATTCTTTTTTTCCCGTCAGGAGCAGCCTGTATATTATATATTAGATTATAAACTCCTAGGACAGGGTGTAGATTATTCTGTATGCTCTCTGGAGCAGCCTGTATATTGTATAGTAGATTGTAAACTCCTAGGACAGGGTGTAGATTATTCTGTATGCTCTCAGGGGCAGCATGTATATTGTATATTAGAGTGCAAGCTCCTAGGACAGGGTGTAGATTATTCTGTATGCTCTCAGGAGCAGCATGTATATGGTATATTAGAGTGAAAGCTCCTAGGACAGGGTGTAGATTATTCTGTATGCTCTCAGGAGCATCATGTATATTGTATATTACAGTGCAAGCTCCTAGGACAGGGTGTAGATTATTCTGTATGCTCTCAGGAGCAGCATGTATATTGTATATTAGAGTGAAAGCTCCTAGGACAGGGTGTAGATTATTTTGTATGCTCTCAGGAGCAGCATGTATATTGTATATTAGAGTGCAAGCTCCTAGGACAGGGTGTAGATTATTCTGTATGCTCTCAGGAGCAGCATGTATATTGTATATTAGAGTGAAAGCTCCTAGGACAGGGTGTAGATTATTTTGTATGCTCTCAGGAGTATCATGTATATTGTATATTAGAGTGCAAGCTCCTAGGACAGGGTGTAGATTATTCTGTATGCTCTCAGCAGCAGCCTGTATATTGTATATTAGATTGAAAACTCCTAGGACAGGGTGTAGATTATTCTTTTTTCCCGTCAGGAGCAGCCTGTATATTGTATATTAGATTATAAGCTCCTAGGATAGGGTGTAGATTATTCTGTTTGCCCTCAGGAGCAGCCTGTATATTGTATATTAGAGTGTAAGCTCCTAGGACAGGGTGTAGATTATTCTGTATGCTCTGAGGAGCAGCCTGTATATTGTATATTAGAGTGTAAGCTCCTATGACAGGGTGTACATTATTATGTATGCTCTCAGGAGCAGCCTGTATATTGTATATTAGAGTGTAAACTCCTAGGACAGGGTGTAGGTTATTCTGTATGCTCTCAGGAGCAGCCTGTATATTGTATATTAGAGTGTAAGCTCCTAGGACAGGGTGTAGATTATTCTGTATGCTCTCAGGAGCAGCCAGTATATTGTATATTAGAGTGCAAGCTCCTAGGACAGGGCGTAGATTATTCTGTATGCTCTCAGGAGCAGCCTGTATATTGTATATTAGAGTGTAAGCTCCTAGGACAGGGTGTAGATTATTCTGTATGCTCTCAGGAGCAGCATGTATATTGTATATTAGAGTGAAAGCTCCTAGGACAGGGTGTAGATTATTCTGTATGCTCTCAGGAGCAGCCTGTATATTGTATATTAGAGTGTAAGCTCCTAGGACAGGGTGTAGATTATTCTGTATGCTCTCAGGAGCAGCATGTATATTGTATATTAGAGTGAAAGCTCCTAGGACAGGGTGTAGATTATTCTGTATGCTCTCAGGAGCAGCCTGTATATTGTATATTAGAGTGCAAGCACCTAGGACAGGGGTAGATTATTCTGTATGCTCTCAGGAGCAGCCTGTATATTGTATATTAGAGTGTAAGCTCCTAGGACAGGGTGTAGATTATTCTGTATGCTCTCAGGAGCAGCATGTATATTGTATATTAGAGTGAAAGCTCCTTGGACAGGGTGTAGATTATTCTGTATGCTCTCAGGAGCAGCATATATATTGTATATTAGAGTGTAAGCTCCTAGGACAGGGTGTAGATTATTCTGTATGCTCTCAGGAGCAGCCTATATATTGTATAATAGATTGTAAACTCCTAGGACAGGGTGTAGATTATTCTGTATGCTCTCAGGAGCAGCCTGTATATTGTATATTAGATTGTAAACTCCTAGGACATGGTGTAGATTATTCTGTATGCTCTCAGGAGCAGCATGTATATTGTATATTAGAGTGCAAGATCCTAGGACAGGGTGTAGATTATTCTGTATGCTCTCAGGAGCAGACTATATATTGTATAATAGATTGTAAGCTCCTAGGACAGAGTGTAGATTATTCTGTATGCCCTCAGGAGCAACCTGTATATTGTATATTAGATTGTAAGCTCCTAGGACAGAGTGTAGATTTTTCTGTATGCCCTCAGTAGCAGCCTGTATATTGTATATTAGAGTGTAAGCTCCTAGGACAGGGTGTAGATTACTCTGTATGCCCTCAGGAGCAACCTGTATATTGTATATTAGAGTGTAAGCTCCTAGGACAGGGTGTAGATTATTCTGTATGCCCTCAGGAGCAGCCTGTATATTGTATATTAGATTGAAACTCCTAGGACAGGGTGTAGATTATAATGTATGCTGTCAGGAGCAGCCTGTATATTGTATATTAGATTGTAAACTCCTAGGACAGGGTGTAGATTATTCTTTTTTTCCCGTCAGGAGCAGCCTGTATATTATATATTAGATTATAAACTCCTAGGACAGGGTGTAGATTATTCTGTATGCTCTCAGGAGCAGCATGTATATGGTATATTAGAGTGAAAGCTCCTAGGATAGGGTGTAGATTATTCTGTATGCTCTCAGGAGCATCATGTATATTGTATATTAGAGTGCAAGCTCCTAGGACAGGGTGTAGATTATTCTGTATGCTCTCAGGAGCAGCCTATATATTGTATAATAGATTGTAAGCTCCTAGGACAGGGTGTAGATTATTCTGTATGCTCTCAGGAGCAGCATGTATATTGTATATTAGAGTGCAAGCTCCTAGGACAGGGTGTAGATTATTCTGTATGCTCTCAGGAGCAGCATGTATATTGTATATTAGAGTGAAAGCTCCTAGGACAGGGTGTAGATTATTTTGTATGCTCTCAGGAGCATCATGTATATTGTATATTAGAGTGCAAGCTCCTAGGACAGGGTGTAGATTATTCTGTATGCTCTCAGGAGCAGCCTATATATTGTATAATAGATTGTAAACTCCTAGGACAGGGTGTAGATTATTCTGTATGCTCTCAGCAGCAGCCTGTATATTGTATATTAGATTGAAAACTCCTAGGACAGGGTGTAGATTATTCTGTATGCTCTCACGAGCAGCATGTATATTGTATATTAGATTGAAAACTCCTAGGACACGGTGTGCATTATTCTGTATGCTCTCAGGAGCAGCCTATATATTGTATATTAGATTGAAAACTCCTAGGACACGGTGTGCATTATTCTGTATGCTCTCAGGAGCAGCCTATATATTGTATAATAGATTGAAAACTCCTAGGACAGGGTGTAGATTATTCTTTTTTCCCGTCAGGAGCAGCCTGTATATTGTATATTAGATTATAAGCTCCTAGGATAGGGTGTAGATTATTCTGTTTGCCCTCAGGAGCAGCCTGTATATTGTATATTAGAGTTTAAGCTCCTAGGACAGGGCATAGATTATTCTGTATGCTCTCAGGAGCAGCCTGTATATTGTATATTAGATTGAAAACTCCTAGGACAGGGTGTAGATTATTCTTTTTTCCCGTCAGGAGCAGCCTGTATATTGTATATTAGATTATAAGCTCCTAGGATAGGGTGTAGATTATTCTGTTTGCCCTCAGGAGCAGCCTGTATATTGTATATTAGAGTGTAAGCTCCTAGGACAGGGCATAGATTATTCTGTATGCCCTCAGTAGCAGCCTGTATATTGTATATTATAGTGTAAGCTCCTAGGACAGGGTGTAGATTACTCTGTATGCCCTCAGGAGCAACCTGTATATTGTATATTAGAGTGTAAGCTCCTAGGACAGGGTGTAGATTATTCTGTATGCCCTCAGGAGCAGCCTGTATATTGTATATTAGATTGTAAACTCCTAGGACAGGGTGTAGATTATTCTTTTTTTCCCGTCAGGAGCAGCCTGTATATTATATATTAGATTATAAACTCCTAGGACAGGGTGTAGATTATTCTGTATGCTCTCTGGAGCAGCCTGTATATTGTATAGTAGATTGTAAACTCCTAGGACAGGGTGTAGATTATTCTGTATGCTCTCAGGGGCAGCATGTATATTGTATATTAGAGTGCAAGCTCCTAGGACAGGGTGTAGATTATTCTGTATGCTCTCAGGAGCAGCATGTATATGGTATATTAGAGTGAAAGCTCCTAGGACAGGGTGTAGATTATTCTGTATGCTCTCAGGAGCATCATGTATATTGTATATTAGAGTGCAAGCTCCTAGGACAGGGTGTAGATTATTCTGTATGCTCTCAGGAGCAGCATGTATATTGTATATTAGAGTGAAAGCTCCTAGGACAGGGTGTAGATTATTTTGTATGCTCTCAGGAGCAGCATGTATATTGTATATTAGAGTGCAAGCTCCTAGGACAGGGTGTAGATTATTCTGTATGCTCTCAGGAGCAGCATGTATATTGTATATTAGAGTGAAAGCTCCTAGGACAGGGTGTAGATTATTTTGTATGCTCTCAGGAGCATCATGTATATTGTATATTAGAGTGCAAGCTCCTAGGACAGGGTGTAGATTATTCTGTATGCTCTCAGCAGCAGCCTGTATATTGTATATTAGATTGAAAACTCCTAGGACAGGGTGTAGATTATTCTTTTTTCCCGTCAGGAGCAGCCTGTATATTGTATATTAGATTATAAGCTCCTAGGATAGGGTGTAGATTATTCTGTTTGCCCTCAGGAGCAGCCTGTATATTGTATATTAGAGTGTAAGCTCCTAGGACAGGGTGTAGATTATTCTGTATGCTCTGAGGAGCAGCCTGTATATTGTATATTAGAGTGTAAGCTCCTATGACAGGGTGTACATTATTATGTATGCTCTCAGGAGCAGCCTGTATATTGTATATTAGAGTGTAAACTCCTAGGACAGGGTGTAGGTTATTCTGTATGCTCTCAGGAGCAGCCTGTATATTGTATATTAGAGTGTAAGCTCCTAGGACAGGGTGTAGATTATTCTGTATGCTCTCAGGAGCAGCCTGTATATTGTATATTAGAGTGCAAGCTCCTAGGACAGGGCGTAGATTATTCTGTATGCTCTCAGGAGCAGCCTGTATATTGTATATTAGAGTGTAAGCTCCTAGGACAGGGTGTAGATTATTCTGTATGCTCTCAGGAGCAGCATGTATATTGTATATTAGAGTGAAAGCTCCTAGGACAGGGTGTAGATTATTCTGTATGCTCTCAGGAGCAGCCTGTATATTGTATATTAGAGTGTAAGCTCCTAGGACAGGGTGTAGATTATTCTGTATGCTCTCAGGAGCAGCATGTATATTGTATATTAGAGTGAAAGCTCCTAGGACAGGGTGTAGATTATTCTGTATGCTCTCAGGAGCAGCCTGTATATTGTATATTAGAGTGCAAGCTCCTAGGACAGGGGTAGATTATTCTGTATGCTCTCAGGAGCAGCCTGTATATTGTATATTAGAGTGTAAGCTCCTAGGACAGGGTGTAGATTATTCTGTATGCTCTCAGGAGCAGCATGTATATTGTATATTAGAGTGAAAGCTCCTTGGACAGGGTGTAGATTATTCTGTATGCTCTCAGGAGCAGCATATATATTGTATATTAGAGTGTAAGCTCCTAGGACAGGGTGTAGATTATTCTGTATGCTCTCAGGAGCAGCCTATATATTGTATAATAGATTGTAAACTCCTAGGACAGGGTGTAGATTATTTTGTATGCTCTCAGGAGCAGCCTGTATATTGTATATTAGATTGTAAACTCCTAGGACATGGTGTAGATTATTCTGTATGCCCTCAGGAGCAGACTATATATTGTATAATAGATTGTAAGCTCCTAGGACAGAGTGTAGATTATTCTGTATGCCCTCAGGAGCAACCTGTATATTGTATATTAGATTGTAAGCTCCTAGGACAGAGTGTAGATTTTTCTGTATGCCCTCAGTAGCAGCCTGTATATTGTATATTAGAGTGTAAGCTCCTAGGACAGGGTGTAGATTACTCTGTATGCCCTCAGGAGCAACCTGTATATTGTATATTAGAGTGTAAGCTCCTAGGACAGGGTGTAGATTATTCTGTATGCCCTCAGGAGCAGCCTGTATATTGTATATTAGATTGAAACTCCTAGGACAGGGTGTAGATTATAATGTATGCTGTCAGGAGCAGCCTGTATATTGTATATTAGATTGTAAACTCCTAGGACAGGGTGTAGATTATTCTTTTTTTCCCGTCAGGAGCAGCCTGTATATTATATATTAGATTATAAACTCCTAGGACAGGGTGTAGATTATTCTGTATGCTCTCAGGAGCAGCATGTATATGGTATATTAGAGTGTAAGCTCCTAGGACAGGGTGTAGATTATTCTGTATGCTCTCAGGAGCATCATGTATATTGTATATTAGAGTGCAAGCTCCTAGGACAGGGTGTAGATTATTCTGTATGCTCTCAGGAGCAGCCTATATATTGTATAATAGATTGTAAGCTCCTAGGACAGGGTGTAGATTATTCTGTATGCTCTCAGGAGCAGCATGTATATTGTATATTAGAGTGCAAGCTCCTAGGACAGGGTGTAGATTATTCTGTATGCTCTCAGGAGCAGCATGTATATTGTATATTAGAGTGAAAGCTCCTAGGACAGGGTGTAGATTATTTTGTATGCTCTCAGGAGCATCATATATATTGTATATTAGAGTGCAAGCTCCTAGGACAGGGTGTAGATTATTCTGTATGCTCTCAGGAGCAGCCTATATATTGTATAATAGATTGTAAACTCCTAGGACAGGGTGTAGATTATTCTGTATGCTCTCAGCAGCAGCCTGTATATTGTATATTAGATTGAAAACTCCTAGGACAGGGTGTAGATTATTCTGTATGCTCTCACGAGCAGCATGTATATTGTATATTAGATTGAAAACTCCTAGGACACGGTGTGCATTATTCTGTATGCTCTCAGGAGCAGCCTATATATTGTATAATAGATTGTAAACTCCTAGGACACGGTGTGCATTATTCTGTATGCTCTCAGGAGCAGCCTGTATATTGTATATTAGATTGAAAACTCCTAGGACAGGGTGTAGATTATTCTTTTTTCCCGTCAGGAGCAGCCTGTATATTGTATATTAGATTATAAGCTCCTAGGATAGGGTGTAGATTATTCTGTTTGCCCTCAGGAGCAGCCTGTATATTGTATATTAGAGTGTAAGCTCCTAGGACAGGGTGTAGATTATTCTGTATGCTCTGAGGAGCAGCCTGTATATTGTATATTAGAGTGTAAGCTCCTATGACAGGGTGTACATTATTATGTATGCTCTCAGGAGCAGCCTGTATATTGTATATTAGAGTGTAAACTCCTAGGACAGGGTGTAGGTTATTCTGTATGCTCTCAGGAGCAGCCTGTATATTGTATATTAGAGTGTAAGCTCCTAGGACAGGGTGTAGATTATTCTGTATGCTCTCAGGAGCAGCCTGTATATTGTATATTAGAGTGCAAGCTCCTAGGACAGGGCGTAGATTATTCTGTATGCTCTCAGGAGCAGCCTGTATATTGTATATTAGAGTGTAAGCTCCTAGGACAGGGTGTAGATTATTCTGTATGCTCTCAGGAGCAGCATGTATATTGTATATTAGAGTGAAAGCTCCTAGGACAGGGTGTAGATTATTCTGTATGCTCTCAGGAGCAGCATATATATTGTATATTAGAGTGTAAGCTCCTAGGACAGGGTGTAGATTATTCTGTATGCTCTCAGGAGCAGCCTATATATTGTATAATAGATTGTAAGCTCCTAGGACAGGGTGTAGATTATTCTGTATGCTCTCAGGAGCAGCCTGTATATTGTATATTAGATTGTAAACTCCTAGGACATGGTGTAGATTATTCTGTATGCTCTCAGGAGCAGCCTGTATATTGTATATTAGAGTGCAAGATCCTAGGACAGGGTGTAGATTATTCTGTATGCTCTCAGGAGCAGACTATATATTGTATAATAGATTGTAAGCTCCTAGGACAGAGTGTAGATTATTCTGTATGCCCTCAGGAGCAACCTGTATATTGTATATTAGATTGTAAACTCCTAGGACAGAGTGTAGATTATTCTGTATGCCCTCAGTAGCAGCCTGTATATTGTATATTAGAGTGTAAGCTCCTAGGACAGGGTGTAGATTACTCTGTATGCCCTCAGGAGCAACCTGTATATTGTATATTAGAGTGTAAGCTCCTAGGACAGGGTGTAGATTATTCTGTATGCCCTCAGGAGCAGCCTGTATATTGTATATTAGATTGAAACTCCTAGGACAGGGTGTAGATTATTCTGTATGCTCTCAGGAGCAGCCTGTATATTGTATATTAGATTGTAAACTCCTAGGACAGGGTGTAGATTATTCTTTTTTTCCCGTCAGGAGCAGCCTGTATATTATATATTAGATTATAAACTCCTAGGACAGGGTGTAGATTATTCTGTATGCTCTCTGGAGCAGCCTGTATATTGTATATTAGAGTGTAAGCTCCTAGGACAGGGTGTAGATTATTCTGTATGCTCTCAGGAGCAGCATGTATATTGCATATTAGAGTGAAAGCTCCTAGGACAGGGTGTAGATTATTTTGTATGCTCTCAGGAGCATCATGTATATTGTATATTAGAGTGCAAGCTCCTAGGACATGGTGTAGATTATTCTGTATGCTCTCACGAGCAGCCTGTATATTGTATATTAGATTGAAAACTCCTAGGACAGGGTGTAGATTATTCTTTTTTCCCGTCAGGAGCAGCCTGTATATTGTATATTAGATTATAAGCTCCTAGGATAGGGTGTAGATTATTCTGTTTGCCCTCAGGAGCAGCCTGTATATTGTATATTAGAGTGTAAGCTCCTAGGACAGGGTGTAGATTATACTGTATGCTCTGAGGAGCAGCCTGTATATTGTATATTAGAGTGTAAGCTCCTATGACAGGGTGTACATTATTATGTATGCTCTCAGGAGCAGCCTGTATATTGTATATTAGAGTATAAACTCCTAGGACAGGGTGTAGGTTATTCTGTATGCTCTCAGGAGCAGCCTGTATATTGCATATTAGAGTGTAAGCTCCTAGGACAGGGTGTAGATTATTCTGTATGCTCTCAGGAGAAGCCTGTATATTGTATATTAGAGTGCAAGTTCCTAGGACAGGGCGTAGATTATTCTGTATGCTCTCAGGAGCAGCCTGTATATTGTATAATAGAGTGTAAGCTCCTAGGACAGGGTGTAGATTATTCTGTATGCTCTCAGGAGCAGCATGTATATTGTATATTAGAGTGAAAGCTCCTAGGACAGGGTGTAGATTATTCTGTATGCTCTCAGGAGCAGCATGTATATTGTATATTAGAGTGTAAGCTCCTAGGACAGGGTGTAGATTATTCTGTATGCTCTCAGGAGCAGCCTATATATTGTATAATAGATTGTAAGCTCCTAGGACAGGGTGTAGATTATTCTGTATGCTCTCAGGAGCAGCCTTTATGTTGTATATTAGATTGTAAACTCCTAGGACATGGTGTAGATTATTCTGTATGCTCTCAGGAGCAGCATGTATATTGTATATTAGAGTGCAAGATCCTAGGACAGGGTGTAGATTATTTTGTATGCTCTCAGGAGCAGCCTGTATATTGTATATTAGATTGTAAGCTCCTAGGACAGGGTGTAGATTATTCTGTATGATCTCAGGAGCAGCCTGTATATTGTATATTAGATTGTAAACTCCTAGGACAGGATGTAGATTATTCTGTATGCTCTCAGGAGCAGCCTGTATATTGTATATTAGATTGTAAGCTCCTAGGACAGGGTGTAGATTATTCTGTATGATCTCAGGAGCAGCCTGTATATTGTATATTAGATTGTAAGCTCCTAGGACAGGGTGTAGATTATTCTTTTTTCCCGTCAGGAGCAGCCTGTATATTGTATATTAGATTATAAACTCCTAGGATAGGGTGTAGATTATTCTGTTTGCCCTCAGGAGCAGCCTGTATATTGTATATTAGATTGTAAACTCCTAGGACAGGGTGTAGATTATTCTGTATGCTCTCAGGAGCAGCCTGTATATTGTATATTAGATTGTAAGCTCCTAGGACAGGGTGTGCATTATTCTGTATGCTCTCAGGAGCATCCTGTATATTGTATATTAGATTGTAAAATGCTAGGACAGGGTGTAGATTATTCTTCTTTCCCGTCAGGAGCAGCCTGTATATTGTATATTAGATTATAAGCTCCTAGGACAGGGTGTAGATTATTCTGTATGCTCTCAGGAGCAGCCTGTATATTGTATAGTAGATTGTAAACTCCTAGGGCAGGGTGTAGATTATTCTGTATGCTCTCAGGAGCAGCCTGTATATTGTATATTAGAGTGTAAGCTCCTAGGACAGGGTGTAGATTATTCTGTATGCTCTCAGGAGCAGCATGTATATTGTATATTAGAGTGAAAGCTCCTAGGACAGGGTGTAGATTATTCTGTATGCTCTCAGGAGCAGCCTATATATTGTATAATAGATTGTAAGCTCCTAGGACAGGGTGTAGATTATTCTGTATGCTCTCAGGAGCAGCCTGTATATTGTATATTAGATTGTAAACTCCTAGGACAGGGTGTAGATTATTCTGTATGCTCTCAGGAGCAGTCTGTATATTGTATGTTAGATTGTAAGCTCCTATGACAGGGTGTAGATTATTCTGTATGATCTCAGGAGCAGCCTGTATATTGTATAGTAGATTGTAAACTCCTAGGACAGGGTGTAGATTATTCTTTTTTCCCGTCAGGAGCAGCCTGTATATTGTATATTAGATTATAAACTCCTAGGACAGGGTGTAGATTATTCTGTATGCTCTCAGGAGCAGCCTGTATATTGTATATTAGATTGTAAACTCCTAGGACAGGGTGTACATTATTCTGTATGATCTCAGGAGCAGCCTGTATATTGTATATTAGATTGTAAGCTCCTAGGACAGGGTGTAGATTATTCTTTTTCCCCGTCAGGAGCAGCCTGTATATTGTATATTAGATTATAAGCTCCTAGGATAGGGTGTAGATTATTCTGTTTGCCCTCAGGAGCAGCCTGTATATTGTATATTAGATTGTAAACTCCTAGGACAGGGTGTAGATTATTCTGTATGCTCTCAGGAGCAGCCTGTATATTGTATATTAGATTGTAAGCTCCTAGGACAGGGTGTGCATTATTCTGTATGCTCTCAGGAGCATCCTGTATATTGTATATTAGATTGTAAACTGCTAGGACAGGGTGTAGATTATTCTTTTTTCCCGTCAGGAGCAGCCTGTATATTGTATATTAGATTATAAACTCCTAGGATAGGGTGTAGATTATTCTGTTTGCGCTCAGGAGCAGCCTGTATATTGTATATTAGATTGTAAACTCCTAGGACAGGGTGTAGATTATTCTGTATGCTCTCAGGAGCAGCCTGTATATTGCATATTAGATTGTAAGCTCCTAGGACAGGGTGTGCATTATTCTGTATGCTCTCAGGAGCATCCTGTATATTGTATATTAGATTGTAAAATGCTAGGACAGGGTGTAGATTATTCTTTTTTCCCGTCAGGAGCAGCCTGTATATTGTACATTAGATTATAAACTCCTAGGACAGGGTGTAGATTATTCTGTATGCTCTCAGGAGCAGCCTGTATATTGTATATTAGATTGTAAACTCCTAGGACAGGGTGTACATTATTCTGTATGATCTCAGGAGCAGCCTGTATATTGTATATTAGATTGTAAGCTCCTAGGACAGGGTGTAGATTATTCTTTTTCCCCGTCAGGAGCAGCCTGTATATTGTATATTAGATTGTAAGCTCCTAGGACAGGGTGTGCATTATTCTGTATGCTCTCAGGAGCATCCTGTATATTGTATATTAGATTGTAAACTGCTAGGACAGGGTGTAGATTATTCTTTTTTTCCTGTCAGGAGCAGTCTGTATATTGTATATTAGATTATAAGCTCCTAGGACAGGGTGTAGATTATTCTGTATGCTCTCAGGAGCAGCCTGTATATTGTATATTAGAGTGTAAGCTCCTAGGACAGGGTGTAGATTATTCTGTATGCTCTCAGGAGCAGACTGTATATTGTATATTAGATTGTAAACTCCTAGGACAGGGTGTGAATTATTCTGTATGCTCTCAGGAGCAGCCTGTATATTGTATATTAGATTTTAAGATCCTAGGACAGGGTGTAGATTATTCTGTATGCCCTCGGGCGAATCCTGTATATTATATATTAGATTGCAAACTCCTAGGACAGGGTGTAGATTATTCTGTATGCTGTCAGGAGCAGCCTGTATATTGTATATTAGAGTGTAAACTCCAAGGACAGGGTGTACATTATTCTATATGCCCTCAGGAGCAGCCTGTATATTGTATATTAGATTTTAAACTCCTAGGACAGGGTGTAGATTTTTCTGTATGCTCTCACGAGCAGCCTGTATATTGTATATTAGATTGTAAACTCCTAGGACAGGGTGTAGATTATTCTGTATGCTCTCAGGAGCAGCATGTATATTGTATATTAGAGTGTAAACTCCTAGGACAGGGTGTACATTATTCTGTATGCCCTCAGGAGCAGCCTGTATATTGTATATTAGATTGTAAACTCCTAGGACAGGGTGTAGATTATTCTGTATGCTCTCAGGAGCAGCCTGTATATTGTATATTAGATTGTAAGCTCCTAGGACAGGGTGTAGATTATTCTGTATGCTCTCAGGAGCAGTCTGTATATTTTATAATAGATTGTAAACTCCTAAGACAGGGTGTACATTATTCTGTATGCTCTCAGGAGCAGCCTGTATATTGTATTTTAGATTGTAAGATCCTAGGACAGGGTGTGCATTATTCTGTATGCTCTCAGGAGCAGCCTGTATATTGTATATTAGATTGTAAGTGACGCGCCCCTGGGCCTACTTGGTGTAGCGTTGCGCACGCGGGGACTACCCGGAGCCGGGCCTGTTGGGGGTAGTAGTCTCGTGGCGGTGACCCGGTCCGTGCCCAGGGAGTCAAACTGTGTGGCTGAGTATTAGCAGTAGATGTTGGACGACTACGCCACCCGTTGAATGCAGCTATGGAGCTGCCGCTGCAGGGCAGACCGCTGAGGCCGGTGGAAGGATTGTGCAGCGTGGATGGTATAACCCCCAACGGGAGGGGTATGGCCTCAGGGCAGCCGACGTGGATGATGGGGGTAGCAGGAACCACTCAGAGACGATGCGGTGTAGTTCAGGGTCTTTACTGGTGATAAAGATAGACCCTCCCGGAGTACTGGCTAGCGATCGGGGCCTGGTCAGTCTTTGAGCAGATGGGATTTCCCCTGGCCAGGCGGAGTTGTAGGCCTCCCCAACTAATTGTACTCTTCTGGCTACCTTGCTAGAGGCGGGTAAAAGTAGCCCACGTCCCTGAGTGTACCGTGTGGTGCTCACCCGTATGGCCGGTGACTCGGGGCCTTCTAGTGGCTTCCGCTCCACGACGGCGGTGCTGGTCCCACGCGTGTGACCGTGCCTTCAGGTTTCTTGGCCAGAGGACCTGAAATCCCCTGCCGGTCGGTTTCTGCTGCTGGGTAAGGATTAGTCCCCACAGCCTCGGACTCCGGGTCCGGTGGTAACTCTTCAATCAGGGCGAGCTCTACAGCTGCCAGCCCCTGATTCCTTTTAGCACGACTTCCCCAGAGCTCCGGATCTCTCTTTCATATAGCTGCTTCTCCTCTTCTCTCTCTACTCTTTTCTCTCTAACCCTGCCTCAGCCCCAGTTTTATATAGGGGAAGTTCTTCCCCTCCCAGGACTGGGCAGGAGGTGTGGCATGCATAGGATTCCTGACCAAGAGACCTCCCACCTGCTCTCAGACGTAATATCTCTATCACTGTGGCAACCAGACCCCTGGGGTGTCACATTAGCTCCTAGGACAGGGTGTAGATTATTCTGTATGCTCTCAGGAGCAGCCTGTATATTGTATATTAGATTGTAAACTCCTAGGACAGGGTGTAGATTATTCTGTATGCTCTCAGGAGTAGCCTGTATATTGTATATTACAGTGTAAACTCCTAGGACAGGGTGTAGATTATTCTGTATGCTCTCAGTAGCAACCTGTATATTGTATATTAGATTGTAAACTCCTAGGACAGGGTGTAGATTATTCTGTATGCTATCAGGAGCAGCCTGTATATTGTATATTAGAGTGTAAGCTCCTAGGACAGGGTGTGAATTATTCTGTATGCTCTCAGGAGCAGCCTGTATATTGTATATTAGATTTTAAGATCCTAGGACAGGGTGTAGATTATTCTGTATGCCCTCAGGCGAATCCTGTATATTATATATTAGATTGTAAACTCCTAGGACAGGGTGTAGATTATTCTGTATGCTGTCAGGAGCAGCCTGTATATTGTATATTAGAGTGTAAACTCCTAGGACAGGGTGTAGATTATTCTGTATGCTCTCAGTAGCAACCTGTATATTGTATATTAGATTGTAAACTCCTAGGACAGGGTGTAGATTATTCTGTATGCTCTCAGTAGCAACCTGTATATTGTATATTAGATTGTAAACTCCTAGGACAGGGTGTAGATTATTCTGTATGCTATCAGGAGCAGCCAGTATATTGTATATTAGAGTGTAAACTCCTAGGACAGGGTGTAGATTATTCTGTATGCTCTCAGTAGCAACCTGTATATTGTATATTAGATTGTAAGCTCCTAGGACAGGGTGTAGATTATTCTGTATGCTCTCAGGAGCAGACTTTATATTGTATATTAGATTGTAAGCTCCTAGGACAGGGTGTGAATTATTCTGTATGCTCTCAGGAGCAGCCTGTATATTGTATATTAGATTTTAAGATCCTAGGACAGGGTGTAGATTATTCTGTATGCCCTCAGGCGAATCCTGTATATTATATATTAGATTGTAAACTCCTAGGACAGGGTGTAGATTATTCTGTATGCTCTCAGTAGCAACCTGTATATTGTATATTAGATTGTAAACTCCTAGGACAGGGTGTAGATTATTCTGTATGCCCTCAGGAGCAGTCTGTATATTGTATATTAGATTGTAAACTCCTAGGACAGGGTGTAGATTATTCTGTATGCTATCAGGAGCAGCCTGTATATTGTATATTAGAGTGTAAGTTCCTAGGACAGGGTGTAGATTATTCTGTATGCTGTCAGGAGCAGCCTGTATATTGTATATTAGAGTGTAAACTCCTAGAACAGGGTGTAGATTATTCTGTATGCTCTCAGTAGCAACCTGTATATTGTATATTAGATTGTAAACTCCTAGGACAGGGTGTAGATTATTCTGTATGCTATCAGGAGCAGCCTGTATATTGTATATTAGAGTGTAAGCTCCTAGGACAGGGTGTAGATTATTCTGTATGCCCTCAGGCGAATCCTGTATATTATATATTAGATTGTAAACTCCTAGGACAGGGTGTAGATTATTCTGTATGCTATCAGGAGCAGCCAGTATATTGTATATTAGAGTGTAAACTCCTAGGACAGGGTGTAGATTATTCTGTATGCTCTCAGTAGCAACCTGTATATTGTATATTAGATTGTAAGCTCCTAGGACAGGGTGTAGATTATTCTGTATGCTCTCAGGAGCAGACTTTATATTGTATATTAGATTGTAAGCTCCTAGGACAGGGTGTGAATTATTCTGTATGCTCTCAGGAGCAGCCTGTATATTGTATATTAGATTTTAAGATCCTAGGACAGGGTGTAGATTATTCTGTATGCCCTCAGGCGAATCCTGTATATTATATATTAGATTGTAAACTCCTAGGACAGGGTGTAGATTATTCTGTATGCTCTCAGTAGCAACCTGTATATTGTATATTAGATTGTAAACTCCTAGGACAGGGTGTAGATTATTCTGTATGCCCTCAGGAGCAGTCTGTATATTGTATATTAGATTGTAAACTCCTAGGACAGGGTGTAGATTATTCTGTATGCTATCAGGAGCAGCCTGTATATTGTATATTAGAGTGTAAGCTCCTAGGACAGGGTGTAGATTATTCTGTATGCTCTCAGGAGCAGACTGTATATTGTATATTAGATTGTAAGCTCCTAGGACAGGGTGTGAATTATTCTGTATGCTCTCAGGAGCAGCCTGTATATTGTATATTAGATTTTAAGATCCTAGGACAGGGTGTAGATTATTCTGTATGCCCTCAGGCAAATCCTGTATATTATATATTAGATTGTAAACTCCTAGGACAGGGTGTAGATTATTCTGTATGCCCTCAGGAGCAGCCTGTATATTGTATATTAGATTTTAAACTCCTAGGACAGGGTGTAGATTTTTCTGTATGCCCTCAGGAGCAGCCTGTATATTGTATATTAGATTGTAAACTCCTAGGACAGGGTGTAGATTATTCTGTATGCTCTCAGGAGCAGCATGTATATTGTATATTAGAGTGTAAACTCCTAGGACAGGGTGTAGATTATTCTGTATGCCCTCAGGAGCAGCCTGTATATTGTATATTAGATTTTAAACTCCTAGGACAGGGTGTAGATTATTCTGTATGCTCTCAGGAGCAGCCTGTATATTGTATATTAGATTGTAAACTCCTAGGACAGGGTGTAGATTATTCTGTATGCTCTCAGGAGCAGCATGTATATTGTATATTAGAGTGTAATCTCCTAGGACAGGGTGTAGATTATTCTGTATGCTCTCAGGAGCAGCCTGTATATTGTATATTAGATTGTAAGCTCCTAGGACAGGGTGTAGATTATTCTGTATGCTCTCAGGAGCAGTCTGTATATTTTATAATAGATTGTAAACTCCTAAGACAGGGCGTAGATTATTCTGTATGCTCTCAGGAGCAGCCTGTATATTGTATATTAGATTGTAAGATCCTAGGACAGGGTGTGCATTATTCTGTATGCTCTCTGGAGCAGCCTGTATATTGTATATTAGATTGTAAGCTCCTAGGACAGGGTGTAGATTATTCTGTATGCCCTCAGGCGAATCCTGTATATTATATATTAGATTGTAAACTCCTAGGACAGGGTGTAGATTATTCTGTATGCTGTCAGGAGCAGCCTGTATATTGTATATTAGAGTGTAAACTCCAAGGACAGGGTGTAGATTATTCTGTATGCCCTCAGGAGCAGCCTGTATATTGTATATTAGATTTTAAACTCCTAGGACAGGGTGTAGATTTTTCTGTATGCTCTCACGAGCAGCCAGTATATTGTATATTAGATTGTAAACTCCTAGGACAGGGTGTAGATTATTCTGTATGCTCTCAGGAGCAGCATGTATATTGTATATTAGAGTGTAAACTCCTAGGACAGGGTGTAGATTATTCTGTATGCCCTCAGGAGCAGCCTGTATATTGTATATTAGATTGTAAACTCCTAGGACAGGGTGTACATTATTCTGTATGCCCTCAGGAGCAGCCTGTATATTGTATATTAGATTGTAAACTCCTAGGACAGGGTGTAGATTATTCTGTATGCTCTCAGGAGCAGCATGTATATTGTATATTAGAGTGTAAACTCCTAGGACAGGGTGTAGATTATTCTGTATGCCCTCAGGAGCAGCCTGTATATTGTATATTAGATTGTAAACTCCTAGGACAGGGTGTAGATTATTCTGTATGCTCTCAGGAGCAGCATGTATATTGTATATTAGAGTGTAATCTCCTAGGACAGGGTGTAGATTATTCTGTATTCTCTCAGGAGCAGCCTGTATATTGTATATTAGATTGTAAGCTCCTAGGACAGGGTGTAGATTATTCTGTATGCTCTCAGGAGCAGTCTGTATATTTTATAATAGATTGTAAACTCCTAAGACAGGGCGTAGATTATTCTGTATGCTCTCAGGAGCAGCCTGTATATTGTATATTAGATTGTAAGATCCTAGGACAGGATGTGCATTATTCTGTATGCTCTCAGGAGCAGCCTGTATATTGTATATTAGATTGTAAGATCCTAGGACAGGGTGTAGATTTTTCTGTATGCTCTCACGAGCAGCCTGTATATTGTATATTAGATTGTAAACTCCTAGGACAGGGTGTAGATTATTCTGTATGCTCTCAGGAGCAGCATGTATATTGTATATTAGAGTGTAAACTCCTAGGACAGGGTGTAGATTATTCTGTATGCCCTCAGGAGCAGCCTGTATATTGTATATTAGATTGTAAGCTCCTAGGACAGGGTGTAGATTATTATGTATGCTCTCAGGAGCAGCCTGTATATTGTATATTAGAGTGTAAACTCCTAGGACAGGGCGTAGATTATTCTGTATGCTCTCAGGAGCAGCCTGTATATTGTATATTAGAGTGTAAGCTCCTAGGACAGGGTGTAGATTATTCTGTATGCTCTCAGGAGCAGCCTGTATATTGTATATTAGATTGTAAGCTCCTAGGACAGGGTGTAGATTATTATGTATACTCTCAGGAGCAGCCTGTATATTTTATAATAGATTGTAAACTCCTAGGACAGGGCGTAGATTATTCTGTATGCTCTCAGCAGCAGCCTGTATATTGTATATTAGATTGTAAGATCCTAGGACAGGGTGTGCATTATTCTGTATGCTCTCAGGAGCAGCCTGTATATTGTATATTAGATTGTAAGATCCTAGGACAGGGTGTAGATTATTCTCTATGCCCTCAGGCGAATCTTGTATATTATATATTAGATTGTAAACTCCTAGGAGAGGGTGTACATTATTCTATATGCCCTCAGGAGCAGCCTGTATATTGTATATTAGATTTTAAACTCCTAGGACAGGGTGTAGATTATTCTGTATGCTCTCACGAGCAGCCTGTATATTGTATATTAGATTGTAAACTCCTAGGACAGGGTGTAGATTATTCTGTATGCTCTCAGGAGCAGCCTGTATATTGTATATTAGATTTTAAAGTCCTAGGACAGGGTGTAGAATATTCTGTATGCTCTCACGAGCAGCCTGTATATTGTATATTAGATTGTAAACTCCTAGGACAGGGTGTAGATTATTCTGTATGCTCTCAGGAGCAGCCTGTATATTGTACATTAGTTTGTAAACTCCTAGGACAGGGTGTAGATTATTCTGTATGCTCTCACGAGCAGCTTGTATATTGTATATTAGATTGAAAACTCCTAGGACAGGGTGTAGATTATTCTGTATGCCCTCAGGAGCAGCCTGTATATTGTATATTAGATTATAAGGTGCTAGGACAGGGTGTAGATTATTCTGTATGCTCTCAGGAGCAGCTTGTATATTGTATATTAGATTGAAAGCTCCTAGGACAGGGTGTCGATTATTCTGTATGCTCTCAGGAGCAGCCTGTATATTGTATATTAGAGTGTAAGCTCCTAGGACAGGGTGTAGATTATTCTGTATGCTCTCAGGAGCAGCCTGTATATTATATATTAGATTGTTATCTCCTAGGACAGGGTGTAGATTATTCTGTATGCTCTCAGGAGCAGTCTGTATATTGTATATTAGATTGTAAACTCCTAGGACAGGGTGTAGATTATTCTGTATTCCCTCAGGAGCAGCCTGTATATTGTATATTAGATTTTAAACTCCTAGGACAGGGTGTAGATTATTCTGTATGCTCTCAGGAGCAGCCTGTATATTGTATATTAGAGTGTAAGCTCCTAGGACAGGGTGTAGATTATTCTGTATGCTCTCAGGAGCAGCCTGTATATTGTATATTAGATTGTAAGCTCCTAGGACAGGGTGTGCATTATTCTGTATGCTCTCAGGAGCAGCCTGTATATTGTATATTAGATTGTAAGATCCTAGGACAGGGTGTAGATTATTCTGTATGCCCTCAGGCGAATCCTGTATATTATATATTAGATTGTAAACTCCTAGGACAGGGTATAGATTATTCTGTATGCTGTCAGGAGCAGCCTGTATTTTGTATATTACAGTGTAAGCTCCTAGGACAGGGTGTAGATTATTCTGTATGCTCTCAGGAGCAGCCTGTATATTGTATATTAGAGTTTAAGCTCCTAGGACAGGGTGTAGATTATTCTATATGCCCTCAGGGGCAGCCTGTATTTTGTATATTAGATTTTAAACTCCTAGGACAGGGTGTAGATTTTTCTGTATGCTCTCACGAGCAGCCTGTATATTGTATATTAGATTGTAAACTCCTAGGACAGGGTGTAGATTATTCTGTATGCTCTCAGGAGCAGCATGTATATTGTATATTAGAGTGTAAGCTCCTAGGACAGGGTGTAGATTATTCTGTATGCTCTCAGGAGCAGCCTATATATTGTATATTAGATTGTAAGCTCCTAGGACACGGTGTAGATTATTCTGTATGCCCTCAGGAGCAGCCTGTATATTGTATATTAGATTGTAAACTCCTAGGACAGGGTGTAGATTATTCTGTATGCTCTCACGAGCAGCCTGTATATTGTATATTAGAGTGTAAACTCCTAGGACAGGGCGTAGATTATTCTGTATGCCCTCAGGAGCAGCCTGTATATTGTATATTAGATTATAAGCTGCTAGGACAGGGTGTAGATTATTCTGTATGCTCTCAGGAGCAGCTTGTATATTGTATATTAGATTGAAAACTCCTAGGACAGGGTGTAGATTATTCTGTATGCTCTCAGGAGCAGCCTATATATTGTATATTAGATTGTAAGCTCCTAGGACAGGGTGTAGAATATACTGTATGCTGTCAGGAGCAGCCTGTATATTGTATATTAGATTGTAAACTCGTAGGACAGGGTGTAGATTATTCTGTATGCCCTCAGGGGCAGCCTGTATATTGTATATTAGATTGTAAACTCCTAGGACATGGTGTAGATTATTCTGTATGCTCTCAGGAGCAGCCTGTATATTGTATATTAGATTGTAAGCTCCTAGGACAGGGTGTAGATTATTCTGTATGCTCTCAGGAGCAGCCTGTATATTGTAGATTAGATTGTAAACTGCTAGGACAGGGTGTAGATTATTCTGTATGCTCTCAGGAGTAGCCTGTATATTGTATATTAGAGTGTAAACTCCTAGGACAGGGTGTAGATTATTCTGTATGCTCTCAGTAGCAGCCTGTATATTGTATATTAGATTTTAAACTCCTAGGACAGGGTGTAGATTATTCTGTATGCCCTCAGGAGCAGCCTGTATATTGTATATTAGAGTGTAAGCTCCTAGGACAGGGTGTGCATTATTCTGTATGCTCTCAGGAGCAGCCTGTATATTGTATATTAGATTGTAAGATCCTAGGACAGGGTGTAGATTATTCTGTATGCCCTCAGGCGAATCCTGTATATTATATATTAGATTGTAAACTCCTAGGACAGGGTATAGATTATTCTGTATGCTCTCAGGAGCAGCCTGTATATTGTATATTAGAGTGTAAGCTCCTAGGACAGGGTGTACATTATTCTATATGCCCTCAGGAGCAGCCTGTATATTGTATATTAGATTTTAAACTCCTAGGACAGGGTGTAGATTTTTCTGTATGATTTCACGAGCAGCCTGTATATTGTATATTAGATTGTAAACTCCTAGGACAGGGTGTAGATTATTCTGTATGCTCTCAGGAGCAGCATGTATATTGTATATTAGAGTGTAAGCTCCTAGGATAGGGTGTAGATTATTCTGTATGCTCTCAGGAGCAGCCTATATATTGTATATTAGATTGTAAGCTCCTAGGACAGGGTGTAGAATATACTGTATGCTGTCAGGAGCAGCCTGTATATTGTATATTAGATTGTAAACTCGTAGGACAGGGTGTAGATTATTCTGTATGCCCTCAGGGGCAGCCTGTATATTGTATATTAGATTGTAAACTCCTAGGACATGGTGTAGATTATTCTGTATGCTCTCAGGAGCAGCCTGTATATTGTATATTAGAATGTAAGCTCCTAGGACAGGGTGTAGATTATTCTGTATGCTCTCAGGAGCAGCCTGTATATTGTAGATTAGATTGTAAACTGCTAGGACAGGGTGTAGATTATTCTGTATGCTCTCAGGAGTAGCCTGTATATTGTATATTAGAGTGTAAACTCCTAGGACAGGGTGTAGATTATTCTGTATGCTCTCAGTAGCAGCCTGTATATTGTATATTAGATTTTAAACTCCTAGGACAGGGTGTAGATTATTCTGTATGCCCTCAGGAGCAGCCTGTATATTGTATATTAGAGTGTAAGCTCCTAGGACAGGGTGTGCATTATTCTGTATGCTCTCAGGAGCAGCCTGTATATTGTATATTAGATTGTAAGATCCTAGGACAGGGTGTAGATTATTCTGTATGCCCTCAGGCGAATCCTGTATATTATATATTAGATTGTAAACTCCTAGGACAGGGTATAGATTATTCTGTATGCTCTCAGGAGCAGCCTGTATATTGTATATTAGAGTGTAAGCTCCTAGGACAGGGTGTACATTATTCTATATGCCCTCAGGAGCAGCCTGTATATTGTATATTAGATTTTAAACTCCTAGGACAGGGTGTAGATTTTTCTGTATGATTTCACGAGCAGCCTGTATATTGTATATTAGATTGTAAACTCCTAGGACAGGGTGTAGATTATTCTGTATGCTCTCAGGAGCAGCATGTATATTGTATATTAGAGTGTAAGCTCCTAGGATAGGGTGTAGATTATTCTGTATGCTCTCAGGAGCAGCCTATATATTGTATATTAGATTGTAAGCTCCTAGGACAGGGTGTAGATTATTCTGTATGTCCTCAGGAGCAGTCTGTATTTTGTATATTAGAGTGAAAGCTCCTAGGACAGGGTGTAGATTATTCTGTATGCTCTCAGGAGCAGCCTGTATATTTTATAATAGATTGTAAACTCCTAGGACAGGGCGTAGATTATTCTGTATGCTCTCAGGAGCAGCCTGTATATAGTATATTAGATTATAAGCTCCTAGGACAGGGTGTAGATTATTCTGCATGCTCTCAGGAGCAGCCTGTATATTGTATATTAGATTGTAAGATCCTAGGACAGGGTGTAGATTATTCTGTATGCTCTCAGGAGCAGCATGTATATTGTATATTAGAGTGTAAGCTCCTAGGACAGGGTGTAGATTATTCTGTATGCTGTCAGGAGCAGCCTGTATATTGTATATTAGAATGTAAGCTCCAAGGACAGGGTGTACATTATTCTATATGCCCTCAGGAGCAGCCTGCATATTGTATATTAGATTTTAAACTCCTAGGACAGGGTGTAGATTATTCTGTATGCCCTCAGGAGCAGCCTGTATATTGTATATTAGATTTTAAACTCCTAGGACAGGGTGTAGATTATTCTGTATGCCCTCAGGAGCAGCCTGTATATTGTATATTAGTTTGTAAACTCCTAGGACAGGGTGTAGATTATTCTTTATGCTCTCAGGAGCAGCCTGTATATTTTATAATAGATTGTAAACTCCTAGGACAGGGCGTAGATTATTCTGTATGCTCTCAGGAGCAGCCTGTATATTGTATATTAGATTGTAAACTCCTAGGACAGGGTGTAGATTATTCTGTATGCTCTCAGGAGCAGCATGTATATTGTATATTAGAGTGTTAGCTCCTAGGACAGGGTGTAGATTATTCTGTATGCTCTCAGGAGCATCCTGTATATTGTATATTAGATTGTAAGCTCCTAGGACAGGGTGTAGATTATTCTGTATGCTCTCAGGAGCAGCCTGTATATTTTATAATAGACTGTAAACTCCTAGGACAGGGCGTAGATTATTCTGTATGCCCTCTGGAGCAGCCTGTATATTGTACATTAGAGTGTAAGCTCCTAGGACAGGGTGTAGATTATTCTGTATGCTCTCAGGAGCATCCTGTATATTTTATAATAGATTGTAAACTCCTAGGACAGGGTGTACATTATTCTGTATGCCCTCAGGAGCAGCCTGTATATTGTACATTAGAGTGTAAGCTCCTTGGACAAGGGTGTAGATTATTCTTTATGCTCTCAGGAGCAGTCTGTATATTTTATAATAGATTGTAAACTCCTAGGACAGGGTGTAGATTATTCTGTATGCCCTCAGGAGCAGCCTGTATATTGTATATTAGATTGTAAACTCCTAGGACAGGGCGTAGATTATTCTGTATGCTCTCAGGAGCAGCCTGTATATTGTATATTAGATTATAAACTCCTAGGATAGGTTGTAGATTATTCTGTTTGCCCTCAGGAGCAGCCTGTATATTGTATATTAGATTGTAAACTCCTAGGACAGGGTGTAGATTATTCTGTATGCTCTCAGGAGCGACCTGTATATTGTATATTAGATTGTAAACTCCTAGGACAGGGTGTAGATTATTCTGTATGCTCTCAGTAGCAGTCTGTATAATGTATATTAGAGTGTAAGCTCCTAGGACAGGGTGTAGATTGTTCTGTATGATCTCAGGAGCAACCTGTATATTGTATATTAGATTGTAAACTCCTAGGACAGGGTGTAGATTATTCTGTATGCTCTCAGTAGCAGTCTGTATAATGTATATTAGAGTGTAATCTCCTAGGACAGGGTGTAGATTATTCTTTTTTCCCGTCAGGAGCAGCCTGTATATTGTATATTAGATTGTAAACTCCTAGGACAGGGTGTAGATTACTCTGTATGTCCTCAGGAGCAACCTGTATATTGTATATTAGAGTGTAAGCTCCTAGGACAGGGTGTAGATTATTCTGTATGCTCTCAAGAGCAGCCTGTATATTTTATAATAGATTGTAAACTCCTAGGACAGGGCGTGGAATTTTCTGTATGCCCTCAGGAGCAGCCTATATACTATATATTAGATTGTAAACTCCTAGGACAGGGTGTAGATTATTCTGTATGCTCTCAGGAGCAGCCTGTATATTGTATATTAGAGTGTAAGCTCCTAGGACAGGGTGTAGATTATTCTTTATGCTCTCAGGAGCAGTCTGTATATTTTATAATAGATTGTAAACTCCTAGGACAGGGTGTAGATTATTCTGTATGCTCTCAGGAGCAGCCTGTATATTGTATATTAGAGTGTAAGCTCCTAGGACAGGGCGTAGATTATTCTGTATGTTCTCACGAGCAGCCTGTATATTGTATATTAGATTGTAAACTTCTAGGACAGGGTGTAGATTATTCTGTATGCTGTCAGGAGCAGTCTGTATATTGTATATTAGATTGTAAGCTCCTAGGACAGGGTGTAGATTATTCTGTAAGCCCTCAGGAGCAGCCTGTATATTGTATATTAGAGTGTAAGCTCCTATGACAGGGTGTAGATTATTCTGTATGCTCTCAGGAGCAGTCTGTATATTGTATATTAGATTGTAAACTCCTAGGACAGGGTGTAGATTATTCTGTATGCTCTCAGGAGCAGTCTGTATATTGTATATTAGATTGTAAGCTCCTAGGACAGGGTGTAGATTATTCTGTATGCCCTCAGGAGCAGCCTGTATATTGTATATTAGATTGTAAACTCCTAGGACAGGGTGTACATTATTCTGTATGCTCTCAGTAGCAGTCTGTATAATGTATATTAGAGTGTAAGCTCCTAGGACAGGGTGTAGATTATTCTTTTTTCCCGTCAGGAGCAGCCTGTATATTGTATATTAGATTATAAACTCCTAGGATAGGTTGTAGATTATTCTGTTTGCCCTCAGGAGCAGCCTGTATATTGTATATTAGATTGTAAACTCCTAGGACAGGGTGTAGATTATTCTGTATGCTCTCAGGAGCAGCCTGTATATTGTATATTAGAGTGTAAGCTCCTAGGACAGGGTGTAGATTATTCTGTATGCTCTCAGGAGCAGCCTGTATATTGTATATTAGATTGTAAACTCCTAGGACAGGGTGTAGATTATTCTGTATGCCGTCAGGAGCAACCTGTATATTGTATATTAGAGTGTAAGCTTCTAGGACAGGGTGTAGATTATTCTGTATGCCCTCAGGAGCAGCCTGTATATTGTATATTAGATTGTAAACTCCAAGGACAGGGTGTAGATTATTCTTTTTTTCCCGTCAGGAGCAGCCTGTATATTATATATTACATTATAAGCTCCTAGGACAGGGTGTAGATTATTCTGTATGCTCTCAGGAGCAGCATGTATATTGTATATTAGAGTGCAAGTTCCTAGGACAGGGTGTAGATTATTCTGTATGCTCTCAGGAGCAGCATGTATATTGTATATTAGAGTGAAAGCTCCTAGGACAGGGTGTAGATTATTCTGTATGCTCTCAGGAGCAGCATGTATATTGTATATTAGAGTGAAAGCTCCTAGGACAGGGTGTAGATTATTCTGTATGCCCTCAGGAGCAACCTGTATATTGTATATTAGATTGAAAGCTCCTAGGACAGGGTGTAGATTATTCTGTATGCCCTCAGGAGCAGCCTGTATATTGTATATTAGATTGTAAACTCCAAAGACAGGGTGTAGATTATTCTTTTTTTCCCGTCAGGAGCAGCCTGTATATTATATATTAGATTATAAGCTCCTAGGACAGGGTGTAGATTATTCTGTATGCTCTCAGGAGCAGCCTGTATATTGTATATTAGAGTGAAAGCTCCTAGGACAGGGTGTAGATTATTCTGTATGCTCTCAGGAGCAGCCTATATATTGTATAATAGATTGTAAGCTCCTAGGACAGGGTGTAGATTATTCTGTATGCTCTCAGGAGCAGCCTGTATATTGTATATTAGATTGTAAACTCCTAGGACAGGGTGTAGACTATTCTGTATGCTCTCAGGAGCAGTTTGTATATTGTATGTTAGATTGTAAGCTCCTAGGACAGGGTGTAGATTATTCTGTATGATCTCAGGAGCAGCCTGTATATTGTATATTAGATTGTAAACTCCTAGGACAGGGTGTAGATTATTCTTTTTTCCCGTCAGGAGCAGCCTGTATATTGTATATTAGATTATAAACTCCTAGGACAGGGCGTAGATTATTCTGTATGCCCTCAGGAGTAGCCTGTATATTGTATATTAGATTGTAAACTCCTAGGACAGGGCGTAGATTATTCTGTATGCCCTCAGGAGCAGCCTGTATATTGTATATTAGATTGTAAACTCCTAGGACAGGGCGTAGATTATTCTGTATGCCCTCAGGAGCAGCCGGTGTATTGTATTTTAGATTGTGACCTCCTAGGACAGGGTGTAGATTATTCTGTATGCCCTCAGGAGCAACCTGTATATTGTATATTAGAGTATAAACTCCAAGGACAGGGTGTAGATTATTCTGTATGCTCTCAGTAGCAGTCTGTATATTGTATATTAGATTGTAAGCTCCTAGGACAGGGTGTAGATTATTCTGTATGCTCTCAGTAGCAGTCTGTATATTGTATATTAGATTGTAAGCTCCTTGGACAGGGTGTAGATTATTCTGTATGCCCTCAGGAGCAACCTGTATATTGTATATTAGAGTGTAAACTCCAAGGACAGGGTGTAGATTATTCTGTATGCCCTCAGGAGCAGCCTGTATATTGTATATTAGATTGTAAGCTCCTAGGACAGGGTGTAGATTATTCTGTATGCCCTCAGGAGCAACCTGTATATTGTATATTAGAGTGTAAACTCCAAGGACAGGGTGTAGATTATTCTGTATGCTCTCAGGAGCAGCATGTATATTGTATATTAGAGTGCAAGCTCCTAGGACAGGGTGTAGATTATTCTGTATGCCCTCAGGAGCAGCCTGTATATTGTATATTAGATTGTAAACTCCTAGGACAGGGTGTAGATTATTCTGTATGCTCTCAGGAGCAGCATGTATATTGTATATTAGAGTGCAAGCTCCTAGGACAGGGCGTAGATTATTCTGTATGCTCTCAGGAGCAGCCTGTATATTGTATATTAGAGTGTAAGCTCCTAGGACAGGGTGTAGATTATTCTGTATGCTCTCAGGAGCAGCATGTATATTGTATATTAGAGTGAAAACTCCTAGGACAGGGTGTAGATTATTCTGTATGCTCTCAGGAGCAGCCTGTATATTGTATATTAGAGTGCAAGCTCCTAGGACAGGGTGTAGATTATTCTGTATGCTCTCAGGAGCAGCCTGTATATTGTATATTAGATTGTAAACTCCTAGGACAGGGTGTAGATTATTCTGTATGCCCTCAGGAGCAACCTGTATATTGTATATTAGAGTGTAAGCTTCTAGGACGGGGTGTAGATTATTCTGTATGCCCTCAGGAGCAGCCTGTATATTGTATATTAGATTGTAAACTCCAAGGACAGGGTGTAGATTATTCTTTTTTTCCCGTCAGGAGCAGCCTGTATATTATATATTACATTATAAGCTCCTAGGACAGGGTGTAGATTATTCTGTATGCCCTCAGGAGCAGCCTGTATATTGTATATTAGAGTGCAAGCTCCTAGGACAGGGTGTAGATTATTCTGTATGCTCTCAGGAGCAGCATGTATATTGTATATTAGAGTGCAAGCTCCTAGGACAGGGTGTAGATTATTCTGTATGCTCTCAGGAGCAGCATGTATATTGTATATTAGAGTGAAAGCTCCTAGGACAGGGTGCAGATTATTCTGTATGCTCTCAGGAGCAGCATGTATATTGTATATTAGAGTGAAAGCTCCTAGGACAGGGTGTAGATTATTCTGTATGCCCTCAGGAGCAACCTGTATATTGTATATTAGATTGAAAGCTCCTAGGGCAGGGTGTAGATTATTCTGTATGCCCTCAGGAGCAGCCTGTATATTGTATATTAGATTGTAAACTCCAAAGACAGGGTGTAGATTATTCTTTTTTTCCCGTCAGGAGCAGCCTGTATATTATATATTAGATTATAAGCTCCTAGGACAGGGTGTAGATTATTCTGTATGCTCTCAGGAGCAGCCTGTATATTGTATATTAGAGTGAAAGCTCCTAGGACAGGGTGTAGATTATTCTGTATGCTCTCAGGAGCAGCCTATATATTGTATAATAGATTGTAAGCTCCTAGGACAGGGTGTAGATTATTCTGTATGCTCTCAGGAGCAGCCTGTATATTGTATATTAGATTGTAAACTCCTAGGACAGGGTGTAGACTATTCTGTATGCTCTCAGGAGCAGTTTGTATATTGTATGTTAGATTGTAAGCTCCTAGGACAGGGTGTAGATTATTCTGTATGATCTCAGGAGCAGCCTGTATATTGTATATTAGATTGTAAACTCCTAGGACAGGGTGTAGATTATTCTTTTTTCCCGTCAGGAGCAGCCTGTATATTGTATATTAGATTATAAACTCCTAGGACAGGGCGTAGATTATTCTGTATGCCCTCAGGAGTAGCCTGTATATTGTATATTAGATTGTAAACTCCTAGGACAGGGCGTAGATTATTCTGTATGCCCTCAGGAGCAGCCTGTATATTGTATATTAGATTGTAAACTCCTAGGACAGGGCGTAGATTATTCTGTATGCCCTCAGGAGCAGCCGGTGTATTGTATATTAGATTGTGACCTCCTAGGACAGGGTGTAGATTATTCCGTATGCCCTCAGGAGCAACCTGTATATTGTATATTAGAGTATAAACTCCAAGGACAGGGTGTAGATTATTCTGTATGCTCTCAGTAGCAGTCTGTATATTGTATATTAGATTGTAAGCTCCTAGGACAGGGTGTAGATTATTCTGTATGCTCTCAGTAGCAGTCTGTATATTGTATATTAGATTGTAAGCTCCTAGGACAGGGTGTAGATTATTCTGTATGCCCTCAGGAGCAACCTGTATATTGTATATTAGAGTGTAAACTCCAAGGACAGGGTGTAGATTATTCTGTATGCTCTCAGGAGCAGCATGTATATTGTATATTAGAGTGCAAGCTCCTAGGACAGGGTGTAGATTATTCTGTATGCCCTCAGGAGCAGCCTGTATATTGTATATTAGATTGTAAACTCCTAGGACAGGGCGTAGATTATTCTGTATGCTCTCAGGAGCAGCCTGCATATTGTATATTAGAGTGTAAGCTCCTAGGACAGGGTGTAGATTATTCTGTATGCCCTCAGGAGCACCCTGTATATTGTATATTAGATTGTAAACTCCTAGGACAGGGTGTAGATTATTCTGTATGCTGTCAGGAGCAGCCTGTATATTGTATATTAGATTGTAAACTCCTAGGACAGGGTGTAGATTATTCTGTATGCTCTGAGGAGCAGCCTGTATATTGTATAGTAGATTGTAGACTCCTAGGACAGGGTGTAGATTATTCTGTATGCTGTCAGGAGCAGCCTGTATATTGTATATTAGAGTGCAAGCTCCTAGGACAGGGCGTAGATTATTCTGTATGCTCTCAGGAGCAGCCTGTATATTGTATATTAGAGTGTAAGCTCCTAGGACAGGGTGTAGATTATTCTGTATGCTCTCAGGAGCAGCATGTATATTGTATATTAGAGTGAAAGCTCCTAGGACAGGGTGTAAATTATTCTGTATGCTCTCAGGAGCAGCATGTATATTGTATATTAGAGTGCAAGCTCCTAGGACAGGGTGTAGATTATTCTGTATGCTCTCAGGAGCAGCCTATATATTGTATAATAGATTGTAAGCTCCTAGGACAGGGTGTAGATTATTCTGTATGCTCTCAGGAGCAGTCTGTATATTGTATGTTAGATTGTAAACTCCTAGGACAGGGTGTAGATTATTCTGTATGCCCTCAGGAGCAGCCTGTATATTGTATATTAGATTGTAAACTCCTAGGACAGGGTGTAGATTATTCTGTATGCTGTCAGGAGCAGCCTGTATATTGTATATTAGATTGTAAACTCCTAGGACAGGGTGTAGATTATTCTTTTTTCCCGTCAGGAGCAGCCTGTTTATTATATATTAGATTATAAGCTCCTAGGACAGGGTGTAGATTATTCTGTATGCTCTCAGGAGCAGCCTGTATATTGTATTGTAGATTATAAACTCCTAGGACAGGGTGTAGATTATTCTGTATGCTCTCAGGAGCAGCATGTATATTGTATATTAGAGTGCAAGCTCCTAGGACAGGGCGTAGATTATTCTGTATGCTCTCAGGAGCAGCCTGTATATTGTATATTAGAGTGTAAGCTCCTAGGACAGGGTGTAGATTATTCTGTATGCTCTCAGGAGCAGCATGTATATTGTATATTAGAGTGAAAACTCCTAGGACAGGGTGTAGATTATTCTGTATGCTCTCAGGAGCAGCATGTATATTGTATATTAGAGTGCAAGCTCCTAGGACAGGGTGTAGATTATTCTGTATGCTCTCAGGAGCAGCCTATATATTGTATAATAGATTGTAAGCTCCTAGGGCAGGGTGTAGATTATTCTGTATGCTCTCAGGAGCAGCATGTATATTGTATATTAGATTGTAAACTCCTAGGACAGGGTGTAGATTATTCTGTATGCTGTCAGGAGCAGCCTGTATATTGTATATTAGATTGTAAACTCCTAGGACAGGGTGTAGATTATTCTGTATGCTGTCAGGAGCAGCCTGTATATTGTATATTAGATTGTAAACTCCTAGGACAGGGTGTAGATTATTCTTTTTTCCCGTCAGGAGCAGCCTGTTTATTATATATTAGATTATAAGCTCCTAGGACAGGGTGTAGATTATTCTGTATGCTCTCAGGAGCAGCCTGTATATTGTATTGTAGATTGTAAACTCCTAGGACAGGGTGTAGATTATTCTGTATGCTCTCAGGAGCAGCATGTATATTGTATATTAGAGTGCAAGCTCCTAGGACAGGGCGTAGATTATTCTGTATGCTCTCAGGAGCAGCATGTATATTGTATATTAGAGTGCAAGCTCCTAGGACAGGGTGTAGATTATTCTGTATGCTCTCAGGAGCAGCCTATATATTGTATAATAGATTGTAAGCTCCTAGGACAGGGTGTAGATTATTCTGTATGCTCTCAGGAGCAGCCTGTATATTGTATATTAGATTGTAAGCTCCTAGGACAGGGTGTAGATTATTCTGTATGCTCTCAGGAGCAGCATGTATATTGTATATTAGAGTGTAATCTCCTAGGACAGGGTGTAGATTTTTCTGTATGCTCTCAGGAGCAGCCTGTATATTGTATATTAGATTGTAAGCTCCTAGGACAGGGTGTAGATTATTCTGTATGCTCTCAGGAGCAGTCTGTATATTTTATAATAGATTGTAAACTCCTAAAACAGGGCGTAGATTATTCTGTATGCTCTCAGGAGCAGCCTGTATATTGTATATTAGATTGTAAGATCCTAGGACAGGGTGTGCATTATTCTGTATGCTCTCAGGAGCAGCCTGTATATTGTATATTAGATTGTAAGATCCTAGGACAGGGTGTAGATTTTTCTGTATGCTCTCACGAGCAGCCTGTATATTGTATATTAGATTGTAAACTCCTAGGACAGGGTGTAGATTATTCTGTATGCTCTCAGGAGCAGCATGTATATTGTATACTAGAGTGTAAACTCCTAGGACAGGGTGTAGATTATTCTGTATGCCCTCAGGAGCAGCCTGTATATTGTATATTAGATTGTAAGCTCCTAGGACAGGGCGTAGATTATTCTGTATGCTCTCAGGAGCAGCCTGTATATTGTATATTAGATTGTAAGATCCTAGGACAGGGTGTGCATTATTCTGTATGCTCTCAGGAGCAGCCTGTATATTGTATATTAGATTGTAAGATCCTAGGACAGGGTGTAGATTATTCTGTATGCCCTCAGGCGAATCCTGTATATTATATATTAGATTGTAAACTCCTAGGAGAGGGTGTACATTATTCTATATGCCCTCAGGAGCAGCCTGTATATTGTATATTAGATTTTAAACTCCTAGGACAGGGTGTAGATTATTCTGTATGCTCTCACGAGCAGCCTGTATATTGTATATTAGATTTTAAAGTCCTAGGACAGGGTGTAGAATATTCTGTATGCTCTCACGAGCAGCCTGTATATTGTATATTAGATTGTAAACTCCTAGGACAGGGTGTAGATTATTCTGTATGCTCTCAGGAGCAGCCTGTATATTGTACATTAGTTTGTAAACTCCTAGGACAGGGTGTAGATTATTCTGTATGCTCTCACGAGCAGCTTGTATATTGTATATTAGATTATAAGGTGCTAGGACAGGGTGTAGATTATTCTGTATGCTCTCAGGAGCAGCTTGTATATTGTATATTAGATTGAAAGCTCCTAGGACAGGGTGTCGATTATTCTGTATGCTCTCAGGAGCAGCGTGTATATTGTATATTAGAGTGTAAGCTCCTAGGACAGGGTGTAGATTATTCTGTATGCTCTCAGGAGCAGCCTGTATATTATATATTAGATTGTTATCTCCTAGGACAGGGTGTAGATTATTCTGTATGCTCTCAGGAGCAGTCTGTATATTGTATATTAGATTGTAAACTCCTAGGACAGGGTGTAGATTATTCTGTATTCCCTCAGGAGCAGCCTGTATATTGTATATTAGATTTTAAACTCCTAGGACAGGGTGTAGATTATTCTGTATGCTCTCAGGAGCAGCCTGTATATTGTATATTAGAGTGTAAGCTCCTAGGACAGGGTGTAGATTATTCTGTATGCTCTCAGGAGCAGCCTGTATATTGTATATTAGATTGTAAGCTCCTAGGACAGGGTGTGCATTATTCTGTATGCTCTCAGGAGCAGCCTGTATATTGTATATTAGATTGTAAGATCCTAGGACAGGGTGTAGATTATTCTGTATGCCCTCAGGCGAATCCTGTATATTATATATTAGATTGTAAACTCCTAGGACAGGGTATAGATTGTTCTGTATGCTGTCAGGAGCAGCCTGTATTTTGTATATTAGAGTGTAAGCTCCTAGGACAGGGTGTAGATTATTCTGTATGCTCTCAGGAGCAGCCTGTATATTGTATATTAGAGTGTAAGCTCTTAGGACAGGGTGTAGATTATTCTATATGCCCTCAGGGGCAGCCTGTATTTTGTATATTAGATTTTAAACTCCTAGGACAGTGTGTAGATTTTTCTATATGCTCTCACGAGCAGCCTGTATATTGTATATTAGATTGTAAACTCCTAGGACAGGGTGTAGATTATTCTGTATGCTCTCAGGAGCAGCATGTATATTGTATATTAGAGTGTAAGCTCCTAGGACAGGGTGTAGATTATTCTGTATGCTCTCAGGAGCAGCCTATATATTGTATATTAGATTGTAAGCTCCTAGGACAGGGTGTAGATTATTCTGTATGCCCTCAGGAGCAGCCTGTATATTGTATATTAGATTGTAAACTCCTAGGACAGGGTGTAGATTATTCTGTATGCTCTCACGAGCAGCCTGTATATTGTATATTAGAGTGTAAACTCCTAGGACAGGGTGTAGATTATTCTGTATGCCCTCAGGAGCAGCCTGTATATTGTATATTAGATTATAAGCTGCTAGGACAGGGTGTAGATTATTCTGTATGCTCTCAGGAGCAGCTTGTATATTGTATATTAGATTGAAAACTCCTAGGACAGGGTGTAGATTATTCTGTATGCTCTCAGGAGCAGCCTATATATTGTATATTAGATTGTAAGCTCCTAGGACAGGGTGTAGAATATACTGTATGCTGTCAGGAGCAGCCTGTATATTGTATATTAGATTGTAAACTCGTAGGACAGGGTGTAGATTATTCTGTATGCCCTCAGGGGCAGCCTGTATATTGTATATTAGATTGTAAACTCCTAGGACATGGTGTAGATTATTCTGTATGCTCTCAGGAGCAGCCTGTATATTGTATATTAGATTGTAAGCTCCTAGGACAGGGTGTAGATTATTCTGTATGCTCTCAGGAGCAGCCTGTATATTGTAGATTAGATTGTAAACTGCTAGGACAGGGTGTAGATTATTCTGTATGCTCTCAGGAGTAGCCTGTATATTGTATATTAGAGTGTAAACTCCTAGGACAGGGTGTAGATTATTCTGTATGCTCTCAGTAGCAGCCTGTATATTGTATATTAGATTTTAAACTCCTAGGACAGGGTGTAGATTATTCTGTATGCCCTCAGGAGCAGCCTGTATATTGTATATTAGAGTGTAAGCTCCTAGGACAGGGTGTGCATTATTCTGTATGCTTTCAGGAGCAGCCTGTATATTGTATATTAGATGGTAAGATCCTAGGACAGGGTGTAGATTATTCTGTATGCCCTCAGGCGAATCCTGTATATTATATATTAGATTGTAAACTCCTAGGACAGGGTATAGATTATTCTGTATGCTCTCAGGAGCAGCCTGTATATTGTAGATTAGAGTGTAAGCTCCTAGGACAGAGTGTACATTATTCTATATGCCCTCAGGAGCAGCCTGTATATTGTATATTAGATTTTAAACTCCTAGGACAGGGTGTAGATTTTTCTGTATGATTTCACGAGCAGCCTGTATATTGTATATTAGATTGTAAACTCCTAGGACAGGGTGTAGATTATTCTGTATGCTCTCAGGAGCAGCATGTATATTGTATATTAGAGTGTAAGCTCCTAGGACAGGGTGTAGATTATTCTGTATGCTCTCAGGAGCAGCCTATATATTGTATATTAGATTGTAAGCTCCTAGGACAGGGTGTAGATTATTCTGTATGTCCTCAGGAGCAGTCTGTATATTGTATATTAGAGTGAAAGCTCCTAGGACAGGGTGTAGATTATTCTGTATGCTCTCAGGAGCAGCCTGTATATAGTATATTAGATTATAAGCTCCTAGGACAGGGTGTAGATTATTCTGCATGCTCTCAGGAGCAGCCTGTATATAGTATATTAGATTATAAGCTCCTAGGACAGGGTGTAGATTATTCTGCATGCTCTCAGGAGCAGCCTGTATATTGTATATTAGATTGTAAGATCCTAGGACAGGGTGTAGATTATTCTGTATGCTCTCAGGAGCAGCATGTATATTGTATATTAGAGTGTAAGCTCCTAGGACAGGGTGTAGATTATTCTGTATGCTGTCAGGAGCAGCCTGTATATTGTATATTAGAGTGTAAGCTCCAAGGACAGGGTGTACATTATTCTATATGCCCTCAGGAGCAGCCTGCATATTGTATATTAGATTTTAAACTCCTAGGACAGGGTGTAGATTATTCTGTATGCCCTCAGGAGCAGCCTGTATATTGTATATTAGATTTTAAACTCCTAGGACAGGGTGTAGATTTTTCTGTATGCTCTCACGAGCAGCCTGTATATTGTATATTAGATTGTAAACTCCTAGGACAGGGTGTAGATTATTCTGTATGCTCTCAGGAGCAGCATGTATATTGTATATTAGAGTGTAAGCTCCTAGGACAGGGTGTAGATTATTCTGTATGCTCTCAGGAGCAGCCTATATATTGTATATTAGATTGTAAGCTCCTAGGACAGGGTGTAGATTATTCTTTATGTTCTCAGGAGCAGCCTGTATATTTTATAATAGATTGTAAACTCCTAGGACAGGGCGTAGATTATTCTGTATGCTCTCAGGAGCAGCCTGTATATTGTATATTAGATTGTAAACTCCTAGGACAGGGTGTAGATTATTCTGTATGCTCTCAGGAGCAGCATGTATATTGTATATTAGAGTGAAAGCTCCTAGGACAGGGTGTAAATTATTCTGTATGCTCTCAGGAGCAGCATGTATATTGTATATTAGAGTGCAAGCTCCTAGGACAGGGTGTAGATTATTCTGTATGCTCTCAGGAGCAGCCTATATATTGTATAATAGATTGTAAGCTCCTAGGACAGGGTGTAGATTATTCTGTATGCTCTCAGGAGCAGCCTGTATATTGTATATTAGATTGTAAACTCCTAGGACAGGGTGTAGATTATTCTGTATGCTCTCAGGAGCAGTCTGTATATTGTATGTTAGATTGTAAACTCCTAGGACAGGGTGTAGATTATTCTGTATGCCCTCAGGAGCAGCCTGTATATTGTATATTAGATTGTAAACTCCTAGGACAGGGTGTAGATTATTCTGTATGCTGTCAGGAGCAGCCTGTATATTGTATATTAGATTGTAAACTCCTAGGACAGGGTGTAGATTATTCTTTTTTCCCGTCAGGAGCAGCCTGTTTATTATATATTAGATTATAAGCTCCTAGGACAGGGTGTAGATTATTCTGTATGCTCTCAGGAGCAGCCTGTATATTGTATTGTAGATTGTAAACTCCTAGGACAGGGTGTAGATTATTCTGTATGCTCTCAGGAGCAGCATGTATATTGTATATTAGAGTGCAAGCTCCTAGGACAGGGCGTAGATTATTCTGTATGCTCTCAGGAGCAGCCTGTATATTGTATATTAGAGTGTAAGCTCCTAGGACAGGGTGTAGATTATTCTGTATGCTCTCAGGAGCAGCATGTATATTGTATATTAGAGTGAAAACTCCTAGGACAGGGTGTAGATTATTCTGTATGCTCTCAGGAGCAGCATGTATATTGTATATTAGAGTGCAAGCTCCTAGGACAGGGTGTAGATTATTCTGTATGCTCTCAGGAGCAGCCTATATATTGTATAATAGATTGTAAGCTCCTAGGACAGGGTGTAGATTATTCTGTATGCTCTCAGGAGCAGCCTGTATATTGTATATTAGATTGTAAACTCCTAGGACAGGGTGTAGATTATTCTGTATGCTGTCAGGAGCAGCCTGTATATTGTATATTAGATTGTAAACTCCTAGGACAGGGTGTAGATTATTCTTTTTTCCCGTCAGGAGCAGCCTGTTTATTATATATTAGATTATAAGCTCCTAGGACAGGGTGTAGATTATTCTGTATGCTCTCAGGAGCAGCCTGTATATTGTATTGTAGATTGTAAACTCCTAGGACAGGGTGTAGATTATTCTGTATGCTCTCAGAAGCAGCATGTATATTGTATATTAGAGTGCAAGCTCCTAGGACAGGGCGTAGATTATTCTGTATGCTCTCAGGAGCAGCCTGTATATTGTATATTAGAGTGTAAGCTCCTAGGACAGGGTGTAGATTATTCTGTATGCTCTCAGGAGCAGCATGTATATTGTATATTAGAGTGAAAACTCCTAGGACAGGGTGTAGATTATTCTGTATGCTCTCAGGAGCAGCATGTATATTGTATATTAGAGTGCAAGCTCCTAGGACAGGGTGTAGATTATTCTGTATGCTCTCAGGAGCAGCCTATATTTTGTATAATAGATTGTAAACTCCTAGGACAGGGTGTAGATTATTCTGTATGCTCTCAGGAGCAGCCTGTATATTGTATATTAGATTGTAAACTCCTAGGACAGGGTGTAGATTATTCTGTATGCTCTCAGGAGCAGCCTGTATATTGTATATTAGATTGTAAGCTCCTAGGACAGGGTGTAGATTATTCTGTATGCTCTCAGGAGCAGTCTGTATATTTTATAATAGATTGTAAACTCCTAAAACAGGGCGTAGATTATTCTGTATGCTCTCAGGAGCAGCCTGTATATTGTATATTAGATTGTAAGATCCTAGGACAGGGTGTAGATTTTTCTGTATGCTCTCACGAGCAGCCTGTATATTGTATATTAGATTGTAAACTCCTAGGACAGGGTGTAGATTATTCTGTATGCTCTCAGGAGCAGCATGTATATTGTATATTAGAGTGTAAACTCCTAGGACAGGGTGTAGATTATTCTGTATGCCCTCAGGAGCAGCCTGTATATTGTATATTAGATTGTAAGCTCCTAGGACAGGGTGTAGATTATTATGTATGCTCTCAGGAGCAGCCTGTATATTGTATATTAGAGTGTAAACTCCTAGGACAGGGCGTAGATTATTCTGTATGCTCTCAGGAGCAGCCTGTATATTGTATATTAGAGTGTAAGCTCCTAGGACAGGGTGTAGATTATTCTGTATGCTCTCAGGAGCAGCCTGTATATTGTATATTAGATTGTAAGCTCCTAGGACAGGGTGTAGATTATTATGTATACTCTCAGGAGCAGCCTGTATATTTTATAATAGATTGTAAACTCCTAGGACAGGGCGTAGATTATTCTGTATGCTCTCAGCAGCAGCCTGTATATTGTATATTAGATTGTAAGATCCTAGGACAGGGTGTGCATTATTCTGTATGCTCTCAGGAGCAGCCTGTATATTGTATATTAGATTGTAAGATCCTAGGACAGGGTGTAGATTATTCTCTATGCCCTCAGGCGAATCCTGTATATTATATATTAGATTGTAAACTCCTAGGACAGGGCGTAGATTATTCTGTATGCTCTCAGCAGCAGCCTGTATATTGTATATTAGATTGTAAACTCCTAGGACAGGGCGTAGATTATTCTGTATGCTCTCAGCAGCAGCCTGTATATTGTATATTAGATTGTAAGATCCTAGGACAGGGTGTGCATTATTCTGTATGCCCTCAGGAGCAGCCTGTATATTGTATATTAGATTTTAAACTCCTAGGACAGGGTGTAGATTATTCTGTATGCTCTCACGAGCAGCCTGTATATTGTATATTAGATTGTAAACTCCTAGGACAGGGTGTAGATTATTCTGTATGCTCTCAGGAGCAGCCTGTATATTGTATATTAGATTTTAAAGTCCTAGGACAGGGTGTAGAATATTCTGTATGCTCTCACGAGCAGCCTGTATATTGTATATTAGATTGTAAACTCCTAGGACAGGGTGTAGATTATTCTGTATGCTCTCAGGAGCAGCCTGTATATTGTACATTAGTTTGTAAACTCCTAGGACAGGGTGTAGATTATTCTGTATGCTCTCACGAGCAGCTTGTATATTGTATATTAGATTGAAAACTCCTAGGACAGGGTGTAGATTATTCTGTATGCCCTCAGGAGCAGCCTGTATATTGTATATTAGATTATAAGGTGCTAGGACAGGGTGTAGATTATTCTGTATGCTCTCAGGAGCAGCTTGTATATTGTATATTAGATTGAAAGCTCCTAGGACAGGGTGTCGATTATTCTGTATGCTCTCAGGAGCAGCCTGTATATTGTATATTAGAGTGTAAGCTCCTAGGACAGGGTGTAGATTATTCTGTATGCTCTCAGGAGCAGCCTGTATATTATATATTAGATTGTTATCTCCTAGGACAGGGTGTAGATTATTCTGTATGCTCTCAGGAGCAGCCTGTATATTGTATATTAGATTGTAAACTCCTAGGACAGGGTGTAGATTATTCTGTATGCCCTCAGGAGCAACCTGTATATTGTATATTAGAGTGTAAACTCCAAGGACAGGGTGTAGATTATTCTGTATGCTCTCAGGAGCAGCATGTATATTGTATATTAGAGTGCAAGCTCCTAGGACAGGGTGTAGATTATTCTGTATGCCCTCAGGAGCAGCCTGTATATTGTATATTAGATTGTAAACTCCTAGGACAGGGCGTAGATTATTCTGTATGCTCTCAGGAGCAGCCTGTATATTGTATATTAGAGTGTAAGCTCCTAGGACAGGGTGTAGATTATTCTGTATGCCCTCAGGAGCAGCCTGTATATTGTATATTAGATTGTAAACTCCTAGGACAGGGTGTAGATTATTCTGTATGCTGCCAGGAGCAGCCTGTATATTGTATATTAGATTGTAAACTCCTAGGACACGGTGTAGATTATTCTGTATGCTCTCAGGAGCAGCCTGTATATTGTATATTAGATTGTAAACTCCTAGGACACGGTGTAGATTATTCTGTATGCCCTCAGGAGCAGCCTGTATATTGTATATTAGATTGTAAACTCCTAGGACAGGGCGTAGATTATTCTGTATGCTCTCAGGAGCAGCCTGTATATTGTATATTAGAGTGTAAGCTCCTAGGACAGGGTGTAGATTATTCTGTATGCCCTCAGGAGCAGCCTGTATATTGTATAGTAGATTGTAGACTCCTAGGACAGGGTGTAGATTATTCTGTATGCTGTCAGGAGCAGCCTGTATATTGTATATTAGAGTGCAAGCTCCTAGGACAGGGCGTAGATTATTCTGTATGCTCTCAGGAGCAGCCTGTATATTGTATATTAGAGTGTAAGCTCCTAGGACAGGGTGTAGATTATTCTGTATGCTCTCAGGAGCAGCATGTATATTGTATATTAGAGTGAAAGCTCCTAGGACAGGGTGTAAATTATTCTGTATGCTCTCAGGAGCAGCATGTATATTGTATATTAGATTGCAAGCTCCTAGGACAGGGTGTAGATTATTCTGTATGCTCTCAGGAGCAGCCTGTATATTGTATATTAGATTGTAAGATCCTAGGACAGGGTGTAGATTATTCTCTATGCCCTCAGGCGAATCCTGTATATTATATATTAGATTGTAAACTCCTAGGAGAGGGTGTACATTATTCTATATGCCCTCAGGAGCAGCCTGTATATTGTATATTAGATTTTAAACTCCTAGGACAGGGTGTAGATTATTCTGTATGCTCTCACGAGCAGCCTGTATATTGTATATTAGATTGTAAACTCCTAGGACAGGGTGTAGATTATTCTGTATGCTCTCAGGAGCAGCCTGTATATTGTATATTAGATTTTAAAGTCCTAGGACAGGGTGTAGAATATTCTGTATGCTCTCACGAGCAGCCTGTATATTGTATATTAGATTGTAAACTCCTAGGACAGGGTGTAGATTATTCTGTATGCTCTCAGGAGCAGCCTGTATATTGTACATTAGTTTGTAAACTCCTAGGACAGGGTGTAGATTATTCTGTATGCTCTCACGAGCAGCTTGTATATTGTATATTAGATTGAAAACTCCTAGGACAGGGTGTAGATTATTCTGTATGCCCTCAGGAGCAGCCTGTATATTGTATATCAGATTATAAGGTGCTAGGACAGGGTGTAGATTATTCTGTATGCTCTCAGGAGCAGCTTGTATATTGTATATTAGATTGAAAGCTCCTAGGACAGGGTGTCGATTATTCTGTATGCTCTCAGGAGCAGCCTGTATATTGTATATTAGAGTGTAAGCTCCTAGGACAGGGTGTAGATTATTCTGTATGCTCTCAGGAGCAGCCTGTATATTATATATTAGATTGTTATCTCCTAGGACAGGGTGTAGATTATTCTGTATGCTCTCAGGAGCAGCCTGTATATTGTATATTAGATTGTAAACTCCTAGGACAGGGTGTAGATTATTCTGTATGCCCTCAGGAGCAACCTGTATATTGTATATTAGAGTGTAAACTCCAAGGACAGGGTGTAGATTATTCTGTATGCTCTCAGGAGCAGCATGTATATTGTATATTAGAGTGCAAGCTCCTAGGACAGGGTGTAGATTATTCTGTATGCCCTCAGGAGCAGCCTGTATATTGTATATTAGATTGTAAACTCCTAGGACAGGGCGTAGATTATTCTGTATGCTCTCAGGAGCAGCCTGTATATTGTATATTAGAGTGTAAGCTCCTAGGACAGGGTGTAGATTATTCTGTATGCCCTCAGGAGCAGCCTGTATATTGTATATTAGATTGTAAACTCCTAGGACAGGGTGTAGATTATTCTGTATGCTGCCAGGAGCAGCCTGTATATTGTATATTAGATTGTAAACTCCTAGGACACGGTGTAGATTATTCTGTATGCTCTCAGGAGCAGCCTGTATATTGTATATTAGATTGTAAACTCCTAGGACACGGTGTAGATTATTCTGTATGCCCTCAGGAGCAGCCTGTATATTGTATATTAGATTGTAACCTCCTAGGACAGGGCGTAGATTATTCTGTATGCTCTCAGGAGCAGCCTGTATATTGTATATTAGAGTGTAAGCTCCTAGGACAGGGTGTAGATTATTCTGTATGCCCTCAGGAGCAGCCTGTATATTGTATAGTAGATTGTAGACTCCTAGGACAGGGTGTAGATTATTCTGTATGCTGTCAGGAGCAGCCTGTATATTGTATATTAGAGTGCAAGCTCCTAGGACAGGGCGTAGATTATTCTGTATGCTCTCAGGAGCAGCCTGTATATTGTATATTAGAGTGTAAGCTCCTAGGACAGGGTGTAGATTATTCTGTATGCTCTCAGGAGCAGCATGTATATTGTATATTAGAGTGAAAGCTCCTAGGACAGGGTGTAAATTATTCTGTATGCTCTCAGGAGCAGCATGTATATTGTATATTAGAGTGCAAGCTCCTAGGACAGGGTGTAGATTATTCTGTATGCTCTCAGGAGCAGCCTATATATTGTATAATAGATTGTAAGCTCCTAGGACAGGGTGTAGATTATTCTGTATGCTCTCAGGAGCAGCCTGTATATTGTATATTAGATTGTAAACTCCTAGGACAGGGTGTAGATTATTCTGTATGCTCTCAGGAGCAGTCTGTATATTGTATGTTAGATTGTAAACTCCTAGGACAGGGCGTAGATTATTCTGTATGCTCTCAGGAGCAGTCTGTATATTGTATGTTAGATTGTAAGCTCCTAGGACAGGGTGTAGATTATTCTGTATGTCCTCAGGAGCAGCCTGTATATTGTATATTAGATTGCAAACTCCGAGGACAGGGTATAGATTATTCTGTATTCCCTCAGGAGCAGCCTGTATATTATATATTAGATTATAAGATCCTAGGACAGGGTGTAGATTATTCTGTATGCTCTCAGGAGCAGCCTGTATATTGTATAGTAGATTGTAAACTCCTAGGAAAGGGTGTAGATTATTCTGTATGCTCTCAGGAGCAGCCTGTATATTGTATATTAGATTGTAAACTCCTAGGACAGGGTGTAGATTATTCTGTATGCTCTCAGGAGCAGCCTGTATATTGTATATTAGAGTGTAAGCTCCTAGGACAGGGTGTAGATTATTCTGTATGCTCTCAGGAGCAGCCTGTATATTGTATATTAGATTGTAAACTCCTAGGACAGGGTGTAGATTATTCTGTATGCCCTCAGTAGCAGCCTGTATCTTGTATAGTAGATTGTAAACTCCTAGGACAGGGTGTAGATTATTCTGTATGCTCTCAGGAGCAGCCTGTATATTGTATATTAGAGTGTAAGCTCCTAGGACAGGGTGTAGATTATTCTGTATGCTCTCAGGAGCAGCCTGTATATTATATATTAGATTGTTATCTCCTAGGACAGGGTGTAGATTATTCTGTATGCTCTCAGGAGCAGCCTGTATATTGTATATTAGATTGTAAACTCCTAGGACAGGGTGTAGATTATTCTGTATGCCCTCAGGAGCAACCTGTATATTGTATATTAGAGTGTAAACTCCAAGGACAGGGTGTAGATTATTCTGTATGCTCTCAGGAGCAGCATGTATATTGTATATTAGAGTGCAAGCTCCTAGGACAGGGTGTAGATTATTCTGTATGCCCTCAGGAGCAGCCTGTATATTGTATATTAGATTGTAAACTCCTAGGACAGGGCGTAGATTATTCTGTATGCTCTCAGGAGCAGCCTGTATATTGTATATTAGAGTGTAAGCTCCTAGGACAGGGTGTAGATTATTCTGTATGCCCTCAGGAGCAGCCTGTATATTGTATATTAGATTGTAAACTCCTAGGACAGGGTGTAGATTATTCTGTATGCTGCCAGGAGCAGCCTGTATATTGTATATTAGATTGTAAACTCCTAGGACACGGTGTAGATTATTCTGTATGCTCTCAGGAGCAGCCTGTATATTGTATATTAGATTGTAAACTCCTAGGACACGGTGTAGATTATTCTGTATGCCCTCAGGAGCAGCCTGTATATTGTATATTAGATTGTAAACTCCTAGGACAGGGCGTAGATTATTCTGTATGCTCTCAGGAGCAGCCTGTATATTGTATATTAGAGTGTAAGCTCCTAGGACAGGGTGTAGATTATTCTGTATGCCCTCAGGAGCAGCCTGTATATTGTATAGTAGATTGTAGACTCCTAGGACAGGGTGTAGATTATTCTGTATGCTGTCAGGAGCAGCCTGTATATTGTATATTAGAGTGCAAGCTCCTAGGACAGGGCGTAGATTATTCTGTATGCTCTCAGGAGCAGCCTGTATATTGTATATTAGAGTGTAAGCTCCTAGGACAGGGTGTAGATTATTCTGTATGCTCTCAGGAGCAGCATGTATATTGTATATTAGAGTGAAAGCTCCTAGGACAGGGTGTAAATTATTCTGTATGCTCTCAGGAGCAGCATGTATATTGTATATTAGATTGCAAGCTCCTAGGACAGGGTGTAGATTATTCTGTATGCTCTCAGGAGCAGCCTGTATATTGTATATTAGATTGTAAGATCCTAGGACAGGGTGTAGATTATTCTCTATGCCCTCAGGCGAATCCTGTATATTATATATTAGATTGTAAACTCCTAGGAGAGGGTGTACATTATTCTATATGCCCTCAGGAGCAGCCTGTATATTGTATATTAGATTTTAAACTCCTAGGACAGGGTGTAGATTATTCTGTATGCTCTCACGAGCAGCCTGTATATTGTATATTAGATTGTAAACTCCTAGGACAGGGTGTAGATTATTCTGTATGCTCTCAGGAGCAGCCTGTATATTGTATATTAGATTTTAAAGTCCTAGGACAGGGTGTAGAATATTCTGTATGCTCTCACGAGCAGCCTGTATATTGTATATTAGATTGTAAACTCCTAGGACAGGGTGTAGATTATTCTGTATGCTCTCAGGAGCAGCCTGTATATTGTACATTAGTTTGTAAACTCCTAGGACAGGGTGTAGATTATTCTGTATGCTCTCACGAGCAGCTTGTATATTGTATATTAGATTGAAAACTCCTAGGACAGGGTGTAGATTATTCTGTATGCCCTCAGGAGCAGCCTGTATATTGTATATCAGATTATAAGGTGCTAGGACAGGGTGTAGATTATTCTGTATGCTCTCAGGAGCAGCTTGTATATTGTATATTAGATTGAAAGCTCCTAGGACAGGGTGTCGATTATTCTGTATGCTCTCAGGAGCAGCCTGTATATTGTATATTAGAGTGTAAGCTCCTAGGACAGGGTGTAGATTATTCTGTATGCTCTCAGGAGCAGCCTGTATATTATATATTAGATTGTTATCTCCTAGGACAGGGTGTAGATTATTCTGTATGCTCTCAGGAGCAGCCTGTATATTGTATATTAGATTGTAAACTCCTAGGACAGGGTGTAGATTATTCTGTATGCCCTCAGGAGCAACCTGTATATTGTATATTAGAGTGTAAACTCCAAGGACAGGGTGTAGATTATTCTGTATGCTCTCAGGAGCAGCATGTATATTGTATATTAGAGTGCAAGCTCCTAGGACAGGGTGTAGATTATTCTGTATGCCCTCAGGAGCAGCCTGTATATTGTATATTAGATTGTAAACTCCTAGGACAGGGCGTAGATTATTCTGTATGCTCTCAGGAGCAGCCTGTATATTGTATATTAGAGTGTAAGCTCCTAGGACAGGGTGTAGATTATTCTGTATGCCCTCAGGAGCAGCCTGTATATTGTATATTAGATTGTAAACTCCTAGGACAGGGTGTAGATTATTCTGTATGCTGCCAGGAGCAGCCTGTATATTGTATATTAGATTGTAAACTCCTAGGACACGGTGTAGATTATTCTGTATGCTCTCAGGAGCAGCCTGTATATTGTATATTAGATTGTAAACTCCTAGGACACGGTGTAGATTATTCTGTATGCCCTCAGGAGCAGCCTGTATATTGTATATTAGATTGTAAACTCCTAGGACAGGGCGTAGATTATTCTGTATGCTCTCAGGAGCAGCCTGTATATTGTATATTAGAGTGTAAGCTCCTAGGACAGGGTGTAGATTATTCTGTATGCCCTCAGGAGCAGCCTGTATATTGTATAGTAGATTGTAGACTCCTAGGACAGGGTGTAGATTATTCTGTATGCTGTCAGGAGCAGCCTGTATATTGTATATTAGAGTGCAAGCTCCTAGGACAGGGCGTAGATTATTCTGTATGCTCTCAGGAGCAGCCTGTATATTGTATATTAGAGTGTAAGCTCCTAGGACAGGGTGTAGATTATTCTGTATGCTCTCAGGAGCAGCATGTATATTGTATATTAGAGTGAAAGCTCCTAGGACAGGGTGTAAATTATTCTGTATGCTCTCAGGAGCAGCATGTATATTGTATATTAGAGTGCAAGCTCCTAGGACAGGGTGTAGATTATTCTGTATGCTCTCAGGAGCAGCCTATATATTGTATAATAGATTGTAAGCTCCTAGGACAGGGTGTAGATTATTCTGTATGCTCTCAGGAGCAGCCTGTATATTGTATATTAGATTGTAAACTCCTAGGACAGGGTGTAGATTATTCTGTATGCTCTCAGGAGCAGTCTGTATATTGTATGTTAGATTGTAAACTCCTAGGACAGGGCGTAGATTATTCTGTATGCTCTCAGGAGCAGTCTGTATATTGTATGTTAGATTGTAAGCTCCTAGGACAGGGTGTAGATTATTCTGTATGTCCTCAGGAGCAGCCTGTATATTGTATATTAGATTGCAAACTCCGAGGACAGGGTATAGATTATTCTGTATTCCCTCAGGAGCAGCCTGTATATTATATATTAGATTATAAGATCCTAGGACAGGGTGTAGATTATTCTGTATGCTCTCAGGAGCAGCCTGTATATTGTATAGTAGATTGTAAACTCCTAGGAAAGGGTGTAGATTATTCTGTATGCTCTCAGGAGCAGCCTGTATATTGTATATTAGATTGTAAACTCCTAGGACAGGGTGTAGATTATTCTGTATGCTCTCAGGAGCAGCCTGTATATTGTATATTAGAGTGTAAGCTCCTAGGACAGGGTGTAGATTATTCTGTATGCTCTCAGGAGCAGCCTGTATATTGTATATTAGATTGCAAACTCCTAGGACAGGGTGTAGATTATTCTGTATGCCCTCAGTAGCAGCCTGTATCTTGTATAGTAGATTGTAAACTCCTAGGACAGGGTGTAGATTATTCTGTATGCTCTCAGGAGCAGCCTGTATATTGTATATTAGAGTGTAAGCTCCTAGGACAGGGTGTAGATTATTCTGTATGCTCTCAGGAGCAGCCTGTATATTATATATTAGATTGTTATCTCCTAGGACAGGGTGTAGATTATTCTGTATGCTCTCAGGAGCAGCCTGTATATTGTATATTAGATTGTAAACTCCTAGGACAGGGTGTAGATTATTCTGTATGCCCTCAGGAGCAACCTGTATATTGTATATTAGAGTGTAAACTCCAAGGACAGGGTGTAGATTATTCTGTATGCTCTCAGGAGCAGCATGTATATTGTATATTAGAGTGCAAGCTCCTAGGACAGGGTGTAGATTATTCTGTATGCCCTCAGGAGCAGCCTGTATATTGTATATTAGATTGTAAACTCCTAGGACAGGGCGTAGATTATTCTGTATGCTCTCAGGAGCAGCCTGTATATTGTATATTAGAGTGTAAGCTCCTAGGACAGGGTGTAGATTATTCTGTATGCCCTCAGGAGCAGCCTGTATATTGTATATTAGATTGTAAACTCCTAGGACAGGGTGTAGATTATTCTGTATGCTGCCAGGAGCAGCCTGTATATTGTATATTAGATTGTAAACTCCTAGGACACGGTGTAGATTATTCTGTATGCTCTCAGGAGCAGCCTGTATATTGTATATTAGATTGTAAACTCCTAGGACACGGTGTAGATTATTCTGTATGCCCTCAGGAGCAGCCTGTATATTGTATATTAGATTGTAAACTCCTAGGACAGGGCGTAGATTATTCTGTATGCTCTCAGGAGCAGCCTGTATATTGTATATTAGAGTGTAAGCTCCTAGGACAGGGTGTAGATTATTCTGTATGCCCTCAGGAGCAGCCTGTATATTGTATAGTAGATTGTAGACTCCTAGGACAGGGTGTAGATTATTCTGTATGCTGTCAGGAGCAGCCTGTATATTGTATATTAGAGTGCAAGCTCCTAGGACAGGGCGTAGATTATTCTGTATGCTCTCAGGAGCAGCCTGTATATTGTATATTAGAGTGTAAGCTCCTAGGACAGGGTGTAGATTATTCTGTATGCTCTCAGGAGCAGCATGTATATTGTATATTAGAGTGAAAGCTCCTAGGACAGGGTGTAAATTATTCTGTATGCTCTCAGGAGCAGCATGTATATTGTATATTAGAGTGCAAGCTCCTAGGACAGGGTGTAGATTATTCTGTATGCTCTCAGGAGCAGCCTATATATTGTATAATAGATTGTAAGCTCCTAGGACAGGGTGTAGATTATTCTGTATGCTCTCAGGAGCAGCCTGTATATTGTATATTAGATTGTAAACTCCTAGGACAGGGTGTAGATTATTCTGTATGCTCTCAGGAGCAGTCTGTATATTGTATGTTAGATTGTAAACTCCTAGGACAGGGCGTAGATTATTCTGTATGCTCTCAGGAGCAGTCTGTATATTGTATGTTAGATTGTAAGCTCCTAGGACAGGGTGTAGATTATTCTGTATGTCCTCAGGAGCAGCCTGTATATTGTATATTAGATTGCAAACTCCGAGGACAGGGTATAGATTATTCTGTATTCCCTCAGGAGCAGCCTGTATATTATATATTAGATTATAAGATCCTAGGACAGGGTGTAGATTATTCTGTATGCTCTCAGGAGCAGCCTGTATATTGTATAGTAGATTGTAAACTCCTAGGACAGGGTGTAGATTATTCTGTATGCTCTCAGGAGCAGCCTGTATATTGTATATTAGATTGTAAACTCCTAGGACAGGGTGTAGATTATTCTGTATGCTCTCAGGAGCAGCCTGTATATTGTATATTAGAGTGTAAGCTCCTAGGACAGGGTGTAGATTATTCTGTATGCTCTCAGGAGCAGCCTGTATATTGTATATTAGATTGTAAACTCCTAGGACAGGGTGTAGATTATTCTGTATGCCCTCAGTAGCAGCCTGTATATTGTATAGTAGATTGTAAACTCCTAGGACAGGGTGTAGATTATTCTGTATGCTCTCAGGAGCAGCCTGTATATTGTATATTAGAGTGTAAGCTCCTAGGACAGGGTGTAGATTATTCTGTATGCTCTCAGGAGTAGCCTATATATTGTATATTAGATTGTAAACTCCTAGGACAGGGTGTAGATTATTCTGCATGCCCTCAGGAGCAGCCTGTATATTGTATATTAGATTGTAAACTCCTAGGACAGGGTGTAGATTATTCTGTATGCCCTCAGTAGCAGCCTGTATATTGTATATTAGATTGTAAGCTCCTAGGACAGGGTGTGCATTATTCTGTATGCTCTCAGGAGCAGCCTGTATATTGTATATTAGATTGTAAGCTCCTAGGACAGGGTGTAGATTATTATTTTTTCCCCTCAGGAGCAGCCTGTATATTGTATATTAGATTATAAACTCCTAGGATAGGGTGTAGATTACTCTGTTTGCCCTCAGGAGCAGCCTGTATATTGTATATTAGATTGTAAACTCCTAGGACAGGGTGTAGATTATTCGGTATGCTCTCAGGAGCAGCCTATATATTGTATATTAGATTGTAAACTCCTAGGACAGGGTGTAGATTATTCTGTATGCTCTCAGTAGCAGCCTGTATATTGTATATTAGACTGTAAACTCCTAGGACAGGGTGTAGATTATTCGGTATGCTCTCAGGAGCAGCCTATATATTGTATATTAGATTGTAAACTCCTAGGACAGGGTGTAGATTATTCTGTATGCCCTCAGGAGCAACCTGTATATTGTATATTAGAGTGTAAGCTCCTAGGACAGGGTGTAGATTATTCTGTATGCTCTCAGGAGCAGCCTGTATATTGTATATTAGATTGTAAACTCTTAGGACAGGGTGTAGATTATTCTGTATGCTCTCAGGAGCATCCTGTATATTGTATATTAGATTGTAAACTGCTAGGACAGGGTGTAGATTATTATTTTTTCCCGTCAGGAGCAGCCTGTATATTGTATATTAGATTATAAACTCCTAGGACAGGGTGTGCATTATTCTGTATGCCCTCAGGAGCAGCCTGTATATTGTATATTAGAGTGTAAACTCCTAGGACAAGGTGTAGATTATTCTGTATGCCCTCAGGAGCAGCCTGTATATTGTATATTAGATTGTAAACTCCTAGGACAGGGTGTACATTATTCTGTATGCTCTCAGGAGCAGCCTGTATATTGTATATTAGAGTGTAAACTCCTAGGACAGGGTGTAGATTATTCTGTATGCTCTCAGGAGCAGCCTGTATATTATATATTAGATTATAAACTCATAGGACAGGGTGTAGATTATTCTGTATGCTCTCAGGAGCAGCCTGTATATTGTATATTAGATTGTAAGCTCCTAGGACAGGGTGTAGATTATTCTGTATGCTCTCAGGAGCAGCCTGTATATTGTATATTAGAGTGTAAGCTCCTAGGACAGGGTGTAGATTATTCTGTATGCTCTCAGGAGCAGCCTGTATATTGTATATTAGATTGTAAGCTCCTAGGAGAGGGTGTGCATTATTCTGTATGCTCTCAGGAGCAGCCTGTATATTGTATATTAGATTGTAAGCTCCTAGGACAGGGTGTAGATTATTCTGTATGCCCTCAGGAGAATCCTGTATATTATATATTAGATTGTAAACTCCTAGGACAGGGTGTAGATTATTCTGTATGCTGTCAGGAGCAGCCTGTATATTGTATATTAGAGTGTAAGCTCCAAGGACAGGGTGTACATTATTCTATATGCCCTCAGGTGCAGCCTGTATATTGTATATTAGATTTTAAACTCCTAAGACAGGGTGTAGATTATTCTGCATGCTCTCAGGAGCAGCCTGTATATTATATATTAGATTATAAACTCCTAGGACAGGGTGTAGATTATTCTGCATGCTCTCAGGAGCAGCATGTATATTATATATTAGAGTGTAAGCTCCTAGGACAGGGTGTAGATTATTCTGTATGCTCTCAGGAGCAGCCTGTATATTGTATATTAGATTGTAAACTCCTAGGACAGGGTGTAGATTATTCTGTATGCTCTCAGGGGCAGCCTGTATATTTTATAATAGATTGTAAACTCCTTGGACAGGGTGTAGATTATTCTGTATGCTCTCAGGGGCAGCCTGTATATTTTATAATAGATTGTAAACTCCTAGGACAGGGCGTAGATTATTCTGTATGCCCTCAGGAGCACCCTCTATATTGTACATTAGAGTGTAAGCTCCTAGGACAGTGTGTAGATTATTCTTTATGCTCTCAGTAGCAGCCTGTATATTGTATATTAGACTGTAAACTCCTAGGACAGGGTGTAGATTATTCTTTTTTCCCATCAGGAGCAGCCTGTATATTGTATATTAGATTATAAACTCCTAGGATAGGGTGTACCTTATTCTGTATGCCCTCAGGAGCAGCCTGTATATTGTATATTAGATTGTAAGCTCCTAGGACAGGGTGTAGATTATTCTGTATGCCCTCAGGAGCAACCTGTATATTGTATATTAGATTGTAAGCTTCTAGGACAGGGCGTACATTATTCTGTATGCCCTCAGGAGCAGCCTGTATATTGTATATTAAAGTGTAAGCTCCTAGGACAGGGAGTAGATTATTCTGCATGCCCTCAGGAGCAGCCTGTATATTGTATATTAGAGTGTAAGCTCCTAGGACAGGGTGTCCATTATTTTGTATGCCCTCAGGAGCAGCATGTATACTGTATATTAGATTGTAAGCTCCTAGGACAGGGAGTACATTATTCTGTATGCTCTCAGGAGCAGCCTGTATATTGTATATTAGATTGTAAGCTCCTCTTGAGCAGGGTGTATTTGTCTTTTCCTTTCCAGGGTCGGCTCTCCTGAGCTTATAATACATGTAGATATACAGTAATATGCAGCAGGACAGACGAGATCCAGGGAAATATCCGATCGCCACAACTGGGGTCAGGAAGGAATTTTTTCCCCCCCTGAGGCAGAACTCTCCGGGGGGTTTCTTCGCCTTCCTCTGGATCTTTGGGTCCAGTGCCTCTCAGCCGGTCCTCAATGACCACAGCCAGTTTTGTGGTCTCTATGGGGCCTGACCTGAAAGTCATTGCGATCATAGTTTAAATTTTTTTAAAGAGCCAGTAATATTTTTATTACAATGTTGCTTATTGTTATTCCAATAAAAAAAAGAAAGAAAATAAGTGTCATGTGAGTTTTTTTGTCTTTACTTTTTTTTTTTACACAGTTACAATGATGGGAGTGATCATTACTACCTTCAATTTTTGACAAGTAGAACCAGGAATTATGGGGGGCACCATTAACAGACTGCAGACCACATATATCTCCACCCATTGTGGTATCATGTCAGTGTCACGCCAGGTGTGAGTGCAACACAGAGGGGAAAGGGAAAGGGAGCCCAGACACTAGGGAAAGGGGGAAGACAACACAGGGGAATAACAACTTAGCTTTAGAAGAACTCCAACAGGGCACACACCCTCAAGACTCCAGAGAGGATGTGATGCTGCTTCAGCCAAGTTCCAAGTAGAAATGAGTATAACCGGCGGCGTCCACCTAGACTCACCAGGTATATATACACCCAGACTAAAGGTAGGTAGTCGATGGGTCATAAACACAGCCTCCTATCTAGGCAGCTGTCTGCATTGCCAAACGTGGAGATCTCCTGCAAACCACTGCAGGGTGACTGTCTGTCACCTCTGACACACCCGTGACAGTACCCCCCCTGTACGAGTGGCCTCAGGACATTCAGGACCGGGTTTCTTAGGAAAAGAGGTGTGAAAAGAGTGAACCAATCTGGGAGCGTTCACCTCTGACACTGAAACCCATGTCCTCTCCTCCGGACCATAGCCTTTCCAGTGCACCAAGTATTGCAAAGAACGACGTTGGAGACGAGAATCTACTATCCTCAAAATCTCGAACTCCAAATTACCATCAACCATTACTGGGGGCGGTGGTAGAGGTGAGGGCTCAAGAGGTTCTACGTACCTTTTGAGTAAGGACCTGTGGAACACATTGTGAGCTTTAAGGGCCCTAGGAAGCCAGAAGAAACTCTGCTTGGTTAATGACGGCGATAATTTTGTAGGGACTAATAAACCTAGGTCCCAGCTTCCAAGAAGGAACTTTCAATCTTATATTCTTGGTAGACAACCATCACAAAGTCATTCACATTCAGGTCCGGACCTGGCAAGCATTTTCTGTCAGCCATACATTTATACCTGTCACTCATGGTCTTCAAATTACACAGAACACCCTGCCACACCGAGGAGAGCGACGAAGCAAACCGTTCCTCTTCAGGAACTCCTGAAGCTCCTCCCCCACTGAAAGTGCCAAACTGTGGATGATAACCGTATGCACTAAAAAACGGCGACCTGCCAGTGGATTCTTGACGATAATTATTGATGGGAAATTCTGCCAGCAGTAAGTAGGATGCCCAATCCTCCTGATTTTTGGAGACGAAACACCTGAGGTATGTCTCCAAGTTCTGATTGACCCGATCGGTCTGACCATTCGACTGAGGGTGGAAGGCAGAAGAAAAGGTCAGCTGCACCCCCAGTCGAGAACAGAATGCCTTTCAGAACTTGGAAACAAACTGGGTCCCGCGATCAGACACCACATCGGAGGGCGCCCCTTGAAGCTTCACATTTCATTTATGAACACCTGAGCAAATGTCTTAGCACTGGGAAGTGCAGGTAAAGCGATGAAGTGAACCATTTTACTGAACCTATCTACTACTACCAAAACCACCGTTTTGCCTGCAGAAACCGGTAGGTCAGTAATAAAATCCATGGACAAGTATCAGTCGGACGGGTGTGCGAAAACATAGAACACGCACAAATACTACAAGCAGCTACATGTTCAATTACATACCGATGCAACCCCGACCACCAAAAAACGATGAGAGAGGAGGTCCGCGGTTGCTTTACCACCTAGATGCCCAGCAAGCACAGAGTTATGATGTTCCTTGATTACTTTACGGTGCAGATCAGGTGGTACAAATAACTTTCCTGAAGGGCAGGAGGCAGGGGCGTCCCCCTGAGCATCCAGCACCTCACCCTCCAGTTCAGGAAACAGAGCCAAAATAACTACCCCTTTCTGTAATATCGGGGCAGGGTTCTCATGGTCACCACCACCAGGGAAGCTTCGGGACAAAGCATCAGCCTTGACGTTTTTGACCCCTGGATGAAAAGTGACAACAAAATTGAACCTAGTAAAAAACAGTGACCATCTGGCTAGCCTAGGGTTCAGACGTTTAGCTGACTGGAGATATGACAGGTTCTTATGGTCAGTAATAACAGTAATAGGATGGACAGCCCCCTCCAACCAGTGTTGCCATTCCTCGAATGCCAATTTGATCGCCAAAAGTTCCCCATTACCCACGTTATAATTTCGCTCAGCCGAAGACAATTTTTTAGAAAAGAAGGCGCATGGACGCCATCTACCAGGGGATGAACCCTGAGACAACACAGCCCCAACCCCAACATCCGAAGCATCGACCTCCACAATAAAGGGTTGAGAAACATTGGGTTGACTGAGAATAGATGCAGTGGCAAAATGATTCTTTAAGGTAGAAGAAGCCTGGAGGGAAGCCTCCGACCAGTTGGAAAAATCAGACCTCTTCTTAGTCATGTCAGTAAGGGGATTCACTACAACTGAGTAATATTGGATGAATTTCCTGTAAAAATTAGTAAAGCCCAGAAAATGTTGTAGGGCCTTCAGGTTCTCGGGACGTTCCCAGTCAAGGACTGCACGGATCTCCTCCGGATCCATCCGAAAACCTGAAGATGACAACAAGTACCCCAAAAACTGCACTGAAAAGCAAAAACACATTTTTCTAGTTTGGCATAAAGTTTGTTATCCCTTAATATCTGGAGCACCTGCTTAACATGCCCCAGTTGGGTCTCAAAATCAGATGAATAAACCAAAATATCGTCCAGATAGACCTCCACAAACCTCCCCACCAAATGATGAAAAATATATTTTATGAAATGCTGGAATACCGCAGGCGCATTGGTCAAACCAAAAGGCATAACCAGACTCTCGAAATGACCTTCTGGTCTCTTCCATTCGTCCCCCTCTCTGATTCTAACCAGATTGTAGGCTCCCCTTAAATCCAACTTGCAGAATACCTTAGCTCCCACAAGCTGGCTGAACAAATCAGGAATCAGAGGAAGAGGGTATGGATGACGGATGGTAATTTGATTTAATTCACGGAAATCTAAACAGGGACGTAGACCGCCATCTTTTTTTTTTCACAAGGAAGAACCCTGCCGCCTCGGGCGAAGATGAGGGTCTGATATGTCCCTTCTCCTGACTTTCCGCAATGAAAACCTTCATGGCTTGTCTCTCAGGGCCTCAAAGATTATATAGTCTGGACTTTGGTAGTTTAGCTCCGGGGGTCAGGTTAATAGAACAGTCATAAGCACGATGAGGAGGTAAATCTTGACACCCCTTTTGAGAAAAAACGTCCTCAAAACCAGACAGAAAAACAGGCAGTATCCCAGTAGAGACAGCAGTAATAGAAACATTCAGACAGTTCTCATGGCAGTAATCTCCACGGTTTGCCAATCCACCAACGGATTATGTTTAACAAGTCAGGGGATACCTAAAACAATCGGAGTAGGGAGATTTCTCAAAACATAGCAAGGGATGATTTCACAATGAACTGACCCCACCCTCAGTTTTACATTATGTACAATTTGAGTAAATGCTTTTTGTGCAAGTGGCGCTGAGTCAATGGCAAAGATGGGAATAGGTTCAGCTAAAGCACAGCAAGCAAGACCATGAGGTTTCACAAACTCAGCATCAACCATGCTGACCCCAGCTCCACTGTCAACAAACACAGAATTTTTTTTCGTTTTTGCTCTTTAGCACCACCTCTGCTGTCAGGACAAAGCGGGAACTGCCGTTAGGCCACAAATGCACCCCTTGTTTATCCAACTCCAGACTACCGAGAGTTAAACGAGTCTCCTTTTGTTTAGAAATTGAAGAACAGATCTCAACAAAGTGTCCCTTTTCCCACAAAAAAACATATGCCTCTTTTCTTGTGAATCTCCGGGGAGATGTATGATGTAGAGACACCCCCTAACTGCATAGGTTCCTCCACCTCCCCAGTACTAGTTCACCCCAAGACCGTTCCCTTGGCAAAGGTACTCAACCTCGACAAGAAGGCCCCGGAGAGGAAGGTTACACCCGTCTATCCCGAAGGTGCCTATCCAGACGTATGGCCAAAGACATGGCAGCCTCCAAGGACTGAGGGGTATCATATACAGCCAAGGCATCTTTCAACCTTTCAGTAAGCCCCTCACAAAATTGACTTTTAAGGGCTGAGTCATTCCATTTGGAATGCGTTGCCCATCTACGGAATTCCGAACTGTACGTTTCCACTGACCAAATCCCCTGCTGAAGGAGACGTAGCTTAGAGTGGCACGGTCAGGGTCATCATAGATGAGGGCAAGAGCTCCAAAAAACCCCTCCACAGACTGTAGATAAACTGAGTCCTGCAGTAACGAAAACGCCCATGACTGAGGATCCTCCTGCAGTAGAGAGATCACAATACCAACCCGTTGCTCCTCATTACCGGAGGAGTAGGGACTAAGTTTGAAGTACAATTTGCATGTCTCCTTAAACACAAAAAACTTGTCCCTACCTCCTGAAAACCTGTCCCGAAGGGCAACCTTGGGTTCAGACTGGACAGGTCTACCAGCAGAAATCCCTACATTGGTGGCCTGTTTTAAAAGGAATCAGAATAAAAATTATTTTTTAGAGGTTTTTTCATGTTTACACATATTCTAGTTACCTCTATTTCAATAGAGCTTTTTGTACGTTCAAACCGATTTTAGAGTATGGCAAGCTTTCTCTCAGGTCCAATAAACACAGAGAAGTGGGTGGAGGAGGCCAATCAGGTGTTTTCCATGATTGGAGCCCCATACGAGAGCAGTGAGAGTCCTTCCCTAAAAACCCTCTTTAAAGATCTGTATTCATCGTATAAATCTAATATAAAAACTTGGTGGGAAATAAAAGGCCTAGAAAACTATATAAAGAATCGTATTGTACCAAAAGGATTGAGAATCACGATTCAACCATCACCTCGTACTGCCAGCATTCAATTACTGGCAGTCTGGGCAAAAGAATCAGTTGAATTCTCACTTAGATTTATGGAAATCCTCCTCAGGGAGGAAAAAACATTACTAGAGGACTCGACTAAAAAAATTGAACAAATTAATAGAGAAGGCCCAAAAATATAAAGCAGATCCAGACTTTAATAGAAAAGAAAACTCATTACAATCCACTGTTGAGAAGTTTCAATCTATTCTCAAAGAGAGAAAACATAATCAATTTACACGTGATCTGGCTGAATTTAAAGAGAATCAAGCTTACAACTTTGATCCGAGACCCACAACTGATGCTTCATCATCAGATATTGAAACATCAGATACTGAGAGAGGAGATAAAATTAGGGGAGGACTCTCACGTGGTGGAGGCAGACCCTACAAGACAAGATGGCAAGGAAGGCACAGACCAAGGCAGGGGGTCGCATGGAGAGAGGGTCCCCAAAATACGGACATAGATACATGTTCACCATCCTCATCCACCTCTACCTCACAACTATTTTTTTTAGGAAGGAGGGCACCTCTAAATTACGATCTGAGAAAAAGACCTTGATGGATAAGGGCCAAATTATTAATCTGACTTCTTATAAACTTTCAAGAGAAGAATATTTGGTCCTCCAAAAAGGGCTAAATTATGTGCCAACCAACCCATTTAACTGTTTTAATTGGGTCAAGGATATTAACCTCTTTGGACGTAATTTGAAATGGAAATTATTTTTTCAAAATCATGACAGGGAGCAATGCCACAAACTGGGGCTGGCCGATGACGACATTGAGTCCTATCGAGCACTAACAGGACTCCTACAGGAAGGGACTAGGGAAGAAGCAAGGGTAAGGGGGAAAGGGCCCTTTACGGACCTAAAAAATAGGAGTACAAGGATGCCTCCGAATAATGAGATTACCAGTATTGATATTTTCACGTATTTGGTTGAACAAGACTTGTGTAAAATTCCAAGAGACAGTGGCCAATGTTCCAATTTATCCACTGAGGAATTACAAGCTTTGAGGAAACTGGAAAATAACAAACATCTGATAATAAAAGCATCAGATAAGGGAGGTAACCTTGTATTGATGGATCATACTAAATACCTTACAGTGTGTCAGATGATATTGAAAGATAAAGACACATATGAAGTCCTCCCAAAGAACCCAACTAGCATTTATACCTCAAAATTGATTGCTATTCTGGATGGCGCAAAAGAAAAAGGTCTAATTTCAAATAATGAATTTTTGTACCTTAAACCTGATATACCAACGATACCCACTTTTTATGCTCTTCCAAAGATCTATAAGGAGTGAATCCGTTAAAGGACCACCCCATAGTTGCTGGCATTGACACTCTGTCTCAAAATATTGGCATTTATATTGATAAGGTTTTGCGCCCATTTGTTGTATCCCTGCCATCTTACGTTCGGGATACATCTCATCTCTTGACCCAATTGGAGGGTGTTGCTGTGGAGGAAACCACCTATTTAGCCTCCATTGATGTGGAGGCCCTCTACAGCAGCATCCCTCATGAAGCTGGAATCCAGGCGGTGAGACACTTCCTGAAAATGAGGGCAGTAGAATGCGATGATCATAATAGACTGATAGAGGACCTGTTGCGCTTTACCCTCACTCACAACTACTTTCTCTTTAATGACAAGTACTTCCACCAGCTCAGGGGCACGGCAATGGGGAGTCCCTGTGCCCCCACGTATGCCAATCTGTTCCTGGGCTGGTGGGAGGAAACAATAATTTTTGGAGAGGAGGATCAATGGTGGCATCCACACATCGGCCTTTGGGCCAGATAAATTAATGATATTTTGGTATTCTGGTCTGGTACAGAGGTTGAGTTCAAACGGTTCATGGGTACCATTAATATCAATGGACTGGGACTTAGCTTCACATATGAATGCCAGATTGATAATATAGCCTTCCTTGACTTGAGAATAAGGAAGGAGAAGGATGGATCGATCAGTACATGTACATATCGTAAACCGACTGCAACAAATAGCCTTCTGAAGTGGGATAGCCACCATCCCGAGGCTCTAAAGCGTGGCATTCCAAAAAGCCAATTTTTACGTGTGAGGAGAAATTGCAGTAATATCGGCACCTTTAGAGAACAGGCCACAGATTTATATACTAGGTTCCATGAAAGGGGATATCCGTCCCAAGTCCTGGATAGATCCTATTCAGAGGCCTTGTTTAGGAGTAGAAGGTCACTTCTTGCCATTTCTAAAAAAGACAAACCCCAGGGAAAGGACACTCTAAGAATAATAGGCACCTTTGATAATCAATCAGAGAGGGTGTCTAGAATTCTTAGGAAACATTGGGGGGTTTTGCTAGCAGATCTAAATGTCAAAGACCTAATCCCCCCCGTTCCGAGTATTACATACAGAAGGGGTAAATCTATTGGTGACCGCCTGGTACATAGCCTGTATCAGAAACCAACTAAACCTGGTACCTGGCTAGAGAGAAAGCCTTGTGGATATTACAGATGTGGCAGCTGTAGTAGGTGCGAGTGGATGAATGTTTGTAAAACCTTCACCAGCTCAACCACTGGTAGGCAATTTTCTTTGACAGATTTTGGCAACTGTAGGTCGACGGGGGTTGTGTATAAAGCGACATGTACTTGTCCAAAGGATTATGTGGGTAAAACCACTAGAGAGATACGAGTGCGGGTGGGTGAGCATTTAGGAGACATTAGGAATAAGCGTGACACCCCCATTGCACGTCATATGAATGAGCTACATGGCGGACGACTCAAGGAAATATCATTTAATATGATTGAACGCATAAGACTAAAAACAAGGGGGGGTGATCTGAATAAGATAATCCTCAGAAAAGAAACTGAATGGATTTTCAGATTAAAATCAGTGGCCCCTAAGGGGCTAAATGAGCCGCTTTCCTATACATGCTTCCTATAGAAGCCCCACTGTGCGTTTTCTCTCTATGCCTGTATATTTTTAGCCTGATACCTGCTTGGTTTACTTCCACCCATGTCCTGATATATGGGGATACACGGCTGAGAGGATGTCTTCTCTATACCTCCAAGGTGGAGGTTCCCCATTGGGGGAAGAATATTAGATATATTAAATCTACATATATTAATCTTTAATTTCCCTGAGTGGATCAAAAAATCTACTATCCCCTCCTCTCCTTTCTATTATTTTTATGATCTCCATAGGGACTAGAACTTCCCTGGGCCGTAGTGAGTTTGTTATGTATATATATAAGTATACTTGATAAAGATACTATTTTCCTGTAATTGGATCATGAGGAGTTATTATTATCATAACTATTAAGCCAGGAATGATTGTAGGCGGGGAAGTATTTTCTCTATCGTCGCAATATTGATGTGGTTATCCCAGGGAGATGCGTGCGCAGTAATCTCCTGCGCCTCACCCTGGAACGCAAGTATGGAGACCTTCCCGGAAGTGACGGTGAGACGCAGGCGCGAACTAGTCAACCCCCTTTGTGGGTCATCGTGGAAAGCAAACGTCATTTCCGGTTTAGAAAGCGATGCGTCCTGCTCGTTGACGACGCAACCTCTAGCGTCCTGGGTACTGGGCATGCGCAGTCTCAATCTGCAGACAGGAGACAACACAGGATGGGGAGGATGGTATCAGAAGTAGATGTATGAGATTTACGGGGCTATGATTGAGCACGATATTTAAATACAGCCATGGCACATACTAGCATAGCCTGCCATATCCTTCATTGAGCGACATCTTCACTCATGATTTTCTGGAGCTCTGTACATTTGGCCTCCTGATGAACCTACAGGAAGGGGAAACGCGTTGGGGTGATTTCCAGAATATGAGATAAGTTTGCCATTATGCTGCATTCTCTATTTATCTATTAGCATAGTATGAAAATGTATTTGAATAGGCAGTCACTCATTACCTGTTTATAACTCACATTATCAGGGTCTAGAAGGGAAAGTGAGGGACAGCCGCCGTTGAATGGGGGGCGCCAGATTCGTATACTAGGGTGCCAACCTCCATGACAGGCAGTATCAGTTGAGGCTTTTTAAGATAGGGCAGTTTTAAGTCTATATTGTATATGAATGTTTATCATGTTTAAGACTTCACTGACCCATGTGTGATTATCTATTTCTATTTTTGACTCAATGCTAAGTAGTCCCTAAGGGATTTTGGACGGATCTTGATATAATCATGAACCTTCTTACTTGCATATCACAGGGGTTTTTTGGTGTGTTTTAAAAGGAATCAGAATAAAAATTATTTTTTTGAGGTTTTTTCATGTTTACACATATTCTAGTTACCTCTATTTCAATAGAGCTTTTTGTATGTTCAACCTTGGGTTCAGACTGGACAGGTCTACCAGCAGAAATCCCTACATTGGTGGCCTGTAACCAGTGATACTGCTACTGAACCTCACAGCGGAGGTCATTCACCTCCAGAGACAGACAGCGGAACTGCTCTGCGAGCTCTGCAACTGATCCCATACTAAAGGGAGTAAGGAAAAAGAAGGTGCACGCCCAAAAACACACAAAGAAAAAAAAAATGTCAATCTTGTTTCTTTTTTTTTTTTTCAAAATGTGCTCGGCCAGTTATAATGTCACAACAGGTGTGAGTGCAACACAAAAGGGAAAGGGAGCCCAGACACTAGGGAAAGGGGGAAGACAACACAGGGGAATAACAACTTAGCTTTAGAAGAACTCCAACAGGGCACTCAAGACTCCAGAGAGGACGTGATGCTGATTGAGCCAAGTTCCAAGTAGAAATGAGTATAACCAGCGATGCCCACCTAGACATATCAGTTTTATATACACCCAGACTAAAGGGAGGTAGTTGATGGGTCCTAAACACAGCCTCCTATCAAGGTAGCTGTCTGCATTTCCAAATGTGGAGATCTCCTTCAAACCACTGCTGGGCGACTGTCTGTCACCTCTGACACACCCGTGACAGTCAGCTCCTGTCCCAAGATACATTACAAGTGTTATGGGGGCCGATCTCTGTGATGGGGGCAGGACACTAAAATAGTGTATGGCCTACACAATAAACTACCTGATAGAAGACTGAAGACCAGGACACAGAGCCGCCGAATACAAGAGACACAGTGTCGGACTGGGGTGCCAAGGGCCCACCAGTAACCAAACTCCAGGGCCCCACTTTTCAGCTACATGCAAATGTGACATTATCCTCAATCACAAATTTATATAACAATGAGCTGGGTAGATTGTTACATGAATAAGATGCTGCCTTTGTCTGTACATAGTTGTAGCATCGGCGTCTCTGCCCCCTGCCAGGCAGAGACGCCGTCCCTCTCACCTCCTCGCTCCCCCAGCGCTCCTCTTCCTGCTGCTGCTGTCGGCGCGCGCTGCTTCCCGGGCACTGTGCTTGGGGCGCGCGTGCGCTCCCTCTCTCTTAAAGGGGCCGCGCGCGCCGTCCTAAGGAGTCCCCGGCCAATAGCCAGAGGACCTCCCATATATAAGGCACCTCCTCCAAGCCCGAGGTGCCCGAGCAATAGTTGTTGCACAGTATACTTACCTCTGCTTCAGCCCTCAGGTCCAGTCGCCAGCCTGACTACTGTTCCAGTCCGCCAGCCTGACTACTCTCCAGCCCGACAGTCTGTCTTCCGTTCAACCCGCCAGTCTGTCTATGGGCAAGTCCGCCTGCTTACCAGGAAGCACCTGCCAGTTACCTGCCTGCTACCTGCCGTGCCTGCTAGCCCACTCACCTGGGAGCACTCGCCTGTTACCTGCTTGTTACCTGCTAGCCTACCTGGAGGCTCGGCCGTCACTTGCCGTGACCACCTGTCTGCTAACCTAGAGACTTCTGCCTGCTCTGCCGTCACGTGCCGTGACCACCTGTCAGCTAACCTAGAGACTTCTGCCTGCTCTGCCGTCACGTGCCGTGACCACCTGTCAGCTAGCCTGCTTGTTGCGCCCATCCGCTATACCGGTCAGTCCCAGTCATCTGACCCGTGGGAGCCACCTGCTCTCTTACAAGGTCGTCCCAAGAGTAGCACCTGGTCCCTCTGCTCGGTCCCTCCCTGGTCACGGAGTCGTTAGCCGACGTACGACCAGGGTCGGTCTGTGTTGATACTTAGTTACGCCCCTCTGGGTCCCTCCTTGCACCGTGGCACAGAGGTTCCACCACCCGGATCCGTAACAATAGTGATTCAAGTTTATAGTGCCAAGTACTGATCATATAAGAGGGTGGTGTCCCACTCCTGCACAGGGGCCCACCGGAGGATTCTCCAGTGGGCCAGTCCAAACTTGTAAATAACCGTTGATTGTTAAGAATATCTGCAGTCATTTAACGCGGATCACTGATTGTAAATGCCCAATAAAGTAGCACACTGCAACGCTAAGTATGCGAACATGAAATATATGAAATTTGAATAGCATTACTGCTCTAGAAAATAGAAATAAATGAGAAATCTTAGCGAATAAATTGGCCAATTTATGTGTATCTGGTAGCCGCGATAAGGCATTTCTCAAAATACCAGGACCCTACTAATGTGAATACCTCTCTAAGGGACATCCGTCTGCTTATGTGTGGGAAAGTAAGATCCTACTGCAATTAAAACCACCTGTGGCATAGAGGTGGAGTACTTATTCAAAGCTTAAACATAGAATTATAAGTATAGTATTTTATGAAGGTAGCGGCTCCTAGTAAGCACCTGTTCACACCTATTTCTTGTATTGGTAGTGCCATCAGTTTTTTCTGTTTCTATGTAGTTTTCTTATATTTCATGTATAATATATGAATTTGATTATACTTATTGTGTATTTATTGTCACCTTCATTTTATGTATTTTATTTAATATATATTTTTCATTCTATGCATCCCTTTGAGTATTTCACATATTTCAATTCATCATGTTTTTTAATTCACCACACATACACATAACAATGAATTACATACAGTATATATACATATTTTTTCACATATTCATATATATCTTAAATACATAATTTTTTCTACATACGATCTTTCAATATACCATAAAATCCTCTCAGCACATTTATTCATATACATTCATACATGGCTTATTTAATTAATACAAATGATCCATGTTATTGTGTCTTAAAACCGTTTTATTTTTGCACACCTATAAATTCATAGTATACTCTATTCGGCACTGACCTTTCCACATGTTCCCTGCAGTGTAGATGGGTGCGCGCATGTAGGATAGACTAATTTCCTGGTTCTTCCCGACATGGGCAATGTGACCGCTGACGTTTGTGCTGCTACGCAACCCAGCGCTTGCGGGTCACGGACCATGAACGGAAGTCCACACTTCATAGGAAGTCGTCATCTGACTGCGCGCCGAGTACCATCTGACTTCCGGTCGGCGACAATTGAATGAACAGCTGCAAGTGCTGTTCGGGTGGTCAGTAACCCCTATATATGGCTTCCAATACACATCTAACATTGCGCTCCCTGAAGAAGGCTGACGAAACGCGCGTCGGAGCGGCGGGTCCTCCGGTTGGTTTACCTCCCTATTCCACCAGGTAATGGACATTATGGAAAACACTGTTCATGTGACCACATGTGGGTAAAGTACATCCTGACCTATTTATGTGAGCCATTAACATCAATCTTATTCTTAAATACACATTTTTGTGCAACTCTATTTTTTGGTCTGTTATAGCCACTGGGTCCAATACATATAACCCAGTCCCACACTCTTGTTTTAGTGTTTTGTGATCCATTTGCATGGTATATGTGATTCACTTGTATTCTGACGATGCCCACCTTTTGTATATGAAGCTACTGGTGTTTTTTATCAAGTTTTTTTATTGTGTCATGACTTTATTCAATAAAGGTTACATTTTATGATCTAATATACTCATTTTTCTGCATTTTTGGATTAGCATCCTATAAGAAAGTTGTCGTTATATTCACCGGGAAATGTCATTTTAACATTTTACTACCTTATCTGGCCATGTGGTGTGTGACATGATCAGACACATCCTGTTTCATTTATGAAGGAGGGACTCTGAAAGTCACAAACTCTATTTTTATAGGGCTTACTATTATTAAAGGGTCAGCAGTCGGCTATGCTTTGTTGTTCCCATTATTAAGGAGGGGGTCTCCTATACTGTTATTGCGTATGCAGTGACTGCAATGCTGCCAAAAATTTGGACGCACCCCAATACCCATTTGAAGAGACATAGAGGAGAGTCTCAGTAAAAAAATGTTCCCATTATAAAGGAGTGGGTCTCCTATAGTGGTAATGCCCACACAGTCACTGCAAGGGCTTCCAAAATTTGGGAAAAACCTCCATAACAATTTAAAGACACATAGAGCTGGGCCACAGTGACAACATATTCCCATTAGAAAGGAGAGGGTCTGCTATACAGTTATAGGGTATGCAGTGAGTCCATTGGCTGCCAAAATTTAGGAAAACCCCCACTAATAATTTAAAGACACATAGAGCTGGGCCACAGTAACAACATGTTTCCATTAAAAAGGAGATGGTCTGCTATACAGTTATAGGGTATGCAATGGGTCCAACGGCTGCCAAAATTTAGGAAAAACCCACTAACAATTTAAAGACACATAGAGCTGGGCTACAGTAATAACATGTTCATATTAGAAAGGAGAGGGTCTGCTATACAGTTATAGGGTATGCAGTGGGTCCAACGGCTCCCAAAATTTAGGAAAAACCCTACTAACAATTTAAAGACTCATAGAGCTGGGTCACAGTAACGACATGTTCCCATTAAAAGGAGTGGGTCTCCCATACTATTTGCCTATGCAGTGAATGCAACGGCCACCAAAAATTTGGAGGAACTCTAAAGTCCCTTGCAAGAGACATAGATATGGTGATATGGTAGATATGGTGGTGGAGGATGAGGAGAAGGAGGAGGACAAGAGCAAATAGACAAAATCAGGAAGCATATACCCATGTCTGGGTGTGAAGATGCATGGGAATAGAGTTACACCTCCCAAGAAAAAGACACTGTATTTGAGTTTATGTTATGCTGCTATCATTCGGTGGTTTTGAGAAGTCTGGCCCAATCCAGCCCTTGTTCATTTTTATAAGAGTCAACCTGTCAGCATTTTCAGTTGATAGGCGGATCCCCCTATTGGTTATAATTCCACCAGCGGCACTAAAAACCCGCTCTGACAAAACGCTAGCGGCAGGGCAGGCCAGGAACTCCAAGGCGTAGAGAGCCAGTTCATGCCACGTGTCCAGCTTGGATACTCAATAATTACAAGGCACAGAGGAATCACGGAGGACGTTGGTACGGTCGGCAAGGTACTTCCTCACCATCTTCTGAAACTTTTCCCTCCTTGTGAGAGTACCTCGCGCCTCAGGGCCTATGCGATGGGAGGGTCTGAGAAAACTGTCCCAGAACTTTGACAGTGTTCCCCTGCCTCTGCTGGATTGCATTTGTGACTCTCTCGCCTGTACTCCTTACTCATCGAACGAACTGTGACCTCTGCCGCCAGCGTTTTCAGAAGGGAATTTTTTTTAATAATTCTGCAACAAAGGCATTCTGGTACTGCCCCATTTTATTAGGCCTGTCTGGTCATGGGAATAAGAGTCAGAAAGTTCTCCTTGTAGCGTGGGTCTAGAAGTGTCACCAACCAGTAATGACTGTCACCCAAAATTTGGAGAACGCGAGGGTTAGGGGAAAGGCAGTGTAACATAAACTCAGCCATGTGTGCCAGACTGCTAACAGGCAAGACTTCCGTGTCCTCACCAAGAGGACGACTGACCATGCTCTCCTCCTCATCCTCCTCCTCCATATCCTCAGCCCATCCACGCTGAACAGACAGTATGACAATTGTGCAGGTAGTACTGTCTATAGCGCAGGAAACTAGCTCCTGTTCTTCCTCCTCCTCCTCTTCCTCATTGTCACCCAATCCACCTTAGGATGAGATGAGGCTGGACTGTGTGGAATCACCCTGTATGGTTCCTTGCTCCATCTCATCGTGCTCCGCCTGCAATGCATCCTCTTTAATTATGAGCAGAGAGCGTTTCAGAAGACAGAGAAGCGGGATGGTGATGCGTCATCGCCGCTCACCATCTTGGTTGAGTCCTCAAAGTTTTGGAGGATGGTACAGATGTCTGACATCCACGTCCACTCCTGGGGTCTTATGTGTGGAGTCTGACCTAAATACCAACGGCCTTGTTGATGCTCGTAGTCAACAACTGCCCTCTTCTGCTCACAAATCCTTTCAAACATCTGCAATGTAGAGTTTCAACGCGTGGGGAGATCGCACACCAGTCAGTGAACTGGAAGCTGCAAACGCTGCTGAAGCAAGACAAGGGCCGTGGAAGCTGTAGTTGACTTTCTAAAATTGGCACACATGCGGTGTACTTTGAGAAGCAGAGCCAGCAGACCCGGTTAGGTTTTGAGAAACTGCTGAACCACAAGGTTGAGCACATGGGCCAGGCATGGTACGTGTGTGAGCTCACCTCGCTTCAGAGCCGTCACCAGGTTCCAGGCATTGTCACACATGACCATGCCTGGCTGTAGATTCAGCGGTGACAGCCACAGATCTGCCTGCTCTTTCAGAGCTGTCCACAACTCTTCAGCGGTGTGCGGTTTGTCGCCTAAGCATATTAGCTTCAGCACAGCCTGTTGCCGATTGGCCGAGGCAGTGCTTCCAGCTTCTGACTGATGTGGGCATTTCGAGATGGAGGCTGAAGAGGAGGAGGAGGAAGATGAAGTGCAGGCGCTGTGGAATGTAGGGGCAACACTGATAGACCCAAGGCCCGCAATCTTCGGTGTCGGGAGGACGTGTTCCGTCCCAAGGTCCAACTGGGTCCCAGCTTCCACTTTATTAACCCAGTGTGCCGTCAGCAAGATGTACCGTCCCTGTCCACAAGCACTTGTCCACGTGTCCGTGGTTAGTTGGATCTTCCCAGTAACTGTGTTTTTGAGGGCACGGCTAATGTACTGGGACACATGCTTGTGTAATGCGGGGACGACACACCGGGAGAAATAGTGGCGGCTGGGGACCGAGAACCGAGGGACGGCCACCACCATCAGGTTGCGGAAAGCTTCTGTCTCCACGAGCCTAAAAAACATTTCGAGCGTAAGCATTCGCGAAATGTGTGAGTTTAGTAGTGTGGCCTGTGGGTCATTGGCTGCGTATTTGCACTTGCGCTCCAAGGACAGGGTTAGGGACAACTAAACACTGCAATGGGACAAGGACGTGGACACTGATGGTGGTAGTTGCGAGTGTGCAACTACAGGTGCAGGGCGGGAGGCATCTTCGCATGAGCCATGGACAGGGGATTGGCGTGTATGCACAACAACAGAATAAGCAGTGGTGTCACCCGCAGACACTGTTTCTAGACTCTGGCGTTTGCCCCTCCTACTTGGGTGCCTTGCTATCATGTGCCTGAGCATGCTGGTGGTGGTCAGGCTGCTAGTTTTGCTACCTCTGCTGATGCTGGCCTGGCAGATGGTGCAAATGACCTTTCTGGGGTTATCTGCAGAGTCTTTAAAAAAGACCCATAGTCGGGAAGCCCAAACAGTAGTGATGGGCGAGCACTAAAATGCTCGGGTGCTCGATTCTCGGGTCGAGCAAATTGGAATACTCGGGTGCTCGACCCGAGCAACAAGCCCAATGTAAGTCTATGGGAAACTCGAGCAGTTTTCAGGCGACTCCCCCCGGCGGTCTGCGGAGGGCCTAAAAATTGCCCACATCGATGGGAACAGTGCTCAGATGACATGGGAACAGCATGGGGAAGATCCCTGGAAGCATTTCTGACTCCCAGGTCACTGCTATCACCAACATTGTCAGAGTATTACGCCACTCCTCCACACCTTGGGCTATGTTCACACGTAGCGTTTTTGATGTGTTTTTGCACTTTCTTTCAACCAAGACAAATGCATTCACTGGGAAATGTCGTTTTAACATTTTACAACCTTATCTGGCCATGTGGTGTGTGACACATCATCAGACACATGCATACAGTGCTGAAAAGACATGGGAACAGCATGGGGAAGACCTCTGGAAGCATCTCTGACTCCCAGGTCACTGCCTAAAAGTGTGCCCATCATAAGTGATCCTTGGCGCATGCGAAGATGCCTCCCGCCATGCACCTGTCATTGCAGACTTGCAACAATCACCGTCCACGCCCTTGTCCCAGTGCAGCGTTCAGTTGTCCCTACCCCATTCCTTGGAATGCAAGCGCAAGTATGCAGCCAGCCACCCACCCACAGGCTGCAATACTATACTGCTAAATTTTTTTTGTGGAGGCGGAAGCTGTCCACAAACTTATGGTGGCGCCGACCGGGTATCCATACTCGGTCCCCAGCCGCCACTATTTCTCCTGGTATCATCTCCGCCTTCCCCAAGCACGGGTTCCACAACATTACCCGTGCTCTCCCCAGTGCACTTACTGGGAAGGACTGCCTAACGATCAACACTTTGTCAAGTAAATGTGGCCAGGGACGGTACAGAGCCAGTCCACAGCTTTTTTTGCTGAGTTGTATTTCGCCACAGCCATATTCTTTAGCTTGGTGAAAGGGATAGGGAAAGCATATCTACCCAGCTGTCATTTCTCCCAGGAAGTCCTCTAAAGCTGCTTTCACTTGAAATGTAGCCTTTTAGGCTCGTGGAGGCGGAAGCTTTTCACAACCTCATGCCGGCGGCGGCTGGGTGTCCATACTCGGTTCCCAGCTGCCACTGTTTCTACCGGTATCGTCTTCGCCTTCTACAAGCACGGGTCCCTCAACATTACCAGTGTCCTCCCCAGTGCACTTACTGGGAAGGACCGCCTAACCACAAACACGTGGTCAAGTGAATGTGGCCAGGGACGGTATGGAGCCAGTCCACAGCTTTTTTTGCTGAGAGTTGTATTTCACCACAGCCATATTCTTTAGCTCGGTGAAAGGACTGGTATAGAGGGAAACCGTATCTACTCTGGGTGTCATTTCTCCCAGGAAGTCCTCTAATGCAGCTTGTTGCAGAAGCAATGGCAGCCCATCCAACATCAACTCGCAGTTGTCGGTGGTGCTTTGACACACAAACTTCTTTCTTTGCACATTTAATTTGATGACTATAGAGTTGGGCAATGGCCTGATCTGCAATGCAGTTTGAGAAATAACATGCATTAGCACGTCCGATCCACATTAAAAAAGCAGCCATAGAGTGTCCGGGAACCTTCCCCCACACTTTTCTTAGCCAGGGCTGCTTCTCGGCAGGTTGGACGGGCCGACCAGAAGACCGGAGACTCCTCCGTTGGGCCCTGGCTTCTCCTTCAGGAGAGTTCATAGTGCCGAGGTGAGGCCATGATGATGATAGAGGCCACCATCTGCTTAGTTTTCTGTTACTTGGAATGCAAGCGCAAGTATGCAGCCAGCCACCCAACCACCCATCCACCCACAGGCTGCAATACTAAACTGCCAGAATTCTGGGCAGCTGCTTGCACTTGAAATGTATCCTTTTAGGCTCGTGGAGGTGGAAGCATTTCACAACCTCAAGCCGGCGGTGGCCGGGTGTCCATACTCGGTCCCCAGCCGCCACTGTTTCTCCCGGTATCGTCTTCGGTTTCCACAAGCACGTGTCCCACAACATTACCCATGCCCTCCCCAGTGCACTAACTGGGAAGGACCGCCTAACCACAAACACATGGACAGGTGAATGTGGCCAGGGACGGTATGCAGCCAGTCCACAGCTTTTTTTGCTGAGTTGTATTTCACCACAGCCATATTCTTTAGCTTGGTGAAAGGACTTGGGAAACCATATCTACCCAGCTGTCATTTCTCCCAGGAAGTCCCCTAAAGCTGCTTTCACTTGAAATGTTGCCTTTTAGGCTCGTGGAGGCGGAGCTTTTCACAACCTCATGCCTCGTGTCCATACTCCGTCCCCAGCCGTCACTATTTCTCCCGGTGTTGTCTCAGCCTTCTACAAGAGCGGGTCCCTGAACATTACTGCTGGTACTTTTCTTTTGCTTGCCTCCTACCAGCCTGGAATATTTCCAGTAAACTATGGTACGACGCCATGTTATTAGCACTGCCCCCAGTACCAGCTATGAAGCCATCCCCAATTACCTTCCCAGGAATTTTATTTGGTAGACTGAGTGGCTGCCCAAATACATTAGTTTCTCACAAAGGAGCTGAAGATAGAGTGGCAGTAGGTGCAAGTTTCTCCAGCCTGTTAGATATTAGAGGGTGAATGGCAGCACATTGGATCAGTGGTTGGCACTGAAGCCTTGCAGCGCTGGGATCCTGGATTCAAATCCCAGCAAGGACAACATCAGCAAGGACTTTGTATGTTCTCCCCGTGTTTGCGTGGGTTTCCACCTCAGCAAAAAAGCAGCCATACGGTGTCCGGGAACCTTCCCACACACTTTTCTTAGCCAGGACTGCTTCTCGGCAGGGTTGGACGGCCCCACCAGAGAATCCCTTGGTGTGCGCTGGCTTCTACATCAGGAGAGTTCATGATAGCGCTAACTTTGCAGCTGCGGCAGAAAAAGGTGAGCCCTCAGAATCAAATCCTCTGGTGGGCACAATGTTTTTCAATCTGAAACAGCTTCTCAGTGGGAGTTGTATTTCACCACAGCCATATTCTTTAACTCGGTGAAAGGACTGGCATAGGGGGAAACCGTATCTACTCTGGCTGTCATTTCTCCGTCACCAGGTTCCGCCCATTGTCACACATGACCATGCCTGGCTGTATGTTCAGCGGTGAGAGCCACAGATCAGGCTGCTGTGTTACAGCTTTCAACAACTCTGCAGCGCTGGGTGGTTTGTCACCTAAGCATTAAGCATGTTATCTTCAGCACAGCCTGTTGCTGCTTGGCCAAGGCAGTGCTGCAGTGCTTTCAGCTTGTGACTGATGTGGTCATTTCGGAGATGGAGGAGGAGGTGCAGGAACTGAACAATGTGATTACATTGAGGTTACATTGGCAACTCTGTTCTTTATACTAAAGAAAGATCCTACTGTTTTTTCTTTTTTTTTAAGACAAATGCATTCACTGGGAAATGTAATTTTAACATTTTACAACCTTATTTGGCAATGTGGTGTGTGACATATTGTAGCATCGGAATCTCTGCCTCCTGCCGGGCAGAAACGCCATTTCCCTCACCACCGCAGAGGAAAGACTTTCTTTCTTGTGGATTGGAAGGGGTTTGGCCCAGAGGAGAGGTCTTGGGAACCCAGGGAGAACATTCATGCCCCTCATCTTCTTAAAAAATTTCTTGCAATCCTAAAGAAGAAGGGGCGTCAAGGGGGGGGGGTACTGTAGCATCGGCGTCTCTGCCTCCTGCCGGGCAGAGACGCCGTTCCCCTCACTGCCGCGGTCCCGCTCCGGCGTCTTCCTGCTCCCCTCCTGCAGATGCTGTGGTGCGCAGCGCGCGCAGCTTCCCGGGCACTGTGCTTAGGGCGCGTGCGCTCCCTCCCTCTTAAAGGGGCAGCATGCGCCGTCCTAAAGAGTCCCCGGCCAATGGCCAGAGGAGTTCCCCTTTATAAGGCACCTCCTCCAAAACGGAGGTGCCTGTGCAAGGTTGTTGCTTTGTGTGCTAACACTTTCCTCAGCCCTCAGGTCCCGCTGCCTGTCAGCCCTGCTCGCCAGTCTGTCTAACAGTCCTGCCCGCCAGTCTGTCTATCAGCCGTGCCCGCCACCTGCCTACCCGGAGCACCTGCCAGTAACCTGCCGTGCCCGCCAGCCTGCCTCCCTGGAGCACCTGCCAGTAACCTGCCGTGCCCGTCAGCCTGCCTACCTGGAGCACCTGCCAGTCACCTGCTGTGCCCGCCAGTCTGCCTCCCTGGAGCACCTGCCAGTTACCTGCCGTGCCCGCCAGCTTGCCTACCCGGAGCACCTGTCTGACTATCAGCCATACCTGTCTACTTATCTACCCGGACCATCCGCCAGCCTTCCTGCTGTGCTCACCCGCTGTCAGCTCCTGTCATCTGACCCGTAGAAGTCACCTGCTCTCACACAAGGTCGGTCCCAGAGTGGCACCTGCCCAATCCCTCCCTGGTTCACGGAGTCGACTAAGCCACCATGTAACCTGGGTCTGTCCGAGTAGGCACTTATTTACGCCCCTCTGGTCCCTCCTTGCACCGAAGCACAGAGGTTCCACCACCCGGACCCGTAACACACATCATCAGACACATCCTGTTTCATTTATGATGGAGGGACTCTGAAAGTCACAAAGCCTATTTTTATAGGGCCATCAGGCAGCCCTTACTATTCTTAAAAGGCCAGCAGTCGGCCCTCGCTATTGTTAGAGAGCCATCAGCCGGCTATGCTTTGTTGTTCCCATTATTAATGAGTGGGTCTCCTATACTGTTATTGCATATGCAATGACTGCAAGGGCTGCCAAAAATTCGGACGCAACCCAATACCCCTTTGAAGAGACATAGAGGACGGTCTCAGTAAAAAAAAATGTTCCCAATATAAAGGAGCAGGTCTCCTATAGTGGTAATGCCCATGCTGTGACTGCAATTGCTGCCAAAATTTGGGAAAAACCCCACTAACAATTTAAAGACACATAGAGCAGGGCCACAGTAACAACAAATTCCCATTAGAAAGGAGAGGGTCTCCCATAGTGTTGGCCTATGCAGTGGATGCAAGGGCTGCCAAAAATTGGGAGGCACTCCATTGCCCCTTAGAAGAGACTTAGAGGGCCTCATAAAAAAATGTTCCCATTAGAAAGGAGCGGGTCTCCTATACTTGTAATGGCCATGCACTAAGAGTATGGGCTGACAAACATTTACCCCTGGGGGGGTACACATGAACATACTGTATAAAAAATTTTTTTTATGGGCATCATAAACACCCTTTAAAAAAATTATGTAGGTGTTGCATCACGGACCACGGTTACCCTGGTGATATGGCGGTGGAGGATGAGGATGAGGAGAAGGAGGAGGACAAGAGAAAATAGCCAAAATCAGGACGCGTATACCCATGTGTGGGTGTGGAGAGGTGCATAGGAATACACCTCCCAAAAAAAGACACTGGATTTGAGTTTATGTTACGCTGCTATCATTCAGTGGTGTTGAGAAGTCTGGCCAAATCCAGCCCTTGTTCATTTTTATAAGAGTCAGCCTGTCAGCATTTTCAGTTGACAGGCGGATGCTTTTATCAGTTATAATTCCACCAGCGGCACTAAAAACCCGCTCTGATAAAACGCTAGCAGCAGGGCAGGCCAGGACCTCCAAGGCGTAGAGAGCCAGTTCATTCCACGGATCCAGCTTTGATACCCAATAATTATAAGTCACAGAGGAATCACGGAGGACGTTGGTACAGTCGGCTAGGTACTCCCTCAGCATCTTCCCAAACTCTGCACTCCTTGTGAGAGTACCCCGCGCCTCAGGGACTGTGCGATGGGAGGGGCTGAGAAAATTCTCCCAGAACTTTGACATTGTTCCCCTGCCTCTGCTGGATTCAAGCTGTGTCACTCTCGCATGTACTCCTTGGTTGTCCAACGAACTGTGACCTCTGCCGCCAGTGTTTTAAGATGGGAATTTTTTTAATAGTTCCGCAACAAGGGCCTTCTGGTACTGCCCCATTTTTGTAGACCTGTACGCCTCAGGAATAAGAGATATAAAGTTCTCCTTGTAGCGTGGGTCTAGAAGTGTCACCAACCAGTAATGACTGTCACCCAAAATTTTGAGAATGCGAGGGTCATGGGAAAGGCAGGGTAACATAAACTCAGCCATGCGTGCCAGACTACTAACAGGCAAGACTTCCGTGTCCTCACCAAGAGGATGACTGACCATGCTCTCCTCCTCCTCCTCTCTGTCCTCTGGCCATCCACGCTTAACAGACGGTATGACAGCTGTGCAGGTAGTACAGTCTATAGTGCATGAAACTGGCTCCTGTCCTTCCTCCTCCTCCTCCTCTTCCTCATTGTCACCCAATCCACGTTGGGATGAGATGAGGCTGGGCTGTGTGTAATCACCCTTTATGGTTCCTTGCTCCATCTCATCGTGCTCCGCCTGCAATGCATCCTCTTTGATTGTGAGCAGAGAGCGTTTCAGAAGACAGACAAGCGGGATGGTGACTCTAATTATGGCGTCATCGCCGCTCACCATCTTGGTGGTGTCCTCAAAGTTTTGGAGGATGGTACAGATGTCTGACATCCATGTCCACTCCTGAGGTCTTATGTGTGGAGTCTGAACTGAATACTGACGGCCTTGTTGATGCTGGTACTCAACAACTGCCCTCTTCTGCTCACAAATCCTTCCCAACATCTGCAGTGCAGAGTTCCAACGTGTGGGGACATCACACACCAGTCTGTGAGCTGGAAGCTGCAAATGCTGCTGAAACACGGCAAGGGCGGCGGAAGCTGTAGCTGACTTTCTAAAATGGGCACACAGGCGGCGTACTTTAGCAAGCAGATCCCGCAGCTCCGGGTAGGATTTGAGAAACCACTGAACCACGAGGTTAAGCACATGGGCCAGGCATGGTACGTGTGTGAGCTCGCCTCAGAGCCGCAACCTGGTTCCGGCCATTGTCACACATGACCATGCCTGGCTGTAGGTTCAGCGGTGTAAGTCACAGATCTGCCTGCTCTTTCAGAGCTGTCCACAACTCTTCAGCATTGTGCGGTTTGTCACCTAAGCATGTTAGCTTCAGCACAGCCTGTTGCCGCTTGGCCAAGGCAGCGCTGCCATCCTTCGAGCTTGAGACTGATGTGATCATTTCGGAGATGGAGGCTGAAGAGGAGGAGGAAGCTGAGGAGGTTGAGGTGCAGGAGCTGTAGACAGTGGGGGCAACCCTGATTGACCTAGGGCCCGCAATCCTTGGCATCGGGAGGACATGTTCCGTCCCAAGGTCCGACTGGGTCCCGGCTTCCACTATGTTAACCCAGTGTGCCAGCGAGATGTACCATCCCTGCCCACAAGCACTTGTCCACGTGTCCGTGGTTAGGTGGACTTTCCCGGTAACTGCGTTGTTGAGGGCACGGCTAATGTTTTGGGACACGTGCTTGTGTAATGCGGGGATGGCACACCAGGAGAAATAGTGGCAGCTGGGGACCGAGTACCAAGGAACGGCCGCCACCATCAGGTTGCAGAATGCTTCAGCCTCCACGAGCCTAAAAGGCAAAATGTGGGAATTTAGTAGTGTGGCCTGTGGGTCGTCGGCTGCGTATTTGCCCTTGCGTTCCAAGGACTGGGGTATGGACAACTGAATGCTGCGCTGGGACAAGGACATGGACTTGCTTCCTGATGCTGCTACTTGAGAGTGTGCAATGACAGGTGCAAGGCAGGAGGCATCTTCGCATGCACCATGGACAGGGGATTGGCTTGCATGCACAACAGTGGAAGAAGCAGTGGTGCCACCCGCAGACACTTTTCCTGGACCCTGGGGTTCGGCCCACAAAGTCGGATGCTTTGCTGCCATGTGTCTGATCATGCTGGTGGTGGTCAGGCTGGTCGTTTTGCCACCCCTGCTGATGCTGGCCTGGCAGGTGGTGCAAATGGCCTTTTTGGGGTTATCGGCAAAGTCTTTAAAAAACAACCAGACTTGGGAAGACCTAACAGTTGTACTGGCAACTTCCTTCGTGTCTCCTTCTTGCTTTTTCCTATTTGTTGGGGTGCTCTGCCTCCCTCCCCCTGTGTGCTGCTGTCCTCGCTCTGCATGTCCTCCTGCCAGGTTGGGTCAGCTACTATATCATCCACCACCTCGTGTTCCACTTCCGCACTCTGGTCCTCCTCCTGACTTTCTGGCAATTGTGCCTCATGATCGTCCACCTCTTGTGACACTTTCCCACCGTCGCCTTCGTGTGACCGTGGCTGCTCAAATATTTGGGCATCGCTATATGCGATCTCCTCTTGCCCCGCTTCAAGTGGACCGGGTGAGAGGCCTGAATCTATAAATGGAAAAGTGAATAGCTCTTCGGAGTGTCCAAGTGTGGGATCAGTTGTCTCTGGGCACTCGGCATAGTGGGAGGAAGGAGGTTCAGGGTGAGGAATATGCGGTCCAGACTCACAGCTACTGAGACTTGACCGTGTGGAAGACAAGGTGGTGGTGGTGGTGGCTAAGTGACTGGAAGCATTATCTGCTATCCAACCAATAACCTTTTCACACTGCTCTGAGTTCAATAGTGGTGTTCTGCGGTCCCCTATTAATTGGGACAGGAAGGTCGAGCGAGAATATGTGGGTGTTTGTTGTGGCACAATTTCAGCTTGCCCACGGCCTCAGCCTCTGCATGCAACATCATCACCATCACGTCCAGTTCCCCGTCCCTTGCCACGTGCCTTGCCCATTTTAAATGGAGGACAATATCTTCCACGCTCACTACAAATGGCTGAATTTGGAGCTAACTTATATGTGATCCGTGTGACGGAGAAAACACAGTTTTGAATACCTGGCCTGTAGGTAACTATTTTGAACAGCAAACTGGTGTCAATTGCTTGACTGACACACTGAAACAAATTTTTAATGGAGGTCAGAAATGGCAGTATTTTCTCAAAACGTATATGTGATCCATGTGACGGAGAAAACACAGTTTTAATCCCTTTTCAGCCTGTGACGTATTAGTACGCACAGGCTGTAATCCCCCGGTTCAGTGAGGGCTCCGGCGGTGATCCCGCACTGAACCGAGCACATGTCAGCTGATTATTACAGCTGACATGTGCCCGCAACAGCCGTGGGGGGAATCGCGATCTACCCGCGGCTGTTAACATGTTAAATGCCGCTGTCAATCTCCGACAGCGGCATTTAACGCGCGCTTCCGTCACATGATCGTGGGTCACCGATGGGCGGGCATGACAACCCAGGGTCTGCAGCAGACGCCTGTGGTTGTCATGAGCTGGTCGCTATGAGCGCCACCTGGTGGTCGGCGCTCATAGCACAGGACCATTTCTGCTGCATACAGGGGATCTGCTGATCCCCTGTATGTAGCAGAGGCGATCGGACAGTTGCTGCTTCTAGTCTCCTATGGAGACTATAGAAGCAAGCAAAAAGTGAAAAAAAAAAGTTTTTAAAAATATAAAAATTTTTTAAAAAATATAAAAGTTTAAATCGCCCCCCTTTCGCCCCATTCAAAAAAAAATAATAAAAAAACCCTACATAGACATATTTGGTATCGCCGCGCTCAGAATCGCCAGATCTATCAACATAAAAAAAGAAATAATCCGATCGGTAAACGGCGCGCAAAAAATAAGCCCTCACCCAGCCCCAGATCTCGAAAAATGAAGACGCTACGGGTCTCGGAAAATGGCTCTATTTTTTTTCTTTTTTTACCAAATTTTGGAATTTTTTTTTCACCACCTAAATAAAAAAGAACCTATACATGTTTGGTATCTACGAACTCATAATGACCTGGAGAATAAGAATGGCTGGTCAGTTTTAGCATTCAGTGAACGTGGTAAAAAAAATAAAACAAAAAACAACTGTGGTATTGCACTTTTTTTGCAATTTCACCGCACTTGGAATTTTTTTTCCTGTTTTCCTGTACACGATATGGTAAAACTAGTAATGGTGTTGAAAAGTACAACTCGTCGCGCAAAAAATAAGCCCTCACATGGCCATATTGACCAAAAAATAAAAACGCTATGGCTCTGGGAACAAGGGGAGCAAAAAACGAAAATGCAAAAACGACAAATCCCAACTTTGCGAAAGGGTTAAATACCTGGCCTGTAGGTAACTATTTTGAACAGCAAACTGGTGTCAATTGCTTCACTGACACACTGAAACAAATTTGTAATGGAGGCCAGAAATGGCAGTATTTTCAGCGCAATTATATGTGATCCACGTGACGGACAAACCACAGTTTTAAATAGCTGGATTTTTAGTGCTGTAATATGGAAAGGACCTGGCTGTATTCTGCAGTGCCAACAAGCAAATGGCGCAGAAAAACTGTGTTCTCTGGATTGCTTTTTAAGCAAATAATGAGGATTAAGATCCAAAAAAAAATTATTCCTGGCCCTATTTCTAGAAATATCTAACAGCAGCAGCAGACAGAACTGGAATGGAGCCTCTTGTGCTATATGCGCTGCAGTCTGCTATATACCCTGCCTGCCTATATACACTGCCTGCCTGCCTGCCTGATATCTCTGCAGATGGATTAGTCCTCAGAAGGACTGTTTGTTAAGATGGATATGTGTAATGTACGGTTTTTCTCCCTACACTACCTAATACACAATCAAATCTCTCCCTAACGCAGCAGCAGCTCTCCCTACACTGTCTGACTCCGGAGTGACTGTGACGAGCATGGCGGGGCCAGGTCTGATATAGACCTGATGACGCTGTGCGGCCAGCCAATCACTGTAATGCCACAACCAACATGGCTACGGCATTACAGTGAGTGTCAAGCAATCCCTACATGTCAATTAGCGCTCTAAAGATGAGCAGTCAGATGCTCAGGTGAGCACCGAGCTTTAGTGAGCATGCTCGCTCATCACTACCAAAGAGTTGTACTGGCAACTTCCATCGTCTTGGTGTTCCGGGGAACGGTATCCCGCCTTATGTCTGTGGCCACCCCACTGCTTTTACGATAACAAGCACGGAGGTCTTCAGCAGACCCTCAACTTCCACAGGAGTGCCAATGAGTAGAGAGATTGACGTGCCCCTTGTCGGAGCGATGATAATGCCACTGTGAGAGTTTGACAGCAGCATTTAACAGATTAACAGTTGCGGGGGCAGCTGTAATACACAGTTATTACCCCGTGAGCCTGCTCCATACACCCACTACCATTTGTGCCAAATTTCAGTAAGGGGATAAAAAATGATACTGATGTAAAGTAGACATATTGGAAAATTTTATTTTTTAATTATTTAGTGTGCTATAACTATATGTTTCAAAGGTATAACAATTTAAAGTTCTAAAACTGCAAATTTATACATTTTTGTTATATTTTAAAACTTTTCATGAATAAATGCAAATCATATTTACCTAAATTTGGCAGTACATAAAGTACAATGTGTCACGAAAAACAGGTCTTAGCCTAAAGGGTTAATATCTTATAAAGCAGACAATTCTTGACATTATTTGTTTTAGGCTGGGGTCACACTTGCGTATAAATAATCGTTCCCATTCTCATCCAGGAGGAGCGGCGCTGCGGGAGATGACCGGCTGCTCGCAGCAGAAGTATCCCGACCGGCAGCGCCACTCCCCGGTCCTCCCTTCACGCTTGCCGTCGGGAGATCAGCGGCCCTAGCCACTGATCTCCCGACGGTAGCCGCATGGAGGTCAGCGGCGTCGCCGGTCGGGGTACGTCGGCTGCATTGCCGCTGACCTCTGTGAAGAGCGGTGTTTAAAGTTGGCGCCAATAACGCTGATTGGTCGCGGCCGGTGGCCACGACCAATCAGCACAACGGTGTTTAAATTTGGCGCCACGACCAATCAGCGATATTGGCACCAAATTTAAAAACCGCTCTGCTGATTGCGCCCGGTGTACCGCATACATATTCTAGAATACCCGATGCGTTTGAAACGGGCCACTATCTAGTATGGGTATAACCATTGTTCTGTATGGGGATTATGGGTGAAATATCACAAATACACATGCCCAGGAACATACTTCATCTACTTCTGATAGGAATATGAGTATAACTATTGTTCTGTATGGGGATTATGGGTGAAATATCACAAATACACATGCCCAGGAACATACTTCATCTACTTCTGATAGGAATATGGGTATAACTATTGTTCTGTATGGGGATTATGGGTGAAATATCACAAATACACATGCCCAGGAACATATTTCATCTACATTCAATAGGAATTTGGGTATAACTGTAACGACCGGAACGCCGGTCGAATGTGTATGAGGAATACGGCGCTGCTATGAATGACTCCGACCTTTGTATAGTGGCAAATAACTTTCTTTTTACTGTCCACAAAAATGACAGGGTTAAACAATTCTACAAAATATGGGCCACAACAGCCACTAACACAAAATAAAAGTTATGCAGCCCGAGAGAGCCCAAGTGCCAATCTTGCGGGGATGAGCCAATCTACCCCTGGGCTATGCCGCTCCCACCCTTATTCAGTACAGGGCCTACCCAGGACGTTACCGCGGACGTGGCACGTGGTCCTCCCAGGAATATAACCTTACACCCCCCTCCCACACTAATACAATGGGATCTGGGTACCCTAGTTTTCCCCTTAGAGAACACTCATATATATTTTACCAACGCGTTACCTATACAGTATACAGTTTCTCTTCTTACAAGAGCAAGGAGAAATCTCTCAGACTTAATACATATACAAACAGTTAACAAACTAAACCTTTAACTAGACTCTGATCTCCGGCCACAGGGTTTGATCAGCTTCTCCTTCTCACCAAGCTCTCCAGCACATCCAGGTGTAAGCAGGAATTAGAATCAATCTTAGTCTCAAAGTGTAGTTCACAACAGGGCTCCTTTGTAGTATCCACGTGCACAGAGTCTTAGTATACCAGATCCTTCACAATCTCTGGATCAAATCTGCTCAGTCCATCAGCAGTGATATACACCAGGCAGTTCTCAGCACTACTGGAATCACTAACTAGCTTTCCCTAACTGACTACACAGTTGGTGACCGGTCACATATCTCAGTTACTCACAGGGCACAGCTTCTTCTTGGACACACAGTCTGGCTCTCATCTGTATAAGCTCTCCAACGTCAAAACAGCATCAGCCTGCACGTCGCCTTCTTTCTGGACTTCCTGGATCAGTCTTTTCCTGGGCTTTTCACAGATCCCCAGGCTTTTTCTTTACTTGTTTCTTGCTGACCCCTAATGGCCGGACTAAGTCATTGCAGGAGAAATTTACACTGTCATAAATATGTGCTCATTACCACAAAGACATGTCAACATGTTACATAACCATTGTTCTGTATGGGGATTATGGGTGAAATATCACAAATACACATGCCCAGGAACATACTTCATCTACTTCTGATAGGAATATGAGTATAACTATTGTTCTGTATGGGGATTATGGGTGAAATATCACAAGTACACATGCCCAGGAACATATTTCATCTACATTCAATAGGAATATGGGTATAACCATTGTTCTGTATGGGGATTATGGGTGAAATATTACAAATACACATGCCCAGGAACATATTTCATCTACATTCAAGCATCTGGAGGACGGCGCGGAGCTGAAAATGACAGGTAAGTAAAAAGTACACTGACTCTTTAAACAGATCAAAAACAAGGAAGATTGATATTTTTAGCCTGGAATCCAGAATTTTACAAGTAATTTATATTTTATGGGCGCTTTAGACTTTCACTATTTTCCAAAAGTGCCCATAAAATACATTGAAGAGTGTATAAAGGCTCTGAATTGGCATAATGTGTTCTGTACATCAGGAACGAATGTGCTGAACATATGACTTTTTGATGGTGGCACAGCTAAACTGTGCAATCAGGGAGGCAGTGAGGGCAGAGGGAGAGGGGTGGGTAGGTCTGCCCACCGCCAATCCCTATTGCAGTGGAGAGGGAGGATGATGTCTGTGACCTATGTCAGGCAGACATCATCCTCCCTTGATGTCCACCCCTCCACATGAGTGTTCCGGCAGAGGTCAGAATTCTCTTGAAGAAGTAGAAGGAAATATGCCACGCACTGGACTTGGGTTTCCGACGCACAGCAGAGGATGATAGTGGCAGCACAGAAACGGACACACACACAAAAAAAATCTGCCCTGTATAGCGGGGAACAATATGAAAGTTTCCATTCCCATTCAAGTGAACCTGGATGGAAAACAGGCACATCAGATTCAATTATGCCTTGCCTACTGACTAAGAAGCAATACCGAGTCCTATATCAGACATGTGAACGTAAGCAGGATAATTTATTGTTCCATGAAAGCTATTTTGTTGTATTTGTTATGATGGCCTTCGTATTAACCTAGAGACCAGTATACACTAAAATACATGTTCCATTTCCAAAATTTTTGGTTAAGATAAAACCTATTATTTTGTTAAAAGTTGTTTCAAAAAATTTCTATATATCTCCATTAAAAGTTATTGATGTCAACAAACCAAAGTAACCAATAAAACCCTCCAAAAGATCCAACATCCTATAAAGAACAATGTGTTGAGAATAATATAGGTATATAAGCAAGAAGTATGGTGCAAGACTGCTCATCACTCTGACATGGCCGGCCTATCTAATAAGGAGCTATGATGCCAGGGCTCACATCTCCCAGGGGTGGGAGAAGTCAATGGACATGTAATCCTGTCAGATGCAAATAGGTTACAGGATCTGTATATCCATGGCATTCTGACCATAACCCCATATAGAATAATAAATATACCCATATTCTTACCGGAAGTTAATGAAATGTTTCAACATGTGAATTCATCATATTTTACCAATAATCAACATATAAAACAATAATTGTACACATATTCTTACCGGGAATTGATCGAATATGACACTGGGCATGTGTCTTCATGATATATCACCTATAATACCCACAAAGAACAATTATACCCATGTTCCTAGCAGAAGTAAATCAATATATGTTACTGGGCATGTGTATTCATTGTATTTCAACCATAATTCCCAGTAAAAATATTTATACCCTGTGATGACTTTAGTCTTGGGATCGCCGCGTAGCGTCTCCAGGCGGATGGCACTCTTCAATTAAAGGCACATGGGTTTTAAAGGTAATTCTGGCTCCTGCCAGGTTTATTTCAACAGAAAAAGATACGGCTCAGTTACAGCACTGTTCAAACACTTTTGGGCCCCATGCCCCAATAATTTTCCTTGCCCACAGGCCTCTCTCGCCTGCATGGGACCCTTCAGACTTCCTGGTCCGGCTCCCTCCTGGAGCAATGCATGCCACTACTGTGAGGGCATAGGGCCAACAAATAACCCTCCCAACAGTGTCCAAATTGCCCCACCCAATAGATTAACCCCTATGCTGCTGGGATGGGTGTCCATATGGTCTCCTAGCAGCCAACAACTATCATTACTGTGGTCAACCTGCCACAACTCATATTCTTTTTGAAAATTGTTCACATATGTATTCCTGATATGTCACCCAAAATCCCCATATAGAATACGAATTATACCAATATTCCTATCAGAAGTACAAGAAATATGTTACTGGATATGTGTATTTGTGATATTTCACCCATAATCCCCATACAGAACAATAGTTATACACATATTCCTATCAGAAGTAGATGAAGTATGTTCCTAGGCATGTGTATTTGTGATATTTTAGCCATAATCCCCATACAGAACAATAATTATACCTATATTCCTATGAGATGTTGATGAGATATATCACCAGGCGTGTGTAACCCCGATATTCTTCACATAATCCCAAATAGTTACAATCTGTTTTCCCTGGTTCTATTATTAAACTTTAATCCAGCCGTGTGGATGTTCTGATTCATTTTAGTATTTCCATTGAATTCCCTCTGATTTCTTTCTATATTACAGGTCAAGAGTTAAAAACTGCAGCTTCTTCTAATCCAGTATCAAGGCCAGAAGTCATTTCCTGGTCTGCATTTGAAAAATGTGCTGCCATCTAGTGGTTTAGTATGTCCCTGAAAAATGCGAGATTGCTGATAAACTTTTAACCCTTCTAACTTCCTAACAAAAAAATTATGCTTCCAAAATTATGCTGATGCAAAGTAGACATGTCAGAAATGTTATTTATTAACTATTTTGCATGATATAACTATCTAGTTTAAGGGTGTAAAAATTATCACTTGGATACGTTAAAGCGACCCAGAGTTATTACCTCGTAAAGTGACACTGGTCAGAATTGAAAAATTTGGCTGTGTCAGGAAGTTGAAAACAGGTAACCTCCCGCTCACCGTAGCAGAGTGGTAACCATGATAAACAGCGGGTTACTAGGTGCGCGTGTGCCCCTAGTAACCCGCTGTTTATCATGGTTACCAGCCTGCTCCTGCTTCAGCAGGCTGGTAACCAGGAGCAGGACATCGTGGAAAGATTCTTTCCACCATGTCGCTGCTCCCCTGATCGCTGGTGAGCCTGCCTGTTTGACAGCTCACCAGCGACCACATAGCGACGCAGCAACGATCCCTAACAGGTCGTATTGTTGTCGGGATCGCTGTAGCGTCGCTAAGTGTGACGGGGCCTTTAGCAAACACTTCTGAGGACAGACCTGTGGACATCTCCAGTGAACCTTGGAGCTCCTTAATTTCCCGACAGCAGAAGCTTGAAAATTCCTCCCGGCACAGCAATAAAGAAGCCTGGAATAACGGTAAAAGAGAACACAATAGGAAGCCTTGATGCCACGAATGTGGTGCATGTAAAGAGAACCTACCACGGTCATGTTTTAATAACCATTTGCATCCTCCTAATTTCCATTGTGCACCGTTTTCTTTATATAATATTTATAGAGGTATTTTCTGCTGTGGATTCTGTCTTCTTGAATACATCATTACTGTACATACTGCATACAAGCCGCAGTTTGCCTCCACAGCTTCTTTAGTGCGCTCCTGTAATGGCATTCCAACTGAGTAAAGAGTGTGCCATCTAGTGGTGTGTTCTATAATTATTCGGTGACACGCCCCATTAACTTTTCAGTTTGGTCATTATGCCTACATCCTTCACCCCCCACTTGTTCAGGCTAGTTGGTTCAGCCTATTTAAATCCTACAAAACAGAAGGAAATACCAATTATAAACCAACGGTAAGTCCAAAATACCCCTCCCCCTCCTGAGCTACTTTTTATTTTTAACATTTTAATATGTCCTTATTTTGTGTTGGTTTTTATATATGATGTATTTATTTAATAAAGTGCACTATTTTCTTTACAAAATTGCTTTTGTCCTTTTTAATACCGTTTTTTTGGTTGTATAGTTGGTTCAGCCTACCCATATATGAATCCCTTCCACTTTGTACTGGAGACGTGTGGACGTGTGTCAATCACTGTGAGCTGTACCCCCTGGTCGTCCTACTCAGAGTTCATGGCTGGAGCCAATGAGGCCTTAATTTCCCTCCTCAGGGAGAAGCTGAAGGTTGGCTGGGCCAGGCTTTGCTTAACCTGGCTCCTCTTCAGTTCTTACTACTGCACCAGCCCTATCTGCAGAGGTTCCTGTTGTCTTAGGACGAAGGACTGCTCGGCGTACATGCCCCCCCGGCTAGGCTGAGACAGCTCTCCTCCTCCCTCTGCACAGCAGTGTTCTCGTGCAGGTAAGAGACTTGTCTCTTGCCTCCAGCGGTGCTCCCGGAATTAGCCCTACCCCTTCCTCGTTCTGTTCTCCTTACCTGTCCTAGCATTGTTGCAGCCGCCATTATGAGAGCATATGCTAGCAGCTCATCTTCCTCAGAGCAGTCTGTAGCCCCTTCTGCCACCTCCTGTCCTGCTCCCACTGTGGTCACAGTTATTGTGGGGTCAACTAATGGCAGGCAGCAGCCTGTTCTGTCTGGGAATAATGATGCCCAATTCCTGTACAGGCAGCTGCTGCAGCTTTGTCAGTTTGGGCTCAGTCAAATAGTTCCTTAAACCCCTCCCTACCTGCTGCAGCTACCAGTGAGGTGAGGCGTCCCACTCCTCTTCATCTTCCCATGACGATGATCGCAGATGCCGCCAACTTTCCAGGAGTCATTGCAGGCGCCACTCCAAATGCGGCTCCAGGGATTCTGGGGTGAAGTTGGTGCTCCAGATCCTCAAGATGAGACAAGAGGGGATTATAGGGAGAGAAAATAGGAAGCGCAGGCTTCTAAGTGTAGTAGTTAGATTCCAAGGGTATATACAGGGCCGTAACTACAACCGGGGCAGCTGGGGCACTGCCCTGGGGCCCCAACCACCCAAGGGGCCCCAAATTAATAGTAAAAAATTTTCCAAACATATTCACTGAATATTTAACTTCTAAAACTTGCATCATAAACAACAAAATCTATTAAAGGTATTGCGGAACGTGGTGAAGCCTGTGTGTTGTATACAACAATGCGTAGCAGGCTTCACCACATTCCTCACAACCTCTAGTGATTGAAATGTTGAGGGGCCCCACTATGAATTTTTGCCCCGGGGCCCCGAAGTTTATAGTTACGGCACTGGGTATATACTCAGTATAAATCCACTCACCTATTTGGTGTCTTGAGGTACTGCATGTAAATCCAATCAGTGGATTACTCCATTGCTCTTTCCATTCAGTTTGCTGCAGAAATCTGGGAGCTGATGAGAGCACTGGACAGTGCTTTCATGGGCGATACCACTTTGTGAATGTTTTTCCCAGCAATATGTGCTCCTGAAGGATGATGATGGAACTTGATATTCGGATTCAAAGGTAATTTTTATTTCAAACTAACTCCCAAAGGACTCGTTTTTTCACGGCGTTTGTCTTTGGCTACTCGCGGAGCTAAGACGCCGGGCCATCATATTCAGATTACAAAGCCCTTGAAAGTTGAAAGCCGACCTCGCAGTATGGCGGGCGTTCCTGGACAAATTACAATGGTCACACCTGCTGCATGTCGGGTGAGTGGAGCAACTCAGAGATATTATTATTTACAGATGCCTCAGGTTCCCATGGTTTTGGGCCAATTTTTGGCTCAAGTTGGTGTGCTTCTGCCTGGCCAGCAGCATGGAGTGACACAGGCTTGTAATTTATCATATGTCATACAGTTCTTTATATGCCCCTTCTCTTTATCATGATTCTATATCTCTGCCAGCTTACAGAGTACTTTGATTCTCCATACTGATTTTCACTGAACCTATTGTGCGCGTGTCCTCGGCGCAGTCGCAGCCTCCTCGCCTGCGTCCCAGCGTCAGGATGATCGTACATTTGCAGTATCCCTGCGCGTCTCCGATCATGGCGGCCGGGCGTGCGGTGACGAGAAGCGGTCTGTCCCGAACGCTTGCATCAGTCAAACAGTGTTATTGGCCATTACCCGGTCACGTGGTGCACCACGTAACTGGTCACCTGGTCTTTAAAGGTCCTGTCAGCACAAATGTACACCTTCCTTTGAGAAACCTCTTCATATTCCACGCAAAACGCGCTTCGGGAAGAAAGGTGCTCTTGTACCAACCCTCTTGTGCGGCATTTACTCTACCGCTGGCTAAGCAAGTTGGCACTTATATTTATATGGACTACACATTTTTACTGCATGTTTTGTTGGCCCTGTACTATTTAATATAGACACTGTGTCTGAAACCAGCAATCATTGTATTTTATCTTCTTATACCTTATCTTCGTTCCATATTATCTGCCAGCTCTCCTTCCCTGACTGGCATTACAGTTATCCACACCCTTAGACTCGATTGCACATGTCCATTGCTTATTTATTATAATGTATTGATTTTATTATATGTATTCAATAAAGATTTAGATATTTTAATATAACTGTAAAGCTCCTCTTTTTCCTATCTATTCTTTAATATTCTTTGGAGTGGTTCCTTGGTGGTAACACATACATGTTCCCATGTTGATGTGCCAATAACTAAAATGCTTATGGGTATTTGTTTATTAATTGTGTAAGAACCTTGTATTGCTGGAGTTGTTCCCCATAGTTGTGGCTGTTGAGATTTGGTATGGGTCGCTGGCGTTCTGCATGCTTTACAGGCTGCATCCACCTAGATTTGTTATAATCTTGCTTCTCCTTTTCAAAAGTGGTGTCAAGCCTGTGGTGTGGATCTTGGGCCACTCATACGTTTTCTGGGCTGACCAAAGAGCGGACTGCCGTCCTGGAGGTCGACATCTAGGTCTTCAAGACATGGACTTTTTTTGGCATGGTCAACAGTGATCCTAGGTTTTCCCAGAGGTTGTGCACATTTGTAAAAATGTGTCCGGACTGGTCATCCTGGTCATTCACACAAGGGGTAACAATCTCTGTTTCTTGCGCGTGCCGGAGTTATTGACTCTCATATGCGCTGACGATGAAAGATTTCACCCCTTTTTCCCTGAAATAATTCTGGTTTGGTCGGAAATCATCACTGGTGTGGTATGGCATGGTGCCAGGGATTAGGACACGGTTGAAAGAGCTTGTCGCACTGTCAATTCCCGGATGACTAAGTTCTCGGGCTGGGGTACTGATTTGTCATTGCCAACTCGAAGGGGATAATAGCAGGCTTATGAGGGAAGATGGGGTACATCTTTCTGACATTGGTATTGATATTTTCCTTTCTGGTGTTCAGGACGGTGTCAAACAGGCCATGTTTTTGCTGGGTGGTTGTCGGAGCCCTGTGTAAGGATACAAGTGCTCCTCCATAGTGGTGTGTGAGAAAAAGGTTTGTCTGGCCTGGTTATTTTTGATAGTTTAAAGCGGAGGTGAATAAAAGGGGAATAGAGAGTTGGTACATTTGGAGGGGTCGCCACTTAATATGGTTCCTTGCATGTCAGTAATCTGTAAAGGCATCCCAACTGAGTAAGGAGGGTGCATATTGACTGTTGGGTGCCATCAAGTAGTGTGCTCTATAATTGTTTGGCGACCCACCTCTTTCACCTCTCAGTTTGGTCATTATGACTAATACATCCCTCACCCCCTAGTTTGTTCAGCCTGCCCATATATGAATCCCTGTTAGCCCCTTCCTCTTTGTACTGGAAACACGTGGACGTGTGTCACTCACTGTGAGGTGTACCCCGGTCGTCCTACTCAGAGTCCATGGGTGGAGTCAATGAGGCTTCCCTCCCAAGGTTTAGTCAAATCACATGGTAAAGTTGTCAAGGTTACAGTTTTTTCCTCAGGAATATCAGTTGTATACATGGGAGAGTAAAGTGATTTATGTGTTTTTTAAAAAAAATCACTAATATGATAATTTTCTTTTCTTTGAGAAACTGAAAATTCACAGCTGGCGGTGGGTGAGAAAACTGATCTGTGGTGATTGAGCTGCGAAGGCAGACGTGCATGTCTGGAGTCGGGCCGACATATCGCTTTCCAGCTCCCCAGTTTAATAATGGTTGATACGCCTTAATACGGCTATTGTTGGTTTAAATAAATGCTGTGACCGACCTTCATCCAGCAAAAAGGTTACAGTTTGTCTGGCCTGATTATTTCTGATAGTTCTAAGGGGAGCTTAATATAAGGGGGATGGAGTATTGGAACATTAGGGGGAGTGGGTCACCATTTAATACGGTTCCTTGCATGTCAGCAGTCCAGTTAGTTCAGACTGGAAAATAAGGGAAGATAGATGAAATTTTCTCATGGTAAAGTTTGAGGCGAGAGGATGTGCTGCTTGCCAGTTTGAGTAAGTTTGAAAAACCAAATAGTGCAGAGACCACATACACTCACTCACCCGAGAGATTTGAAGGATTTACAGTAATAGCCAAGCTCAAAATATGAAAATAAGTTGTATATTTCCAGTCCATTTCTTTACAGAAACCGATGTACTGAGTAAAGTAATCTCTTTCCAGCTCCTTTCATTGTTATTAGCGCACAGAAACATCTTCTCTTGACCCGTAATAGAAGACTGTATGTATCTGGTTGAGATGTCAGTCACGTTTCATCACTGGGTCATTTCCCATCTAGGCCTTATTATCTGCATGCTGTGAATAGTAAGTAGTAAAAATATGAGGGTTTGTTAACAAAATAATTCCAATCATAGAAAAACAAGCAAGAATATTTGCCTGCTGGAAATCCTTTAAATGTTCGATTTGTGGAAATACAGGTGTATTATTCACTGAGAGGATTTCTATCCATGGACCTATGTTGGTAAATTTGTTGTGAGGTGTGGTAATCATGTTTATTTTACTTCAGAAATATCTGCATTTTTCTGTTCCTTTTTCGGTGACTATATTTTAAAAAAAAATTACAACAGGATATGAGGCCATTTTGGTTGACACTTTTGAATTGTCTTCCTAGAAGTTGCGAGTACAGTCAATATGTTCTTGACAAATTAGGCCTGCACAACATGCCAACATGTCCGCCAAAAGGTTTCTTGTGTCTCGCGAAGAAACTGAAGACGCGCTGACTCCCTTCTTCATGTATCCAAATGTATTTGCGTCTTTCAGACGTGAATACAGCAGGGTGATGAGATCATTATGCTGCTGACCTTAGCACATCACACTGCTGTCACTGCCGAGGTGGCGAGGACATGGCAGACATAGCAGGGGACAGTAACCACTTCACGCAGGAGTGGTTGTTATTGTTTGGATACATTATTGGGAAGTGGGGGGAAATTATAAGAGCAGGAGCAGTGTAGGGAAGGGGGAAAAGGAGAGGAGCAGTATGGGGATATTATGTAGAGGGGCAATGTGATGAGGATATTATGGAAAGGGCAAGTGTGTGGGGGATATTATGGAGAGAGGCAGTATGTGAGTGGATCTTACAGAGAGGGGTAGTGTGAGGGCAATTATTTATTCAAGTGCACAGAGTAGGGCAGATATTTTTATTCAGGTCATTATATTGACACTGTTCAATTTAAGGCGACCTTGTCGGGATGTTCTATGGATGTCCAAAGTCATCATGGTATCTGTACTACATGGAGACAAAATGAATGGGAAGATGTCATCTAAGATGTCAGAGAAGATGGATAACACAGGCTGAACAGACATGTATCTAAGATGGTTTAGTGAATCCTGCATTGAGCAAAGGAATGGACACTAAGACCCTGGAGGTCCCTTCCAACTTTAATATTCTATGATTCTATGTCACCTATAAGATACCTGGATATAAATGTTTATTTGTAATACTGACATCATATGATCAGTACTGTGGTTCCTGTATGATCTGCAGTCTAATGATGGCTGGTAACAACAACTCCCAGTATGTCCTTGCCATTGTTAAAGACATACTTGGAGTTGCAGGTTCATGCTATACAAGTGTACATGGGACAGACCTGACATTGCAATTGATCGCTGTACTAAGCTGGGTGCTGCAATCATGTACAGATGATGGTTATGGTGCTGTATTCATGTACTAACGTTGGTTCTGGTGCTTCATTCATGTACTGATGGTGGTTTTGGTGATGGATTCACGTACTGACAGTGGTTCTAGTACTAAATTCATGAACTGACTGTGGTTCTGGTGATGGATTCACGAACTGACATTGGTTGCGGTGCTGCATTCATGTACTGATGGTGATTCTGGTGATGGATGTACTAACAGTGGTTTAAATCTTCTACACATGTAGTAATCCATAAGTCTGCTGATGATGTGCTGCATGGGTAAGTTAAAACTCAAAAATCCTCATAACATGGAGTTTTGAGATTATAAGAAGGGTTTGGAGTGTTTCTGAAGCATTTTTACTCCAAAAACTCAGTGTTATTTAGGATGTGATGAAGCTTATTTTTTTGCAGCAGTAACTTAGAAGAAACTCTCCAAATCCTCTTCAAATACTCAAAACTTGAAGAGGATTGGTGATGTATTCATGTACTAATAGGTTTTAGTAATGTATTCATGTAAGTACCCTGTTACATTTTTTTGGGGGAATGGATTAGTATCTGGCTTCGGGCCAAATAATGTTGTGCACCCCTGCTATAGATTCTGAGAGTTTGTGATTACTGTTTGAATGCTAATTCAAAGGTGACAACCAATGAGGCAGTGTTAGAACCCTCCTGTTAGTTTTTGCTATCTTGTGTTTTGCGGTCACGTGACCAGCTGCCTATATATTCCAGCTCCGCCCTTCTGGCTTTGCTGGACTTCAGTGTTGTTTTGACTGTCTCTCTAGCCTGGTGCTTTTGTGCCTATCTCTCTCTAGTTTGCTTGGTCCTTTGGGACCTCTAGTACTTTTTGTCAGTTTATCTTTTGCTCTGCAACAACTTCTGTTAGGAGGTGTCCCATTTTGGTCCCAGTCCTTAGTTCCTTTAGGGACCCCTCCCTTTCTCTATAGGTCTCCGTTCAGACTAGCCGAGGACGAAGGCGGGTCTGTTCACAAGGAACAGGTAGCCCGCTACAACGTAGGGGCTCAGCTTAGTCTTACTGTAGGGACAGCTCTCCCCATCTTTCCTTAGCCTATGTTGCAGATCATAACAGTAAGTCCAGCCCAAACAAAAACTTTAAGGAAAGAAATCCGGGGATCAGTATGATTTCCGTCCAGGATTTGGCTCAACGCCTGCAGGGATTGTCTCTGGAGGTGTCCGAGCTCCGGCAACACGTGAGTAGCTGCTCTGGAGCGCATTTTGTGGAACCAAAGGTAGGACTGCCTGATATTTTTTATGGTAAACAACAAGATTTTTTTTTCTTTAAAAATGCTTGTTTATTATATTTTCGTTTGAGACCAAGGTCCTCTGGGAATGAATCACAGCGCATTCGGTTTATCATGTCACTTTTGCGCAAGGAATTACAGGGGTGGGCCTTTTCTCTCCAACATAATGATCCGTGTTTTAGGTCAGTGGAGGATTTTTTTTCTGCTATGGGGCTATTGTATGACGATCCTGATCGATTCTCATCTGCTGAGACAGAACTGAGACGTTTGAAGTAGGGGTCAGGCGATGTTGAAAATTATTGTACACACTTCAGAAGGTGGTCCTCAGAAGTGAAATGGAATGATTCGGCGTTAAAATGTTTTTTTTCTTGCTGGTATAAGTGAAAGGGTTAAGGATCTACTGATTGCATTTCCAGCACCTGAGACCTTGCAGGAAGCCATGCAATTAGCTATACGTGTGAACAGGAGACTGCGTGCCAGGGTTAATGATGAAAAAATTCCTGCAATGGCAGCTCCTAGTCCCCAGAGGGTCTGCTCGGACGGCGGAGAACCGATGGAGGTTGGGGCGATGTCACTCCACTCTCAGGAAAGAGACCGCAGGTTTTCCAAGGGATTGTGTTTTTATTGTGGTAAAACTGACCATTTGATTAAGAACTGTGAGCTTCGTTTAAGTAAAGAAAAAAAAAAGGTCAGTTACGCCCGTATTGCTTGTTTGAGCTCTAAGGGAGTATTTCTTTCAGGGAGTACCTCATTGCAGGAGGATTTGATTGAATTTCAGGTATTTGTGGATTGTGGTTCAACACTTAATGTGATTGATAAGGGTTTTTTGGAAAAACTTAAATTGGAATCCAAACCTTTGTCATCACCTATTTCTGTGATTGCAATTGATAACACTCCTTTGAAATGTATTACTCACAAGGTTGCGGCATTTCCCCTCACTATCAATGGTATTCACCAAGAAATTTTGGACTTGGTGGTATTAAATAATTTGCCCTCTCCAGTCATTTTAGGTTTGCCTTGGTTAAAACTGCACAATCCTTTACTGGACTGGTCTACTAATGAGATTAAGTCTTGGAGTCCTAAGTGCTATGATAAATGTTGTAATGGTCGCATTGCGGTTGTGGAAAAAGGGGAATTACCTGTTCCTATTCTGGATTTTTGGAAGGTTTTTTCAGAGAAGGAGTCGCAAGTTTTACCTCCTCATAGAGACTATGATTGCACCATTGAGTTTGTTCCTGGAGCTACTCTTCCCAAGAGTCGCTTATTTAATCTGACTATCCCTGAGAGAAAGGCCTTGGAGGAATGCATACAGACGAGCTTGGCTGCTGGTCACATTAGACCTTCTAAGTCGCCTGTGGCCGTTGGATTTTTCTTTGTTAAAAAAAAGGACGAGGGTTTACGTCCATGTCTGGACTTTCATGAAATTAATAAGATTACCGTACGCAATTCTTACCCATTGCCGTTAATTCCTGACTTGTTTAACCAGTTAGTGGGGGCCAAGTGGTTCTCTAAAATTGATCTCCGGGGGCATACAATTTGTTACGTATGAAGGAGGGTGATGAATGGAAAACTGCTTTTAACACTCCGGTAGGTCATTTTGAGAATCTGGTGATGCCTTTTGGTCTTACCAATGCACCCGCGTTTTTTCAGAACCTTATTAATGACATCCTGAGACCTTTGATTGGTAAGAATGTGGTTGTGTATTTGGATGACATTCTGATTTATTCACCAGATCTGGAGTCCCATTGGCAGAGTGTACGTGAAGTGTTGCAGTTATTGAGTGATAATTCACTTTTTGCTAAGCTGGAGAAATGTGAGTTCGCTGTGCAGAGACTTATTTTTTTGGGCTACATTATCTCCAGCGAAAGCTTTGAGATGGACCCGGTGAATGTTCAGGCTGTGCAGGAATGGCCTAGGCCAATTGGTTTGAAATCGATACAGAGATTTTTGGGTTTCGCCAATTATTACAGGAAATTCATTAAGAATTTTTCTATAATTGTTAAGCCGCTGACCGATCTCACCAGAAAAGGTGCGAATACGGTCCAGTGGACTACTGAGGCCATTGAAGCTTTTGTGTATCTCAAGGAGAGGTTCAGTTCTGCCCCTATCCTTATGCAGCCTGATGAGACCAAGCCTTTTTTGGTCGAGGTTAATGCTTCTTCGGTGGGGGTCGGTGTAGTTTTCTCTCAGGAGAACAAGGATGGAGTACATCCCTGTGCTTTTTTTTCGAAAAATTTTTCAGAAACCGAACTTAATTATGATGTTGGTAATCGGGAATTGCTGGCTATTAAACTCGCGTTTGAACATTGGCGTCATTTCTTGGAAGGTGCTAAATTTCCTATTCAGGTTTTCACAGATCATAAGAATTTGATCTATCTGGATGTTGCCAAACGTTTGAATGCCAGTCAAGCTAGGTGGGCACTTTTTTTTTCTCGGTTTAATTTTTCTGTTACTTACATCTCTGGTACTAAGAATGTTAAAGCCGATGCTTTATCTTGCAGCTTTTCTCCCATGGTTGGTACCGAGGAGGAGGAGAGCATTTTACAGGAAGGAGTTGTGGTAGCAGCATTGGACTCCGTTTTGGAAGATGGGATTCTGAAAGCCCAAGAGGATGCCCCATCTAACACTCCCCATGGGAGGTTGTTTGTGCCTAGAACCTTTAGGACAGATTTGTTTGTGGAGTATCATGAGTCTCGGTTGGCAGGTCATCCAGGAATTTCTGAGACTAAGAGACTTATCAATCGCAGTTTTTGGTGGCCTGGGTGGCAGAAGGAAGTCATCAAGTGGGTGCGTCAATGTACGGTGTGTGCTAGGTCAAAGGCTTCACATACCCCTGCTGTGGGGTTGCTTTGCCCTCTGGAGGTTCCTAGTGTGCCTTGAACGCATCTGGCAATGGATTTTATTACTGATCTTCCTGTGTCCGAGGGTTTCACTGTCATCTGGGTGGTCGTGGACCATTTTAGCAAGATGTGTCATTTGGTTCCATTCATTAAGCTACCCTGCGCTAAGACACTCGCTAAGGCGTTTGTTAAGGAAATTGTCAGGCTCCATGGCTTTCCCACCGACATTGTTTCTGATAGGGGACCTCAGTTTGTGGCTCGTTTTTGGCGTGCTTTTTGTGACAGGTTGGGAGTCCATTTGTCATTTTCGTCTGGGTATCATCCTGAGTCTAATGGACAGACAGAAAGAAAGAACCAGGATGTTGAACAGTTTTTGCGTTGTTTTGTGGCAGACAATGAAGAGGGGTGGTCTGAGTTTCTGCCACTCGCAGAATTTGCTCTTAACAACCATACATCCTCCTCTGCTGGGTGTTCTCCTTTTTTTTGTTGTACTGGGAGACATCCGTCTTTTGGTTCGTTCTCCAAATTGGGGTCGGCTGTGCCGGAGGAGGAGAATTTTTCCGGTGATTTGGAGAGAGTGTGGACTAATGTACGTTGTAACCTTCAAGAGGCTAACAAAAAGTCCAAGAAGTATTTTAACAGGAAACGTAAAGAGGTTGTGTTTACTGTGGGTGACATGGTTTGGTTGTCCTCAAAGAATCTGCGGTTGAGGATTCCCTCTAAAAAATTGGGTCCGAAGTTTGTGGGGCCATTTAAGGTGCTTCAGGTGGTTAACCAGTCTGCTGTTAGGTTGGAGGTCCCCACCTCCTGGAAGATTAATCCTGTGTATCATGTTTCCTTGATGAAAAAGGCTGATGTATCGGATAGGGACGCCACTGTCACAGTTCCTCCGGTGGTGGAAGACGGCGAATATGAAATTTCTCGTATTCTGAATTCCAGAGGGCATAGAGGGAGGTTGCAGTATCTCGTCGCTTGGAAAGGTTTCGGTCCTGAGGATAACTCCTGGGTAAGGGCGGATGATGTCTCTGCCCCTAGACTTGTCAGAGGTTTCCTGATAGGCCTGGAGGATCCGGAGGATCCTCATAGAAGAGGGGGTACTGTTAGAACCCTCCTGTTAGTTTTTGCTATCTTGTGTTTTGCGGTCACGTGACCAGCTGCCTATATATTTCCAGCTCTGCCCTTCTGGCCTTGCTGGACTTCAGTGTTGTTTTGACTGTCTCTCTAGCCTGGTGCTTTTGTGCCTGTCTCTCTCTAGTTTGCTTGCTCCTTTGTGACCTCTAGTACTTTTTGTCAGTTTATCTTTTGCTCTGCAACAACTTCTGTTAGGAGGTGTCCCATTTTTGTCCCAGTCCTTAGTTCCTTTAGGGACCCCTCCCTTTCTCTATAGGTCTCTGTACAGACTAGCCAAGGACAAAGGTAGGTCTGTTCACAAGGAACAGGTAGCCCGCTACGACGTAGGGGCTCAGCTTAGTCTTACTGTAGGGACAGCTCTCCCCATCTTTCCTTAGCCTATGTTGCAGATCATAACAGGCAGCACTTCCTGTTGTCACTTTTGCAAAAATAGTAGTGACAACATTAAAAAGCCAATATCTCTGTAAGAAAAATGAAAATGTTGGCAACTGCGATAATTACTAATTAACTAAGTATATGGGGAATTTAACTCTTTGATTAGATGAACAATTTACTTTATTAAAGGGCCTATGAATGTAATAGAATACAGTCCCTCAAAGAGCAGAAAAGAACAGCTGCTTAGATAAAACTTCCTCTCTAAGAAAGTTTGTAAAATGGGCAAGAAAAATATAGTAAGTGAAATCTAGACTCTGCCTTGTGCATGATTATATTCCAGATATACATACAATACCTGATCTTCCAAAATACCAATGCGAAATGTGAGCACTGTCATCAGCAAAGTCTGCTTTTATTTTACAGTAGAAATGTCTTAGTGTTATCTACTTCTAGATGTATATTTAGAGTGAACATCCACACTGTGTTTCTGTGATTCCTTTGCTCATAAAAATTCACACTCTGAGTAAATTGTTACTGCATACACTGTGCAAACAATTATTAGGCAGGTGAGTATTCTATGATATCATCATTTTATGCAGATTTTTCAATTACAAACTGTATAAACCTGAATGCTTATTGGATGAAGCAGATCAGCTGATTTGTGTAATGAGGGAGGGTGCGGCCTAAGGATACAATTCCCTTTATCAAGGTGTGCAGAATTATTAGGCAGCTTATTTTCCTCAGGCAAAATGGGCCAAAGAAGAGATTTAACTATCAAAAATTGCAAGTCTTATAGATGGATGCTCCCACTAGGATATTGGGGCGCATTCATAGAACCATCAAAAGTTGGATGGGCCAAGAACTATCTGAAGACAAACTTTCAAAGGTTTTATGGACTGATGAGAGTGACTCTTGACGGACCAGATGGATGGGCCTGTGGTTGGATCCATAATGGGCACAGACCTCCGCTTCCACTCAAACAACAGCAAGGTGGGGGTGGGTACTGCTATGGGCTGGTATTATTAAAAATGAGCTAGTTGGACATTTTTACGTTGAAGATGGACTCAAAATCAATTCCCAAACCTTCTGCCAGTTTTTAGAAGACACTTTCTTCAAGCAGTGGTACAGGAAAAAGTCTACATCTTTCAAGAAAACCATGATTTTTATGCAGGACAGTGCATATTAATTTGTAAATACGGCTATAGAGCAGTTTAGAACAAAAGTAAGAGAAATTAATTTTTTATTCCATGGTAAAATGCTTTTCAGGAATGTCTCACTACAATTTTTGGCTTATATATTTAATAATATGGAATATGTTGGAACATATCAACTAATGTTTTCTGTATGCTCCAGGCTGAAATCAGGAAGGCTCATTAGATCCTGTTTGGGATTACGATATTAGAACTTGTAAAATAATGCGTTACTTTATTATCCATTTGTCTTCATTACGGGATTTTCAAGATTACAAAAGTATATTTTAAATGGGTTGTGTCTGACAAATTTTAATCCCTTCCCGCCATGGACAATTTAAAATTTTGCACTTTAGTTTTTTCCTCCTTTTCTTCCAGGAGCCTTAACTTTTTTTATTTATTCATTGACATAGCCGTATGAGGGCATGAATTTTTCCAGGATGAGTAGCTGCCCAGGCAAAACCTGTCATTCAAGGGTGGTAACTTGGGGAAGTCACTGGCGACCAGCCTATTGGACCAGTCACCCGTCAGCATTGTCACTGGCCGGCTTTGGTATGTTTTACTTTCAGACCAAGCATACATTTAAGTCTGAATTGGTAGGACCTCTTCAACATTTCAGAGAAAAAATATACCTGTCTGGAATCGTTCAGCCAGGCTCTGATTCATGCTGCACGCGGTTTGGGCAGCATAAATCAGTTGAAAGTTTTCCTTTAATGAATTTGGCACATCTGACTCCCGTGCACCCTTCATCAAGATGGAAAAAGTAGAAAGTAAAAGAACTTACAGAACTCACCAAGCTTTGAAAAAATCTTACTTTATTAAAGACATGTGCAATTTTCCCCAGAAGAGAGTGAGAGGGAGTAAAACAGGGCAACAGACGGTTCGCACTCACTCACGCTTCATCTGGTCTTTTAAATTGAGGTCAGCACATACGATTTATCATAGGTTTACATCAGAAAATTAAAATAACAATCAAATACAATTACTTCAATTTTCTCAAGACTCAGCGCTGCAGTAAGCTCCAAGAGCCCCCGCAGAGACGTCTCCTGTTTGATTTAATAGTGTTCTGTTCCAAGCACTGATTTCTTTCCAATGGACCTTTTATCAAGATTTGCATACAAAATGGCAATTTTGATTAATCGGAGCCCATGTCTTTAATAAATACAGTAAATTATCACAGCATTGATAATTTTATGTGAGATGTAGTACTTTCTGTGTCCAGCAGAGGGCAGTGTTAGCTAACGCTTCATGGGGATTTTTCATTTCCACTTTTTGGATTACTGCTATGGAAGATATCTCATGAACATAATCGTATTCTGACTGGTTTATACGGAGCAATAATAAGATTCATAGAGAAGTTTCTACTATACTACCGAGTGCCTCACATTTGTTTCATACCAGATCCTCCAAAGACATACTGATAGGGAATCTAGATTGTGAGCCCCGATGGGGACAGTGCCCATAATGTCTGTAAATTGTCTGAATTGTAAAGCGCTGCGGAATATGTTAGCGCTATAATAAAAAGATTATTATATTATTATTAGATCCTGTATAAACCTGATAAGATAAAATATAGGACAATTTGTACAGGAAAGTATTTGCATACATATGACGTTAGTCGTAGTGTAGTGAAACTGTGCCCAGGGCCGACGTCAGGTTTATGCGGACCCTTGGATGACAGACTCAGTGGGCCCCACTTCAATTTTGCTTTCGTCTCCTTTCCATCCTAAAGCTATAATTTTTTTTTTCTGTCGGCATAGCAAAATGAGGGCTTGTTTTTCGTGGGAAAAAAAAATATTTTTTTGTATTTCATTTTAATTTATTTTTTACATTTTTTATGATAACAATAATGTTAGCTTTGTCCTATGGGTCCTTAGTACTTCTTGGTTTTCAAGATTTTTGTTAACACTGTTCCAGCTTTTTAGAGATTCGAAAAGGGAAAAACCTGCTAATTTTTACCATGCCTGCTAGCCACACTCTAATCCAAACCCATTTACCATTTCTTTGTAAAAAAAAAAAACCCTATAGTTTTTTACATGCATTTTTTTAGGCTCCACATAGAAGCCTCTAGAGAAATAAAGCACCAAAACCGCACAGTTCAGCAGGGTCTTTAGACGCACAAGGGGCGCAGTTTTCATTAAATCACATTCACTTTGCTTGGAAGGTTAAACACACCAGAATTTCTGTGCAAAAAGCAGCAGAAATAATGCAGCATTTACGCTACATGTGAACACGGCCTAAATGTCCAAGCAAAGTGGATGTGATTTCTTGAAAACTCCAGCCTTGGTGCGTCTTAAGACGTTGTTGTACTGTGTGGTTTTGGTACATTTTTTCTCTATAGGCTTCTTTGTGGAGCCTGAAAAAAAGCACATGCTCTGAGCAGTTTTCCAACACCATAAATGACAGAATCTATTGTAAGGTTCCCTTCGCCCCATAACAACATCTTAGCCCTCCCATGCCCCAAGAGTTTTTTTTAAATAATTTATAATCTCTATATGGCTGCGTGCCCACTAAACGCGGAAACGCTTAAAAAACGCTTGGTAGAAGGTCTGCAATGGTCCCCAATGATAATCCGCATGTGCTGTGCACATGCTGCGGAAATTTCTGCTGCGGATTATCATTGCGGAAAAAAACGCAGCACTACCAATTATTTTGTGGAATCGCCGCCATTGACTTGCATTGAATTGCATAATATTCGCATGACTACATGTACATATGCGGATATTAAGCGATTCAATGCGCAGATGGTACCCGGGTCTGGAGAAGGGGAGACTCTCATCCAGGCCCGGGTACCATAGTACCTGTTGTAGTTAAAAAAGAATTAAAATAAACATATACTTACCTTCTGATGACTCCCTGTCTGCTCCCGGCGGTGCTGCTGGCTCTTCGGCTGCTCGCGGTGGTAAAAGGACCTTCCATGACGTCATTTAGTCATGTGACAGGTCACGCGACCGCTGACATCGGCGGGCCGCCGAAGACACCGGAGAAGGAGACCGGGGGCCATCGGAAGATGAGTATAATGTTTTTTTTTATTTTTCACCATTTTATTCTTTTTTTACTATTGATGCAGCATTGTAACTTGGTCGCACTATATAAATGCATGTCGGTTGCATGGATTTATATAGTGTGACCAAGTTGTCAATCACTTTTCCAAGTGATGCTAAAATCGCTTGGAAAAGCGCTTGATAACCCGCATGCAGAAATGCATGCAAAAACGCTTGACAAACGCTTCTACCTGGCGGGAAAAACGCATGTAAAATCCGCATGCGTTTTTTTCTGCCAGCGAGATGCAGAAACGCTCCGCAGCATTTCTGCATTGTGGGCACTTGGCGTCAAAGTCAGGCCATAGTTGTACAGGGGTTGAGGTCTTCTTAAAGTGAACGTGGAAGACTTTCCAATAATGGATGAGAAGATGATACGAATGCTGTCACTGTGAGGAGACAGAGACAGGCCAGAACTCCCCTGTGTCCAAGAGTAGAAGAGTAGAGCAGGGCAAGAAGCCGCTTTCCATTAAAATCTATCCCTGCAAAGCCCTCCATAACATCAGGAGAGAGCAGCAGAGATGAAGGCTATCAAGCAAGTGGATTTGAATTCCTGTGGTATACCTCTATTCCACCAAGGCTTTGGCAGGCTCCAACTCAAAGCAAGTCTCATGTACTTCACCACCATCTATTTAACATCCTCATACAGCTGCAGGGAATGGGTGTAACCTCCTGTCATTCATCGCGACTCTCCCGAATCCTGCGATCCAGCTAAATGGCCTGACTCATGGCCTCCCCCAAGGAACAGGGTGGAGTTTGCAGGGTCCTTAAGTGTATCTGAAAGGCCTCAGCAAAACTGACACCTGAGAGCTGCATCATTCCACAGAACTTCAGTGGACCATTGCCGGAATGGGATACTGTAGTTTTCAGCAGTGAGGCCTCCCTGTGTCAGGTTCATGATCTTTGCCTCCGCGAACTGGATTTTGTCAGGTTTGTCGTAAATTAACCCTAAAGCGTCCAAAAAAGCGTCAACAGATGACTCTTCTGGGACTTGGAGTGGGGGGGTGGGAGACAAAGAAAATGTCCCAGTCTGAGGACCCCCTCGCAGTAAGGACATGATTATTCCCATCCGCTGGGACCCAGATGACCGGGGTCGCAGGGTAAAAAATAGCCTACAGCTACCCATGACCACCCTAAACAGGTCTTTCTTACCTGAAAATTTGTCAAGAAGGTCCATTACTGGTCTGGGAGAAACCAACTGCACATCAGAGGATTCTGACGTCGCAACCACTGCTGGCAGTAGTGGAGAGCTATGGAAAGTTTTAATCAAACTAATCTGATCCTGCAACAGATATTGCGACGATTCAGGACTCTGGTATTCCTTGGCTAGATCCTGAATCAGCTGCGTCAGATTCGCCACCTTGTTACAGAGCGTATGAACAGGATCCATATTGGCGAAAAAGACAAATGTATGGGCCTATTGTAATGTGACGCTAGTCACCACGTATGGACAAGCTGCGAGGCTGGGTAGTGTAGCACCCTGAGGATTCGGCTGCTACAGGAGTATTGCACCTCAACCCAGAGGTGTGATATTCCACTCCCGGGTAAGGATGGAGTGTGGAACTGAGCTCAGATAGACTGCATGCACTACATACATCCCATTCCAGAGGAGCAGGCCGACGGCACTCCCACTTAGAAATGTGCAGGTGCGACCGAGCCTGTTCCTGGCTGGAGTGGGAGGGGGGAGGAACATCCCATGTAGTGTAGGGGCAGATAGGGGGAGCAGTCTGGGTAGTGGTAGGAGCTCATTGGGTGCTGGTCACCTGAGCTCACACATAGAGGGATATATAAGGAGGGCACCAACTTAGAATCAGGGTCAGTCAGCTGCAGAGGACAAGTCAGATGCAGAGAGCAGGAAACAGCAGCCCTGGAGAGAGAGAGAGTGGAGTGAAGAAAGACCCAGAGGGGGACAAAGAAGGGACCCAAGAACCCAAATAAGAACACCGGGTGAGGAGTCAGCAAGAGGGTACCGGAACCCAAGCTGGTGGGGGCAAAGACATTCCCCAGCCAGAGACCGGAGACCGTGGGCAGTGTCTGTCACGGTCACCCACTACATTCACCCTGAAGGCACACCACAGGAAGGGTCAGGGAACCTTAGGCCAAAGGTTGCCCAACAGAAGGCCCGAGGGAGCTGGACTTAGGTGAATCACTGGTGGGGACGGCTGAAGAAAGGACAGAGGGAGAGCTCAGGGCCACGCTCCGGACTTGTTTGGGGGTTGGCCGGATCCAGGACCTGGTGGACGCAGCACGGCTCGGGAGGTCACTTGGAGCTAGAGTGACCAGGAACATCTGCAGTAAGTAAAGACCCTTAACTGCACAACCCGAGTCTGTCATCATTACCGGCTGCACCGCACCACCACAACCCCCATCCTCTGCGCCTGTCCCCTCTGAGGCTATACCCCTCCCGTTGGGGGTTATCCCACCAAGCTGCGCATCCACCATCAGCCTCAGCGGACCCTGCTGCAGCGGCGGCCACAGTGACCGCATCACAACGGGTGGCGTAGTCGACACAACGAACTTTAACAACATCAGTAAAGACTGCCACATAACACTGAGCTTGACGCCCTGGGCACGGGACCGGGTCACAGCCGCTCGGAGACTACAACCCCCCATCTGATCCGGTGCCGGGTATTCCCCTCAAAAAGGAATATGTCCCAGGGGGCGCGTCAACTTTGGCGTAGTCGGCAGGATTACGTGCCCGCAACACCCGGGTACTGCGTGCCTGAAGAAAAGTGCAAGTTTACCTCAGAAAGAAGACTCCTGCCGGTTCCGGAGGGTCCACGCCATCGGACTCCATCACCAGTCGTTTCCCGCCGATTGTCCGCCATTTCCAGCTTGTTCCCGCCATCTGCAGAGTTTCCCGCCACTGGGCGACGCTTCCCGCCAAAACCGCAGATTTCCCGCCTTGGAAGAGCAGCGGACGCCATTATGGGCGTGCCAAAGGAGGGCAAGAGGCCACCTCCCATCGTGGGCCAGGACAGAAAATGGCGCCAAAAGTGGAAACCGCCCCCACCAACAGAGACTGTGATGCTGGAGGTGTCTGTCAGCGTGAAAGAACTACCCCTGGAGCTGACAGTCACCGAGTTGCCCCGGGACCGCCCTCGGAGGGGGAGGAGACGAAAGAAAAGAGCAAAGATGGGTGTCGCTTGGAGCAGTCTAGAACGAGCGCACCCGGAGGCAAGGTGTCCAGAGCGAGAGCACCCGGAGTCGAGAAGAGGAAGAGTAGACCCGGGAATGGAGCGGCAGCAGAGCAGCACCGGCCCGCTGGCCAGGAGCCTGCAAAAGGAAGAAGGAGGAGAGCAGAGCAGCACCGGCCCGCTGGCCAGGAGCCTGCCGGAAGCAGAGCAGAGCAGCACCGACCCGATGGTCAGGAGCCTGCTGGAGTCAACAACCCCGCTAGGCTTAGCGGAGATCCTGGCGCAGCTTCCCCGAGATCGGGAGTGCGCGCGGAGTGCCCTGGAGGGCCTCGCGGGAAGGATGGCCCGAGTGCAGAGGGAGATCCTGGCGGAGTGGGGCCGGGAGATGGCCCAGCAAGCTGGAATCCGTCCACGGAACCCGCTCCCTTGGAAGAAGACACCGACTACCTCTGCGGATGACGCGGGAGGACCCAAGGCCGGAGACGGCGCAGAAGAGGGAGCGAGACGTATGGCAGCAGGTAAGGGGGACGCCTATACCCCATACCGGAAGACCACCCACCTGCCCCAGCTCCCCGTCGCAGAGCCCGAAAGTCCCCCTGCCGTACCCGAGACCGCCATGACACCGCCACCGACTAGGCCCCGACCGGAAGCCGCCGTCGCGACCCCAGTGACGTCACGCGTCGTGACCCGGAGCGTGGCGAAGGAAGGGAAGCCTCCGGCCTGGTCGCAAGGCCTAGCGTTTCCGGGCGCCGCATCCCCAGCAGAGCCATCTACCTCCGCGGAGCCTCCGGCCTGGTCGCAAGGCCAGGTGGCCCAGGGTGCCGCCGTGTTAACAGTTCCATTTACCTTCCAGATGCCCCAGGCCTGGCCGCAAGGCCTGGGCAACCTGGGCGCCCCCACCATCGCGCCCGCACCCGTAACATCAAGGGTGCCAAGTCTGGGAGAGGACCCCTTCAGCCAGCTAGCGTGGCCGGACGGGCGGCCCTTCATCTGGCCCAAAGAATTCTTGGAACTGGAGCGACAAAAGAAGTTAGGTCCCCTGTGTGAGCCCCTGATCCCGGCTCCAAAGCCCGTGACTCGGGTCTCGCCTCCACTCGAGGAAGCCCAGTTCGTGTGGGACCCCACGGGAGAAGATTTGATGGGGTTCACCGGAGAGACTCGGGCAGCTGCAGCAGAGCGTACCGAGTGTTGCCGTCAACAGCTGGCAGAGTTCAAGAGAGAGCGGGAGGAGAGGCGGGCCAGAGAGCAATGGGCCCGGACCCGCAGCGCGGAGCAAAAGAGTCGGACCAGAAGGGACCCCTATGCAGCAGATCGTCCCCGTACCATCGGGACGGTAATAAAGTTTAATGCGCAGCATGGGTGGGGCTTCATAAAGGACCGGAACACCATGGGTGACGTCTTCGTTACCCGACGGGATGTCGAGTCTCACCTGCCAGAGGGTCACAAAGGCCGTGACCTCTACGTCGGTGACGAGGTAACGTTCACCCGGCACAAGTGTGCCAAGGGACCTTACGCCCTCCACGTGCATCGCCTGACAGAGGAGGAGTTGCGGTGTAGGGAGGAGGAGCCAGAAGACCCGGACGGGTTCAAGGCTAGAAGGTACTATGACTGAAATAGTACAAAGGAGATGTAAATAGTTACCCGTCGGGGTACCCAAGTAACCGTGGCTGCTTTAAAGTTTAGTCCCCGTTGGGACCAGTGAACAGTTTAACCCGTGTGTCCCCTACCCAAACCAGGCTGAGGACTGTGAGCAGCCATCCCATTCCCTTTACTTGGCCGGGGACTGAGAACGGCCAAAACTTCCCTGTACATAGTTGCGCTTCCTAAGGCGCCCCCTACTGGTTTTATGCGAAACTGCTTATCAAAAGACTGTCGCACTTTACCTGGTCACGAGTTGCACGGTGACCAGAGGAGGAAGAAAGAAAGAGACGACGAGAATGTTATAATGATGTCTATATGAAAAAGTTATATATATATAATATTTTATATGTTTTATATGTTTATAAAAATTTGTATGTTTTGGTGTTTTTGTCTTTGCAGCCCGAGGACGTGCTGTGATTTACCAGGGGGGAATGTAGCACCCTGAGGATTCGGCTGCTACAGGAGTATTGCACCTCAACCCAGAGGTGTGATATTCCACTCCCGGGTAAGGATGGAGTGTGGAACTGAGCTCAGATAGACTGCATGCACTACATACATCCCATTCCAGAGGAGCAGGCCGACGGCACTCCCACTTAGAAATGTGCAGGTGCGACCGAGCCTGTTCCTGGCTGGAGTGGGAGGGGGGAGGAACATCCCATGTAGTGTAGGGGCAGATAGGGGGAGCAGTCTGGGTAGTGGTAGGAGCTCATTGGGTGCTGGTCACCTGAGCTCACACATAGAGGGATATATAAGGAGGGCACCAACTTAGAATCAGGGTCAGTCAGCTGCAGAGGACAAGTCAGATGCAGAGAGCAGGAAACAGCAGCCCTGGAGAGAGAGAGAGTGGAGTGAAGAAAGACCCAGAGGGGGACAAAGAAGGGACCCAAGAACCCAAATAAGAACACCGGGTGAGGAGTCAGCAAGAGGGTACCGGAACCCAAGCTGGTGGGGGCAAAGACATTCCCCAGCCAGAGACCGGAGACCGTGGGCAGTGTCTGTCACGGTCACCCACTACATTCACCCTGAAGGCACACCACAGGAAGGGTCAGGGAACCTTAGGCCAAAGGTTGCCCAACAGAAGGCCCGAGGGAGCTGGACTTAGGTGAATCACTGGTGGGGACGGCTGAAGAAAGGACAGAGGGAGAGCTCAGGGCCACGCTCCGGACTTGTTTGGGGGTTGGCCGGATCCAGGACCTGGTGGACGCAGCACGGCTCGGGAGGTCACTTGGAGCTAGAGTGACCAGGAACATCTGCAGTAAGTAAAGACCCTTAACTGCACAACCCGAGTCTGTCATCATTACCGGCTGCACCGCACCACCACAACCCCCATCCTCTGCGCCTGTCCCCTCTGAGGCTATACCCCTCCCGTTGGGGGTTATCCCACCAAGCTGCGCATCCACCATCAGCCTCAGCGGACCCTGCTGCAGCGGCGGCCACAGTGACCGCATCACAACGGGTGGCGTAGTCGACACAACGAACTTTAACAACATCAGTAAAGACTGCCACATAACACTGAGCTTGACGCCCTGGGCACGGGACCGGGTCACAGCCGCTCGGAGACTACAACCCCCCATCTGATCCGGTGCCGGGTATTCCCCTCAAAAAGGAATATGTCCCAGGGGGCGCGTCAGTAGTCAAGAAGTCCTAGGTCAAAAGCCAGGAGGGTAAGACAAAGGCGTTGTCAAGTCACAGTCCGGGATCAGAATTCCAAGAAGGTAGTGGATTACGGCAAAAGGGCTAGGCAAATGCAAGGTCAAAGGCAAATCCAAAGTCGAGCAACAAAGCTCAGAATACAAGACTAGGAGCATGGAGCACACACCCCTTGAGCAAAGCTATAATTGGCAGCAATCTAAGGCAGAGAGCTGGCTAAATAGCCAGGTAATTACTCCGAAGAAGAGACACATGAATGAAGCCTCGGCACACCCTGGTCCTGATTGGACGGCAAAACTGTCACTCAAGACACTGACCTCTCAGCACACCCTAGCATCCGATTGGATGGCTGAGCTGTCCATCACCATACTGACAGCTCAGCACACCCCTGTCCTAGATTGGATGGCAGAACTGTCATTATTCACTGCATCAAGACACACTGATAGGAGAAATCATGACAGGTGCCCTAGTAAGGATTTGATTTAGAGCCCAGAAACAAAGAAACAAGAGACTTTGCTTTTGGGGTGCACAGATAACAGCCTATGGAATACACTGACATATGCAAATTTAAGGTTGTTTAAGCACCTTCAGAAATATCTTATGATAAATGCAAGTGTTTAATAAAATAGACTTATCAGGAGAGGTGCATTATACCCCGGGGGAAAAACTGACCTTGGCCAAACTATAACCGGGGGTATAAAATAGTCTAGGCCAAACTATACCCCTCCAGAATATACCCCTCTGTTTTATGAGCCCTTGTAAATGATATTTTAGATGCCATTTTTTAACCCCTTTACAGCCTGGGATTAGTACGCAACAGGCTGTCACCCCCTGTTCAGTGCGGGCTACGGCGCAGAGCCCACACTGATTATTACAGCTGACATGCGCCCGCAACAGCCGCGGGTGGAATCGCGATCCACCCGCAGCTGTTAACATGTTAAATGCCGCTGTCAATCTCTGACAGCGGCATTTAACATCGCTGCGCCGGAAGCACGTCACTTACCCTGTCCATCGGTGACCCCGTCACGTGATCACGGGTCATGCGTGGGCATGACAACCCTGGGTCTGCAGCAGTCCCCAGTGGTTGTCATGTGCTGATTGCTATGAGCGTCACCTAGTGGTCGGCGCTCATAGCACAGGACCATTTCTGCTACATAGAGGTGATCTGCTCATCACCTCTATGTAGCAGAGGCAATCAGACAAGTGCTGCTTCTAGTCTCCTATGGAGACTATAGAAGCAAGCAGAAAGTAAAAAAAATGTTTAAAAATATTAAAAAAATAAAAAAAATATAAAAGTTTAAATCACCCCCCTTTCGCCCCATTCAAAATAAAATAATATAACAAAAACCCCACATACACATATTTGGTATCGCCGCGTTCAGAATCGTCCGATCTATCAATATAAAAAACAATTAATCCGATCGGTAAACGGCGTAACGAGAAAAAAATTCTAAACACCAGAATTATGTTTAAAATGCAATAACGGGTGATCAAAACATCGTATCTACCCCAAAATGGTATCAATAAAAACTTCAGCTCGGCGCGCAAAAAATAAGCCCTCACCCGGCCCCAGAGCCCAAAAAATGGAGATGCTACGGGTCTTGGAAAATGGCGCCTTTTTTTTTTTTTTTTTTTTTTTTTAAGCAAACTTTGGAATTTTTTTCACCACTTAAATAAAAAAGAACCTGTACATGTTTGAACTCGTAATGACCTGGAGAATAATAATGGCAGGTCAGTTTTAGTATTCAGTGAACGTGGTAAAGAAAAAAAAAACAAACATTTGTTGTATTGCATTTTTTTTGCAATTTCACCGCACTTGGAATTTTTTTCCCGTACACGATATGGTAAAACCAGTAATGTCGTTCAAAAGTACAACTTGTCCCGCAAAAAATAAGTCTTCACACGGCCATATTGACCAAAAAATAAAAAAACGCTATGGCTCTGGGAACAAGGGGAGCAAAAGCGGAAAATCCCAGGGTTGCGAAGGGGTTAATAACTTAAAACTGACTTACACGTACTGTGAAATTATTTTTGTTGTTAATCACATGACGAAGATTGATCTTACAATACATTATTGTGTAGGGGAATGTAGATATGGAAGCAATTTATTGACCAATAATGGAACTTTTAAATGTGGCAATCAAAAATGTAAGAGTTGCAAATGGATACAGTCAGGCAAAAAACGATTTACGTCCACAGTCACAGGGCAGTGTTTTTTGATAAAAGTTTTTTAAACTGTCAAAGTTCATATGTGATTTATGTCCTACAATGTCAGTGCAAATTGCAGTATGTGGGACGGACCACTATGCCAATATATCTTAGGATGAATAAGCACAGATCTAACATTAAAAATGGAGTTATGGATCATAGCCTGTCGAGGCATTTTTTCCATGTACATTAAAAAAATCCTACTAATTTAAAGCTCACCATAATACTTAGAGCTTACACATTGGCAGTATAAAGGTTAACATGCATCCCATTGACAATGGGGCATAGAGCATACAGGCTAATACACACTGGCAGTATATTTCAAGACCAACTGCACGGTGGCTCAGTGGTTAACACTATAGCCTTGCAGCGCTGGGGTCCTGGGTTAAAATCCCACCAAGTACAACATCTGCAAGGAGTTTGTATGTTCTCCCCGTGTTTGCATGGGTTTCCTCCCACACTCCAAAGACATACTCATAGGGAATCTAGATTATGAGCCTCAATGGGGACAGTGATGATAATGTCTGTAAAATTGTCTGAATTGTAAAGCGCTGCGGAATATGTTGGCGCTATATAAATGAAAACATTATTATTATTATAATGATCGGCTTTTGAGATTCTTCACTGCAACAGAACAAAAGTACCCCCAGTGGGTCTATGATGTACCTCCAGAGAAATGTATAAATGCCAAGTCCCACTTTAGGCAAACAGCTAAGCCATATTGAGCAGACAAATGGATTCTTTACCATGGGGAAAACTTACCTGATAAACCTGAATCTCCATTAAGATGTTGAAAAATTAAGTAATTCTTGTGTATATCACTCAACGCTGGTTATAACAAGGGTGTATAATATGGCCTGAGGGTGTATGAAATGGCCTAAACTGCTTTAACCCCGGGTATAGTCTGGACTCGAGGCATACTCTAGCCTGTTAGACCTGCTGCGCATTGTGTACTGAACAGGGATTGAAGCTGCCCTGTCCATGCCTTTATGACTGAAAGCAAGGCTGCCGGGAGAAATAAAATGTATTTACTCCCAGTAGTTAAGCTTTCAGTGCAGTGACCGCACAGCTTTAGAACGCTATTATCCTGCAGATTAACTCTATGCAGATTAATAGCATTTTTGACATGACAAAATCTCTTTGAAGCATATATATATATATATATATATATATATATATATATATATATATATAGAGAGAGATAGATAGATATAGCCTCCATGCCACGCCGCATTGATGCAGTAATTGATGCAAAAGGAGCCCCGACCAAGTATTGAGTGCATTTACTGAACATGCATATAAGTATGTCAACATTTTGGATTTTAAAAGATTTTTTAAAGCTGTTGTTATAAAGTATTCTAATTTACTGAGATAATGACTTTTGTGTTTTCATTGGCTTAAGCCATAATCATCAACATTAACAGAAATAAACACTTGACATAGATCACTCTGTAATGACTATATAATATATGAGATTCACTTTTTACATTGAAGAACTGAAATAAATTAACTTTGATATTCTAATTTAGTGAGATGCACCTGTATCTCTATGTATGTGTGGCACCCCAGGGCTCTGGTTACCACAGTAATAGAAATATTACGTCTGAGAGCAAGTGGGAGGTTCCCTGGTCAGGAGCCCTTAAACATGCAACACCTCCTGTCCCAGACCAGATAGGGGAGGAACCTGCCCTATATAAACTGGATCTGGGGCGGGGTTAGTGAGTCAGAGCCTGGAATTTGTTCCAGACAAAGGGACAGTAACAGCAAGGAGCTCTGTAGGAGCAGGAGCTGAAGACCAGGGGCTGGAGCTAAGCAGAGCTCGCCCTGGGAGAAGAATCTAAGAACCGGACACCGGAGTCCGAGGCTACAAGGATCTTTAAGTCCAGCAGCAGAAACCAGCCGGCAGGGGATTCCAGGTCCTCTGGCCATAGAAGCCCGGAGGCTCAGTCACGAGCAAGGGACCAGCACCGCCATCGAGGAGCGGAGGCTATCAGAAGGTCCCAAGTCACCAGCCATACGGGTGAGCACTACACGGTACACTCAGGGACGTGGGCTACTTCCACTCGCTTACAGCAAGGTAGCCAGGAAGAGTGCAGACAGACGGGGAGGCCTACAACTCCACCTGGTCAGGGGAACTCCTGTTTGCTCACAGACTGACCAGGCCTCTTATGCTAGCCAGTACTCCCTGGAGGGTCTGCCTTATTATCATCAGTAAAGAGCCTGAACTGCACTGCAAAGACTCTGAGTCGTTCCTGCTGCGCCCGTGCACCATCACTCCCATCATCCACGTTCCCTGCCCTGAGGCTATACTCTTCCCGTGGGGAGTTATCCCAGACTTTGCTGCGCACACCACACCAGCCTCAGCGGTCTGCCTCGCAGCGGCGGTACACCCTGACCGCAATCCACGGGTGGCATAGTCGGACATTAAACCACAAAAACCCTATAAAGACTGCCACTGGTCTGATCACCCTGAGCCACGGGACCGGGTCACCGCCACGGAGACTACAACCCCCAGAGACCCGGCTCCGGGTAACCCACACACGTGCATACACGGCCCAGGGGGCGCGTCACCCTTTTGCCGTAGTCGGCAGGATTTTGACCAACCCGCCACAAACGGGTATTGCGTGCCTGAAAAAGACTTTGTACTTACCTGAGTGAAGTTTCCCGCCGTCCAGAGCCGTTTCTCGCCATCTTCAGTCATTTCCCGCCGACTTCAGCCGTTTTCCCGCCATCGGACTCCATCTTCAGGACGCAGCGCGGGAAGAAGAGGGGCGTGGATGTCCAAACCGCGCGAGACCTGAAGCCCCACCCTACGCACCGACGCTGCGCAAGGTCCTGGAAGGAGAGAGAGCGACGCTGACGTCACCAGGATGCGATGCAAGGTCCTCGCCCGGAGCAGCACCAGCGGAGCCGCGGCCTACGGAGGAAGAGCAACAAAACGTAGGCCACGGTTAACTAGGGGAGCGGAAGATACCAGGAATAGAGGGAGCTCCCACCGCCAGCGCGGCCGCTGCCGCAGTAATGCCATTTACAATGCCTTACATCCCTGGAGCGGCCTGGCTACCCCAATACTCAGGGGAGTCGCATACCCTAAGCGACTTTAAAGAGAAACTGTACAGCCTATTTAAAGTGTACCCCCTGACGGAGGGACAAAAAGTGAGCATATTGGTAGGCCAGCTAACCGGCGCAGCCCAACGTGAAGTAAAGTCCTGGTCAGTCAGGGACAAGGAGACTGTGAAGGAGATCTTAGCCCGTCTGAAGGACACTTTTGATACCCGTACCTCAGCAGAGATCAAAATGAGATTTTATGGGTGCAAGCAGCGGGCCCAAGACAGTATAAGAGACTATGCTTTGAATTTGCAGGAGGCCCTGGGAGCCATTAAACAGGCAGACCCTGACAGTGTGCGGAATGCAGATGAACTGTTGACTGAGCAATTCATTGAGGGTCTGCTGTCCAACGCCCACCGAACCCAGTTACGTGCAATGGCCTTACAGAACCCTGGGTTAGACTTTGCAAAGTTCAAAGACAGGGCCATCCGGGTGCTCCGAGAACCGGCACCGGGTAGCGCTGTAACCCACCGGTGGCCTGCTATTACCTATCACCAGGAGGCAGCGCCCTTGTCTGCAAAGCCTGTGGGAGCTGGTGCGCAGGCTTTGGATAAAGACCCGGCTGCAGACCTGCACCATCAGGTCCAAGAACTGACCAAAAGCGTTGCCGCATTAACCAGGACTGTGCAGTCGTTACAGGTATCCTCTCCAGGAAGGATCAAGCTGGCCACCAGTCCGGAGGACATCCCGTGGCGCCGACAGAGGAGGATCCCATCGTCCAGAGGAAGACCCAGCGACAGATACAACGAGGACGGACAACCCATCTGCCGCCGCTGCAATCAACCCGGACATATGGCAAGGTACTGTCATTTAAACGGTTACAACCTGGGGCAGAGGGCCAATCCCCAGGGATAAGATCATCAGGCCCATCGAACTGGCGTGATAAATACGCAGGGGGACGTCCAGTCTTGCCTGTGGTACTGGATGGCATTCCTATGAGTGCCCTACTAGACACCGGGTCACAGGTAACTACCATCCCTTATGTGCTCTTTAAGCGGTACTGGAATGACTCGGACATAACCCGCTACCCAGATGACGACCTGAGTATCATCGCCAGCAATGGTCAGCCCGTGTCGCAGGTGGGATTCAAAGAGGTGACCATTAAAATCGGTAAGGTCGAACTGGCGGCACAAGGACTGATTATTGTGGACATTGATCGTCGTGAAAGTCACCCTAAAATAACCTTGGGTACTAACGTTATTGAGAATTGCCTTTCAGAAGTAATTGCCATTTTACAGCAGGTTGCGTTGAACGCCAGCTCCGGCCAGCAACGGGTCCTACAAAAGGAGATCCGGGCACTGATGAAACGGCAACAGGTAGAACTGTCGGGTGATGAGATTGGTAGCATTAGGATGAGTGACCCGTTACCTATCACCATGCCCCCAAAGAGTGAGATGATGATCTGGTGCCGGGCATCTATTGGTCTAAGAGGTAGAGACTACCAAGCAATGGTAGAACCCGTCTACTCAGACAGTAGGCCCACCATTTTGACAGCACGGGGGGTGGTCGATGTACGCCATGGGAGGGTACCCGTCCGCATCATAAATATCGGGGAGAGAGAAGTATACCTGCCCCGGTATGCCACGCTAGCCAAATTGTTCACCATAAACCAAAATTCTGTAAAGGCCGTAGAACACTTGCCTCCATCTCAACCAGAGGAAGGTAACGGCTCTAAGAAACAAATGGAGGACTTGTGTCAGCAGCTGCATTTGGGTACTGACTCCACTCCCTCACACCAAAAACAGGGAGTCTCCCGGGTGGTTCAGGAGTACGAAAGAGTCTTTAGTAAACACCCGCTAGACTTCGGGCGAGTAAAGGGGGTAGAACATCACATCCCCACAGGAGACCATCCACCCATAAAGGAAAGATACCCACCTGTACCCCCTGCACACTATCAGCATGCAAAGGGGATGTTGCGAGACATGAAGGAGGCTGGGATAATCAGGGACAGCTGTAGCCCCTGGGCAGCTCCACTAGTTCTAGTGAAAAAGAAGGACAACACAATGAGAATGTGCGTAGACTACAGAAAGGTCAACCGTATCACACACAAAGATGCGTACCCGTTACCAAGGATAGAAGAATCTTTAGCTGCATTAAAATCTGCTAACTTCTTCTCCACTTTGGATCTTACTAGCGGGTACTGGCAGGTTCCTGTAGCAGAGGCGAACAAGGAGAATACTGCGTTCACCACCCCGATGGGTCTCAGCGAATTCAACTGTATGCCGTTTGGGCTCTGCAACGCACCAGGAACCTTCCAGCGGTTGATGGAATGCTGTCTGGGACACCGGAATTTCGAGACGGTCCTGTTATACCTGGACGATTTCATCGTTTATTCCAAAACCTACGGGGACCATCTGAAACACCTGGCAGAGGTGTTTGACGCCCTGGCAAGCTACGGCCTAAAGGTGAAACCCTCCAAGTGTCATCTGCTGAAACCAAAGGTACAGTACCTGGGACACGTGGTGAGTGCCGACGGAGTGGCTCTCGACCCCGATAAGATCACCGTGATTAAGGACTGGCCAAGACTCTCCAACATAAAGGAAGTGCGGCAGTTCCTCGGGTTGGTAGGCTACTACCGAAGATTCATTCCCGGTTTCACCAAAATGGCAGCTCCTATGCAGGACCTCCTGATAGGTCAATCCAGGAAGGCCAAAAACCAGAAGCCACCCTTCAGGTGGGAAAAGCTGGAAGAGGAGTCCTTCCGCCAGCTGAAGATGGCCCTCACGGGGGGATGAAATCCTGGCGTACCCTGACTACGGCCAGCCCTTTATCCTCCACACGGACGCGAGCAACATCGGGCTAGGAGCCGTACTGTCCCAGATCCAGCAGGGGAGAGAACGGGTAATCGCTTATGCCAGCCGAAAACTACGGCCCACAGAGAGAAACCCTGAGAATTATAGCTCATTCAAGCTAGAGTTCCTGGCAGTGGTGTGGGCAGTGACGGAACGTTTCAAGCATTACCTTGCCTCATCCAGGTTCACCGTGTACACGGACAACAACCAGTTGACACATCTGGACACTGCAAAACTTGGTGCCCTGGAGCAGAGATGGATGGCCAGTCTGTCCAACTATGAATTCACCATCAAATACCGGGCGGGACGCTCAAATGCCAACGCAGACGCCCTGTCCAGGATGCCGAACTTACCGGACGGAGGGGAAGATCCAGAGTAACTGGAAGAGATCGAACTCCCTGCATTCCACCATCAAGGGATTACCCAGTATTCCCACTGTGTAAGGGACAGGCACTCTGCTACGTTCAATCCCTTACCCCACTACAGCTGGGCAGAGACTCAAGACAGTGACCCCGCAGTCCGTCTGGTGAAGGAAATGCTGACACAGGCTGATGCCCGCCTTGACACAGACGCCCCGGAGGAGACCAAACAGCTGTGGAAGGAGAAGAGTAAACTGTTTCTCTACAAGGGGAAGCTGTGCCGGAGAACTGTCAACTCCCGGACACATGAGCTGACCTGGCAGGTAGTGGTCCCAAGACGGGACGCGGCTATGGTCCTGGAGGCATACCACGACGGAGCAGGGCACTTCAGATGGAAGAAGCTGGAGTTCCTGTTGCGTGACCGGTTCTTCTGGGTAGACATGAGAGGGGCCATTGAGAGATGGTGCAGAGACTGCGGCCCGTGCAACCTGAGGAGGAAGGACCGTGCCAGCCAGAAGACCCCCCTGCAGCCCATCATCACGAAGCAACCACTAGAACTGGTAGCCCTGGACTATGTGAAGCTGGCTCCGAGTAGGTCCGGGTACGTCTACGCCCTCACCATCGTAGACCACTACTCCCGGTTCCTGGTGGTGGTCCCTGTCAAGGACTTAACGGCTCAAACAGCAGCCAGAGCCTTCCAGCAGCACTTCTGCCGTCCACACGGGTATCCGGAGCAAGTGTTGACTGACCAAGGTCCAGCCTTCAAAGCGGAGGTCTTCCAGGAGTTCTGCAACTTGTATGGCTGCAAGAAGATAAGGACAACGCCTTACCACCCCCAAACCAACGGGCTGTGTGAGAAAATGAACAATATCGTCATTGATCTCCTCAAGACGTTGCTCCTGGAAGAACGCAGCCTGTGGCCGGAGAAGCTGCCAGACCTGATTGACTTGTACAACCACATCCCCGTAGGTTCCACTAACTGCACCCCGACTTACCTGATGCGCGCAAGACAAGGTAAGCTGCCAATTGACATGGAGATGGGAGTCCTGACACCCGTGGACACCTCACCAGAAGCAGACTGGGACACGGAACGGCAGTCTGTCTCAAGCAAGAGGACTTATAAACAACATGCTCCCGCTGTTCCCCTGGCACCTGGAGAGCAGGTCTTGAAGAGGAAGAGACGGCTCCACAAGTTGGATGACCAGTAGGAGAGACCACGGCCACTGTCTCCAGAGACCACCTGAAGAAGTGTCTCGAGCAGCTACAAGGTGCTGAAGAAGACCAGGATATCCTTCAACCCACAGAGGAAAAGGAAGAAATGATCAGTACCGTACTCGGAGACTTTCCCCGGTCCTGGACTCAAATCAACAACGCAGTCGTGGTACCCGTCATCACCTTTCTCCAGCCAGCCCCTCAAGGGCCTACAGAAGAACAGGGAGTATCAGGAGAGCAGCCAGCCCAGGAGGCAGAAGGATCCATACCAGCAGCCCAGGAGAATCAACCCTCTGCTAGTAGTGAGCCTGCCGTGCCCCTAGTAAGCCAAAGAGTACGCAGAAAGCAGCCAGACCTACCCGCAACACCTTCTACACCCTGTAGTGCAGAGCCAGATAGTGGGTTACGTAGGTCCACCAGGAGCACTAGAGGACAAATGCCCGCTCACTGGAGAGTCTAAAATGTAATGTGAATTTACCTGTAAACTGCAAATGTTGAAAATGGTTTATGTTTGTTGCCTGTTAATTAATTATGTTTCTCTAGTTACCCTTCAGGTTTATTTGGACTGACAGGTTATGGACCTATATTGTAAATAGTTGCACCTTGTGCCTCTTGTGAAGACGGCCACGGAAGAAAAACCTGTCTGGCGTGGTCCCGTGTGGTCCAAAGTAGTTCGCTTCGCCTTGCAGCCACGCCCAGGGCCAACGTTTGGGGTTTGCTTTGGACAGGTCCCCTACTCTGTTCTAAAACTTCACCTTGGGTGATATGGACACCCGGTTACGGAAATGCCGTGACCTTAAAGACAAAATGTCCTTGTACTTATGTTATGCTATTGTTATACCCTGTATTTGTGTTTTCTTAAAAATGTGTTTAGTCCCAGAGTACTAAAATTCACTAGGGGGGAATGTGGCACCCCAGGGGTCTGGTTACCACAGTAATAGAAATATTACACCTGAGAGCAAGTGGGAGGTTCCCTGGTCAGGAGCCCTTAAACATGCAACACCTCCTGTCCCAGACCAGATAGGGGAGGAACCTGCCCTATATAAACTGGATCTGGGGTGGGGTTAGTGAGTCAGAGCCTGGAGTTTGTTCCAGACAAAGGGACAGTAACAGCAAGGAGCTCTGTAGGAGCAGGAGCTGAAGACCAGGGGCTGGAGCTAAGCAGAGCTTGCCCTGGCAGAAGAATCTAAGAGCCAGACACCAGAGTCCGAGGCTTCAAGGATCTTTAAGTCCAGCAGCAGGAACCAGCCGGCAGGGGATTCCAGGTCCTCTGGCCATAGAAGCCCGGAGGCTCAGTCACGAGCAAGGGACCAGCACCGCCATCGAGGAGCGGAGGCTATCAGAAGGCCCCAAGTTACCAGCCATACGGGTGAGCACTACACGGTACACTCAGGGACGTGGGCTACTTCCACTCGCTTACAGCAAGGTAGCCAGGAAGAGTGCAGACAGACGGGGAGGCCTACAACTCCACCTGGTCAGGGGAACTCCTGTTTGCTCACAGACTGACCAGGCCTCTTATGCTAGCCAGTACTCCCGGGAGGGTCTGCATTATTATCATCAGTAAAGACCCTGAACTGCACTGCAAAGACTCTGAGTCGTTCCTGCTGTGCCCGTGCACCATCACTCCCATCATCCACGTTCCCTGCCCTGAGGCTATACTCTTCCCGTGGGGAGTTATCCCATCCTTTGCTGCGCACACCACACCAGCCTCAGCGGTCTGCCTCGCAGCGGCGGTACACCCTGACCGCAATCCACGGGTGGCGTAGTCGGACATTAAACCACAAAAACCCTATAAAGACTGCCACTGGTCTGACCACCCTGAGCCATGGGACCGGGTCACCGCCACGGAGACTACAACCCCCAGAGACCCGGCTCCGGGTAACCCACACACGTGCATACACGGCCCAGGGGGCGCGTCATATGCTTTAGTTTCTGTCTGCAATGGTATATTTTGTGGGTTTGATTCATACGGAGACCAGATCTCAATAAAAGAGAATTAAAATTGGTTATTTAATTAATGTAAGTGTATGCAGAGATGGAGGAGGAGCTATGGAATGATGAAGATGCCGAGAGAAAACATTACACAGAGAGAGGCACTATAGTGTGAGGGGGCGGTGGTGACCATTATACTGTGTATGGCGGCAGTGTGAAACTGTGGCTCAGTTTGGAGAGGGTATCATGGTAGGCAGTAGAGGAGCATAGTGTGAAAAGGGGGCATAGTATGGAGGGAGGATGGAATGGTAAGAGGACAGTATGGAAATATAAAGAGTATAAAGGGACAAAGGAGAGGGGGCAGCCATGGTATAGGCGATGGTTTATAAGGGCGGACAGCATGGCGGTTATAGCTGATAAGGACGGGCATTGTGATGCTTGAAGCGCATAAGGATAGGCAGTGTCAGGTTTATAGCTCATAAGGGCGGAGAATGTTGAGGCCATATACCATAAGAGGCTCATTTAGGGCACAGTATGGACAGATGTTTTTATGCAGAGGGTATTATAATGACACTCTTATTTTTAAGGGCAATGTGTAGGGATGTGTTGCGGAAGGCCAGAGAAGATGGAAGTTGGCAGAGACAAGCTGTGGCTGAGAAAAGTTTTCATGGTATCTGATCCAGATGGAGACAAAAAAGATAAGAATGACTCCAATCAGAGAACACATCACCTGAAAGGTACCTGGGTGTAAATATTTATTTTTGACTCAGACTGTGTCTAATCAATTCTTTGGTTCGTGATTGGTCCACAATCGGATGATGGCTGATAACCACAACTCTTTACCATTGCTAAAGACATACTGGGAGTTAAAGGTTTATGTGATACAATAGTATATGGAGCTGACCTGACATTACAGTTGATCGCTGTGATAAACTTTTTTCTTGTTGTCAAGTACTGATGATGGTTGTAATGCACACGCCCGGACTGACTGGCGTGTGCGTGTTTTGTGGTTCCACTGTGCCATGAACCAGAGAGTGCCTGGAGGGGCGTAACTAAGTATCTGCCCGATCCGACCAAGGTCGCACGACGGCATATGACGCCAGTGCACCAGGGAGGAACCGAGCAGAGGGACCAGGGTCTACTCCAGGTCAGACTCCGGACACAGCTGTTGACCCACACCAGGGAATACAGGAACAGGCAGACTAGAGCGCAGGCTGGGTAAGGTCCAGTACAGACTGGGAGACGAGTTCAGAGCCGCAGATGCGATAAACAGACAGAGTAAAGCGAAACCGCAGACGCGGTAGACAAGGCTGAGCAGAGCGAAACCGCAGATGCGGTGGACAAGGCTGAGCAGAGCGAAACCGCAGACGCGGTGGACAAGGCTGAACAGAGCGAAACCGCAGACGCGGTGGACAAGGCAGAGCAGAGCGAAACCGCAGACGCGGTGGACAAGGCTGAGCAGAGCGAAACCGAACGCGGTGGACAAGGCTGAGCAGAGCGAAACCGCAGACGCGGTGGACAAGGCCGAGCAGAGCGAAACCGCAGACGCGGTGGACAAGGCTGAGCAGAGCGAAACCGCAGACGCGGTGGACAAGGCTGAGCAGAGCGAAACCACAGACGCGGTGGACAAGGCTGAGCAGATCGAAACCGCAGACGCGGTGGACAAGGCTGAGCAGAGCGAGACCGCAGACGCGGTGGACAAGGCTGAGCAGAGCGAAACCGCAGACGCGGTGGACAAGACTGAGCAAAGCGAAACCGCAGACGCGGTGGACAAGGCTGAGCAGACCGAAACCGCAGACGCGGTGGACAAGGCTGAGCAGAGCGAAACCGCAGACGCGGTGGACAAGGCTGAGCAGAGCGAAACCGCAGACGCGGTGGACAAGGCTGAGCAGAGCGAAACCACAGACGCGGTGGACAAGGCTGAGATAAATCGCCGAAGAGGTAAACAAAGACAAAGCAAAAGGGATAGGGCTCTGTTCACAAGGAACAGACTGGAAAAGAAAAGCAGAACCAGATACACACAAGGTACTTGCAAAGAAGTAGCGAAAGGACTCCAACTCACAAACGGAAGTACAATGACAACGAGTAGAAGTTAGGTGCAGGTTCAGACTCTACAGAAAAAGGGAGCAAATGGACATAAAGACAAAACAGGTAAGAAGCTAGGAGACAGTTCAGACAAGAACAGTTACTGCAACAAAATGCAGGAACGAGCCTAGGTAAAGCCAAGCGCTGGTTCAGACACTTCAGAAAAAGGGAACAAACGGACATAAAGACAAAACAGGTAGGAAGCTAGGAGACAGTTCAGACAGGAACTGTACTGCAACAAATACAGGAGCGAGTCTGGGTATGCGGCCTCCAGAGGACGAGACAAACAGGCTAAGAGCGTGTTCAGACAGGCCTAGAAATACAGCCTCCAGGAAGGCAGAGAGACAGCTGGCTAGAATGCACAGACAGGACACAGTTCAGACACGGGAACTGATACCGTAAGGCAGGAAACATAGACAGGACCTCGCATGTCAGCAACCAGAAGCCAACTGACAGAACAAGATGCTCAGGCATGGATTCCAAGAAGGAGCTGGTTTAAATACCAGGTGACAGACAGCAATAGGCTGAGGATGCATTAGGGGTGTGTCCGCAGCAGCTACGAGAATCAGGAAGTTCGGCGGGCGTCGCCCTAAACAGCAAGAGCAAAGCAAAGCAGACAACATGGAAAGAAGCCAGAGTGGCAGTCTGGACTGGAGATCAAGTGCGCGTTCTTGCACAGTGGGAGATGAACCACTATGCAAGGACGCCGCCAGGTATGTTACAATGGTTCTGGTGTTGTATTCATGTAGTGATGATTGTTCTGGTGCTGTACTCATGTACTGATGATGGTTGTGGTGATGAATGCATCATAATCTGGCACTAGAACTATCATAAGTACATGAATACATCATCAGGAATAATCATCAGTCCATGAATACATCACCATAGCCAGAATCACCACCAGTACATGAATACAGCACCATCACCAAAATCACCATCAGTATATGAATACAGCACCATCACCAGAATCACCATCAGTACATGCATACAACACCAGAACCATAATCACTTTTGTTCCAAGCTGTAGTTATTCGACGACGGATGTAAACACAGTTAGATATATCCCTTTAAATATAATAGGGTTTGTTTGGTTTCTATTAGGGTATTCTTTCAGTGGTAAATGCTGGACACCTTAATTGAAACCAAATGGCCCTCATCATAGTTAAACTATATTAAGTTTCATGATTATCCTTGTATTTGACATTTAAAATATAGGATATCATGTAAATGGTCCACAAACAGTAAGTAATTCCTATATCTAACTGTGAAATTGCACACCCTGCTAAGCCAAACATCTATTGTACACCACTTTCTTACTTTGCTGGCATTTGGTGAAATAGCTAACATTCTAATGATCATCAGAGTATCATTAGTTTCACTTGCCAGGGTACCAAAATACCCAGACCTCCCAAGAGAAGTCATGAAATGACCCATATTTTTTTATGCAAATGCCATTGTTTGTTATGAAATATTCGTGTAAATATATGCCAGTCATGTAAGAAAAAGAAATGTGTATAACATGTCAAGTGACATACCAAATTTATCATGTCACTTACACCTATTCTTAATAAATATGGTGCGATTTGTACCTTTTTCATTCTCATATACATTGATAAACTGTATGGCATATTAATAAATTTCCATCATTAAAGGATTTTTCCATAAATAATTGTTATTTGTTCCCTGGCTTGACCAGTGTACAAATAACAAGGTTCCAGCCGCTCCCTGCCTCTCCAGCCTCTCCCCGCCTCTCTCTCTGCCTCTCCGCCTCTGCTCTTCCTCATGTCTTTTCTGACAGGTTGCAGCAATGATGTCATGACCACATCTCATGTGACAAATGCATCCAATCACAGTGCCTGTTAATATACTGCTTGTGTTTGTATATGTCACAATGTATGTGTGTACTTGTGTGTGTTCTGGGTCGTGTATATATTCAGTACTATGCAAAAATTGCAGACAGATGTTGGAAAAAATGCTGCAAATTAGGAATGTTTCAAAAATAGTTGTGGTATTTATTTATATTTAGCAATTAACAAAATGCTATGTGAATTAACAAAATCTAAATGAAATCAATATTTGGTATGACTGCACTTTGCTTTCAAAACAAGGAGATTATTCCAAACATCTTGGAGAACTAACCACAAATCTGTGGATGTCAAGTGTTGAAATTGTTCTGTCTTTTCATGTAATCACACACAGACTCTATGATGATAAAGACAGGGCTCTGTAGGGGCCATGTCATGACTTCCAGGATTTATTTTTCTTCTTTACACTGAAGATAGTTCTTAATGACATTGGCTGGATGTTTGGGGATGTTGTCCTGCTGTAGAATAAATGTGGAGCCAATCAGATGCTTTCCTGATGATATTGCATGATGGATAATTATCTGTCCATATTACTCAGCAATCAGACATCATAAAAATGGGCAATGTTGGGAAACGCAGACACAGTGGTCGGCCTAGGAATCTTAGAACAGCAGATGAAAGATACATCATGCTTGCTTCCCTTTTAAATTGGAAGATGTCCAGCAGTGCCATCAGTTAACAACTGGCAGCAACCAATGTGACCGAGTTACACTAATCTATTGTTCTCAGAAGTTCTGGCCAGAAGTGGTTTTCATGGAATAATTGCGGCAAAAAAACCAAACCATCAACATGGAAACAAGACCAAGTGACTCATCTATGCACGAACACAAAGAAACTGGCAGTGACAGAAGGCTGTACGGCAAAGGACTAGAATTTTTTTTATTGGTCTTTGGCTTGATTCTGAGCCATGATGACTTGATGGATGAACGATCTGGAGGAAGATCAATCTTGTGCAAGTCTAGATAGGTCCACCAAGGTCTTCTCATCTGTTGTTTTGGCTGTATCAAGCCATTGGGTTTCTGATTTTATCCTCCGCCTTGTTCCTTCTAATTTTCCAACCATGATGTCGCCTCCAGTGATTGCTCTCTTCGTATAATGTGTCCAAAGTAGGCAAGTTATAGCTTGGTGATCCTTGCTTCGAGTGACATGTCTGGCTCGATTTGTTTCAAAAGGTATTTGTTTGTTCTTCTTGCCATCCATGGTATTGATAACATCCTTCTCCAGCACCACATTTTGAAGGCGTCAATTCTTATTTTGTCTTGCTTCTTTATCGTTCAGGTTTCGCATCCATATGTTACCACAGAAAAGACCAAACTATGTATGTACGAGCTGTGTCTTCATCGCTATTAAAATGTTCCTCGATTTGGACTTGGTATCAGTACAATAATGAGTGTCTGCAGGCAGCAGTGAAGCATGGTGGAGATGCCTGCTGCATTTGGGGTTGCATTTCAGCAAATGGAGTTGGAGATTTGGTCAAGACTAATAGTCTCTTCAATGATAAGAAATACAGGCAGATACTTATCTATCATGAAATATCATCAAGGAGGTGCCTGATTGGCTCCAAATTTATTCTGCAGCAGAGCAACAACCTTTTTACAACAGTAATATAGTGTGTCTCTAATTCACAGTCTACCGGAAATTTAATGTGGGGAGTCTGTAGTGCACCCCAACCCTAATTGTACATTGTAAACTTATTTACAGATATCGAATCTAGAACAGCCTGGAATGAATTCTTATGGACTCAATTAACATTGACACAAATGAGGGCCGATGCAGGAAATAGTAAAATCTCTCAGGAAATCTTCATTTATACTGCTGTGCTGTTAATGAGACTCATCTAATCTATCAAATTATAGAACAAATTAGAACTGAATGGAGCAGCGATATTTCTCAGACTGGATAATTCAATTAACCCCATGCAAGTCACATATCAGCATCTCACAACCACAATCGGTAACATGATTCTCCCTGCTTATAACTAGTAGAGGGGAAGGGGGAGAAAAATGAAAAATCTTGAATACTTACGTACTTACAATTTATAATATGTATTTGATTCAGAAGATAATGCAGGACACACTAAACCATGAGCAATGGCAGACATATAAAACAGGTGCACAGTAAAATACCTGTGAGAACTAAATGAGTTGTCTGGACTGTATTTTCTTAAATGTCATATGGTTTAAAGAAAATAAAAGATGTCATACGGACTTTACCAAACCCCTAATGCTTCCTTTCTGACATTTCCTGCTACCTGCTCTAGAAAAAATCTCACCACCCGGACAACCACCTGTAGTAGGAGATTAGCACACCTTGAATTTCATGGGCTGTAAACTTCACGTAAGCGCAATTTAAAGAATTTGTCTCATCAGATTTCTCAATACAAACTGCATATATTCTTAAATTGTTTTCTTGGACCTGAAGAGGCTGGTCTACTTTTTTTGAAAATTCATATCAGAATGGCTGTATGATCTTGATATTAACCACTTCACATCATGGCCATTTTCTGTTTTTTTTTTTTTTCATTCTTCACTCTCCTTCTTCCAGGAGCCATAACTTTTTTATTTTTCCATCAATATAACCGTGTGCAGGCTTGAGTTTTGTGGAACAAGTTGTACTTTTGAAAGACACCATTAATTTTATCATGTGATATATTAGAAAGCAGGAAAAAAATTCCATGTGCGTTGAAATTCAAAAAAAAGGTGCAGTTTCACAATATGATTATCCATGTCAGTTAGGGTGATTAATGAGTGGAACAGGCTGCCATGAGAGGTGGTGAGTTCCCCTTCAATGGACGTCTTCAAACAGAGGCTGGACAGACATCTGTCTGTGATGATCTAGTGAATCCTGCTTTGAGCAGGGGGTTGGACCAGATGACCCAGGAGGTCCCTTCCAACTCTACCATTCTATGATTCCATGTCAGTACGAGTACCAAACTTGCATATTTTTTTTTTTAAGTGGTAAAAAAAAATTCAGAAATTCGTAAAAAAAACAACTTTCGTGTGTTTCCATCTTTTGAGACCCGTAACGTTTTCATTTTTCAGGATATGGGGCTCTATTAGGGCTTATTTTTTGCTCCCTGAGCTGACATTTTTACTGATATCATTTTGGGGTAGATACAATGTTTTGATCGTCTCTTATTGCATTTTGTTGCAATGTTGCGGTGGCCAAAAAAGCCTTAATTCTGGAGTTTTGATTTTTTTCCTTATTACTCAGTTTACCAATCACATTAATTTATTCAACATTTTGATAGATTGGACTTTTACAAATGCAGCAATACCAAATATGTTTTTTTTTTAATTGTTTTATTTTTGATGGGGCAAAAGGGGGGTGATTTGAACTTTTGAGTCTTTTTCTATTTTTTTTATATTTTTAAAAACTTTTTTTTTTACTTTTTACTGTATTTAATAGTCTCCGTAGGGTACTTGAAACTGTGATCGTCTGATCGCTTGTGCTATATATAGCAGTACATCAGCACTGCTATGTATAGCAAAAATCACGGTCAGCTGATGGGAGCGTGGAATGATGCGCCACCTGCCAGCGCGTGTTAAATGCCGCTGCCAGATGTTAACAGCCATGGGAGGAGCTCCACTTCACCCGTGGCTGTTAGAGGCACATGATGGATGATTAAATCAGCTGTCATGTGCGGAGAAAGATGCGGCGTGCGAGCCCGCATCAAAGTCAGTGAGCCAGCGTATGACGTACCAGTACGTCATATGTCAGTAAGGGGTTAAAAATAAGCATTTTATGAGTCTAGCTATGGAGTGAAAGAGCTCATGAGTGCAAGTATTTTCAATCTCTACCCACGCAGCCTGAACACTGCAACCTATACTGAGCATTGTGAGATCTCAGCAGTGCAGGAGCGAGGTGAGCATGGATTAAGTTAAAAACTTTTCTAATAAATTATACAATCCTTCTGATATGGGTTTTCATACTAATTGCACCAGCCTCATCAGGTTTAAAAGATGTTTTTATTAAAAAATCAGGTAGTGTGAGAGTAGGGAGCAATCACCCTAAAATGACCACTGACCTCATCCCTACCTGACAGTGGAGGTTGGCACCCTCTTGGACGCAAATGGCGTCCCCGCTCCACGTCGGCTCTCCCTAATAGTCCCTATAAGACCCTAGTCCAATGAGAAATCATGGGAAGTGAGAAATCTCAAAAACGGAGATAAATGGTATACCAACCTCTTATTCTGGACATTGGTCCACAACAGACTAGAAACCAGCACATAAGATCACACCACTATATATCACCTAGTGTTTAGTCCAAAAATATATTCAAAATAAACTGAGTAGCCAGAAGGTGTGAATTGTATATCTCAATGATGTATTCTTATTCAGAAATCTATTCATTACTCTTAATCTGACAGATTGTACTAATGCAGCAATATACAGCCCATGTGAATGTAGTTAGTGGCAAGTTCCTTTTCCAGAAATGATAGCATATATGAGAAAAGAGGACAGATGATACACCTCCAGGGTACATGTTCTTAGTGTATCCTAAAAGTACCTCAAAAGATATTTTTCTCATATGTCTGTTATGCAAAGCTGTTGCATACCATCAAAAAGTGCTGATTAAATAACAGATTTCAAAGCTATATGGTATAAAAGGCCTACATGAGATACAATAAATGCTAAGCTCAAAACTAGAGTGTACACAAGAATATAATGTTCAATAGGCCCTGATGAGATACAAATGACGCTTAGCTCACAAAAAAGTGGCTAAGAATTTGTAAAACTCATTAGCGCATTGCAATGCTATGTGGTATAATAGGCTCATATTGAATATAATAGATGTTATGCTCAAAAAATAGAGTGTACACAGATATAAAATGTTCAATAGGCCCACATGAAATACAATTGATGCTAAGCTCACAAAAAAGTGTACAAAAGTATGTAAAGCATGATGCGTTTCTCCTTAGGATAGGCTCATCAGGAACACATGCTATGTAAGTTCATAGAGCAACAAATATGAAAATTAATTGATCACTTAGTCCATGGACAAGGACATGCTACATGGTGGGGGCTAGTTCTATGTTGCCATTATTCAAGACTTCCACCCAGATTTGGACATTGTATCCAGAGCATGAATGAGGCATCTGTGATGCCCAGCTGCGCTTGGTATCACAGATCCTAGAAGGGTGTATTGATGGATTCCTCCACAAGAGGCCCCCATAACCATTCACACATCTCCACCTTCCACCTCAGACCACCAGAGGGAGCCTGTTAGGGATAGATAAATAGGGAAGGTGGAGCCAGGCAGCAGTCAGTCAAGAGTCTAGTTCAGTCTGGTTTAGCAGTGAGTCCAGTACAGTCTGAGAAGAGTTACCTCAGAGGACAAAAGCCTGTTCCAGCTCCTGCAATTGCTATCCTGTAGTGGAGCTTATCCAGATCAAGACTCCGTGTAGCTCAGAGAGGTGAGCTTAAGGTGTGCCGGCGCCATAAGATCGGTGAAGCGCGGCAAGCTGCCGTTAGTGTGTATAGCCTAGTGAGGGCCCGAGTAGGCCGAAGGTGAGTGGAGAGTTAGTGCATAGGGGGCAGAGGAGCTTAACTAGCTCACCACGAAGCAGTTACCGGACACCGGGTCCAATGCTTGCCGGGATCTCTATGACCCAGTAAGATACAACCGGAATCCCTGGAGAACTACAAGTCCCAGGATCGCTAAAGTGCTGATACGTAATAGAGCCAGGAGACACATAGGCTCCGCAAGCTTAGGAGCGTGTACTCCAAGGAAAGGCCCTACCACAAGGTCAGCCAGCGCAGGACAGGGACAAAGTTAGGCCTAGCTCCAGGCAGGTCAGAAACTTACTACGCAGAAGCAAGTAACAGGAGGCCCAAAACCCGCTCATTGGGGAGGATCCTGACGTGCACCCTTCACCCTACAGTGCTCGGGGTCGTGCCTGAATTTCCATCAGTAAAAGGTACTGAAGTGACTAGCTTGTCTGTCACTGTTCTTGCTCAGACCCGGCTGGGTCTCGCCTGTCCTGCAGTTCCCCGTCATACACTGCCCTGAGGCCTAGCTCCACCTGTGGGGAGCTATACCATCGAGCTGCCTTATCATCGGCCTCAGTGGACTGCGCAGCACTGGTGATTCTCACCAGAAGCCACAGGTGGCGTAACGAACTTTCTTAAAATTAATAAACATTAACCCTTTTTAAGAGAGACCCCAGGGTACGGGCCCGGGAGCCGACCACCGCGACATCCCTAAAGGCAAAGGCCCGGGTACTGAGTCATCCCCATTCCCCTGGGCTAGTCACATCTTATCCATAAGGCCATTGCTCCCTGTATCCAGAAACTGCACAGGGCACTTTAACAGGAATGCCATTGGTATCTTCACAAGCTAAGTGATCAATTCATTTTCATATTTTTTGCTCTATGAACTTACATAGTGTGTGCTCCTGATGAGCCTATCCTAAGGAGAAACGTGTCGAGCTTTACATAATTTTTTGAAAATTTTGAGATTCGATTTGCGGTTTGCAAAATAAAACTCCCCATCACAATTTCCCACACTGCTGAAGCATCAGAGAGCGGGCTAATGTAATTTTTTTTGGCAGCACAAACTTCCCATAATGCCCTGCAGCTATGACATCTTACGAATACCTTGTACAGTAGTGGTCAGTATCTGGGCCATCACAGATCAGCAGTTCCCAATGTAGCACAGTTTGTACGGCAAAGTCGTTTCCAACTCTGGGCAACACTAGCTAAGTCTCTCTCTCTCCTGTAGAGTGTAAGATCCTATGGTCAGCAGGGTCCTCTCTCTCTCCTTTAGAGTGCAAGCTCTTAAGATCAGCGGGGTCCTCTCTCCTGAAGAGTGTAACTGAAAGAGTATGTCCGGGACAAGCATGCTCTTCTTCCCTCCTTATTAAATCAGGCACGCTTTTCAAGTATTTTAAGTGTTTTGAATGGTTTATCAATAATAATGTGAAAAACATAGTATGTACAGTTTTATGGATATTTTCTATGTGGATAATTTGAATGTATTATGATAATAATATAATGAGGTATTACATTAAGAAAGGGACAGCATAGGAATAGGATCAGGAAATAGTTAATAGAGATAGGATGGGGAAGTGCAGTGGAGGGCACAGTAGTTCAGGAAGTTAAACAGGGTTAGTACAGAAACAGTTAATCTTTAGGGAACTCACCCCACTTGGGAGGGGTAGGAGTAGATATAAGGAGAAGCATTTCCTGGTTGGGGCATATAGATACAGAGATAGTGACAGTGTTGATTAGTTCAGTTAAGATTGTTTGGAGCAGAAGTTCAGGGCCGGAGGGCTGAAGAACACTGGCGATACGGACAAAGAGAGAGCAGCATGAGAACGGCCACGACAAATTTCTGTGGTCCACCCCGGAACGTCCGGGGCCTACTACCTGAATTAAGTATGGAGGAGCCTGCCCTACTCCCTTCCCCAACAGAGAAGCCGGACAGGAAACCACAAAAGGAAATTGGGTCGTAATTCCGGGGAGCTGCGGAGATGGGCGGAACATACCAGGTGCCAGAGGTGCCAGCAAAGAGAGGAATAGCAAGGGTTGAAGAAACCATTACCACTTTGAAGTATTGTGCTGTATCTGTGACTAAAACTGAAGTTGATCTGCTGTGTGAAGTTGAACTGTTTAAAAAGGACAAAATGTCTGCTGGTGACTGTGTGGCTGTTTCTGGATCCGGAGTCGCCGAGCAAACGGAGTCCTCTGGACAAAAAGTGAGTGTTATCCAATTTACACAGACCACACAACAGATGAGACATTATTTACTTGTAGGGTGTCAGGGTGTGGGAGAACAACAACCCCTCGAACATGATCAACAGGGTCTTTGTTACAGATCCGGGTGGTGGATCCTCTGTGCTGCGGTGCAAAGAGGGACCAGAGGGCCGTAACTAGGTATCAACTCGGACTGACCAAGGTCGCATGGCGGCTCAATCGATTCCGTGAACCAGGGAAGGACCGAGCAGAGGGACCAGGTGCTACTCTGGACCAGTTCTTGTATGAGAGCAGGTGACTCCCACGGGTCAGAAGGCAGGGACTGACCAGTATAGCAGCTAAGCACGGCAGGCAGGCTGACCGTGATCCAGGAAGATGGACTGGCAGACACCACGGGGGAACTGGCAGGAGCCTCCAGGTAGGCTGGCTGGTAGGCATGGCAGGTAACAAGCTGGAGCCTCCAGGTAGGCTGGCTGGTAGGCACGGCAGGTAACTGGTACGTTCTCCGGGTAGGCAGGCAAGCCTGGCCCATAGACAGACTGGCGGGTTAGGACCGTAGGCAGACTGTCGGGCTGGAGAGTGTACTTGGCTGGCGGACACAGGTAGACAGGCTGGCGGACTGGACTGGTAGTTAGGCTGGTGGACTGGACTGGTAGTCAGGCTGGCGGACTGGACTGGTAGTCAGCCTGGCGGACTGTACTGGTAGTCAGACTAGCAGCGGGACCTGAGGCTGAAGCAGAGTTTAGAACAAAGAGCTACAACCTTGCACGGGCACCTCCATTTTGGAGGAGGTGCCTTTTATATGAGAGGTCCTCCGGCCATTGGCCGGGGACTCCTTAGGACGGCGCGCGCGGCCACTTTAAGAGGGAGGAAGTGCGTGCGCGCCCTAAGCATAGTGCTCGGGAAGCTGCGCGTTCCGGCAGCAGCAGCAGGAGGGCTGGAGGACGCCGGGCCCGGAGAGCGGCGATAAGGGGGACGGCGTCTCTGCCTGTCAAGGGGCAGAGATGCCGATACTGCAGTACCCCCCCCCCTTTACGCCCCCTCTTCTTTAGGTCCGAAATTTTTTTTTAAGAAGAAGCGGGGCATGAATGTTCTCCCTGGGTTCCAAAGTTCTCTCCTCTGGGCCAAACCCCTTCCAATCCACCAGAAAAAAGGTTTTTCCTCTTACCCTCTTGGTGGCCAGAATGTTCTCTACCTCATAGACGTCCTCAGCGGAGACCGGAGCTGGGGAGGTACCTGGATCGTCGGAAAAAGAATTAAGAACAATTGGTTTGAGGAGAGATACGTGGAAGCAGTTGGGAATCCGTAAGGTGGCCGGGAGTTTTAACTTGTAGGCCACTGGATTGATTTGCTTGAGGACTTCAAATTGACCGATGAACCGTGGACCCAGCTTGTAGGAGGGTATTTTGAGACGAACATGTTTGGAAGAGAGCCAAACCTTGTCTCCCGGATGGAATTGAGGCGGATCCAGACGTCTCTTATCAGCATGTCTCTTCATCCGCTTGGAGGATTGAAGAACTGCGGATCTAGTGTCCTCCCAAATGGTGGAAAACTCGCTGACCAGAGACTCCGCGGCAGAATTGTCCACTGAAGCGGAGGCGGGAAACGGAATCCGGGGGTGTTGACCGTAGACCACAAAGAACGGGGACTTGGAAGAAGATTCGCTCTCATGGTTATCATAGGAGAACTCGGCCCATGGTAGGAGCTCTACCCAATCGGTATGGTGAGCGTTGACGAAGTGCCGGAGGAAGCTGGTAAGGATCTGGTTGATACGTTCCACTTGGCCATTGGACTGAGGATGAAAAGCAGAGGAGAAATCCAGAGAGACATCCAGCAGTTTACACGTAGCTCTCCAGAAGCGCAAAGTGAACTGGACCCCTCAATCAGACACAATTTGGAGGGGTAGGCCGTGGAGACGAAAGATGTGATGGATGAAGTCCTTAGCCAGCACAGATGCAGACGGGAGACCAGGCAGAGGGATAAAGTGGGCCATTTTAGAAAAGCGGTCAACGACCACCCAAATGACAGTACAACCGGCAGAAACAGGGAGATCAGTAATAAAGTCCATAGCAATATGTTGCCACGGGGCAACAGGTACAGGAAGAGGCAGGAGACGTCCGGCTGGAAGACGTCTGGGAACCTTGTTGTGGGCACAGGATGAACAGGCCGAGACGAAATCTACAACATCCTTGCGCAGGGAAGGCCACCAGTAGTGCCGGGTAATGAGCAGGAAGGTCCTCCGCTGGCCAGCATGGCCGGCTAATTTAGATGAATGACCCCAGTGAAGAACCTTCTTACGATACGGAACCGCTACAAATGTCTTACCGGGTGGGAGACGACACAGGTCCAATTAGCCGGAGTAGACGGAGGTCGAACCGGGCGAACCGGAACCAAGCAGGTCTCATGGCAATCCTGCCCCCAACGAAGCACCTCACCGGATCGCCAATTCAGAACGGGTTCATGTCTCTGTAGCCATGGTAGAACTAGCAAAAGGGAGTGAGAGAGTCCAGATAGCACATGGAAGGAGATCCTCTCCGAGTGCAGCATTCCCACCTGAAGGGTTACAGGCTCTGTGATGAGCAAGATGGTCACCAGAAGGAGTCTTCCATCCACGGAAGCGACTGCCAATGGTTCAGCCAGAGGTTTGGTGGGAATCTGATACTTCTCTACAAGGGACTGAGAAATGAGATTCCCAGCGGCTCCGGAATCCAGGTGGGCGGTTTCGAAGAAGCGGTTCTCTCCACAGGAAATAGAAATGGATAGAGTCAAGAACGGAGAGGATTTACTCTTGCCTAGGACGACCTCTCCGAGTGGTCCTAGACACTGGAGTTTCCCGGCTTCACCGGGCAGGAACGGATCAGATGCTCCTTACTACCACAGTAGAAACAGCTCCCCTCGGCACGGCATGTTTCTTGGCGAGACTTGACCATCTTGGTCTGTTCGATCTGCATGGGTTCGGGCGAGGGTGCCCGGGGAGTTGCAGGTTGGGAGGCAGGTTTCTGGAAAACAGGAGCAAGACGAGGAAATCTTCTCTCCCGGGTAGTCTCCTTAGCTCGTTCCAGGAAACGGATGTCAATCCAGGTAACTAGTGACACCAGGTCATCCAGGGTGGTAGGAATGTCCCGGCCGGCTAGCTCGTCCTTGATCCGTCCGGAAAGACCCTCCCAGAAGGTGGACCAGGGGCGGAACTACCGCCCGTGCAGCCGGTTCATTGAACGGGGGCCCCGAGGGAGAGGGGGCCCCTCCAGCCTCCAGCAGGGCCGCCATCAGGGCATGTCTGCCCTGACTCCAGTGTGGGGCCCAGCCGGTAGGGGCCCCCTTGGAGCCCCGTTGGGGGCCCCCTCTTGTGAGTCTCTCTCCTCATGGGGCCCCCGGCCCCATGCTAAGCGCCGGGTCCGGGACATCTCAGCGCTGCGCTGCGCTCCTGCGGCAGCGCCTTCATGATTCCCCTGATTTCCGGTCATGTGACGGCGCCGTCACATGGCCGGAAGTCAGGAGAACCTGGTGTCAGCGATTTGGACGAGCGCCAGGATTCTGCAGGGATCGCATGGGGGTAAGTATAACAAGTTTTGTTTTTTTCAAAATACAATTTACTAGGAGTGGGGGGAATGGGAGGTGTGTGTGTGTGTGTGTGTGTGATAAGAGATGCACATGGGGGGGGAGATGATAAAAGATGCACATGGGGTGGGGGGGGTGAGAGAGGTGCACATGTGGGGGGAGGGGGATGAGAGAGGTGCACGTGGGGGGATGGGGATGAGAGAGGTGCACGTGGGGGGGGGATGATAAAAGATACACATGGGGGGGATAAGAGATGCACATGGGGGGAGATAAGAGATGCACATGGGGGGGAGATAAGAGATGCACATGGGGGGGAGATAAGAGATGCACATGGGGGGGAGATAAGAGATGCACATGGGGGGGAGATAAGAGATGCACATGGGGGGGATAAGAGATGCACATGGGGGGGAGATAAGAGATGCACATGGGGGGGAGATAAGAGATGCACATGGGGAGGGGGATAAGAGATGCACATGGGGGGAGATAAGAGATGCACATGGGGGGGATGAGAGAGGTGCACATGTGAGGGAGGGGGATGAGAGATGTGCACATGTGGGGGGGATGAGAGATGCACATGGGGGGATGAGAGATGCACATGGGGGGGATGAGAGATGCACATGGGGGGGATGAGAGAGGGGCACATGTGGGCGAGGGGGATGAGAGAGGGGCACATGTGGGGGAGGGGGATGAGAGATGTGCACATGGGGGGGTGGTGAGAGCTGCACATGAGGGGGATGAGAGAGGGGCACATGTGGGGGAGGGGGATGAGAGAGGTGCACATGTGGGGGGGGGGATGAGAGAGGGGCACATGTGGGGGAGGGGGATGAGAGATGCACATGGGGGGATGAGAAATGCACATGGGGGGGATGAGAGAGGGGCACATGTGGGGGAGGGGGGTGAGAGAGGGGCACATGTGGGGGAGGGGGATGAGAGAGGGGCACATGTGGGGGAGGGGGATGAGAGATGTGCACATGGGGGGGTGGTGAGAGCTGCTCATGGGGGGGTGAGAGCTGCACATGGGGGAATTGGGAGAAAATGAGCTGCACATGGGGGAATTAGGAGTAGGGGGATAATGAGCTGCACATAATGAATGTGGGGTGGGCGAGAGTAAATGATAAATGACGATGGGGTGGGGAGAGCACGGACATGATATAATGAATTGGGGCAGGGGGTGCATGTAAATAATGAATGCGGGGAGCAGGAAGTATAGAGTAGAGGTTCTAATTAAATTATATATTAAGTGCCTATTTACAGTTAATGGGGGCACTGTGGTGGATTACAATTTATATTTGGAATGGTAGGTTGCATAATAACTAACCATATATTGATGGTGGATGCACGTCTGTATTCAGCTGCGTAATGTAGAAGTTGGGGAATGTGCTCTAGATAACTGTGTTATTTTATGCAGAGACGAGTCCTGGCTGGAAGACGTGATGGCGGTCTGTGCTGGATGAAGGAGAAAAGCGTAGCTGAAGGACTTCACCTAGAGACGTCACCAGTGAGTCAGTGCATTACATGTACACTTACACTATATACTATGTATCGGGCTCCTGTGTATAATGTCACTGGTGATCACTGTATTACCTGTACACTATATACAGAGCTCCTGTGTATAATGTCACTGGTGATCACTGTATTACCTGTACAATGACACTATATACAGAGCTCCTGTGTATAATGTCACTGGTGATCACTGTATTACCTGTACACTGACAATATATACAGAGCTCCTGTGTATAATGTCACTGGTGATCCCTGTATTACCTGTACACTATATACAGAGCTCCTGTGTATAATGTCACTGGTGATCCCTGTATTACCTGTACACTATATACAGAGCTCCTGTGTATAATGTCACTGGTGATCACTGTATTACCTGTACACTGACACTATATACAGAGCTCCTGTGTATAATGTCACTGGTGATCACTAGATTACCTGGACACTTACATTATACATACCATGTATAGAGCTCCCATGTATAATGACACTTATGGTAATATTAGTAATGTGGTGGTAATATTAGTAATGTGGTGGTAATATGTGGTCTGGTGATGGTGTGGCGGTATTCCCTGTATGTGGTATTATTGGTCATTTTAAAAAAAATGTATATGACACATTCCCTTAAAGAAAACTAAATAAAAATATATCTAAAAAGAGTATTGGATATTTTAAGAAAATTTTAATAGGTTAGAGTAGGGCCCGGCCAGAAGAGTCTACCTTATCGTGGTGGCGGCTTTAAAAATCTTTTGGCCAAAACAAAAGCTGATGGCTATGTATGTGGCACTGTCACATGGCCGAACGTCAGGAGAGCCTGGTGGCAGCGACGTGGACGAGCGCCAGGATTCTGCAGGGATCGCATGGGGGTAAGTATAACAAGTTTTATTTTTCTTAAATACAATTAATTAACTAGGAGTGGGGGGGATGAGAGATGCACATGGGGGGGGGTGAGAGATGCACATGGGGGGGTGAGAGATGCACATGGGGGGGATGAGAGATGCACATGGGGGGGATGAGAGATGCACATGGGGGGGTGAGAGATGCACATGGGGGGATGAGAGATGCACATGGGGGGGGATGAGAGATGCACATGGGGGGGATGAGAGATGCACATGGGGGGATGAGAGATGCACATGGGGGGGTGAGAGATGCACATGGGGGGGTGAGAGATGCACATGGGGGGGTGAGAGATGCACATGGGGGGGTGAGAGATGCACGGGGGGGGATGAGAGATGCATCGGGGGGGTGAGCTGCACATGGGGGGGTTATGTTTACATAACTTTGTTGCCTTATGAAGCGCAGGGGGGGGGCCCCCAAAAATTTCTTGCACAGGGGCCCACTACAGTCTGCGTCCGCCCCTGAGGTGGACACTAGGGCCTCGTTGTTCCAGGCAAGCTCTGAAGCGAGGGTACGGAACTGTATGGCATACTGGCCCACTGTGAGACTCCCTTGGCAGAGTCGGAGCAATGAGGAGGCAGTAGAAGTCCTTCGTCCGGGCTCATCGAAGACCTTCCGGAAGGCAGTGAGGAAAGCTGGAAGATCGCACACCAGGGGATCCCCTCTCTCCCATTGAGGGTTTAGCCATGCCAATGCTTCCCCGGTGAGGTGAGACATGATGAACGCCCCGTCGGAGGTAAACTGATGTGCCAGTAGTTCAAAGTGCAGCGTTCACGAGTTCACAAAACCCCGACATAAGACGGGGTCACCCCCAAAACGAGGAGGCACAGAGAGCCGGGGTCCTGATCTGGATGCCGTGGCATTGGTAGGCAGAGGCTCCACTGGAGCGGGTGTCGCTCTGCTCGAGGCGGACACTGAACATTCACACTGAAGGCATCAAAACTATGAATTAACACATGTGGAATTATATACTTAACAAAAAAGTGTGAAACAACTGAAAATATGTCTTATATTCTAGGTTCTTCAAAGTAGCCACCTTTTGCTTTGATGACTGCTTTGCACACTCTTGGCATTCTCTTGATGAGCTTCAAGAGGTAGTCACCGAAAATGGTTTTCACTTCACAGGTGTGCCCTGTCAGGTTTAATAAGTGGGATTTCTCGCCTTATAAATGGGGTTGGGACCATCAGTTGTGTTGTGCAGAAGTCAGGTGGATACACAGCTGATAGTCCTACTGAATAGACTGTTAGAATTTGTATTATGGCAAGAAAAAAGCAGCTAAATAATGAAAAACGAGTGGCCATCATTACTTTAAGAAATGAAGGTCAGTCAGTCCAAAAAATTGGGCAAACTTTGAAAGTGTCCCCACGTGCAGTTGCAAAAACCATCAAGCGCTACAAAGAAACTGGCTCACATGAGGACCGCCCCAGGAAAGGAAGACCAAGAGTCACCTCTGCTTCTGAGGATAAGTTTATCCGAGTCACCAGCCTCAGAAATCGCAGGTTAACAGCAGCTCAGATTAGAGACCAGGTCAATGCCACACAGAGTTCTAGCAGCAGACACATCTCTACAATAACTGTTAAGAGGACACTTTGTGCAGCAGGCCTTCATGGTAAAATAGCTGCTAGGAAATCACTGCTAAGGACAGGCAACAAGCAGAAGACACTTGTTTGGGCTAAAGATTACAAGGAATGGACATTAGACCAGTGGAAATCTGTGCTTTGTTCTGATGAGTCCAAATTTGAGATCTTTGGTTCCAACCACCGTGTCTTTGTGCGACGCAGAAAAGGTGAGCGGATGGACTCTACATGCCTGGTTCCCACCGTGAAGCATGGAGGAGGAGGTGTGATGGTGTGGGGATGCTTTGCTGGTGACACTGTGGGGGATTTATTCAAAATTGAAGGCATACTGAACCAGCATGGCTACCACAGCATCTTGCAGCGGCATGTTATTCCATCCGGTTTGCGTTTAGTTGGACCATCATTTATTTTTCAAAAGGACAATGACACCAAACACACCTCCAGGCTGTGTAAGGGCTATTTGACCAAGAAGGAGAGTGATGGGGTGCTACGCCAGATGACCTGGCCTCCACAGTCACCAGACCTGAACCCAATCGAGATGGTTTGGGGTGAGCTGGACCGCAGAGTGAAGGCAAAAGGGCCAACAAGTGCTAAGCATCTCTGGGAACTCCTTCAAGATTGTTGGAAGACCATTTCCGGTGACTACCTCTTGAAGCTCATCAAGAGAATGCCAAGAGTGTGCAAAGCAGTCATCAAAGCAAAAGGTGGGTACTTTGAAGAACCTAGAATATAAGACATATTTTCAGTTGTTTCACACTTTTTTGTTAAGTATATAATTCCACATGTGTTAATTCATAGTTTTGATGCCTTCAGTGTGAATGTACAATTTTCATAGTCATGAAAATACAGAAAAATCTTTAAATGAGAAGGTGTGTCCAAACTTTTGGTCTGTACTGTAGGTCAGGATGGTTTTCTGTTGGGATCTCTGACGAGAAACCTCCTGGTACAGGTCAGCAAGCGAAGGAGCCTGGGGGCCACCGGGTTCCATGGCCCGTGCAAACTGTTACGGATCCGGGTGGTGGACCTCCCCCCAGCACTTAAAAAGAATATCCTCAAAATAAAACACATCGCAGCGTAATAATATCCATAATTAGCCCTTACAGTAATAATGTGCCACATCCTAGTCCCATATGTACTTCATTCTGCACCTCACATGTCTCATTTCTGGCCCCCTGTTTTCCCACATTCCTGGCCTCATATGTCTCCATCTTGCCCCCATATGTTCTCCCATCATGGGGGCAGAATGGAGACACATGGGGGCAGAATGGAGACACATGGGGCAGAATGGAGACAAGGGGGCAGAATGGAGGCATGGGGGAAGAATGGAGACCCATGGAGAAGAATGGAGACACATAGGGCACAATGGAGAAATTAGGGCAGAATGGAGACACATGGAGGCAGAATGGAGAGGTGAGGGCAGGATGGAGACAAATGGGGGCAGAATGGAGACAAATGGGGGCAGAATGGAGACATGAGGTATTTAAATTATGTAATTGCGATTGCAGGGCACCAATGGGTTACCCGTTGAAGACTCCCATCTTTGCCATTTAGGTACACTTCGGAAGCTCAGCCACAGGGTCGGATCAAAATCGGCAATACAAGTCTATGGGTCTATAATAAAGTCGTTAAATTTTCACGGACTGTCACATAGGAAAAGGTGGAGAAACATTTTTTTCTTTTCTCCACATACGAGAAATACAGATGACACTCAGACCAAACTCTGATAAAAGTTTGATCAAAGTCTGATCACATACGTGAGGAAAACGGACATCTGAACGAAGTATTTTACGGTAGCTTTTCTTAGAAAGCGAAAATATTTATAGAGTATTTTTTTAAACTACTTTTTGTTGTCACTTTTTTTTAATACCTTTTCTAGTTATGTAGTCGTCTCACTTTCCAGGGTGTTAAGTCTGTCACTTCTGTTACAATCGACACGTGTATCTGATAGTAAAATACTAACACAATAAAAAAATAGTGAATAGTGAAACCACACAGGAGGTAGATACAATCGAACAGAAATAAATGCTTTATTTTTGAATATTCTACAATTTACTACTGCAGATGGGTTAAAAAAATCAACAACCATCTGGTACCATGCTTCAGTGACTCCTATAGAAATGAATAGTATAAAGCGAGTGTCACAGTCTGCTCGGCTGTCCCGGAATCCTATAGCTTATGAGGGCTTTTTTTTTGCAGGAGGAATTGTAATTTTGAATAACACCATTCTTTTTACCACATAATGTACTGAAAAATGGAAAAAGATTACAAGTGGGATGGAATAAAACAAAACATAACAGCAATTCTGCCATTGACATGGTGATTTTAGATTTATATAGTTTTTTTTTCTACTTAAAAAAAACAACTTGGCTTTACAAACCATATTCTGAAGGCCATCATTTTTTTCACTATTTATTTTTCAGTCAATAGAATTGTTTAAAGTTTTACTGAAACCATTTTTGGTCCATATGAATTTTTTAACTCTTTTTATTCCATATTCTTTGTGAGGAGACTTAATCAAAATACAATGATTCAGCAATTTTGAGTGTTCTTCCACTTCAGCATTCATCGTATGAGATAAATATTTTTTGGTTTTATTAGTTTGAACAATTTCACTCTGTAATACTAGTGGCATACATAGAAATCACGGGGCCCCATAGTAAAAGTCCTAATTGGATCACCCCCCCTCTACACGCTCCCATCCCATAAAAAAATTGACAAAGTAGATGGGGTCATAACTCCTAACTTTCAAAATCAGGGAGAGGGACACAAATTACAGCAGGTACACAGTAATTATGCCAATAATGAAGCCCCTTAGTGTTCTTGACGCGCCCCCTGGGCCGTGTGTGCACGCATGTGGGTTACCCAGAGCCGGGTCTCTGGGGGGGTTGTAGTCTCCGTGGCAGCGACATGGTCCCGTGGCTCAGGGTGGTCAAACCAGTGGCAGTCTTTTATATGTTTTAGGTTAATGTCCGACTATGCCACCCGTGGATTGCGGTCAGGGAGGACCGCCGCTGCAAGGCAGACCGCTGAGGCTGATGTAGATATGCAGCACAGGGATAGGATAACTCCTCACGGGAAGAGTGTAGCCTCAGGGCAGTGTGTGTGGATGATGGAAGTGATGGTGCACGGGTAAAGCAGGAACGACTCAGAGTCTTTGCAGTGCAGTTCAGGGTCTTTACTGATGATGATAAGGCAGACCCTCCCGGGAGTACTGACTAGCATAAGCGGCCTGGTCAGTCTGTGAACAAACAGGAGTTCCCCTGGCCAGGTGGAGTTGTAGGCCTCCCCGTCTGTCTGCACTCTTCCTGGCTACCTTGCTGTAAGCAAGTGGAAGTAGCCCACATCCCTGAGTATACCGTGTAGTGCTCACCCATATGGCTGGTGACTTGGGGCCTTCTGGTAGCCTCCGCTCCTCGATGGCGGTGCTGGTCCCTTGCTCGTTACTGAGCCTCGGGGCTTCTATGGCCAGAGGACCTGGAATCCCCTGCCGGCTGGTTTCTGCTGCTGGACTTAGAGATCCTCACAGCCTCGGACTCCGTTGTCCGGTAGTAGTGTCTTCAGCCAGGACGAGCAATATCTGCTTCCAGTCCCTGGCACTCAGCTCCTGCTCCTACAGAGCTCCTAGCTGTTGCTTTCCCTGTGTCTGGAACTTCACTCTCTCTCCTTTTCCCTGCTTCACTTTCTACTCTAAACCCGCCCCAGATCCAGTTTATATAGGGCAGGTTCCTCCCCTATCTGGTCTGGGACAAGAGGTGTTGCATGTTCAAGGGCTCCTGACCAGGGAACCTCCCACTTGCTCTCAGACGTGATATTTCTATCACTGTGGCAACCAGACCCCTGGGGTGCCACATTCTCACCCACTTTAATACCCCTTTCATGGCCCTTATAGAATATAATGCCCTAAAAATGCCCCCATACTGCATTATACCCTTACAGTGAATTCCCCTCACAGTCTCCCCTCATGTACCTTATGATGACACCACAGTGCCTCTAGCAAAGTATGATACCACCACAGTAACCCCAACACAGTAAAATTTATCCCACAGCATGATGCCCTTAAAGTGCCCCCATACATGGTGATGGCCCCTTAGCTCCTCTGTATATAGCATAAAGACCCCGCAGCCCCCTATACATGGTATGATGGTCCCCACCGCACCCACACACACAATATGATGTCCTCAACAGATCCCACAGTCAGTTTGAAGGCCCCCACACACAGTATAATTTCACCCACAGTCCCCCACAAAGTATGAGGGCCCCCACACACAGCAAGATGTCCTCTACAGCCCCAACCTGCAATATGAGGGCCCTTTTTCATAGTATGAGGGCCCTCTACATACAATATGATGTTCCCCACAAATCCCACAGACAGTGTGAGGGCCCTAACACACTATAATGTCACCCACAGACCCCATACGAAGTATGAGGGCCCCCACAACCCCACACACAGTATGATGTCCCCTACAGCCCCAGCAGGCAGTTTGAGTCATTGTGCCTGCTATGCTGATGGCCCACTCCTGCACCATTCTATTCAAAGGTATCTGCATCCCACGGATGCAGATACCGTTGAAACTTTGACAGCAGGCGGAGGAATTGGAAAGGGTGGTGCCACTCGTCTCCGGGCCCCCCTAGCTTACGGGCCCCCATAGCAGCTTTATGGTCTGCCGTTATGGATGGTACCCCCCCGGGTGACTCTAATTATGTAAAAAAATTTTTTTTTAGAGCTATGGGATAAAAAACTTTTAAGGAATTCTGAGTTAATTAAAGTAAGTCTCCCATTCCATTCAGGACGCTCATCTATCAACCAGAGTTCGGGGCAACTAGTAAGTGTCTCTAGCCCTGGGGGACCCTTACATTATATGTACAACCCATTAATTTCAATGAGATGCTTGTAATGCTTCATTTACTCTCTGGTGGAGCTGCAGGTAGGACCGTCCTGCAGCTCCACCACAGATGATTTCAGGGGTTTAAAGCACACAACCCCTTTAATGAGGCTGTGGGACATGTTTCTCCATAAGTCAACAGTTGGGTAGCTATCGCTTTTTTTACCTTTTACAGAAAAAAAATACAGACTTTTTATATTCTTGTATTTAGTGATATTTTTCTTCATTTCAGGGAAATGCGGATGTTGATATTGGGACTTATTCATAAAGTCTGATGTTTTTTGTAGCAGCCCCCAGAGCATTCCTCATGCATTACCCCCAGTGTCACCCGTACAGACCCTTAAGCAGAGCAGGTATGTGTTTTGGACCACTCCCAGGTCTGGACCGGCTGGCTATGTGCGATATGAATAGGTGTTGAACTGCCGGAGACTCGCACTGACTATTCCTATATTAAGCAATAAACGGAATGCAGAAATCCCGGGCAAACATTAGACATGGACTGGCATCTCTGCCAAGCAGTAATTTGGGTAAATAAGGAACTGGGTGGACTGGATTGCCAATTTGCTCTTATAATAAGACGTTTCTTTGTGCTGAACTCGGCCTTGTGCTCAATATTAATGCGATAAAGATGCTCATAAATCACATGTACGTGAGGCAAGAATGCGTAGATACACAGAGCTATGGAGCAATGGGCCCTTTCATAGCCGGGCTCCAGTCTGGTGATAATCCCTTCATTATGCCTCTGTCATTTTATTGTTGATTGAACTTTTTACAAAAATGCAAAACATTCAACATTAAATAGCTGAGTGAATGCCACATAGCCCCAGGTAAATACCGATGGGTAAGAGCCGTCACTCAGCCCTGTTTGCTCTTCATAAAACTTTTCCGGTTACATAAGTAAAAGTTATCACAGTGTTCTCCTGCCTCTCTTGTCACCATGAACACATTGCTCAATGAGGCCGATAGGTGGGAACCTACTGACCTGAGCATTGACGTTAGCGAGTTCTCCAAATGTAGACGTTTACCTCCGCTGGCATGACCGAATCCCACAGATATGCATTGTCTGTTACATGGCACAGGTGACATTTATAGCTGGAAGATGCTGAGAGCCGTATGTGTGCATTGTGCTGTGGTGTGCAGAATAGCACCGTCATATTTGATTAGCAACCACCCCTCCTCCTTCTTCTGTGCAAACATTTATTCCTGATTTAACTTGTTGCGCTCACTTCAGGTTCATGTTGCCCAAACCATGGGAAGCATGAAAAAGAGCCTGGCTGCACCATTCAATGAAAATATAGCTTAAGGGGTAGTCCCATCTCCAAGATCCTTTCCCAAAATGTAGTAGGTATAATATTAATAATATTATTAGCAAATACCTCCAATCAGAAATGTAGTATAATTTTTCTGATTCGCTGTGTCTCTTTACTTATGTGCAGGACCTTAGGTATCCATGGTTACGACCACTAGCAACTAGCTGTCTGTCACTATATCAGTGGTCGTAACCATGGATACCTAAGGTCCTGCAATGCCTGCTCATAAGGAAGGAGACATAGTGAATCAGAAAAACTATACTACATTTCTGAATGGAGATATTTGCTAATAATATTTTTATTACTACACCTACTACATATTGGGATAGGATATTGGAGATAACAATACCCCTTTAAGGCTGTGTGCCCATGAAGAGTTTTTGGTGAGTTTTCAATGCTGCGTATTTTCGCTGTGTCAAAAACGCAGGGTCTTACAGTCTTTTACCGAGCATAAACTGACCTGCGGTACGTGTTTCAAATCCGCAGCATGTCAGTTTCTGTGCAGATTTACCCCATCTTGCATTGGATGTGGGAAATCTGCAGGTAAAAAACGCATATGCATTTTTAGTGCGTTTTCGTGGTGGAAATGAATCAAAACCATATGTACTCTGCACATGATTGCATCAACAAAGTTTTTTCAAAGCCAAATATAGGAAGCATCAAAAACAAAGCAGCTTTATTTAAAGCATAACATACCAACAAGAGACAAAAAACACAGCATAAAAAAAAGATAAAAATGCAATGAAAAGAATCAAAGTAACCTAATTTAATAGAATCATAGAATTCTAGAATGTTAACCCCCCCCGTGTCCAACCCCTGCTTAATGCAGGATTCAGTAAACCATCTCAGACACATGTCTGTCCAGCCTCTGAAGACTTCCGTTGAAGGAGAACTCACCACCTCTCGTGGCCGCCTGTTCCACTCATTGGTCACCCTCACTGTCAAAAAGTTTTTTCTAATATCTAATCTGTATCTTCTCCCTTTCAGTTTCATCCATTGCTTCTCATGTTTCCATGTGCATCAGAGAATAAGAATGATCCTTCTACACTGTGACAGCCCTTCAGATATTTGTAGACAGCTATTAAGTCTCCTCTTAGCCGTCTATTTTGCAGGCTAAACATTCCCTGATCCTCTAACCATTCCTTGTAGGACATAGTTTACCATCCAGTTTGGGCAGTGTGAATCAAGTGACAGGTTCCCTTTAGTAAAGTCTTTAAAACACGCTTTGAAGGTGTAAGACCTATCTGGCCACTAGAGGGAGCACTGTAATTAATTTTGGACTTGATCAGTTGTATTACTACAAAATTGAGGTGGTGGATATTTAGTAAATGAGTAGTCTTATATCTGAAAGGCTGTATTCAAGTGTGAATTGGCATTATAAGAAATAAGAAACAAACAAACAAAAAAGCAACAATTTTTTTTTCTATACTGTGAATCCAATACTTAAATATACAAAATTCTTCATATACATACGATCACTTTCTACAATAAGTATCATCCAAATATCAGCCTGGTACCCCTCAAGATACTGAGGCCACGTTCACACGTTCAGTATTTGGTCAGTATTTTACCTCAGTATTTATAACCCAAAACCAGGAGTGGATCAATCTGAAGGAAAGTATAACAGAAACACGTCACCACTTCTGTATTTATCACCCACTGCTGGTTTTGGCTTACAAATACTCATGTAAAATACTGACCAAATACTGAACGTGTGAACATGGCCTAATCGAATATAGACTAGTATAGACCTAGCTACATTGTTATTTAAGGGCTCACCCCCACTTGCGATTAAATCAGACGATAAAAAATCAGATTGCATTTGGTCCAATGTTAATCAATGAATCTGTGCTCATATCCGTTTTTTTTTCAGCTCCGATCGGATCAAGATCGGACTGAAAAAAAACAACGCAGCATGCTGCGATTGCCAGATTCGGATCGTAAACACCCATATAAGTCTATGGGTGCGGGTGAAGCATTGCACTGCACTTGGATATCACCCAAGTGCAGTGCGATTCCCGCGGACGCCGGCTACAGATGAGATGGGGACTGCAGAGTAATGAGCTTAGGCATCAGCACCATAAACACTAATAAAACCCATCGAGGATCTGTCTAGGGCCTAGCCTTAATAAACCAGGCAAACCGTGGCTGTCAAGCTGGAGAAGAACTACATATCCCAGAGTGTCAGCAGGACACTGGCATGTTAGGAGATGTAATTCTATGGTCGGTGGCCGCATGGGCCTTTGTCTGTATTTGGAGGTGGTGTTTGAGCAGCCACTAGATGGCAACAAACTGCTGTCATCAGCCCTTTATATGATAAGCTGTAATAATACATAGACATTAGTGGCGCTGACTGCAGGTGAGGGCACCAGTACATGGGCACAGATACCTGTGTATGGTTCTATAAATGATTGCATATAATTACACAGTAGAAAACTTCCATGAGGTTATATGTTTGCAAATTAATAAATTATACGTGGCATAAAGATCTGCACGGCTACTATGGATTGCCCTTAGGTGCAACAGGCTAGTTAAGAAATGATCTGATATTATCTGCCACTACGTCTATGCCTTCCCCTCGGTCAGCAGGGAATAATAGCACAAGCAATGGATAACCCCCAGGAGGCTATAATTTGTGAATCAATAGGAGGTCATTGGTACTAAATAGTCTTCATCAGGAAGATGTGCATTTCAATGACCTGCTCCTTTCAGGTGTCTTGTCTCAGGGTTATTCTGCCTCTGGGAGATACCAGTCTTCCCATACACTGCTCTGTACATAGGTCTGTCTAGGATTAGGAAATGGAGAGTATGTCAGTCCAGACCTGGGTATGGATCATTTATCTACTATAATCTATACCTATAACTGCTCTATAATGTGAATATATATACTTATATAATTTATTTATACCTTATAGTGGCACACTTGTATAATGTCCATATAAATTATGGTAACACAGGGTTGAGGGGTGTAGTTGTAATGGGTGTGGAGATAGCAGTCCCATATGCTCCCTGATGCCTAAGGGGTCTCCATGACCCTTCTGCCACATAAGTGATCAGTATTATAAATGACACTGTTAGGTTGGGGGTCCTGTTACTGATTTTGCATTGAAGCCAGGGGCTTTAAGTTTTGTCTCTGATAGTCTAGATTCCCTTGTACACAAATAGAGGACTCATTTATAAAGACCTTCACACCGGTGCCTCAGACAGAGTGGTCCTGAAATGTGCACATTACAAGCTGTCACTTGATATCTTATCAGTAAAGTTAAATGAAAATTGTCACCAGGTTTTAGACGCCTATATCATTTACTGGGATGTTTGCTGTAGTTTTGATAATCACTGTTTTATCTGCAGGCGATTATCACTAGAGGACTAATAAACCTGCTGCCAAGTAGTCTAACCACAACCCCACCACTGATTGGCAGCTTTCTGCCTATGCACAGTGTAACACAGCTGCCAATCAGTGGGCAGGGTTATACAGAGCTCAGCATTCAAAGAACTGCGAGATCTGTTGCAGATCCTTTAAGCTGCACTACAAGACTGCGACCATTAAACAACCACTGATCAGTTACATGTATGTAGGTCGCTTAATAGCCTGTTTAGTTAGGCTGACCACACCTTCCTGATCATTCTGTACGCATAGAATATCATTGTTCTCAGGAGCACATGTCATGTTTACACAGGACGAGATGCTGCAGAGAAGGATGATTTTTAAGTAAATGTAATATTTCACCGAAGAGACGTTTTGCTCATTCATCGGGAGATTGGCCGCCTGTTTAAACAGGGCAGTTATCAGGAAACCAAGATTCTTAGGAACATTCTTTTCCAGTAATCGGCTGGTTTAAATGCAGCCTTAGTTATGTGTTATGTACAATCTCGGTACAGCCTGTGGAATATGTCTGTTCTATGTAAGTTTGCTCTGTTGGCTGTGACTGCACAACTGTGGGAATCCGTCTGTCAATCAGCATGACATCGGCAGTCACGCCTCATCAACGAAGCAGCCCGGAAGAGGAAGAGCTTCTCTGTTGATGTGGAGCAGCTGAATCGCCGACAGGAGCGGTCTATGTTCACCCTGAGTCGGCGCCGGGTAGTTAGCAACTGCCTGTCAATCCTTAGTCCTGTAAAAACAAGTCACTGATAAGCTCTTTAAATTGAGCATTTCTAGATCTTCTTGCTTAAAAGGGAGGTCAGATATTTTTTAAAATGTCCCCTTCCCAAGCAAATAAAGTAAAAAAGAAACAAAACTCACCTTTAAAATTCCAGTCAGTTCATCGCAAACGTTCACTGGGGTCCCTATCGATCATTGTTTACATCTTTGTAGCAATGGCATGCCATCCATGCGCTGGTGACTGCTGCAGCCAATCACTAGCTTCAGTAACAATGAGTGCAGGTACAGCATTAGACCATCGGGCAACGGTCATGTACATGGACAGCACGTCATGGCTGTAGAACAAGTAAACATACAGTTGAGACCGTCAGAGGGACGCTGCTAGAGTCACATGAGATTGAGGAGACGATTTATTATTCACTTTTTATTTAAAATTACATTTACTTCTGTTAAGAAGATTTTTTATGTCTACTTCTGTTGTGATGTTCTAGCCCAAGAGGACCTTTATCAAGCTCCATTGCTGCAAAAAATGGGCGCTATCGAGAAGTCGTCGACTGCTTGAGTAGATGATGTGGTCTGATTTCTCTATTGTGCCCATTGGATTTACAGAAGCTTTTTTTTCTTTGCGGCAATGGGGATTGGTAAAGATCTACTTTGTCAAGAGCATAACAACATATTGCTGGTATTGTGTGCACAAATAAAACATTTAGGCATTAAGATCTGGAATTTCTGAGCTTTTTTTTTTTTAGATTTATTGGGTTGATACCGTTTTTCAAGCCAATGTCAAAAGTGGCACAAAAGAGTCAGAAGCATAATGTAAGGTTTTATACTTCTCCTTGCTAAATCCACTTGTTACTACATAAAAAACTGTAAGTATATTTTTCCACCTACAAGGGTATATTCATGCAACGTCTTTTTCAGGTGGATTCTGCTTCGAAAACCGCCTGAAGAAGCTTTCAGAAAAGGATTAAAAGAATGAATATGCATTTCTATGTAAAAGCTACTTGCTGTTCAGATATTCAGGCTTCCAAAGATGCCAAGCGGTTAAAAGAAGTGAGCTGACCATGTTTTTGGCTTACAAATACTGATGTGAAATAATGAGCAAATACTGAACTTGTAAAGATGGCCTTATAGTAGGAATGTATGCATAAGAATCGGATGCCAAACGGATGTTCTGTGCGGAGATCTGACTTTGTTTTAGGCAACTATAGAATTGAATGGCTGAGGCTCAGGGGTTAGCACTGCAGCCTTGCATCGCTGGGGTCCTGGGGTCAAATCCCACCAAGGACAACATCTGCAAGGAGTTTGTATGTTCTTCCCGTGTTTGCGTGGGTTTCCTCCGGGTTCTCCAGTTTCCTCCCACACTCCAAAGACATACTGATAGGGAACTTAGATTGTGAGCCCCAGTGGGGGACAGTGATGATAATGTCTGTAAATTGTCTGAATTGTAAAGCGCTGCGGAATATGTTGGCACTATATAAATAAAAAGATTATTATTATTTCATCCGATATACGCAAGAAAGTAGGGCATGCTGTAACTTCTCTTATTCGAGAAAAATCGTTCATCTGAACAGCCCTATGAACAGCGCATGTCTGATTTATACCCTTGTCTATATGAGCATCTGCATTTTCATCAGTATTTGTAAGTCAAAGTTAACAGTGGAACCACGTGAAGAAAAACTATATTGGAAAGCTTTACAATCAGTCTGAGTTTCGCAGTTTCTCCTGGTTTTGGGTTCCAAATACTGATGTGTTAAAGTGGCCCGATGACCTGGCGTCTTCCATTTTCTAGATTAGAGACTAAAGGCGCATGCATATGAGCATCTGAAAAATCATCCAAGTTTCATTCGGAAGACTTGGACAATTTTTTTCTAATTTTCATCACATTTTCATCCATGTGCCATCTGTGTGCCTATGTGCGATCCTTTTTCATACAACTACATGATCACATACAGTTTTCTAGGTTTATAATAGAAATCTATCTGTAAAAATTGGATGACTCAGTCTACAGCCCCACTATTAGTATTTGGTCAGTATTTTTTCTCAGGAGTGAGAACCAAAACCAGGTGAGGAACAATCAGAGAAAAGGTATAATAGAAACAAGTCACCAATTCTGCATTTATCACCCACTCCTGGTCTTGGCTCCCACTCCTGAGAAAAAATACTGACCGAATACTGACCAGATACTGATAGTGGGCAGTGACCTTAAGGTCCATTCGGGATCCGATTTTTTTCACACACCCATAAACTTAAATGTGCGAGTCTCATCCAAGCGGATGAAAGTAGTGCATGTTTCGATATTTTTCTCACGGACACTTGGACCAAGAAGAAAAACATTCATCTGAACAGCGCTATTGAATAACATGGGTCAGTGTGCTGTCTGATTAGAAATTGGATAGCACACGTCAGATTACAATATACGCTGGTCTGCATGAGCCCTTATACACAGAGAATGTGTATGGGCTAATCCTCAGTCTGCGCACTGCTAGCTATTGGCAATGCCTTTGTCCTCATTCAGGAAGACTTTTGAGTGTATTAGCATATCCCCAGCCTCTCCTGCAGGAGCATTGAGCACTGTGGGTGTGCTCATCCGCCATCCCTCCTCCTTGTGCCTCTAACACCTCTGTGTGAATGAAGCCAGGCTGCAGTGAGCCACAAGCGCTCAGACATAGTGCTGGGCTGCTCCTTGCTCCCCTTGTGTGGCATGTTCTCCCCTCCTCCGCCTGAAGCCCATGTGTCCTTCAGGAAGCCTAGTGCATATCATCTGTGAGCCCCTGATAGCTGGGCAGCTGCTGGAAGACACTTTGTAACATCTTGGAGAGACTGGAACAAGAAAACAATTGTCCCAACTGCTACATCAAGACCAGCAGAGTGCACACAGTGACATGAGCTGAGGGTAAGTGGATGTGGTGTTGTGTGCTTAGGGCTGTACTTACCATGTTGGTAAACTAGTGTGTGCATATGGGGGAACTTTTGGGATATTCTAGAAAAACACTATTTATGTGGTCACCAAGAATGAAAATGATGTTAATTGATGCTAGAGATCCGAATGATGTTGAAGGGTAATTTATTGTATGTTCTCATAGTTCCAAATGTAGATAATAATCTTTTTATTTATATAGCGCCAACCTATTCCGCAGCGCTTTACAATTCAGAGGGAACATATACAAACAATATCAGACATAGTAACAAACGGAGTCCTGCTCACAAGAGCTTACAATCTAGGAAGTCAGAGGTGATCTAAAAGATAAAAATGTGCTGGGTAGCCCACATGGAGCGGCATGTGCCAATCACCTACCACATTTTCGTAACTTGGCGAGTTATCGAAATCACATAGAAATCGTAAATTGGGCTTGGCTACATTACATTTTTTTGATTTAGTCTCCGCTGAGTGTAATCCCCTGGATATAGCCATGTGATGGGTCCGGAGGTCTGGTTCTGTGATTGTTATGGTAACGGCGATGCCGCTCAGATTGTCCCTTGCTGTGGGTTTCTGATCCAGGGAGGAGCGATATTTGAATGAGAGCCGCTGTGTTCTGCCTGAATGCTTGTTATGTTCCTATGCTCAGCTTTCCAGTATGTCTGAGCTCCTAGACAGCATGGCCAGGGAGAAGGCTGCTGCACAGGAAATGCTTCCTAAATCAACCCCCCTGCCCCTTATATCAGCACCCTGTTACCCTAAACCACCTCTTGCATGATTTTATTTTTGCAAAAAAACTGTGCTGCTAAATATAAAGAAGCAGAAAAGATACTAGACAGTCATGTTTGTGTGGTGTGTTCATGTTTACTGGTCTACATTACATTGTTTCCCTTTAACGGTATATATTTATATAGTGATATATGGCAATTAAACTAGTACAGTAAATGTATGACAACATGTATTGTTTAGAAGTGTCAATTTGATCTATGCAAAATACTGCAACATAGTCCTCTGCAACATATAAAGATGGGGCAGACATGGGGGCTAAACAATAGTTTGCATTCCGTTTGTCTGTACGACATCCGCTATTGGAAATGAATGACTAGCTATCTTGTCCAGGAAATACTTGGCAGTGTGCGGACCTGGGAGCTCTCGGGTTCAGCATTAAATAATTTCCTAGACACGGCTTTGGATACACCTAATGCTTCTTACACGTGCTGCATATTCAGCTGTCATGTTCGGTTAGGCTAAAAGCGTGTTCCCACCATGAGCTGAGGCTCGGAGGAGTGCTGGTTACAGATGCACATTGGCTATGCAGAGTATGTGATATATCCATTATGGGGTTGCACCATGTGCGCTGGAGAATGGCGCTTTGTTTGCACAATGCATGTTAACGTGTTATAGGAATTGATGAAATATGTGAATGTGGTGAAAGGGTGGGCATGGTTTGTACAGCAATCTAGAGGCATTTAATTGGGCTTGGTTGCTTGCCAATATGTGCTTAACAATTCTGATGGATGGCACTCGACTTGTAGTAGTCATATTGTATTGTGTCAGAGTAGGAATATGTTGTTTGGATCCTTCGAAGACTCAAGGACTGTCACGTTGTGTTCCCTTTGTATGGATGAATGCTACGAGATGCTTGTTCATATTAGATCAAGACAGACTTGTCAAAACTGTGAAGACTAATGTCCCATGTTCTACAAGCAGATGTAGTAGAGATGAATTATTGCTAGCGAGTTAACAATATGCTCTGCTCTGTCTGTTTTTTCTTCATTACTAACGCCATAACGATCCTGTATGTCATGTCTAGGGGCGAACAGGGGGCTGTTGTCCTGGTGCACTAATTGCCGTGATATTTTTCATGCTTGGATATTACTATGTGCTGTAGATATGAAAGCCTGAAAATCTAAACATGGGTCCTGGTTGCTTTCACAGTGTCTATGTCTATTGGTAATGCTCTATATGTCTGTCTATCTATCTATCTATTATATCTGTACATAAGGTATCTTGTACCTTTTTCATGGTGAAAATCAGTTTAGACAAGTCTGATTGATTTGTGACAAAAAGAACATATGAGTGCACCTCACTGCACACGTTTTTAAAGTTGCCTAGAAAAGGGGCATGAACGTGGTGCATCTAACACATGTGGCAGGTTTATAAGGCCGGCTTCACTCGTCAACAATTCATGATCTGTCTCCGGACCATGATGCCGTCTGTTTACACGGACTGACCGACGGCACAATACGACTGCTGACCGTTAAGCCTTAATCGACCAGTATTGGTGATCGTTTGGTCTGCCTGTGTAAACAGGGCACTAATGTAAATGACGTGCACTAAGCTATCTGTAATCAATTGCTCAGTGCACATAGGAGGCCATTGTTCTTGGCAGTGCGGGTCCTGTCTACACAGGATGATGAACCACTCAGAACAATGATCTTGAACTACACACAAGATCACTTTGCTTGTACTTTAGGTGATTGGCAGCCAGTTCCTACCGCAAGATAATTGTGTTTTTAAGAACGCTTGTTCACGAGTATTTTTGATTGAAAATGCAGCTTAACTCAACCTGAGGTTAGCCAACCAAAGGCCCCATACACATTTTACTAAAGTCAGCTAAATCAGCCAATATCAACAGGTTCGGCCTACAGTCTAATCTGTATGTGGCCCCCCCCGACATATGAGGTCAGGTGAGATAAGGATCTGCCATGTCTGATTTCGGACTGTCGATACTTTTGATCCCCAGAGATACAGATAAGTGACTGTTCCTGTGTATGAAGGAAATGATCATCGATTCTGACAACATGTATCTAATGTGTATAGCGAGCTTTTGGCCATGTTCACACGTTCAGTATTTGGTGAGTTTTTTACCTCCGTATTTGTAAGCCAAAACCAGGAGTGGGTGATAAATACAGAAGTGGTGACGTGTTTCTATTATACTCTTCCTCTGATTGTTCCATTCCTGGTTTTGACTTACAAATACTGAGGTAAAAAACTCACCAAATACTGAACATGTGAACATGGGCTAAGAGTTGGTATAGGTTAAAAAAATGACTGTCTTCAACCAAGATGCACAAATTCACACAGCGTTCATGACGGTGACATGTCACCTCGTCACACAGAGTGCACTAACTTTGTGCAGTTTATTAGACGGCGTTAATAAATGTGGGCCATTATATCACTACACAATACAAGTCTCAACCGGGTCAAGGAAAGCCTTTCATCAGTGATTACAGAACATGTAGTCATTCCATTTCTCTGTTCTAAGTCCTTTTTAACACCGAGAGGCTGACTGATTCTTATACTTCACAGGTTTGATTGGTCTTGACAACCTTTCAAAGGAAGCCTTGAAGTCAGATACACATGTACATTCCTTCCAGCCAGTGCGGGTTATAAATTCTGCCTGTCGGATACATTCCTTTTAGTTTACTGTAAAAGTGAGATACTGCATTTTTTTTTCTTGTAATGAGATCATCTTTATGTACAGACACCCACTGATTTCTTCTTCATTGACTTCAGAGCTGAATGACAGCTTAGCATCTGAACTTCCACACACCTTACGCTTTCCTTAGAATTGCCGTCTTGCTATAAAGTGCAATGGAAAAAATGTGTAGCGAGGAATCTTTACAAATGATAGACATTGCATTTGTTCCTTTTAAGGAGCTGAGATAAAGCTTGTACACATTCCCCTTTCCTGAGATCTGTATGTCCATCACTCCCTGGTTCGGACAGCTGTGTGTAGTGTCAGATTTAGGGGTGGAGTGACACCATGAATAAAACACATGTCTAAATGGCCTTCCCATCTTATATATTTATGGCATGTCCACAAAATATGCCAGAAATACATCATAGGTATGGATCCATCACCCGGTGACCATTTTAATGGAGAAGGGGTTATGTTTGAACCAGCATCATGTGGATATGCCATCATCTCTAAGACCGTAGTAGCCCTTTTTATGATAAGTCCTGTTGTTTCCCAACTGTACATGTAACAGTTCATCACTAAAATGCTGCGTTTATGGCGAAGACATGCTTGTGCATCACAAAACTCCAAAACTCCAGTATGCCCTGAAAATCACAAGGTTTTGTTTTCAACATAGACAAAGTGGTGTAGAGATCCAATTCAGTATAGTGTCCACTCCAGAAGTGAATTAGTCCATCAATAAAACCATTCATCATCATGTATAGAAAGAAATAAACTTGCCAGTAGCAATTATTTTAGATCACAATTTTTTTTCTCCAGCACTCTCCAATAAAATTGTATAAAATCTACAAGAAATGTCTGCATGATCAAAACTCTTGATCAAACTTGTCCCCTGATAACAAAAGGTATGCTCATAAAGATTTTTTTTATTATTTTTACATCGATTTGGGAGCTTGAGGTGTTAAACATATAGACAGTTTCTTTCCAAAAAGGTATTTAAAACCTTGTTGCAAGAAAAAAAAAAAAGTCACTTCTTTGATGTTGATACCCCATTGAATCTGCCCCAAATTTGACACTGTAGTCAAAAAGCTGCAAAAAATTGTGTGTGTGTGTGGGGGGAATAATATAAAAGCTCTTCAAAATCATGTCTAAGGGTATTTGCACACATCACGTTTTTACCATGAAAAACGCAGCAGAATCTGCTTCAAACTTGACACTGTCAAGTCACAAGGCTGTAAAAAAAAGCATGGAAAAATATGCTTCACAAAATCAAATGGATTCCTGACGTGGATTTCTCTTGAAAAACAGTGTTTGATTTTTTTTTCCACGTCAAAAGACTCCCATGTCATGAAATTTGATTGGGACCCAAAGGTCCAGCAGAAGACCCCACCTCCCCATTTGAAGCTGACTTTGGAGTCACTAGTCTATTTTCATTGGGCCTTTTTGATGACACGTCCGATGTGTGGAATGAGAACAACAAAAGAGTACAGTGCAATTAAAAGTGGACATGAATATATTCTGTACTAGATGGTGGCCCTATTCTAACGCATCGGGTATTCTAGCATATGTCTCCTGACCCTCCTTTATAATGCCCCATGCAGGAAGTCACATCCCCCGTATATAATACCCCATGCAGGATGTCACATCTCCCGCATATAATACCCCATGCAGGATGTCACACCCCCCGCATATAATGCCCCATGCAGGAAGTCACATCCCCCGTATATAATACCCCATGCAGGATGTCACATCCCCCGCATATAATGCCCCATGCAGGAAGTCACATCCCCCGTATATAATACCCCATGCAGGAAGTCACATCCCCCGTATATAATGCCCCATGCAGGATGTCACCTCTCCCCCATATAATGCCCCATGTAGGATGTGACCTCTCCCCCCATATAATGCCCCATGTAGGATGTCACCTCCCCCCCCCATATAATGCCCCATGTAGGATGTCACCTCTCCCCCCCCCCCCCCCATATAATGCCCCATGTAGGAAGTCATATCCCCTGTATATCCATTCCCCCATAGTGCCCCATGCATGTCCCCTATGGCCCCATACAAAAAAAAAAAATCCAATACTCACCTGCCTTCTCAGCTGCTTCTCTGGACTCCAGCGTAGCCGGCATGTTGACGCTGTGCGCTGTGACCGGTCAGGAGAGAGCTCGGTGTAAAGACGTCACTGCGCCCTCTGACCTGAGATGTCACAGAGCATCAGCGGAAGACACAGGAGCTGCTGCGGAGGCACGGGGAGGGGTAAGTATGACGCCGGTGACGGGGTCCTGATCGAGCGGGGGGAGGGACGGGAGGAGAGGAGAGGGGAGGGGTAAGTATGACGCCGGTGCCGGGGTCCTGATCGAGCGGGGGGGGGGACGAGAGGGGAGGGGGGGGGGAGAGGGGAGAGGAGGGGAGGGGCGTCACACTTGTCCTCGGGAGATCAGCGGCCATAGCCGCTGATCTCCCGACGATAGCCGCATGTAGGTCAGCGGCGCCTGCGGTCGGGGGACTTATGCTGCGAGTAGCCGGCTGCATCTCCCGGCTGTATCGCCGCTGTCCTCCGTGCCGCACATGAGCCGCTAATGGCCGCCATGTTTTTCAGAAATGCCGCATCGCTGATTGGCCATGGCCGGACCAATCAGCGACCCGGGATTTCCAAGACAGACAGACAGACGGGATAAGACAATTATATAGTAGATAAATGGAGGGTGGGCCCTCAGAATATTTCATCTGGTGGGCACAATGTACCCTAAAAAACAACCATAATATTCACTAAAAATGTACAAGGAGGGTTTGGATGGTTTTTCTTGAAAAATATAATAATACAGGTTATGAGTGCTATATTTTGGAGCTGGGACATTGTTCCAGAAAATTGTTCTAATTGCTATAAATGGAATCAGAAGGATTTTGTCACGTAATATGGGGCAAATAACATCTTCTACTTGTGGTTTTTGCCTTCTTCTGGATCAACATGTCAGGTTATAGGTTGAACTTGATGGATTTATATCTACCTTCAACCTTAAAACTTTGAAACTATGAATAGTCCTTGTCTTGAGTTGCATTGACCTAGGCTTCAATTCACATGTAGAATGCAGGAAGTCCTGCACTGAGGATGTTTAATTAGTTAGGGCCAGTAAACTTAAGATCATAGAGGTATTTCCTGCCTAATGTTTTGTGCAGCTGTTGACCTGTCACATTTTGGTGCTTGGTCTTTCTCAACTTGTCGGGTCTCACAGTGGTCTCCACTAATTTACACTGAGCAGCTCTGTGATCAATGCTGTCACATTTCAACACATGGAAGTGTCTAGATTGCCTGCTCCTCTTATCCCATGTATCAGCACTATCAGATATGTTTTTCTGTTAGGATTGTGCTATTTGTATGCTGACATGTGTAAAGTGACTCGAATGAATGTCACAGATGGAGGTGTGAGAAGGGGGAAAGCAGGGCATGTTCTCTGGTGAACACGGGTCTTCTGTATATCTTAAAGATGCTGAATAACTGGTTTTACAAGACTGGTGAGAGGGTGGAAAATGTTTTTTTTAAATATGTCACCCTTATACCACTTTAGGGAAAGTACGAAGCATAACATATAAACAGAAAAATGTAGAAATTGTAAAATTCACTACTATTTATGCCTCGAAGTTCATTCTTGAATTACAGGAAAAAACTTGTAGAAAGTGGCTTGTTAAACTCAAGATAGGAGCTGTTGGCTGGGGAAAAGTAGATGTTAAATATGCTAAAACCTAAAGGGGACTCCAACTTTGGAGTCCCACATCAGTATGCTGATCATAGGGTGTCATATTGGTGGGAACCCCATTAATTTGCTGAAATCTGTGGTTGTATTTAGCAAAAAGTGCTAAACTTTTTTGCAGCACCACCAGAGGACAAATAAAGCATTACACGGTGTCCATTAAAATAAGTGTGCTGTCCAGGTAATTCATGAACATATTGCCTGCTCCAGTGGGAGATATGTTCTTTGTAGATGCTCTACTAGCTTTGGCTAGTAGATGAGGGTCCTACAGCTGGCCATACACATTAGATGTCTGTTTGCCAAATTATGCTTCGGCCGATGGTTCATCTGACAGCCATCTCAGCCAACTCTATACACAGGAGCACTCGTTTGGCCTAGTGCTCCTCTGTTCTCCTTGAGAAATCTGCCATTTGATTTGTCGGCCGGCTACTTATATCCAGAAGAACAATGCAATCAACAGTCCGAAATCGGACATGCACAGACATACAAGATAGACATCTTTCCCAACCATCAGTCGGCCGCTGCCCCCATACACATTAGACTGTCGGCGAAACCCATCGATATTGACAGATTCAGCCGACATTAGTTTAATGTGTATGGGGGCCTTAAGATTAGGGCTCTTCTTTCTTAATTAGAATTCCCTATTTGAAGAAGACTTTATTAAACCGGAGAACACTTGTTATCTATTTTTACCTGTAAGCAGCTAGAAAAGAAGAGAAATTACTGGTTTCCAACATGAAGTCCAGAAAAATGTCCGTTATCTCTACTTTTATGTTACTTTATACATTTTGTACTTTTAGGTTTAGTGTTTCTTTGGTGTAGTTGTGGTTTATATGCAGTTCATGTGGTCATTTCATAAGTTAATCTGTTCGTAAAAGTATTTTAGTTGTTGTGACAAGTAGTATGGTACTTGGATGGTATGAATAACTTCTGAATGAATCGACCGCACTTCTGGAAGTGTTTGTCCAGCCCTGTTAGTGTGTAGTGGAATCATACTATAAGTAAGCTGGGAAAGTGAGGCTGGAGAATTTGCTGTTTCCACTGTCTGAATGAGTAATTGTACATCTGTTGTTTTGTCTCTTACAGGAGTGAAGAAAATGTCGGTCAGCATACATGAGAACCGCAAGTCCAGAGCCAGCACTGGCTCTATGAACATCTACCTATTCCACAAGTCTTCATATGCTGACAATGTGCTAACTCATCTTAACCTTTTAAGACAGCAGTGCCTCTTCACCGATGTCTTATTACTGGCGGGAAGCAGGTCTTTTCCCTGCCATCGTGCTGTCCTTGCTGCTTGCAGTCGCTACTTCGAAGCAATGTTTAGTGGAGGTCTTAAAGAAAGCCAGGCCAATGAAGTGAACTTTCACAATGCTATCCACCCTGAAGTTTTAGAACTTCTTTTGGATTATGCATATTCCTCCAGAGTCATAATAAATGAAGAAAACGCAGAATCTCTTTTGGAAGCAGGAGATATGTTAGAGTTTGAGGACATCCGAGATGCATGTGCCGAGTTCCTAGAGAAGAACCTTCATCCAACCAACTGTTTAGGCATGCTTCTCCTCTCTGATGCCCACCAATGTACTAAGCTGTACGAACTAGCTTGGAGAATGTGCCTTACCAACTTTCAAACCATCTGCAAAACGGAAGACTTTTTACAGTTACCCAAAGAGTTTGTTGTCCAACTCTTGGCACATGAAGAACTGGAAACTGAAGATGAGAGGATGGTGTATGAATCTGCAATGAACTGGATTAATTATGACCTAAATAAACGTCACTGTTACTTACCTGAGCTGCTCCAGACTGTACGATTAGCTTTGTTACCAGCCATATATCTCATGGAGAATGTGGCCATGGAGGAGCTAATCATTAAGCAGAAAAAAAGCAAAGAGCTTGTAGAAGAAGCGATTAGGTGCAAGTTAAAAATATTGCAAAATGATGGAGTGGTGACAAGTATGTGTGCGAAACCTCGCAAAACCGGCCATGCTTTATTTCTCTTGGGCGGACAGACTTTCATGTGTGATAAATTATACCTTGTTGACCAGAAGGCAAAAGAAATTATACCCAAAGCAGACATTCCAAGTCCTCGCAAAGAATTCAGTGCATGTGCCATTGGCTGCAAAGTCTATATCACTGGTGGAAGGGGTTCAGAGAATGGTGTTTCAAAGGATGTGTGGGTCTATGACACCCTTCACGAAGAGTGGTCAAAGGCTGCACCAATGCTGGTGGCACGATTTGGTCATGGGTCTGCTGAACTTAAACACTGTTTGTATGTAGTAGGGGGGCACACAGCAGCAACTGGCTCTCTCCCAGCATCTCCATCAGTGTCCTTAAAACAAGTGGAACAGTATGACCCAGCTACCAACAAGTGGACCATGGTAGCGCCTCTCCGAGAAGGTGTTAGCAATGCTGCTGTGGTTAGTGCAAAGCTTAAATTATTTGCCTTTGGCGGTACTAGTGTTAGCCACGATAAATTACCCAAGGTTCAGTGCTATGATCCTTCTGAGAACAGATGGAGCGTACCAGCCACTTGTCCACAGCCATGGCGATATACAGCTGCAGCTGTTCTGGGAACCCAGATCTTTATCATGGGAGGGGATACTGAATTCTCTGCCTGTTCAGCTTATAAATTCAACAGTGAAACGTATCAATGGACTAAAGCTGGAGATGTGACGGCCAAAAGGATGAGCTGTCATGCCGTAGCATCTGGCAATAAACTGTTTGTAGTTGGAGGCTACTTTGGAATTCAGAGGTGCAAAACATTGGACTGTTATGACCCAACTATTGATGCATGGAACAGCATAACTACAGTACCTTATTCCCTTATCCCCACGGCATTTGTGAGCACATGGAAACATCTGCCATCTTAAAGCACTGTGGATTGGCATGGTAAGTTTCATTTGATAAGACACATTTCTAAAAAATGTTTATTACATTATGTGTGTGGGAACAGTGGAACATTTATCTGCGAGAATAAGTGAAATTAAAATTTATAGTACTTGTGTGCTGTTAAAGGGTCGATCATGTTGCCCAAATTACGAGCAGCATGAATCGGAGCCTGGCTGCACGATTGATCGCCCTTAAAATATAGGTTTATTTTACTGGTAGAAAATGTGCATTATCTAGAAACAAGGTAATCACACTACAAATCTTATTTTTCATGATACAATGCAACAAATACAAACATTTTAGGCAAAGTAATGATGAAGAGCCTCCTAAATGGGTAGTTTTAAAAAAGCAACCTTTGTCTATTCGGTGGGCTACTCTTCTTTGGTCCCACCTTTTATCCAGATAGAGAGTGAGTGGTTCCTTCTCTGGTGGACTCGACCTACCAATTTATAACATAGTCAGCCATTCATTAAAATGGGCACCATGAATAATTTTACATTCATCTGTAGTGAAAATGTGTGCACAACCACAACTTCAGGGGGTTTTAAGAGGTTGTGGTTTACGAGGTTGTTAGTATTAGGGTGCTTTTCATTAGGTTAAAAATGGCCAGCTTTTGCTCTTATTTTATTCTCGCTGTTCTGCTTCTGTTAAGTATTCCAATTTTTGCTTCCTTTAAATCCACTTTTTGGTGTCAGAGATATGGACCTTCTCAATTCAATATTTTGCGTAGCAGCCTAAAGACACATGCCCTGTCAGCCACGACCCCTCGGTAAGTTAAATTAGTAGTAAATAAAAAGGCCCATATCTCTGGCATGGTATGGTGGATTTAAAGAAAACAAAAATCTGAATACTCATGGGAGCAACATGAAGAAAATAGGTGCAAAAACTGTCCGCTTTTGATCTGCTGAAAGGTCTTCTTTAACCAATAATTCTTCATAAAAGAACCCTTTTAGGGCCTTATAGGGCGCTGAGACTGGTAAGTTCACGTTAGTAAAAACCTGGATGTATTCAAAGAAGTGAGGATACTAAAGGCAACATTATTTTGTCACTTACCTTGGTGTCCTCTGTTCATTTTTTCTTCTGTTCACTAAACATACCCAACTTGGCTCTTAGAAGGCCTCAAGCCTATAATAAATGGTGGATGGCCATTGATATCACTGGGCTTCCTGTAATACTTAAAGGGGTACTCCCATCTCCAAGATCCTATCCTAACATTACAAAAATCCCGCTAGCGTCATTAGTTAGATCATTGTAGATCATTAGTTGCATGTAAATGTAAATAGACACTCCTAAGTGAATAATTGAATAAAGGAGAAGGACAGGGGAGTGTTTGATAAAATAATAAACTTTATTAATACATATTCTTATTCCAACTCTGTTTGGAAGTTTTTAATAACAGGGTGGCAACAAAACAAAATTCAGGGGGAAGAAGACTTGTGCAAATGTGAAAAGGTCATATACACATATTCAGGGCTGGTGGGACTAGGCATAGATAGTATAAGTTAATTTAAAGTCATACTGTAAAAGATCTTTGCCAAAAATCCCACCCCAACTATGCCCATTCACAGCAAGGCCTTACCCATGCTTCAGAAGAGAGCCCCCCGAACTTGTGCAAACAGGCAGTGCGGGTCCCCAACGCGCGTTTCGCATACCAGTCATGATGCGTCTTAAAGTGTCGGGGGATAGATTTTAATTCAGTAGTGTCGGAGATAGGAATACCCTTTCTAACAGTGTAGAAAATTTAGTCTTTCCTTTGTGTTTCCCCTTTGATGACTGTAGGGAATTGTAGCAACAAGATCTGGGAGACATTCTGCTGAATAATGGCTGACTAGTGGGTGATGGGGGCAAATGGAGCCCCCTTGAATTAGTTATATATGATTTTTTTTTCTTGGCTTTTATAGTATGTTCTCTGCACTGCACGTACAATTAGAAGTAAAAATGCTTGTTATTTGGGTGCCTTCAGCATCAACAGACCTACACGGTCAAGGTCATATAGAGAGAGCTCACAGGCTGGGTGTGGGACCATGTTTGCCCTCTTCCCCACCATTGCTTATACAGTACATAACTCTTAAAAGGTACCACTGACTACATTACCCCTCTCCATGCTCTGTTGTTTCAGCAAATATCTTTTATCACAAGTATGTGAAGTGTTTCAAGCAGCCGCACACATTTCCGACTGGTCGTAGATGTGTAAATAAAACAGTAGATTCCTCATTCTCTCCGCGCGAGTAATGGTTAAGTCCGTGAAGGCCGTGCCTTTCTGTTATTCCTTTTTGTGTGTTTTGTCTCATTCTTTAGAAGCTTGAAAGATGATTAATCTTCTCCTGGGGAAATGTTACATGAAACTTTTCTTCTTTTTTTCCCTCTTATTTGACCTCCTGGGGCAGGTGTGGCTTCTTGGTTAAAATGTTAAAGACCAGCCGACCTGTAATCCCAGTTCTTTTAAGACTGCGTAACTGCATAAACCAAGGTCAGGGCAGGTAACCTCGTTCCAATGTAATCCAGCTGGCTTGGTGCTGAATGAAATTATGATTATGGCTTGCATGCTGCTACTTTTGGGATGAATTTACCACGCTGAGTCCATATGTGCCATGGTTCATTAGAAAAATGTGTGCATTGAATACTAAAATTCTATGTGGAATAGGAATAATGTATAATTTATGGATGTTGAGGTTTTCCCATCTTAAAAAGATATCCTGTAGTATGCCATAATATTCAGGTTGGTGGTGGTCTAATAGCAAAGATTGCCCCCCAATCATGAGAGCAAAGTGCAACTTGGTTGCAGTACCTACACATGGACAGGAGTAGTGCTATGCAGGAAATAATTCAGATTTGTTTAGGATAGTAAGGCCCTTTCTTTGTACGAAGGAGTTTGGTATTTTAGTAAAATCAAACTCTAGAGAACATATGGTTCCTCCTTTAATATGAGCAAATAATACACTATATGGTATCGGCAAAGCCCAAAAGACTTTAAGGGTAAATCCCAAAATAGCAAGTTATGCTTTATACTTTGGATAGGTGATGATTGCCTTCAGTCCGACTGTTTGTACCCTCAGCAATTCCAAGAATGGGGCTCTCGTGAATGGAGAGGGTACAAATGCTCAGGTTCTGCTGAGTTCATTCCAAGGACAATGGCAGCCCTAGTTTCATCTGGAAAGGAGATAACTTACTATTTTTAGAATAACCCTTTAAAGTGGTTGTCCAGTCAAAAAAAATATTCATAGATTGGCCTTTGTAACTTACTAATATATTTCATTTTCAATATGCTCCCAAATGTCCAGTATCCACTCTAGGCTCCCCACAACTCCATGCCAGGTCCAGTGCTTGACCCAGGAGACTGTTTCCTCTCTCGACACATGATCAGTGCAGTTTGTGATGGAGACTGACTTACTTGCTTTTTTTCAATAGCTGTCCATTGGCTGTGACAGAGAAGGGGGCTGGCTTGGCTTTCGAAATGAGCGAGCCCCCTTACATAACACTGATTATGTGCCAACACAAGAAACTAAGAAACTCTTTCCTATGTCGAGCACATGACATAAGTGGAGCTGCAGACACCAAGATTGGAGAGGATTCCTGATGATGGGGGACACAGAAGTGGAGCTGCAGACGCCAAGATTGGACAGGATACCCAATTATTGGGGACACCTTGTAAAATGACACCATATTTGTATCCTATATAATTTACTTTTAAAGCTCATTTATTTATATTTTTAGCTGGAAAACTCCTTTAATAGGAAATAAAGCTCAGATCGCATGTGACCTATATTCTAGGTAATGTTTTCATGTGAGGCACACGTTTCTAAGATATATCGTAGCCATTCCTCTAGCCTTACATCTGTCTCCTCAAGAGAATTGGTTTCCGTTTTATTCAAGAATTGCTCCAAGCAAACCCTACACATTAATTATCCCAGCGAGTCTAGCAGAACACAAGTTAGTACGGGACCCCTATGGTGCGAGGTGACTAATCTTATTTAGGATTTAGTTATATGATTATGGTGTCATTTTGTGCCTATTATCTGGGTGATGCACCATTTGGTGTATGTTCTGTACATCTGCCTGTATTATTGGAGTTGAGACTAATGGCCGTCCTCTTTCTCTCTTTTGTCCACCACAGAGGACCTCAGCTGTGAAGATTCGGGGGCCAGCTCTTAGATGAACATGACAAAAGGACTTTTGATCTTAAAAGAAGACGTTTGCCAATCTCGCATTCTCCCTCCTGCAGCTGGGAATTCTGGCGCTCCGGCTGCAGAAAGGGTTAATATTTCCTCCAGACCTCAGTATTAACTCCTTCTAATCAGAATCCAATGTATCAGAAAAGAAAATGTTTTTTGTTGGCTTTGTATTTGCAACCCCCAGGAGCCTATTTGATGTGTCTGAATCCATCTGGACGCTTTTCTCGGTGGACGAGTTTATCATCTGATTCCAAAGGAGATAGAAATGTCAGCACCAGCTGTGGGGGAAGCCGGCGGGTTCCAAGTAGCAAAGATGTCAAGTTGCATACAGTTCGAGCTGCACATATCTTGACATAAGACTACACAAGTGGGCCATGCCATTGGCATTTCTAAACTTGCCGTTTAATGCATTCTCAACACTAACAAAGCCGAAAACCACAACTGTAACCTAGCCAGAAGAAAAAACTGTGAACAAATATTGGATGTACCCAGAATCCATTACCATTTCATTTGCCTATTTATACATGACTTTATTACATTCCCAGTTGTCTATTTATTGTCCTGTGTTGTCTGCATGCTGATACAATACTTGTAGTTGTATTGACATGTTAAAGGCCTGATTAAATGATTGTATATTTCAAGACCATTACAACATTTCAAGACAGGGTATTGGGATACCTGCATGCAGCATTGCAAACAGTATAAAACTGATGATTGCCCAGATCTGAGAATGTGTCATCATTAGTCTTTCAGCCCAATGACTGTTCAAACCAAGCACAGATGCTCGGGGTACCCTTGACGTGACCAAACAGTTCAGTCCACTTTCCAGCCACCTATTTTGCATCTTTTCCTGCCTTCCTCTTTTTTTGATTGACTGCTCTGGCATTGCAAGAGCTAGAGAAGGGCAGATATAGCGAGAAAACAAGTAGGGAAGGTACACTGAATTTTTTGCAACTCCTTTGCTTGGTTTGCACAGTCTTTCTTATAATTTATTGTCTGTTGCTTATATAGCGCCATCATATACCACAGCGCTTTACAGACATGATCACTGTCGGCTCCCAATCTAAATTCCCTATCAGTATGTCTTTGGAGTTTGTGCTGACAGTCTCGATTTAGTAACTAAGATTTGCTTTCTGGGGTCAGCATGAAATTAAACGATAGAACTGCAGATGAAGCAGAGCTGAATTTTTCATTTAATTTGTTGTCCAAATACAACAATCCCTATAAGTCTGTGCACAATCCCTTTTTAAATAGACTTATTATTATGAAAGTTAATTGATTTACGCCTTTCCTCAATCACATTAATCATTGGTGGCTAGACAATCTGAGCCGAGGTGATCGGCTAATTATCGACAGCTCTTGGGGGTCAGGTCCATGCTGTTTAGCAGATCACTGCTGCTGCCGCTCTCCAATTAACGAACTTGTCTGTGATGACAATGCAAAATTAAAATATTTCCTTAAACACAATCCTTACGTTCAGAAAGTAAATGATCCTTCATTACAGGGGTTATCCGGGACTTTCTGTATTTTTTTTTACTATGGGCCTAAGAACTAACAGGCTAACTACCTGCCTGTTCTGCCTGCCACTGGACTCTGATGGCTCAGAACGGTTACCGGCCTCTATTCTGTCACGTCAGATCAGCTGCTTTTCTTCATTCTGCTCTGTTGACAGGGTATGACTGCCAATGTGAAACTAATAGGCAGCGGGGATCCGGCTGTCATTCTGCGGGAAGTCAGCTGTCAATCAGCAGTCACACCCCGTTGACAGAGCAGCGCGGAAGAGGAAGAGCTGCTCTGTTGACATGAAGCAGCAGAATCGCTGGCAGGAGCGGTACATGAACTTTCTGAGCCGGCGCCGGGTAGACCAGGCAGGAAGTTAGCAGCTACCTGCCTGTTAGTTCTTAGGCCCATAGTAAAAAAATAAAAAAGTCTCGGAAATCCCCTTTAAGCTTAGCAGCACAGATAAAGAGCACTGATCATCTTGTGAAGAGATGCCCTTGTTTTCTGAATATACCTTCTCCAATGTGGTGTAAATATTTTATGAGCGTCCCGTTCATATCAAGGCTGAGGAATGCCTGGCCAGAGCTCGTCCTCACAGCTATATCAAATGTGACTAATTCACAGATATGTACCGCAGCTGCTGCCTCTAGATCTCCCTCTCAAGGCACAACCATTAGCAGCCGGCCTGATGAAGGACCCTCCGTAACGAATATTAAGTGACGAGTAAGTGGCTTTCATAAAGATGTCCTACAAAGCATTACCTGAAGATTACTGGTTGGTAATCCTCACACAGCTCTGCTGTAGTTGTCCTATTTCTGCTGTATGTAGAAATGCTTGGGGTCCTCATAAACTCAAGTTGCAATGCTGCAAAAGGTAAAAATACAACTGTAATGGAATCGGTGTAAAGGTCAAGGAAGACCAGGAAGGAGACCGTGGCCTCTTGACATGAAACTGCCGGTGTAACAAGACCTGACCTTTAATTACACAGTGGTAAAATAAGAAGCCGCAAGGTCACTTTCTCAGGCCACCCCACCCCAGCAGGTCGTCCGTTGTCCTCCCTCCTTTGTACAAAATTGTTGGCACCTAGTGTCTGTACAGTGTTATTCTGCTTTTACCTGGAACTACAACCCCCAATTTCTCATCCTGGCTTCTTGTTAAATACTTTGTCGTCTTTTGTATAACTGTTAATTGTCTGCTCGTCGGGTCGGTATTGACATCATCCAAAGTTATTTATTTATTTATTAATGGGAATTTTTTTTTTTTTTTTTGCCAAAGGCGTTCGTTTTGTACGTGTTTTATGGTTCCGCTATATATTGTTGCATTTTCTTTTCAAGTGAATTTGTGGTAAGAAAGTAATAAAATTGCACTGTTTAAATATTTGTGTACTTCTTTATTGTGTTTTCTTAGCGGATACAACAAAGCTTTTATGCTTCACAGTTGTATACTTTTGGATAGATTCTCTTTTGTTGTGGATTTAAAGTATAATGGATTCAAGTTGACTTCAAAGCCCGCACTCTTTATTATTGTAACCCCCTTCTTGGACAGCATTAACAGAAACACCACGGGACAAGATTAACATCTACGTCAGTCTAGCCCTACATTTTATCATTTAAAACTAGAGCTCAAGGTTCACTCGGGAAACATATAGATTACTTGGGAAAAGAGTGGTGAGGTGGAACATAATATTGTAACATAGTATTATAGATAAAGTACAACTGATATTTACTTAGATCTCATGGAAGTCTTTTAACTGGAAAGACCACAAAACCCAATTCTAGTTGGCCTCGACTCTTAGACTGAACTAACAAATCCAAGATACCCTACCTCCTATTTAAAGCTAATAGATTGTGAATTCAATGAGAATATATTTAAGGCCAAAGAGTAAAAATATTTCTAAATTTAAAGTAATGTATTCCTATCAATGATTGTATTTTTAAGAACTTGAGCTAAACTTCAATACTTATCCTGGTGAGGGTTACTAATATTATTGAAAAATATTTTATATATCGTAATTGTTTCTAGATAATCTGAGATGATGAGAGTTACTCTGATCATGGAAGAAAAATATTAAAATTTGAGAGTCCTCAGTGGTTGACACCTTTTAATGGCAACTGAAAAAATGGTAATAAATAGCAAGCTTTCGAGACTACTCCGGTCTCTTCATCAGGCATAGTTCTATGATGAAGAGACCAGAGTAGTCTTGAAAGCTTGCTATTTATTACCATCTTTTCACTTAGCCATTAAAAGGTATCAACCACTGAGGACTCTCAAATTTTAATATTCTTCTATCCAATGGCTAACACGGTACAAAGATCACGGGAGAGAGGTGGACAACTTCTTTGAAACACTGTAATATGTGGAACGTATCTAAACAATCTTAGGTCTATATCAATTTGCTCATAGTATACTGGTCAGAACAGATTGTTTTTCCTATTCATTTTCAAATATGCAATTTGGATTATATTTTGGGTAATTAGTGTAGTTTTGCCTGTTTTGGGCCCTAATCTGTTTTCCACAATGAGGATTAGCTATAAGGAGGGTTTTTGAGAACCCATTTTAGGCATAACATAGTCAGCTCATTGTTTTCAGTGGGAACTGTGCAATGCTTCATGTCGCTGCCAGGGAATATAATAGTTGCCTCTAGGTCCCCCAACAAATCACAGTAGTCCACTTCAGATTTACTGTAATTGGACAAAGGTGCCCATACACATTTCAAACAAAGTTGGCTGAACCCATTAATTTTGGCAGGACTGGAAACCTTATGCATATAGTGGTCAACTGACCTTGATATTTGGGGAAAAAAGGGCATATGTGCAAAGGTGCTTTCAGATTGCGTTCTGTGTCCCCGTCGGGGCATACGTTCTAAATTCCCTGCAAAACAGGGTCCGGACATATGCGGTGACGGAGGGGGTGGGCCATAGAGTGCAATGGTGACGGCAGAGCTCACGTTCGCTCTGCCGTGAACTTTTTTCAGGAGAGTGCTCCCACAGGAGGCGGACACTCAGACTTGGCTGCTGCATCTGAGTGTCCGCCTCCTGTGGGCGTACACTCCCGAAAAAAGTGCACGGCAGAGCTCATGTTCGCTCTGCCATCACCATTGCAGTCTATGGCCCCCGTCACAACATACGTCCAGACCCTGTCTTTCTGGGAACTTGGTACGTATGCCCCATCGGGGACACAGAACGCAATGTGAAAGCACCCTTAGACTTTTCGGCCACGTTCACATGTTGAGTATTTGATGAGGTTTTTTATCTCAGTACTTGTAAGACAAAACCAGGAGTGAAACAGTCAGAGGAAAAGTATAACAGAAACACGTCACCGCTTCTGCAGTTTTTGCCCACTCTTGGTTTTGGCTTATAAATACTGAGGTAAAAAAACTCACCAAATACGCAACATGTGCACGTGGCCTTAGCCTTTTACACCCATTCATATGTTCTCATTGGAGATGACGCCCACCAGAAGTTTCGGGCAGCTACTTACCTCTTCCCCACTGAAAACCCATGGACATTTGTCCAACAGTTATTGGGTTCCAAGATTGTCTAACAAAATATCAATTTTATTTCTAGTAGGTCCAAGAAACCTTATTTAGAAATCACATCTCAACACAATCTATGGAGATGGTACATATTCTGCATGCTTCATACAAGAAAGAAATAGTTTAAAGCTAAAAATATTCAGCTCCTGACTTTAGATTTTGGCAAAATCACCTTCTCACTGGAGGTTCTCTTTAAGGCCATGGCCCCAGCATCAGTATTCAGTCAGTATTTTTTCTCAGGAGTGAGAACCAAAACCAGGTGAGAAACAATCAGAGAAAAGGTATAATAGAAACAAGTCACCAATTCTGCATTTATCACCCACTCCTGGTTTTGGCTCCCACTCCTGAGAAAAAATACTGACTGAATACTGACCAAATACTGATAATGGGGCCGTGGCCTAAAATTGAGTCTGTCATCATATAATGACTATTCAAACCAAGCTCAAGCACTCGTCACACCCTTGGTGCACACTTGTTTTGCGACTATTGCCACTTCCTCTACCCTGATTGACAGCTATCACTCTACATGAGTCAGAGGAAGGTGGTGATAGATGTAAAACAAGTAGGTAGGAAGGTGAATACAACTGTTTGACTATGCCAAGGGTGTGCTTGGTTTGAACAGTCATTTTCTGCTGACAGACTCCTTTTAAGCTTAGGAAAAAACACTCAATATACAGATTATACTTGAAAGATAAAACTGTGAATCAGGAAAACCCATAAAGAGAGTTATGAAAGCAAGACAAGTTTCAGTCTACATGGAGATATAACATGCGATACATGCTCTAATGGTGAGCGTTTCTTCTTGCTTTCTAGTTAGTAGTTGGAGCTCTGGCTTTTATCTGTATACTTCAAGCTTTGGACCAACTACTTAAGTCATCTGAAAAACTTCCTGGCACGGACTGCGGTTGAAGTGAAGAGAGGCTTTAATCATCGGTCTTGAATGGATGTCTAACTTCTTAAGATCTGAAACTGTGGTATTTGCATTGAATGCATGGCTCATACAGATTTTGAAACATTTCCATCATATTTTTAGTTAAAGTTATGTTCTCATGTTACAATATTGGAATAAGAGAATAAAAGTAACATTTGCGGTTGTCTTTTTCTGCTCCTTAGATTGAGTGCAGTGAGACAGCGGTCTGATCCATCGCCTCTATTAATTCCGATCTGTAGACTGTGGAGTAGATGAAGTCCGGGTGGGCCTCTCGGCTCCGTGGGGAACATTCTGGACTCATGCTTCTCTCATTGATGTGGGAATTTGGACTTGTTGCTCAACCGCTGTAGAGGGGAACGAAAAAAAAAAATGCTACAAAAACGTCCCACACGCTGAAGTGATTCATAGCACCGTGCACACAAAACCTTGGCAGAAGACGTGGAGGTTCCTCCTTTTCTCTGCGCCAGTTGCTGTAGAAACTGTTAACAATGGGCAGCCTTCCACTATACGTCTGATTGTTTAGGCTCCATTCAGCCGAGCTGACACCTGTCTGAGGACAGAGTGACTGGAAGTGAAAAATGTTTAACCATTAGATATGTGACCCGAGTCTGGAGAAAAAAAATCTAAAGATATGTATATCATAAGCATTTGTATAATATTTAAATGTGCTGCAACATTTTTCCCTGCAATGTTACTCCAGTATGATTCATGGGAGATGAGATTGCTGGCAACCATTGTAAAAAAAAACATGCATTAAGGTCCCATTGATTTTTTTTTACACAATTCACTCAAGCAGAAATATCGTCGTTATCTTATCCTTAAAGCCTCATTCAGACGTCCATTTTTCACGTATGTTTTCTAACCGTAAAAATAGAACATCTGCCCATTATAGTCTATGGCGCTGTTCACATGTCCGTGTTTCTTTGCTCTGCCAAAATCACAGAGGCATGTTCATTTTTTACTGGCATCACGTATGAAAAAAAAAACAAGTCAATAGGTCCGTGAAAATCACAGACTACAGACTACACACGGATGGCATCACTGTACAGTCCGTGTACTATTCGTGATTATCATTGTAATGTATGGGAAAAGCTTTGTATCTTATTTATTTATCCATATGTGAAAATCACTGATTAAACATTGATGGCAAAAACTGACCAAACACTGATGAAACCAGGATCCAAAACACTGATGACACTTGTACAGTTTTTTTTTATGTGAAAACACTACAGTTTTTTTTTATGTGAAAACACTAATGTCTGAATGAGGACTAAGGGGCATGTATAGTGAACTGATCCTGTTATTATCACCTTTTGGCTGTATGGCACATTATGGACTGTCAGGTTTATATGCCCTCATGTTAAGTGTCAGTAAGTGTATGCATTCGATCCCTTAAAGTTTTAACACGTTTAAACTTTTGCTGCATTCTAAAGAAGCACTCCTCCTCCTCCTCCCATTAAAGTTTTTATCCTCTTAATATATTGCAGTCATCATATTATGCAGCACACTGTACTTACAATTGCTCATTTTGCCTTTCTACCCAGTTAATTCTTCTCTTTTCTCTGCTCTATGTAGAAATAGGAAGTCTCTTTTCCCTGCATGTACCATTCCCTTCTTCAACTCCTGACCCAGCTGCTCCCTCCTTGCCCTGCCACAGACTTTGCAGTGACTTATGACTCATACAGGGAAAACTGACCTCCTTTTTCTACATAGAGCTTAGAAGGATTCAGCTAGTCAGTATGTAATCACTTGATGTCATAGACTTAATGGAAAAGAGAAGAATTAGCTGGGTAGAAAGAAAAATGAGCAATTGTAAGTACACAGTGCTAAATAATATGATGACTGCAATATATTAAGAGGATAACAACTTTGACAGGAGGGCTTCTTTAACTCCGAGCATTTATTTTGTGCCGTCCTTTGTTTTCAAATAAAGAAAATATTAGCAATAAATTTGCCTTAAGTAATGGGGACTTTATGCAGCCAAAATCCACATAGCACATAAAATTTACTTGTTTTTTTTAAGGAAGACTTTAATCCAAGTCTCTTTTTTACAGCAGACACAAACTAGGAACACAGAGTGAACTCATACGAATACTTTACACCTACTTATGCCATATACTATTACTTATTTCTGCAGCTCATAGCACCCACATATTCTGCAGTCCTTGTTTCCAAAGTGGCTGAAATACTCACTACGGCCAATTCCTTAGAAATCCAATTAACCTGTCTGTATGTTTATTGGAGTGCGGTTGGAAATCAGAGAATCCAGAGGAAAAACAAGCAAATATGGGTGGAATATACAAACTCTTTGCAGATGTTATATAGCGTGTGAATGAACATAGTAGTCATAGACCATATAAGATAAACCATGTTTTGTCTGGGACGATAGAGAGTAGTTTGTATTTTTAGAACATTTTCTGTTAACATAACTTTATTTCTGTGTGAATATATTTCTATAAAAGAGTGTCAGAACCATGACTATGTCACTTAAAAATGACATTCGGATTTATCCCTTTATCAGCTTACCCCTAATAGGGGAAAGGTCACATCCATAATCTGGATAGACACCTGTTCATAATGCCTGGCACTAAAAGTGTCCCTTTTCCAAATTTCCTGACTGCTTATTTTCCCCATAAATATCGTCATCATTGTCTATATGCTTTACCAAGCATGTTTAGTTGAGCTGCAGTACCAGACACAGCCTGTGGATATAAATGGCGCTGTTTCTAAATATGCAAAAGCGCAAAAAAAAGAAGATAATAGATTCAAAGAAGTTGTATAAGATTAAAAATGCCACACTCTTTTTCATGGAGTCTGTCTAGTATTTGCCCAGCTCCAAGCAAAGTAGTGATGCTTAGCTGCAATACAGGACAAAGTCCCTAAATAGGAGCAATGCTGGAAAAAAGCTGAGTTTTTTAATATATTTTTTTATATGCAGACAAGGTCTTTAAGGTTGTATTATTTGTAATCAAATGACATGGTGCAGTCAGTACAGTCACTAATCAGACGCTTCCTAAATTGAGACTATGGATGTGACATTTGTGGATCAGTGAGAAATAATTTTTCGTTTTGCAGTGTCACACACGGTGACAGTGACTTGTATAGTCTGACACACGTTTTGCAGTGCACGGTAAGTTCTATGACCTGGATTCACATAACTAGAAGAGGAAGTCTAAGGTCCCGAGTCATCATTTCCTTTTTTTGTCTTGTGATATTTATTGCTATTTTCTGGGCCAAAATTTTCAAAATGGCGCACACGATTCACAAATTTTGCAAAGTCACAAAATGGTCTTTTTTTCCCATCATGAACAAGTTTTGAGACTTTTTAACACAAAAAGTCACAAGTTTCACAAAATATTGCAAAAATTGTGCCAAAGCACTGGGGTACTGAAAAACAGAGGGGTGGGGAGCTGGAGTGGAGTTGTACCAAATTGTGCCAAAGTTTCACATAATGGGCCCTATTCATTAAAGCTTTCACATCAGAATTCTGGAGTAAAAGCTTTGAAAAGTCGCAAAATTTAGGCGCAACTCAAAATGGTCCAAGCTGAGGTGGAAAGAAGGAGTGGTGACCGCCACTCTTTAAATTCATGATGAGCGGCTGCATTTTCTGCACCACAGATATTACTCCAACAAGGGCTGGAGTACTATATGTTGAGAGGCGCATACAGAGGTGCACATCCGATGCTTCTGATTAATGAAGAGGTAAACGCCTCTTCATGAATCAGGAACATCTGACTCCAGCATGTCTCCTCATCAAGACCGCACTGGTATTAATGAATCAGGCGAAAACATCTGGAATCGCTAAACTTCACCCACAAAGAGATAAAGCAAAAAACAGGCGAGAACCAAAAAAAGGCGTAAAATAATAAAAACTAGACAAAAAACTGACGCAAGTGATGAATCGAGGCCTAAGTGAATGAAACAAAATAGGAATCTTGTGCATTGGGCAGAGTCAAGGCTAACTCGGTGGTGGGTTTCACCATGTCCAATATGAAGGAAGAGATACATCTTTAGTATTTTATTGTGAATTACAACAGCACATAACAGTGATATTCCGGTACTCAAGCTGTCCTCAGGTGGATATAACCAATTATACTAAAAGGGATCATATTGATAGTAAATATAACACAATGGAGTGAAAAGGTGAATATACACGATAATAATAAAAGGAACTTAAATAATGCATCACAATGCGGCAGCTGTTGATTTCGGAGTACCTCAAGGACTAATATGTACAGTATCATTCCTCCTGTGCCTTGGTTTCATGTTCTGAAGGCAATTCTCAGTATTCACACTTGATTGAATGCTTCCTATTGTGCATATTTTGCTGGTGAATAATACGGGGAAAGGATTATTTTCTATTGTTAATTTGTGGTTACATTAATTTGCTGCCATGAAACATTACATTAATACAACAAACCCACATAATTGTCCTGATCCTCACACCATACAATACGAGTTATTGATACAAAGAATATGAATGATGCCATATACCGTCTTACATAAACAAACTGGCCGCAGTCTCCTATCAGACGGTAAGAACACGATCTAATCTCCTGAGCTCCTCTAAGATCCTTCCTTCGTGCACACAGACGGGCATATGCCGCCGCTTTAACCATTGATTGGATTTCAAAGTACGTAGAAGAAAACAATGCTTGTCAATCTCTGGCACTGTGAAGCATGGAGGGATCGCCGCGCTCGCAGCTGTCTCCCTCCATCTTCTTATTTGTGTGAAATTACGACTACAACTGCCATTTCTGTCAGTGCCACCAGATTGTTATAATCAGACACAAATGGGATCACAGCGATATTAGTACTTATGGCATATCCCAAAAGTGTACCATATGGAGATCAGTAACTTATATCTGGGAAATTCAGCATTTTTAGATGGGCTAGGTATATATTAAATTCCTTTATTGTTATACAAATATCAACCCCTTTTGTGCAGAGCAAAATTATTATTTTTTTTCCATGCTCATTTTGTTTGCCATAGCATATTTATATATTTTTTAGACTATATAGTGGTTGGGACCTTTTGAATGAGCTGTAAATTGTTTCGTGTCTTCTTGTGATACATATAAAGTACCATGCAATAATGTGATTGTTTTATTGTGACTGAATAAAAAAAAAAAAAAGAAATGAAAGAAAAATAGGTTTTTGGAGCAAATTAAGGCATCATTCTGGTGTATTTAGCTCAGTACATCTCCCTCAATGTCTATGTGACTGTACCTAACTACTGAACATGTACCTATTGAATGCATGGAAATCTGTAATAGTATGCCTTAGCAGACACTAATACTGGACACCCATAGGGCGTTTACTAGGTTCAGTGCTGTCAGTATAGGTCAGTTAGTCCCTGGATGGCAGGGCTGACCAGGGGAAAACACAGAAATTGCGTCTTGTTTTTGACTGTGCCAGGACCCTCACCAGTCCCTTAAAAGGGTTGTCCGAGTAGTGGACTTCTCAATCACTACGTTTCTCCCCAGTAAAATATATCACCTACACACACCTATATATCAAGGATAAGTCTGCCTTTTCAGTGATATAAACTGTAGTAGAACAGCGGAGGAACAAATTAAGGGACCTCCCTACTCCCCCCCCCAACCCAACAACTGGGTTTGAGATTGATTTGAACATTTGTGTCCAAACTCCTGATCATTTTGTTCTCATGATAGATAAGCTGCTGCCAGAACTGTCTAGTAATGTCTTTCCCTCCTATCTCCATTGAAAACAAATGAGCGAATACTATTTGATAGTAGAAAGTAGTTTTAACAGGTGTCAGTGGGCCCCCTACCCTTCTTGGGCCCTGTGGCAGCTGCACAGGTTTCATCAATGGTGTGTTCATCCCTGTACTACACATACGAAGACACACACACACAAACAGTCACATATACATGTGGCACCCTGCTACCACAGGTACCACAGGACCCAAAAGGGTGCATAGATGGACTTCTCCACAAGAGGCCCTTACTACACACAGACACCTCCACCCTTCCACCTCATACCACCAGAGGGAGCCCTGTTAGGGATATATATACTGGAGGGTGGAGTTAGGTAGAGAGAGAGTGTGCTGACACTATAGATCAGTGAAGGAGCAGCAGGTCCGCTGCTGAGCTGAGGGCCCCGAGTGTGGCCGAGGCAAGGAGAGAAGAGAGAGGAGTTAAGGGGGCAGAGGAGCATCTGAAGCTCACCCCAGGACACAAGCCGGACACCGGGTCCGCGCCTACAGGGTCCTCCACACCCAGTAGGGACAACCGGCATACCAGGAGGATTCTAGACCCCTGGTAAACCTGAAGCTACCATAATTTTACAGAACTAGGAACCACGAAGGCTCCAGTGTCCAGGGATAGTGGTAACCAAAGAAAAGTTCTACTACCAAGCAGACAGGTGAGAGAGTGAAACAGTACAGAAACTAGACCTAGTTTCAGGCTGGTCAGAAGCTTCAGAGCCAGAGGAAGAAACGGATCAGGAGGCCTTATACCCGCTGACTGGGGAGAGTCCAGAAGTGCACCCTTCCTATCAAGTACCCTGAACTGTACCTGCCGTCTACACCAGTAAAGGTACTGAAGTGAACCCCCTGTGTGCGTGTCCGTCATTCCCCCCTGACCCGACCGGGCCACCTCTCACCTGCATCCCTTTCATCAACCCTGCCCCGGGGGCCCGCTCAGCCTGTGGGGAGCAGAAACATCCCAGCTGCCATCCCATCACCCCCGGAGGTCTGCAGTATCGCCGGTACTCATTACCGGGAACCACAGGTGGCGTCACGAGACAAAAACTGTTAACAAAACCCCTTTTAAAGAGTGACCCCAGGGTACGGGCCCGGGAGCCGACTGCCGTGACATCCCACAGAACGTCAAGGCCCGGGTACTGAGTCCCCCATATCCCCCTGGGTGAGTCATACATACACACACATAACTAGAGGCAAAGTAACTATGTGTAGACATATTTACATACTCACTACATACATACAGCTCTGGCAAAAATTAAGAGACCACTGCAAAATTTTCATTTTCTCTGATTTTTCTCTTTATAGGTATATTTTTGAGTAAAATGTACATTGTTGTTTTATTCTATAAACTACTGACAACATGTCTCCGAAATTCAAAGCTAAAAGTTTTGTATTTATTTGCATCAAATGATAAAGCATCAAAATACTAAAAAAGAAACAGTGCTTTCAGACCTCAAATTACTCATGTTTTAACTCAGGAAGAGTTCAGAAATCAATATTTGGTGGACTAACCATTATTTTTAATCACAGCTTTCATGCATCTTGGCATGCTTTCCACCAGTCTTTCCTTGTTTTCCAATAGAAAACTGTTCAGTGGTCTCTTCATTTTTTCCAGAGCTGTATATGTGGATATTTACTAACCTGTTGGCATACACACATGCATTTGCTACATACAGCTACTTAAAAAAAATAATTAAATAAAAATGCTCTCATTATTGTGCGCTCTTTTGTAAGTAATTTATATTTTGAAAAAATCATCCACTACTCTTTTATGATGACCTGGCAATTGCTCAAAAAAGTTAAGTTATCTACCTTTTAAAAAACATTGAGCTCCCCTGATTCAGCCTCTCTTTTCCGTTTTGTACTGCGTCGCTCTATCTTTTGGAGCGCAGTATGTGAAATGATTGCTTGTAGTGCAACTGGGCCTTTGTTCAGCATCCCAGATGCTGCTAATCACAGTTCAGCAGCCGATCTAGCAATCTATCAGTCTCAGAAACAGGCTCGGAGTCTGTAGAAGAGAGGGTTGAAAGTTACAAGCAGAGATTTCACATACTGTGCTCCAGAAGAAATAAATGTGAATATATCTGCAATGGAGCAACGCAGCACTCAAAGGAAAGGAACGGTAGAATCAACGGAGCTCAGTGAATTTAAAAGGCATTTAATGGGTTTATCCGAGACTTTTATTATTTTTGTATATAACTAACTACCTGTTCTACCTTGTGATGATTCCTGCTGAGTCAAAGCGGTCACCGACCACCCTGCAGTCGACTCCCCTGCTTCTGCTGACTTCACATCGACAGAACAGCTTCTTCTTTTTAATCTGCAGGTTAATAGTGTTCTGAAGTCGTGCGGTCTCTGCACTGAAAGTGTCGCTACTGGGAGGAAATTAAAAGAGGTGAGTTTCCAGCAACAGTTCCGGGAGAGCATATTTAAAAACAAAACATTTTTTTATAAATTCATTAAAAGGCAAAAAGGAAAAAATTGGAACAGTCCCCGGGAACTGTACCCAGTTACTGCAGTAGATCTGACGCGATTCGAACTAGGTAGTTCTTATTCATAGTCTGGCATGGTTCCATATTATAAGTAAATGCCTTAAATAGTAAAAAAAAGGGAAATGACGTGCCAAACTTGGGAAAAAAATAATGAATGAAGAAAATGTAAAATATTCAATATACCCTAGTTTATATACATGAGGTCTGTTTTAATATTCATAGCCTTTGGTATTCTACAGTCTAACTTAAAAATCCACATAGAACTCGGATCCTACATCAAAAAGAAGCTATCACCTCCCCGTTTGCGTAGGAGGAATTCCTCAACAGCATTAACTCTAAGGTTAAGTGCACACATAGCATTTTTGATGCATTTTCTCGGCTGTTTTTCGCGGCGGAAATGCAACGAAAATGCTTGGTAATGGGTCTTCCAGCTATTGCAATGGTAATCCTGATGTGCTATGCACATGATGCGGAAATTTCCGCTCAGGATTACCATTGCGGAAAAAAACGCAGCATGTCAATTGTGTGCAGCGATTCCCGCCCATTGACTTTAATTGAACGGCAGCAAATCCGCAGTTATAATATTTATACCTGCAGATTTTCTGCATTTCAATTAAAGCCAAGGGGCGGGGAAACGCTGCGGGTGGTACCCGGGTCAGCAGAGGAGGAGTACTACTCCCCTCATCCAACCGCCGCTCCCGCTGATAACAGCGAGAGAGACGCGGCTGAGGGGAGTAGTAGTCTCTTCAGCCAAGCCGGGTACCACACGGTGTAAAAAAATAAAAAAAAGTAAAAAATAAAATAAAAAACACCATTCTCACCTCTCCGGCGAAGTCCCCCGGCGATGTCATCTTCCCGGCGGCCGGTGGTACACTGCTTGCTCCCTGCAGTGTACCGCACTGCCAGGACCTGCAGTCACGTCTAAAGAATGTTCCCACCAGTACTGGTGCTGAGCTCCCCGGGGCTGATCTTCAGCTGATGAAATCCAGTGACCTCACTCTTGCAGCAGCATGTACACTGACAGGAGTGATTTTACACTCTTGTCAGTATACATTGCTGTCTTCTACAGGAGTGACATCAGTGATTGCTGATGTCACTGCTGTAGAGGTGACCCGGATCGCCGAGGGACAATCGTGATGGCGGTAATCGTGGACTATGTCGTGACGGCGGACATGTGAGGGATATGGTAGTTTTCTATTTTACTTTTTTTTCAGAAGATCGAGGGATTCGGGGATTGAGAGTATAATAAACATTTTTTTTTAAAACCGTGTGTTTTTTATTTCATTAAAATACTTTATTCTGGCCGTGTATTTATTGAAACAGCGGCGACCACTTTACTACGCGGTTAGTAATGGGGGCATCTTATAAATGCCCTCCATTACTAACCTGGGCTTCATGTCAGCCACCAACACAAGGCTGATTTGAACCTCAACCCCATTACCCCACTCGCCACCGCTACAGGGCAGTGGGAAGAGCGCAGGCTAAGCGCCAGATTTGGCGCATCTTATGGATGTGCCATTTCTGGGACTGCTAAGGGGTGATATTATTAGCCGCGGAGGGGGCTAGTTGTAACATCCCTGGCGGCGTGCTTGCATAGTGCACCACCTCCCACTATGCAAGACCGCAATCTTACCTGTCAGTCCAGCCTGCAAATCTTGCTCCAGTTCATGCTGTGTGCATGCCTCTTGACTGACTGCTTAGGGCGGCAGCCCGGTTACTTCCTGATTCTTATAGCTGCTGTGGGCGCACCCCTAATGCGTATCCAGCCTATTGCTGTAAGTCACTGGATATTTAAACCCCCTCCACCCAGTAGGAGGGGCCTGAGCAACACTAACATTTAGTGTGCTCCTTGACTCTGAAGTTGCCAGGTCCAGTTCTGCTTCTTGTCCGTTCCCGCCATCTCTGGGGGCTGTATACCCAGGCTCATTCTTGTATCTCATTGCAGTAGCAGTTCCTGTCTGAACTGTATCCTAGCCTGTTATCTGTTTGTCTCTATGTCCGTACCTTCCCTTTTCCTGCAGTATCTGAACCTGCACCTACTCCAACTCGTTGTCTCTGTACTTCTGTTTGTGAGTTTTGTGTCCACTCGCTACTTCATAGTAAGTACCTTGTGTGTATCTGGTTCTGCTTGTCCCTTTTCCCTTCCTCCGTATTTTCCTCCTGTGTTCTAGCGATTTTCCTGTATTTTCCAGTCTGTTCCATGTGAACAGAGCCCTGTCCTCTCTGCCTTGTCCACCGCACCTGCGGTTTCGCTCCGCTCTGACTTGCCCACCGCTCCGGCTGTTTCTCTCTGCTCTGACTTGTCCACCGCACCTGCGGTTTCGCTCCGCTCTGTCTTGCCCACCGCTCTGGCGGTTTCTCTCTGCTCTGACTTGCCCACCGCTCCGGCGGCTTCTCTCTGCTCTGCCTTGCCCACCGCTCTGGCGGCTTCTCTCTGCTCTGCCTTGCCCACCACTCCGGCGGCTTCTCTCTGCTCTGCCTTGTCCACCGCACCTGCAGTTTCTCTCTGCTCTGCCTTGTCCACCACTCCGGCAGTTCCGCTCTGCTCTGCCTTACCCACTGCACCTGCGGTTTTTGCTCCGCTCTGCTTGCTCACCACACCAGCAGTTCCTCTCTGCTCTGCTTTGTCCTCCGCTCCGGCGGTTTCGCTTTACTCTGCTTGTCTACCGCATCTGCGGCTCTGTACCTGTCTCCCAGTCTGTACTGGACCCTATCCAGCCTGCGCTCCAACCTGCTAGTACCTCCCTGTCTGCACTCCAGTCGTGCTTGCCAGTTTCTCCCTGTCTGCAAACCAGCCGTGCTTGCCAGTACCCACCTGTCTGCATATCAGCCGTACTTGCCAATACCCACCTGCCTGTATGCCAGTCTAACCTGCCTGTTCCTGCATTCCCCGGTGTGGGTGAACAACTGTGACTGGGGTCTGACCTGGAGTCGCACCTGGTCCCTCTGCTCGGTTCCTCCTTGGTCCACGGAGTCGACTAAGCCGCCGTGCGACCTTTCGGATCGGGTTGATACTTAGTTACGACCCTTCAGGCACTCCTCGGTTCATGGTACAGTGGGATCACTAATCACGCTCACGCCAGTCTGTCCGGGCGCGAGCGTAACACCAGTATTCATGGCCCCTTCCCTGATTATTAATATCAGCCCCCAGCTGTCTGTTTAGCTTTTTCTGGTTAGATTTTATAGGGGACCCTACATCCTTTTTTTTCTGCGGTCCCCCTGTAATCTAGCCAGTTAAGGCTAAACAAACAGCTGTGGGCTGATATTAATAGCCAGGGAACATTGTTGGCTAATGGCCCCTTCCCCGGCTACTAATATCAGCCCCCAGCGGTCAGCTTTCCCTCTGCTGGTTATAAAAATGACGTGGGAGCCCACTCCTTTTTTTTTTTAAATTTTACGCTATGTGTCCACGATCCGGAAGTAGCGGTGCTTTGGATGCAGCATATTTTTGCTGCGTCCAAAAGGTTGCATTCTATTGAATGCAAGTAAATCCGCATGTGTTCACTGAACCAGCCTCTGATGCACGCATAGTGGACATGGGATTTCTAGAGATCCCATCCACTATGCTGTAATATCTGGACGCTGCGGGTTTGACACTGTATAAACAAGCATCGTCAAACCTGCAGCGGCTCCTGATCGTGGCCACGTACCCAAACTCACCCACAGCATGTAAATTTCTGTAGTGGACACACTAGTCTCTGCTGCAGATTTTGACTGATTGAAGTGTCATTATATGTGGTGGATTCACATGTACCGACAACAAAAGTGCGGCATTAGAACACCGTGTTTTAGACACAGCAAAAATACACTGTGTCCAAAGCACTGCTAAGTGCTGATCGAGGGGATGTAGTGCTAACAAAACAGCTGTGAGCTGTTAATAATAGCCAGGGACCATGTTAATTGCTCCTTCCTAGACTAAAAATAGCAGCTCACAGCTGCCCCAGAAATTACATGAATAGAAATGCTAATGAAGATTGGATGAATGGGATTAGCTGACACCTAGCTGTTTTGTTTGGCAATGACTAGGTGTCATTCCGACCCTTTCATCATCAAACCTAATTAAAGTAAAGTAAAGAGTTAAATAAACACACAGACACAGAGTAAACACTTTATTTGAAATACAACAGACACATTATTCAATCATTTAAATTAACCAATATACTCACCCCAGTCCTGATGGTAATTCAAGGGTTAAAGCAATGTCCCACCAAATAACTTTATTTAGCTACAAAAAGCAGTCATTGATGTACAAAACTACTTAAAAAATGCATCAAAAAATGCTTAAAAAACGCATAAAAAAAGCATCAAAACGGCACTGTTTTTCCACAGCGTTTCTGCATCTTCTCGACAGGAAAAACGCTGTGGAAAAACAGTGCCGTTTTGATGCTTTTTTATGCGTTTTTTTAAGCGTTTTTTGATGCATTTTTTAAGTAGTTTTGTACATCAATGACTGCTTTTGGAAATGCTGTGGAAATTATTGCTGCAAATCATGAACATGCGCACATAGCCTAAGGTTATGTGCACACAGTGTGTTTTTGGTGCGTTTTTCAGCGCAGAAATGGGCCAGAATTGCATACCTTCTCCCCTGACTTCCTATGACATTTTGCAACTTTTCTGCACATGAACTGGATCAGGAACTTTCCTGAGCGGATTTCATGTACGGAAAAAAATGCAGCATGTCCATTCTTTGTGCGTTTCCGCATATGTTTTTGCCTATACAATGCATTCGAAAAAACGCATGGCAAATGCGCAAGCAAAAACTCACAAAAAACGTGTCAAAACCTTGCGGATTTTCAGGAGCGTTTTTCCTGCCAAGGAAATGCAGAAATGATGCGGAAATTTCTGCTTCAAACCCTGAATGTGGGCACAGACCCTAAGAGTGCTGACATCACCCTGGTGGTAATTTAGAAAGTGTTGGGAAGCATCTGACAAGTTGCGGGTTGCATTGTTTTGGGCATTACAAATATGCTCGGAGATGTGTAACGTTCTTGTTGTACAACCAACATATTGCAAAACAAATTTCACACTTTGCACTGATGAGGGGCAGTACCCCGAAACACAAATTGAGATTCTGGTTCTGGCTTTTATCCTAAGTCATGTGACAAGGCTCGTTAAAGAGTCAATATTGACTTTTAGGATTGCTACTTCCTATAGGTGGCACTAGAGTTCAAGTCCTCTTCCTCTCTGAAGATGCAATTTGCATATTTCCCAGAGGAGCATTGCAGCTTAAGAGATTCCTCACATCATCCATATGTAAAATGGCTAAATTTATCTTTATAATGTTCACAATCGGATAATTAGTACTGTATCGGGTAGAAAAAAATACTGGTTTGTCATCCATATAGATTGTATTATTATTATTATTATTATTATTATTTTTATTACATTTTTGAGATAAATAATCTTCTCTTGTTTTCTGATTAGCAATTTTTTTTAGTCCTGTTTAAAATATGATCAGAATAACCGCGTGTGCGAAAACGTGAATCAATATTTGAGCTTTCTGTTATATATTTACTTTCAAGCGTGCAACACCTTTTTGCTCTAACATATTCACCAACTGGTAGGTTGTAAATAATAAGTCTTGGATGACAACTGATAGCAAACAAAGTTCCCAGCAGTGGGTTTCCTATAAAGTTCACATTTAACATTGGAGTTGAGTGGATCACCACAAAGTAAAACATCAAGAAAAGAAATTTGTGAATTATGTACATTACAAGAAAATTTGATATGATCAGACTTATCATTGATATATTCTATGAATCCAGATATTGACGTCTCACAGACACGCCATATGACAAGGACGTCATTGATGAATCGTCTATACCATAATATATCAGACAAAACGGGATTAGTCACATTATAAATACATTTTTCCTTCAAGCAGTTCATAAGGATGTTAGCCAGAGATGGTGAGAATTTTGATCCCATTGAACAATCTTAGCATTGCAAAAAAATTCCCAAAGAAAAGAAAAATAATTATGAGTAAGTAAAAATTGTGTGACCTGAAGTATATATTCTTTAAGGTTATCAGAATTGGTGTACTTGAACATCTGGTCCAACAATGCAGACAGAGATAGATCATGTGGAATGGCAGTATGTAATGAATTCACATCACATGTTATCCAGAAATACCATATTTTTCAGATCATGAGATGCACCCCAAATTTTGGGGTGGAATATAAGAAAAAAAATATTTTTTAGAAGATGGGGGTCCGTCTTATAGTCTGAATAGGTATTTTACCTGTGGGGCAGTGGAGCGAGGGTCACAGGAGGCAGGGTCCTTTAGGAAGCCGGTGCCCTGCAGCGGGGAGTTGCGGAGGTGCTGGAGCAGGATCGCAGGGCCCTCCGTTTCCTCCCTCAGGAACCTGGCGGCTGTTGCAGAAGAGGCGAGATGGCTGAGGCCCGGTGCCTGGCTGAGACCAGGAGCCTGGCTGAGGCACTGGTGTCTGCCCGGGGGGCCAGTGTCTGCCCAGGGGGGCGGGACCGGTGTCTGCCCAGGGGGCCGTTGTCTGGCTAGGGGCTGGTGAGTGCTGTGGCAGAGCAATGTGCACGGCTTTCCGGTGTGCGCGACCATCTTCCTGAAGCTGTGATCTACAGGAAAGTGGCTGCCCAAGCTACCAGTCTGCGCATGCACCGTCTCAAGTGGCCATTTTCCTGTAGATCACAGCTTCAGGAAGATGGCCGCGCACACTGGAAAGCTGCGCACGTCGCTCTGCCACGCTGCTCACTGGCCCCCAGCCAGACACCGGCCCGCAGCATCTCACCTCTTCTGCTGCTGCTGCCGACGCGTTTTTGAAGGAGGGAGGGAACGGAGGGCCTTGCGATCCCGCTCCACCACCACTGCAACTATCAGGTAAGCTCTACATTCGGACCATAATACGCACCCCACCATTTTCCTCCCAAATTTGGAGGAAAAATGTGCGTCTTATGGTCTGAAAAATACGGTACTCTTTTGACCATGTCATATTGTTCATGATGTTAAGAATATGTTTGCTATTCCAAACAGCTTGGTGAGATTAGTGGCTGAAGTCGTTCATCAAGCCATTGACATAAGTTCTCTGACAATGAACCTATTCCAGAGACTATTGGCCTGAACGGCGGAGGAAATCTTTCTTTATGCGTTTTTGGTAGCACATGGAAAATTTGAATCGAAGGAAAGGTTTATTCCTCTGAGCAGTCTCCGGCTTTCAGCCAAAGAGGCGTGGCTTTAATCCCCACCCAGTACATAGTGAGCGGTGGCTCAGAAATTAATCATTGCTGACCCAGACTTTCAGTGCGGCAGATGCACAGCTTTAGAACGCAGTTTATTATTCATTTGGGCACACGACAGGTTCCATTTAAAGTCCTGGATAACCCCTTTAACTCAGCTTTTTGAGCAAGTAAACCAGACACGTGACTTGTCACATGATCCCCCTTTGATAGATCATGTGATAGTTCATGTGAAATTAATTCTGCACAATATTAATATATTAATAATTATTTTTTTATAATTAATTGTATGACTTAATATTGAGCACAATTAAGTATGCTGACATCCCCCTATGTATGTAGGGTCTCATTCTGTATAATATGAGCTTCCACATAATCCCCCTATACACAGCCGGAGGCCGCACGGCACTCCCCCTCCCCCCAGATACAGCCGGAGGCCGCACGGCGCCGCACCCCCCAGATACAGCCGGAGGCCGCACGGCGCCCACCCCCCCCAGATACAGCCGGAGGCCACATGGCGCCCCCCCAGATGCAGGAGGCCGCACCGCGCCCCCCCAGATACAGCAGGAGGCCGCACACACACACAAACATATACAAAGACAAATACATACACGCATAAACACATTTGAAGCACAAAAATACATATAAACAGACAGATCATACAATGATATTTGCACACACTAACACGCACTGTGACACACACACACCCCACTCACCATCCCCCTGCTCGGCTCCCGTCGTCCAGCTCCTCTCTGGTGGTAAGAAGCAGTGCAGGGCACACTGCATGACGTCACGCTAGCAGACACTGCCGGCCGGGCCAGGACACGCGCGCGCGTACGGTACACAGACATTCGCGCAAGCACAGTACGCAGACATGCGCGCAAGCACGGTACGCAGACATGCGCGCAAGCACGGTACGCACACATGCGCACACATGCATATGGCACACAGCTATGCACACAGACACATGCATACAGGCATACGTACATATCTTATAAACACATGAAACTGTCCTGTCCAGCAGCTCCTCAGGCATGTCTCAGTGCAGGGCCGCCGACTGTCACAGACATGGCCCTGGACCATCAGAGGGGCCCACTTGCCATTGGGGCTTGGGCTGCTTCTATGGCATCTGTGTAGGACCTCTGGCGCTGCTTGATTGCCGGCACTTCACCTGACATGGCCGTGCGCTGTGCAGTTGTGTCTGGTAGTAATGACGCGGCAGGGGCAATACACAAGCACAATTATAGGCGCAGTGTCGCACCTGCCGTGTCATTAATACCAGACCCACAGTTCACGGCCATGTCAGGTGAAGTGCTGGTGGTCCTGCACAGACCCAGGCCACGACAGCGAGTGAGCCCCTCTGATGGTCCACAAATACGTAGACATAGATAGATACATAATATATATATATACACACATATATACACACACCCACACATTGCACATGGACTTACCCTTTCTGTACATGATGCAGGTTCTTCCATCTTCTCTATGGGGCAGTCTCCCCTCCTGTTGGGGCCCGACTGCAGAGCTCTCGGAGGGGGAGAGCGGAGCAGTAACATTCAGAGCAGGGGAGGGGGCAGGGAGAGCAGTGGCCATGCTGTAAGGTGGCTCTGTGCTCAGCTGGAGGCCGGAGCAGGTGGGCGGAGCCTCCTCTCCGGCACTTACACAGTCAGCAGCTGGTGAGTCATCCTCTGCAGCGCCTCTGGACGCACCAGTTTTACAGAGCAGATTCCATCTTCCGACTCCCCGCCCTCCTGTCACACATTATAATGAGGGCAATCTGGCCATGGGCCCCCTGGGAGGCTCGGGCTCCGGGCGGTAGCCCAGATTGACCTCATTATAATCTGCCTATGCAAACAGAGGACTATGAGTACAATGTGTCTCCATTGGTCTTTATACTATAATGTTACCACCTCTCTCACTACAGTTTACTACACTTCTATATGGTTGTACATGTCAGTGCCATTGATCAATTCTACATTATAAATAAAAAAAAAGTTTATTGGAATTTCTGTATAAATAGAGCAGTACCAGACTAATATATTCTCAATTTCATACACTTGTACCTGTCTTGGCCTTCGGATTTACAATAATAATAGCTAGTGCCGCAATGCTTTTAATGATTTTTTTTTCATAAAAATCCTATAAATGAGTACAAAACCTTTTCTTTGTCGGTAATGACATTGATTGTGATAACTGAGCAACTTTGTATCTTATGAAAACGAACGACTTCACATGTGTAATGTAATGAAAAGAGATCAATGCTCCCACAGTAGCAGAATCTCCCATGATGATCTGTAGCAGCTGAATTCATATCTCTTTTTTTTTATTACAAGTCATTGTGCAAGACGGAAGGAAGGTGAATCCAGTAATGTCATAATCAGGTCTGTGCAGCGGGACTGACCCAAGAGGATCTCCGCCAGAGTTTAGATACCTAATTAGACAAAAGTTTCCTTTTTGCTTCCAGTTGCCGTGGTAACAGTAATCCCTATCTATGCAGAGATGAGGGCATGCGAGGGTGGAAGCGAGACAGGCATTTCGCAGGCCTGCTTGGTAATCCTTCCCCATGTCACCATTAGATCTCCTGTTAATGTCGGGATTTTCCTTCACGCTCTTCTGTGGGAATAACGAAGATGTTTCTTCTAAGGACAGAAGTTTCTTTTTTCTTCTTTGAACAAAACTCATTATAATAAGGAGCCAGATATCATGATGATGACGTGACTGATCTCCAAAGCTTCTTATTGTTTTCCCTGCTGACAATATGTTTTGTAGAAAATATGATACTACAATATTGTAACTTTTTGTGTAACTTTTTGTTATCTTCACACAATTTATGTAGTGTAACTTTTAATGTTAATTCACCAAGCAGGTGCCTATAGGATTTACTTAAGGATGGACCCTATAATCAAAGTTTCTCAGCAGGTGCATATTAACTAATGATTAGAGCTCCATGGCTAGCACCTAATGACATTTACTGTAGGCAAATCGCTAGTCATAAATACACAGCGAAGGGAAAGATGCGATCAAAGCTACACAGCAGGTAATTATCATAAAATATAGCTTTTATTAAATATATAATTAAGAGAGAATACACCACATAATATAGCAGAAACAGTGCACAACATACATATCAAAAATATCTTAAAATACCATCATGCTCAATGGACACAGAGGTCCACATATAGGGCACCCACCAGGACTATAATATAGACTCTAATGCACCTGATTAACAGATCTCTAATATATGTGTCCAAATAGTGTATCATTAGTGGTCAGCTAATATTGCCTAACTGTATATTGACATAACCATGTAAATGACCATATAGTATGGTAATAGAATATACCTGGACAGAGGGCTATCAGCGGGGGTGCTCCAATGTGGACCACGCGTCCACCCCGACGCGCGTTTCGGCGTTACCTTCTTCAGACCATACTATATGGTCATTTACATGGTTATGTCAATATACAGTTAGGCAATATTAGCTGACCACTAATGATACACTATTTGGACACATATATTAGAGATCTGTTAATCAGGTGCATTAGAGTCTATATTATAGTCCTGGTGGGTGCCCTATATGTGGACCTCTGTGTCCATTGAGCATGATGGTATTTTAAGATATTTTTGATATGTATGTTGTGCACTGTTTCTGCTATATTATGTGGTGTATTCTCTCTTAATTATATATTTAATAAAAGCTATATTTTATGATAATTACCTGCTGTGTAGCTTTTAAGGATGGACCCTGTAAGGCCACACGATGCAGAAATGATCCGGATTTTTCCTGAGCGTTTCTGCATCTCCCTGGCAGAAAAAACGCATGCGGATTGTACATGCGGATTGTACATGCGGTTTCCTGCCAGGGACATGCTTTTGTCAAGCGCTTTTACAAGCGATTTTAGCATCACTTGGAAAAGTGCTTGAAAGTTGGCCAAACAATATAAATACATTGAACCGGCATGGATTTATATTTTGTGAGCACCATAATGTTAAAAAAAAGAATTAGAATGTAAAAAATAAAAAATAACTTTATACTCACCTTCTAATGGCCCCCGCTCTGCTCCCGGCATCGCTGCTGGCTCCATGGCGGGTACCAATAATGTAAAAGGACCTTCCATGACGACAGCGGTCTTGTGACCTGTCACATGACAAAATGACGTCATGGAAGGTCCTTTTACATTACCGGTACCCGCCACGGAGCCAGCAGTGACGCCGGGAGCAGAGCGGGGGCCATTAGAATGTGAGTATAAAGTTATTTTTTATTTTAATTCTTTTTTTACTTACAGGTGCTATGGTACCCGGGTCTGGAGGAGAGTCTCCTCTTCTCCAGACCCGGGTACCATCCACGCATTAATCGTTAAGTGTAGTCATGTGGATCTTATGAGATTCAGTACAAGTCAATGGCAGCGATTTCGCAGCAAAATCGCACTAGAATTGGTCTTGCTGCAGTTTTTACCGCAATGCGAATTCGCAGTGGAAATTTCCGCATGATGTGCACAGCACATGCGGATTTGCATTGCAGTAAATGGCAGACCTATCATAAGCGATTTTAATGCGTTTTCCCAGTGAAAATATGCCGCAAAAACGCATTAAAATCGCTTTGTGTGCACATAGCCTTACAAGGCCCAGAAACATCAAAGCATGCTATATGCACAGCAATCACCACCTGATACAGGGGTTTATCACTTTTTACGCTAGTGACCTCTTACACCTTATTGTTCATATGGCTCGTGTGCTGAGTGAAACGCTGCTAGATCTTGATAGTTGTAGAATAGGCCCTTAGAATAATTCCCTCTGGTGGGTGTCCCCTGTTCAACAGACCTCCGTATAAGCCTACCCGGAGAGCCAGTCTAGTGGATTGTCACCAAGTTTTTGGTGGGTTGCTTGATGTAGTTTTGATTTTAAAAAAATCACTTTTATCAGCAGGCAATTATCACTAGAGGACTAGTAAACCTTGCTCACTAGTGATGAGTGAGCACTAAAATGCTCGGGTGCTCGATGATCGGGTCGAGCAAATTGGAATACTCGGGTGCTCGACCCGAGCAACAAGCCTAATGTAAGTCTATGGGAAACTCGACCATTTTTCAGGCGGCTCCCCCCGGCGGTCTGCAGAGGGCCTAAAAATTGCCCAAATCGATGGGAACAGTGCTCAAATGACATGGGGACAGCATGAGGAAGACCCCTGGAAGCATTACTGACTCCCAGGTCACTGCTTTAAAAAAAAACGTTGTCAGAGTATTACGCCACTTTTACGGACTCACAATAAAACATACAAAAACGAAACCAAAATGGATTTTCCTGGGAAATATGTTAAGGAACATCCTTTCCAGGGTAATGATTTGTATAGAAGGCAAAATAAATAACCAAAACCAAAAATACTCCTCCACACCTTGGGCTATGTTCACACGTAGCATTTTTGATGCGTTTTTGCACTTTTGCATTGCTTTCAACCAAGACAAATGCATTCACCGGGAAATGTCATTTTAACATTTTACAACCTTTTCTGGCCATGTGGTGTGTGACACATCATCAGACACATGCATATAGTACTGAAAAGACATGGGAACAGCATGGGGAAGACCCCTGTAAACATCTGACTCTCAGGTCACTGCCTAAAAGTGTGCCCATCATAAGTGATCCTTGGCGCATGCGAAGATGCCTCCCGCCATGCACCTGTCATTGCAAACTTGCAACAATCACCGTCCACGTCCTTGTCCCAGTGCAGCGTTCAATTGTCCCTACCCCATTCCTTGGAATGCAAGCGCAAGTATGCAGCCAGCCACCCATCCATCCACAGGCTGCAATACTATGCTGCCAAATTTTTGACAGCTGCTTGCACTTGAAATGTGGCCTTTTAGGTTCATGGAGGTGGAAGCTGTCCACAATCTTATGGCGGCAGGTGACCGGGTATCCATACTCGGTCCCCAGCCGCCACTATTTCTCCCGATATCGTCTCCGCCTTCCACAAGCACGGGTCTCACAACATTACCCGTGCCCTCCCCAGTGCACTTACTGGGAAGGACCGCCTAACCACAAACACGTGGACAGGTGAATGTGGCCAGGGACGGTAAGGAGCCCGTCCACAGCTTTTTTTGCTGAGTTGTATTTCACCACAGTCATATTCTTTTGCTTGGTGAAAGGACTTGGGAAACCATATCTACCCAGCTGTCATTACTCCCAGGAAGTCCCCTAAAGCTGCTTTCACTTGAAATGTGGCCTTTTAGGCTCTTAGAGGCGGAAGATTTTCATAACCTCATGCCGGCGGTGGCTGGGTGTCCATACTCGGTCCCCAGCCGCCACTATTTTTCCCGGTATCGTCTCCGCCTTCCACAAGCACGGGTCTCACAACATTACCCGTGCCCTTCCCAGTGCATTGACTGGGAAGGACCGCCTAACCAGAAACACTTGGACAGGTGAATGTGGCCAGGGACGGTACGGGCCAGTCCACAGCTTTTTTTTGCTGAGAGTTGTATTTCACCACAGCCATATTCTTTAGCTCGGTGAAAGGACTGTCATAGAGGGAAACCGTATCTACTCTGGGTGTCATTTCTCCCAGGAAGTCCTCTAATGCAGCTTGTTTCAGAAGCAATGGCAGCCCGTCCAACATCAACTCGCACTTGTAGGTGGTGCTTTGACACACAGACATCTTTCTTTGCGCATTTAATTTCATAACTACAGAGTTTGAGAAATAACATGCATAAGCACATCCGATGCACATTAAAAAAGCAGCCATAGAGTGTCCGGGAACCTTCCCCTACACTTTTCTTAGCCAGGGCTGCTTCTCGGCAGGGTTGGACGGACCCACCAGAAAACCGGAGACTCCTCCGGTGGGCCCTGGCTTCTCCTCAGGAGAGTTCATAGTGCCGAGATGAGGCCATGATGATGATAGAGGCCACCATCTGCTTAGTTTTCTGTTACTTGGAATGCAAGTGCAAGTATGCAGCCAGCCACCCACCCACCCACAGGCCGCAATGCTAAGCTGCCAGATTTCTGGGCAGCTGCTTGCACTTGAAATGTGGCCTTTTAGGCTCGTGGAGGAGGAAGCTTTTCACAAGCTCATGCCTCATGCCCCGTGTCCATACTCGGTCCCCAGCCGTCACTATTTCTCCCAGTGTTGTCTCCGCCTTCTACAAGTGCGGGTCCCGGAACATTACTGCTGGTACTTTTCTGTGGGAATTTGCTTGCCTCCTACCAGCCTGGAATATTTCCAGTAAACTATGGTACGACGCCATGGTATTAGCACTGCCCCCAGTACCAGTAGCAAAGCCATCCCCAATTTCCTTCTCAGGAATTTTATTTGGTAGACTGAGTGGCTGCCCAAATACATTAGTTTCTCACAAAGGAGATGAAGATAGAGTGGCTGTAGGTGCAAGTTTCTCCAGCCTGTTAGATATTAGAGGGTGAACGGCAGCACATTGGATCAGTGGTTAGCACTGAAGCCTTGCAGCGTTGGGATCCTTGGTTCAAATCCCAGCAAGGACAACATCTACAAGGACTTTGTATGTTCTCCCCGTGTTTGCTTGGGTTTCCACCTCAGTAAAAAAGCAGCCATAGAGTGTCCGGGAATCATCCCACACACTTTTCTTAGCCAGGACTGCTTCTCGGCAGGGTTGGACAGACCCACCAGAGAATCCTCTGGTGTGCCCTGGCTTCTACATCAGGAAAATTCATGATAGCGCTAACTTTGCAGCTGCTGTTTTTCAATCTGAAACAGCTTCTCAGTGGGAGTTGTATTTGACCACAGCCAAATTCTTTAGCTCGGTGAAAGGACTAGCATAGAGGGAAACCGTATCTACTCCGGCTGTCATTTCTCCGTCACCGGGTTCTGCCCATTGTCACACACGACCATGCCTGGCTGTATCTTCAGCAGTGAGAGCCACAGATCAGGCTGCTGTGTTACAGCTTTCAACAACTCTGCAGCGCTGGGCGGTTTGTCACCTAAGCATTAAGCATGTTATCTTCAGGACAGCCTGTTGCCGCTTGGCCAAGGCAGTGCTGCAGTGCTTTCAACTTGTGTCTGATGTGGTCATTTCGGAGATGGAGGAGGAGGTGCAGGAGCTGAACAATGTGATGACATTGCGGTTACATTGGCGACTCTGTTTTTTATATCCTTAAGAAAGATCCTACTGTTTTTTCTTTTTTACGTTATTTTTTAAGACAAATGCATTCACCGGGAAATGTCATTTTAACATTTTACAACCTTAGCTGGCAATGTGGTGTGTGACACATCATCAGACACATCCTGTTTCATTGATGATGGAGGGATTCTGAAACTCACAAAGCCTATTTTTATAGGGCCATCAGACGGCCCTTACTATTCTTAAAGGGCCAGCAATCGACCCTCGCTATTGTTAGAGAGCCATCAGCCGGCTATGCTTTGTTGTTCCCATTATTAATGAGTAGGTCTCCTATACTGTTATTGCGTATGCAGTGACTGCAAGGGCTGCCAAAAATTCGGACGCAACCTAATACCCCTTTGAAGAGACATAGAGGAGGGTCTCAGTAAAAAAAATGTTCCCATTATAAAGGAGCGTGTCTCCTATAGTGGTAATGCCCATGCTGTGACTGCAAGAGCTGCCAAAATTTGGGAAAAACCCCACTAACAATTTAAAGACACATAGAGCGGGCCACAGTAATGACAAATTCCCATTAGAAAGGAGAGAGTCTGCTATACAGTTATAGGGTGTGCAGTGAGTCCAACGGCTGACCAAATTTAGGAAAAACCCTGCTAAGAATTTAAAGACACATAGAGCAGGGCCACAGTAGCGACAAATTCCCATTAGAAAGGAGAGGTTCTCCTATAGTGGTAATGCCCATGCTATGACTGCAAGGGCTGCCAAAATTTTTGAAAAATTCCACTAACAATTTTAAGACACAAAGAGCAGGGCCACAGTAACGACAAATTCCCATTAGAAAGGAGAGGGTCTCCCATAGTGTTGGCCTATGCAGTGAATGCAAGAGCTGCCAAAAATCTGAAGGCACTCCAATGCCCCTTGGAAGAGACTTAGAGGGCCTCATAAAAAAATGCTCCCATTAGAAAGGAGCAGGTCTCATATACTTGTAATGTCCATGCACTAAGTGTATGGGCTGACAAACATTTACCCCTGGGGGGTATACATGAACATACTGTATAATTTTTTTTTACGGGCATCATAAACACCCTTTAAAAAAAATTATGTGGGTGTTGCATCACGGACCACGGTCACCCTGGTGATATAGTGGTGGAGTATGAGGATGAGGAGAAGATGGAGGACAAGAGCAAATAGATAAAATCAGGAAGCGTATACCCATATGTGAGTGTGAAGAGGTGCATGGGAATACACCTCCCAAAAAAAGACACTGGATTTGAGTTTATGTTACGCTGCTATCATTCGGTGGTGTTGAGAAGTCTGGCCCAATCCAGCCCTTGTTCATTTTAATAAGAGTCAGCCTGTCAGCATTTTCAGTTGACAGGCGGATGCGCTTATCAGTTATAATTCCACCAGCGGCACTAAAAATCCGCTCTGATAAAACGCTTGCGGCAGGGCAGGCCAGGACCTTCAAGGCGTAGAGAGCCAGTTCATTCCACGTATCCAGCTTGGATACCCAATAATTATAAGGCACAGAGGAATCACGGAGGACGTTGGTACGGTCGGCAAGGTACTCTCTCAGCATCTTCCCAAACTTTGCACTCCTTGTAAGAGTACCCCGCACCTCAGGGCCTGTGCGATGAGAAAACTGTCCCAGAACTTTGACAGTGTTCCCCCTTCTCTGCTGGATTGCATTTGTGTCTATCTCGCCTGTACTCCTTGGTTGTCCAACGAACTGTGACCTCTGCCGCCAGCATTTCCAGTTGGGAATTTTTTTAATAGTTCCGCAACAAGGGCCTTCTGGTACTGCCCCGTTTTGTAGACCTGTCCACCTTAGGAATAAGAGATATAATGTTATCCTTATAGCGTGGGTCTAGAAGTGTCACCAACCAGTAATGACTGTCACCCAAAATTTTGAGAACGCGAGAGTCATGGGAAAGGCAGCGTAACAAACTCAGCCATGCGTGCCAGACTACTAACAGGCAAGACTTCCGTGTCCTCACCAAGAGGATGACTGATCATGCTCTCCTCTTCCTCCTCTCTGTCTTCTGGCCATCCACGCTGAACAGATGGTATGACAGTTGTGCAGGTAGTACCGTCTATAGTGCATCAAACTAGCTCCTGTTCTTCCTCCTCCTCTTCCTCATTGTCACCCAATCCACGTTGGGATGAGATGAGGCTGGGCTGTGTGTAATCACCCTGTATCAGGGGCGGACACAGACTGTAGTGGGCCCCTGTGCAAGAATTTTTTGGGGGCCCCCCCCTGCCCTTCATAGGGTGCATGAAGGCCCCCCCCGTGCATCTCTCATCCCCCCGTGCATCTCTGATTCCCCCCACTCCTAGTTAATTAATTGTATTAAAAAAAAATAAAACTTGTTAAACTTACCCCCAGGGCCGGCTCCAGGTTTTTTTGGGCCCTAGGCGACAGAGTTTCAGTGGGCCGCTTTAACACGTACCACGCTTCATGATGCACAGATACCGCAGAGAAATATATATATATAGTACAAGGCCAAGGATTTCACTTCTTACATTACATGAGTGATATCTATCGTAAATTCTACAATAGCTCAGAAACCGGCGAATCCTCACAGTGCACAGTGCAGACCGGACAGTATAGTCCTCCATACAGTATTATGGGCACCATATAATGCTCCATACAGGATACTGACCCCCTTATAATGCTCCATACAGGATACTGGTCCCCATATAATGCTCCATACAGGATACTGACCCCCTTATAATGCTCCATACAGGATACTGACCCCCTTATAATGCTCCATACAGGATACTGGTCCCCATATAATGCTCCATACTAGATACTGGTCCCCATTTAACGCTCCATACAGGATACTGGTCCCCATATAACACTGCATACAGAATACTGGCCCCCATATAACGCTCCATACAGAATACTGGCCCCCATATAATGCTCCATACAGAATACTGACCCCCCATATAACGCTCCATACAGAATATTGGCCCTCATATAACGCTCCATGCAGGCTGTTCCCCCCTTATAATGCCCCATTACACGAGCGATATGTATTGTAAATTCTACAATAGCTCAGAAACCGCCGAATCCTCACAGCGCACAGTGCAGACAGGACAGTATAGTCCTCCATACAAGATTATGGGCACCATATAATGCTCCATACAGGATACTGACCCCCTTATAATGCTCCATACAGGATACTGGTCCCCATATAATGCTCCATACAGGATACTGGTCCCCATATAACGCTCCATACAGGATACTGGTCCCCATATAACACTGCATACAGAATACTGGCCCCCATAAAATGCTCCATACAGAATACTGACCTCCATATAACGCTCCATACAGAATACTGACCCCCATATAATGCTCCATACAGAATACTGGCCCCCATATAAGGCTCCATACAGAATACTGGCCACCATATAACGCTTCATACAGAATTCTGGCCCCCATAAAATGCTCCATACAGAATACTGACCCCCATATAACGCTCCATACAGAATACTGGTCCCCATATAACGCTCCATACAGAATACTGGCCCCCATATAACGCTCCATATAGAATACTGGCCCCCATATAACGCTCCATACAGAATACTGGCCCCCATATAACGCTCCATACAGAATACTGACCCCCATATAACGCTCCATACAGAATACTGTCCCCCATAGAACGCTCCATACAGAATACTGACCCCCATATAGCGCTCCATACAGAATATTGGCCCCCATGTAACGCTCCATGCAGGCTGTTCCCCCCTTATAATGCCCCATGCAGGATGACACCCCCCTTTTAATGCCCTATGCAGGATGTCACCTCTACCCCCCATAAATTGCCCCATGCAGAATGTCACCTCTCCCCCCATATAATGCCCCTTGCAGGATGTCACTTCCCCCCTTTTCAATGCCCCATGCAGTATGTCAGACCACCCCCTCCCTTATAATGCCCCATGCAGGTCACACCCCCTCCCTCCTTATAATGCCCCATGCAGTATGTCACCCACCCACCCTCCTTATAATGCCCCATGCAGGATGTCAATTCCCCCCTCCCCCCTATAATGCCCCATGCAGGATGTCACCCCCCCTCCCTTATAATGCCCCATGCAGGACATCACTTCCCCCCTTCCCCTCTTATAATGCCCCATGCAGTATGTCCCTCCCCATATAATGCCACATGCAGTATGTCACCCCCCCACCATATAATGCCCCATGCAGGATGTCATACCCCCTTCCTTATAATGCCCCATGCAGGATGTCACCTCACCCCCCATATAATGCCCCATGCAGGATGTCACCCCCCCATATAATGCCCCATGCAGGATGTCACCCCCCTCCCTTATAATGCCCCATGCAGGACGTCACTTCCCCCCTTCCCCTCTTATAATGCCCCATGCAGTTTGTCACCCCCCATATAATGCCCCATGCAGAATGTCACCTCCCCCCCATATAATGCCCCATGCAGGATGTCACCCCCCCCATATAATGCCCCATGCAGTATGTCACCCCCTCCCATATAATGCCCCATGCAGGATGTCACCTCCCCCATGTAATGCCCCATGCAGGATGTCACACCCACTCTCCCCCCACCATATAATGCCCCATGCCCCCATACATAAAAAAAAAATCAAATACTCACCTCACTTCTCACCTGATGCTGATCCGGACTCCAGAATCGCCCACATCTTCGCTCTGTGACAGCTCAGGAGAGATCGCGCGCGGTGTAAACATATCACCGCGCCCTGTGACCTGAGACGTCACAGTCAGAGGACGCGGAAGACGCTGCGGAGGCACGGGGAGGGGTAAGTATTGTGCCGGCGCCGTCACATGACCGGAGATGTCCCTGCGCTCAGCATGCTGGTACTCAACAACTGCCCTTGCCTGCTCACAAATCCTTCCCAACATCTGCAGTGTAGAGTTCCAACGCGTGGGGACATCACATACCAGTCTGTAAGCTGGAAGCTGCAAACGCTGCTGAAACACGGCAAGGGCGGCGGAAGCTGTAGGTGACTTTCTAAAATGGGCACATAGACGGCGTACTTTAATAAGCAGATCCGGCAGCTCTGGGTAGGATTTGAGAAACCGCTGAACCACGAGGTTAAGCACATAGGCCAGGCATGGTACGTGTGTGAACTCGCCTCGCCTCAGAGCCGCCACCAGGTTCCGGCCATTGTCACACACGACCATGCCTGGCTGTATGTTCAGCATTGTGAGCCACAGATCTGCCTGCTCTTTCAGAGCAGTCCACAACTCTTCAGCATTCTGCGGTTTGTCACCTAAGCATATTAGCTTCAGCACAGCCTGTTGCCACTTGGCCGAGGCAGTGCTGCAGTGCTTCCAGCTTGTGACTGATGTGGTCATTTTGGAGATGGAGGCTGAAGAGGAGGAGGAGGCTGAGGAGGATGACGTGCAGCAGCTGTAGAATGTGGGGGCAACCCTGATTGACCTAAGGCCTGCGATCCTCGGCGTCGGGAGGACGTGTTCCGTCCCAAGGTCAGACTGGGTCCCGGCTTCCACTATGTTAACCCAGTGTGCCGTCAGCTAGATGTACCGTCCCTGCTCACAAGCACTTGTCCACGTGTCCGTGGTTAGGTGGACTTTCCCGGTAACTGCATTGTTGAGGGCACAGTTAATGTTTTGGGGCACGTGCTTGTGTAATGCAGGGACGGCACACCGGGAGAAATAGTGGCGGCTGGTAACCGAGTACCGAGGGACGGCTGCTGCCATCAGGTTGCGGAATGCTTCCGTCTCCACGAGCCTAAAATGCAACATTTCGAGCGCAAGCAGTTGTGAAATGTGGAAATTTAGTAGTGTGGCCTGTGGGGCATTGGCTTTCATGCACAACAGTGGAAGAAGCAATGGTGCCACCCGCAGACACTGTTCCTGGACCCTGGGGTTCGGCCCACAAAATCGGGTGCTTTGCTGCCATGTGCCTGATCATGCTGGCGGTGGTCAGGCTGGTTGTTTTACTTCCCCTGCCGATGCTACCCTGGCAGGTGGTACAAATGGCCTTTTTGGGATTATCAGCAGAGTCTTTAAAAAACAACTAGACTTGGGAAGAGCTAACAGTTGTACTGGAAACTTCATTCGTGTTGGTGTTACGGGGAATGGTTGCCTACCTTCTTTCTGCGGCTACCACACAGCTTCTTCCTGCCTGTTGGGGTGCTCTGCCTCCCTCCCCCTGTGTGCTGCTGTCCTTGCTCTGCATGTCCTCCTGGCAGGTTGGGTCAGTTACTATATCATCCACCACCTTGTCTTCCACTTCCGCACTCTGGTCCTCCTCCTGACTTTCTGGCAATTGTGTCTCATCATTGTCCACCTCTTGTGACACTTTCCCACCATCGCCTTCGTGTGACCGTGGCCGCTCAAATATTTGGGCATTGCTACATGCGATCTCCTCTTGCCCCGCTTCAAGTGGACCGGGCGAGAGGCCCGAATTTATAAATGGAAAAGTAAACAGCTCTTCGCAGTGTCCAAGTGTGGGATCTGTTGTCTCTGGGCACTCGGCATGGTGGGAGGAAGGAGGTTCAGGGTGAGGAATATGCGGTCCAGACTCACAGCTACTGAGACTTGACTGTGTGGAAGACAAGGTGGTGGTGGTGGTGGTGGCTAAGTGACTGGAAGCATTATCTGCTATCCAACCAATAACCTTTTCACACTGCTCTGTGTTCAATAGTGGTGTTCTGTGGTCCCCTATTAATTGGGACAGGAAGGTCGAGCGAGAAAATGTGGGTGTTTGTTGTGGCACAATTTCAGCTTGTCAACGGCCTCGGCCTCTGCATGCACCATCACGTCCAGTTCCCTGTTCCTTGCCACGTGCCTTACCCATTTTAAATGGAGGACAATATCTTCCACGCTCACTACAAATTACTGAATTTGCAGCAAACTTATATGTGATCTGTGTGACGGACAAACCACAGTTTTAAATACCTGGCCTGTAGGTAACTATTTTGAACAGCAATATGTTGTCAATTGCTTCACTGACACACTGAAACAAATTTGTAATGGAGGTCAGAAATGGCAGTATTTTCTGAAAACGTATATGTGATCTGTGTGACGGAGAAAACACAGTTTTAAATTCCTGGCCTATAGGGAACAATTTTGAACTGCAATCTGGTGTCAATTGCTTCACTGACACACTGAAATTTTTTTAATGGAGACCAGAAATGGCAGTATTTTCAGCGCAATTTTATGTGATCTGTGTGACGGACAAACCACAGTTTTAAATAGCTGGATTTTTAGCACTGTAATATGGAAAGGACCTGGCTGTATTTTGCAGTGCCAACAAGCAAATGGCGCAGAAAAACGGTGTTCTCTGGATTGCTTTTTAAGCAAATAATGAGGATTAAAATCCAAAGAAAAATTATTCCTGGCCCCTGAGACCTGGGCCTATTTCTAGAAATATCTAACAGCAACAGCAGGCAGAACTGGAATGGAGCCTCTTGGGCTATATGCACTGCAGTCTGCTATATGCCCTGCCTGCCTATATACACTGCCTGCCCGATATCTCTGCAGATGGATTAGTCCTCATAAGGACTGTTTGTTGAGATGGATATGTGTCTCTAATATAGTTTGGTACACCTACACTAACTAGAAACAAGCAAATCTCTCCCTAGCTCAGCAGCACCTCTCCCTACACTGCCTGATTCCGGAGTGACTGTGACGAGCATGGCGGGGCCAGGTCTGATATAGACCTGATGACGCTGTGCGGCCAGCCAATCACTGTAATGCCACAACCAACATGGCTACGGCATTACAGTAAGTGGCAGGCAATCCCTGCATGTTCATTGGCACTTTAAAGAGCGCCAAACATGCAGGGAGGAGACCCGAGCTCCCGCTGAGCAACCCCGGAAATACTCAGCGAGCGCTGAGCATCTCGAGCAGTGAGATGCTCGGACGAGCACCGGGCAGTAGCGAGCATGCTCGCTCATCACTATTGCTCACAGATAAAGTCCAAGTTCTTGACAAAAAGCGCTTGTCGCTCGAAACACGTCGAAAGATGCCTGTATTCTCTTTTTTTGTGAACAATTTTAATCTTTACTTCATGTACCTTGGAAAATAAAATGCACTTCTTTGGACTTTATCTGTGAGCTGGATTGTTCTGCTTTCTCTTTTGGATGTTGCGCCCTGCCCAGGTGCTATCCGTGCTCCAGAAGTGTGGAACTGCAGATGGTGAGCTGAATTTACTTCTGAGACTAGTAAACCTTCTCCCATGTAGTCTTCCATATTCATGAGCTATATATAACCCCCCCCCCCACTGATTGGTGGTTTTCTGCCTATGCACAGTGTACACAGAAAGCTGCCAATCAGTGGTGTGAATGGGGTTATACAGAGCTCACAACACATTTAGTGGGCACCGCTCAATGATTAGCTATAAAAATTTTTGGGGTTTTTAACAAAGGGGTGCTACAGTAAGCCCACGCTGGGAATCAATTGGTATAGTAAAGCGAAAAGGGCATAGGGCAAACAAAGACCATGCACTCCCAAATGTAATGCAAAATATCAAAAAGTTTTTATTAATAATACATCAACAACACACAAACAACCAAGTTTTTTAAAAAACACTTAAAACACAACCTGTGTAGAAAATATTCAGATACAAAGTTTAGAGGTTTTCTGCATTGCTGGGTTATTTTCCCATACCTCTTGTATCTGAATATTTTCTACACAGGTTGTGTTTTAAGTGTTTTTAAAAAAACTTGGTTGTTTGTGTGTTGTTGATGTATTATTAATAAAAAACTTTTTGATATTTTGCATTACATTTGGGAGTGCATGGTCTTTGTTTGCCCTATGCCCTTTTCTCTTCTGTATACCAATTGTTATACAGAGCTCAGCATTCAGAGAATTGTAGTTTTATCAAAACTGCAGTAAGAAGCCCAGTAACTGACACATCACTGGATTCAGGATTCAAGGTCACTACCCTGACTTCATGCTGTTCTCAGATATGATGGCAAAATCCTAGTGACAAATTCCCTTTAAGTGTACAGTCAGACACACCTTAAATGAGACAGACAGACCTAGATTCACTATAAGTAAAGTATAACGTGTAACGTATAACGTGAGCAGCATACTGATACACTTGTACATATACCATGTATAATCATTACATGGTATATGTACATGTAGCACCCCGAGGGCTCGGCTGCTACAGGGGTATTGCACCTCGAACCAGAGGTGTGGTATTCCACTCCCGGGTAAGGATGGAGTGTGGACTGGAACTCTGTCAGCTGCATGCACCACATACATCCCATTTCCGGGGGACAGATCAATGGTACTCCCACTAGGTGAATGTGCAGGTACGACAGCGTCTGTCCCTGGCTGGAGTGGGAGGGGGGGAGGAATAGCCCAGTGGTGCAGGAGCAGAGAGGGGAGGGGCTGTGGGCATAGGAAGGAGCCCATTGGTGGCTAGTCACCTGGGCTCGGGTGTCAGGGGGAGTTAGACAGAAGAAGAGGAGAAGAGTAGTGACAGGGAGCAGCAGCCCTGTCTGGGTGCTGCTCCTGAAGGGAGCAAGAGAGAGAAAGACAAGAGGAAAGGAACAAGGAAGGAATGGAACCTGGAGAAAGGCCCAGAGACATGAAGGAAGAGGGAACCCTGAGATCCCACGAGTGAGCTAAAACGGGTGAAGGGTTGGCAGATCAGGGTACCGGATCCCGAACTGGTGGAGGCCACTTATCCTCAGCCAGGAACCGGAGGTCGTGGCCACGTCTTGGCGCGACCACTCACTACACTCACCACGAAGGCACGCCACATAGGGTCAGGGAAACCGGAGATAGGTTTCGCCACCAGAAGGCCCGAGGAAGCTGGACATGGGTGGGTCCCTAGTGGGGACGGCCAGAGAAAGGAACGGAGAAAGGAGTTCAAGGTCACACTCTGGAACTGCCTGGGGGTTGGTCGAGCCCCGTACCTGGTGGACGCAGCACGGCTCGGGTCGTCATCACCTGCAGGACTGACACTGATAACATCTGTGAGTAAAGCATTGAAAACTGCAATCAGTCTCTGTGTTCCATCGCACTACCAGCACTAAAGGTACCGGGACGCCCTTTCTATCACTCCCTTCACCCGCACCAGCTGCCCTGAGGCCATACCTCTCCCGTTGGGGGTTATACCACCATTGCTGCACACATACCACCGGCCTCAGCGGACTGTTCGGCAGCGGCGGCCTTGCGACCGCAAATCAATGGGTGGCGTAGTCGACACTTAAACAACATCTACAAAGACTGCCACACACTTAGTTTGACCACCCTGGGCACGGACCGGGTCCCCGCCACTCGGAGACTACTACCCCCATCGGATCCGGCTCCGGGTATTCCCCCCCCCGCGCGCATACGTGCGCCGCACTACAGCACTGGCCCAGGGGGCGCGTCAACTTTGGCGTAGTCGGCAGGATCTCGTGCCCGTAACCACCGGGTACTGCGTGCCTGAAAAAGAGACTTTTTACTTACCTGTGGTGAAGTTTCCCGCCGTCAGGAGTCGTTTCCCGCCATCCGGAGCCGATTCCCGCCATCCGACGCCATCTTCTGCCTTCTTCCCGCCATCCGTGGAGTTTTCCCGCCATTGGGCGCCATCTTGAGGACGCCGCGCGGGAAGAAGAGGGGTGTGGACTCCGAAAGCCCGCGAGAACTGAAGCCCCGCCTCACATCCGGACGTTGCGTAAGGTCCTGGAAGGAGCCCAGTGACGCCGACGTCACAGGAGCGTGACGGAAGGTCCTCAACCCTGACGATCCACTGCGGAGCCGCGGCCTACGGAAGAGGATCATCGCAAGGTAGGCCACGGTCCACTAGGGGGGAGGAGGATGTCGGATACGGAGGAGAGCTTCACCGCCACAGCCGCCATACCAGATTGCAGAGCTGCTAGCGGTGCTCCAGAAGGAAGAACCGGAGTACGCGCAGGCCGTGCTGGAAGAGCTGAACAGGAGGATGATCTGGGCGCAACGAGACGTGCTCGCCGGGTGGAAGGAGGAGTTGACCCGGCGCACGCTGACCTGCCAACCGGAGGTGCAGCCACCATCCAGCACCGCGTCGATCCCGAGAGGCAGCAGAAGCGGACCGGAGGCTGGGGACGACGCCGCGGGGGAGGCCGCAACGACAAGTAAGGGGAACGCCGTTACTCCGGGCCCTGAGGCCGCGGACCTGCCCCTACCTCCCGCCGCGGGACCCGAAGCTCTGGGTGCCGCACCGCCCACCGTACCTCCACCACCAGTAGTCAGCCCTCCAGCAGCAAGCTCTGCAGCGGAGCCTCGCCCTGAACCGTGCTCCCCAACACCGGGCACGATCAGAAAGTCACCGGCCTGGTTAAAAGGCCGAGTGCCCGCGGGCGCTGCACCCCAGCCGGGGCCCCCAGTCGTGCCATCATTGGGGAAAGACCTGTATGAGCAGCACACCTGCCCGGATGGGACACCATTCGTCTGGCCGCCTGAGTACACCAACCCCCGCTCCAGGAAGAGTCATCCCGTAGGAGCAAGGGCCCCAGATGAACCGCTAATCCCAGCTCCGGAGCCCGTGGACCTCTCTTCACCCCGCTGGAGGACGCCCAATTCGAGGGGGACCCCACTGGAGAAGACCTGATGGGGTTCACTCAGGAGACCCGGGCGGGCGCCGCCCGGCGCTATGAGACCTGCCGCCAACAACTGGCAACGTTTGAGCGGGAGCGGAGAGAGAGGAAAGTGAAGGAGGAGGAGGAGAAAGAGGGCCCGGACGGGTCTGAACCTGAGGAAGAGAAAGGAGCGTGTGGAGCACACCGTTAATCGTAAACGGTAAAAGAGGAGATGTAAATAGTTACCCGACCGGGTATAAGGACTGTTGTGGGACTGTTTCCACTAAGAGTGTGGTCCCCGTTGGGACAGAAAGAGAACTGTTGCCTATTTTTGCCCTAATCCCTAACCTGACCGAGGACTGAGAGCGGCCAGATCCCAAGATCCCAAGAACCCGAGAATTCAAGAATGTTTTATTTGAGAATGCCTTAATGTGAAATTTGATATGATGCCAAAGTTTTGCATAGTGTTTTTGTAAAAGAGTTCCGGTGGCATTAGCCAGCTGTTGAGAAAACCTCCCATAAAGGGATGGATGAAAGTTGATGTGTTTTATGTGTACGTACACTTTAAAAATTGTTTTACTCTATTTCAGCCCGAGGACGTGCTGTGGTTTACCAGGGGGGAATGTAGCACCCCGAGGGCTCGGCTGCTACAGGGGTATTGCACCTCGAACCAGAGGTGTGGTATTCCACTCCCGGGTAAGGATGGAGTGTGGACTGGAACTCTGTCAGCTGCATGCACCACATACATCCCATTTCCGGGGGACAGATCAATGGTACTCCCACTAGGTGAATGTGCAGGTACGACAGCGTCTGTCCCTGGCTGGAGTGGGAGGGGGGGAGGAATAGCCCAGTGGTGCAGGAGCAGAGAGGGGAGGGGCTCTGGGCATAGGAAGGAGCCCATTGGTGGCTAGTCACCTGGGCTCGGGTGTCAGGGGGAGTTAGACAGAAGAAGAGGAGAAGAGTAGTGACAGGGAGCAGCAGCCCTGTCTGGGTGCTGCTCCTGAAGGGAGCAAGAGAGAGAAAGACAAGAGGAAAGGAACAAGGAACAAGGAAGGAATGGAACCTGGAGAAAGGCCCAGAGACATGAAGGAAGAGGGAACCCTGAGATCCCACGAGTGAGCTAAAACGGGTGAAGGGTTGGCAGATCAGGGTACCGGATCCCGAACTGGTGGAGGCCACTTATCCTCAGCCAGGAACCGGAGGTCGTGGCCACGTCTTGGCGCGACCACTCACTACACTCACCACGAAGGCACGCCACATAGGGTCAGGGAAACCGGAGATAGGTTTCGCCACCAGAAGGCCCGAGGAAGCTGGACATGGGTGGGTCCCTAATGAGGACGGCCAGAGAAAGGAACGGAGAAAGGAGTTCAAGGTCACACTCTGGAACTGCCTGGGGGTTGGTCGAGCCCCGTACCTGCTGGACGCAGCACGGCTCGGGTCGTCATCACCTGCAGGACTGACACTGATAACATCTGTGAGTAAAGCATTGAAAACTGCAATCAGTCTCTGTGTTCCATCGCACTACCAGCACTAAAGGTACCGGGACGCCCTTTCGATCACTCCCTTCACCCGCACCAGCTGCCCTGAGGCCATACCTCTCCCGTTGGGGGTTATACCACCATTGCTGCACACATACCACCGGCCTCAGCGGACTGTTCGGCAGCGGCGGCCTTGCGACCGCAAATCAATGGGTGGCGTAGTCGACACTTAAACAACATCTACAAAGACTGCCACACACTTAGTTTGACCACCCTGGGCACGGACCGGGTCCCCGCCACTCGGAGACTACTACCCCCATCGGATCCGGCTCCGGGTATTCCCCCCCCCCCCGCGCATACGTGCGCCGCACTACAGCACTGGCCCAGGGGGCGCGTCATACAAGTGTATCAGTATGCTGCTCACGTTATACTTTACTTATAGTGAATCTAATGACAATGTATTCTTTCACAATCATGTGCTGTCTTCTTTGTTTCTAATCGTATAGTGTCCTTGTGCATTTGCTCTTTTATCCTGTTATTGATATACCTAATAAAGTGTTCTATTTTTTATATATTAACCAATTCTGTCGTTTTTTGGCCTCACGGCCACTCTCTCTAGGTTTTTTCAACCACTGTTTTTTTTTACCATCGCTGTCCTATTAGCATTGTTATATTATATGTATCTCAATTACATGGCTATTTCTTATATGCTGCTACGTTCTTTGAGTCACTTAACTAAAATATACTATTATTATTTATTATTATAGCGCCATTTATTCCATGGCGCTTTTCATGTGAAAAAGGGGTATAATACAAGAACAATTACAATAATCTTGAACACAATGTGACAGCGACTGGTACAGGAGGAGCGAGGACCCTGCCCGCGAGGGCTCACAATCTACGAGGGATGGGTGAGGATACAGTAGGTGAGGGTAGAGCTGGTCGTGCAGCGGTGTGGTGGAGCGGTGGTTACTGCAGGTTGTAGGCTTGTCGGAAGAGGTGGGTCTTCAGGTTCCTTTTGAAGGTTTCCACGGTAGGCGAGAGTCTGATAAGTTGGGGTAGAGAGTTCCAGAGTAGGGCGGAAGCACGGGAGAAATCTTGTATACGGTTGTGGGAGGAGGAGATAAGAGGGGAGTAGAGCAGGAGATCTTATGAGGATCGGAGGTTGCGTGCAGGTATGTAACGGGAGACTAGGTCGGAGATATATGGAGGAGACAGGTTGTGAATGGCTTTGTATGTCATGGTTAGGGTTTTGAACTGGAGTCTCTGAGCAATGGGGAGCCAGTGAAGAGATTGACAGAGAGGAGAGGCCGGGGAATAGCGGGGTGCAGGTTGATTAGTCGAGCAGCAGAGTTTAGGATAGATTGGAGGGGTGCGAGAGTGTTAGAGGGGAGGCCACAGAGCAGGAGGTTGCAGTAGTCAAGGCGGGAGATGATGAGGGCGTGCACTAGTGTTTTTGCAGATTCATGGTTTAGGAATGTGCGGATCCGGGAGATATTTTTGAGTCGGAGTCGGCAGGAAGTGGAAAGGGCTTGGATATGTGGTTTGAAGGAGAGTTCCGAGTCCTGGGTTACCCCAAGGCAGCGAGTTTGAGGGACTGGGGAGAGTGGGCAGCCATTGACGTTGATAGATAGGTCAGTTGGGAGGTTTGAATGAGATAGCGGAAAGATGATGAATTCTGTTTTGTCCATGTTAAGTTTTAGAAATCTGGCAGAGAAGAAGGATGAAATAGCAGACAGACATTGTGGAATTTTGGTTAATATGGAGGTGATATCGGGTCCAGAGAGATAGATCTGTGTGTCATCAGCATAGAGGTGATAATGAAAGCCATGAGACTCTATGAGCTGTCCCAGGCCTAAGGTGTAGATGGAGAAGAGCAGGGGTCCTAGAACTGAACCTTGGGGGACACCGACAGATAGGGGGCGAGATGAAGAGGTGGTGTGTGAGTGGGAGACACTGAATGTCCGGTCTGTTAGGTATGAGGAGATCCAGGATAGGGCCAAGTCTGTGATGCCAAGAGATGAGAGAGTCTGGAGTAAGAGGGACTGGTCCACTGTGTCAAAGGCAGATGACAGGTCTAGGAGGAGGAGGACAGAGTAGTGTTGCTTAGATTTGGCGGTTAGTAGGTCGTTGGTGACTTTAGTCAGTGCAGTTTCAGTAGAATGGTGCGGTTGGAAACCAGATTGTAGGCGGTCAAAGAGGGAGCAGGAGGAGAGGTGGGAGGACAGTTCAGAATGGACATGTTGTTCCAGTAGTTTTGAGGCATAGGGCAGAAGTGAGATGGGGCAATAGCTATACACGGAGGATGGGTCAAGGGAGGGCTTTTTGAGGATGGGTGTGATTGAGGCATGTTTGAAGCATGAGGGGAAAAGACCAGTTGTTAGTGACAGGTTGAAGAGGTGGGCTAGGGCTGGGATGAAGATAGTGGTAAGGTTTGGGATGAGGTGGGATGGGATTGGGTCAAGTTTACAGGTGGTGAGGTGTGATTTGGAGAGTAAGGAGGAAAGTTAATCTTCAGAAATGGTGGAGAATGTAGTTTTGGAGGAGGAGGGTTGAGTAGGTGTGGGGAGGGGCGGTGGGGGCTTTAGGCAAAAACTTTGTCTGATGGTGTCAATCTTCTGCTTGAAGAATGAGGCAAAGTCTTCGGCTGAAATAAGAGGAGAGGGAGGAGGCACTGGGGGACGGAGGAGAGAATTGAAGGTGTTGAATAGTTGTTTAGGGTTGTGAGACAGGGAGGATATGAGAGATGCAAAGTATGTTTGTTTTGCTGCAGTGAGTGTGGACTTGAAGGTAGTGAGGGACTGTTTGAATGCGATGAAGTGCTCATGGGAGTGGGACCTTTTCCATCTACGTTCAGCAACCCTGGAGGCTCATCGCAGTTCTTTAGTTAGGCTGGTGTGCCAGGGTTGTCTGTTGATTGTGCGAGCCTTGGTATGCGTGAGGGGGGCGACCGAATCGAGAGCTGCAGCTGTTGTGGTGTTGTATAAAGTGGCAGCAGCATCTGCATCTTGTAAGGAACTAATGTCTGTAAGAGGGAGGAGGGATTCAGAGAGAGAGTGTAGGTCAAGGTGTTGGAGATTTCTACGAGGGTATGCAAGTTTGTGGAGTGGGGATTGTTGCCCCGGGGAGGAGAGAGAAGAGAATGTGAGTAGGTTGTGGTCAGAAAGAGGGAGAGGTGAGTTAGAGAGGTTAGATAGGGAACAAAGGCGGGTGAAGATGAGGTCCAGCGTGTGGCCGTCTTTGTGGGTGGGTGTGGAAGACCACTGAGTAAGACCAAAGGAGGAAGTGAGGGATAGAAGCTTAGAGGCAGCTGAGAGGGAAGTGTCAATGGGGATGTTAAAGTCGCCCATGATGATAGTGGGGATGTCAACGGAGAGGAAATGAAGGAGCCAGGTGGTAAAGTGGTCGAAGAAAGTGGTGGTTGATCCTGGGGGGTGGTAGATGATAGCCAGTTGGAAGTTGGATGGGGAGTAGATGCGCACGCAGTGCGCTTCAAAAGAGGGGAGAGAAATTGCGGGCGGCAGTGGGATATGGGTGAAGGAGCAGTTATCTGAGAGGAGGAAACCTATTCCTCCACCGTGCTTGCCGGTGGGGCGGGGGGTATGGGAGAGGTGGAATCCGCCATACGAAAGTGCAGCAGGAGAGGCTGTATCGGAGGGGGTGAGCCAGGTTTCAGTGATGTCGAGGAAGGAAAGCTTGTTAGTGATGAAGAGATCGTGAATGTAGGAAAGTTTATTGCAGACTGAGCGAGCGTTCCATAGAGCTCCTGTTAGTGGAACTGGGGAAGCGGGGGCTGGGCGGATGGGTATAAGGTTAGAAGGGTTACAAGAGTTTGGGATAGATCGTGGGTAGGAGGTGGAAGTGAATGTAGGGATGTGGTGAGGAGGGCCAGGATTTGGAGAGATGTCGCCGGCAGTAAGGAGGAGCAGAGAAAGCGTTATTAGGTGGGAGCAGGAGAGGGCATGAGGTGGCTGTCTGTGTTTGGAGACAAAGGATTGTATGTTGAGGAATAGCTCTGAGGAGGAGGTGAGGTGGGTGGGGAGAATGGAGGGAGAGATGAAGAGTTCCTTACTAGGTGTAATGATTAGGGGTGGTTGAAAGAAGTGAAGGATTAAGGGGGTGAGAGTGAAAACATAGACAAACATTGTTTACTGTGACTTAGTATCCAGGTACCTTCAGTTCACTTCAGGTTCAATTCAGAATTAATTGAAATTTCAGACACTTCAGCTGATGGACACTTAAGCTGAGGGACACAGACTGAAGTCTGACAGAGACTCCTAGTTCTCAATATATGGGCTACAGAATGCATTCAGCTGTGAAGCAGATGGGAGTGGTCTGTGCTCATCTTGATCAGCTGATTAGATTGAACCAGATGCTGGATGCTCAAGACAGAGTAAACAAGGCCATAAATGAAAGTGTGTGTGTGTGTGTGTGTGGGGGGGGGCTGGGTCACATACCAGTAGGACATAGGGGTAGAGAAATATAGAGAAATCTGCATTGGAGTCAAGACGGAAAAGTTGGGTCACGTACCATTAGAGAATTGGAACAGAACGGTATAGGGAAGACATGCAAATCCTGAAATCTGACACATGTGAACATAGCCTTAGGCTATGTGCCCACGATGCAGAAATGAAGCAGAAAATTTCTGCAGCATTTCTGCATCTCCCTGGCAGAAAAAACGCATGCAGATTGTGCATGCGTTTTTCCTGCAGAATACATGCGGATTCACATGTGTTTCCACATGCGTTAACGCATGCGTTTCCGCATGTGGACTGACAAGCACTTTCCAGGCGATAGCATCACTTGGAAAGTGCTTGACAACTAGGTCACACTGTATAAATCCATGCAAACAGCATGGATTTATATAGTGTGACCGTAAAAAAAAAAAAATAAAGCTATACTTACCTCCGATGCCGCCGTGTGTGCTGTTGCGCTCGTCCTGGCTTCTTCCGGGTTGCCGGCACATCGCGAGACAGCCTGCGGTCACATGACCGCGACGTGATCTCAGGTCCTGGAAGGAGAAGAGCTGCAGGGGCCGCCGGACAGGTGAATATAAACTTTATTTATTATTTTATTCTTTTTTTTTACAGTTTCTATGGTACCCAGGTCTGGATGAGAGTCTTCTCTCCTCCAGGCCTGGGTACCATCCGCACATTGAAACGCATATAATCCGCTTGTACAAATGTACAGACACGGATTCTATGCGTCTCAATGCAAGTCAATGGCGGCGCTTCTGCTGCGCTTCCGCAAAATTAATGAACATGCTGCAGATTTATGAGCGCTGCAGAAACGCTGCGGAAAAATCCGCAACATGTGCATTGACATTGCGGAATGCCATTGGGGACCATGGGGTGCGGATTACCAAGCGTTTTTGATGCGTTTCCGCTGCAGAAATTCCGCAGCGGAAACGCATGAAAAGTGCATCGTGGGCACGCAGCCTTGCAGTGCAGACTTCCTAAAGACATGTTGGAAAGCCTGCGTTTTTTCTTCACATGTATAACCTGTAGGATCATTGTACGCTGATTACAAGACACTTCTTGATTTAGCTGCTTGTTTACACTAAAGATAAGAGTCTTCCACAAGTTTGATTAACATAGGTCAGGTACTCAGAGAAGGAGCATGGAGGCTGTTATGTTCCATCCACATAAATATATTAGTAAGTGTGCCGTCATTGTGGTCATGTGAAATGTTTAGAGAGAGAGCAATTGAATGCGACTTGGCATGTTCAAAGTAAACACGCTGGATCCTCCGCCTGATAAACTCATCTAATGATACTACAAAGGCTCTTTGAGGATTCAAATTTTGGATGGTTAAAGGGAGTTGAGAGGAAACAGAACCTCTGACATATGATCAAGGCCAGAATCATAGAATGGACATGTTAAAACTAATACTGAATGAAAGGAGTACAACATGACACAGCCTCACACACAAAACCGCATGCTGATGCCAGCAAATCCTTTTCTGCTGACTGTCATGATAGTGCGGTGCTAATACTTGTGTAGGGGATTACCTTTACCTTTTAACTTTTCTTTATATTAGCAAGTACCCTGATTCCCATTATCATTACCATTACTATTAAGAACATTAGCTCATCTTCAGTCTTTTCTTTTCAGGTTGTTCACTTTTGACAATCCCTATTTACTATATGGACCACCCAAAAATAAGCTGGTCACGGGGTGTTCCATAATTGAGAATAGCAGGAATCACTCGTGGTCTTCAAGATAACTTGGCAAAAGGTTTCCGATTCCCCAGTAGCGCCGCTACAGATGAAACAAAGTATTACATTTATTTATTCCGCTTGCTTATAACACAGCGATATATTCCTCAGCACTTTACAGACATAATCATCACTGTCCCCATTGGGGCTCATAATCTAAATTCCCTTTCATTATGTCTTTGAAGTGTGGGAGGAAACCGGAGAACCTGGAGGAAACCCACCCAAACACGGGGAGAACATACAGACTCCTTGCTGATGTTGCTCCACAATTGCAAACAACACTGAGTCCCTGTGCTACTGTTAAGTGTCAACCATTGAATTCAAAAGACTGTCTGTGCACTGGATGCTAGTTGAGGGTCCGCCAGAAACAAAACCTCTCCCATACACATGCACCCTTAGCTTGACATGTGTTCTGTATAGCAAGTATAAGCATATGGCAGACACCTCTCTCCAAGGAGAACAGAAGGATCGGTATGGAAATTCAACAACTCAAATACCCCATGTTAGCCCTTGTGACCGGACAATAAACGAGTTCCATACTGTCGTGTATACAATTCATTAGTTCTCTTTTATGGGCAGGATTCAGCTAAATGGCTTTATCTTAGGATGGGTACAAGATAAAGTGGAGTTTGCATCTTTAGGTTTCTGACCAATCAGACCGATCTTCTAGATGATATAATTGCTCTGAGTTGGCTGTGTCGTCTCACAAGTCTATTTATCATCTTCCTCATGACACGCAGATACGTGTAGTGCACTATTCCAGCAACAGCCTTTTAGTGATGCCCATACGATCAGGCGGGCTGCCCATCACTATGTAAGTGCACACCACACAGACAAACACTCTATTTTCCCCCAACAACATCACAGGGCCTGGCTGCATTCTGCAGAGATAAAAAAATACATGAGGCACCAGGCCCTGTGATGTTGGTTTTGCTTACAAATTACTGAGGTAAAAAATTCACCAAATACTCAACATGTACATGTAGCACCCCGAGGGCTCGGCTGCTACAGGGGTATTGCACCTCAGACCAGAGGTGTGATATTCCACTCCCGGGTAAGGATGGAGTGTGGACCAGGACTCGTTTAGCTGCATGCACCACACACACCCCATTTCCGAGGGACAGCTCAACGGTGCTCCCACAGAAGTGCAGGCACGACAGCTTCTGTCCCTGGCTGGAGTGGGGCGGGGAAAGGAATACCCAGTGGTGTAGGAGCAGATAGGGGTGGGTCTCTGGGCATAGGCAGGAGCCCATTGGTTGCAAGTCACCTGGGCTCGGGTGTCAGAAGGAGGTATAAAAGGTGGGCACCATCTTAGATCAGGGTTCAGTCCAGTTCAGTTCAGTGGAGACAGTCTGAGGAGAAGACAGGAAGCAGAGCCCCTGCATGGGCTCTGCTCTGCAGGCAGGCCTTGTCAGGAGGCTGGAGCCTGAGAGAGAGAGAGAGAAGAAGGAACAGAAAGGAAAGTAGGAAAGGAACTGGAACAGAGGAGAAAGGAAGCAAGGAACACAGAGAAAGGCCCAGAGACACGAGGACAGAAGGAACCCCATATGCCCAGAGAAGATACAGGGTGAAGGGTTGGCAGAACAGGGTACCGGAACCCAAATTGGTGGAGGCAACAGATTCCTCAGCCAAAGACCGGAGGTTGTTACCACATCTTGGTGCGACCCCTCACTACATCCACCAGAAAGGCATACCGTATAGGGTCAGGGAAACTAGAGAGAGGTTTCGCCAACAGAAGGCCCGAGGAAGCTGGACAAAGGTGGGTCACTGGTGAGGACGGCCAGAGAAAGGAAAGAGAAGGGAGCTCTGAACCACACTCCGGAATTGCCTGGGAGTTGACCGAGTCCCTCACCTGGTGGACGCAGCATGACTCGGGCGGTCCTAACTGCGCACAAGTGACCTGATAAAGAACTGTGAGTAAAGCATTGAAAACTGCAACTGCACATCTCTGTGGTTCCTCGCCGCACCAGCACCATCAGTACTGGGACACTCACACCATCACCACCATCATCCAAATTAGATGCCCTGAGGCAATACTTCTCCCGTGGGGAGTCATCCCATACTCAGCTGCGCAAACAACATCAGCCTCAGCGGTCTGCAGCGCAGCGGCGGTCCCCACTGACCGCAATCCACGGGTGGCGTAGTCGGACACTTATTACAATACAAATAGACTGCCACTGGTTTGACTGCCCTGGGCACGGACCGGGTCACCGCCACGGAGACTACAACCCTCAGCATCCTACAACAGCGATCCGGCTCCGGGTATCCCCCTGCACAGCACGGGCCCAGGGGGCGAGTCATACACATGGCCTAAGACAGATTTCATTCAGATTCTATAATACTGTATGTGTAAAGGCACCATTAGTAATACAATGTAATACATTGCATTTATAAAGGTACCAAATGAATGATGATGTAGCTGCTATCAACATAAAAGGTGTAAAATAGTATTTTAACAGGGCAGTTAAGACATTATTACTTGATAAGAGGGCACTCTGGGCATTATTAATTGCCTAAGGGGCACTTATGGGACATTATCACTCTAAAAGGGGCCCTCACAGAATTACAATTTCATAAGGGTATTATTACTGGAAAGTGGAAATTCAGGAAATTATAGTTCTGGAAGGCTAAATTCACATGTGGGCATAAAAAAATAAAATCAACCGATTTTCATCAAGAAAAAACATGATTTTTCATCAGTATGGTGTTCGTCTTTATACATCAGCAGTGAATTAAATTTACATGGCCAAATACAGTTTCCTAAAGTAATAATGGTAATGTATCAGATGATATAAGTATGATCTCTATGGGATCCAATTTTTTTTGCCTACCCATAGGTTTGAATAGGCAATTCTCATGCTGCGATTTTTTGACAAGGACATTTTGTCTGTGTCCGATTGCTGTCTGAGTGGAGTCAGTTATTATTACAGACAGTACTAATATGAACGTACCCAAAGTGGCACACATGGGGCATTATTAATGTCTAGGGGGCCACAAAGGGGGCCATACAATGATACCAATATTTCTGAAGAACAGTATTTAGTAGTGATGAGGGAGCGTGCTCGTTTAACCCTTTCGCCGAGAACGCTCGGGTGCTTTCCGAGGAGCTTTGGCGTGCTCGTATACTAAGTTCGAGTCCCTGCGTCTGCATGATTTATGGCTGTTAGTCAGCCTCAACACAGGCAGAGATTGCCTGTTTGTTAAGGAATTATCACATGTGTAGAGGCTGACTAACAAGTCATAAATAATGCAGACGCAGGGACTCGAACTTAGTATACGAGCACGCCTAAGCTCCTCGGAAAGCACCTGAGCGTGCTCGGCAAAAGGGTTAAACGAGCACGCTCGCTCATGACTAGTATTTAGTATTTATGGTATAACGGGCTGCAACAGGCACAGAATTGAGGATATCATCAGTTTGATGATCTTGTGTAGGTTGGGAATAGGCGGGCACAATGCTGCAAATGAGAAATTCAATGTGTCTATGTTGTAATCTCTGCTGATGAGTCGGGGCTGGCTTCATGGTGGTGTGGGCCAGATGGATAAGATGGGAAGTACATGACTCAGAGCAGGGATACCGTCAAATGTGAATTGTCCTGTAATTACAGGTGCTTCTCACAAAATTAGAATATCATCAAAAAAGTTAATTTATTTCAGTTCTTCAATACAAGAAGTGAAACTCATATATTATATAGAGTCATTACAAACAGCGCAATAAGTGACAAAAAGAAAGCATTTAGAGAACTAAAGCAAGTAGGTAGTGATGAGGCATTAAATAAATACAGAAAATTATACAAATTCTGTAAAAACCAAATCAAGGCAGCAAAGATTGAGACAGAGAGACTCATTACCAGAGAAAGTAAAAATAATCCCCAAATATTCTTTAACTACATAAATAGTAAAAAACTAAAAAATGATAGTGTTGGCCCCCTTAAAAATAGTCTGGGTGAAATGGAGGATGAGGATGAGGAAAAAGCCAATATGCTAAATGATTTTTTTTTCAACAGTATTTACACAAGAAAATCGCATGACAGAAAACATGATTAGTGATGACAAAAATTCTCCATTAAATGTCACTTGCTTAATCCAGCAGGAAGTACGGCGGCGTCTAAAAATCACTAAATTTGCCAAACCCCGGGCCCGGATGGGATACACCCGCGAGTACTGCAGGAATTAGGTAACGTCATAGATAGACCATTATTTTTAATCCTTAAAGATTCCATAATAACAGGGTCTGTACCACAGGACTGGCGTATAGCAAATGTGGTGCCAATATTCAAAAAGGGGACAAAAACTGAACTTGGAAATTATAGGCCAGTAAGCTTAACCTCTACTGTGGGTAAAATACTGGAGGGTTTCCTAAGAGATGCTATAATAGAGTATCTGAAGAACAATAACCTCATGACCCTATCAACATGGGTTTATGAGGGACCGTTCCTGTCAGACTAATCTGATCAGCTTTTATGAAGAGGTAAGTTCCAGACTGGACCAAGGAAATGCAGTGAATGTTGTATATATGGACTTTTTTGGTTCCACACAAAACGTTGATACATAAAATGAGAACAATGGAGATAGGGGAAAATATATGTATGTGGGTTAAGAACTGGCTCAGTGATAGGAAACAAAGGGTGGTTATTAATGGAACACACTCAGACTGGGTCTCAGTTAACAGTGGGGTACCACAGGGGTCAGTATTGGGCTCGCTTCTTTTTAACATATTTATTAATGACCTTGTAGGGGGCATACAGAGTAGTATTTCAATATTTGCAGATGACACTAAACTCTGCAGGGTAATCAATACAGAGGAGGACAATTTTATATTACAGAAGGATCTATGTAAACTAGAAGCTTGGGCTGATAAATGGCAAATGAGCTTTAATAGGGATAAATGTAAGGTAATGCACTTGGGCAGAGGAAATAAAATGTATAATTATATGCTTAATTGTAAGACACTGGGCAAAACTGTCACTGAAAAAGACCTGGGTGTATTTGTGGCACCCCAGAGGGTCTGGTTGCCACAGTGGTAGTAATACCATGTCTGGGAGCAATCCTAGAATTCCCCTGGCCAGGTGGAGTTGTAGGCCTGCCATTCTGACTGTACTCTTTTGGCTATCCCGCTTATAGTCGTGTTGTAGCCCACGTCCCTGAGTGTAACGTGCTGCTCACCCGTATGGCTGGTGACTCGGATCCCGTGTATTCCTCGCTCCTCTGTGGCGGTACTGGTCCTTTCGTGTGGTGGCTGAGCCTCCGGGCTTCTGTTGGCAAGGAGACCTACAATCTCCTGCCGTGCGGTTTCTGCTGCTGGGCTTGAAGGGTCCCACAGCCTCGGACTCCGGTGTCCGGTTCTCGGTGTGTACTCTGGCTAGGACGAGCTCTGCTAGCTCCAGTCCTCAGCTCCTTGCTCCTTTGTCCTGCTTGACTCCTGATACTGAACTAGACTTACTAACCCCACCTCCAGACCCAGTTATAAAGGGCAGGATCCTCCCCTTTCTGGTCTGGAGCAGGAGGTGTTGCATGTAATGTGTTCCTGGCCAGGAAACCCCTGTTTTGCTCCCAGACATGGTATTACTACCACTGTGGCAACCAGACCCTTTGGGGTGCCACATTCCCCCCTAGTAAATTTCAGTACTCCGGGACTGAGCATATTTTGCAAAAATAACAGGTAACAAACAGAATACATGAACATATTTACAGTCATTAGTGTCTCTTTAGGTCACGGTATAATCCGTTCCCAGGTGTCCATTCCACTGAAGATGTAGTTTGAGGGAACCGTCCCAAACCCTCCACGGAGGCCCTGGGGTGGCTACAGGGCATTGATGATCCGGATGCTGGACCACGTCTTCAGCCACCTCCACGGGTTTTTGTTCTGTGGTCTGGCACAAAAGGGGCACGTTCCAGGTGCAACTATTTACAGGCAAAGTTTTTGGTTATCCATTGTTCATAACCTGAAAGTCTTTTTGGACCCTGTCGGGTAACTGGAAAAAACGTATTTAATACACACATAAAACATTTGCAACAATACTGTTATACATTACATTTAAATTCTCCAACGAGCAGGGATCTGACCTCTGGTGATTCTGGTAGATGTTAGAACCCTCCTGTTTGTTTTTGTTTCTATCTTGTGTTTTGCGGTCACGTGACCATCTTCCTATATATTCCAGCTCCGCCCTTCTGGCCTTGCTGGACTTCAGTGTTGTTTAGACTGTCTTTCTAGCCAGGTGCTTTTGTGCCTATCTATCTCTAGTTTGCTTGGTCCTCTGGACCTCTAGTACTTTTTGTCAGTTTATCTTTTGCTCTGCAACAACTTCTGTTAGGAGGTGTCCCATTTTTTGTCCCAGTCCTTAGTTCTTTTAGGGACCCCTCCCTTTCTCTATAGGTCTCCGTTCAGACTAGCCGAGGACGAAGGTGGGTCTGTTCACAAGGAACAGGTCGCCCGCTACAACGTAGGGACTCAGCTTAGTCTTACTGCAGGGACAGCTCTCCCCTTCTTTCCCTAGTTTATGTTGCAGATCATAACAGTAGATCTACGGAGTACACTTTCTGACTGTGTTCTACCTTGGTCCCCTGTATCTACCCCTGGTGTGGCGGGTTCAGCGTAAACTGCGCTACAGGTATTTTGAGGTGTCACTGGTAGGTTGGGCAGCTTCCTACGGATCCTTTGGCTTACCATGGGTATGACAGGTTCGCTACTAGCAGAGGGTAGATTCTCCTGGTCTGCTGATGAGGAATCTTCTGTCTCCGGGGCCAATGGTTCTTCCAACTCTATTGGGACTTCTACAGCTTCTTGAGGGGCTGGTTGGAGAAATGTAAGGACTAGCACAACTATTGCATTATTTACTTGTGTCCACTCCGTGGAAGAAGGGATATCTTGGCCTTCTTCAGCATGCTGTAGCTGCTCGGGACATTTCTTCAGGTGGTCTCTGGAAACTGTTGCTGTTGTCTCACCTCCGTTCTTACTTATGAGGCACACCTTGGTGTTATCATGGATTGATGGTAGAATGGTGTATGGCTCTTTTTCCCACTGGTCATCCAAACTTGTGGAGTCGCCTCTTCCTCTTTAGGACTTGCTCTCCAGGTGACAAGGGGGCAGCAGGTGCATGTTGATTGCAAGTCCTCTCTTGCCTTTCTCTGGCTTGGGACAGACTTCTTTCAACACTTTCCTGTACCTTACGGTATTGCTGTTGCTGCTCAGTGTCCCAATCCGCATCCGATGAGGCGTCCTCTGGTGTCAGAACTCCCATATCCAGATCGATGGACAGCTTACCAGGTCTTGCTCTCATCGGTTAAGCTGGTGTGCAGTTGGTGGAATTCACTGGGATATGATTGTAGAGGTCCACCAGGTCTGGCAACTTTTCTGGCCACAGACTGCATTCCTCCAGGGGCAATGTCTTCAGTAGGTCTATCACCACCTGGTTCATCTTTTCACACATCCCGTTGGTCTGGGGGTGATAAGGCGTTGTCCTGATCTTCTTGCAGCCATACAGGTTGCAGAACTCCTGGAATACTTCTGCTTCGAAGGCCGGAGCTTGGTCAGTTAGCACACGTTCTGGGTAACCATGCGGGTGGCAGAAGTGCTGTTGGAAAGCTCTGGCTGCTGTCTGAGCCATTTGGTCCTTGACTGGCACTACTACTACTAGGTACAGAGAAGAGCGACCAAGGTTATTAGAGGTCTGCTATACCAAGACAGGTTATTACACTTGGGGTTAATACAGGACAGGGGATTCACTTCAGTACCTTTACTGGTGCGGATGTCAGGTATGGTCCAGGATACTCGGTAGGAAGGGTGCACTTCAGGACTTCTCACCAGTGAGTGGGAATAAGGCCTCCTGGTCCGTGTCTACCTCTCTCTAAGCTCCTGGCCAGCCTGCAACTGGGCCTAGCTTCTGTGTCGTGCTGTTCCGTCACCTGTCGCTTGGTAGTAGGACCTTTCTCTGGCAACCACTATCCCTGGACGCCGGGGCCTTCGTGGTTCCTAGTCCTGTGAAGGGTTTAGCGTCAGGCCGATCAGGGACTTGTAGTCCTCCTGGTATGCTGGTAGTCCCTACTGGGTATAGAGGACCCTGTAGGCGCGGACCCGGTGTCCGGTTTGTGTCTTGGGGTGAGCCTATGATGCTCCTTTGCCCCCTCAACTCCTCTCTCCTCTTCTCTTTGCCTACGGCCACACTTGGGGCCCTCAGTAAAGCAGCAGACGTGCTGCATCTTCGCTGCTCTCAGCGTCAGCACGCTCTCTCTAAGACTAACTGAACTTCTGACTGAACTGCCTGACTCCACCCTCCATATATATATCCCTAACAGGGCTCCCTCTGGTGGTATGAGGTGGAAGGGTGGAGGTGTTTGTTTGTAATGAGGGCCTCTTGTGGAGAAGTCCATCCATGCACCCTTTTGGGTCCTGTGGTACCTGTTGTAGCAGGGTGCCACAAGAAGTCGTCATGTAGGTCTGGACCAAATGGAAAAGACAGGAAAAGTGAACGACGCCATGAAAAAGAAAGTCACCTCTAAGTCACTATCTGTAGCTTTTCTGTAATCTCTTACATGTTCTGCAGCACTGGTATCTACCACTATATGGTCATCATATGGCGATAATGTCAGTGTTGGTCTTTGTAGGATTGCTGCTTCCAATAGGTGGCGCTATAGAGTTCAAGTCCTCTTTTTCTCTGAAGAGGCAATTTGCATACGGTCTTTGTATAGAAATTTATATTCAGCAACGGCATCATCATCTGCTGATTTTCCCCTATATCCACTATTAGGGTGCGCCACCATAGTTGTAATCAGGATTACCATTTAGGGGCCCGCTCAAAGTTTTTGCACTCCCTGAACTGAACCTCTAGCTACGCCTCAGGTAGGGGTTCTTTAAGTTGGAGCGCTCGTTCCTGATAATTGTGCAGTGTAAATTGGCAGAACCACATTTTAATCTTTAGTAGACATGTCTCTTTTTATTATTTCTTCTACTTGAGCTCACCATATGGAGGATGAATTTGTTTTCTGTACTTGATAACATTCAATAATCAAGTCTCTTCAAAAGCAACTATTGATCTCCCCACCGCCACATAGCAATAAAACATAAAAGTCAGTGTTAGCTTTATGAATATGATTTTCCATCAAAGGCCGCTTCACTTATTTTTTTCCAGCTGTGTTGGTCCAGAGGAGCCCCTCAAGGGTTACATACACAGCGATGGTATGCTGAAGCAGACATTTGTCTATTTGACATAGATAAGATGGAGTCAACTCAAGGGAAAAATGCAGGACGTGGGCTTTCCCTTGTTGATTAGACAGAAAATCTATCTGGAGCATCCTGCCATTCCCAGGACTGTGCAAATATAAGGAGAATCCTGCTGATAGTGACACAGTGGGGTAGAGGAAATCAGCAGAGGAATGTCCATCTGTAAACTTTATCTGTGATTTTTCTGTATATCATTCCCAAAATGTCCATGCCTATAGCATAAAATTGCTCCTTTGTTCTTGTGTTGTCAGCCATGGTATTTTAATCCCAAACTCTTGTTGGGTGTAACTTTCTGAATATTGTGCTGATACATCAGCTTTACTAATAACCTACTAAAGAACTTCACATTTACCATGTACTCGATGCTCTGAAATATGTAGATATTTGGCAGGATTGACCAACCATTAAATCTGTATGGGACCTCCCAACTCTTCCCTGATAGATGAAGGATTTAACCATTTGATAGCGATACATTGCAGTGTTCCACTACCATTTCTTGACCGAGAATTCCTATGTATATGGCCATCTTTATATTATATTCCTATAGGCAGAAATAATGAAACAACATAAGCAAATCACTGTAAATTATTAGATAAAGCAGCTCTAACGCTTGTCGAATTTTGCCCATCACTGGAATGGTCATTAAGTAGTATTATATAACACACTATCCATACAAAGCTTCCTGTCCTTTTTATGAGGCAGCACCTTTAAAAGAGAATGTTATAAGTTTTACCACTTATTGATACACTTCTGTTTTTTTTCCTATTAATTTTCAAGATAGGCACCGTGGGACTGGCACACTCGTAAGTCAATGGGCTGTTTTTGTAATGTATGGATGTGCCACATCTTCAAAAGCAATAGATATCTGACCTATTCTAGTTGCGCTCCAATCTCGCAGTAGATGAGAGTCCTGTATGTGGGAGCCTCTGTTAATTTAGAATTCCCTAGTAAGAGAATCTGAAAATGATTTTTATAAACCAGACAAACTTTTTACAGCTGCTTATGACGCGCCCCCTGGGCCAGTGTTGTTTGGGGGACCCGGAGCCGGATCAGATGGGGGTTGTAGTCTCCGAGTGGCTGTGACCCGGTCCGTGCCCAGGGTGTCAAACTCAGTGTGTGGCAGTCCTACAGATGTTATTAGAGTTCTTTGTGTCGACTACGCCACCCGTTGATTTGCGGTCAAAAGGCCGCCGCTGCAGCAGGGTCCGCTGAGGCTGTTGGTATGTGTGCAGCTTTGGTAGTATAACCCCCAACGGGAGGGGTATAGCCTCAGGGGGTCAGATGTAGAGGATGGTGGTTGTGAAGGTGCAGGATGAATCAGCAAGAAGACTCAGAGTCGGGCTGTGCAGTTCAGGGGTTTTTACTTACGGGTGTTCTTATGGTCACTCTGGCCTGAAGCGACCACCCGAGCCGTGCTGCGTCCACCAGGTCCTGGACTCGGCTAACCCCCAGGCAGTTCTGGAGCGTGGTCCTGAGCTCCTGTCTGACTTTCCCTCTCTTCTGGCCGTTCTCACCAGGGATCCACCTATGTCCGGCTCCCTCGGGTCTCTTGGTGGGTACACCTCCTCTGGGTTCCCTGACCCTATACTTGGTCTGCCTTCCTGGTGGATTTGGTGAGGGTCGTGGCAGATCCTGCCCACGACCTCCGGTCTCTGGCTAAGGTGTGCTTTTCTCTCTGCCAGCTTGGGATCCGGTACCCTAGGTGCCAACCCTTCACCCTGTTGCTTGTATTCTGGGGTCTTGGGGTTCCTTCTCCTTCTCTCTGGGTCCTTCTGACTCCTCTCTCTCTCTTGGCCTTGGAGCTGGGCCCAGCCGGAACCACAACTCCCTGTCAGCCCTTCTGGCTGAGCTTCTCTGCTCTGCTCCTCAGGTTACACTCTGACAGACTGACCCTGGTCTAAGATGGTTCCCACCTTATATACTCCCTCTATGTGTGAGCTCAGGTGACCAGCACCCAATGAGCTCCTAGCACTACCCAGACTGCTCCCCCTATCTGCCCCTACACTACTGGGATGTTCCACCCCCCTCCCACTCCAGCCAGGAACAGACACTGTCGTACCTGCACATAAACTGGTGGGAGTACCATCGGTCTGTTCCCCGGAAATGGGATGTGTGTAGTGCATGCAGCTTACCCGGGAGTGGAATATCACACCTCTGGCTTGAGGCGTAATACCCCTGAAGCAGCCGAATCCTCAGGGTGCTACACTTACATTGTTGTCATTTTTTTGCCCCAATTCCTGTTGCTGAAGCGACTTATAGTAATGGATCAAGATCATATCACGAGTGTAACACCATATAAAATACAGTATGCAGACAAAAATGAGGAGTTGTTATGTTTTTTTTTTACCCTGACTTAATCTGGTTGCTGAAGGCTATAGCTTGAATTCGATTGAACTAAAATCTACCCTCAACCTTAAAACCAATGAAACTATTTATGATACTGGATCAGTGTCGCGCTTGTAGATCGTAGACCCACTGCGCCACAGACCGGTGAGAGCCTGAAGAGGTGTGACAAAGCAATCACCAGAAGTTTCCCAAGCCCCTGATAGTGGGGTTAGACTTGAGCCTAGGTGGATGCCAGGTGCCACTCCAGGACAGACTCCGGTACCCCGGCAGCTGACCCCAAGGGTCAGGACAGCAGCAACGGAATAGGAGTCCAAGACAGGACCAGATACAGATGATACAGTCGTAGCTGTTGATTCAGCGCTTTCAGTTTCAGATTCACGTACTACCGGAGTGGCTTTAGGTTCAGGACTGCCGGAGTGGTTTCAGGTTCACGTACCGCTGGAACAGTTTCAGGTTCACATACCACTGGAGTGGTTTCAGGTTCACGCACCGCCGGAGAGGTTTCTGGTTCAGGTTTATGCTGGAGCGATTTCAGGTTCAGGAATCGACTCAGACAAGACGGGAACAGGAAAGCAGAACTGATACTGGTACAGGTTTAACTGGACTGGTACAGGGACCTGATCAACAGCTAGTAGCTTGTAGGCTGACAAACTACAATTGTTGCTCTGGCACCTCAGGTGGAAATGTTTTAAGTACTAAGTGTTTTCCAGCTATTGGCTGGGGACACATAGGATTTAGTGCGCTATCCCTTTAAGAGACTGGAAGTGCGTGTGCACGTGCGCTAAGTGTGCCGCCAAGGGAGCAGCACGGTGCCTGAGATGCAGGGGCCGAAGCAGGAGAAATGACAGGATGGCCAGGGCGGTGAGTAAATCGGCGTGCCTGTTGGGAGAGAGGAGCGTAGGTATGTAGGGACGCTGGCGTTACAGTGCCCCCCCATACGCCCCCTCTTCTTCCAGCCTACAAGGAATATCTCCAGAAGAAGTGGGGCATAGATATTCTTTTTGGGTTCCCACAGTCTTTCTTTGGGACCGAGGTTTTTCCTCTCACCTTCTTCATGGCCAGAACGCTCTCTACCTCAAAGACATACTCAGAGCTGACTGGTGCAGTAGTGGCACCCGAATCTTCATAGAAGGAACTTAACATGACTGGCTTAAGAAGGGAAATATGAAAGGAGATAGGCACACACATGAAGCTGGGAGCTTCAATTTATAAGATACCGCGTTGATCTGTCTGAGGACCTAGAACAGGCTGATGAAGCGGGGACCTAACTTGTAAGATGGCATCTTAAGGCAGATGTACTGTATTTCGAAGAGAGCCACACTTTTGCCTAGAGAGGCCCCCCTATCTACCCTAAGCTTTGGAGTTTCCTGACTTCTAGGGACACATACAGATCAGATTTTCGGTGCTACCGTAATAGTAGCACAGTCCCTTGGCACGACGGTGTTCCTGCAATTGTTAAGCTAACTTAAGATGGTTGGGTTCCATGGATTCAGAGGTTTTAGCCGGCGTAGACAACCGAGCAATAGGCGGCCTTTGAAAAGATGGAATCAGATGAAGTGGTTTCTTTTCACTCACCGACTCTCTGGAATGTTCCTGGAACCTGATGTCGGTACGTATGGCCAGGCTAATTAGGTTATCCAATTTGGCACAGATGGCTCGACCAGCCAGTTCATCTTTAATTCTTCCAGACAATCCCTCCCAAATGCTGCTACTTGCGTCTCGTTATACCAGCCTACTTCAGAAGACAGAGCGCGAAGCTGAACTGCATATTGACCTACAGTCAGACCTCCCTGACACAGCCTGAGGAGGGTTGATGCTGCAGAGGTGACACGACCTGGCTCATTGAAGACCTTGCGGAATGCCTCTAGGAAGGCCTTCAGATCCGAGGTCACAGGATCTTTTCCCTCCAATACAGGATTAAGCTATGCCAGAGCCTCTCCTCCCAGGTAAGGCATCAAAAATGCCACTTTAACCCGATCTGAGGGTAACTGGTGACCCAGCAGTTCATAGTGCAGATTACACTGATTAATAAACCCGCGGCACTGCTTGAGATCCCAGTTGAAATGTGATAGTGCAGACAGACAACGTGCAGATCCAGATGCGTGAATTGCAGGCTGAGTAGTCACTGCCGCAGCTGCTGCAACTTGGATTGGGGTGGCTGAAGTCACGGTGCCTAAACAAGTATTCACTGTTTGCAGGTAGGACAGGATCTTATTCTGTTGATCATGTTGCCGGGACATTTCTTGGAACAACTCCATAAGCGGAGAGGTCTTGGGATTAGCGTAGTCCAAGACCTGAGCAAACTGTCGCACATATGGATCGTGGACCCACTGCAACACGGACCGGGGAGAGTCTAGCGTGGCATGTGTGGCGCCCCTGAGGGTTCAGTCGCCACAGGGGTACTGCACCTCAGAGCGAGGGTGGTATCTCCTCTCCCAGGTAAGGATGGAGTACCACTCAGGACCCCAACCACACATTCAACACTACACCACTCCAGTTCTGTAGGGGGCCTAAAGCACCATAGTGCTGCCCCGTGCCTGAATGGAGGAGTTGGGGGGAACCAAAGTTAGGGGGAACCACGTAGTGAGTGAGGGTGGAGGAAGCACTTTATTTAAGCACTTAATTAGAATCATATATAACTGGAGGCCATTTTAATAACCGGGACTTTGGTCGTGGGTCCTTGGGACGGCAGGTCAGCACGAGGCTGCAGCTGGCTGAGGGTCCACGGTTCCCGGTCTCAGGCCTCGAGACGGGGGATTGGGGCAGAGTTATACCGGCTCTGTCCCCGGTCAGAGTCCAACCAAGAAGGCCCAGGAGGGGAGCAGAGGAGATAGGCTCCACAGGCGAAAGGATCTCAGGGGGTGCGGAGGGAGCGGAGTCGCCACCTGCATACCTTATTCTGGCCCTGAGAGGGGGTACCGGTCCCCGATTATCTGACTTTGCACTTCACGTCTCTGTCGGAAAAGTCCGGAGGCTTATGTGGATCCCAGGGGGATACGGAGGGAGCGGAGTCGCCACCTGTATGCCCTAATCTGAGTTTATCCAGAGGGACCCGGCCTTACGCCACGTTCTCACCACCAGTCACCAAAAAGGGCACCCAGCCGGTCCGGGAACTACACGTTACCCACAAGGGACATCGCAGTACCCGTACGGGACTCAGCGGGGGACACAAGGCGGGAGAAGTTCAACAAGAGAGGAACACACTAGAGCGGGGTTTCTGTCAAGCGCTTCTGAACTACCTGGAGTGTGCTGAACCCCACCCTGGCGGCCAAGCTCACCGTGTGACAGCAGAGAGAAGCTCTGAGCTGAGAAAACACTACCGTGAGTAAAGACTTGGATGACTTCAACTACTGCCTCTGTCTGTTCTTTCCTCCACGGCTCTGCATCCGCCAGCGCTCTACTCTGCATCCCTCTCTGCACTGCCCTGAGGCCCCGCTTCACCTGTGGGGAGCAGCACCAACTAAGCTGCCTGAACACCGGCCTCAGAGGACTGTTGCAGTGCTGGTGATCCTCACCAGACACCACGTCACGAACATTCCCCTATCCCATACAACTTTTCCCTTTTTCCTTCTCTTAAGAGTGACCCCAGGGTACGGGCCCGGGAGCCGACCACCGCGATATCCCCCAAGATCAGGCAACAACAAGGCCCGGGCGCCGAGTCGTTTGTCCCCATCCCCTGGACGCGTCACATGATTAAGCATCGACCTGAGCTTTCACTAGAGCCTCTGATAGTGTGGTTAGACTTGAGCTCAGGTGGATGCCAGGTGCCACTCCAGGACAGATCCTTGTACCGTGGCAGATTACCCCAAGGGTCAGGACAGCAGCAATGGACTGGGAGTGTGGCGCCCCTGTAGGTCCACTTGCCACAGAGGTACTGCATCTCAGCCAGAGGTGTGGTACCCCACTCTCAGGTAAGGAGGGAGCACTACCTGGGACCCAAACACTCACATCCAACACACACCACTTCTGAGGGAAGGTCCAGATAGCTCCTAAGGGAGAGCACAGGCCTGGTCCCTGTCAGGAGGGTGGAACAGATTTCCACCCATGGCCTGCAACCAGAAGATTCCCCCCTTAACCTGGAGGGGGTCTTGGGTAAGCTACCCCTGGAGGATATGGGGTTCCTGCATGCCGAGGTATAGGAGCTGGGCCGGCGGATGGAAGAAGCCCAGAGGACCGCCGTTGCGCAGTGGAAGGACGAGCTGTTGGAGAAACTAACCTGGCAGCGGCCAACACCTGGTCCTACCACCAGCACCACAGCCCCGGTGGGGCCTGCACTGAGCTCGGAGGAGGCACATAATACCGGAGCGACGGTGAGCGCAGGTAATAACAGCGCCCCTGCCCCGGGCGCTGATGACATCGACACCCTCCTAGGCCCTTTGGAGAACCATCAGCCCCTACACAGGCGTGCAACATGGGACTGGTCTGCAAGGATCGAGGACCAGCAGAGAGCCCCTTTAATGCCCACACGCGCGCCCCTGGTTGCCTGTGAAGGAGGAGAGGAGTTTAGGTGGGACAACCCGGAGGGCAATCTTATGTGATTCCCGCGGGAGACCCAAACAGAGGCCCTACGGAGAGAGGAGTATTGCCGGCGGGAACTCCTAAAACTGGAAGCGGAGTGGCGGGAACGTCAAGTGCGGTGGGAGGCGATGGAGGCCCACAACATGCAGGCTAAGACCCGGGCCCACAAAGCCAATCCCACCAACCCAGTCCCTGCGCCGAGGGAACTGTGGTCAAGTTTGATCTTGATGGGGGTTGGGGCTTCATTCGGGAGCCTCAAGTGGCCACGGACCTCTTCATGAACAGGCGCGATGTGGAGTCCCACATACAGCAGGGACACCCGGGACGGGATCTGTACCCTGGAGACAGGGTCACCTACACCCGTCACCATGGAGAATGGGGGTGGTACGCCCTACATGTGTGTAGGGTGGTGGAGGAGGAGAACACACCCCTGCCATCGGAGGCTGATGACCCGGCATGGCCATCCAGTGGTGGACAAATGCTTCCCCTGAGGGAGCACCACTACTGAACTGAACTTATGATTAAGAAAACTGTAAATAGTTACCCGGAAGAGTATTAGCATAATTCTTGTGTGTTTAAAGAAAAGAGACACTGCGGTTAAGGACAGTGATTAACCCAAAAACTTTTATTGTAAAAGGTTAGCACTCCTTAAGGTGCTTCTTGTTGGTTTTATCGACCATTGAACAAAAACCCGTTTGGCATGGCCGAAGACCTGGTCCAACGAGTGGATCAGCTATGCCCTGCAGCCACACCCAGGGCCTACGTTGGGGGTTTGTTGTGAATGGGTCCCCCACATTACACTTACACCAGTGAGATGGACACCCTGATAAGGATCTCACTAGAGTCTGCTGAACTTACTTGAAAAAGTGATAAAATGTTTTATGTTTGATAAAATGTTATTTAAAGTGATCTTATATTGATTTATATACTCAGTAGTTATATGTAACGTTTAAGAAAAAGTGCCTCCCATAAAGGGAAGAAAAAGTTATCTATTTATTGTTTGTACTTGTAAAAGCATTTTAAAATTTGCATGTCTTAAATTTTTGTTTTACTCTGTTCCAGCCTGCAGACATGCTGTGTTTAACGGGGGTGGGGGAGGGGGGGATTTGGCGCCCCTGCGGGTCCAGTTGCCACAGAGTTACTGCATCTCAGTCAGAGGTGTGGTACCCCACTCTCAGGTAAGGAGGGAGCACTACCCGGGACCCAAACACTCACATCCAACACACACCACTCCTGAGGGAAGGTCCAGATAGCTCCTAAGGGAGAGCACAGGCCTGGTCACTGTCAAGAGGGTAGAACTAAGTAGAGGAGGTGGGTGGAGGAAGTAGTTTAGGGGAGCACTGAAAGAACAGTATAAAAGAAGGGTAGAAACATCTAGAAGGGTCCATTCCTGATTCCAGTCCTTGGAGCAGGAGGTCAGTTCAGTCTGGTCCTAGGAGTGAGAGAGGAAGGGAGGACCGTGGAGGAGTACGGCCCAGTCAGAGGGGCCCAGTGGGAGAGTGAGGAGAGAACACCAGAGCAGTGAGAGGGGCTCCAGAGATAGAAGGGATCCTAGGGGCATGGCGAGTGCGGGATGCCACCCGTGCGCCCGAGTTCACGCTGATCGTGGAGGGATCAGGCCGCAGTAGGGGACCGGCCCCAGACTAGTGGAGTACTTTAAGGCTTAGCTAGCAAACCAGAGGTTGCGGTATCTTCATGTGCCATAGCCAAAATCCACACATAATTGCTGAAAAGGTGGCCATATAGGACCAAGGGGACAGACCGGACGTCACCCAACAAGGCCCACGGCCACTGGCTCGGGACACTGCGTGTGAGGCGCAGGGCAGGAGGGTGAGAGCCAGTGCAGAGAGAGACGACCTGGAAAGGTACACAAGAAAGGGGTCCCGTTCAAGTGCACCCAAGTTATCTGAGAGTTGGCTGGATCACTTCCCTGGAGGACACAGGACGACGCGGTTATAATCCGGAGGTTGTAACCTGGAGCATCTTGACAACTGTGAGTAAATACTTGAAGACTGCACCCCACTGTGTCCTTGATTAATTGCTGCGCCATCTGCCTTGCACGACACCAACAACATCTACCTCATTATCCACTATGTACTTCCCTAGAGCTTAGCTCTGCCCATGGAGAGCTGAACCATCTTTTCTGCGTCACCAACAGCCCCAGTGGATCTGAATAGCAGCAGCGGCCACATATAGCCGCATACCACGGGTGGAGTCACTAACTTTATCCCCAAACACTTTATTTCCCCAAAATTGACTTTTCTTTATTGACCGCCCTAGGTCACGGACCCGGTCACTGGCACCCTGACTACCCCAATAGAAAGGACCGACCGAGTACCCCACAGCCCCAGGGGGCGTGTCAGGAGTCCAAGGCAGGACCAGATACAGATGGTACAGGTGTAGCTGCTGGTTCAGACGGGACAGATACTGGAACTAGTACTGGCAGTGCGGATTTCAGGCACAGGTACTGCCGTAGCAGTTACAGGGTTCAGGTACCGCGGGTGCGGGTACAGACACAGAGGTTTTGGGATTCGGGTAATGCAGGTGCAGGTCAAGTACCGCTGGAGCAGTTCAGGTTCACCTACCGCTGGAGTGACTTCATGTTCAGGTACCATGGGAGGGGTTTCAGGTTCAGGTACCGCCGGACTGGTTTCAGGATCATGTACCGCCAGAGTGGTTCCAGTTCAGGAATTGTCTCAGACAAGATGGGAACAGGAAAGCAGAATTGGTACTGGTACATGTTTAACTGGACTGGTACAGGGACCTGATCACTAGCTAGCAGCTTGTAGACTGACAAACTGCAATTGTTGCTCAGGCACCTCCCTACAGGTGGAGGTGCTTTAAGTACAGTCTCCCAGCTATTGACTGGGGACACATAGTATTAGGCGTGCTGTCTCTTTAAGAGACTGGGAGTTTGCGCGCCGAAAGGGGAGGAGCACGTGGCGCGCGGCTGAGATGAGGGTGTTGGAGCAGGTGACAAGACAGGACGGCCAGGGTGGTAAGTAAATTGGCATCCCTGCCGGGAGGGAGGAGCAGAGGCATGCAGTGTTGCCAGCGTTACAATCATTATAACTTCATGAGCGTAAAACCATATACAGTATATAGACAAAACCCTTAGATAAAATGATGAGTTGTTATCATTACATACTCTTCTTATTTATGTTTACAAGACACAGATGTAACTGGTACAAGAAAAGTTTATAAAATCTGCACCCTAATAGTGTACGATTTCATCAGGGGTGTAACAAGAAAATAGTTGGGCCAAACTTTGGAACCTTCTTTACCAGCTCTGTGTCTTCTTATACCCAAATGTATACACTGGTTGATTGTGGTGGTATTCCTTTGGCAATATCTATGTGGGCAGTGGGCTGCCCTGACACCAACACAGCATTTTAATGAGTTAGTCTTGCAGCATCTCTGCATTATCATTGTATGGAGAAGCCCCTCTCTCCAGCTGCCACTTAAAGAGTCAGCAGGTCTTTGCTATGTAAACTGAGGACAGCATGCAGTAGAGGATAAAACACTGAAATCAACGATATATCACTTGTCCAGCTGTGTGGTGTTGTTTACTTAGACTGAAGCTTTAGTCACCTTGTGATTAACATTGCTCCGACTAGCTGGCCGGGTGCTCGCAAGTCCAACTTCACCCCCTTCTGTGATAAGCAGCTCACTGTCTATAGCTATGTACATACAAAGCCTCGTGTAGGTGGGGTTAGCTTTCTCAGCTCTGCTGCATTGCTAAATATAAAAGCTTTGATTGTGTCTCAATGGCTGCACCCAGTAAACTAATTGATACATTGTTGGATTCAGGTTCTCTTTGCCTACATCATGCTACTTTCAGATGACGTAGCAAAAACCTGCTGAGAGAGTCCCTTTAATTGATGACCCATCATAGTATCTTTTCCCATGGAAGCCTTTCAATCTGGCCCAGGTTCTACTTTTGCAGCCACTTTTGCTTATTGGGCCCCCAGGAACCTGCTGTCCCCCTTCTCTTCCTGCTCTATATATGTATTAGGGATTGACACCAAGGCAACGACATTATACCACTCTCTGATGCGTCACTGAATCGCGAATCGAATCTGAAAGTGTTGGAATTCGTGTGGAACAGTGAAATTCTGGAAACTCGAATTGAACTCAATCTGCCACAGATCGGTCAGGTCATCCAACCTCTCACTGTGGTCACACCGTGTCACAATGTCTATGGACACTTTTTATAGGGCAAGGGTCTGTTGTAACAAAATAATATTTCCACCACACAGTAAATTTGTTACTGGAGGTGTCCTCCTTCACCATATAACAATTTGTAATGTAGAGATATCCAGACTTTCCACCACTGCTCTGGCACGTTTTACAGTGTCTCAGAATATGAGACCATGGCATAGATGACTATACGGGTACAGTCATTCAGTCATCTCCAAAAATGCTTGCTATTTTCATCCCATTTATCACTAGAAGACAAGCGATGGCACAAGCCGCCTGGAATATGTACACGACTGTGTTTTTGTGTTTGTCTTTCTCCCACTCTACCTTCTGCAATGTTTCCTTTCCGCTTCCTACACAACATATGTTTAAATCATTATAGTATGGAAATAATTTGTAATTAGCCGCTGATACATTTGTTTAGTGTTTCAGATATTACGTTCAGGACATATTCTCAAATTAACGCAACTGTGTGCGGACAATAAACATCATGGATTTGTCGTAGGAATTAGCATGCTCAAAATTTAGAAAGCCTCCTCTCATTAATAAGCATTTATTTATTAAGAAGCATTATTGTTTCTTAACAACAATTTTTGAAAAGACAAAGGAATATTACATAAATTCTGTTCAGTAATTTTTCAATTATATTAGTTCTTATGAAAGCAAAGTGACATTCATTATGGATATTATGCTACTGCTAAATATACTGTTAACCAACTTTCCTAAAAAAGTTATTCCAAGAATAACAAATTTGTGTACAACAGCCCAAAATACAAAAATAGGAAGCTTTTCTATATATACTTATTTCTTGAAATTCTCAGGTCCTCATGAAATTCGAACACTCTAAAATTTAATTGGTGAGGAGCGCCAAAGAATAAAAAAAAGGCCGACCACCACTTCACACACTGCTGAAGACTCAGGCGATGCCAAGCAGGCTTCCACTTAATGCCCTGCAGCTGTCACATCACATGGTCTAGCGCAGCCAATCAGGGGGGACTATCACCGCCAGTATAAAAGATGGGGGCTGGCCAAAGAGCGAAATTTTATACTGCAACAGTATAGGGATAGGAGGTCAGAGCACACAACTCATTCCACATAGGGGGAGAAATCTGATTGTGGTGTGGTGTACTAGTAACAAGAGAAACAGGAAGGTACATATGTAGAAATGCGCACACCTCAATACATATTAAGTAAAAAAATACAAGCTTTATTATACACTTTTAAAAACACTAAAACACAACACACATGATTATCAACACCCAAATACCACAATGCATGATTGGCCGTATACAGGATATAGATATAGTGAATAATTTAAATTCATATAATAATCATATACAATTGATTGCGAGGAAAATATATAAAAATTCACAAAAATAATAAATATCCTCTATCCTCAATGCCAATATTCAGTTCAGAGCTTCACATTTCATATCACAGTACTCCAATAATACTCAATATAAACTTTAAAAAAATTTTTTTTCCCAAGCCCTCATTATATATCAGCCCAAACCGTGGACCAACCTTGCATATAGCAATTGTATGAATCTGTGTCCCTTAAGCATAGTCCAAATAAACAGTACCACAATCAGATCAAATGCATATAAATAATTATATCACTGCCCAATAACCAGATGAGGGTCGATTGGTAAAACCAATCATTGTATATACATAACCATATCACCACTTATGGATCATGTGTGGATCGATTACTAGTGGTGTACTAGTTTCAGTGCTCAAGCTCCTAAACAATGGAAGTGGTAGTCTGAATAATAATCCAAAGATTCAAGTGATATATAGGGAGGTTCTATAACTGTATGTACCTGTACTCAGAGTGAGTGTGAATTTACTGATCGATATACTGCCGTATCAGCACCGTAATAACAGATGTTTTTTATTCTCCACACACTGTAAACAAGGAGGGTAGCATTAAACCCTCAGTGCTAATTTTGATACCAAAGCAAAATCCCGAATCCAAGCCTTTTGTGTCACAGACAATGTGCTTCCTGTATTGTAAGTCAGGCAAGCCATTTTTTTACATCTAAAAGAGAAATCTCAATAATCCAGAAATATACAAAGTGTTACGGATCCAGGTGGTGGAACCTCTGTGCTTCGGTGCAAGGAAGGACCAGAGGAGCGTGACTAAGTGCCTACTCGGCCTGACCAAGGTCACACGGCGGCTTAGTCGACTCCGTGAACCAGGGAGGGACCGGGCAGGTGGACCAGGTGCCACTCTGGGACCGACTTTGTGTGAGAGCAGGTGACTCCCACGGGTCAGATGGCAGTAACTGACCGGTACAGCGGATAAGCACAGCAGGAAGGCTGACAGATGGTCCAGGTAGATAAACAGGCTGGTTTGGCAGATAGCCAGATGGGTGCTCCGGGTAGGCAAGCAGGTGGGCACGGCAGGTAACTGGCAGGTGCTCCGGGTAGGCTGGCAGGCGGACACGACTGGTAACAGGCAGGTGCTCCAGGTAGGCAGACTGGCGGGCATGGCAGGTTACTGGCAGGTGCTCCAGGTAAGCAGGCTGGCGGGCACAACAGTGGACAGACTGGAGGGTAGAACTGTTAGACAGGCTGGCGGGCTGGACTGACAGGCAGCGGGACCTGAGGGCTGGAGCAAGTGTACAGCACAGGGAACAACAACCTTGCACAGGCACCTCCATTTTGGAGGAGGTGCCTTATATAGGGGAAGTCCTCCGGCCATTGGCCGGGGACTCTATAGGACGGCGCGCGGCCCCTTTAAGAGGGAGGGAGCGCGCGCGCCCTAAGCACAGTGCCCGGGAAGCTGCGCGCAGTGCGCGCCACAGCAGCAGGGGAGCGGAAAGACGCTGGACCTGGACTGCGGCGGTGAGGGGAACGGTGTCTCTGCCCATCAGGAGGCAGAGACGCCGATGCTACACAAAGTGTGTGTGACGCGCCCCCTGGGACATATTCCTTTTTGAGGGGAATACCCGGCACCGGATCAGATGGGGGGTTGTAGTCTCCGAGCGGCTGTGACCCGGTCCCGTGCCCAGGGCGTCAAGCTCAGTGTGATGTGGCAGTTCTACAGATGTTACTAAAGTTCTTTTGTGTCGACTACGCCACCCGTTGTGATGCGGTCACTGTGGCCGCCGCTGCAGCAGGGTCCGCTGAGGCTGATGGTGGGTGCGCAGCTTGGTGAGATAACCCCCAACGGGAGGGGTATAGCCTCAGAGGGGACAGGCGCAGAGGATGGGGGTTGTGGTGGTGTAGTGCAGACGGCAGTGAAGACAGAGTCGGGTTGTGCAGTTAAGGGTGTTTACTTACTGCAGATGTTGTACTGGTCACTCCAGCTGCTAGTGACCACCCGAGCCGTGCTGCGTCCACCAGGTCCTGGATCCAGCCAACCCCCAAACAAGTCCGGAGCGTGGCCCTGAGCTCTCCCTCTGTCCTTTCTTCAGCCGTCCCCACCAGTGATCCACCTAGGTCCAGCTCCCTCGGGCCTTCTGTTGGGACACCCTTGGCCCTGGGTTCCCTGACCCTTCATGTGGTGTGCCTTCGGGGTGAATGTGGTGGGTGACCGTGACAGACACTGCCCACGGTCTCCGGTCTCTGGCTGGGGATTGTTTTTACCCCCACCAGCTTGGGTTCCGGTACCCTGATGCTGACTCCTCACCCGGTGCTCTGATTTGGGTTCTTGGGTCCCTTCTCTTCTGTGCTCTGGGTCTTTCTCTTTTCTCCTCTCTCACTCTGGGTCTTGGTCTTTCTTCTCTCCTCTCCTAACTTGTTTTCTGCAGCTGATCCTCTCTGCATCTGACTCTCTGCGTCTGACCCTGATTCTAGTTGGTGCCCACCTTATATACACCCTCTATGTGTGAGCTCAGGTGACCAGCACCCAATGAGCTCCTATCTTTACCCAGGCTGCTCCCCCTATCTGCCCCTACACTACATGGGATGTACCACCCCCCTCCCACTCCAGCCAGGAACAGACTCGGTCGTACCTGCACATTTCTAAGTGGGAGTACCGTCGGCCTGTTCCTCGGAAATGGGATGTGTGTAGTGCATGCAGCCTACCGAGCTCAGTTCCACTCTCCATCCTTACCCGGGAGTGGAATATCACACCTCTGGGTTGAGGTGCAATACCCCTGTAGCAGCCGAATCCTCAGGGTGCTACATTCCCCCCTGGTAAATCACAGCACGTCCTCGGGCTGTAAAGACAAAAACACCAAAACATACAAAATTTTTTTTTTTTCATATAAACATATAAAACATATAAAAAACATTATATAAATAACATATCTTAGCAGATAAAACTTTCTCGTCGTCTCCTGTTTCCGGTTCCTCCTCCGGACACTGTGCACCGTGTGTCCGGGAAAAGTGCGACAGTCTCTTAGAAAATCTGGTTTTCTATAAAACCGGTAGGGGGCGCTTTAGGACGCGCAACTATTTACAGGGAACGTTGGCCGCTCTCAGTCCTCGGCCAGGTAGAGGGAAGGGAATGGCTGCTCACAGTCCTCAGCCTGTAGGATGAAGGGGTTAACGGGTAAACAGTTCACTGGTCCCAACGGGGACTATTTTAGCAGCAACGGTTCACTGTGCCCCGACGGGCAACTATATACAGTCTCTATTCCCGTCCTCAACGACGGCTCCCTCCTGCTTTTTCTTAGTGATACGGTGTTGCTTCAGACCCGTCCGGGTCCTCTGGCTCCTCCTCCCCGTACCGCAACTCCTCCTCCGTCAAGCGGTGTACGTGGAGGGCGTAAGGTCCTTTGGCACACTTGTGCCGGGTGCACCCTTGGTTTTACGGGCGCGGGCGCGGTGGTGGTGGCGCCCGGGTTGCCCAGGCCTTGCGGCCAGGCCTGGGGCACCTGGAAGGTGAAGGGCACCGTTAGGACGGCGGCGCCCTGGGCTACCTGGCCTTGCGGCCAGGCCGGAGGCTCCGCGGAGGTAGGGGGCGCTGTTGGTGATGCGGCGCCCGGGGGTACTAGGCCTTGCGACCAGGCTGGTGGTAATTCCTGCTTTGTCACGCTCCGGATCGAGGCGCGTGACGTCACAGGGGTCGCTGCGGCGGCTTCCGGTCGGGGCCTAGTCCATAGCGGTGACATGGCGGTTACGGGCACAGCAGGGGGACTTTCGGGCTCTGCGACGGGGAGCTGGGGCAGGTGAGCGGTGTCACGGCTTGGGGTATAGGCGTCCCCTTTACCTGCCTCCATGCGTTCGGCTCCCTCCTCGGCGCCGTCTCCGGCCTTGGGTCCTCCCGCGCCATCCTCAGAGGCGGTCTGCTTCCTCTTCCAGGGTAGCGTGCTCCGTTGACTGGTCTCTGCTTGCTGGGCCATCTCCCGGCTCCACTCCGCCAGTATCTCACGCTGTACCCGGGCCATCCTCCGTGCGAGGCCCTCCAAGGCAGTTTGTGCACACTCCCGGTCTCGGGGGAGCTGCGCTAAGATCTCCGCTAGACCTAGCGGGGTTGTGGACTCTAGCAGGCTCCTGACCATCGGGTCGGTGCTGCTCTGCTCTGCTTCCGGCAGGCTCCTGGCCAACGGGCCGGTGCTGCTCTGCCCTCCTTCCTCGGTCTCTAGCAGACTCCTGGCCAGCGGGCCGGTGCTGTTCTGCTTTCTCTCCATCTCCGGGTGAGCTCCTCCGCTACTCCTCGTTAGACCTCTTGTCTCCGGGTGCGCTCGCTCCAGACTGCTCCAAGCGACACCCATCTTTTCTCTTCTCTTTCGTCTCCTCCCACCTCGAGGGCGGTCCCGGGGCAACTCGGTGACTGTCAGCTCCAGGGGTAGTTCTTTCACGCTGACAGACACCTCCAGCATCACAGTCTCTGTTGGTGGGGGCGGTTTCCACTTTTGGCGCCATTTTCTGTCCTGGCCCACGATGGGAGGTGGCCTCTTGCCCTCCTTTGGCACGCCCATAATGGCGTCCGCTGCTCTTCCAAGGCGGGAAATCTGCGGTTTTGGCGGGAAGCGTCGCCCAGTGGCGGGAAACTCTGCAGATGGCGGGAACAAGTTGGAAATGGCGGACAATCGGCGGGAAACGACTGGTGATGGAGTCCGATGGCGTGGACCCTCCGGAACCGGCGGGAGACTTCTTTCTGAGGTAAACTTGCACTTTTCTTCAGGCACGCAGTACCCGGATGTTGCGGGCACGTAATCCTGCCGACTACGCCAAAGTTGACGCGCCCCCTGGGACATATTCCTTTTTGAGGGGAATACCCGGCACCGGATCAGATGGGGGGTTGTAGTCTCCGAGCGGCTGTGACCCGGTCCCGTGCCCAGGGCGTCAAGCTCAGTGTGATGTGGCAGTTCTACAGATGTTACTAAAGTTCTTTTGTGTCGACTACGCCACCCGTTGTGATGCGGTCACTGTGGCCGCCGCTGCAGCAGGGTCCGCTGAGGCTGATGGTGGGTGCGCAGCTTGGTGAGATAACCCCCAACGGGAGGGGTATAGCCTCAGAGGGGACAGGCGCAGAGGATGGGGGTTGTGGTGGTGTAGTGCAGACGGCAGTGAAGACAGAGTCGGGTTGTGCAGTTAAGGGTGTTTACTTACTGCAGATGTTGTACTGGTCACTCCAGCTGCTAGTGACCACCCGAGCCGTGCTGCGTCCACCAGGTCCTGGATCCAGCCAACCCCCAAACAAGTCCGGAGCGTGGCCCTGAGCTCTCCCTCTGTCCTTTCTTCAGCCGTCCCCACCAGTGATCCACCTAGGTCCAGCTCCCTCGGGCCTTCTGTTGGGACACCCTTGGCCCTGGGTTCCCTGACCCTTCATGTGGTGTGCCTTCGGGGTGAATGTGGTGGGTGACCGTGACAGACACTGCCCACGGTCTCCGGTCTCTGGCTGGGGATTGTTTTTACCCCCACCAGCTTGGGTTCCGGTACCCTGATGCTGACTCCTCACCCGGTGCTCTGATTTGGGTTCTTGGGTCCCTTCTCTTCTGTGCTCTGGGTCTTTCTCTTTTCTCCTCTCTCACTCTGGGTCTTGGTCTTTCTTCTCTCCTCTCCTAACTTGTTTTCTGCAGCTGATCCTCTCTGCATCTGACTCTCTGAGTCTGACCCTGATTCTAGTTGGTGCCCACCTTATATACACCCTCTATGTGTGAGCTCAGGTGACCAGCACCCAATGAGCTCCTATCTTTACCCAGGCTGCTCCCCCTATCTGCCCCTACACTACATGGGATGTACCACCCCCCTCCCACTCCAGCCAGGAACAGACTCGGTCGTACCTGCACATTTCTAAGTGGGAGTACCGTCGGCCTGTTCCTCGGAAATGGGATGTGTGTAGTGCATGCAGCCTACCGAGCTCAGTTCCACTCTCCATCCTTACCCGGGAGTGGAATATCACACCTCTGGGTTGAGGTGCAATACCCCTGTAGCAGCCGAATCCTCAGGGTGCTACATGTGCATTGTAAAGAAAAAAAATTTTTGAACACTGCTGCCAGGTCTGACGTTGCTGGCTCTAAACTGTCACACATCTCAATAACTGTCCAGTCCATATTCTATACCTCGTGGCCTCTGCCACTGCCAACACCAATGCAGAGCCACACAGATATCTCCTAGCTGCCCACTATGATTTTTGTGCTACACAATACTGATGTTGGAAAATTTACTGTCTTGAGGTTACACAAACATGAAAGTAGGGCTATTTTTGTAAAAGCTTGTTGACAACAAGCCATACATTCTTCAGCTAGCTTGTTCCAGCTCTCTAAAAAGGAGATAATTTTTGCATGGCTTGATAAAAAGCCTATAATGTTGCTTAATCATTTTGTGAACAGCAAACCTGTAGAGAATCCCAAAAAAGGGATCATTTTTTCACTTGTAGTTGAGAGGCCTTCATGATCAAAACAGTACACCCGTTTTTTGGATGCTTGAAAAAAAGCTATCACTACTTGATTTATCAAAGACCAAAGCTCTTGATACTCCCCAAACAGGCATAAATTTTGCACCACCTTGTGTGAAAAAAACACTGCTTCTTTCATTTGCACCGCCTGTGTATAAACACCAGCAAGGCATGCACCTGTCCCCAAAATAGGTAATTTTTGGTCAGTTTATACAATTTAAGTAGCTGAAAAAGTCTGAAACTACTGTATGTGGTTAAATATGCCGGTGGTTACCACCGATACATCAATTTTCCCCGAGGCAGAAAGGTTGAGGTCACCTGGACATAAATAAGACTGTGTTGGTATTAGATAGCTCAAAATGGGTTTAATACACGCTTAGGAGACCTCAGAATGCTGTACATATATTTTCCAGGCAATTAGAAGGTGTTTAGAAATGCGATTTGTAGCAAATTTGTTCATCGCAAATCACATTTTTTGGGAAGATTCACTGAAGCTGGCAAGTTTGAATTTCAGAGGGTAAAAGGTATCATCTGTACATACAGTAGATATCACATGATCGACATTCACAATAGGTGATATCACAGCTCATCTGCTGTCCCTCCATTCACATTTTTTTTTTGAGGGTAAAACAGCGTGGCAATACTTTATTGAACCACAAAGTGGACAATAAACACATAGAACAGTCCCAGCACATACCCAAGATGGTACAACATTACACAGTCTCACCCTTCTATTCGCCCGACTGGGATAGAACAGCTGCGACTTTGGAGACTTTCAGGGCCAACCACCTCAACCGGTGGCCCCCCACTTCTGGCAGGCCCCCACAGAGAGGAGGTAGCGGCAAGCTTAGGAAGCTAGCAGTCCATCGAGGTACAAGACCAGAGTATATACAGAATATATATATATATAGATAGATATGTAGATAATAGACAGACCGGCAGATAGATATAGGATATATACATAGATAGACACACATGGCACATTATACTCACCTATGTAAAAGCCTTTTCCTTCCTTTGGTTCTGGAGCAGCTTCTTTATTTTTTTCTTCCAGTCACATGAGGCTGTTATGTGACCCTAATGTCCTGGCAGGATCTTAAGTCTTTGCTGAGATTTAAGGTGGAGGAAGGAGCTTTCAGCTGCTTGTTCCACATTCAATTTCACTGTCTGTCCCTGCTAACAGCTGATTGGACTGGTTAGTCCAATCAGCTGAGTCCTGCCCCTGCTGGCTTATACTGTGTGCTGGCACAGGGAGGCTGAAGCAGGAGGCAGGTGGAGGGTCTAGCAGAGACTGCGAGCGTGGTGTCTGTTGTGACGTTGCGTCCAGTGAATGGCAGACAGGAAAACTCTAGATGGGGTGTGACCAGCTCCTCCAGAATCGGGAGAGAGCTGGTTACATCCCCAAGTGTGGTATCTAGGCAGCGGTGCAGAATGCTGACATGAAGTATATTACAAATTGTCAGCATTCTGCAACCTAGGTACACACACAGAATAGGAAAAGAGCACGAACAACCACTTTAAGATGTGCTTACTGACACTAACTTACTAACTGTGCCAGTAAAAGATAATGAATTAGTTATTCCTGCTGTGTTGCCACTCAGCCTCTTCTGCCTATGGGCGCAGGACCACTACTGTGACTGCTTAATGATTAATCTGGCCCTGAAAGAATACTAAAAGGAAATTAACGAAAAGCAAATATAATTATATATTAGAATGCAGCTCTATCTGTTACAGAGATTTAACATTAAAAACATGAAGTAACTTAGGGCATAAAACTTTATGTATGTACGAAAAAAAAAATCACTATTGGGGAAATTATTATTTCTTTTTGCCTGTTCTGAGCACATTTTGTGCCATTGTTGCTTGTTAGACACATTTAGACTCATTTATAAAAGTCTTGTAATGTATTTAATGTACTTTTCACCAAGTCTATCATTTTTATTTTGAGCTTCTCACAAGAGGTGATTCACCATCATTCTCCTTGTTTTAGTCATATTTATGACTTGCAACTTTTTTAAAAAGTCGTATTCGAATCGGCAAATTCATTTGAGTAGGACAATCGCGTAGAAATTGGAGTTACGTTTCTAAACAGGAGTGTGATATCTTAATATTCGGCAAATTTATCAAACATTGTGCGACACTTTGATAAATATAAAGCAAATAACAGAAATGCAGCCACAAGGAAAACTAACTTCAAACATTCCCATGGTGCCCTGATATTCTGATTGCTGTAGGAAGTGCCACCTCTGTTGATGCCTACCAGCAGTATTTATATGGTGATCCGTGTGTCTGAAGAACGTCCCGAATTGGGTTCGAAATAGCATGTTAAATACATGATTGAATTGCCTGGAATTTAAAAAATTGCGTCAGAATTTGAGTGCTGTATTTTTTTGTACTTGTGACCTGAAGAAGTGGCACCTAAACACCTGAGAGTGCCGCACATCCCTGATATCAAAATGGAGAAAAGACAAACCCTAATACAGTCATTGGGGTCCTTCTGGCACCATTTTCAGTTGTTACAAGTCTGTCTCCTGTATGAATTGTGTTACTTTATTCCTAGAGCAGCCAAAGACGAATTTCTGCAACATGTATATATTCACCCATAAAGCGGTGTTCTAGAGGCAGCCAGGATCAGCTGCAAGAGGAAGGCTGCGCCATTCTTTCTCTCTAAACTGATGGAATACCAAAAACATGCGACCTGCCACATGATCGCATACAACATTTTTTTTTTTACAAAAGACGTAAAAGTAGCCATAGGCCATTTTTACACAATATATCATTGATGCAACCTGGGCAGTCGTACAGGAGCCCAAGAAGTAAGGTGGCCACATCCACCTCCAAATGAAGTGGAATTGTGCATTATAACTAGCTATTGTACTGCAAAGGGCCCATATACTGTTCTTCTGTCTGTGTCCGCTCTTGCTCCATTGTATAGCCCAAAAATATCTCTAGAGGGTGCAACACATTGTCAAAGAATGTCTTTTTAGCATATTTTTATGCTGAATCTGTTGGTATACCTTTTTAATTAGATATACATATTTTTAAAGTGGGAGTCGTTACATCTATATAGCATACATTTGTGAATGTCTGGGCTATGTCATTGGTGCCGTTCGTGTCTGTAGTAAAAGAAGAGAAATTTCAGCTTTTCTGATGACCTTTGGATGACAATAGAAGAATGAGGACCTGTCGCGGAAACATTCTTGCATGACATAAGATCTAGTCCATATACATAGGCCAGTTTATTGTGCTTTGGTGAATGTGCGGCTAGCGCGCAACCATTTTCAGTTAAATGAAATGTATCAAGCTCCATTTAAGTCAAATAAGGTAGACTGACATCAGGACATTTCTCTATCCCACTTTGCAGAAGAGATTTCTTTTCCAGATGTCAGGGTCTAAAAGTCAAGAAATTGCCTTAATCAGAAGATTGGCTGCTTAGAAGTTGGAACTTGGGGAAAAAGTGATGAATTTGGCAGAGAAAATAAAATCTCGTCTGGAGATAAAGGGAGAGGAAATTGAATAAGCATGTGAAAATGATTAAGGACCCAAAGAGATAGTAGCGCGCACATCTGCTATCATGCTGCTATCATATTGCAGAGTGCATCCAGCTCGCTCGCATGCATACAGCTCAGTTAGGCGACCTAATACCAGTCAGACACTTTGCAGACTTTAATAAACGAGGGCCTTAGTCATGTAATCCAGACCTGATGACTGGCTATGTCGTGGGTTGGTGTTCTGGATTATGTACAGAGTGATACACCTGTCAGATGGATAGCAAATCTCTCTCAGATGTGTTCTTAATGTGCAGCTATTGTGTCTGAAGAATCTTCTTATAAACCAAGAAACTGATTATTATGGAATTAAACTAAATGATAAAGCGCACAGTCCCGTGTGAACTAATTACCAGAGTCAAAACCGTGAGCTCATCGTCATCAAAGGAGGCAAGCAAGACGCTCAGCTCAGGTGTAGCTCTTCGTACTTTGCTTTCACATAGTCCTTCTGATCAAAAAAAGTCACATCAATGGGACATATATCAAAGGATGGGTTCTGTATGTACATGATACCGACACTTCAGTTGTGAAAATGACTTGAAAATTAAAGGGAACTGAATTACTGAAATGTTAAAATGTGGAACCAAGATGACATGATGATCCTATTTATGTAGCATCTGGCATGCCTAGTCTTGTAGTTGTCATACCTTACAATGGCAAATGCTCGACAACTATCTCTTCTGACCTTCCCATATGCATGAAGGAACGGAAGAATCATGTTGCTGAAATGTTCCTTGACATCTGCCGTTGCTGGAGAGTTGAGAAGCCCCCATACACACTAGATGAGTGTTTCTCAAACTCCAGTTCTCACGGCCCCTACAGGTCATGCTATCAGGATTTCCATAGTATTGCACAGGAGAGAGAATTCTGGATGCCTTGATGATACTTCCACCACCTGTGGACTAAGGAAAAACTGAAAATACAGCATGTTGGGGGCCGTGAGGACTGGAGTTTGGGAAACACTGCATCTTGTAGTAATGCCCCATCCTGGTCCTCATCTTCTAGAAATATCCTCATCCTAGTCCTCACCTTGTAGTAATGTCCTCATCTTCTAGTAATGTCCCCATCCTGGTCCTCTTCTTGTAGTAATGCCCTCCATCCTGGTTCTCTTCTTGTAGTAATGCCCCCCATCCTGGTCGTCTTCTTGTAGTAATGTCTCCCCCATTCTGGTCCTCTTCTTGTAGTAATGCTGTCACAGGTGTGTCAGAGGTGACAAACAGTTGCCCTGCAGTTGGTTGCAGGAGATCTCTACGTTTGGCATTACAGACATCTTCTTAGAGGCTGGCTGTCTCTAGGACCCAGCGGCTACCTCTCACTGTCTAATTAGCTCCCTGGCCTGAGTGTATAAATACCTGGTGTGTCTCAGAGGGAGGTGCCGGCAATATTCATTACTACTTGTGAGGCTTTAGCAAGAGCAGTACTTCGTCCTCACTGGAGCTTGAGGCCGTGTTCGCATTTTGCTGGAGTCCTCTAAAGCTAAGCAATCCCCCCTGTTTGTCTACCCTTGTTGTCTATAGAGTTTAGTGGAGATCAACTAGTGCTCATCTCCTCCCTTCCCTAGCCTTAGCCAAAGCCAGGGAAAGTCAGGGCGAGGCACGTGTGTGGCTATTGGTGAAGAGCCAATATAGGGAGAGTAGTTGAGACAGGGTGACACTAGACCAGACTAGGAGGTCTCCACTCCCTCCTTTCCCTAGTGTCTGGGATCCCTTTCCCTCTTACCTCTGTGTTGCACTAAGTCTTTCCCACACCCTGCGTGACATTATCGCCGGCCAAGCACATTTTGAAAAGCAAAAAAAAAACCTGACATTTTGTTTTGTTTTTTCTCTGTGTGTTTTTGGGCATGGACCTTTTTTTACCCTTTCTCCCTTGGTATGGGTTCAGTTGCAGAGCTCACAGAGCAGCTGCACAGGCAGTCTACGGAGGTGAATGACCTCCGCTGTGAGATACAGCAGCAGCATCAGTGGCTACAGGTTGCTAATGTGCGGGTCTCTGCAGGTAGGCCTGTCCAGCCTGAACCCAAAGTTGCCCGCCCGGACAGGTTTTCTGGAGGTAGGGACAAGTTTTTTGTATTCAAGGAGGCCTGCAAACTGTATTTTAAAGTTCATCCCCATTCCTCCGGAAATGAGGAGCAACAGGTTGGTATTGTGATCTCTCTATTGCAGGGAGATCCTCAGTCATGGGCGTTTTCATTACCGCAGGACTCGGTTTGTCTCCAGTCTGTGGAGGGGTTTTTCGGGGCTCTGGCCCTCATCTATGATGACCCTAACTGAGTCACCTTGGCTGAGTCTAGGCTATGTCGCCTCCAGTAGGCGAATCGGTCAGTGGAAACGTACAGTTCGGAATTCTGTAGATAGGCAACGGATTTCAAATGGAATGACTGAGCCCTTAGTAGTCAATTTTGTGAGGGGCTTACTGAAAGGTTGAAAGATGCCTTGGCAGTGTATGAAACCCCTCAGTCCTTGGAGGCTGCCATGTCGTTGGCCATACGTCTTGATAGACCCCTTCGGGATAGACGGATGAGACCACCTTCTCCGGGGCCTTCTTGTCGGGGCTATGTACCTCTGCCAGCGGAGAGGTCTGGGGTTGAGCAAGTACTGGGGGAGGTGGAGGAACCCATGCAGTTAGGGGGTGTCTCTACATCATACATCTCCCCAGGGATTTTTTTTTGTGGGAATAAGGGACATTTTGTTGGGACCTGTCCTTCAATTCCTAAACAAAAGGAGCCTCGATTAACTCTTGGTAGTCTGGAGGCGGATAAACAAGGGGTGCATTTGTGGCCAAACTGCAGTTCCTGCTTTGTTCTGACAGCAGAGATGGTGCTAGAGAGAAAAACTGATAAAATTTCTGTGTTTGTTGACAGTGCAGCCGGTGTCAGCATGGTTTATGCTGAGGTTGTGAAAACTCATGGTCTTGCTTGCTGTGCTTTAGCTGAACCTATTTCCATCTTTGCCATTGACTCGGCGCCACTTGCACAGAAAGCATTTACTCAGATTGTACATAATGTAAAACTGAGGGTGGGGTCAGTTCATTGTGAAATAATTCCTTGCTATGTTCTGGACAATCTTCCTACACCGATTGTCTTGGGTATCACTTGGCTTGTTAAACATAATACGTTGGTGGATTGGCAAACTGGGGAGATTATTGAATGGGGAGATTACTGCCATAAGAACTGTTTAGAGATTTCTCTTGCTACTATCTCTACGGAAATATTACCTGCTTTTCTGTCTGGTATTGAGGATGTTTTTTTCTGAGAGGGGGTGTCAGGACTTGCCTCCTCATCATGCTTATGACTGTCCTATTAACCTGACCCACGGAGCTAAACTACTGAAGTCCAGTCTGTATAATCTTTCTGGCTCTGAGAGACAAGCCATGAAGGATTTCATTGCGGAAAGTCTGAAGAAGGGACATATGAGACCCTCATCTTTGCCCGTGGCGGCAGGGTTCTTCTTTGTGAAGAAAAAAGATGGCGGTCTACGTCCCTGTTTAGATTTTCGGGAATTAAATCAAATTACCATCCGTGATCCATACCCTCTTCCTCTTATTACTGATTTGTTCAGCCAGGTTGTGGGAGCTAAGGTATTCTCCAGGCTGGATTTAAGGGGAGCCTACAACCTGGTTAGAATCAGAGAAGGGGACGAGTGGAAAACAGCGTTCAATACCCCAGAAGGACATTTCGAGTGTCTGGTTATGCCTTTTGGTTTGACCACTGCACCTGCGGTATTCCAGCATTTCATAAATTATATTTTCCATCGTTTGGTGGGGAGGTTTGTGGTGGTCTATCTGGACGATATTTTGGTTTACTCACCTGATTTTGAGTCTCATCAGGGGCATGTTAAGCAGGTGCTCCAGATATTAAGGGATAACAAACTTTATACCAAACTAGAAAAATGTGTTTTCGCTGTTCAGGAGGTGCAGTTTTTGGGGTACTTGTTGTCATCTTCAGGTTTTCGGATGGATTCGGAGAAGATCCGTGCAGTCCTTGACTGGGAATGTCCCGAGAACCTGAAGGCTCTACAACGTTTTCTGGACTTTACTAATTTTTACCGGAAATTCATACAAAATTACTCTGTTATAGTGAAACCCCTTACTGACATGACTAAGAAGGGGTCTGATTTTTGCAAATGGTCGGATGCTTCCCTCCAGGCTTTTTCTTCCTTAAAGAATCATTTTGCCACTGCATCTATACTCAGTCAACCCAATGTTTCTCAAACCCTTTATTGTGGAAGTTGATGCGTCGAATGTGGGGGTTGCGGCTGTGTTGTCTCAGGGTTCATCCCCTGGTAAATGGCGTCCATGCGCCTTCTTTTCTAAAAAATTGTCTTCGGCTGAGAGAAATTATGACGTCTGTAATAAGGAACTTTTGGCGATCAAATTGGCGTTTGAGGAATGGCGACATTGGATGGATGGGGTTGTCCATCCTATTACTGTTATTACTGACCATAAGAACCTGTCATATCTCCAGTCAGCTAAACGTCTCAACCCTAGGTTCAATTTTGTTGTCACTTTTCATCTAGGGGTCAGACATATGTACCATCCTCCAAAACTTTGAGGACTCCACCAAGATGGTGAGCGGCGATGACTCCATAATTAGCGTCACCATCCCGCTTCTCTGTCTTCTGAAATGCTCTCTGCTCACAATCAAAGAGGATGCACTGCAGGCGGAGCACGATGAGATGGAGCAAGGAACCATACAGGGTGATTACACATTGCCAAGCCTCATCTCATCCCAAAGTGGATTGGATGACAATGAGGAAGAGGAGGAGGAGGAGGAAGAGGAGGAGGAAGGACAGGAGCACTATAGACGGTAGCACCTGCACAGCTGTCATACCGTCTGTTCAGCGTGGATGGCCAGAGGACAGAGAGGAGGAGGAGGAGGAGAGCATGGTCAGTCATCCTCTTGGCGAGGACACGGAAGTCTTGCCTGTTAGTAGTCTGGCACGCATGGCTGAGTTTAAGTTATGCTGCCTTTCCTATGACCCTCGCATTTTCAAAATTTTGGGTGACAGCTATTACTGGTTGGTGACACTTCTAGACCCATGCTACAAGGAGAACTTTATATCTCTTATTCCTGAGGCGGACAGGTCTACAAAAATGGGGCTGTACCATAAGGCCCTTGTTGCGGAACTATTAAAAAAATTCCCATCTGAAAACGCTGGCGGCAGAGGGCACACTTCGCTGGACAACCAAAGAGTACAGGCGAGAGTGACACAACTTCAATCCAGCAGAGGCAGGGGAACACTGTCAAAGTTCTGGGAGAGTTTTCTCAGACCCTCCCATCAGACAGGCCCTGAGGTGCGGGGTACTCTCACAAGGAGTGCAAAGTTTGGGAAGATGCTGAGGGAGTACCTTGCCGACCGTACCAACATCCTCCGTGCTTCCGCTGTGCCTTATAATTATTGGGTATCCAAGCTGGATACGTGGAATGAACTGGCTCTCTATGCCTTGGAGGTCCTGGCCTGCCCTGCCGCAAGCGTTTTATCAGAGCGCGTTTTTAGTGCCGCTGGTGGAATTATAACTGATAAGCGCATCCGCCTGTCAACTGAAAATGCTGACAGGCTGACTCTTATAAAAATGAACAAGGGCTGGATTGGGCCAGACTTCTCAACACCACCGAATGATAGCAGCGTAACATAAACTCCAATCCAGTGTTTCTTTTTCTTTGTATTCCCATGCACCTTTTCACACCCACATATGGGTATACGCTTCCTGATTTTGGCTATTTGCTCTTGTCCTCCTCCTTCTCCTCATCCTCCACCACCATATCACCAGGGTGACCATGGTCCGTGATGCAACACCCACCTAATTTTTTTAAAGGGTGTTTATGATGCCAGTAAAAAAAATTTTTGATACTGTATGTTCATGTATACCCTCCAGGGGTAAATGTTTGTCAGCCCATACACTTAGTGCATGAGCATTACAAGTATAGGAGGCCCGCTCCTTTCTATTGGGAACATTTTATTATGAGGCCCTCCTCCACGTCTCTTCCAAGGGGCATTGAAGTGCCTCCAAATTTTTGGCAGCCCTTGCATTCACTGCATAGGCCAACACTATGGGAGACTCTCTCCTTTCTAATGGGAATTTGTCATTACTGTGGCCCTGCTCTATGTGTCTTTAAATTCTTAATGGGGTTTTTCCTAAAATTGTCAGCCGTTGGACTCACTGCATACCCTATAACTGTATAGCTGACTCTCTCCTTTCTAATGGGAACATGTCGTACCTTGTTACTGTGGCCCTGCTCTGTGTGTCTTTAAATTCTTAGTGGGGTTTTTCCTAAAATTGTCAGCCATTTGACTCACTGCATACCCTATAACTGTATAGCAGACTATTTATTTTCTAATGGGAACATGTCGTACTTGTTACTGTGGCCCTGCTCTATGTGTCTTTAAATTCTTAGTGGGGTTTTTCCTAAAATTGTCAGCCGTTGGACTCACTGCATACCCTATAACAGTATAGCAGACCCTCTCTTTTCTAATGGGAACATGTCGTACCTTGTTACTGTGGCCTTGCTCCATTTGTCTTTAAATTCTTTGTGGTGTTTTTACTAAAATTGGTCAGCTGTTGGACTCACTGCATACACTATAACTGTATAGCAGACCCTATCCTTTCTAATGGGAACATGTCGTACCTTGTTACTGTGGCCCTGCTCCATGTGTCTTTAAATTCTTAGTGGTGTTTTTACTAAAATTGGTCAGCTGTTGGACTCACTGCATACCCTATACCTGTATAGCAGACTCTCTCCTTTCTAATGGGAACATGTCGTACCTTGTTACTGTGGCCCTGCTCCATGTGTCTAAATTCTTAGTGGGATTTTTCCTAAAATTGTTAGCCGTTGAACTCACTGCATCCCCTTTAACTGTATAGCAGACTCTCTCCTTTCTAATGGGAACATGTCGTACTTGTTACTGTGGCCCTGCTCCGTGTGTATTTAAATTCATAGTGGTGTTTTTACTAAAATTGGTCAGCTGTTGGACTCACTGCAAACCCTATAACTGTATAGCAGACTCTATCCTTTCTAATGGGAACATGTCGTACCTTGTTACTGTGGCCCTGCTCCATGTGTCTTTAAATTCTTAGTGGTGTTTTTACTAAAATTGGTCAGCTGTTGGACTCACTGCATACCCTATAACTGTATAGCAGACTCTCTCCTTTCTAATGGGAACATGTCGTACTTGTTACTGTGGCCCTGCTCCATGTGTCTTTAAATTCTTAGTGGGGTTTTTCCTAAAATTGTCAGCCGTTGGACTCACTGCATACCCTATAACTGTATAGCAGACTCTCTCCTTTCTAATGGGAACATGTCGTACTTGTTACTGTGGCCCTGCTCCATGTGTCTTTAAATTCTTAGTGGGGTTTTTCCTAAAATTGTCAGCCGTTGGACTCACTGCATAACCTATAACTGTATAGCAGACCCTCTCCTTTCTAATGGGAACAAGTCGTACCTTGTTACTGTGGCCCTGCTCTATGTGTCTTTAAATTTTTAGTGGGGTTTTTCCCAAATTTTGGCAGCCCTTGCAGTCACAGCATGGGCATTACCACTTATAGGAGACCCGCTCCTTTATAATGGGAACTTTTTTTTTACTGAGACCCTCCTCTATGTCTCTTCAAAGGGGTATTGGGTTGCGTCCAAATTTTTGGCAGCCCTTGCAGTAGCTTGATACCCAATAACAGTATAGGAGACCTGCTTGTTAATAATGGGAACAACAAAGCATAGCCGGCTGATGGCTCTCTAACAATAGCTAGGGCCGACTGCTGGCCTTTTAAGAATAGTAAGGGCCATCTGATGTCCCTATAAAAATAGGCTTTATGACTTTCAGAGTCCCTTCATCATAAATAAAACAGGAAGTGTCTGATGATGTGTCACACACCACATTGTCAGCTAAGGTTGTAAAATGTTAAAATGACATTTCCCGGTGAATGCATTTGTCTTAAAAAAAAACATAAAAAAACCCAAAACAATAGGATCTTTCTTTAGTATAAAAAACAGCGTCACCAATTTAACAACAATGTAATCACATTGTTCAGCTCATGCACCTCCTCCTCCTTCTCCGAAATGACCACATCAGTCACAAGCTGACAGCACTGCAGCACTGCCTTGGCCAAGCGGCAACAGGCTGTGCTGAAGATAACATGCTTAATGCTTAATTGACAAACCACCCAGCGCTGCAGAGTTGTTGAAAACTGTAACACAGCAGCCTGATCTGTAGCTCTCACCGCTGAACATACAGCCAGACATGGTCGTGTGTGACAATGGGCGGAACCTGGTGACGGAGAAATGACAGCCGGGGTAGATACGGTTTCCCTCTATGCCAGTCCTTTCACCGTGCTAAAGAATTTGGCTGTGGTGAAATACAACTCCCACTGAGAAGCTGTTTCAGATTGAAAAACATTGTGCCCACCAGAGGATTTGATTCTGAGGGCTAACCTTTCTCCCCCGCTCAAGAGGAGGAGGTGTCACATTGTATGTTAGAAAAGCGTATATCTGTACAGAGATTGAAGCAGAGACTGGGAATTCTGTGGAATCTGTTTGGCTAAGAATACAAGGAGAGAACAATGGAAAGGACACCATTGTAGGCATTTACTACAGGCCACCTGGGCAAGATGAAGATATGGATGAACTCTTTATGTATCAAATAACCAAGTTCTCCAAAAAATATGACGTAGTGGTCATGGGAGATTTCAACTATCCAGACATTTGTTGGGAATCTCTCTCAAGTAAAACTAACAGGTCAAGCAAATGATTATCCTCTCTTGCTGACAACTTTATCTTCCAAAAGGTAGGGGAGAAAACAAGGGGATCTGCTACTTTGGATCTAATCCTTATAAACAGGGAGGAAATGGTTGAGGAGGTAAAAGTGGCTGGAACCCAGGAGGCAGCGATCATGCTATTATAGAATTTTGGATAACTAGAGGAGGAAGACATGTGAAGACACAAACTTCAAGGTTAGATTTCAGAAAGGCAGATTTTAAGTGACTCAGAAAGAGAATAGGAGGGATCCAATGGCTGGATGTCCTTAAGGACAAAAATGTCCAGGATGGATGGGAAATTTTTAAAAATGAGATTCTCAAAGCACAATCGTTAGCAATCCCGAAAAGTATGAAGAATGGGAAGCATTTAAGGAAACCAGGATGGATGAACACAGAACTTAAACACATGCTAAAAATAAAGAAAGAAATGTTTATCAAATGGAAAGAGGGAGGCATATCTAAAGAAGATTATAATGCAGTCTGCAAATCCTGCAGGGCACGTATCAGGTTAGCTAAAGCTGACAATGAATTAAGGCTTGCAAGAGATGTCAAAAGCAATAAAAAAGGATTTTGGGGGTATGTCAAAAGTAAAAGAAAAGTCAAAGATGCTATAGGATTTTTACAGGATGAAAATGGTGAAATGGTAAGAAAGGATGTTGAGAATGCCGAACTTTTTAATTCCTATTTTGCATCTGTTTTCTCTCAGAAAGAAAATGTAACATCAACTGATCTTCACTGTCCTATTAAAGGAATAGAAGAATCCAAGTTATCTGTTAACAGAGAGATTGTGAGGGAATATTTAGCTAACATAAATGAGTTCAAGTCTCCAGGTCCAGATGAATTACACCCCAGAGTACTAAAGGAGATCGTAGACGAAATTTTAGAACCACTCTCCATAATCTTTGAAAATTCTTGGAGAACAGGAGAAGTACCAGAAGACTGGAGAAGAGCAAATGTTGTTCCTATCTTCAAAAAGGGGAAGAAGGTGGACCCAGGGAACTATAGGCCGGTGAGTCTGACTTCTATATCCGGAAAGATCTTTGAACAAATTATTAAACAACATGGATGTAAGTACCTGGATAAGAATGAAGTGATTAACCAGAGTCAGCATGGTTTTGTAACTAACAAGTCATGTCAGACTAACTTAATTTCCTTCTATGACAGAATCACTGACTGGGTGGATCAGGGAAATGCTGTAGATATAGTATACCTTGACTTCAGCAAAGCATTTGACAAAGTATCTCACACCATCCTTATTGAAAAAATTACCAAGTATGGAATGGACAAGGCAACTGTTAGGTGGATTCATAACTGGCTTAGTGATCGGACTCAAAGAGTGGTCGTAAATGGCTTCACATCCAGTTGGATGAATGTCTCAAGTGGGGTACCACAGGGCTCTGTCCTGGGACCTGTATTGTTCAACATCTTTATCAATGATTTAGATGAAGGAATTGAGGGTAAACTGATTAAATTTGCTGATGACACAAAGCTAAGAGGGATAGCTAATACTAGAGAAGAGAGAGAGAGAGAGGATTTAAAAAGACCTAAATAAACTGGAGCAGTGGGCAGTAACTAACAGAATGGTTTTTAACAGGGAAAAATGCAAAGTACTACATCTGGGCAATAAAAATGAAAAAAGCATATACAAAATGGGAGGAATAGAGCTAAGCAACAGTACATGTGAAAAAGACTTAGGTATACTAATAGATCATAGACTGAAGATGAGTCAACAGTGTGATGCAGCAGCAAAAAAGGCAAATACAATTCTGGGATGTATTAACAGAAGCATACAGTCTAGATCACGTGAAGTCATTATCGGATTTTACTCCTCTTTGGTCAGACCTCATATGGAATACTGCGTCCAGTTTTGGGCACCACATTTTAAAAAAGACATCGACAAACTGGCGCAAGTTCAGAGAAGAGCGACCAGAATGGTGGCCGGTCTGCAAACCATGTCCTATGAGGAACGGTTACAGGATTTTGGAATGTTTAGCTTGCAAAAAAGAAGACTGAGAGGAGACTTAATAACTGTCTACAAATATCTCAAGGAATTTCACATTGTAGAAGGATCATCTTTATTCTCATTTGCACAAGAAAAGACTAGAAGCAATGGGATGAAACTGAATGGGAGGAGACACAGATTAGATATTAAAAAAACCTTTTTGACAGTTAGGGTGATCAATGAGTGGAACAGGCTGCCACGAGAGGTGGTGAGTTCCCCTTCAATGGACGTCTTCAAACAGAGGCTGGACAGATATCTGTCTGAGATGATTTAGTGAATCCTGCTTTGAGCAGGGGGTTGGACCAGATGACCCAGGAGGTCCCCTCCAACTCTACCATTCTATGATTCTATGATTCTATAAAGAGCCCCATAGCAGCTGCAAAGTTAGCGCTATGATGAACTTTCCTGAGGTAGAAGCCAGGGCACACCAGAGGATTCTCAGGTGGGACCGTCCAACACTGCCGAGAAGCAGTCCTGGCTAAGAAAAGTGTGTGGAAAGGTTCCCGGACACTCTATGGCAGCTTTTTTACTGTGGTGGAAACCCACGCAAACACGGGGAGAACATACAAAGTCCTTGCAGATGTTGTCCTTGCTGGGATTTGAACCCAGGATCCCAGCGCTGCAAGTCTTCAGTGCCAACCACTGATCCAATGTGCTGCTGTTCACCCTCTAATATCTAACAGGCTGGAAAACTTGCACCTGCTGCTGACGCGCCCCCTGGGCCATATTCTTTAGGGGAATACCCGGAGCCGGATCAGATGGGGGTTGTAGTCTTCCGAGTGGCTGTGACCCGGTCCGTGCCCAGGGTGTCAAGCTCAGAGTATGTGGCAGTCCTACAGATGTTATAAAGTTCTTAATGTCGACTACGCCACCCGTTGTATTGCGGTCACTACGGCCGCCGCTGCAGCAGGGTCCGCTGAGGCTGATGGTGTTGGTGCAGCTTTTGATGGTATAACCCCCAACGGGAGGGGTATGGCCTCAGGGGGTCAGGTGCAGAGGATGGGGGTTGTGGTGGTGCAGCATAGATGGTAATTAAAGACAGTCGGGTTGTGCAGTTTAGGGTATTTACTTACTGCTGATGTTCCGGTCACTCCAGCTTCAAGTGACCACCCGAGCCGTGCTGCGTCCACCAGGTCTTGGATTCAGCCAACCCCCAAGCAAGTCCGGAGCGTGACCCTGAGCCCTCCTTCCTGTCCTGTCTTCTGGCCGTCCCCACCAGGGATCCACCTAGGTCCAGCTCCCTCGGGCCTTCTGTTGGGAAACCCTTGGCCTTGGGTTCCCTGACCCTACTCGTGGTTTGCCTTCAGGGTGGATGTGGTGGGTGGCCGTGGCAGATCCTGCCCACGGCCTCCGGTCTCTGGCTGAGGTGTGCTTTAGCCCCCACCAGTTTGGGATCCGGTACCCTTTTGCCAACTCTTCACCCTGTGTTTGTATGTGGGTTCTTAGAGTTCCTTTTCGTTTCCCCCTCTGGGTCTCTCTTTCTTCTCCTCTGCTCTCCTCAGGTTACACTCTGACAGACTGACTCCTCACAGACTGACTGACTGACTGACCGACCCTGATCTTAGATGGTGCCCACCTTAAATACTCCCTCTATGTGTGAGCTCAGGTGACCAGCACCCAATGAGCTCCTATCTTTACCCAGGCTGCTCCCCCTATCTGCCCCTACACTACTGGGATGTACCACCCCCCTCCCACTCCAGCCAGGAACAGACTCGGTCGTACCTGCACATTTCTAAGTGGGAGTACCGTTGGTCTGTTCCCCGGAAATGGGATGTGTGTAGTGCATGCAGCTCTCTGGACTCAGTCCCACACTCCATCCTTACCCGGGAGTGGAATATCACACCTCTGGGTTGAGGTGCAATACCCCTGTAGCAGCCGAATCCTCAGGGTGCTACATTCCCCCCTGGTAAATCACAGCACGTCCTCGGGCTGTAAGATATAAAACATCCACAAACATACATTTTTTTTTTTTTTCATATAAACAACATAATAACAACATATAAAATATCATATATATATCAGCATCATCATAAAACTTTTCATATTAATAACATTCTCGTCGCCTCTGGCTCCTCCTCCGGTCACTGTGCAACGCGTGACCGGGTAAAGTGCGACAGTCTTTAGAACTCGTGGCTTTCCTATAAAACCAGTAGGGGCGCTTTAGGACGCGCAACTATTTACAAGGGAATATGGCCGCTCTCAGTCCTCGGCCAGGTATTAGGGAGGAATGACCGCTCTCAGTCCTCGGTCAGTGGGATTTAAGGGATAAACGGGTAAACAGTTCACACTTGCTGGTCCCAACGGGGACTATATTATCAGCAACAGTTTCTTTGGTACCCCTACGGGTAACTATATACAGCTTCTACTCTGCCGTACTCAACGACGACGTCCTCCTGCTCTTTCTTTGTGGTTACCTTTAGCTTCAGACCCGCCCGGGCACGTATGCTGGGCGAACAGGTCCTCACCCAGGTGCGGCACTCTTGGTCTTATGGGCGCGGTGGAAGTGGCGCCCGGGTTGCCCAAGCCTTGCGGCCAGGCCTGGGGCACCTGGAAAGTGAAGGGCACCGTAAGGACGGCGGCGCCCTGGGCTACTTGGCCCTGCGACCAGGCCGGGGGCTCCGCGGAGGTAGGGGGCGCTGTTGGTATTGCGGCGCCCGGGGGTACTAGGCCTTGCGACCAGGCTGGTGGTACTTCCTGCTTGGTCACGCTCGGGGTCGAGGCGTGTGACGTCACAGGGGTCGCGGCTGCGGCTTCCGGTTGAGGCCTAGTCTGTGGCGGTGACGTTGCGGTTACGGGCACGGCAGGGGGTACTTCGGGCTCTGCGACGGGGAGCTGGGGCAGGTACGCGGTTTCCCGGCTTGGGGTACAGACGTCCCCTTTACCTGCCTCCTTTCGTTCGGCTCCCTTCTCGGCGCCGTCTCCGGCCTTCAGTCCTCCTGCGCCATCCTCAGAGGCGGTCTGTCTCCTCGTCTCGGGTGGCGTGCTCCGCTGACGAGTCTCGGTCCGCTGGGCCATCTCTCGGCTCCACTCCGCCAACGTCTCTCGTTGCACCCGGGCCATCCTCCGTGCGAGGCCCTCCAGCGCAGTCTGCGCACACTCCCGATCTCGGGGGAGCTGTGCCAAGACCTCCACTAAGCCTAGTGGGGTCGTCGCTTCTAGCAGGCTCCTGACCAACGGGTCGGTGCTGCTCTGCTCTCCTTCTGCTGTTTCCAGCAGGCTCCTGGCCAGCGGGCCGGTGCTGCTCTGCTCTTCTCCCATCTCCGGGTAAGCTTCTTCTGGACTCAGCTCTAGGCTTCTTGTCTCCGGGTGCGCTCTCTCCAGACTGCTCCAAGCGACACCCATCTTTGTTCTCTTCTTCTCAGTCCTCCCACTTCGAGGGCGGTCCCGGAGCCACTTGGTGATTGTCAGCTCCAGGGGCAGTTCTTTCACGCTGACAGACACCTCTAGCATCACAGTCTCTGTTGGTGGGGGCGGTTTCCACTTTTGGCGCCATTTTCGGTCCTGGCCCACGATGGGAGGCGACCTCTTGCCACCCTCTGGCACGCCCATAATGGCGTCCGCTCTTCCAAGGCGGGAAACCTTTGGAAATGGCGGGAATCGTCTCCCAGTGGCGGGAAACTCTGCAGATGGCGGGAAAAAGCTGTTAATGGCGGACAACCGGCGGGAATCGATCTGTGATGGAGTCCGATGGCGGGGACCCTCCGGAACCGGCAGGAGACTTCTTTTTGAGGTAAACTTGTTCTTTTCTTCAGGCACGCAGTACCCGGGTGTTGCGGGCACGGTATCCTGCCGACTACGCCAAAGTTGACGCGCCCCCTGGGCCATATTCTTTAGGGGAATACCCGGAGCCGGATCAGATGGGGGTTGTAGTCTTCCGAGTGGCTGTGACCCGGTCCGTGCCCAGGGTGTCAAGCTCAGAGTATGTGGCAGTCCTACAGATGTTATAAAGTTCTTAATGTCGACTACGCCACCCGTTGTATTGCGGTCACTACGGCCGCCGCTGCAGCAGGGTCCGCTGAGGCTGATGGTGTTGGTGCAGCTTTTGATGGTATAACCCCCAACGGGAGGGGTATGGCCTCAGGGGGTCAGGTGCAGAGGATGGGGGTTGTGGTGGTGCAGCATAGATGGTAATTAAAGACAGAGTTGGGTTGTGCAGTTTAGGGTATTTACTTACTGCTGATGTTCCGGTCACTCCAGCTTCAAGTGACCACCCGAGCCGTGCTGCGTCCACCAGGTCTTGGATTCAGCCAACCCCCAAGCAAGTCCGGAGCGTGACCCTGAGCCCTCCTTCCTGTCCTGTCTTCTGGCCGTCCCCACCAGGGATCCACCTAGGTCCAGCTCCCTCGGGCCTTCTGTTGGGAAACCCTTGGCCTTGGGTTCCCTGACCCTACTCGTGGTTTGCCTTCAGGGTGGATGTGGTGGGTGGCCGTGGCAGATCCTGCCCACGGCCTCCGGTCTCTGGCTGAGGTGTGCTTTAGCCCCCACCAGTTTGGGATCCGGTACCCTTTTGCCAACTCTTCACCCTGTGTTTGTATGTGGGTTCTTAGAGTTCCTTTTCGTTTCCCCCTCTGGGTCTCTCTTTCTTCTCCTCTGCTCTCCTCAGGTTACACTCTGACAGACTGACTCCTCACAGACTGACTGACTGACTGACCGACCCTGATCTTAGATGGTGCCCACCTTAAATACTCCCTCTATGTGTGAGCTCAGGTGACCAGCACCCAATGAGCTCCTATCTTTACCCAGGCTGCTCCCCCTATCTGCCCCTACACTACCGGGATGTACCACCCCCCTCCCACTCCAGCCAGGAACAGACTCGGTCGTACCTGCACATTTCTAAGTGGGAGTACCGTTGGTCTGTTCCCCGGAAATGGGATGTGTGTAGTGCATGCAGCTCTCTGGACTCAGTCCCACACTCCATCCTTACCCGGGAGTGGAATATCACACCTCTGGGTTGAGGTGCAATACCCCTGTAGCAGCCGAATCCTCAGGGTGCTACACTGCCACTCTATCTTCAGCTCCTTTGTGAGAAAATGTATTTGAGCAGCCACTCAGTCTACCAAATAAAATTCCTGAGAAGGAAATTGGGGATGGCTTCGCTACTGGTACTGGGGGCAGTGCTAATACCATGGCGTCGTACCATAGTTTGCTGGAAATATTCCAGGCTGGTAGGAGGCAAGCAAATTCCCCCAGAAAAGTACCAGCAGTAATGTTCAGGGACCCGCGCTTGTAGAAGACGGAGACAACACCGGGAGAAATAGTGACAGCTGGGGACCGAGTATGGACACGAGGCATGAGGCATGTGGTTGTGAAAAACTTCCGCCTCCACGAGCCTAAAAGGCCACATTTCAAGTGCAAGCAGCTTTACAGGACTTCCTGTGAGAAATGACATGCACGCTAGATAGGATTTCCCTCTATGCCAGTATTTTCACCGAGCTAAATACAACTGTCAGCAAAAAAAGTTGTAGACTGCCTACGTACCGTCCCTGGCCACATTCACCTGTCCACGTGTTTGTGGTTAGGCGGTCCTTCCCAGTAAGTGCACTGTGGAGGGCACGGGTAATGTTGTGGGACCCGTGCTTGTGGAAGGCGGAGGCGATTCCGGGAAATATAGAGGCGGCTGGGGACTGAGTATGGACACCCGGCCGCCGCCGGCATGAGGTTGTGAAAAGCTTCTGCCTCCACGAGCCTAAAAGGCCATATTTCAAGTGCAAAAAGTTGCCCAGAAATCTGGCAGTTTAGTGTTGCGGCTTGTGGGTGGGTGGCTGGCTGGCTGCATACTTGCACTTGCATTCCAAGTAACAGAAAACTAAGCAGATGGTGGCCTCTATCATCATCATGTCCTCACCTCGGCACTATGAACTCTCCTGAAGGAGAAGCCAGGGCCCGCCGGAGGAGTCTCCGGTTCTCTGGTGGGCCCGTACAACCCTGCCGAAGAGCAGCCCTGGCTAAGAAAAGTGTGGGGGAAGGTTCCGGACACTCTATGGCTGCTTTTTTAATGTGGATCGGCCATGCTTATGCATGTTATTTCTCAAAACGCATTACAGATCAGGCCATTGTCCAACTCTGTACTCAAGAAATTAAATGCGCAAAGAAAGATGTGTGTGTGTGTGTCAAAGCACCACCGACAAGGGCGAGTTGATGTTGGACGGGCTGCCATTGCTTCTGCAAGAAGCTGCATTACAGGACTTCCTGTGAGAAATGACATGCAGGCTAGATAGGGTTTCCCTCTATGCCAGTCCTTTCACCAAGCTAAATACAACAGTCAGCAAAAAAAGTTGTGGACTGGCTCCGTACCGTCCCTGTCCACATTTATCCGTCCACGTGTTTGTGGTTAGGCGGTCCTTCCTAGTAAGTGCACTGGGGAGGGCACGGGTAATGTTGTGGGACCCGTGCTTGTGGAAGGCGGAGGCGATACAGGGAAATATAGTGGCGGCTGGGGACTGAGTATGGACACCCGGCTGCCGCCGGCATGAGGTTGTGAAAAGCTTCCGCCTCCACGAGCCTAAAAGGCCACATTTCAAGTGCAAGCAGCCGTCAAAAATTTGGCAGTATAGTATTGCAGCCTGTGGGTGGGTGGGTGGCTGGCTGCCTGCATACTTGCGCTTGCATTCCAAGGAATGGAGTAGGGACAACTGAACGCTGCAGTAGGACAAGGACGTGGATGGTGATTGTTTCAAGTCTGCAACGACAGGTGCATGGCGGGAGGCATCTTCGCATGCGCCAAGGATCACTTATGATGGGCACACTTTTAGGCAGTGACCTGGAAGTCAGAGATGCTTCCAGAGGTCTTCCCCATGCTGTTCCCTTGTCTTTTCAGCACTGTATGCATGTGTCTGATGATGTGTCACACACCACAAGGCCAGATAAGGTTGTAAAATGTTAAAATTACATTTCCTGGTGAATGCATTTGTCTTGGTTGAAAGCAATGCAAAAGTGCAAAAATGCATCAAAAATGCAACGTGTGAGCATAGCCCAAGGTGTGGAGGAGTATTTTTGGTTTTGGTTATTTATTTTGCCTTCTATACAAGTCATTACCCTGGAAAGGATGTTCCTTAACATATTTCCCAGGAAAATCCATTTTGGTTTAGTTTTTGTATGTTTTATTGTGAGTCCGTAAAAGTGGCATAATACTCTGACAACGTTGTTAACAGCAGTGACCTGTGAGTCAGAAATGCTTCCAGGGGTCTTCCCCATGCTGTTCCCATGTCATTTGAGCACTGTTCCCATCGATTTGGGCAATTTTAGGGCCCTCTACAGACCGCCGGGGGGAGCCGCCTGAAAAATGCTCGAGTTTCCCATAGACTTACATTGGGCTCGTTGCTCCGGTCGAGCACCCAAGTATTTCAATTTGCTTGACCCGAGCAACGAGTACCCGAGCATTTTAGTGCTCGCTTATCACTAATTATCATCTTGAAAAATGATGTAATCATCCCCAAACATCCTTTCAATTGATGGGATAAGAAAACTGTCCAAAATATCAATGTAAACTTGGGCATTTATTGAAGACTAGATGGTGGCCCTATTCTAACGCATCGGGTATTCTAGAATATGTATGCGGCTGACCGGGCGTGACTAATCAGCGAAGCAGTGTTTAAATGGGTTGTGCACTACTTTAAATTAACCCCCCAATGTATCCCCCCGGGGCCCCTCATGAATTTTGTAATTACGTCATGTTGTCAATACTGCTTGTGACAACATCGATGACCACGCACAGCCAGCACGTAATTCCCCCGGCTGCAGCCGGCTCTTGCTTCCGCTTACATCACGACTATTTGCGACTGCAGCCAGGGGTCTCCTGTTCCGCGTACCACGGTGAATGATGGGCTGTGGGCGAGGTTATCCCCCATCGTGTCACACCCAATCCTCAGTGGCGTATTTTCGCTTACGACCGACCCATTGGAAGACAGGAAGTGTAAATCGTGATAACGTGCAGTAAAGAAGTATCTGTTCAGCGCGCTGTGACTGACAGAACGTGTTCAGTAAACGTGACAGAAGTACATCACACTGTGACTGACCGTGTTCACTGAACGTGACAGAAGTACATCACACTCTGACTGACCGTGTTCACTGAACGTGACAGAAGTACATCACACTCTGACTGACCGTGTTCACTGAACGTGACAGAAGTACATCACACTCTGACTGACTGTGTTTAGTAAACGTGACTGAACTATGTCGCACTGTGACTGACAGAACGTATTCATTAAACGTGACAGAAGTACATCACACACTGTGACTGACAAAACATGTTCAGTACGTCATGGGCAGTTGGTGAGTCACATGACCACATAGGCGGAGTCAGCCCATCTTGTTCTGAAATCCCGTGTCGCTGATTGGCCGCGGCCGGACCAATCAGCGACGCGGGATTTCCTGGACGGACAGACAGACGGGATAAGCCGATTATATAGTAGATGTAATGACAGCCATCTCCCCAGTGCCTTTACCTGACAGGCAGCCCCATATCATCAATGACTGTGGAAATTTGCATGTTCTCTTCATGCAGTCATCTTTATAAATCTCATTGGAAAAGTTCCAGCATCATCACCTTGCCCATTGCAAATTTGCGATTCATCACTGAATATGACTTTCATCCAGTCATCCACAGTCCACGATTGCTTTTCCTTAGCCCATTGTAACCTTGTTTTTTTCTGTTTAGGTGTTAATGATGGCTTTTATTTAGCTTTTCTGTATGTAAATCTCATTTCCTTTAGGCGGTTTCTTACAGTACGGTCACAGACATTGACTCCAGTTTCCTCCCATTCATTCCTCATTTGTTCTGTTGTGCATTTCCTGTTTTGGAGACATATTGCTTTAAGTTTCCGGTGTTGACGCTTTGATGTCTTCCTTGGTCTACCAGTATGTTTGCCTTTAACAACCTTCCCATGTTGTTTGTATTTGGTACAGATTTTAGACACAGCTGACTGTGAACAACCAACATCTTTTGCAACATTGCGTGATGATTTACCTTCTTTTAAGAGTTTGATAATCCTCTCCTTGGTTTCAATTGACATCTCTCGTGTTGGAGCCATGATTCATGTCAGTCCACTTGGTGCAACAACTCTCCAAGGTGTGATCACTCCTTTTTAGATGCAGACTAGCTAGCAGACATAATTTGATGCAGGTGTTAGTTTTGGAAATTAAAATTTACAGGGTGATTCCATAATTTTTTCCTCAGAATTGAGTGATTCCATAATTTTTTCCCTCTGCTTGGTCTGAAAAAAATTACCCTTACTGAGTACCACATTTTTATCTTGATTTCTTTTAGTGTTTCTAAAAGCCATAAAGTTGCCATTTGAAATGACTTTAGTTTTGTGCCAAGTCTGTGATCTGCTTTTTTTCAGCAACATTAAACAACTGAATGAACATTCTCCGAGCCCGGTGATTCCATAATTTTTGCCAGGGGTTGTATACGTATGGCTGACAGAAAACGCTTGCCAGGTCTGGTCCTGAATGTGAGTGACTGTGTGGTTGTCTACCAGGAATATAAGGTTGAAAGTTCCCTCTTGGAAGCTGGGACCCAGGTTTATTGGTCCCTATAAAATGACCAAATTCATTAACCCAGCAGCGTTTCATCTTGAACTTCCTTGGGCCCTTAAAGTCCACAACATGTTCCAAAGGTCCTTACTTAAAAAATATGTGGAACCTCTTGATCCCTCGCCTCTACCACCGCCCCCAATAATGGTTCATGGTAATCTAGAGTTCCAGATTTCAAGGATTGTAAATTATTGTCTCCAACATCGTTCTCTACAATACACTGCACTGGAAAGGCTATGGTCCAGAGGAGAGGATGTGGGTTTCAGCGTCAGAGGTGAACGCTCCCAGATTGGTTCGCTCATTTCAAACCTCTTTTCCTGAGAAACCCAGTCCTGAGTGTCCGGAGGTCACTCGTAGAGGGGGGTACTGTCATGTTTGTGTCAGAGGTGACAGACAGTCGCCCTGCAGTTGGTTGCAGGAGATCTCTACGTTTGGCATTACAGACATCTTCTTAGAGGCTTGTTATATCTAGGACCCAGCGGCTCCCTCCCTCTGGCTAATTAGCTCCCTGGCCTGAGTGTATAAATACCTGGTGTGTCTGAGACGGAGGTGCCGGCGATGTTCATTACTACTTGTGAGGTTTTAGCAAGAGCAGTGCTTCATCTCCTCTGGAGCTTGAGGCCGTTTGCGCATTTTGCTGGAGTCGTCTGAAGCTAAGCAATCCCCCCTGTCTGTCTACCCTTGTTGTCTATAGAGTTTAGTGGAGATCGACTAGTGCTCATTTCCTCCCTTCCCTAGCCTTAGCCATACGCCAGGGAAAGTCAAGGCAAGGCATGCGTGCGGCAATTGGTGAAGAGCCAATATAGGGATGGTAGTTGAGACAAGGTGACACTAGACCAGACTAGGAGGTCTCCACTCCCCCCTTTCCCTAGTGTCTGGGTTCCCTTTCCCTCTTCCCTCTGTGTTGCACTAAGTCTTTCCCACACCCTGCATAACATATGCCTCCATCCTGGTCCTCATCTTGGAGTAATACCCCATCATGGTCCTCATTTTCGAATAATGTCCCCATTCCGTTCCTCATCTTGTAGTTATGTCCCCATCCAGGTCCCCATATTATAGGTATGTCCCCATCCATGTCCCCATATTGTAGTTATGTCCCCATCCTGGTCCTCATCTTGTAGTAATGCCCCATCCTGCTCCTCATCTTGTAGTAATGTCTCCATCCTGGTCCTCTTCTTGTAGTAATGCCCCCCCATCCAGGTCCCCATATTGTAGATATGTCCCCATCCAGGTCCCCATATTGTAGATATGTCCCCATCCAGGTCCCCATATTGTAGTTATGTCCCCCATCCAAGTCCCCATATTGTACTTATATCCCCATCCTGGTCCTCATCTTGGAGTAATGGCCCATCCCAGTCCTCATCTTGAAGTTATGTCCCCATCTAGGTCCCCATATTATAGGTATGTCCCCATATTGTAGTTATGTCCCCATCCTGGTCCTCATTTTGTAGTAATGCCCCATCCTGCTCCTCATCTTGTAGTAATGTCTCCATCCTGGTCCTCTTCTTGTAGTAATGCCCCCCATCCTGGTCCTCTTCTTGTAGTAATGCCCCCCATCTTGGTCCTCTTCTTGATGTAATGTCCCGCATCCTGGTCCTCATCTTGGAGTAATGCCCCATCATGGTCCTCATCTTGGAGTAATGTCCCCTATTCTGGTCCCCATTGTAGATATGTCCCCGTGCAGGTCCCCATATTGTAAATATGTCTCCATCCAGGTCCCCATATTGTAGATATGTCCTCATCCAGGTCCACATATTGTAGATAGTCCCAATCCAGGTCCCTATATTGTAGATATGTCTCCATCCAGGTCCTCATATTGTAGTTAGGTCCCCATATTGTAGATTTGTCCCCATCCAGGTTCCCATATTGTAGATATGTCCCCATCCAGGTCCCCATATTGTAGATATGTCCCCATCCAGGTGCCCATATTTTAGTTAGGTCCCCATATTGTAGATATGTCTCATATTGTGCCATTCTTTACATACACATAAAAAAGAAAATAAAAAGATTCTTCTCACCTACCCTCCGTTCCATTGGGGCCTTTCTGCACATGCAGGCTGCAGGCAGTGCACACCCCTTGAAGATCTCGGCCAGGTCCAGGAGCCTCCGACAGCAGCGCTTTATTTCAATTGAATGTGCGTCCTTGGAGACCAGCTCTCTGAACAGCATTACCAATGTCAGCCGCGGGCCAATCAAAGACTAGCAGCTGATATCTGCACATGGCAGTGACATCATACGCTGCTGCGCCAGGATGCCAATGTCAGCTGCTGGCCTCTGATTGGCCGTCAGCTGGTATTGGTATTGCTGTGCAGAGAGTCGGTCTCTGCACGGCAATACATTTCCATTCAATGTGCGTCCAAGGACGCACATTCAATTGAAATAAAACGCTGCTGTTGGCGGCTCCTGGACCGGGCCGGAATTGTCAAGGGGTCTATGGTGCCTGCAGGCTGCAAAAAACAGCTTCAGGGGCCTCATGTTGGAAGCCTAGGGAGTAGAAATGTGTAAATTCGACCCAATCAGAGTACAGTGGGTACGGAAAGTATTCAGACCCCTTTAAATTTTTCACTCTTTGTTTCATTGCAGCCATTTGGTAAATTCTAAAAAGTATTTTTTTTTCTCATAAAAGTACACTCTGCACCCCATCTTGACTGAAAAAAAACAGAAATGTAGAAATTTTTGCAAATTTATTAAAAAAGAAAAACTGAAATATCACATGGTCATAAGTATTCAGACCCTTTGCTCAGACACTCATATTTAAGTCACATGCTGTCCATTTCCTTGTGATCCTCCTTGGGATGGTTCTACTCCTTCATTGGAGTCCAGCTGTGTTTAATTAAACTGATAGGACTTGATTTGGAAAGGCACACACCTGTCTATATAAGACCTCACAGCTCACAGTGCATGTCAGACCACATGAGAATCATGAGCTCAAAGGACCTGCCCAAGGAGCTCAGAGACAGAATTGGGCAAAGGCACAGATCTGGCCAAGATTATAAAAGAATTTCTGCATTATTCAAAGTTACTAAGAGCACAGTGGCCTCCATAATCCTTAAATGGAAGATGTTTGGGACCACTAGAAGTCTTCCTAGACATGGCCATCCAGCCAAACTGAGCAATTGTGGGAGAAGAGCCTTGGTGAGAGAGGAAAAGAAGAACCCCAAGATCACTGTGACTGAGCTCCAGAGATGCAGTAGGGAGATGGGAGAAAGTTCCACAAAGTCAACTATCACTGCAGCCCTCCACCAGTCGGGCGTTTATGGCAGAGTGGCCAGACGGAAGTCTCTCCTCAGTGCAAGACATATGAAAGCCCACATAGAGTTTGCTCAAAAACACATGAAGGACTCCCAGACTATAAGAAATAAGATTCTCTGGTCTGATGAGATGAAGATAGAACTTTTTGGTGATAATTCTAAGCGGTATGTGTGGAGAAAACCAGGCATTGCTCATCACCTCCCCAATACAATCCCAACAGTGAAACATGGTGGTGGCAGCATCATGCTATGGGGGTGTTTATCAGCTGCAGGGACAGGACGACTGGTTGCAATTGAAGGAAACATTAATGCGGCCAAGTACAGAGATATCCTGGATGAAAACCTCTTCCAGAGTGCTCTGGACCTCAGACTTGGCCGAAGGTTCACCTTTCAACAAGACAATGACCCTGAGCACACAGCTAAAATAAGAAAGGAGTAGCTTCAGAACAACTCTGTGACCATTCTTGACAGAGCCCTGACCTAAACCCAATTGAGCATTTCTGGAGAGACCTGAAAATGGCTGTCCACGAACATTCACCATCCAACCTGACAGAACTGGAGAGAATCTGCAAGGAAGAATGGCAGAGGATCCCAAAATCCAGGTGTGAAAAACTTGTTGCATCATTCCCAAGAAGACTCATGGCTGTACTAGCTCAAAAGGGTGCTTCTACTCAATACTGAGCAAAGGGTCTGAATACTTATGACCATGTGATATTTCAGTTTTTCTTTTTTAATAAATTTGTACAAATTTCTACATTTCTGTTTTTATCAGTCAAGATGCAATGCAGAGTGTACTTTAATGAGAAAAAAATGAACTTTTTAGACTTTACCAAATGGCTGCAATGAAACAAAGAGTGAAAAATTTAAAGGGGTCTGAATACTTTCTGTACCCACCGTATATCCTCTTGAAACAAATGGATTGAGCATCAAACTTGTCCAGCGCTGACAGCCTGCATGACACAGGGATGGTGCTGCATTCCTGTGCCATACAGGCGATCAGAGAAAAAAAAGTGAAAGTCCCATAGTGGGACAAAGTAATAAAGTATAAAAACTATCAGAAAGTGAAAAAAAAAATAAAAAAAAAATTGTAAAAATATATAAAAAAATAAGTAAATAAATAAATAATCCACCAAAAATAAAAATATAATGTACCCATCAATAAATATTATTATAAAAAAAACAAAAATAAAACAATAAAAGTACACATATTTGGTATCGCCGCGTCCGGAACAACCTGTCCTATAAAAATGTCCAACTAGTTAACCCCTTCAGTGAACACGGTAAAAAAAAAAAAAACGAAGCAGAAAACAATGCTTTATCACCATACCACCAAACAAAAAATGGAATAACACGCGATCAAAAAGACAAATATAAATAAAAATGGTACTGCTGAAAACGTCATCTCGTCCCGCAAAAAACAAGCCGCCATACAGCTCCATCAGCTGAAAAATAAAAAAGTTATAGCTCTCAGAATAAAGCTATGCTAAAAAATATTTTTTTCTATAAAATTGCTTTTATTATGTAAAAGTGCAAAACATAGAAATACGATATAAATGTGGTACCGCTGTAAATGTACTGACCCGAAGAATAAAGCTGCCTTATCAATTTTACCACACGCGGAACAGAATAAAAAAAAAACAAAAAAAACAATAGAAAGCGATCAAAAAATGTCACGTGCCTGAAAATGGCACCAATAACAACGTCAACTCATCCCGCAAAAAAAAAAGCCATCAAATGACTGTCTGCCAAAATCTGGAAAAATTATAGCTCTCAAAATATGGCGATTCAAAAACTAGATTTTACAAAAAATGCGTCTTTTAGTGTGTGACAGCTGTCAGTCATAAAAACCCCATATGATTCTGGTATCGCTGTAGTCTCACCGACCCGAAGAATAAGGTCGTCTAATCACTTTTACCGCTTGAGGAACGGCGTAAAAAATAAACTCTCAGGTTAGGGTTGTGCTAGGGTTAGGGTTGTGCTACGGTTATGGTTGTGTTAGGGTTAGGGCTGGGGTTGGGGTTAGGGTTGGGGTTAGGGTTGTGATGGGGTTGGGATTTTTTCAAAAGTAAGAAAAAAAAGATGACGATATGGCGACTAGTGTTGAGTGCAAGTGCTCGCTACTTGAGTTTGCATCGGGTGTTCTGGTATGCATTGAGTATCGTGGGTATTTGAGTGACATGCTCGAGTCTCCGCCCCATATGCTTCATGGCCCAAAAAACTTTGCGAGGATTGCCTGCCATGCACGAGCGATCCCCGCTGTTTTTTTTTGGGTGTCTAATAACCGTGAAACATCCGGGCGGGGACTTGAGCATGTCACTCGAGCACACGCAGTACATGGTGCATACCTGAGTACCTAATGCAAACTCAAGTAGCGAGCACTTGCGCTCAAGACTAATGACAACTTATTCAATATGATGACCTAATGTTATCAAATTCTGTGTCGTACCTCTGGGTTCAAAATGTTCACTATACACCTTAATAAAATCCTTGAGGGGTATAGTTTCCAAAATGGGGTCACTTGTGGGGGAGCTCCACTGTTTAGGCACATCAGGGGCTCTCCAAACGCGACATGGTGTCCGCTAACAAATTGAATGGAAAATCGGCTCAAATTGTTAGCGGACGCCATGTTGCGTTTGGAGATCCCCTGCGTGCCTAAACTTTGGAGCTCCCCCACAAGTGACCCCATTTAGGAAACTAGACCACCCAAGGCACCTATCTAGATGCATAGTGAGCACTTGGAACCCTCAGGTGCTTCACAAATTGATTCGTAAAAATGGAAAAGTATTTTTTTTCCACTTTTTCATTTTTACGAATCAATTTTTGAAGCACCTGGGGGTTCCAACTGCTCACTATGCAGTTAGATAGGTGCCTTGGGTGGTCTAGTTTCCAAAATGGGGTCACTTGTGGGGGAACTCCAATGTTTGGGCACACAGGGGCTCTCCAAACGCAACATGGCGTCCGCTAATTATTCAAGCAAATTTTACAATCAAAAAGTCAAATGGCGCTCCTTCCCTTCCGAGCCCTGCCGTGCGCCCAAACAGTGTTTTTTCCCCACATATGGGGTATCTGCGTGCCCAGGGGAAATTGCACAACAAATTTTGGGGTCCATTTTTTCTTGTTACCCCTGTGAAAATAAAAAAAATTGGGTCTAAAGTAACATTTTTGTGAAAAAAGTTAAATGTTCATTTTTTTCTTCCACATTCCAAAAATTCCTGTGAAGCACCTGAAGGGTTAATAAACTTATTGAATGTGGTTTTGAGCACCTTGAGGGGTGCAGTTTTTAGAATGGTGTCACTTTTGGGTATTTTCTGTCATAAAGACCTCTGAAAGTGACTTCAAATGTGATGTGGTCCCTAAAAAAATGGTTTTGTAAATTTTGCTGGAAAAATGAGAAATCGCTGGTCAACTTTTAACCCTTATAGCTCCCTAACAAAAAAAAATTTTGGTTCCAAAATTGTGCTGATGTAAAGTAGATATGTGGGAAATGTTATTTATTAACTCTTTTGTGTGACATATCTCTCTGATTTAAGGGCATAAAAATTCAAATTTTGAAAATTGCAAAATTTTCTAAATTTTCACCAAATTTCCATTTTTTTTCACAAATAAACGCAAGTGATATCGAAGAAATTTTACCACAATCATGAAGTACAATATGTCACGAAAAAACATTCTCAGAATCAGGGGGATCCGTTGAAGCGTTCCAGAGTAATTACCTCATAAAGTGACAGTGGTCAGAATTGTAAAAATTGGCCTGGTCATTAACGTGCAAACCACCCTCGGGGGTTAAGGGGTTAAAACAATTTAAAAAAAGTTCAAATCACTCCTTTTTTCCCCATTTAAAATAAAACAATAAAAAAAAATATGTATACACATATTTGGTATCACTGCATTCAGAAATGTCCGATCTATCAAAATGTAAAACAATTAATCCGATCACTAAATGAGGTAACGAGAAAAAAATAAAAATTCCAGAATTACGTTTTTTTGGTCGCTGCAACATTACAATAAAATGTAATAACAGGCAATCAAATCATCGTACCTATCCCAAAATGGTATCAATAAAAACGTCAGCTCAGCACGCAAAAAATAAGCCATCAAGTGGCCCCTGAAATGGAAACGCTACGGGTCTCGGAAAATTGCGCCATTTTTTTTTCTTACAAACTTGGGATTTTTTTATACTACTTAAAAAAAAAGAACCTATACATGTTTGGTATCTGCGAACTCATAATGACCCAGAGGATTATAATGGACGGTCAGTTTTAGCATTTAGTGAACATGGTAAATAAAAAACCTAAAAAACAATCGTGTAGTTGTACTTTTTTTTGCAATTTCACCCCACTTGGAATTTTTTTCCTGTTTTACAGTACACGATATGGTAAAACCAATGATGTCTTTCAAAATTTCAACTCGTCCCGCAAAAAACAAGCCCTCACATGGCCATTTTAACAGATAAATAAATAAGTTCTGGCTCTTGGAAGAAGGGGAGCAAAAAACGAAAACGCAAAAATGGAAAATCACAAGGTCATGAAGGGGTTAAAATGTCTGATCTTCTTCCCAAGTATCACCTGTGAGGGGAAACTCATATAGTCCATGCACAGAAAGTAGTCGGTTGGCAGGTTTGAACGTCTTTTCTCCAATGTGTATGGGGGCAAGGAGAGACAGAATTCCATTTTTTTTGTAGAACTTTTATTAATCTACAGATAAGCATATAATTTCAGGCTGGATTTGGGGGTGCTGATTATGGTCAAGTGGTTTTATTGAATCCTCTTCTCATATCAAAGGAAATTCACACGCCAACGCCATACATTCAGCAGTTTTCCCTTAACGTACGTCTCCTTCATTATAACATGCGTGAGATTTGCTGCCTGCCATGATGTACCTTGTTTAGCACTCCCTTTATACCAGAAGAGGGGGCTACAAAAAGCTTCTCTCACTTTCGAAGACCCAACATGACTTTGATTTAAATGAAAACTACTTCATCATACCGGGGCGGCACTGCAGGGGAATCGAACACTCGCTGCCACAACAGTAATGCCTCCACAATTTACCGCTGATCACTGGTGACATACCTTTTAACAAAAACATATTTTTTAAGAAGACAGCCCATTAAATGCTTTGAAAAAATGTGGCCCAGCAAAAAAAAAATATACAGTTTGACTGGACAAAATATATAACATGAAGCAATATTATGAAGTGATTGCATATAGCTGCACTGAGCCATTACTTAAAGTGCATTTCCATTTTTATTTCAAGAATCAATAGTACACAAGAAAGAAAGCTACTTTGTAATTTATCTTATCAGAGAAATCTGCTTCTTTCTCCTCAATTGATCTGTCACTCTCAATTCATGGGTAACAGCTGTATTCAGTGAAGACTGATTTCCTCATTACTGAGATAGGAGATGACAGTTGGTGCTTAAAGTATTCTATGGAGAGGGGAGGAGCTAGAGGCAGACACAGACATTCTGCTGAAAGTTCTCCTGAAGTCAGTTACATTTCTCCACAGAACTTTATGAGCACCAACTGTCATCTCCTATCTCAGTAATGGGAAAATCTGTATTTTCTGAAAACAGATTTACCCGTGAATTGAGAATATTGAGGATGAGAGATCAGTCTAGGAGGAGAAAGAAGCTGATTATTTTGATAGGATTTATTGCAAAGTTTATTATTTATTGCAAAGTTTCTTTTTTTCTGAAAAAATCCAAAATACATAAAATGATTGAGATCTGTGTCCTTTTTTATTTTCAACGCAGACTATTTGTGAATGAATTGTCTGAATGTGCCAAGCTGTTGTAACTAAGAAAAGATCAATTAGAGGACCCCAGTGACAACCACAGAACAGATGTCTGACAGTTGATCAGCTTTCTAACGCTATGTAAAGCCAGCCATAATAACCTGAAGTAGCCTATTCATACTAAACAGTGTAATCCTTGAGCTCACCCGCTTGGCTTGCAGAAGACTGACACTTGGGAAGCTGTCCTGATCTTCTCCCCCTTCACCGCATTGTCTCATTGTTAAACTGCTGAGTGAGCGCAGCGCTGGTCCTCTATAAATAAAACCTCCGGTAATAAATAGCAGGGTTCTCCCTTTAGATTTCACAGCATGTTTTCTACTTGAATTGACTGCAATATTTCTCCAGGTTTACAACTTTAAACCTTTAAGTTTCCTTTGCTTTGTTTGACAACCCAAAACCTTCTCTTATTTTAAACTGTTCTGTTCTGAGGTTACGTAAGAGCAGTTATGACTTCTTATAGAGTCCATTACACATTTTTGCTCTTCTATAGATAATGTGCTCCATATGTCAAATCCATAAACTTGTTATCTCTACAGAGCCACATTTTACTTTCTGGATCTGTTTTGCTTGGTTCCTTGTCAGTTGTGTTATGTAGGACCCAAGATCTTCTCCAGAAATAAGCACATATTGTATATTTAGGATTGTTATGTCTATGGATCTTACTAGTAACTTAAATATTATATAAAGTTATCTAAATATGACTTACATATACAATACTGTGATTTGTATGAATCTACTGTGATAAATAAGGCCTCATTCAAACGTCCAATTGTTTCACGTACGAGAAAATCGGACCGATTATTCTGATCAGACTCTGATCAGAGTGTGGTACGAGAGTCATCCGATTTTCTCCTACATAGAGAAAAAAAAATTGTCCACCTCATTCATTCTGACAGTCAGTGAAAATTGGACCACACTCAGCTGTCATCCTAGTCTGATTGTTTCACTGTCCCATTGACTTGCATTGTTGATTTTGATCTGACCACCCGATCAAAAGCGGACATGTCTCCAATATTTTCAGTGGACAGCTCGGTCCTAGGAAAAAATCAAACATGTGAATCGCCCCGTAGCCTCTCACAGGTATGAGTGCTATCCGGGAAAATCATGAGTTTCACTCGTACAGTACAGACCAAAAGTTTGGACACACCTTCCCATTTAAAGATTTTTCTGTATTTTCATGACTATGAAAATTGTACATTCACTCTGAAGGCATCAAAACTATGAATTAACACATGTGGAATTATATACTTAACAAAAAAGTGTGAAACAACTGAAAATATGTCTTATATTCTAGGTTCTTCAAAGTAGCCACCTTTTGCTTTGATGACTGCTTTGCACACTCTTGGCATTCTCTTGATGAGCTTCAAGAGTTAGTCACCGGAAATGGTCTTCCAACAATCTTAAAGGAGTTCCCAGAGTTGCTTAGCACTTGTTGGCCCTTTAGCCTTCACTCTGCGGTCCAGCTCACCCCAAACCATCTCGATTGGGTTCAGGTCTGGTGACCGTGGAGGCCAGGTCATCTGGCGTAGCACCCCATCACTCTCCTTCTTGGTCAAATAGCCCTTACACAGCCTGGAGGTGTGTTTGGGGTCATTGTCCTGTTGAAAAATAAATGATGGTCCAACTAAACGCAAACCGGATGGAATAGCATGCCGCTGCAAGATGCTGTGGTAGCCATGCTGGTTCAGTATGCCTTCAATTTTGAATAAATCCCCAACAGTGTCACCAGCAAAGCACCATCACACCTCCTCCTCCATGCTTCACGGTGGGAACCAGGCATGTAGAGTCCGTCCGTTCACCTTTTCTGCATCGCACAAAGACACGGTGGTTGGAACCAAAGATCTCAAATTTGGACTCATCAGAGCAAAGCACAGATTTCCACTGGCCTAATGTCCATTCCTTGTGTTCTTTAGCCCAAACAAGTCTCTTCTGCTTGTTGCCTGTCCTTAGCAGTGGTTTCCTAGCAGCTATTTTACCATGAAGGCCTGCTGCACAAAGTCTCCTCTTAATAGTTGTTGAAGAGATGTGTCTGCTGCTAGAACTCTGTGTGGCATTGACCTGGTCTCTAATCTGAGCTGCTGTTAACCTTTCTGAGGCTGGTGACTCGGATAAACTTATCCTCAGAAGCAGAGGTGATTCTTGGTCTTCCTTTCCTGGGGCGGTCCTCATGTGAGCCAGTTTCTTTGTAGTGCTTGATGGTTTTTGCAACTGCACTTGGGGACACTTTCAAAGTTTTCCCAATTTTTCGCACTGACTGACCTTGATTTCTTAAAGTAATGATGGTCACTTGTTTTTCTTTACTTAGCTGCTTTTTTCTTGCCATAATACAAATTCTAACAGTCTATTCAGTAGGACTATCAGCTGTGTATCCACCAGACTTCTGCACAACACAACTGATGGTCCCAACCCCATTTATAAGGCAAGAAATCCCTCTTATTAAACCTGACAGGGCACACCTGTGAAGTGAAAACCATTTCCGGTGACTACTAGTGTTGAGCGAGCACTAAAATGCTCGGGTGCTCGAAGCTCGGGCCGAGCTCACTGTGATACTCGGGTGCTCGACCCGAGCAACGAGCCCAATGTTAGTCTATGGGAGACCCGAACATTTTTGCGGCGGCTCCCCCGGCAGTCTGTAGAAAGCCTAAAAAGTGCCCAAAACGATAGTGACAGTGCTCAAATGACATGGGGACAGCATGGGGATCGCCCCTGGAAGCATTTCTGACCCCCAGGTCACTGCTGTCAACAACGTGGTCAGAGGTATTAAGCCACTTTTACAGGCTCACAATAAAAAGTTCAAAAACGAAAGTGAAAGTGCTTTCCTGTGAAATATGTTAACCCCTTAACGACCATGGGTCTTTCTGTTTTTGTGTTTTCCTTTTTTGCTCCGCTTCTTCCCAGAGCTAGAACTTTTTTAATTTTCGTTCAATATGGCCATGGGAGGGCTTATTTTTTGTGGGACGAGTTGTACTTTTAAACACCATCACTGGTTTTACCATATCGTGTGCTGGAAAATGGGAAAAAAATTCCAAGTGCAGTGAAACTGCAAAAAAAATGCAATTCCACAGTTGTTTTTTGGGTCCTTTTTTTACCACGTTCACAGATTGCTAAAACTGACCTGCCATCATTATTTTCCAGGTCGTTACGAGTTCATAGACACCAAACATGTATAGGTTCTTTTTTATTTAAGTGGTGAAAAAAAAATCCAAAGCTTGCTAAAAAAAACAAAAAAAATGACGCCATTTTCCGAGACCCTTAGCTTCTCCATTTTTTGGGATCTGGGGCCAGGTGAGGGCTTATTTTTTGCGTGCCGGGCTGACGTTTTTATTGATACAATTTTGGGGTAGATCCGATGTTTTGATCGCCCGTTATTGCATTTTATTGCAAAGTTGTAGCGACCAAAAAAACTTAATTCTGGCGTTTAAAATTTTTTCTCGTTACGCCGTTTACTAATTGCATTAATTCTTCTTTTATATTGATAGATCGGGCGATTCTGCACGCGGCGATACCAAATATGTGTATGTGTTTTTTTTTTATATATATATATTTTATTTTGAATGGGGCGAAAGGGGGGTGACTTAAACTTTTATATATTTTTTATTTTTTTTATTTTTTTAAAAACTTTTTTTTTACACTTTCTGCTTTCTTCTATAGTCTCCAGAGGAGACTAGAAGCAGCAGTTGTCTGATTGCTTCTACTGCATACAAGCGATGAGCAGATCGCTTGTATGCAGGAGAAATGCTCACTTGCTATGAGCGCTGACCACTAGGTGGCGCTCATAGCAATTGAGACATGACAACCACAGGCGTCTGCTGCAGACCCTGAGTTGTCATGCCCACCCATTGGTGACCCGCGATCACGTGACGGGGTCACTGATGGGCGGAGCTTAGGACTCCCGGAAGTGCGAGTTAAATGCCACTGTCAGAGATTTAACATGTTAACAGCCGCGGGTGGATTGCGATTCCAATAATCAGCTGACATGTGCTCGCTTCAGTGAGGGCTCACCGCCGGAGCCCCCGCTGAACCGGCCTTCCCGACCTGGTGCGTACTATTACTGACCAGGTCGGAAAGGGGTTAAGGAACATCCTTTCCAGGGTAAAGACTTGTGTATAAGGTAAAATAAATAACCAAAAACAAAAATACTCCGCCACACCTTGGGCTATGTTCACAAGTAGCATTTTTTATGCGTTTTTGCACGTTTGTATTGCTTTCAACCGTGACAAATGCATTCACCGGGAAATGTCATTTTAACATTTTACAACCTTATCTGGCCATGTGCTGTGTGACACATGCATACAGTGCTAAAAAGACATGGGAACAGCATGGGGAAGACCCCTGGAAGCATCTCTGACACCCAGTTCACTGCCTAAAAGTGTGCCCATCAGAAGTGATCCTTGCCGCATCAGAAGAGGCAGACTTGCAACTATCCCCGTGCAAGTCCTTGTCCCAGGGCAGTGTTCAATTGTACCTCCCCCATAACTTGCAATACAAGTGCAAGTATGCAGCCTGCCACCCACCCACCCCCAGGCTGCAATACCATACTGCTAGCTTGCTTGCACTTGAAATTGGGCCTTTTAGGCATGTGGAGGTGGAATCTGGCCACCACGTCATGGCTGCGTCGGTAGCCTGGTATTCATACTCAGTCCCAAGCCGCCCGGCGGCCGGGTGTCCACGCTTGGTCCCCAGCAGGGGGCGGCCGGGTGTCCATACTCAGTCCCCAGCTGCCCCGCGGCCGGGTGCCCACACACAGTCCCCAGCCGCGTGGGGGTGGCCGGGTGTCCATAAACGGTCCCCAGCCGCCCCTATTTGTCCCGGTGCGCCTTATACAGAAGCGCGTATACCAAAACATTACCTGTGCCCTCCCCAGTGCATTTAGTGGGAAGGACAGCCTAACCACAAACACGTGGACGCCTTCACACTGGGTTAATATTGTGGAAACCGGGACACAGTTGGACACTGGGATGCAACACGTCCTCCAGACATAGAGGATTGCGGGTCCTGGGTCAATCAGGCTTCAACACAAAGTTCAGAAAGTAGACAGCAGCAGTGGTCGGCCTCCTACACAACGAGTAAATTATTCATGATCATGAGGCCATCCACCTCCTTAGCTTTCTGTTCCTTGGAATGCAAGCGCATGTATGTAGTAACAGCTAGGCCTGAGGTGGTCAGCGTTTTGGCGCATATTCTACCTCCTTCGAGGATTGCTGGATGTTTTCCTGCTACTATCCCAGTTCTATGACTCCCGTTAAAACAAAGCTTCAGGTGATGAATGATGGATGAGGTGGTGGCAAAGGAGAAAGAGCAGGAGGAACAGGGACAATTCACATCAATATCAGGCCAGCCAACCACACATGTCTTGTAGGATATGTTTCTGTACCAAAAGGAGCGGTTCAGCTACACAGTTATAAGGCATACAGTGAATGCAATGCCTACCAAAAATTTCTAGCCACTCCAATGCCCCTTGGAAGTGACATGGAGGTCAGAGGGCCTTAACTAAACCGTTTTTTCCATTTATAGCAACTGGGTCTCCTGTACACTGTTGGCCTAAGCAGGGAATGGAAGGCTTTCCAAAAATTATTAGGCACTGCAATGCCCCTTGAAACAGACGTAGATTACAGCTTATTAAAAACCTTCTACCCATTATTGGGGAGTGGGTCTCCCTTAGTGTTCGCCTATGCATTGAAAAGCAAAAGCTGACAAAAATTAGGAGGAAATGCAATGCCCGTTGCAAGAGTCGTGGAGGTTAGAGGTAATTAAAAACAACATGTCAATGCCCCTTGGAAGAGCTGTGGAGTTCAGAGTGGTTTAACAAGACGGTTTTAATGCCCCTTAGAAGAGACGTGGAGTTCAGAGTGGTTTAACAAGACAGTTTTAATGCCCCTTGGAAGAGATGTGGAGGTCACAGTAGCTTAACAAGATGGTTTTAATGCCCCTTGGAAGAGACGTGGAGTTCAGAGTGGTTTAACAAGACAGTTTTAATGCCCCTTGGAAGAGTGGTGGAGGTTACAGTGGAATAAAAATACAATATCAATGCCCCGTGGAAGAGACGTGGAGGTCACAGTAGCTTAACAAGACGGTTTTAATGCCCCTTGGAAGAGTGGTGGAGGTCGCAGTGGAATAAAAAGACAATATCAATGCCCCTTGGAAGAGTGGTGGAGGTTACAGTGGAATAAAAAGACAATATCAATGCCCTGTGGAAGAGACGTGGAGGTCACAGTAGCTTAACAAGACGCTTTTAATGCCCCTTGGAAGAGTGGTGGAGGTCGCAGTGGAATAAAAAGACAATATTAACGCCCATTGGAAGAGACGTGGAGGTCACAGTAGCTTAACAAGACGATTTTAATGCCCCTTACAAGAGCCATGCAGTACAGCATATTAAAAACATTATTCCCATTATTGGGGAGTGGGTCTCCCATAGTCTTTGCCTATGCCTTCCAAGCAAAAGCTGCCAAAAATTAGGAAGGGGGAACTTGCAATGTCCCTTACAAGAGCCATGCAGTACAGCATATTAAAAACATTATTCCCATTATTGGGGAGTGGGTCTCCCATAGTCTTTGCCTATGCCTTCCAAGCAAAAGCTGCCAAAAATTAGGACAGAGGAACTTGCAATGCTGGCAACATGAACCACGTTCACCCAGGTGGTATAGTGGTCGTGGAGGCTGAGGATAAGGAGAAGAGCAAACAACAGCCGAAATGAGGAAGCGTATACCCATGTGTGGGTGTGAAGCGATGCATGGGAATACACCTCCCGAAATAACACAGTGGATTTGACTTTATGTTACTCTGCTGTCATTTGGTGGTGATGAGAAGTCTGGCCCAATCCAGCCCTTGTTCATTTTGATAAGGGTCAGCTTGTCAGCATTGTCAGTTGACAGGCGACTGCGCTTATCAGTTATAATTCCCCCAGCGGCACTAAAAACACGCTCCGATAACACGCTAGCGGCAGGGCAGGCCAGGACCTCCAAGGCGTACAGAGCGAGTTCATTCCAAGTGTCCAGCTTGGATACCCAATAATTAAAAGGCACAGAGGAATCATGGAGGATGCTGGTACGATCGGCAAGGTACTCCCTCACCATCTTTTGAAGCTTTCCACTCCTTGTGAGAGTACCCCTGCGCCTCAGGGCCTGTAAGCTGGGCGGGTGTCAGAAAACTGTCCCAGAACGTTGACAGTGTTCCCCTGCCTCTGCTGGATTGGAGTTGCATCTCTCTCACCTGTACGCCTTGTTTGGGCAACGAACTGTGACCTCTGCTGCTAGCGTGTTCAGATGGGAATTTTTTTAAGAGTTCTGCAGCAAGGGCCTTCTGGTATTGCCCCATTTTTGTAGACCTCTCCACCTCAGGAATAAGAGAGTGAAAGTTCTCCTTGTAGCGGGGGTCTACAAGTGTCACCAACCAGTAATGACTGTCACCCAACATTTTGACAACGCGAGGGTCACGGTTAAGGCAGCGTAACATAAAGTCAGCCATGCGTGCCAGACTGGTAACGGGCAAGATTTCTCACTAAGATGACGACTGACCATGCTCTCCTCCTCCTCTTCCTCCTTCCCCCTGTCCTCAGGCCACCCACGCTGAACCGACGGTATGACACTTGTACAGGTACTACCGTCTACAACGCATGATAGCAGCTCCTGTTCTTCCTCCTCCTCTTCCTCCTCCTCTCCCTCATTGTCCCCCAATGCACATTGGGATGAGATGAGGCTGGGCTGTGTGTAATCGCCCGCTACGGCTTCTTGATCCATCTCATCATACTCTGGCTGCAATGCCTCCTCTTTAATTCTCTGCAGAGAGCGTTGCAAAAGACAGACAAGTGGGATGCTGACACTAATGATGGCGCCATCGCCACTCACCATCTTGGTGGCCTCCTCAAAGTTTGTCAGGATGGTACATATGTCAGACATCCAGGTCCACTCCTGAGGTCTTATGTGTGGAGTCTGACCTGAATATCGACGGCCTTGTTGCAGCTTGTACTCCACAACTGCTCTCTTCTGCTCACAAATCCTTTGCAACATGTGGAGGGTAGAGTTCCAACGTGTGGGGACATCACACACCAGTCGGTGTGCCGGAAGCTGCAAACGCTGCTGCAACACAGCAAGGGCGGCGGAAGCTGTAGACGACTTGCGAAAATGAGCTGACAGGCGGCGTACTTTCACGAGCAGATCTGGCAACTCGGGGTACGATTTAAGAAACCGCTGAACCATGAGGTTAAGCACATGAGCCAGGCATGGTACGTGTGTGATCTCACCTCGCCTCAGAGCCGCCACCAGGTTACGGCCATTGTCACACACGACCATGCCGGGATGTAGGTTCAGCGGTCTCAGCCACAGATCTGCCTGCTCTTTCACAGCTGTCCACAACTCACAAGCAGTGTGAGGTTTATCACCTAAGCTTATGAGTTTCAGCACAGCCTGTTGCCGCTTGGCGGAGGCAGTACTGCAATGCTTCCAGCTTGTAACTGATGTGGTGATATCTGAGATGGAGGCTGAACATGAGGAGGAGGAGGAGGAGGAGGATGCGCTGGAGCTGTACACTGTGGGGGCAACTCTGACTGACATAGGGCCCGCAATCCTCGGTGTGGGGAGGATGTGTTCCGTCCCAAGGTCCGACTGGGTCCCGGCTTCCACTATGTTTACCCAGTGTGCCGTCAGAGAGATGTACCGTCCCTGGCCACAAGCACTTGTTCACGTGTCCGTTGTCAGGTGGACTCTCCCAGTAACTGCGTTGTTGAGGGCACGGCAGATGCTTTGGGACACGTGCTTGTGTAGTGCGGGGATGGCACACCGGGCAAAATAGTGTCGGCTGGGAACCGAGTACCGAGGGACGGCCACCGCCATAAGATTGCGGAAGTATTCCGTCTCCACCAGCCTAAAAGGCAGCATTTCCAATGCAAGCAGTCGTGAAATGTGCGAATTTAGAACTGTGGCCTGTGGGGCGTTAGCTGCGAATTTCCGCTTTCGTTCAAAGGTCTGGGATATGGACAATTGAACGCTGCGGTGGGACGTGGACGTTGATGCTGTTTCTTGAGAAACTGCCATAACAAGTGAAGACTGAGAGGAGGGGGCATCTTTACATGCAGTATGGACAGGGGATTGCCTTGCACACACAACAGGGGGTTCTATTGCACGCACAACAGTGGAAGAAGCAGTGGTGACACCCGCTGACACTGGTCGTGGACCCTGGGTTTCGCCCCACAAAGTCGGGTGCTTTGCTGCCATGTGCCTGATCATGCTGGTGGTGGTCAGGCTGGTAGTTTTGTCACCCCTGATGATGCTGGCATGGCAGGTGGAACATATGGCCTTTTTGGGGTTATCAGCAGAGTCTTTAAAAAAATTCCAGACTCTGGAAGACCTACCGCTTGTACTGGCAACGTCCCTCGTGTTGGTGTTACGGGGAACGGTTGCCTGCCTTCTGTCTGCGGCCACCACACTGCTTCTTCCTGCCTGTTGGGGTACTCTGCCTCCCTCCCCCTGTGTGCTGCTGGCCTCACTCTGCATGTCCTCCTTCCACGTTGGGTCAGTTACTAGATCATCCACCACCTCCTCCTCTTCCACTTGCGCACCACGATCCTCCTCCTGGCAATTGTGTCTCGTCATCGTCCACCTCTTGTGACAGATTGCCAACGTCGACTTCCTGTGGCCGTGGCTGTTCAAATATTTGGGCATCGCAACATGGGATCTCCTCTTCCACCACTTCAAGCGTATCTGGCGAGGGGCCCAAATATGGAAATGGACCAGTGAACAGCTCTTCAGAGTGTCCAAGTGTGGGATCACTTGCTGTCTGACGACACTCGGCATGGTGGGAGGAAGGAGCATCAGGGTCAGGAGGAGTATGCGGTCGAGACTCACGGCTACTAAGAGTTGACCGTGTGGAAGACAGACCGGAGGTGGTGGTGCCCAGGTAACTGGAAGTATTGTCTGCTATCCAATTATAAACCTGTTCACACTGATCAGTTCTCAATACTGGTGTTGTTTTGTGCTTCCCTAGTAATTTGGTCAAGAAGTGGGAGCGAGATGATGTGGCTGTTGGTTTTGGCACATTTTCACCTTGGCCACGGCCCCGTCCTCTGCACGAACCATCACCAGAACGTCCACTTCCACGTCCCTTGCCACGCGCCTTGCCCATTGTAAATGAAGTAAAATAGCTTACACTTGCACTATCAATGGAAAAAGGGTAATAAAGAGTAGATTAGAACCGTGGAAGAGGAAAACCACAGTTATTGTTTACTGGGGTATACCACACTTTTTTAAATAGAGATATTTGCGGCTGAACAGTTTGCGACACACTCAAACTGCTTTTTTTTTTAGATACCAAAGGCCCAAAACTGGATAGTACAGCGATTTGACCCGTGGAACTGCGAAACCACACTGGGATGTCGGGCCTACACAAGACTATTTTCAACAGATATATTTTTGTGTCACAACAGTCAGGAGACACTACTGTTTTTCTTTACGAAAAAAACTACCAAAACCTGAATAATAGAGATTTTTTACCGTGGAACAGCAAAACCACAGTTATAATTTACTGGTGTATACCAGGCTTTTTAAAATATATATATATTTGTGGCTGAACAGTGAGCGACACACTCAAACTGTTTTTTTTAGATACAAATGGCCCAAAAGTGGATAATACAGAGGTTTGTACCGTGGAACTGCAAAACCACACTTGTATTTCTCGGGCCTACACCAGACTATTTTCAACAGATATATTTGTGTCTGAAAAATCAGGGAGACACTATTTTTTTTTTTTTTTACAGCAAAAAATGCAAAAAGCAGGATAATAGAGATTTTTTACCGTGGAACAGCAAAAGCACACTTCTGTCTCTCTGGCCTACACCAGACTATTTTCAACAGATATATTTGTGTCTGAAAAATCAGGGAGACACTATTTTTTTTTTTTTTTTACAGCAAAAAATGCAAAAAGCAGGATAATAGAGATTTTTTACCGTGGAACAGCAAAAGCACACTTCTGTCTCTCTGGCCTACACCAGACTATTTTCAACAGATATATTTCTGTCTGAAAAATCAGGGAGACACTATTATTATTTTTATATAGCAAAAAATGACAAAAACAGGATAATAGAGATGTTTTACCGTGGAACATCAAAACCACAGTAATAATTTACTGGTGTATACCAGGCTTTTTAAAATATATATATATTTGCGGCTGAACAGTGAGCGACACACTCAAACTGTTTTTTTTAGATACAAATGGCCCAAAAGTGGATAATACAGAGGTTTGCACCGTGGAACTGCAAAACCACACTTGTATTTCTCGGGCCTACACCAGACTATTTTCAACAGATATATTTGTGTCTGAAAATTCAGGGAGACACTATTTTTTTTTTTTTTACAGCAAAAAATGCAAAAAGCAGGATAATAGAGATTTTTTACCGTGGAACAGCAAAAGCACACTTCTGTCTCTCTGGCCTACACCAGACTATTTTCAACAGATATATTTGTGTCTGAAAAATCAGGGAGACACTATTATTATTTTTATACAGCAAAAAATGCTAAAAACAGGATAATAGAGATGCTTTACCGTGGAACATCAAAACCACAGTAATAATTTACTGGTGTATACCAGGCTTTTTAAAATATATATATATTTGCGGCTGAACAGTGAGCGACACACTCAAACTGTTTTTTTTATATACAAATGGCCCAAAAGTGGATAATACAGAGGTTTGTACCGTGGAACTGCAAAACCACACTTGTATTTCTCGGGCCTACCACCAGACTATTTTCAACAGATATATTTGTGTCTGAAAAATCAGAGGCACACTTTTTTTTGGGGGGGGGGGGGGGGGGCACCAAAAGGTTAATAAGATGGGTATTTGTACATTGTGAAGGAGGAAAAAAAAAAGAGGATTTAGATAAAAAAAAGGATTTTTCCTGGCCCCCGGGACCTGGAGCTAAGTCCAGCAATTTCAGCAACAGGAGCAGCACACAGGACTGTAATGCAGCGTTTGCTGGTATAACCACTGCGTCTCCTATACAGCCTGCCTGCCTGCCTGCCTGATATACCTGGGATGGATATTAGTCCTGAGAAGGACTGTTTGTTTGATCTGGCAGCCTTTACAGACCCTACACTAACTATTTTGCAGGATATATCTCTCCCTAAATCAGCAGCGCTGTCCCTACACTGTCTGATCCGGAGCGACTGTGTCCAAGATGGCGGCGCCCGGTTTTAAATACTCGAGGTGACGCTGTGCGGCCAGTCAATCACTGTAATGCCCACAAACAACATGGCTGCGGCATTACAGTGACTGGCTGGCAATCCCTGCATTTTCATTGGCTCTGTAAAGAGCGCCAAACATGCAGGGCGGAGACCCGAGCTCCCGCCCGAGTAACCCGGAAATGCTCGGTGCTCGCCGAACATCCCGAGTAGCGTGATGCTCGGGCGAGTACCGAGCAGTGTCGAGCATGTTCGCTCAACACTAGTGACTACCTCTTGAAGCTCATCAAGAGAATGCCAAGAGTGTGCAAAGCAGTCATCAAAGCAAAAAGGTGGCTACTTTGAAGAACCTAGAATATAAGACATATTTTCAGTTGTTTCATACTTTTTTGTTAAGTATATAATTCCACATGTGTTAATTCATAGTTTTGATGCCTTCAGTGTGAATGTACAATTTTCATAGTCATGAAAATACAGAAAAACTTTTGCACTCATTTAGCATCTATCTCTACTCTTCTCTGGCTTTTATAAAGTTAGAGTGTTCAATCAGGGAAGTGAAGTGAGGAAATAAAGGCATGACAAGGGTCAATCGAGTGCCTGCACTTTTTGTGAACAGTCGTTTTCTGCTGACAGACTGCCTCTAAACATTTTTGGATTATTCACCAGATGCCAATGAGAGCAGCTCTCAGTACTTTCTGTGACTTGCATAGACTTTAATACAGCAGTGGAGTGACCAGCTTGATTCAATGAACATGTAGCGATCCTGCATGCTGATGTCTATTTTTTAAGTCTGACACTGAAAAGCAAAACCACATCCTGCTGTCCTATTAAGCAGTTAAAAATTTGTCAAGCATGTTGACTGTTTCTGTTCCAACTAATAGAACTGGTAATGCAGCTCAGGGCCATAATATAGGCCGTAACTCCGGATCAGTAGAAGATAAAGAAAGAAATGTATTCACAGATTTACAAAACTTCATATATACATATCCACGTAGGCTGTACAATTGTCATGAAAGGTCAACATATCGTGCAACACCACATGTACAAATATATTTGACTCTATGCAGAAGGTTGGTAGATAACTTTTATTATTTATTACAAATTCTAGAAAAAAAAATCAAACTGTAACGATTCCACCGTCAGTGTGTCTTAGGACGCAGTGATTGACAGATCAGTCGTCCAGTCTGGTGCAGGGGCGTGCTGAGCTGTTTGTGCAATGATTGACAGCTCGGCCATCTAACTCAGTCTGGGAGGTGCTGAGCTTCTTTCAGGTGTTCCCTGTTCCAGTGATTACTTCGCTACATAACTGAGCTGTCTGGCACAGATAGCTTCCAGTTGTAGCTTTCAGCTCTGTGTTGTTAGGAAGTGTGGTTCTGTGCTCCCACCTGAGAATGGATCTGGTCCAGTGCTACGCTATTCCGGTCGCAGGCACCGCCATTGTCCTGGCCCTGGAGGCGGAGCTACTACGCGGCCAGGGAAACCATCCCAATCTTATGGAGCATCGCGTTCTGGTGTTGTAGGATGTGTGAGGACGCGGGAGGCCATGTCTCTCACTGATTTCCCCGGGTGCCAGGCAACGCAGGTCACTGCAGTGTCTGGCACTAGGCAATGGTGGGATTATATCCATTCTGCTGTGCTATCTAGCAGGGAGTGGCTGTCTTAGGATGATTGGGAGGTATTCAAAACATGATTTAACCTATTTAATCCTGTTCCCTGCTCAGTCATGTGCTTTTTATTGCAGATCCTATGTGCTTTGGAGATGAGTGGTGCTAGCAGTAGTGCTGCTACCTTTTCAGGAGTTTTCTCATTTTCTCTTCTGATTACAATTTCTGGGGTTCTTGCAGAGTTACTTACCTGGTCCTTGACTAGGCACCGACTGTGTAACCAGACGCCAGCTTTCCGGTGACAGTGGGCCTGGGAAGGGCACTGCAAAAGTCCCCCTTCTATTTACTGGGAGCTGGGTGAAGAGTATTCCAGGCCCTCAAGGGCTCGCCTAGCTTGCGCCAAGTACATCTGTGTCTGTGCCTTTGCTGGTTTGGTGCCAGTCTTGCTGGGTCTCTTTGCGCAGTGCATAACATGTGTAGCTTGTTCCTCTGTGTCTTGTTCTCAGCATTCTGATTTATTGATACTTTGTTGCCGGACCCTGGACTTTCCTATTGACTATCTGCTTGTATTACCCCTTTTGCTCTGACCCGCTATCTTCCTGGTATTCTGTCCTCGGACCATTTCCTGACTATGCCTTTGTCTCTTCCCCCTGTTTATGACATATTCTATTGGCTATTGACCTCAAACTCCTTGAGTATCCTGACTCACGGCTTGTCGGTGAAAAGTGACTCAGCGTCACACTAACATTCAAAAATACAATTCCTAGATATTCTTGAACTAAAGTCCATTTACACTGCATGATCATGAACGAGTAATTGTAGGAATGCTTCTATCATGATAATCTTGCAGTTTAAACAGGCTGGTTTTCACAAGAGTTCATCATTGTTGGCAGCACATTGTCTTGTGCTGTCGAGAACTTTAACAGCCTATACTCACTGAGCGATCTATCACAGACCATTCAGTGAGCATTGTGGTCTGCCTGTGGAAACAGACTATTACATATTCACTGATCACACTGCAAAATCGGGTAATGTAAACACTTCTTAAGTATCCAAATGTTGAGTCCTTGTATCATTTTAGAGCTGGGATTGCAGTCAGGACAGCTTTACTGCAATTTTTTAAATTAATTTTCTATTTTTATCTATTGATGTATTTTTATTTTATGAAGTGGTATGAATTTCCATTTAATTGAGGACTATCAATGCCAAATATAGCAATAACATGGTTTACGAAGGGAAAGAAAAGAGAAACAGCATAACATTCTCTGTAAAGTGGTCCGCTAAACATAGCAATTACAAATAAGAGTGTCAACAATTTCATGCTGCTTTCACCGCAATCTTCCTGAAAAACCTGACTGTGCAATTTAGGGTGACCTCATACCCACATTATAACAATGATGAATCTAATAGTAGCGCACTTGGCTTTACTAAATATATGTCTAGGAATAGCAGAAAATGTGAAATTCAGCTTAATCCATGTTTTAGTATCAAAATGGAAATATTCACTTTTAAATATTGCTTGTTATTGGCTATATGGCTCATTCTTTCTATGGGCGCAGTCAGACAGCCAAATAAATCGGACAGAGATCAGACCGCAATGCTTGGACTGGCTGGTGGCTCTCCTGACCGGAGCATGACAGCTGCATCTCCCTAAATTAGAATATCATCAAAAAGTTAATTTATTTAAGTTCTTCAATATAAAAAGTGAAACTTGTATATTATATAGAGTCATTACAAACAGAGTGATCTATTTCAAGTGTTTATTTCTGTTAATGTTGATGATTATGGCTTACAGCCAATGAAAACACAAAAGTCATTATCTCAGTAAATTTGAATAATTAACAAAAAAATACCTGCAAAGGCTTCCTAAGTGTTTAAAAAGATCCCTTAGTCTGTTTCAGTAGGCTCCACAATCATGGGGAAGACTGCTGACTTGACAGATGTCCAGAAGGCAGTCATTGACACACTAAGTAAATGCAAAGTAAATTTTGCATTTCAGTTGGAAATCAAGGTCCCAGAGTCTGGAGGAAGAGTGGAGAGGCACACAATCCAAGCTGCTTGAGGTCTAGTGTGAAGTTTCCACAATCAGTGATGGTTTGGGGAGCCATGTCATCTGCTGGTGTAGGTCCACTGTGTTTTATCAAGACCAAAGTCAGAGCAGCCATCTACCAGGAAATTTTAGAGCACTTCATGCTTCCCTCTGCCGACAAGCTTTTTGAAGATGGAAATTTCATTCTTCAGCAGGACTTGGCACCTGTCCACACTGCCAAAAGTACCAATACCTGGTTTAAAAACAACAGTATCACTGTGCTTGATTGGCCAGCAAACTCGCCTGACCTTAACCCCATAGAGAATCTATAGGGTATTGTCAAGAGGAAGATGAGAGACACCAGACCCAACAATGCAGATGAGCTGAAGGCTGCTATCAAAGCAACCTGGGCTTCCATAACGCCTCAGCAGCGCCACAGGCTGATCGCCTCCATACCACGCTGCATTGATGCAGTAACTGATGCAAAAGGAGCCCCGACCAAGTACTGAGTGCATTTACGGAACATACATTTCAGTAGGCCAACATTTCAGATTTTAAAAAGATTTTTCAAGCTGTTGTTATAAAGTATTCTAATTTACTGAGATAATGACTTTTGTGTTTTCATTGGCTGTAAGCCATAATCATCAACATTAGCAGAAATAAACACTTGAAATAGATCACTCTGTTTGTAATGACTCTATATCATATATGAGTTTCACTTTTTATATTGAAGAACTGAAATAAATTAACTTTTTGATGATATTCTAATTTAGTGAGATGCACCTGTATATGAAGCTGTCCCAATGTCAGTTTGATTAATACGGCCGTCTGCCTGCACCCTATGGCTGTTTCCCATCCCTCATAAGGTTGTGTGTATAGGCATATACATCAGTGGCCAGCAATCATTGGTAAGGAGGATGGAACGAGGTGAGGGAGCTTGGCTCAGGATTGCCATTCTTCCAGAAATTCCAGGATAGTCTGTAACAAATCAAACACTTTTTTTGCCCTATCTGTAAAAAAATTAAAGGCATCTGTGATTTTTTTGAAGCTGAAGAAACTTCTGCAGATTATTTTGACTTTAGTTATCACCATTTCACAGTTTACAGTGAATGCAGCTAATGTCCTCATATCAGAATTATGGGCTGTAGACACTGTGACAGAGTCACTGGTATGATATTCGAGGGGAGGTATGTGTCACACAGGTTGCTAGCCTGTGTAAACTGAAACCTATAAACTTTCTGCCAGCAAGTTATTGAGTTTGGAGTGGCAAGACTCCAGACTGGAAGAGATGAGCTGAAAGCTGGGACTACAACCTGTGTGGGCGAACTTCACACCGCTATGGACTGTGCTATCGTTTATCTTTTGTTTTGTTGTTGTTTTGCCATTAAGGCTGTGTTTATTTTTGCTGGAGCTGCAGGGCTTTATGCCACATAATAAAGCCTGCAGAGAAAACACGGTTCCTGAGTCTACTTCTGGAAATGGCCGAGTGAGGCATCTTACCACAGTTGGTGCGAGAGTGCGTGAAAGATACCAGGAACACGTGTACTGCTACAGAAACCGGTGGATGTCTTGGGTGAAAGCTGCCAGCGGGAGACGTCTGGCAGCATGGAAGAGCTAATTAAGCACCTGGTACAGAGCCAGCAGAGCATGCAGCAGTAGCACTTGCAGAGCCAGCAGAGCATGCAGCAGAGCCAGCAGAGCATGCAACAGCAGCACCGTGAGCAGCTATAGCAGCAACAAGACCATTAAGCTGCTGATACAACAGGTTCAGCTCCAAAAACAGCAGCAACAGGATCTGCATCGCCAACAGCAACAGCAGATCGAGTTACTTGCAGCTGCGATCCGTGGCAAGGCGACGGCTCCGACAAGTCCAGGTGATGAAGCATGCATCATGAAGACGGTATGGAGAGCGTTACAGAAGATGAGCCCGGGGGATGATGTTGAGGCGTTCCTGACTGTTTTTGAGAGGGTGGCGGTACGGTAGAGATTGCTGCTGGAGCAGGGCGGAGGTTCTGGTGCCATATCTGACTGAGGAGCCGCAGAAGGCTTATTACGATCTGACTTTACAGGACGCAAAGGAATACACAAAATTGAAAACTGAAATATTGACACGCTCAGGAGGGACTATGTCTATCAGAGCACAAAGGGTCCACCACTGGGCGTATGCTGGCAACAGAACTCCACGCTCTCAGATGTTTGACATGTTACATCTTGTCCAGAAATGGCTGCAGCTAGGGTTTTCCTCTCCTGCCCAGATGGTTGAGCGTGTGGCGATAGACAGGTTCATCCATTTCCTACCCATGCCGGTGCAGACCTGGGTTGCCCAGGGCGACCCTCGGAATGCAGACGGCCTCGTAGGTCTGGTAGAGAGGTACCAAGTGGTCGAAAAATCCCTTGGGAAAACTGACATAGCCACCTCCCCTTACTGGAGTGCCCAAAAGGGGATGGATTCACGACGGATGGTGTTCAAAGCCACAACTGGGGGGCGTTCCACTTCCATTGAAGGGCTGCAAAGACTGTTGTGAAGGATGTGATCTGTTGGCGATGTCGCAATCCGGGACACGTAGCCGCCCAGTGTCATATGTCTGCTGAGCCAATGGACTGCAGCTTAGGCAGACGATGTTCATACTATTCATACCCAGCCTGCAGTGTTCGACAATCAACCCAGCGAGGAGCCGCAGGCTTGTGCCATGTCCGTTAATGTAGTGATGGCCCTGGGGCTATTGGACTCCGGGTGTCTGGTGACCATGATCAGTGCCACCCTTTCCCACCATCTGATCCCCCCAGATCTGTGGGCATCCGCGGCATACATGGGGACGACAAGAACTACCCGGTGGCCAGAGTGGCAGTCAGAACAGAATGTAGCGCTCAATCTCATGAGGTCGGTGTGGTCAAGGACCTGATAAATCCTGTCATATTAGGGCGCAATTTTCCCTTGTTCTGGGACTTGTGGGGGAAGGGATTCAGACTCAGTCATGGGAACAAAAGCCAGGACCCTAGAGAAATACCCCGGTAGACAACTTAAGTGGATGAGTTTCCACTGTGTGTCCTTGTCGGCGGTGAGGAAGAGACTGTGACCGAGGAGGCCGACCTTCCTGAATTAGAGGTGCCAGGAGAGAACTTTGGGGCAAGTTATGTAAATTTCTGATTCAAACAGTGGTCAGTATTCACACAGGTGGTCACCACCGATTATATAACTATTAGAAACCAGGAGGGGTATTAGGAGAAAAGGTGTGTGAATAAAATTTAACTTTTATTAATAAGATTAAAATATTAAAAACTTGTTGATTGAATTATCATACATTCTCCTAATACCCCTCCTGGTTTCTAAGAAAACTTTGGGGCAGCTCAAGTTCAGGTCTTGACCTTGAAAGGGGCGTGGGACAATGTTACGGTTTGTAATAGTGTTGCCCAAGAGCCGAGGGCGGACACCAAGTACCCACACTTTGCAGTTCAAGGGGAGGTATTATACTGGATAACCAAACTGAAAGGGGAAGAGGTAGTGGAACAGCTGTTAGTTTTATGGCCATACCGTCAGAGGGTATTAGACATGGCCAACTCACATATTCTGGGGAGACACCTAGGGGTTTAAAAAACTCAGGAGAGAATAGTGACGAGGTTTTATTGGTCAGGATGTTACCGGGAGATCTTAAACTATTGTAGGTCCTGCCCCACCTGCCCGATAACTGCGCCCACCTCCCACTTCCGTAGTCCCTTAGTTCCACTACCAGCGATAGAAGTTCCCTTTGAGAGGATTGACATGGACCTCGCGGGTCCCTTAGTTAAATTGGCCCGGGGTCACCAATACATCTTGGACGTCATGAACTATGCGACCTGGTACCCTGAAGTGGTACCCTTAAGGAACTTGTCCAGTAGGAGCATAGCCTGGGAACTTGTCCACATCTTTGCCAGGACCAGCCTGCTGAAGGAAATCCTGACGGACCAAGGAACCCCATTCATGAGCAAGGTGATGAAGGAGCTGTGTAAAGTGCTTCAGATTACCCAGCTGCGAACCCCAATTTACCATCCGCAGACTGATGGCCTGGTGGAGTGATTTAATAAGACCCTGAAAGCGATGCTCAAATAGGTTGTCGAGAAGGATGGTTGAGACGGGGACTACCTGCTTCCATTTCTACTTTTCTCCGTCAGAGAAGTTCCTCAAGCCTCCACTGGCTTCTATCTGCTCGAGCTTCTATATGGCCGGCATCCAAGGGGTCTCCTAGACATCACCAAGGAAACCTGGGAGGCCTAGGTCACGCCCCACCGGAGCATCATCGAACATGTTGCCCAGTTACAGGAGAGAATGACAAAAGTGATGCCCATCGTAAAGAAACATCTCCTCCGGGGGCAGGAAGCCCAGGCAAGGGTGTATAATCGGTCGGCAAGGCTGAGACAGTTCCAGCCTGGGGATTGCGTTCTGGTTCTCATTCCCACTGTTGAAAGTAAGTTCCTGGCCAAATGGCAAGGCCCGTATGAGGTGGTGGAGAAACTCAGTGAAGTGAACTACCGAGTCAACCAACCTGGCCGAAGAAAGCTGCACCAAGTATAGCATGTGAACTTGCTCAAGCCGTGGCGGGACCGGGAAACTGTGGAAACTCCTTGCCTGGGAGCCACTCCCGAAGGCAAAGTGGAAGAGGTCACTATAGCAGAGACTCTATCGCCGGCCCAGAAGCAACAGTGTCGAGAACTACTACAGCGGAATCGGGAGCTGTTCTCAGAGTGCCGGGGCATACTCAGGTGGTAGAGCATGACATGCTAACAGAACCACATGTAAGAGTGAATCTGAAGCGTATCGGATTCTGGAAGCATGCCGGGAGGTGATCTTGGCAGAGGTGAAGAGGATGTTAGACCTCGGTGTGATAGAGGAGTCAAAGAGTGGGTGGTTGAGCCCAATCGTCCTCATGCCAAAACCCAAAAGAGAGTGGAGATTTTGTAATGACTACTGATGGCTGAATGAGGTGTCCAAGTGTGACGCGTACCCGATGCCCCGCATCGACGAACTCATCGAGAGGCTTGGACCGACGAGATACATCACCACTCTTGACCTGAGAAAGGGCTATTGGCAGATCCCCATGTCCCAGACGGCCAAGGAGAAGATGGCTTTCTCAACACCGAATGGGTGCTTTCAATACACTAGGATGCCGTTTGGGCTACAGGGGGCCCCAGCCACCTGCCAGAGGGCTATGGATCGGATCCTAGCCCCAAATAAGAAGTATGCTGCAGCCTACCTTGACGACATTGTAGTCTTTAGCCCAGACTGGGCTGGTCATCTACCTAAATTACAGGTCATTCTGGATGCTCTAAGGAATGCGGGATTTACAATAAATCCGAAAAAATGCGCCGTTGGAAAAGAGGAGGCCAAGTACTTGGACTATGTCGTCAGGAGAGTCGAAATAAAGCCGCAAGTTAATAAAGTGGAGGCAATCCAGACCTGGCCGCAACCACTCTCCATGAAGCAAGTGAGAGTGTTCCTGGGAATGGTGGGATATTACCGGCGGTTTAACCCAAATTTTGCCATGATGGCCGCGCCACTGACAGATCTCCTAAAGGGCACCAGATCAACCATGGTGAAGTGGACGGAGGAAACAGAGACCGCATTTCAACAGTTGACGCAGCCGATCCTGGTCGCACCAGACTTTAAGAAAGAGTTTGTGGTCTAGACAGACGCCTCAGAAGTTGGCTTAGGAGCTGTGCTGTTGCAGAAGATAAATGGGGAAGAGCATCCCATCCTGTATATGAGCCGGAAGCTCTTATCCTGCTAGAAAAATTATGCCATTGTGGAGAAAGAATGCTTAGCTATAAAATGGGCCATAGACACACTAAGATATTACCTAATTGGCTGAAAGTTTAAATTGGTGTCAGACCATGCCCCTTTGAGATGGTGCAGGGAAGAAGGGTAAGAATGCCTGGGTAACTAGATGGTTCTTAGGTCTCCAAGACTTTATTTTTCACGTGGAGCATAGACCCGGAAAGTTACACGGGAACATTGATGGCCTCTCTATGATTCCCTGTGTGGTATCGGAAGGTGCCCAAACCCCCGGCTTTGGGCAGGGGGGCGGGGGATATGGGACAGAGTCACTGGTATGATATACAAGGGGAGGTATGTGTTACACAGGTTGCTAGCCTGTGTGAACTGAAACCTATAAACTTTCTGCCTGCATGTCATATGCTGGGGGTTAATTCACTTAAAGGGTGTGGTTTTATGGGGATGGCAGATGGTGGGAGGCAATTCCCCTACCTCCCCTAAGGGTGTGGCTGAGAAAGGTTTAAATGCTCAGTCACCATTTTTTCTCTGTTGTTGTGTTTGGAGTGGAAAGACTCCAGACTGGAAGGCCACAGCTAAGAGAGGAGCTGAAAGCTGGGACTACAACCTGTGTGGGTGAACTCCACACTGCTATGACTGTGTTATCATTTATCTTTTGTTTTGTTGTTGTTTTGCCAGTAAGGCTGTGTTTATTTTTGCTGGAGCTGCAGGGCTTTATGCCACATAATAAAGCCTGCAGAGAAAACACGGTTCCTGAGTCTACTTCCGGAAACGGCCGAGTGAGGTGTCTTACCACAACACATATAACTTAAAATGCCAATGATTTATTATAGTTTGCCAAAAAATATTGTCTGTTCGTGATTTTTTGATAAGCTGTCCAGAAAAAATAAAAATAACGTTGGCCACCCTGGCTCGGCCCACAAATGCAGGTTAAATGGTCAAGGAAAACTCTGTTCACATGTCCATTGATGGTGGAGGATGTTTGAAGTGTCAAAACTGGAGTGATGCCGGATCGGTAAGATGAGCAAGGATTTCTTTGTTATTTTAGAGCGCTTTAGCGGTTTTCAGAATTATTTTTCCAGACTGGACAACCCCTTTAAAGGGCATGTGTCATCAAGAAATGGCCTATTATTTAAATCAGGTTTTTGTATTACATGTTTTTTTAACCTTTTTTCATACCGGGATCTTCATTAAGAAAGAAAAATACTTCCTATCTTTTCAGGAAGAGTTTTCAGCAGGATTCTTTTCATGAGAGGCAGGGTTAGATGAAAACACCTCTATACACAGCTGATAACACAGGATATACCATTCACAATAGTCCTTGTCACAGCTCCCCTGTTCCCCTTCCCTCAAAATGACTTCTGCACATGCACATTAGATGCTTCAATATTAACGATAGGGTCTATTGCTACTAATGCACATGTGGATTTCCTGAAACAACAGGAAGGTAAAGTCTAAAAAAGCCCCAATGGCCAGTATGAAAATTGCAAGATTTCTATTCTTTATTGTCAATAAAGATTGTGATATGGGGAAAAACACTGCCAAAATTGTTTAAAAAATACATTTAACATAAAAAACTTAAAGACCTGATTTAAACAACAGGTTATTTTTTAATGACACGTTCCCTTTAAAGAGACTCTGTCAGCACAGAATTACTGTTCAAACCAAGTACAGGCGCTCGGTGCTCAGTGGTGTGGCCAAACATTTAAAGGGAATTTGTCAGCAGGTTTTTGCTACATAATCTGAGGGCAGTGTTATGTAGGGGCTGATACACAGATTTCAGGGATGGGTCACTTATTAGGCTGTATGCTGTTGATTCTATACAGTGACATGTCTTACCACAGGAAATTATCAGTGCCTGGACTACAGCTCATGTGAGCCCTGGTCCAAACACACCTCTCCTCTGATAAGCAGCTAAGTGTCAAAAGGCAATATACACAGAAAGCTGTGGTGTGGGCAGAGGCAGCTTTCTGAGCTCTGCTACATCTAAAAAAGCTGATTGTGTCACAACTGCTGTACCCAGTAAACTAAGTGATACATCACTGGATTCAGGGTCTCTTTTCTTCCATAATGCTGCTCTCAGATGAGGTAGCAGAAATAGAAATCTGTTGACAGATTCCCTTTAAATCCACTTTCCCACCTGCTTGTTCTCCCTCAATCTCCCTTATTTGATTGACAGCTGTAGCTTCATAGAGCCAGAGTAGGGAGGAGATAGATGGAAAACAAGCAGGTGGGATTGTGCATATAAATGATTGGCTCGGTCATGGTGCAACGAGTGCCTGTATTTGGTTTGAAAAGTCATTCTGTGCTGACAGAGTCCTTTTAAGTTACTCACTTATTGTTTGAGGGTGGGGTGGTTTCTTAGATTTTGTCCTTCCTGCAAAGGTGAGAATAATATGTCCTGTAGTTTTGCCCCATATACCAAATAGGACATTATTTTTGATTAACGATATTGTACGTGATTCATTTCACTGTGGTTAATTGCTCATTGTTTATTTGCGCAGATTAGTCAGAGAAAATAGTCAGCACCCCCTATGGACTAATGTTGCTATAACAACATTTCTGCTACGTGCATGGAAAGGGTCACCAAAAAAAAAAATCAAAGGGCTTATTGCCTAGCAATAAAATATAGGCTTCCCATTTCGAGTTTGTTTTCCTGCATGCTTGACAAGACTTGAAAGCAAACTTACCACAGGTCAAAAGAAAGGACTTAGAGTTATCTCTAAATAAGAGGGGCGTGCTGGGAGTCCCACATTATGTATAATACTGATCCATTCAAATCCTTTGTCAATAATAGGTGTTTTCCCAAATCTACATGTAAAGCTCACCTGACAATAGCCGAGGAAGGATTTCCTTTGTTCCCTATGTTTATTGCAATCAAACAGCACTGTAATTCATCTGGCTTTCATGACAACAGTTTAGCTATGTCAGGGGAAACAGGTCATATCTCTGCATGGGGCTCACAAAAGCTCTGAACACTGTAGATCATTCTGGTAATTGGAGGATAATTGTAGTTGCATAGTCAGGTGAACTTACAGAAATCCATCCATCTATAGAGATCTGTGTTTGAAAAACATAAATAAGCACATAAGCAGAGAAACAAACAACTAGACGACCTCGGACAAAAATGCCCCTTGGGTCTGAAGAACTAAATTCCTGGTTCCCTGAACAATAGCAATCTGATTACTCCATTTCCAGAGATGTTTATTTGTATTATTGATTCTCTTTGATGGTCGTCTCTGGAACTTCTCACTCGCTCCCTAGACTCATCTTCTCAAAGTTATTCCAAGTTTTCCAGAAATGAACAAAATGTTCGCTCACCCTCTTCCTCTAATTCATGTGTCTTAGTTATCCCCTCTGACATAGCTACAAGCAGTTCCTGGGCACCTTTTTGTGGCCCTCATAACTCAAGGAGAGTCAGAGATTCCTTGCACTCCTAGAATACCTTACTTCTATCCTTGTAAAAGGGTAAATCTAAACTCGAGACAACCTGTCATAGATAGGTTGAATAAAGACCTAGGTACATCAAGTTCAACCTTCCTCCCCCAGTTGCACCAGTTAGGTTATTATTATGTTACATGAGAAAGTGATGTTAGTCACAGAGCTGTGGCCATTGCACAGGGAGGTCTGCAGCAGGGAAGGGGCAGAGACAGTGAAGTAAGGCTAGATTGTGAAAGGAAACTAAGCAGTACAGGCTGTCCTGAGACCAAGTGAGGTGGGCGGGTGCCTGATAGACCTGCCTTGGAGGAACCAGAAGGATGCTCGGCGGGTGCCCGATAGACCTGCCTTGGAAGAACCAGAAGGATGCTCGGCTTCTACACAATGACGACTGCTGTGAATACAATGTGTGGAAAAATGGGCCCACTGAGACCAGTGTGCAAACTGCGACTAGGTGCAGGTGGTAGTGTGGCACCCCAGGGGTCTGGTTTCCACAGTAACAGCTATGTTATGTCTGAGAGCAGGTGGGAGGTCTCTTGGTCAGGGATCCTATGCATGCCACACCTCCTGCCCAGTCCTGGGAGGGGAAGGACTTCCCCTATATAAACCTAGGGCTGAGGCAGGGTTAGTGAGTAGAGAAGAAGTAGAGACAGAGAAAAGAAGCAAATATAGGAACAGAACATCAGGAGCTCTGTGGGAGCAGTGTTACAAGGAGTCAGGGGCTGGCAGCTGCAGAGCTCGCCCTGACTGAGAAGATTTCTTACCGGACCCGGAGTCCGAGGCTGTGGGGACTAACTCCTACCCAGCAGCAGAATCCGTCAGGCAGGGGATTCCAGGTCCTCTGGCCAAGAAACCCGAAGGCACGGTCACACGCATGGGACCAGCACCGCCGTCGTGGAGCGGAAGCTACTAGAAGGCCCCGAGTCACCGGCCATACGGGTGAGCACCACACGGTACACTCAGGGACGTGGGCTACTTATACCCGCCTCTAGCAAGGTAGCCAGAAGAGTACAGTTAGTTTGGGAGGCCTACAACTCCGCCTGGCCAGGGGAGATCCCATCTGCTCAAGGACTGACCAGGCCCCAATCGCTAGCCAGTACTCCGGGAGGGTCTATCTTTGTCACCAGTAAAGACCCTGAACTACATCGTACCGTCTCCGAGTGGTTCCTGCTACCCCCATCATCCACGTCGACTGCCCTGAGGCCATACCCCTCCCGTTGGGGGTTATACTATCACGCTGCACAATCCTACCACCGGCCTCAGCGGTCTGCCCTGCAGCAGCAGCTCCTTAGCTGTACTCAACGGGTGGCGTAGTCGTCCAACATCTACCGCTGATACATCGCCGCTCAGTTTGACTCCCTGGGCACGGACCGGGTCACCGCCACGAGACTACAACCCTCAACAGATCCGGCTCCGGGTAAGCTCCCGCGTGCGCAACGCAGCGCGACACAGGCCCAGGGGCGCGTCAGTAGCACATGCCCTGGTGCACTGAAAAAAAGCTGTCTGAATATTGATTTGCTGTTCAAGTTCTGCAGTGTTCCAAAATGAATGCCTTCTTATAGGGTGACTGTAAATAAAGCCACATTGAGCTGTTCCTATATTTTGATTTCTTGGTAGGCAGCCATTGCATAGTCAGTGCATTCTATAGAGGGCACAGTGATATTTCGGTCTGGATTGCCCCTCTCCCTTACACTCTAATAAAAAACCCCTCAAAATCACATATATCACTTGTGCCCTGTGATCTTCTCCACAGGTCTCATGGTGTCAGGTAAGCCTGGACCCGCACACAATGTCCTGGTGTAAGGTGCCCCAGCGAGGTAGACGTGGGCGAGCTGTAGCCGCCTCTCGCTCTGGCACCCTACAGACAATTTGTGTCCTCCCCCTAATGTGTGGCTGTGTATGTGGGGCTCTCCACTTACTTCAAACCATCCGATCGCGGCTGTCTCCAGGCATTTCTCTTCTGGGACCAGGGCAGCAATAAATTCAGAGGACACGAGGTTCTTAGCCATAACTTGGACTTTACTTGGGGAAGAGGAATATGTACAGTATTTACTGGCAGATATAATGGATAAGGCCCGACAGGTTATTATCTCCTTCACAGGCGCTGGCAACATCTTCAGCCCTGGTTCCCTCTTTAAGTGAAGCATCTCTGTGACTCTAATCTCTAGCCCAAGAGACTCTTCTGCAATACCAACAGTGTTCCGGATCCGATATCTCCCCCATGTCTTAGCCTGGAGTCCTATTTATCTTCCTCTGCTTCCTGCAGACTAGAAGTGCCCCGGGTCCTCAATACCTCTTTTGAGTTTGTCCGGCCGGCCAACAGGACTCTTGCATAGGGAGATCTTTACACTGGTGATCCCACTGTCTGAGGGTATGGAGCTCCCGTCTACCCTAGCAGCCACCATATAGTCAGGCTGCCCGTACAGTTCACTGTCCTATCTCTTACTACTCATCACTTCCTGCTTCTGGAAACTAAGCAGAGATTTTCCTGATGTGCCCACCCTCTGTGGGCTGTCGTCATACAACATTAACCCCATCACTGTCTGTAACACTGCTGGCAGACTCAACCTGACATCTGCACCCAGAACAGTGGCATCTTGTGGCTGATTACAAACACTGCAGCCCACAAGGAATTATGCCAGGAACAAGCTCTATAAACACTCAAGTCTTGATAAGGACACTAAGTTCCCCCTCTACTCTATTGACTGGACCACTGAAGCTAACCCCTTAGCTTGGCCTTCCGACAGTCCAGAGAGGTTTAACTACGGGAACACTTTCTTTAACTACTTCAGTGCCAAAGGAAGGCTACGTTCTTCCCCACTATTACATTCCCTCACAATTTAATGTTGGTCGTCCCCGACCACACTAAACAATCAATACAGATCAGCATTTATGACATCATATCACATTACTACATCACTAAAACATTTTAGTACAAGACTAGTCCTGAAGTCTTCTTCTTGGGTAGGAGACCGGCCCTTCTCGGTTAAGGGCCCCGGTACTGCAATTCAGGAGAGTCCATTGTCATAACATTTGACTCTGCTCAACAATACCGGTCCTTCTTGGTAAGGACCCTGGAAACACAATGTCCAGGTCCATATTTTTTTTAAGACAGGTCACACACCAAAAGCCCTCAATCTCCTTTGAAGACTGCATTCTGAGGCACACGGTCACAGGGAACACCCAGTGAGTCTCTTTCTTCTTGGCCCTAGCGGGGGTCACCGGTTCTTCCCGCTAAGCCGCAAGTCTCTTAGGTTTGGAGGATATCCATCCTCAAGGTGTGCCTTAGCGCTGCAAATTCCAGCAGTAAAAGGTGCAAACCAACCTTCAGCTGTCTGCTGCTACTACAGGCCCACCTGGCCTCGAGGGTATCTCAAACAGTCCCTCTGATTCCTTTTCAGGAAGAGAAAAACACACAGGCCTTCTGGCCGTAAAGGTATCAACAGTCCTTCCTAGAATAACAAAGGCGAGGCGCCTTAAACTTTGTTTCCTGAGACTCGACTGGTCTTCAGCCTTTAAATAGGGGTTCCTCGGAACTCGACCCCTCAAAATAGCCTGCTGGACGAATCGAGTAACTGCAATTGCCCAGAGGGCACCTTGGTCACTGCTCAGGTGTCTCCTGGAATTTTTCCATCTGCTTCCAGACTCCTCTCAGGCAGAACCAAGCCACTTCCAGCTGAAGTTATCACTGGAACTACCTGCACATCTAAATCAGGCTCCCAGAGTGAAGTCAAGGCCCAAAGTCCTTCCTGAAGCTCCTCTACCATCTTCCTCCCCTCGGCATACCACAGTTCTATGCTTCTGACGAATTCACCGCAGCTTCTTTGGATTGGCAACTGAGCAGCATGCAATAGTTGCTGGCCTCCGTCCAGCCTTACTGAACAGGATGGAGCTGAGGCTTGGATAACTTCTGCAGTGGTCTCCACCTCTTCTTGGTATTCTAGAGCGGTCACAGACTCTCCAGTCCCCGGAGCAGTGTACACTGAGTGCCTCCCTTCAGGCTGAGCCACAATAACTGGGGATGGTAGCATTTCTGGAACTACTTGATCGCGGTGATCAGGTCCCCAGGGCAGACAAAAGACTCCAAGTCCCCGCCAGTACTCATCCAGTGCATACGGGTCCCCATATTGACTCTCACCGCTCATGTCTTCCATCTCTTCATCATCACCGCTAATGCTCATTCTCAATACAGGCTGGGCACTTGCCTCGTGATCACGGTGTGTCATCACAGCTGATATCTTCCCCAGCTCCTTACCTCTCATGTGCTGGGACGAAAATGGCGCCGGTCGCTCTCTGACTACATGCTTCCTGCACGTCTGGCTCTGCCTCTTCCTAGGCCGAGTTTCTGACACGACCGCCGCGTCACACATCACTCTCAGCGGCTCCGCCTTCAGCCGTGCCTCCTTCCTTGGCGCACTGATACTCACTGGACCAGACTTCACTCTGCGCCGCGCCCTCTTCTTCACCGTACCTCCCATCCAGGGACGAATCTTCACCGCTGGGCCCATCCTCCTCTGGGCCAGAAATCGTAGGGGCTGGATATCTTTTCGTGCTCTCCGGCGCCGTCCACTCCCACGATAGGCAGTTCTTCTCCTAGACTTTACCGCCACTGTCACCATCTTGGAATCCATGCTTCGGGCCGCCATCTTGGGCCGCATGCCTTCCAACACTTTCTCTTCAGTGTTCTGCGTCGACTCTTCCCCGTTTTCTTCATGCGAGGAGCTCGCATCCTGCCGACTACGCCAAATGTAAGGTGCCCCAGCGAGGTAGTCGTGGGCGAGCTGTAGCTTCCTCTCGCTCTGGCACCCTACAGACAATTTGTGTCCTCCTTCTAATGTGTGGCTGTGTATGTGGGGCTCTCCACTTACTTCAAACCATCCGATCGCGGCTGTCTCCAGACATTTCTCTTCTGGGACCAGGGCAGCAATAAATTCAGAGGACATGAGGTTCTTAACCATAACTTGGACTTTACTTGGGGAAGAGGAATATGTACAGTATTTACAGGCAGATATGATGGATAAGGCCCGACAGGTTATTATCTCCCTCACAGGCGCTGGCAACATCTTCAGCCCTGGTTCCCTCTTTAAGTGAAGCATCTCTGTGACTCTAATCTCTAGCCCAAGAGACTCTTCTGCAATACCAACAGTGTTCCGGATCCAATATCTCCCCAACGTCTTAGCCTGGAGTCCTATTTATCTTCCTCTGCTTCCTGCAGACTAGAAGTGCCCCGGGTCCTCAATACCTCTTTTGAGTTTCTCCGGCCGGCCAACAGGACTCTTGCATAGGGAGATCTTTACACTGGTGATCCCACTGTCTGAGGGTATGGAGCTCCCGTCTACCCTAGCAGCCACCATATAGTCAGGCTGCCCGTACAGTTCACTGTCCTATCTCTTACTACTCATCACTTCCTGCTTCTGGAAACTAAGCAGAGATTTTCCTGATGTGCCCACCCTCTGTGGGCTGTCATCATACAACATTAACCCCATCACTGTCTGTAACACTGCTGGCAGACTCAACCTGACATCTGCACCCAGAACAGTGGCATCTTGTGGCTGATTACAAACACTGCAGCCCACAAGGAATTATGCCAGGAACAAGCTCTATAAACACTCAAGTCTTGATGAGGGTACTAAGTTCCCCCTCTACTCTATTGACTGGACCACTGAAGCTAACCCCTTAGCTTGGCTTTCCGACAGTCCAGAAAGGTTTAACTACGGGAACACTTTCTTTAACTACTTCAGTGCCAAAGGAAGGCTACATCCTTCCCTACTATTACACTGGCACTGGTTGTGTGTAACTGCTCATACAAAATCTGGGCACTGGCCAGTGTTAGCACTTTGTATGTCGCAGAATCCGACAGAACCCAGTATCAAAAGCTTAGAACGACAGAGCCCTGGAGTCAAAAAGACCTCATGGCTCTGGACTGTGGATTAATTATTTATAGATCTGATACAGGGTCTAATAAATTAGGTAAACAATATGGGGCCTGATACTTTAGAGTTCTAGCTTGGGGTTTGATATTAATGGGTATGAGGTCTAACATTTAGGAGACTGATAATTTAGAGGCTGATAAATTAACTTCTGCAGTCTGATAATTTAGAAGTCTGATAATATGAGGGCCTGAGACAAGGTTTGATAATTTAGGAGTGGGGCATCTAGTAATACTACTACAGGGAGATTCACTCGAAAGAGGCCCAGAATATTCTGTTGCAACTCCCGTTAGGATGGAGAGATCTGAACCAAAAAGATACGCTACAACCTTGACATATGTGGAATTGATTGCATTACATGTGATGCTGGAAGTGATCTCCGTCTTCTGCCAGATACATTTCAATGCGGTGCTCCATGTTCCTGGACATATTGGCAAGCATTTTTTGGGGGGGGGATAGCAGTAATTTACTTAGAATTTTTTTTAAAATTTCAGAGTGCAGGGTTTGTTTTTATAGACTTTTCCTTGAACATGCCCCACGAATTGGTGACTCAACAGCTTTGTACCTTGAAGATGCACTTTTCAATGCTGTACACCACCATCTCGGTGAAATGTCAAGTGACTGAGTGAAGAGGTACAGGGTTATGCACCCAGAAGTCGCAAATATATGTTAAATGTCGTGACAGCTGTCCGGCGGTTACCTCATTACTCCGTCTTGGGAGTTTTGTCCTAGCGAGAGATGTTACAGAATGTTTGGGGCCTTTTTTCGAATGAACCTCCCTGTATATGTGTTGTAAGTGGCCTTTAGGGGATTGCTGTTTATATATTCATACAATCGTGATATCGACAGTCATTGGCTGTAGTACACCAGTCCGTCAGATGTAGTCGCAGTAAATATCTCAATAAAACTAAAGCCCTGTGTGTGGAAGCATTTTGGAAGAAGTACCAGACATAGGCTTGTTCTTGGTCTTTTAGCTATAATAATTGGTTTGTTAACAATAGTTAGATATTTACCGCTATTTTGTTCCTTAAGTGTTGCCATACACTTTCAAGAACTGTCCCTCCTGAACCCTCATATACATGTCCATGTGTTCTCAGTTTTGGGGACAGGCTAGTAAGCCGCTGTTACACATCTCTGGGGGAGTTGATCTCTGGCAGGATTAAATGAATCGAATGTTGGAATTTAACAATCTTGATCCTTCATTCTCCCATAATCATCTATCAAAAAATTAGGAATTTCCCATACACATTAAATGGACAGCTGATCTTGCCAAAATCTGCATATTCGCTTATTTAGGGTGGCAGTACCCATGTGGTTAAACAACTGTTGAATGACTGGCAAACTATCAATACCTCAATGCAGCCATATACAATTTAGTCCATATTGGTGGTATTATTTATATTATTTTATTATATTATTTATCATTCTTATTTACTGTATATAGTGCCATCAAATTTCGCAGCACTTTACAGACATTATGGGTGCTGTCCCCATTGGGGCTCACAATCTAAATTCCCTATCAGTATGTCTTTGGAGTGTGGAAGGAAACTGGAGAACCCGGAGGAAACCCACACAAAGACGGGGAGAACACTCCTTGCATATGTTGTCCCTGGTGGGATCTGAACCCAGAATCCCAGCTCTGCAAAACAACAGTGCTGATCACTGGTATAGTTCTTCATAACAGCCATGCATGTTCAATGACACTAGATAAAGAATAAACAATCTTTATGGGAATGTTCTTTCATGGAAGGATTGTATGTGGTCTAGCAACAGTTGAACACATTTTTTTTTAATGAAAACCTAAACAGTTGGTATGCGTGCAACGTGTAGGCGCATGTTCACACTGGCAAAACCTAAGATAAAAATAAAATGAGCAAATACCATGCCATAAGCAAATAGATAGTAATAGTGCATGAAAATAACATAGGGTACTTAATTAACATAATTTTAAAACTTTACCATATGTCAAATGATGTAAATGTAAACAAGGGCCGAGACACTGACAAATGGACACCCAGCCGTGGAGCGCTATCTAAACATAATGTCAAGCTCAAAGAGTGCAAAAACCTGAAACAAAAACCTAAAGAGATGAAATGGAATATAAGTTGGTATGCATGCAACGTGTAGGCGCATGTTCACATGTTCACTTCCTGTACAAATGCCCCAGTAACTCCTCCCCACCTGGGCTGGCATTAGTTGTTAACTCTGTCACAGCCTAACAACTGCTGCAGGGCACAACATATAAAATCACATAACCATGTTGCATAACACAGTAAACATCAGAGAAGTCCTCAGAGAGGGTATTTGCACAACTTTTCCATCTTTACACACATCCATCTTTAATAATGGCCATCCTTGGCAATCCAGGATCTGCAGGACTTTAAAACAGCATGGCAATATACAACAGCACAATACAATAAGTACTTGGACTGATGACATCTGGACAGTAGCGTAGCTACCGGGGAGGCAGAGGGGACGGTGGCCCCGGGCCCCGCGCGCTGAGGGGGCCTACCCGGAGGCACGCTTGTGCAACTGTATCGGCGTGCGCAGCACCCGATACAGTTATACTCCGGGCAGAGCAGGGAGACTGTGGCCGCTATGGGGCCCCAAAGCAGGAGGGGGCACCTCCGGTACCAACATCGGGCCCCCCTGCCCGTCACCGCAAGTTAATTGATGAGAGAGGGAGCGCGACGCTCCCTCTCCCATCAGTCCCCTCTGCGACTGACGTCTCCAGTTGGCGCCCGGCCTGCTGTTCTGAAGATGTGCAGGCCGGGCACACGGAACAGCGAGGGAATGAGGAGGAGAGGTGAGTATTTTGTTTATTCATTTTTTACCAAGGGGACGACATATTATACTACAGACTCTGCCTATACTACTTACAGACTCTGCCTATGGGGGATGGGGAACATTATACTACTTACAGACTCTGCCTATGGGGGGGACCATTATACTACCTACAGACTCTGCCTATTGGGGGGGGCATTATACTACCTACCGACTCTGTCTATGGGGGGGGGGGGCATTGTACTACCTACAGACTCTGCCTATGGCGGGCAGGAAACATTATACTACAGTCTCTACCTATGGAGGGGGGGGGACATTATACTACAGACTCAGCCTATGGGGGGGAGCATTATACTACATACTCTGCCTATGGGGGTGGATTATACTACAGACTCTGCCTATGGGGGGATTATACTACAGACTCAGCCTATGGGGGAGCATTATACTATATGAAGGACTATGGGGAGTGCATTATACTATATTGAGGACTATTTATACAATGTGGGGATTACAGTTAGGGTCATACAGTGTGGGAGACAATGTGGGGTCTTTGCACTGCTTGGAGGCCATCATACAGTGTCAGAGATAATGTGGGGTCTTTGTATAGTGTGGGGACCATCATACAGTGTGGGAGATAATGTGGGGTCTTTGTATAGTGTGGGGGGCATCATACAGTGTGGGAGATATTGTGGGGTCTTTGCACAGTGTGGGGGCCATAATACAGTGTGGGAGATAATATGGGGCATTTGCACAGTGTGGGGGCCATTATACAGTGTGGGAACCATCAGTTTGGAGGCTACTAAGGGGTCAGTATACTGTGTGGGGGGTACTATACAGTGAGGTGGCATTATACTGTGTATAGGAGAGCATCATACTGTGTAGAGGGGAGATGCTGTACATTGGGAAGACTCAGGACGTTATTAAATGTTAAGTGGGCACTTATCGTTATAGGGGAACTCAGGTTATTATGACTGTCAGAGGGGCATTATTACTTTCTAGGGGGCAAAATGTGGGCACTGTTTTCTAGGGCACTTACACACGGCATTACTATATTCTAGGTTTGTTTTACCATTTAGAGGGCACACAGCAGGTGCAGTAATAGGGACACGGCAGCAGCGGCTCAGTATTGGATTATCAGCAGGATGAGGGGTCTGTGCAGGTTGGGAATAGATGGGGACGAGGCCTGAAATGTAAGAAGTCAAATGTGTCTTTGTTGTGATCTCTGCAGACCTGAGACTGAGTCGTCGTGTCAGTCTAGGCCAGATGGAAAAGACGGGAAAAGTGAACAATTTAATCAGAAAGAACGTAAACTGTAAGTTACTATATATAACTGTACTGTGATCTCTTATATGTTCTGCAGGACGGCTATCTATCAATATATGGTCACGATATGGCGGTAGTATCAGTGCTGATCTTTGTATACAGATTATTTTTAGTAACAGCGCGGTCATCTGCTAAGGTTCTCCTACATCCAGTATATGGGTGCACCACCATAGCTGTAATCAGGGTTTCGCCCCCCCCCGAACCAAAACTCTAGCTATGCCTCTGCATCTGGTTGTTCTCTTCAAGGGACAGCAGCTTTTGGCTCAGCATCTAGTCTGTAGCGTCGGCGTCCCTGCCTCCTGCTAGGCAGGGACGCTGTTCCCCTCACCTCTCCGCTCTGTGCCCGGCGTCTTCCTCCCGCTCTTCTGGCAGCGCGCGCTGCTTCCAGGCCATGGTGCTTAGGGCGCGCGCGCGCTCCCCCTCTCTTAAAGGGGCCGCGCGCGCCGTCCTAAGGAGTCCCCGGCCAATGGCCGAAGGACTTCACCATATATAAGGCACCTCCTCCAAAATGGAGGTGCCCGAGCAATGTTGTTGCAAAGCCTTCACTCTGCTTCAGCCCTCAGGTCCCGTTTCCAGTTACCTGCCAGTCACCTGCCAAATTCCTGCCTGTTACCTGCCAGTCACCTGCCAGATTCCTGCCTGTTACCTGCCAGTCACCTGCCAGATTCCTGCTTGATACCTGCCAGATATCCGTTTGCCTGCTTGCAAGCCTGCGGTCCGACGGTCTGCCTTCCGACACCTGTCAGTCTGTCTATGGACCAGCCTGCCCGCTCACCTGGGAGCGCTCGTCTGCTACCTGCCTGCTAGTCTACCTGGAGGCTCCGCCGTCACTTGCCGTGACCACCTGCCTGTCCAGAGACTCTTGTCTGCTCACCTGGGAGCGCTCATCTGCTACCTGCCTGCTAGCCTACCTGGAGGCTCCGCCGTCACTTGCCGTGACCACCTGCCTGTCCAGAGACTCTTGTCTGCTCACCTGGGAGCGCTCATCTGCTACCTGCCTGCTAGCCTACCTGGAGGCTCCGCCGTCACTTGCCGTGACCACCTGCCCGTCCAGAGACTCTCGCCTGCTCACCTAGGAGCGCTCACCTGCTACCTGCCTGCTAGCCTACCTGGAGGCTCTGCCGTCACTAGCCGTGACCACCTGCCTGTCCAGAGACTGTCCCTGTCACTTGCCGTGAGTACCCGTCCTTCTACCCAGAGACTGTCCCTGTCACTTGCCGTTGACTACCTGCCCTTCTTCCCAGAGACTGTCCCTGTCACTTGCCGTGACTACCTGCCCTTCTACCCAGAGACTGTCCCTGTCACTTGCCATGATTACCTGCCCGTCTTCCCTGGGAGCCACCCGCTTCCTTACAAGGACCGCCCCCTTGTATAGTTGCTCAGAGGTTCCGCCTCCCAGACCCGTTACATAGTCCTTCTTAAGGTTAAGGACCCCAGAACAGGAATAGATAGATGCATTTGGAACCAGTCCTTCTTGGTTAAGGAACCCAGAAATGAGGTAGCACACAGTCCTGCACATCATCAACAGTCCATCGCTGAGGGTGTACAACCCTCCAGTCGCGCTGGTACCCTTGATTAAGCAGAAAAGGGCGCAATAAATGCAAAAAAAAATGATACACTTAAATACTGTTACCTGGCTTATTGCTGCTCGAGAATGTGAGGCATGTACCATGTTTACCTCCATATCACTAGTATTAGGATTTTGTATTTAGATATTTAGACTAAAGGCATCGATGTACATTAGACCTGTGGTTCTCAATTACAGTCCTCAAGACCCACCAACAGATCATGTTTTAATGATAATTCCATCACCTGTGCAATACTAAGGAAATCCTGAAAACATGACCTGCTGGTGGGCCGTGAGGACTGGAGTTGAGAATCACTGTATTAGACTAGCGTTGGCCAAGCTCACTAATATCATTGGGTTCATCCGACAGTCTAATGTGTATAGGTCCCCTGACTCCCCCACATGTTATGTTTTGGATTGCCAATCCCTTTGTTCTCTAAGAGATACTGTAAGTCATCGTCAGAGATGACTGTCGGCAGCTTTCTCATAGAAAGCATAGGAGCACTCAGCAGAATGAATGCTTATGTGTATGGGAGAGTCAGGTAATATAGCTGCCAGTGGAACAATCGGCCGAACCATTGTTCAGCCGCCAGCTGTCCAGAATGTATGGTGGACTTTACTTTTTATGCCATTAGGCCACGGCCCCACTATCAGTATTTGGTCAGTATTCGGTCTGTATTTTTTCTCAGGAGTGGGAGCCAAAACCTGGAGTGGGTGATAAATGCAGAACTGGTGACTTGTTTCTATTATACTTTTTCTCTGATTGTTCCTCACCTGGCTTTGGCTCCCACTCCTCAGAAAAAATACTGACCGAATACTGACCAAATACTGATAGCGGGGCCGTGGCCTTATAGTTTTAATGTACTAGCAGTGGAAACCTACCTGACTCACATCTGTGTTCTTCATTTCTATTGTCATGCCCAGGACCAGGACAAGGGGTAGGCAGTGTAGTCACCTGCCTAGGACGCTACCTCTTGCCTACCCAAGGGGATGAATTTTGTAAAAAATTGCTGAATGTCTGCAGCTGCCCAGCACCTTCCACCAGCCACACGCATTCAGTACAGTGACGGCTGGGGCGCGGGCACATAGGGTAGAATTGTCAGTCATTGACACCGCTCACCCCTCTCTCTGCTTGTGCCAAGGCTGTCGCTCCCTCCCTGCTTTCAGTTGTATTCACCTCGGTAAGACGAGAGTACAATTAATGTGATGCCGCCGGGACAGGAGCAGAGGAACTGTAGTCAGCCGCTGCCCCATCTGGAACTCCGGCACAACCCAGGCCACTTCCGGCCTGCTCTCTTTTGGAGGCAGTGCATGCAGGAGACGTCAGATGGAGCGATGCAGTGATGTCATTGGGCCATTCAACACACACTGGTGTACATGATAGATGAGGAGATGGTGGATGGGGAGCCTGGATTAGGTGGGTATAAGTTATTTTTTTTTAATTCTTAGATTATTTGGCCACAAATCAGGAGCTGTGCAGTAGGCCATGAAATAAGGGGCTGTGCGAGGGGGGCATGAAATTAGGGCCTGTGCTTGGGGGCCATGAAATTAGTAGCTGTGTAGGGGCCATGAAATTACAGGCTGTGCAGGAGACCATGAAATTAGGGGCTGTATGAAGGGCCATGAGATGAGGGGCTGTTTGGGGGACCATGAAATTAGGGGCTGTGCAGGGGCTATGAAATGTAGGGCTGTTAGGGGGGCCATGTGATGAGGGGCTGTGTGTGGGGGCCATAAGATAAATGTACAAGGGGCCCATAGATGTGTGGGGGACCATGAAATGAGGGGCTGAGCAGGAGCTATTAAATAATGGGCTGTGCAGGGGTGGCTGTGAAATGAGGGGCTGAGAAGGGGCTATTACATAATTGGCTGTGCAGCAGGGGGGCTATAAAATGAAGGGCTATGCGGGGACACCATGAAATGAGGGGCTGCATGGGGAGTCATGAGATGAGGGGCTGTGTGGGTGGCCATAAATTAAGGGGCTGTGCAGGAGGCCATGAAATGAATGGCTGTGTGGAGGCCATGAAATGAGGGGCTGTGTGGGAGGCCATGAAATGAGAGGCGTTGCAGGGGGCCATGAAATGAGTGGCTGTGAGGGGGGGTTGTGAGGGGGCTATGAAATGAGGGGCTTTGTGGGGGGGCCATGAGATGAGGGGCTATGTGGGTGGGCCATGGGATGAGGGGCTGAGCAAAGGGGCTATTAGATGAGAGGCTGAGCAAGGGCTATTAAATAAGGGGCTGTGCAGGGAAGCTATGAAATGAGGGGCTGTGCGGTGAGGACAATGAGATGAGGGGCTGAGCGGGGGCTATTAAATGATGGGCTATGCAGCAGGGGGGGGTTATGAAATGAGGGGCTGTGTGGGAGGCCATGATATGAGGGGCTGGATGGGGAGCCATGAGATTAGGGGCTGTGCGGGTGGCCATGAATTAAGGGGCTGTGCAGGAAGCCATGAAATGAGCAGCTGTGTGGAGGCCATGAAATGAGGGGCTGTGTGGGAGGATATGAAATGAGAGGCGGTGCAGGGGGCAATGAAATGAGGGATTGTGTGTGGGGTCCATTAAAGGAGGGGTTGTGGATGGGACCATGAAATGAGGAGCTGTGTGGGAGGCCATGAAATGATGGCTGTGTGGGGGGGGGCAGCAAATGAGGGGATTGCAAGGATCAGCAACTGACGAGCTATGTGGGGGACAGCAAAGTATATGAGGGACTGCTGTGACCGTTCTATATATGGGGCTGTGGAGGGCATTATACTGGAAGCTGTGGTGACCTTACTAGATAGGGAACTGTGGTGGATATCATAATGTGTGGGGTGCTGTGGGGGCCATAATACTGTATGAGGTGCCGTGGGGGCCATCATACTATACATGGGGTTCTGTTTTGGACATCATACTATATTTGGGGGGGGGGCTGTGGTGGACATCATACTATAAGTGAGGGGTCTGTGGTGACCAAGCTAAAAATTGGGGGGTTGTTGTGGATATCACACCGTATGGGCAGCTTTGGTGACCACCATATTGTGTAGAGGGACAGTGTGAGGAGTGGTTACAGTTTGAAGAGGGTAGCGTGGTGGGCAATATGAGGGTATAGTGTGAAGAGGGGGCACAGAATGGATATGGACAGGGGAGAGCGTGAAATGGCGGAACAATTTGGAGAGAGGTTAGCATGGTGGGGGAACAGTGTGGAGATATAGAAAGTGTAATGTAAAATTAGAGAGGGGACTATCACGGTATAGGCCGTGGTTTATAATGGTGTACGGTGAGGCGTTTATAGCTGATAATGGTAGACAGTGTGGTGGTTATAGCTCATTAAGGCAGACAGTTTGGAGGCCATATACCATAGGATGGTGATTTATGGTACAGTATGGACAGATATCTTTATGGAGAGGGCATTTTAATACACTCTTATTTTTAAGGGCACTGTTTGGGGATGTGCTGCAGAAGATTAGAGAAGAGGAAGGTCTGCAGAGATGAGCCATAGATGTGAAAAGTCATCATGGCATCCAGACAAGATGGAAATGAAAAGAAAGAGACGACCCCAGAAACGATGTTATCTATAGGCAGGGCTGTGCAGTTGGAGTCGTGGAGTTGGAGGCCGAGTCCATTTTGGTGGAGTCGGAATTGGAGTTGGTATAAAATGGACTGACTCCGACTCCTAAAATATATAATACATTGAGTACAGTAGTTCAATGCAATATGTGCTGTAAATTATTTCATAAGAATTTGGGAAAGTTATGAAATGTCCTATAATTGCCTGTTCTTCTCCAGATCTAAGGATTTAAGCTTTTAGTTGAGCTGAATCTGTTCTGCACTTTATGTACATGCTCAGTAGTGAGGAGTTGGAGTTGTGGAGTCAGAGTCGGGAGTCAGGGAAATTGAGTCAGAGTCGAAGTCGGTGGTTTGGCTTACCGAATCCACAGCCCTGTCTATAAGGTACCTGGATGTAAATGTTTATTTGTGATACTGGCTGCGTCTCATCATCAGTACTGTGGTTCATGTATGGTCTGCAGTCTAATGATGGCTGGAAACAACATCTCCCAGTATCTCTTAACCATTGTTAAGGAGATACTAGGAGTTTTGGGGTTGTAGGTTCATGTGATACAATTGTTTATGGGCTGACTTGACATTAAAATTGATCATTGTACTAAGCTTGGTTCTTGTAGTCAAGTATTTGTGGTTCTGATGATGTATTAATGTACTTGTGTTTCTGGTGATGTATTAATATACTGATGGTGCTTCCTGTGACATATTCATTTACTGATGATAGGTCTGGTGATGTAGTCCTGTACTGATGATGGGTCTGTTGATATATTCATGTACTAATGGTGGTTCTAGTGATGCATTCATATATTGATGGTGGTTCTGGTGACTTATTTATTTATTGATGATGTTTCTAGTGCTGTATTCATGTACTATTGTTAGCTCTGATACTCTAATTATGTACTGATGATTATTTTGGTTTTGTATTCATGTACTGATTATGGTTCTGGTGATGAATATATCACCAGAATCATCATCAGTACATGAATACATCACCAGAAGTACAAGAATACAGCACCAGAACAACCATCACTACATGAATATGTCATCAAACATTTGACAGAGCTATGCTGTGTAGCTCCGTAACTTAGCAGTTCTGGCCGTCGCCAACATCGAGAACAGCTGATCGGCCGGGAGTGCCGGAATACGTCACCAGAACCACCATCTGTACAATGAATACACCACCAGAACCACGATCAGTTTTTTGCAAGCTGTATTTCTGAAAGACGCAAAATCTATCAAACATATCCCTTTATCCATAATGGGGTCTGTTTGTTTTCCAGTAGGGTATCTGCCAAATGCTGGACACCTTCATTGAAACCAAGCGTCCCCCTTATTGTTAAGCTATATTAGTTTCCATGACTATCCGTGGGTTTGACATTAAAAATATAGGACATCAGGGATGAATTTCACTATTTTTCCCCTTTATTGTGTAAATGGTCCGCACAAAATGAATGATTCTATATCTAACTTTGAAATTGTTTTAGGGGTGTTAAATCACACCCCTAAAGTACACAACTTTTTTTTACTTTTGTTGGCAATTTTTGGTGAAAATAGTAACAATTCTAGTAGAAGTGGTTGTTAGAGCTTGTTACCTAACTCATCTGTGGGGCAGGGGGAAGGTGCGTTAGGGGTCCTGTTAGCTTAATCTCTGATCTATTCCTTTGCTTTTGGGCAGGGGGCGCCATTGGCTTCATCTGCCTTTGGCACCAAAATACCTTGTCATAGCCCTTTTTATGCTCATTCATAGAAAAAAATGAAAATTACAGAATTAGTGAATCTGCCTTAAGACAAACACCAATGGGGTCCAATAGCCCCAATATCTATAATGGGGTCTGTCAGGTTGCTGTCTTAGTGTTCGGCAATTCTGATGCAACCTGCAGTGATGTCTCCAATGCCGATGTGATCATTTCCTTACTTATCAGTCAACACTGATAATCACAACTATTTATCTAAGAGAATAAGATAATGGTTGATACAACAATATGGGCCCCACAATTTAGGGGTATAGTCATTCAAAAAAAAAAAAAAAAAGTCTCCACCTCAGACCTCTGACTCAAGGTATCATCTCGTATGTGTAGAATGCTCTAAATTTAGAAAAGTATTTCTCACTTTCTGAACAATATTCTGCACATTCTGTACATAATGATTTCCATCTGGTATCTGTATGACTGACACACTCTTTGCGAGTCTGAGTTTAGAAATATGAGGAAGGTTTGACTGATACTCAAGAAGATTCTCAGATGATGATTCAAACTTGTGTGAAGTTTCCAACCAAGAAATGTGACCAAACAAGACTTCTGGAACATAGAGACGGTTTGTTGCATGGTAACAACGAATGTTATTCAGACCATGGAAAAATGTAAAGTAGTTCAGACAGGGTATGACTTCTCTCCACCTGGTAAGGTATGACAGCCTCTATAGGGGGTGCAATTCATTGTGCTTGAGGAGACCCATATCAGTGGGGCAGCGTGAGAGGACACAGGACCAGTTGCCTCAGGTACAAAATTCTACAGAGGTGCAAATTTTTATGCCCCCACTGCCAATAATGCTACCTCTGGGAGTGATGCAGGGGCGCAGTGAGTGCCAGCCTGTTAGCTGGCAAACTAGATAATTAGTGCAGCAGAACTTGCAGAAGAGATGAGTTTGTCATCAGTTGCTGCACTTTGCCTTGGCAAAGTTGTTGTTATCAATGCCGGGAAGTGAGCTTTATCATCTTGATCACTGCCTGTGTAATAACGAAATCATCTCAACTGTTGTACTCTACATAGACGTAACTGAGATGACAAAGGTTGCACTGTTCTTTCCTACAGCTCCCCAATTCTGCTATCGCTTATAACTTTGTGAAAGGGGTGACAGTGACCTGCTAGAGCAGCTGTCCCAAATTTTAACCAAAAACTAACAACTCAATGAATTTTTAAGTTATTACGTACTTTTACTAATCCTAGCTAGGGTTACGGCTAGGACTAGAGCTAGGGTTAGGGATAGTGCTAGCCCTGGAGAAAGGGTTAGTTTTAGTGCTAGGGTAATAAAATAGTTCCATTAAAAACATCTATGTAATTAAAGCAGTATGGTGGCTCAGTGGTTAGCTCTGTAGACTTGCTGCTCTGTTGTCCTGGGTTCAAATCCCACCAAGGACAACATCTGCAAGGAGTTTGTATGTTCTCCTCATTTTCTCCCATGATTGTGAGCCCCCATGATGACAGTGATAATGTCTGTAAAGCACTGTATAAGCAAGTATAATAAAAAATAAAAAAGTAAAAAAATATAACAATATTATTGCATGGGTTAGGGGGCAGAATATACTTTCCTTGCTCCAGGCACTGGTGACCCATGCTACACCATTGACTCATAGGCCCATCTCCTACATGAAAAGTCCATTATTATAAATAGTTCAATATTGATGCGCACTCTGGTATCAATTTTTGTTTTTGGGCCCAAGAACGTCAATTTAAAGTCCAATGTTAAGAAATTGTCCGGTTCACAGAAGAAACACCCTTTTTAAAATGTCTTTTAATATGTCTGTCTAATAGATGGCACTGTTTGATCTCCAATTTAGCTAGCCTTACCAACAGATTAATAGATAATCCATCATTAAATGCAGGATTGTGTGACCATGCAGTTTCCATATTTCTTTTATGATGAGCTCTCCCTCCAGCCTATGATCAGTAGGCCCTGTGTAAAAGACAAGAGCATAGTGTCTTTGTTGATGAAGGCTTATATGTGTTTCTATGACCTTCGACCACATGATAGGCACATGGGTATTTTTGTAAGAAGTTATATGTAACTCCACACTGTGGTGCCTATTTACAGCATGGCATTCCGCTGAAGAAGCAATTTGTCTAGGTGAGAATACCACCACAATATAACATGTGATGGAACATAGCACAAATTCCTGTATGTTTTTGTGCTATATTTCCGACACAGATCCCTCATATGACTGTGTGCATGATGGTTAAGACCATTCTAAACATTTTGTCTTCAGATAACTCACATAATATTTTGATAATGTGTCGGTGGTATGTAGTATCTGAGCAATATGATATCTGGAGCAAACAACATAGATTTCACAAATTGTGATTGATTATGAATTTACAAATTTTGCCATAGAAATAAATAATAGTAGTTGTGTCGCTTAAAGGGAATGTGTCACCCCCTGGGAGTTATCAAACCTCTAATATGGGCATACAGGTTATAGAAATGTAAATCTATACTTACCTGTATGCCCATATTAGCAGTCTGATTGCAGAGAAATATCTTTTCATAAAATCCGTTTTCATATGCTTGGCGCCCGGGGGAACACCAAGAAATCCCTGCCTATCTGCTTAATTTCCATATTCTCCCCTCCCCTGCAGGTCACAGGGCCCTGTGACGTGCAGTCTAGGGCTGCACATCCCGCGCATGTGAGGCGCCCCCTGGGCCGTGGGGTACCCGGTGCCGGGCCGGTAGATGCCGGGGGATGTCACAGTGGCGGTGACCCGGTCCATGACCCAGGGCGGTCAATCAAAAAGGGGAATTTTTATAGGGGATTATGTACAAAGTTCGTGACGCCACCTGTGGTATGTTGCTAAGGGAGCCGCCGCTGCGGAACAGGTCCTCTGGAGCTGATGTTACTGCAGCAGGGATGGTGTGGCTCTCCACAGGTAGAGCTTAGCTCCAGGGCAGTGTAGATGTTATGGGTTATGCTGGGCGTTGTAGTGCAGGGGTTGATGGTGCAGCAATAATCACAGAGACAATGAAGTGCAGTCCTCAGGGTCTTTACTCACGTTTGTTGCAGTCCAAGTTACAGGTACCACAGTAACTTCCCTCGTCATCCTGCGCTTATTCAGGGAGGGGTTCAGTCCACCCTCAGATATCTCCGGAGTACTTAGAAGGACCCCCTTCTGTGTCCTCTCTCTGGCCATCTCCCTGCACCTCATACCTAGTGTCCCAATCCGGTACCTGCGGGCCTTGTCGGGCGACGTCTGTTCCATCCCCTGGGTCCTCTATAGCTACCCTCTTGGTGAGACTGATATGGACTGTTGGCTGCAGGACTTGAAATACTGCAGCCTCCGGTTTCTAGTTGAGTCATAAAGTTCTCTGCTAGTTGAGGGACCGGTCCCCTTTGTGTGGCTTGACCCCTCCACCTACTGGTAGATTCGGGCGCACGGGTGGCCTCCACTACTGCCCGTACCCCTGGGGTCCCTTCTTCCGTTCCTGGAGCCCTTCCTGCTCCTCTTCTTCTCCTTCAGTCTTGGGCCTCTCCTCAGGCCCTCCACCTGAGCAGAGCTCCTGCAGAGCCCTGCTCCACTCCTCTCACTGTAGACTGACCATTCTCACTCTCTCCTCAGACTGACTGAACTATCTTTCTAAGATGGCTTCTCTATTTATACCTTTCTTCCATGTGCTCCCCTAAGCTACTTCCTCTACCCACACCCACTACATAGCTCCTCCCATCAGCTAGGGACCAGGGACTGTGCTCTCCCTTAGGAGCAATCTTGCCCTACCCCCACTGTGGGTATGTGTTGGATGCAGGTATTAGGGTCCCGAGCTGTACTCCTTCCTTACCTGAGAGTGAGATACCACACCTCTGGTTGAGATGCAGTACCTCTGTGGTGACCGAACCCTCAGGGGCGCCACACATGCGCAAAGTGCCTCTGACGTCAGGCTCCCTTTTTTTGATCCCGGCCCCACTAGTGGTCTAGTGCACAGCAGTGTAAAATAGCGCATTATAGTCGCATTGCACATGCGCGGGGTGTGCAGCCCTAGACTGCACGTCACAGGGCCCTGTGACATGCAGGAGAGGGGGGAATATTTAAATTAAGTAGGTAGGTAGGGATTTCTTGGTGTCCCCTGGGCGCCAAGCATATGAAAACGGATTTAAAAAAAATACATTTCTCTGCAATAAGGCTGCTAATATGGGCCATACAGGTATATATAGATTTACATTTCTATCACCTGTATGCCCATATTAAGCCCCCGTCTCACATAGCGAGATCGCTAGCGAGATCGCTGCTGTGTCACGGTTTTGGTGATGCAACAGCGACCTCACCAGCGATGTCGCTATGTGTGACACTTTGCAACGATCAGGCCCCTGCTGTGAGGTCGCTGATCGCTGCAAAGTGTCCTGGACCATTTTTTGGTCGTTGCCCTCCCGCTGGTCAGCACACATCGCTGCGTGTGACCAGCGGGAGCAGTGATCAGGCTGGTAACCATGATAAACAGCGCGTTACTAGGGGCACACGCGCACTTAGTAACCCTCTGTTTATCATGGTTACGAGCCTGCTAAAGTGAGCGGTAACCTCCCGCTCACCGTAGCAGAGTGGTAACCATGATAAACAATGGGTTACTAGGTGCGCTTGTGCCCCTAGTAACCCGATGTTTATCATGGTTACGAGCCTGCTAAAGTGAGCGGTAACCTCCCACTCACCGTAGCAGAGTGGTAACCATGATAAACAACGGGTTACTAGCTTCAGCAGGCTGGTAACTAGGAGCAGGACATCGTGGAAAGATTCTTTCCATGATGTCGCTGCTCCCCTGATCGTTGGTGAGCCTGCCTGTTTGACAGCTCACCAGTGACCACATAGCGACGCAGCAACGATCCCTGAAAGGTCATATCGTTGTCGGGATCATTGCAGCGTCGCTAAGTGTGACGGGGCCTTTAGAGGTCTGACAACTCCCAGGAGGTGACAGATTCCCTTTAAAGAGGTGGTCCACTACTTTAACATACATGACCTATCCTTAGGATAGGTCATCAATGCCTGATCTGTGGGGTTGTGACACCCGGCACCCTCGCCGTTCAGCTGTTGTAGGTGCCGGCGGCTGGAAGTGCTCAGTTTCGGAGCTCCTCTGTCTACTGATAGTGGCTGCTACACCCAGCAATACTCAGACTGTCCAAGGACTCCATATGACACCATTCAAAAAAAGTAAAACCAATGCAAGAGTAAATTAGTGAGACTAATTTGTTCAGGGTCTGTAGAACTCAATTGTATAGTAAATTAAGATAGGCTACAATCATATTTAACATCTTTTTGATATATGATCTGTTTTTTGGATGAAATCTTCACTTCTTCTTTGTCTCCTCATGTCTCGTCATCTGTTCAATTCTATTGCCCATAGCTTTTCTTGGATTCCCATCTGTAGTCTAGGGCATATGTAAAATGTGACCATTCTTCCATAAACAACATATAGAGAAGTCATGGAAAATAAGATCAGATGAACTGTGCACAATATGGTGCTTTCTATAGGTCAATGCGGATCTCTAGGGGGAAATAAAATCTATAAAATGTCAGGGTTGGAATAATTAAATCTAGCTCTGACATTTCGCCCTAACTAAAACGATTATACCTGTTATCCTGATGACTGATATGCCTTAAAAGTGTTTTCTGAACCTATAATATCAAGGAACCATCCTTGGGGCAGACAACCATTTTCTCCACATCCGAGAAAATTGGTCCTATTATGCTAATCACACTCTGATCAGACTCTGATTTGAGTTTGATCAGAGATTGATCAGAGTTTGATCAGAGTGTGATCCAATTTTCTCGGAGATGGAGAGAAAAAGAAAGTCTCCACTTTCGCTATAATGTAGTCCAAATACGGTCCAATTTTTTCCATATGCCCATAGACATGAATGGGATGCCAATCATACATGCTGAGATTTTTTCCAGTACAATAGAATGATGTGGGGACAAGTGCTATCTGTGAAAATGACGGGTAGCACATTGTCTGAGTTAGGGCACAGTCAGACGTCCATATTACTGGTGCGAGGATCACATCACAATCCCCGGACTGGCCGGCGGGTCTCCTGATCTAAGTGTGATAACTGCATAAAAATCAAATACATACTGTCACATTCAGGTCAGGAGAGTCTCCGGCCAGTCCAAGGATTGCGATGCGATCCTCGCGCCAGTAATACGGCAGTCTGACTAAACCCTTATATCGTCATCTGCACGAGCCTTTAAAGGCAGGTCAAAATGATCAGAAATGTAGGGATTTGACATCTAGCAGCGCCAGGACTGTTCACTGTGCAGTGACTGTTGCTGACAACTGCACATCAGCTCCTATCGAATTGAAAGAATAGGTTATCAATAATAATCTGGGCAAGCCCCTTTAATAGTATAGCTAACCATCACAATTTAGAGCTCTCACAGTCAGATGGCTACTAGTACTGATATTAGAATAACATGGCTGTTTTCTTCTAAGTACAGTGCCACTACTGTCCATGAGGATGTGTGTGGTATTGCAGCTCAATCTCACTCCAGAGGAACCCATCTCCTATACTCGATACTACCCATAGACAGAGGCTGTGCTGTTCCTGAAAAATGTATGATTATTTTGTTCATTTCCCCAGGGGCAATCATCACAAACACTTGGAACAGATCAACTCTAATGATAATTGCTTTGTGCAAAGGGCCGTTAGTCCCAAAGTCCCTTGTAGGTAGACTCAGTCAGCATGTAATACTAGACGTCTACAGACTCCACTGCAGGGAGGTGAATGGGGTAGCCATGGACATGTTCAGTGCCTGGACAATATGCTCAGGGAGCTGCTACAAATTTTCCAAGGATAGCCTCTGCCATGTTTGTGTCGCTAAATGCATAGTCACCAGATCCAAAAACTCCACATTCAAAAGAGAATTTTCAATTAAAGAAGCCCTACCATGAAATTTTTTCCTCTAAATCTGTGCATATGTGGTAGTATACTGTCAATGTGTTAATATACTCACCTACCGTCCTCTTCTCCAGGATCAAGCGCCGTTCCTCTCCTAAGTGACGTCACTGCTTGTCAGACTCTCCGGCTCACTCTATGCTCTTTGCTTGAGCAAGAAGTCTCGTTAGGCCCATGTTCACACATTCAGTATTTGGTCAGTATTTTATCTCAGTATTTGTAAGCCAAAACCAGGAGAGGAGCAATCATAGGAAAAGTATAATAGAAACACGTCACTACTTCTGTATTTATCACCCACTGCTGGTTTTGGCTTACAAATACTGATGTAAAATATTGACCAAATACTAAACATGTGATCGTGGCCTTACAATGTAAGTCTATTTAGCCTAGTTCTGAAACTCCATAGGCTTACAATGTAAAATCCACTTCCGGGTCACACTTCCGGGTGACCCGAAGAGTCTGCAGACACTCAGAAGAGGAGCGGAGTGATGCTAGATACCGGAGAAGATGGTAATAGGTGACAGTTAGTGTTGAGCATTCCGATACTGAAATATCAGGTATCGGCCGATATTCGCGGTATCGGAATTCCGATACTTAATTCCGATACTTTTGCAATATCGTATACCGGAATCGGAAGTTCCCATAATGCAATGAGCCATTTTCATTTTATTCAGCCAATGAGGATCCTAAGAAGTGTGGGCACATCCTGTTAGGCATGTAGGCATCTTAACTAATGGCATGGCTGTGATTGGCTGCTGAAATGATGTCATGATGCACTATAAAAGCCGCCGCCGCCATTTTGAGCTCACTCTGCTGTGAATTCAGTTAGGGATAGGATGCTGTTGTTCTGAGGGACAGTTTTAGCTACCTATTTGGTCTATTCTGCTTTACCCAAGCTACTTTATAAATCGCTGTGCCTTGCAGCGCTAGTGCACAGTTCTCTGTGCTGTTCACCGCTGTCTGCAAGGTCTGTGTGTGTGAGTGCAGCTCACCCTGTAGTGTGTGCTTCAGCCACGTCTGGTTATAGTGCACTCAGTGTGTGTCACTGCCTCATACATTGTCCTTTTTTGCCAATTCATAATTTTTCCTGATATCTCCTATTAGTGTGGTGGTTCCATCCGTATTCAGCTACATTGGTTCAAAACACACTATATAGGAGTAGATAGAGAAATTTTTTTGGTCTTGCAGCGCTAGTGCACAGTGCTCTGCATCTGTACTGTTCACCGCTGTCTGCAAGGTCTGGTATGTGAGTGCAGCTCACCCTGTAGTGTGTGCTTCAACCACGTCTGGTTGTAGTGCACTCAGTGTGTGTCACTGCCTCATACATTGTCCTTTTTTGCCAATTCATAATTTTTCCTGATTTCTCCTATTAGTGTGGTGGTTCCATCCGTATTCAGCTAAATTGGTTCCAAACACACTATATAGGAGTAGTTAGAGGAGCCTTTCTGCAGCATTGGGCCCTGCAGCCCCAGCCAGATTAGTATTAGCCTATTTTTTACAGCCTCATCTATTGCATTGTAGGTTACCTTCCTACATTGTAATAGCTACAAAAAGTTTGTGATACTATCGTTCTTACATCTTTAGGCACATCCAGTGTCTTTTTGTGACAAAAAAAACCTAAATAAAGTTCACCAAACACTCCACTTTACAGTTGTGTAGGCCACATTAGCTCATATTAAAGTCTAGTCCACAATGCCATCAAGCAGCAGAGCGACGTGTGGTTTGTGCCAGCGAATCTCCAGCCAGGCATGGTAGTGTGTGACAATGGCCGAAATCTGGTGGCAGCTCTGGGCCTAGGCAACCTCACTCACATCCCATGTCTGGCACATGTGCTCAACTTGGTCGTGCAGAGCTTTTTGAGGGACTATCCGGATCTTGATGCACTGCTTCACAAGGTCCGCATAGAGTGCGCTCACTTGCGGCGTTCCAGCAATGCAAGATCACGCATTGCAGCTCTGCAGCGCCGATTACGTCTTCCGGAACATCGCATCATATGTGACCTACCCACCAGGTGGAATTCAACGTTACATATGTTGGAGAGGTTGTGTGAGCAGCAGGCAGCAGTAATGGAGTACCAGCTGCAGCAGGCGCAAAGAAGTCGCAGTGCGCGCCGTTCACACTTCATCACCACTGAGTGGGCCTCTATGAAGGACATTTGCCACGTTTTGCGTGCCTTCGATTATTCCACGCGGATGGCGAGTGCAGATGATGCACTAGTCAGCATGACTATCCCCCTTATCTGCCTGCTTGAAAAAACACTGCAAGCACTAAGGGATGAGGTTTTGGAAGAGGTGGAGGATGAGGAGTCACAAATGCCATCTGCTTCTCTACAGTCTGCGCAACGTGGTTCCTCACAAAGGCCTAGGCAGGGGACACTTTGTGAGGAGGATGAGGAGGAGTCAATGGATGAGGAAGACATCTGTCCAGAGGAGGGAGGTACACAATGCTCTAGTAGTCAGTATCTAGAGCGAGGGTGGAGTGATGCAGAGCAGGCAGAGATCACGCCTCAAGCAGGGGACAGCGTTTCTTGGCCAGTTGGCAGTCTGCAGCACATGGTTGATTTCATGCTGCAGTGCCTGAGAAACGACCGCCGCATCGCCCACATTCTCAACACGGCTGATTATTGGGTGTCCACCCTCCTAGATCCTCGCTACCGGGACAACTTACAAAGCCTCATAACACCGTTGAAACGGGAGCGTAAAATGCGGGAGTACCAAGACGCACTGGTGCATTCCATCATGTTCTCCATTCCAACCGAGAGCAGTGCTGCTAGTGCTTTACAAAGCAGCTCAGTGTGTCGAGGCAGTGGAGGAAGCTCTGCACAAAGAGGGAGCAGAAGCAGCGCCTCAGCACAAGGCAAGACCAGTATGGCCGAAATGTGGCAAAGTTTTGTGTCCCCGCCGCCACAAATGTCTACACCATCACAGACGGCTCCAGTCAGCAGGAGGCAACCTTTCCGTCAGATGGTGACAGACTACATGTCTTGCCCTCTTAGTGTACTCCCAGACGGCTCTTCTCCCTTCAAGTTTTGGGTCTGTAAGCTAGATACATGGCCAGAGCTAAGTCAGTATGCATTGGAGGTGCTAGCTTGCCCTGCTGCTAGTGTATTATCGGAACGCGTCTTTAGTGCCGCAGGTGGTGTACTAACAGACCGTCGCATGCGACTATCCTCCGATAACGTTGACCGGCTTACTTTTCTCAAAATGAACAAGGCCTGGATCTCTCATGAATTTGCCAGTCCTCTTCCAGAATAAATAATTGTTGGCAAAAGTATCCAGGTCTCCTGTTCTGTTCATGTTTCTACCACCTGAACTGTAATCCCAGAGCTCCAACACCGCCAGTTGGCGCTCGGAAGTGCAGTCTGCACAGTCAACACTTGCTGCCATGTCATTGGGGTTCAGTAACGTCAGCTGTTCCCCGGCTGTGCGGACGGAAATTTCTCCTGCTCTGTCCACATTCTCACTACTACAGATTTTAAAGTTGCTCCAATTACACCTCTGGCTCCTCTGTTTTCAGTATTATCCCTGAGCTCCAACACCACCAGTTGGCGCTCGGAAGTGCCGTCTGCACAGTCAACACTTGCTGCCATGTCATTGGGGTTCAGTAACGTCAGCTGTTCCCCTGCTGTGCGGACGGCAATTTCTCCTGCTCTGTCCACATTCTCACTACTACAGATTTTAAAGTTGCTCCAATTACACCTCTGGCTCCTCTGTTTTCAGTATTATCCCTGAGCTCCAACACCGCCAGTTGGTGCTCGGAAGTGCCATCTGCACAGTCAACACTTGCTGCCGTGTTATTGGGGTTCAGTAACGTCAGCTGTTCCCCTGCTGTGCGGACGGCAATTTCTCCTGCTCTGTCCACATTCTCACTACTACTGATTTTAAAGTTGCTCCAATTACACCTCTGGCTCCTCTGTTTTCAGTATTATCCCTGAGCTCCAACACCGCCAGTTGGCGCTCGGAAGTGCCGTCTGCACAGTCAACACTTGCTGCCGTGTTATTGGGGTTCAGTAACGTCAGCTGTTCCCCTGCTGTGCGGACGGCACTTTCTCCTGCTCTGTCCACATCCACTGTACTACTGATTTAAAACCTCCTCCAAATACACCTCTGGCTCCTCTGTTTTCAGTATTATCCCTGAGCTCCAACACCGCCAGTTGGCGCTCGGAAGTGCCGTCTGCACAGTCAACACTTGCTGCCATGTTATTGGGGTTCAGTAACGTCAGCTGTTCCCCTGCTGTGCGGACGGCAATTTCTCCTGCTCTGTCCACATTCTCACTACTACAGATTTTAAAGTTGCTCCAATTACACCTCTGGCTCCTCTGTTTTCAGTATTATCCCTGAGCTCCAACACCGCCAGTTGGCGCTCGGAAGTGCCGTCTGCACAGTCAACACTTGCTGCCATGTTATTGGGGTTCAGTAACATCAGCTGTTCCCCTGATGTGCGGACGGCAATTTCTACTGCTCTGTCCACATTCTCACTACTACAGATTTTAAAGTTGCTCCAATTACACCTCTGGCTCCTCTGTTTTCGGTATTATCCCTGAGCTCCAACACCGCCAGTTGGCGCTCGGAAGTGCCGTCTGCACAGTCAACACTTGCTGCCGTGTTATTGGGGTTCAGTAACGTCAGCTGTTCCCCTGCTGTGCGGACGGCAATTTCTCCTGCTCTGTCCACATCCACTGTACTACTGATTTAAAACCTCCTCCAAATACACCTCTGGCTCCTCTGTTTTCAGTATTATCCCTGAGCTCCAACACCGCCAGTTGGCGCTCGGAAGTGCCGTCTGCACAGTCAACACTTGCTGCCATGTTATTGGGGTTCAGTAACGTCAGCTGTTCCCCTGCTGTGCGGACGGCAATTTCTCCTGCTCTGTCCACATTCTCACTACTACAGATTTTAAAGTTGCTCCAATTACACCTCTGGCTCCTCTGTTTTCAGTATTATCCCTGAGCTCCAACACCGCCAGTTGGCGCTTGGAAGTGCCGTCTGCACAGTCAACACTTGCTGCCGTGTTATTGGGGTTCAGTAACGTCAGCTGTTCCCCTGCTGTGCGGACGGCAATTTCTCCTGCTCTGTCCACATCCACTGTACTACTGATTTAAAACCTCCTCCAAATACACCTCTGGCTCCTCTGTTTTCAGTATTATCCCTGAGCTCCAACACCGCCAGTTGGCGCTCGGAAGTGCCGTCTGCACAGTCAACACTTGCTGCCGTGTTATTGGGGTTCGGTAACGTCAGCTGTTCCCCTGCTGTGCGGACGGCAATTTCTCCTGCTTTGTCCACATCCACTGTACTACTGATTTAAAACCTCCTCCAAATACACCTCTGGCTCCTCTGTTTTTAGTATTTACCCTGGGCTCCAATACCGCTAGTTGCTGCTCTGAAGTGCCGTCTGCACAGTCAACGCTTGCTCCAGTGTTATTGGGGTTCAGTAACGTCAGCTGTTCCCCTGCTGTGTGTCCGGCAAATTCTCCTGCTTTGTCCACATCCACTGTACTACTGATTTAAAACTTGCTTCAATTACACCTCTGGCTCCTCTGTTTTCAGTATTATCCCTGAGCTCCAACACCGCCAGTTGGCGCTCGGAAGTGCCGTCTGCACTGTCAACACTTGCTGCCATGTTATTGGGGTTCGGTAACGTCAGCTGTTCCCCTGCTGTGCGGACGGCAATTTCTCCTGCTCTGTCCACATTCTCACTACTACAGATTTTAAAGTTGCTCCAATTACACCTCTGGCTCCTCTGTTTTCAGTATTATCCCTGAGCTCCAACACCGCCAGTTGGCGCTCGGAAGTGCCGTCTGCACAGTGAACACTTGCTGCCGTGTTATTGGGGTTCAGTAACGTCAGCTGTTCCCCTGCTGTGCGGACGGCAATTTCTCCTGCTCTGTCCACATCCACTGTACTACTGATTTAAAACCTCCTCCAAATACACCTCTGGCTCCTCTGTTTTTAGTATTTACCCTGGGCTCCAATACCGCTAGTTGCTGCTCAGAAGTGCCGTCTGCACAGTCAACGCTTGCTCCAGTGTTATTGGGGTTCAGTAACGTCAGCTGTTCCCCTGCTGTGTGTCCGGCAAATTCTCCTGCTTTGTCCACATCCACTGTACTACTGATTTAAAACTTGCTCCAATTACACCTCTGGCTCCACTCTGTTTTTAGTATTTACCCTGGGTTCCAGCACCGCCAGCTGGTTCTCGGTAGTTCCATTTGCTCTTGTACCTTCTACTACCCATTCGGGTTCCAGTACCGTCAGCTGGTTCTCAGCAGTGCCTTTGGATTAGGTGCCTCCTTCTCGGTATCCAAGTTCCACCAACGTCTGCTGGTTCTTGGTAGTGCTTTCTGGCACAGGTACCTCCTGCTTAGTAACCGAGTTCCTGTACCGTCAGCTGGTCTTCGGCAGTTCCATTGGCTCTTGTACCTTCTGCTACCCATCCGGGTTCCAGTACCGTCAGCTGGTTCTCGGTAGTTCCTCAGCTTTCTTGTACCTTCTGCTACATTTCCAAGTTCAAGCTTTTTGAAATGGTTCTTGGTAATCACTCTGGATCTCCCTGACGAGGACCCTGAAGACGAGGACCCTGAAGACCAACCCTAAGAAGACGAGGACCCCGAAGACAACGACCCTGAAGACGAGGACCCTGAAGACCACCCCGAAGAAGACGAGGACCCTGAAGACCACCCCGAAGAAGACGAGGACCCTGAAGACCACCCCGAAGAAGACGAGGACCCTGAAGACCACCCCGAAGAAGACGAGGACCCCGAAGACGAGGACCCAGAAGACCAACCCGAAGAAGACGAGGACCCCGAAGACGAGGACCCCCGAAGACGACGACCCTGAAGACCACCCCGAAGAAGACCAAGAAGATGACCCTGAAGAAGTTGACCAAGAGGACAAAGAAGAGAAGACAAGCACCAAGATACAGAAGAACAAGAGACAGAAAACCAAGAAGCAGAAATACAAGAAGCTGCAGAACAAAAAGCGGAAGAACATTAAGCATAAGACTAAAAATCAGAGCAAAAGATAATATCTAAATTATAAGCAGAAGATGACTAAGCAGTGTATGGGGGTGAGTCCGTTCCTCCTCGTGGTGCCCCTGGAGAAGACCTGCTGCTGCAGGCCAAACTGAACGCGGACAAATCCTGTTGTAAATCTTTTGTGACGGGCAGAACGAAAGGTGTAATGTCCAACCTTTTATAGATAACAACTACAGGAATGCCTGTCACAAATAAGAATATGATGAAGAAGAAGAATATGAAGAAGATGAAGAAGTAGAATATGAATAATGTAAAAAAAAAGAATAATACGAAGAAGGTGAAGAAGAAGAAGATGAAGAAGGTGAAGAAGAAGAGGATGAAAAAGATGCTGAGGATGATGAAGGAGAAAGTGTGGGAGAAGTAAAAAATAAGGTGAAGAGCATGGAAGTAGTGAAGCATAAATATCTGACAAAATATAAAAATACTTAACATAGTCAATATTTCCGTAACTCAGAACGTCTTAAAAATAAATATTAATTCCTGCTATTCCATTTGATTAGGCTAAACCTCTATGCCTTTATTGTCTCCCCCACCTCCCCCAATACATTCTACATTATTCTTAGTTGTTTTCCTTCATGTAGAATTAACCTACAAGGAAAGAAAGGGTTTATTTTCATTCCGATATTTCTGTCCCATTGACTTGCATTGGTTTCCGGTATCGGAATCGGCGATATCCGATACTTTTTCGGTATCGGTCCGATCCAATCCGATCCGATATTTCCCGATATCGGAAGGTATCGCTCAACACTAGTGACAGTACATACACATATATACAGATATAGGGAATACAAAGTTAATGGAGGAGCTTCTTTAACTAGTTAAGATCAAAAGACTAGAAGCAAAGCCACAATAAGAAGAATTAAAATTCCCCCAAAATTCTAAAAAGAACAGCAAAAAAGGGCAGCAGTGTTTACCTGCCCAGGTCTCAGAACTAATGCACTACCAGGATGCAGCAAACCAATATAATAAAGATGGCTACAACACTGGTGCAAAATACGGATGAGACAATCACTCACAACCTACCATTTCATGGAGGAGGTAATTGCTTTTATTCCTGGGTGCAGTCAGGCTGACCAGTGCTGGCATTGTAAGCTGGTGTTTGTTCTCATGGGGTGCACTCAGATAGTACTGGTCAGCACACCTAATCTAACAGGATGTGCGTCACTAATAGGCTGTAAGGGGGCCTGACTCACCCTGGAATAAAAGCAGTCACCCCCTCCATGGTAGGTTGTATGAGTGATTGTTTCATCAGTATTTTGTACCTATGTTGCCGCCATCTTTAGTATATGGGTTTGCTGCATCCTGTTCACAGACATGGGCAGGTAAACACTGTTGGCCTTTTTTGCTGTTTTTTCTTGAATTTTGGGGGAATTTTAATTCTTATTGTGGCTTGGCTTCTAGCTTAGTGTTAGGACTCACAAGTATGAGGACCCTTAACGCGGGTTCCGAGCTTGCACACTTTGGCCAAAATATTGACCAATAACTCATATATTATATATATGTATTTTTTGCACTTTTTTATTCCAGGGTGCAGCCAGGCCCATTTGTGCTGGCATTGTAAACCAGGGTGTCTGTTCTTATGGGGTGCACTCAGATAGTATAGGCGTAGCTAATAGACTGTAAGACAGATACTGTGCACTACATGTGTGTGACCAGCACCCAATACAAGCCTTTTTGTGTGCAATTCTAATACTAAGCAATCACCCCATCGATGAACTGGTAGGTTGTGAGTGATTGTCTCATCAGTATTTTGCACCTTTGTTGCCGCCATCTTTAGTACAGTGGGTATGGAAAGTATTCAGACCCCTTTAAATGTTTCACTCTTTGTTTCATTGCAGCCATTTGGTAAATTCTAAAAAGTTCATTTTTTTTCTCATTAAAGTACACTCTGCACCCCATCTAGTCTGAAAAAAACTGTAATGTAGACATTTTTGCAAATTTATTAAAAAAGAAAAACTGAAATATCACATGGTCATAAGTATTCAGACCCTTTGCTCAGACACTCATATTTAAAGGGGTATTCCGATCTCCAAGATCCTATCCCAATATGTAGTAGGTGTAATAATAATAATATTCACAAATATCTCCAATTAGAAATGTAGTAAAGTATTTTTGATTCGCTATCTCTTTTTCCTCATGTGCAGGCATCACAGGACCTTAGGTATCCATGGTTATGACCACTAGCAACTAGCTAGCTAACTGTGACTTTATCAGTGGACGTAACCATGGATACCTAAGGTCCTGCGATGCCTGCACATGAGGAAAAAGAGATAGCGAATCAAAAATACTATACTACATTTCTAATTGGAGATATTTGCTAATATTATTATTATTATACCTACTACATATTGGGATAGGATCTTGGAGATGGGAATACCCCTTTAAGTCACATACTGTCCATTTCCTTGTGATCCTCCTTGAGATGGTTCTACTCCTTCATTGGAGTCCAGCTGTGTTTAATTAAACTGATAGGACTTGATTTGGAAAGGCACACACCTGTCTATATAAGACCTCACAGCTCACAGTGCATGTCAGACCAAATGAGAATCATGAGCTCAAAGGAACTGCCCAAGGAGCTCACAGACAGAATTGTGGCAAGGCACAGATCTGGCCAAGGTTACAAAAGAATTTCTGCATTACTCAAGGTTCCTAGGAGCACAGTGGCCTCCATAATCCTTAAATGGAAGATGTTTGGGACCACTAGAAGTCTTCCTAGACCTGGCCGTCCAGCCAAACTGAGCAATCGTGGGAGAAGAGCCTTGGTGAGAGAGGTAAAGAAGAACCCCAAGATCACTGTGGCTGAGCTCCAGAGATGCAGTAGGGAGATGGGAGAAAGTTCTACAAAGTCAACTATCACTGGAGCCCTCCACCAGTTGGACCTTTATGGCAGAAGCCTCTCCTTAGTGCAAGACATATGAAAGCCCGTATAGAGTTTGCTCAAAAACACATGAAGGACTCCCAGACTATGAGAAATAAGATTCTCTGGTCTGATGAGACGAAGATAGAACTTTTTGGTGATAATTCTAAGCGGTATGTGTGGAGAAAACCAGGCACTGCTCATCACCTGCCCAATACAATCCCAACAGTGAAACATGGTGGTGGCAGCATCATGCTATGGGAGTGTTTTTCATCTGCAGGGACAGGATGACTGGTTGCAATTGAAGGAAACATGAATGCGACCAAGTACAGAGATATCCTGGATGACAACCTCTTCCAGAGTGCTCTGGACCTCAGACTTGGCCGAAGGTTCATCTTCCAACAAGGCAATAACCCTAAGCACACAGCTAAAAAAACAAAGGAGTGGCTTCAGAACAACTCTGTGACCATTTTTGACTGGCCCAGCCAGAGCCCTGACCTAAACCCAATTGAGCATCTCTGGAGAGACCTGAAAATGGCTGTTCACCAACGTTCACCATCCAACCTGACGGAACTGGAGAGGATCTGCAAGGAAGAATGGTAGAGGATCCCCAAATCCAGGTGTGAAAAACTTGTTGCATCATTCCCAAGAAAACTCATGGCTCTACTAGCTAAAAAGGGTGCTTCTACTCAATACTGAGCAAAGGGTCTGAATACTTATGACCATGTGATATTTCAGTTTTTCTTTTTTAATAAATTTGCAAACATTTCCACATTTCTGTTTTTTTCAGTCAAGATGGGGTGCAGAGTGTACTTTAATGAGAAAAAAATGAACTTTTTAGAATTTACCAATGGCTGCAATGAAACAGAGTGTGAAAAATTTAAAGGGGTCTGAATACTTTCCGTACCCACTGTATATGGGTTTGCTGCATCCAGGTAGTGCATTAGTTCTGAGACCTGGGCAGGTAAATACTGTTGCCCTTTTTTCCTGTTATTTTTGAAGATGAAAGGAGGATCTATTAATAAACAAATGATAAGTTTCCTGAATAAAATTGTTGATACTTTGCTGTTCTCTGGGAAGGCATCATGGATCGGAGATTATATCTGACATTACAAACGTGCTGCAGCATTTCAGAGAAAAAAACATATTTGGAAGTGCGGTCGCAGAGTTTCCGAGTAAAACATACCTGATTGCATTGCAGGAGCCAGTCTCTGATTCATGGTGTTCGTGGTTCGGACAGCATAAATCATACGACGGATTCCCTTTAATGCAAATGATATATTAGATTTCCAAATTTGATGCAGTCTATGTAAGCCTATTAGGTTCCACAGTTATATTACATAAGTGGTGTTGTAATCTGTATATCTTACCCCACTTGGACACAATGACACGCCGCCATGCCTACCTCTGCACACGTATACATTGTACCTGCTGCTGATGAGTGACAGTGTCTGTCATCGCACTAATGATGTAATCAGATACCTGCTGCCTCCTTAGTTACAAGGTGATCATAAGATCAGCCCTTTCCATGAGCATTTAACAAGATGCTTCTGTATTAGGTGATTAGTATCTTGATAACAGCCTTGAAGGACAAGTAGGTATCTGTAGAGATAGACCTCAGGCTTCGGTGTAATATTCCATGATGATGAAGACGTATATTGGCTTGGGAGCATTTTTTGTGAATTGCTTGAATTCCAAAGTGTTACCTTGTGCTGCACATTAATGAAATGGTGGCATCCATTCCTTGTGCTATATAACCCCTTCTCCACCATTCTTCAGGCTTCATCAGCCGGAGGGGGTCGTTGATTGAACAATTAACAAAAAATGATGCAGAAGTGTTTTCTTCCTGCTCTCGAACATGTAATTCAGGAGACTCACTCTGATGACTTGATTATAGTGAAGCCTCATTTACTGTAACGGTGCCAAGCTCCATCCTGACAAGGGATTGTATGGCAGCCACCACCCCGCTAATATCACAAAATAAGCTAATTACAGTACAGACCAAAAGTTTGGACACACCTTCTCATTTAAAGATTTTTCTGTATTTTCATGACTTTGAAAATTGTACATTGACACTGAAGGCATCAAAACTATGAATTAACACATGTGGAATTATATACTTAACAAAAAAGTGTGAAACAACTGAAAATATGTCATATTCTAGGTTCTTCAAAGTAGCCACCTTTTGCTTTGATGACTGCTTTGCACACTCTTGGCATTCTCTTGATGAGCTTCAAGAGGTAGTCACCGGAAATGGTTTTCACTTCACAGGTGTGCCCTGTCAGGTTTAATAAGTGGGATTTCTTGCCTTATAAATGGGGTTGGAACCATCAGTTGTGTTGTGCAGAAGTCTGGTGGATACACAGCTGATAGTCCTACTGAATAGACTGTTAGAATTTGCATTATGGCAAGAAAAAAGCATCTAAGTAAAGAAAAACGAGTGGCCATCATTACTTTAAGAAATGAAGGTCAGTCAGTCCGAAAAATTGGGCAAACTTTGAAAGTGTCCCCAAGTGCAGTTACAAAAGCCATCAATCGCTACAAAGAAACTGGCTCACATGAGGACCGCCCCAGGAAAGGAAGACCAAGAGTCACCTCTGCTTCTGAGGATAAGTTTATCTGAGTCACCAGCCTCAGAAATCGCAGGTTAACAGCAGCTCAGGTTAGAGACCAGGTCAATGCCACACAGAGTTCTAGCAGCAGACACATCTCTACAACAACTTTTAAGAGGAGACTTTGTGCAGCAGGCCTTCATGGTAAAATAGCTGCTAGGAAACCACTGCTTAGGACAGGCAACAAGCAGAAGAGACAAGTTTGGGCTAAAGAACACAAGGAATGGACATTAGACCAGTGGAAATCTGTGCTTTGGTCAGATGAGTCCAAATTTGAGATCTTTGGTTCCAACCACCGTGTCTTTGTGCGACGCAGAAAAGGTGAACAGATGGACTCTACATGCCTGGTTCCCACCGTGAAGCATGGAGGAGGAAGTGTGATGGTGTGGGGGTGCTTTGCTGGTGACACTGTTGGGGATTTATTCAAAACTGAAGGCATACTGAATCAGCATGGCTACCACAGCATCTTGCAGCGGCATGCTATTCCATCCGGTTTGCGTTTAGTTAGACCATCATTTATTTTTCAACAGGACAATGACCCCAAACACACCTCCAGGCTGTGTAAGGGCTATTTGACCTAGAGGGAGAGTGATGGGGTGCTATGCCAGATGACCTGGCCTCCACAGTCACCAGACCTGAACCCAATCGAGATGGTTTTGGGTGAGCTGGACCGCAGAGTGAAGGCAAAAGGGCCAACAAGTGCTTAGCATCTCTGAGAACTCCTTCAAGATTGTTGGAAGACCATTTCCCGTGACTACCTCTTGAAACTCATCAAGAGAATGCCAAGAGTGTGCAAAGCAGTCATCAAAGCAAAAGATGGCTACTTTGAAGAACCTAGAATATAAGACATATTTTCAATTGTTTCACATTTTTTTGTTAAGTATATAATTCCACATGTGCTAATTCATAGTTTTGATGCCTTCGGTGTGAATGTACAATTTTCATAGTCATGAAAATACAGAAAAATCCCTAATTGAGAAGGTATGTCTAAACTTTTGGTCTGTACTGTACATACAGTATATACTAATGACACACAAAGAGAATGCAAGCAGCAAAGTTCAGATGATTGCAGGGTTTGGCTTAGGTTGTTCTCTCCTATAGTAAAAGTACACAAAGAGAAGAAAAAAAATCTTTATTTTACCATTTATATATGAAAGAAAAGACCCATATATCCTGGCACCTGGGTTTTCTTCTTCTGATAAACATGGAATTCTGAGCTTTCTTAGTCTTTAAGGAAAACGGATTTGCAACAATAGGAATATCATTATAGATTCCATATGAGTGATCACCCGCTTTTACCGAGTGCTTCATAATGACTCCTAAAGTTGCGCAGTATTGACAAAAGTTAGTACTGTACAGGTAGCACATCTAATGTTCTCTTTCCAAAAATGGACTACAGTACCTCCTTCATAGCATAGCACTGCATATGTATTTACAGTATACATTAAATGGGGGCTCTGTGATAGCAACCATCATGTAAATTAATTAAAGGGAGCCTGACTGTAGATTTGTGCTGCTTGAAACACAAGCAGCATGAATCATTCACTGTCTGCTCTATTGTAGCAATGCATGTTTTACTCTGAAATGCTTCAGCAATGTACATTGGAAAGACAACAATGGATTGTGTGTCTTGACTGTCCAAATCTAGTCTTTTCTCTACCCTGATCTCTTTGACTGACAAGTATCTAACTAAGCACACCTATAAAGAGAGATCTGTCACTCTACGAGAAAAGGGAGGGACCTGCCTCAGACTCCACATCTAAGACACATAGTCCCCAGCCAGCATATGTCAGTCAGATGCCGAAACATGCGTTGCGCTGGGCATATTCTCATCGTCCCTTTACCTCTGCTGTCATTCAGGTACAAACCTACTGTACATTACTTGTGACTGATTATTGAGCGCGGTGCTCCCCCTCATTGGATCTTTCTATATTATGACTCTCTGTCATGACACTGCATCAGATGCACATTGATCACCACTCCCATTCCTACCTTTATTTCGCTATTTACCTAAGCATTATAGCACCTTAATAAATCTTATATAGACTATTATTATAATATTGGTAATGTGGTAAGACGACTCACTCGGTTGCTTTCGGAAGTAGACTCAGGAACTGGATTTTATCTGCAGGCTTTATTGTATGGCATAAAACCCTGCAGCTCCAGCAAAAATAAACATGGCCTGACTGGCAAAACGAAAAAACAAAAGATAAACGATATCACAGCCCAAAGGAGTCTGGGGTTCGCCCACACAGGTTGTAGCACATCCTTCAGCTCCTTCTTGATCTATGGCTTTCCTAGTCTGGTGACTTTGCCTCTCCAAACTCAACAACAGAAAAAAAATAGTGACTGAACATTTAAGCTTGCCCAGCCACACCCTGAGGGGAGTTAGGGGGTGAATGACTTCCCACCCGATCTCTATGTCATTCACACAAAACCACACCCTTCAAAATGGTGATTACACCCCCAGCATATAACATTCTAGGGAAAAAATTCTAAGTTCAGTTCATACAGGCTAACAGCCGTAGTGACACATACCTCTCCTCACATATAACACCAGTGACTCTGGCATATATTCCCCCCTCTGCCCAAAGTCGGGGATTTGAGCACCTTCAGAGGGCATCAGCGTACCTGTGTAACTTAACAGGCCTATGCTCCATGTGAAAATTAAAGTCCTGGAGACCTAAGAACCATCTAGTTACCCGGGCATTTTTACGTCTCTTTTCTCTCAACCATCTCAAAGGGGCATGGTCTGATACCAGTTTAAATTTTCATCCTAGTAGGTAGTATCTCAGTGTATCTACGGCCCATTTTATTGCTAAACACTCTTTTTCTACTATCGCATAGTGCTAGCTTCAACTGTTGGAACACCATCTCTGTTTCCTCCGTCCATTTCACCATCATTGATCTGGTGCCTTTCAGGAGATCCGTAAGTGGCGTGGCCATCATGACAAAATTTGGGATAAACCACCGGTAATATACCACCATTCCCAGGAACGCTCTCACTTACTTCTTGGAGAGCGGTTGCAGCCAGTTCAGGATTGCCTCCACTTTATTGACGTGTGGATTTATTTCGCCTCTCCCGACGACATAGCCCAAGTACTTGGCTTCTTCCTTTCCAACGGTGCTTTTTTTCGGATTTATAAATCCCGCCTTCCTTAGGGCATACAGAATCGCCTGTACCTTAAGTAGATGACTAGCCCAGTCTGGGCTAAAGACCACAATGTCATCAAGGTAGGCTGCAGCATACTTCTTATGTGGGGCTAGGATCCGATTCATAGCCCCCTGGAAGGTGGCTGGGGCCCCCTGCAGTCCGACCGGCATCCGAGTGTATTGGAAAAATCCAGCAGGTGTCGAGAAAGCCGTCTTCTCCTTGGCCGTCTGAGACATGGGGATCTGCCAGTAGCCCTTTGTGAGGTCCAGGGTGGTGATATAGCTTGCCGGTCCAAGCCTCTCGATGAGTTCGTCGACGCGGGGCATCTGGTATGCATCACACTAGGACACTTGCATCATTCCCAAGAAGACTCATGGCTGTATTAGCTCAAAAAGGGTGCTTCTACTAAATACTGAGCAAAGGGTCTGAATACTTATGCCATGTGATATTTCAGCTTTTCTATTTTAATAAATTTGCAAACATTTCTGTGTTTTTCAGTCAAGATGGGGTGCAGAGTGTATTTTAATGACAAAAAATGAACTTTTTAGAATTTACCAAATGGCTGCAATGAAACAAAGAGTGAAAATTTTAAAGGGGTCTGAATACTTTCCATACCCACTGTATATGTGGCTCTGTTAGTGACGCACCCCCTGGGACATATTCCTTTCTTTCAGGGGAATACCCGGAGCCGGATCAGATGGGGGTTGTAGTCTTCCGAGTGGCTGTGACCCGGTCCGTGCCCAGGGTGTCAAACTCAGTTGTATGTGGCAGTCCTACAGATGTTACTAAGTTCTTAATGTCGACTACGCCACCCGTTGTGTTGCGGTCACTGTGGCCGCCGCTGCAGCAGGGTCCGCTGAGGCTGGTGGTGTTGGTGCAGCTTGATAGGATAACCCCCAACGGGAGGGGTATAGCCTCAGGGGGATCAGGTGCAGAGGATGGGGGTTGTGGTGATGCAGTGTAGACGGCAATCAGAGACAGAGTCGGGTTATGCAGTTTAGGATGTTTACTCACTGCTGATGTTCCGGTCACTCCAGCTTCGAGTGACCTCCCGAGCCGTGCTGCGTCCACCAGGTTCTGGATCCAGCCAACCCCCAAATAAGTCCCGAGCGTGACCCTGAGCTCTCCTTCTGTCCTTTCCTCTGGCCGTCCCCACTAGAGATCCACCCAGGTCCAGCTCCCTCGGGCCTTCTGTTGGGAGACCCTTGGCCTTGGGTTCCCTGACCCTCCACGTGGTATGCCTTCGGGGTGGATGTGGTGGGTGGCCGTGGCAGACGCTGCCCACGGCCTCCGGTCTCTGGCTGGGGTGTGTTTTTGCCCCCACCAGCTTGGGTTCCGGTACCCTGTGCCGACTCTTCACCCGGGGATTTAATTTGGGGTCTTAGAGTCCTTTCTTCTGTTTCCCCCTCTGGGTCTCTCTTTCTCCTCTCTCACTCTGGGTCTCTCTTCTCCTCCGCTCGCTGACTTTCTCTCTGCAACTGACCCTGTTCTTAGTTGGTGCCCACCTTATATACACCCTCTATGTGTGAGCTCAGGTGACCAGCACCCAATGAGCTCCTATCTTTACCCAGGCTGCTCCCCCTATCTGCCCCTACACTACTTGGGATGTACCACCCCCCTCCCACTCCAGCCAGGAACAGACTCGGTCGTACCTGCACATTTCTAAGTGGGAGTACCGTCGGCCTGTTCCTCGGAAATGGGATGTGTGTAGTGCATGCAGCCTACCGAGCTCAGTTCCACACTCCATCCTTACCCGGGAGTGGAATATCACACCTCTGGGTTGAGGTGCAATACCCCTGTAGCAGCCGAATCCTCAGGGTGCTACATTCCCCCCTGGTAAATCACAGCACGTCCTCGGGCTGTAAGACAAAAACATCACAAAACATACAAAAATTTTTATATAAACATAAACATATAAAACATATAAAACTTTATATAAATTAGCAGCATTAAACATTCTCGTCGTCTCTTGTTCCTCCTCCGGTCACTGGGCAACTGTTGACCGGGCAAAGTGCGACAGTTCCTTTCTTTAAGATGATTTAACAGTAAAACCAGTAGGGGGCGCTTTAGGACGCGCAACTATATACAAGGGTATGGCCGCTCTCAGTCCTCGGCCAGTTAAGGAGGGAAAGGGAATGGCTGCTCACAGTCCTCAGCCTGTGGGATTAAGGGTAAACGGGTGAACAGTTCACTCAGCTGGTCCCAACGGGGACTATATTAGCAATAACAGTTTCTTTATACCCCGGTCGGGTAACTATTTACAGCACCTGCTCTGCTGTACTCAACAACGTCTTCCTCCCGCTCCTTCTTTGGGGATCTCAGCTTCAGACCCGTCCGGATCCTCTTGCTCTTCCTCCTCACATCGCAGCTCCTCCTCTGTCAGGCGATGCACATGGAGGGCGTAAGGTCCTTTGGCACACTTGTGCCGGGTAAAGGTGACCTCGTCCCCGATATAAAGGTCACGACCTCTGTGCCCCTCCGGCAGATGGGACTCCACATCTCTGCGCGTGACAAAGACGTCGCCGGGGGTGTTGTGGTCTCTGATGAAGCCCCACCCATGCTGCATGTTGAACTTAATTACAGTCCCGGTGGTGCGGGGACTGTGCGCTGCACGGGGGTCCCTCCTGGTTCGGCTCTTCTGCTCGGCGCTCCTTATTTGGGCCTGTTGTTCCCGGACCCGCCTCTCTCTCCGCTCCCTCGCAAACTCCTCGAGCTGCTGTCGGCAGCACTCAGCACGCTCCGCTGCAGCTGCCCTGGTTTCTTGAGTGAACCCCATTAGGTCTTCTCCGGTGGGGTCCCACTCAAATTGGGTCTCTTCAAGCGGGGGCGAGATCCTTATCACGGGCTTCGGAGCCGGAATCAGGGGTGCACACATGGCCCCAACTCTCCTCTGGTGCTCCAGTTCATAATATTTCTGGGGCCAGATGAAGGGCTGCCCGTCCGGCCACGTGTGCTGGGCAAACAAGTCCTCTCCCAGACGCGGCACCCTTGGTTTTACGGGTGCGGGCGCGGTGGTGGTGGCGCCCGGGTTGCCCAGGCCTTGCGGCCAGGCCTGGGGCACCTGGAAGGTGAAGGGCACCGTTAGGACGGCGGCGCCCTGGGCTACCTGGCCTTGCGGCCAGGCCGGAGGCTCCGCGGAGGTAGGGGGCGCTGTTGGTGATGCGACGCCCGGGAATTCTAGGCCCTGCGACCAGGCTGGTGTTGCTTCCTGTTTTGCCACGCTCGGGGTCGTTGCGCATGGCGTCACAGGGGTCGCGGCGGCGGCTTCCGGTTGGGGCCTAGTCTGCGTCGGTGACATGGCGTTTTCGGGCACAGCAGGGGGACTTTCGGGCTCTGCGACGGGGAGCTGGGGCAGGTAAGCGGTGTCCCGGTTTGGGGTATAGACGTCCCCTTTACCTGCCTCCATGCGTTCGGCTCCCTTCTCGGCGCCGTCTCCGGCCTTGGGTCCTCCCGCGCCATCCTCAGAGGCGGTCTGTCTCCTCATCTTGGCTGGCGTGCTCCGGGTCTTGGTTTGCTGGGCCATCTCTCGGCTCCACTCCGCCAATGTCTCTCGCTGTACCCGGGCCATCCTCCGTGCGAGGCCCTCCAGGGCAGTCTGTGCACACTCCCGGTCTCGGGGGAGCTGTGCAAGGACCTCCACTAGGCCTAGTGGGGTCGTGGTTTCCAGCAGGCTCCTGACCAACGGGTCGGTGCTGCTCTGCTCCTCTTCCAGCAGGCTCCTGGCCAGCGGGCCGGTGCTGCTCTGCTCTCTCGCCATCTCCGGGTGAGCTCCTCCGCTACTCTTCTCCAGGCTCCTTGCCTCCGGGTGCGCTCGCTCCAGACTGCTCCAGGCGGCACCCATCTTCGTTCTTTTCTTTCGTCTCCTCCCCCTTCGAGGGCGGTCCCGGGGCCACTTGGTGATTGTCAGCTCCAGGGGCGGTTCTTTCACGCTGACTGACACCTCTAGCATCACAGTCTCTGTTGGTGGGGGCGGTTTCCACTTTTGGCGCCATTTTCGGTCCTGGCCCACGATGGGAGGTGGCCTCTCGCCACCCTCTGGCACGCCCATAATGGCGTCCGCTCTTCCAAGGCGGGAAACCTTTGGAAATGGCGGGAATCGCTTCCCAGTGGCGGGAAACTCTGCAGATGGCGGGAAAACGCTGTTAATGGCGGACAACCGGCTGGAATCGATCTGTGATGGAGTCCGATGGCGGGGACCCTCCGGAACCGGCAGGAGACTTCTTTTTGAGGTAACGATGTTTTTTTTTTCAGGCACGCAGTACCCGGGTGTTGCGGGCACGTAATCCTGCCGACTACGCCAAAGTTGACGCACCCCCTGGGACATATTCCTTTCTTTCAGGGGAATACCCGGAGCCGGATCAGATGGGGGTTGTAGTCTTCCGAGTGGCTGTGACCCGGTCCGTGCCCAGGGTGTCAAACTCAGTTGTATGTGGCAGTCCTACAGATGTTACTAAGTTCTTAATGTCGACTACGCCACCCGTTGTGTTGCGGTCACTGTGGCCGCCGCTGCAGCAGGGTCCGCTGAGGCTGGTGGTGTTGGTGCAGCTTGATAGGATAACCCCCAACGGGAGGGGTATAGCCTCAGGGGGATCAGGTGCAGAGGATGGGGGTTGTGGTGATGCAGTGTAGACGGCAATCAGAGACAGAGTCGGGTTATGCAGTTTAGGATGTTTACTCACTGCTGATGTTCCGGTCACTCCAGCTTCGAGTGACCTCCCGAGCCGTGCTGCGTCCACCAGGTTCTGGATCCAGCCAACCCCCAAATAAGTCCCGAGTGTGACCCTGAGCTCTCCTTCTGTCCTTTCCTCTGGCCGTCCCCACTAGAGATCCACCCAGGTCCAGCTCCCTCGGGCCTTCTGTTGGGAGACCCTTGGCCTTGGGTTCCCTGACCCTCCACGTGGTATGCCTTCGGGGTGGATGTGGTGGGTGGCCGTGGCAGACGCTGCCCACGGCCTCCGGTCTCTGGCTGGGGTGTGTTTTTGCCCCCACCAGCTTGGGTTCCGGTACCCTGTGCCGACTCTTCACCCGGGGATTTAATTTGGGGTCTTAGAGTCCTTTCTTCTGTTTCCCCCTCTGGGTCTCTCTTTCTCCTCTCTCACTCTGGGTCTCTCTTCTCCTCCGCTCGCTGACTTTCTCTCTGCAACTGACCCTGTTCTTAGTTGGTGCCCACCTTATATACACCCTCTATGTGTGAGCTCAGGTGACCAGCACCCAATGAGCTCCTATCTTTACCCAGGCTGCTCCCCCTATCTGCCCCTACACTACTTGGGATGTACCACCCCCCTCCCACTCCAGCCAGGAACAGACTCGGTCGTACCTGCACATTTCTAAGTGGGAGTACCGTCGGCCTGTTCCTCGGAAATGGGATGTGTGTAGTGCATGCAGCCTACCGAGCTCAGTTCCACACTCCATCCTTACCCGGGAGTGGAATATCACACCTCTGGGTTGAGGTGCAATACCCCTGTAGCAGCCGAATCCTCAGGGTGCTACATTAGCATGTCATGCTCTATCACCTGTGTATACCCCGGAAACTGTGAGAACAGATCACGATTCCGCTGTAACAGTTCTTGACTCTGTTGCGTCTGGGCCGGCGGTAGAGTCTCCGCTATTGTGACGTCTTCCACCTTGCCTTCGGGAGTGGCCCCCAGACAAGGAGGTTCCACAGGTTCCCGATCTCGTCACGGCTTAAGTAGGTTCACATGGTACACCTGATGCAACGTTCTTCGGCCAGGCTGGTGCATTCTGTAGTTCACTTCACCGAGGTTCTCCACCACCTCATATGGGCCTTGCCACTTGGCCAGGAATTTACTTTCGACGGTGGGAATGAGAACCAGAATGCAATCCCCAGACTGGAACTGTCTCTGCCTTGCCGACCGGTTATACACCCTCGTCTGGGCTTCCTGGGCCTGGAGGAGATGTTTCTTCATGATGGGCATCACTTTTGCCATTCTCTCCTGCAACTGGGTGACATGTTCATTGATGCTCCAGTGGGGCGTAACCTCGGCCTGCCAGGTTTCCTTGGTGATGTCTAGGAGACCTCTTGGATTCCGGCCTTATAAGAGCTCAAATGGAGAGAAGCCAGTGGAGGCTTGAGGGACTTCTCTGATGGAGAAAAGTAGAAATGGAAGCAGATGGTCCCAGTCTCGCCCATCCTTTTCAACGATCTTCCTGAGCATCGCTTTTAAGGTTTTGTTAAAGCGTTCCACCAGACCGTCCGTCTGAGTGTGGTAAACTGAGGTCCGTGTCTGGGCAATCTGAAGGACTCTATATAGCTCCTTCATCACTTTGCTCATGAAGGGAGTTCCCCGGTCTGTCAAAATTTCTTTTGGCAGACCTGTCCAAGCAAAAATATGGACAAGCTCGCGGGCTATGCTTTTACTTAGGAGTTCCGTAAGGGTATCGCTTCGGGGTACCGGGTCACATAATCCATGACAATACATCCAGGATGTATTGGTGGCCTCGGGCCAATTTAACTAGGGGACCCACGAGGTCCATGGCAATTCTCTCAAAGGGAACCTCTATCACCGGTAGTGGAACTAAGGGACTACGGAAGTGGGAGGAGGGCAAGGTTATCTGGCAAGTGGGGCAGGACCTACAATAGTTCAGGATTTCCCAGTAACATTCCGGCCAATAGAACCTCCTCATTATCCTTTCCTGGGTTTTCTCCACCTCCAGGTGTCCCCCTAGAACGTATGAGTGGGCCATACCCTCCGTCGGTATGGCCCGGGAACTAACAGCTCTTCCACTATATCTTCACCTCTTAGTTTTATCACCCGGTATAATAGCTCCCCCTGAACTGCAAAGTGTGGGTACCTGGTGTCTGCCCCCAGCTCTTGAGCAACCCCATTGCATACAGTAACATTGTCCCACGCCCCTGTAGCGCCCCGAGGGCTCGGCCGCTACAGGGGTATTGCACCTCTGCCAGAGGTGTGGTATTCCACTCCCGGGTAAGGATGGAGTATCGACCAGGGCTCAGTTAGCTGCATACAGCACACACACCCCATTTCCGAGGGACAGCTCAACGGTGCTCCCACTAGACAGAAGTGCAGGCACGACCGACTATGTCCCTGTCTGGAGTGGGGAGGGGGGTGGAACACCCAGTGCTGTAGGGGCAGATAGGGGTTGGTTCCTGAGCGTAGGTAGGAGCCCATTGGTTGCTGGTCACCTGGGCTCATGTTTCTAGAGGGAGGTATAAAAGGTGGGCACCATCTTAGTTCTGGGTCAGTTCAAGCAGGAGGAGAAGAGAGAGGAGTTCGGCCAGAGAGGGCTGACAGGGAGCTGTGGCTCAGTCTGGGCCCAGCTCCATGAGGCAGGCCTGAGGAGAGGGCCAGGAACAGAAAGGAACAAGAACAGAAAGGAACAAGAACAGAAAGGAACAGAAACAGAAAGGAACAGCAAAGAAAGAGAGGAAGAAACAGAAGGGCTCAGGAACAAGAAGGTGGAAGGGACCCTAAGAACCCACGAGAATCCAGGGTGCAGGGTCAGGCAAATTAAGGGTACCGGATCCCAAGTTCGTGGAGGAGAAACAACCCTCAGCCAAAGACCGGAGGTCGTGATCATTTATTGGTGCGACACCTCATCAAACCTGCTAGGAAGGCACCATATAGGACAGCGGAGGACGGGGCCCACGTTTAACCGCACAAGTCCGCGGTAGCTGGACAAAAGTGGGTCACTGGTGAGGCAGGCCAGAGAAAGGACAAAAGGGGGTCTTGAGCCATACTCCTGAGCTGTCTGGGAGTTGACCGAGCCCCTCACCTGGTGGACGCAGCACGGCTCGGGCAGTCATTCCCTGCAGAAGTGATTTGGATATTAACCGTGAGTAAAGACCCTGGACTGCAGTACGTTGTCTGTGTGCTTTTTCGCTCCTCCGGCATTACCGGTACTGGGACTCTCACCACCATCACTCCCCCCATCCACTACACTGCCTTGGGGCCGCACTCTTCCCGTGGGGAGTCACACCATCCCAGCTGCGTACATCATCGGCCCCAGCGGTCTGCCCTGCAGCGGCGGTTCCTAATAACCGCAATCCACGGGTGGCGTAGTCGGACATTATCTAAAACATCTAAAAGACTGCCACTGGTCTGACCACCCTGAGCCAAGGGACCGGGTCGCCACTACTACCCCCATCGTCTCCCTATTGCCCGGTTCCGAGTGCCCCACGGCCCAGGGGGCGAGTCACCCCCTTCAAGGTCAAGTCCCGAACTTGAGCAGACCCAAAGTTCTCTCCGGGAACCTCTAATCCAGTTAGGTCGGCCTCCCTGGTCACAGTCTCTTCCTCGTCGCCGGCAAGGACACACAGTGGGAACTCATCTACTTCAGATGTTGACCGGGGTATTTCCCTAGCGACCTGGTTTTTGTCCCCGTGACTCAGTCCAGTTTTCTCCCCCCCTCCAAGTCCCAGAACAGAAAATCGCGCCCCAATATGATGGGATGTATCAGGCCCTTGACCACCCCGACCTCGTGGGATTGGGCACCAGAGTCTGTTCCCACCATCATTCTGGCCACCGGGTAGTTTTTGGCATCCCCATGTATGCAGCGGATGCCACAGTTTTGTCAGGGATCAGCAGGTGGGGAAGTTTCCTATGGAACAGTCCATGAAAAACGGACAGAACACGGATGGCCTCTGAGTGCTGTCCAGTTGTCTCACAGATCTATAGACTTTCATTGGTGAGTTTGATCTGACACTCGGATTAATATCGGAAAAGTCTCTGTGCTTTTGTGTGGACCACTTAGTCTGAGGAAAAAATTGGACACTTGAACTACTCCATAGACTGTCATAGGTATGAGTGCTATCCGTGAAAACCACAGATAGAACTTGTACGAGAAAAAGTGACGTGTGAAGGAGCCCTTAGTAGTTTTAAAACTGTCAAGCCTCTGAGCTATTGAAATCACTAGGCCAAGTGATTCCCAAGTGATTATAGCCATAAAGAGTTGCCCCTTTCCTATGTGTGTGCGTCACTTACTGCACCATTACCAAGGCTTAAACCACAATCGCCATTGACTCGATTAGTCTCGACCAGCTTACACCTCGATCTTCTATTTCTCCGTTTTAGCAACCTTATTTTCCATAGCGGACTTAAACCTGTGATTGCTAGATTTTACTATATATTGCAATACTTTGCGGAGTTCTGGGGGCAATGGGTGCACGACAGTTGCATTTGAGCAAGCTCTGATTGCTGGTATAAGAGGAAGGTGCTAACTGCATAACACAGCTGGAATTTGCCCTGAGTAGACTGCGCTCAGCTCCTGCTCCAAATACGCATGTCATGGAATAGGAAGGGATTAATATTGTCAAATAATTCCCAGTATCTCACATGATGAGGATAAACATAACACTGCCACTTTCGTTAAAGTCTTCCTATGTCAAGAAAATGGTTCTACTGTATTCGGCTGATTGTATAAAGTGGTTTAAAAAAATAAAATATTTGATACCCGCCCCGGCTGATCCCTGCTGGGCTCTCTACTTTCTGGTTCTGTCTCAACACACACGGAGGACAATCACTAGTCCGGTCTCAGCCAGCGATAAGCTGAATGAATATTCCCTGTGTGCTAAGCGGGGACCAGACTCTGGAGACCAGCGAGAATCCGGTAAGTGTTCAACGGGAACCTATCAAGTGAAAAAATGCTATGAACCTTTAGATGATCAGCATGTTAACAGCGTTCTGAACCTGCCCGGCCAAGCACTAAGACCCCCGCTGCTGGGAGGAAATTAACTTTATTCCTCCTGGTAGCGTTCGGATTTCAGTTATGGGGGTGACGCCGGCGCGGGTTCAGTCCCTGCTCTGTGTATAGAAATCGGCGGCTGTAGCCGCGTCACCAGCACTGACAGCCGACCCCAATGCTGAGAGAGTTGTCACTCAGTGCCGGGGTTGCAGTTACAGCCACCACTCTCTATACACAGTTCATTTCCTCCCGGCAGCGGGGGTCTAAGTGCCAGCGCCGGGTAGGATCAGAACAATATTAACTTGCAAGTTAACCCCATATCTGCATTTTTTCACGTGACAGGTTCCCTTTAAAATGACTAACAGCAATTCAATATCGCTTTTTTTTTTAATAGTCTGAGTCCTTTTCAAAGAAAATTTTGTCCTCTGGACGACCCCTTTAAGTGCTTCTGGATTAATTTCTGTATCTAAATTTTGATTGCAGAGCAGAAACCAATTACGAAAATAAATATGACGTATGCAATGATAAGGGAGATGTAGGTGTGGCACCCCAGGGGTCTGGTTGCCACAGTAATAGAGATATTATGTCTGAGAGCAAGTGGGAGGTTTCTCTGGTCAGGAGCCCTAAGCATGCAACACGGCCCACCCAGACCTGGGAGGGGAGGAATCTGCCCTTATAAACTGGGTCTGGGGCGGGATTAGGTTAGTCAGAGCCTGGAGAGGGAAAGTGACAACAGGAGCTCTGAAGGAGCAGGAGCGAGTGCCAGAGGCTGGAAGCTAGAAAGCTCGCCTTGGCTGAAGACACTAAACCCGGACACGGAGTCCGAGGCTGTGGGGACATCCAGGTCCAGCAGCAGAATCCAACCGGCAGGGGATTCCATGTCCTCTGGCCTTAGAAACCCGAAGGTACGGTCACAAGCAAGGGACCAGCACCGCCATCGTGAAGCGGAGGCTAACGGAAGGCCCCAAGTCACCGGCCATATGGGTGAGCACCACACGGTATACTCAGGGACGTGGGCTACTTCTACCCGCATAGAGCAAGGTAGCCCGGAAAGAGTGCAGATAGTCGGGGAGGCCTACAACTCCACCTGGCCAGGGGAGATCCTACTTGCTTACAGACTGACCAGGCCCCTACTGCTAACCAGTACTCCCGGGAGGGTCTGTGTTATACCATCAGTAAAGACCCTGAACTGCACCACACGTCTCTGTGTTTCATCGCCGCACCAGCACCATTACTTCTTGGACGCTCACACCATCACTCCCATCATTCACTCTAGCTGCCCTGAGGCAATACTTCTCCCGTGGGGAGTTATTCCATACTCGGCTGCGCAAATTACATCAGCCTCAGCGGTCTGCAGCGCAGCGGCGGTCCCCACTGACCGCAATCCATGGGTGGCGTAGTCGGACATTGTTATTACCTAAGACTGCCGCTGGTTTGACCGCCCTGGGCATGGACCGGGTCACAGCCACACTGAGACTACAACCCCCAGCGATCCGGCTCCGGGTATCCCCTGCACAGCACAGGCCCAGGGGGCGCGTCATAGGCAGGACTCATTCTTAGAAATGTCCCAGTAGTGAACCACATCTGGGGTACTGTCCGAGTAGGAATGGGGAAACGGTTACACATACCATTGCAATGTACATAAATCTTGCGTGACACTAAATAACAGACTTTATTGTCCCCTGGCTGTGATAGTACTAATGTGTATGTTGTCCTGCTTTGAAGTGACCACCTCTGAGAAGGAATAAAAGCTCAGTTTAGTCTTCGTGTCAGAACCCCTTATCAGTGGCCATGTGCCAGTTACAAGCAGCAACAACATAACTGTGTTCTCTGTTATGTGCCGACACCTGTCCATAAAGAGATGTTGTCAAAACCACTAATGTGTTTCTCATGTGCGTCTGAATGGGCTCCAGAGAGTAACCACTTGCTAATTAAAAGAACAACCCAGCAGTTAAAGCCATAACCCCCTCCCTCCTCGTGTGTCTGCCACCGCTCTACTCTAACTTGTTCCTTTCAGGCCGCAGGCTACCATGGGCAGATGAAAGATTCTTACAAGTCACTGAGAAAATATTTATTTAAAAGGAATTTTATTTTAAGGAAACTTAAAACAAAGGCGAAAAGTCCACGGGGAGCAACTGGCTATTATTAGTTGTAGGAGCAGAACACGCTTTGGTGGCAAATGTGAACCATATGGATGTATGGAAAATCCCGGGAAAGCAGCAATTGTCCATTGTAAGATTTATTATCCAGTTTACTACATATCAAGTAGCTGCTTTCCAGATAAATTCATTTTTTTCTCATGCATATTGAATAATTAATTACAGGGGCAAACTGGGCCGTGGGGGAAGGGGTGAGGGACGTATGCCTCCGAGCTGCTCCCCCAGCAGCTGTACAGTGCCACACGGCCACTTGCTGCTTTATTGGTCGGCCCAGCACTGCACCTTTAAGTGTGTGCGCGGCCAAGTTTGCTAAAATGACATCACACAGAGTACCCTGCACTTACGCCTTCCCGCCAGTGAGGAGCTTCAATGGGCCGGATGGGAGACAAGCTGGGAAGAGGTGTGTGCTGTATTACCGGTTTTCCCGATTCTCAGAGGAAAAAACATCCCCAATATGTGTGCATGTCTGTTTGTGTGTATGTTTGTGTATATCTATATATGTGTTTGTCTGTTTATATGTATATGTTTGTGTATACTGTATGTCTATGTATATTTCTGTGGCTGTGCATATGTATGTATATGTGTGTGTATGTGTATACAGTATGTCTATATGTATATCTGTGTATGTGTAGATGTATTCATATATTGTGGTAGACTGGCTCACTCGGCTGCACATGGAGGTAGACACGGAACGCTGTCTCTTTAAATTTTTTATTGGATTATTATAAGACGACATAAACCAATGTAGAGTTCATATAAATAAACACGGCCCTTCTGGCATAATGGCAAAACAAAACACAATGTACAGCACAGTCCTTACATCGGCCGGAATCCGGCCACTCAGGGTTAGCAAAAAGCACAGTTCAGGTTAGCACAAAAAGACAAGCTCCTCATTCTGGTGCTAGCCTCTCCAGAGACACTGAACTACACATGATTCATCAGGCTGGCTATTTATATCCCAGACCACACCCCGGGGTGGAGATATGATGAACGACCTCCCACCCGCTCTACAGCTGTTCACATAAAATCTAACCCATTAAAAATGGCTGATTAACCCCTCTAAACACTTAGTGTGCTGGAGAAAACTTCAAGGTTTCAAATCACTGAAGCTAATAATCTCAGTGAAACGTATCTCCTCTCCAGTACTTTTCCAGTGACTTTGTCACAATATGAATATATGTCTATTTGTGTATGTGGGTGTATATGTATACATCTGTATATGCTTATGTGTTCATGCCTGTGTACATGTCAGCGTATCTGGACTTGTACATGGGATTTTATGTATATTTATATGTTTGTAAATGTGTGTAAGTAATTGTGTATTGTGGTGTGTAAAAACATTTGTATGTTTAGGGCACATTTACTAAATCTATAAGGACTCATTCACATCTGTGTTAGGGAATCCCATTTGTCTTTTCAAGTTCAGGAACAGACACCTTGATATAAATATTTCATCATAAGCAGCTGAACCAGTGACATACCGGGCTAATGTTGGCAGTGATACATAGTTGGCATCTGCCTGTAACAGCAGTGATCAGAGCTCGCCTTGATTGCTTGTGTTTAAGTATTTAAATGCCCTTGCCAATCACTAACAGCGGCATTTAAACAGCACGATAGCCGGAGCTTGCACTCACCAGCTTCCCTCGGTCCCCCCTGTAATGAAGTTGTGGGTTGCTGCCATGTTGGTTCTCTTATGAAGCTGAGGCTGGAGCTCTTAGAAAGACGTCAATTTCACTATGAACTGCAAGATTTTTTTTTTTAAATAGACATATGGAATTCCCTAAGTTAGATGTGAAAGTAGCCTGAAAAGTTATTTATTCTGCCCTATCATCCTAGGAATGCTCTTTTCCTTAAAATCTTGCAGTACAAACAGGTGCCCATTACCCGAAAAACTGGCAAAACGCTCATTAGTCAGATTGAAAGATTTTTAAGGTTTCTTAAAAATTATCATTCTTGGCAGCACATCGTCCAGTGTAAGCACTAATGTGCTACTGAAAACAATGGCAGCCTGTGCGCAGAATGATCTGAAAAGCGGTCGGCCTGACTAAACAGGCTATTAAATAAACACCAATTGGTTTGCATGTAGCGTATTGGTGGCTGTCAGGCCCGATAATGCTATTATCCTTCAGATATAGGGTTAATCTGCAGGCTAATAATGTTATGAAGGTGTCCGGCCACTGTACTGAAAGTGGGGTACTCAGAAGAAAATGTATTTTATTTCTCCCGCGAGTTGACTGCTTTCACTCATTCAGATGACTTTAATTTCTCCGCGCACTGACTGAAGCCCGACGGCTCCCAGGAGAAATAAAGTTCCTTTTCTCCCGGGTGCCAAACTTTCTGTACTGCGGCCGGTCTCCTTCATAACACTGTTAGACACAATATATAGTTCCTCAAAAAATTAAGAAAAAAAGACCCCTCCATATTCATGCATGTGAATCTATATTAGTGATCAATAAAAATCAACACATAATAAAGACAGAATACAGAAAACACAAGCTGTAACTCTATAAAAGGTTCATATGTTACCGCAAGCAGAAAAATATAATAGGATATGGGCTGTATATGTTAACAATACTCTAGCATATAACTGTTGGCAATCCCTAATTGAAAAAAGTGCCCGAACCATCCTCACAAGATCTCCTTCTCTATCCCCCTCTTATATTTATCCTGTGCATCCCCCCTACTCTGGAACTCTCTACCCCAACATATCAGACTCTCGCCTACCGTGGAAACCTTCAAAAGGAACCTAAAGACCCACCTCTTCCGACAAGCCTACAACCTGCCGTAACCCTCACTCCACCATACCGCTGCACGACCAGCTCTACCCTCACCTACTGTATCCTCACCCATCGCTTGTAGATTGTGAGCCCTCACGGGCAGGGTCGTATCCTCCTGTACCAGTCGCTGAATATTTTTGTTCAAGATTATTGTACTTGTTTTTTATTATGTCTACCCCTTTTCACATGTAAAGTGCCATGGAATACATGGCGCTATAATAATAATAATAGCCATATGAATGAAACATGCATATACTTTTGGTAGTAAGCTTATCACTCTAATAGTCTCTAAGTAAGAGCATGAAGCCTTCACCCTAGTGCTGCCACACAGATTAACATGCGGCTATACAAAGCCAAAATAAATCAGTATCTCTATGAGTAGCCATTACCTGTGGCCATATTGGAGAAGGGGGGCTACTGCACACCACGATGCGCGTTTCACCTCCGCCTGCAGTTTCGCCAAGAGGTGACAGAGCGCATTGTAGCTGGTGTTATATAGTGTGGCCTCTTAGACTAATTGCCATACCTGCAGGACAGCTCATCCACGTCACCAAGGGGCTGGCGCTCAATGCGGACGCCATGCGAGCACATGACAAAGTTAGCTGACCTGGCCCATTGCCCAGGCGGCATGTCTCACTGTGTGAGCACCGCCCCACAGCAGACGAGGCAGCGCATGCACGGTACACGCTTACAGATGCCAGTCAGTGAGTAAAATGATAACAGGTCATCTACCATGATAGCATTATGTTGGATACAAGATACAATGCTACAGTAGTTTGGATGTAGGATACAGTACTACAATAGGTATACTTATTGCTGGAAAATAGAAGGTGCTAATATTCGAACCTTATATTATTATTATGCATCTCTAAAAGGTAAAGGCCATCAGTAACATATATTATACAATATCATAGTACAGTATAAGATGTGAGACAATATTGGACAGAAACACCTTCCACCGTATGTAGTAAGGCATAGATAGACTATGTCACACTCTCTATAAAAAATAAATGCCTAACAATAATCCTGGTCCATATTATTAAGTATTAGCTAGTTTATCAAAGCATGTGCACAAAAGTGATATATTATATACTGTATACCCATATAGAGCAATTATTTGGCTACAAGGACTACAGTAATATTATAAATGGTATTTAAGGACTAAAGAAACTATTCCCCACTTAAATCAAATACCTTATTTGTATATGCCATTCATCCTAATACAGTAGGGTGAGGCCTTGAGAAAGGCTTGCGCTGTAATGCGCGTCGGGGTGACGTGCGCAGCGTGGTGGTTCTGGCAGTTGTCACTAGCTCCTTGAGGTAATATATGGGTTTAGACAATAATTAGTGGGCACATAGCGTGTGTCAGGAGTAGTCAATGTATTCCTGCTTCTGATTTTCAGATTATATGAGCTTGCTATATACACTTATGATTGGTGTGATTTCACTACAGGGTTTACACTGCAATGCGCATTCATTTTTGTTTTTTAATGTGTGTATTTGCCCTATGCATCTTTTCCCTATCAACTTTATATATATATGATTAATAAAGTATTTTCTATTTTTTATAATATGGCCTTTTTTGTCGTCTTCTTTGGCTGTATGGCCACCTCCTCTCCTTGCATGGTATCTAGGTCTATCAGATAATATATGCGCATATGAAACTCCTAATGTGAATTGAAATATGGCATTCATAAATCAAAAATGCTAAAGAATGTATCTTTATGATAGTGCTAAATATGGCAACAAACAAGATACAACAAACTCCGAATATTAAGTTGTGGTTGGCAACAATTTTGTTCGGCCCATTTTTGGGGTTTTGTGTAAAATTATGTCCAGTTATTTTCCATTTTTTCTCTGTTTTTTGTGTTGTTCTAAAACACACAAAGGAAAAAACACATATAACAAAATGTGCAATTGCAATAATTTTCTGGGAGAAATACTTAATTTCTGGAACAATTTCAAAGGCACCCGTTCTTTCAGACATGAGTGTATCTGGAGGTTAATAGCGTTATCGGACCTGACAGGTTCCCTTTAATGCAGCACAATATAAGCCCACCTTGCTAGTCACATTACGATCTCACATTTATGTTTATGTTTGAAAAAACACCATATAAGTATCAAATGTACCACTCTATGGAGCCATATACAGTAATAGCCAGACAGCACATATAGGCCTATGTTTGACTTTCTTTATGTTGGGTATTTAATTACTTTTTTATACAGTAGTATATCGCAGCATATACCGCATCTTATACATGCTGTGACAGGGATACCACATCAGACAAGGGTCAGAAGATCGCAGCGTCTGGTTTTATGAACTCATGCACTGGTTAGAAGTACTTCACCATCTTATTAAACAGTGCATATTTTTTCATTGCTGGCATAGCAAGGATTAATCTGTTCAATTGAAGCTCCTGGAGCTTTCCTACCTAGATTGTCTCCGCTGTTCAGTGTTGCTCACTCCCCTCTGCTATATATGCTCGCCTCTGGCACTTAGGGATTGCCAGTGTTATTTGTTACTGCCTGGTTCTGGAGTTGGAGGTGTAGTTCATGTTTGGAGTAGGCATTTGGATATTGGTTCAGGAGATGCTTGTTGCTTGGAGTTTGGTTGTGTGTACATCCTCATCCTCTCTTATTCTCCTTCCTGGTTAATTCCACTGTGTTCCACTCTGTTTGGTGAGTGTATTTTGTATGATTGGTATTTTCATTTATCCCTGTCTGTCTGGTTAGTGTATTCTTTTACACTTCAGCCTCCCACTTCCCTGGGTGGGGGAGAGGACAGATAAGGGTTTATAAAGGAGCATAACAAGGCATGATAATCGGGCATCTCCACCTTCAAGAGTAACCCGGTAGACAGGGATAGACTAGGGCGCCCCTAGTTCTAGGGATTGGGTAGGTGCCCTCAGTCCCTAGATACTCTGTGACACACGCTTTCACGATTCCTGGGTATTCCTAGATGAATGTTGCATACTAGCGGTCACGTGATGACTAGTCTCATCTGACTTCTCTCATTTCACTTCTATTGAGAAATCTGAGTCTATTCCGCTTGTGATTGCAAGTATGCAATCACAAGCTTGCATCAGGAATACCATTCTTTGTTATTCCCACTGCAAGCAGCATTGCACACTATCACTATTCAGCTGCCTGTACTCAAGCCTGGACAACCCTATTAACTTCCAGATTGCTATTGGAGTGTCAGGCTGTGTGCCCACTATGCGTTTTTTAAGCGTTTCCGCAGCGGCATTTCCACTGCAGAAACGCTTAAAAAACGCTTGGTAGAAGGTCTGCAATGTTCCCCAATGATAATCCGCATGTGCTGTGCACATGCTGCGGAAATTTCCGCTGCGGATTATCATTGCGGAAAAAAACGCAGCACTACCAATTATTTTGCGGTAGCCGCCATTGACTTGCATTGGAACGCATGTAATCCGCATCACTGCATCTGTAGATGCGCATTCCATGCGTTTCAATGTGCGGATGGTACCCGGGTTTGAAGAAGAGTAGACTCTCCTCCGGACCCGGGTACCATAGAACCTGTAAAAAAAGGAAAAAATGAAAAATTAATATTATACTTACCTTCTGATGGCCCCCGGTGTCCTTGTCTCTGTTTGCCGGCAGCTCACGGTAGACTAAAGGACCTGCGGTGACGTCATTTAGTCATGTAAAGGGTCACGCGACCGCTGACGTCAGCAGGTCCTTAAATCTACCGCGAGCTGCCGGCAAGCCGAGACAAGGACTCCGGGGGCCATCAGAAGGTAAGTATAATATTTATTTTTTATTTTTTACCATTCTTTCGGTCACACTATATAAATCCATGGTGTGACCAAGTTGTCAAGCACTTTCCAAGTGATGCTAAAATCGCTTGGAAAGCGCTTGTCAACCCTCATGCGGAAATTTATGTGAAGAACGCTTCACTTCCGCTTGTCCCTGGCAGGAAAAACGCATGTACAATCCGCATGCGTTTTTTCTGCCAGGGAGATGGAGAAACGCTCAGGAAAAAATCCGGAGCATTTCTGTATCGTGGGCACCAGGGCCGGCTCCAGGTTTTTGTGGGCCCTGGGCGAAAGAGTCTCAGTGGGCCCCTTTAACACATACCACGATTCATGATGCACAGTTACCACAGAGAAATATATACATACAGTACAGACCAAAAGTTTGGACACACCTTCTTATTTAAAGATTTTTCTGTATTTTCATGACTATGAAAATTGTACATTCACACTGAAGGCATCAAAACTATGAATTAACACATGTGGAATTATATACTTAACAAAAATTGTGAAACAACTGAAAATATGTCTTATATTCTAGGTTCTTCAAAGTAGCCACCTTTTGCTTTGATGACTGCATTGCACACTCTTGGCATTCTCTTGATGAGTTTCAAGAGGTAGTCACCGGAAATGGTTTTCACTTCACAGGTGTGCCCTGTCAGGTTTAATAAGTGGGATTTCTTGCCTGATAAATGGGGTTGGGACCATCAGTTGTGTTGTGCAGAAGTCTGGTGGATACACAGCTGATAGTCCTACTGAATAGACTGTTAGAATTTGCATTATGGCAAGAAAAAAGCAGCTAAGTAAAGAAAAACGAGTGGCCATCATTACTTCAAGAAATGAAGGTCAGTCAGTGCGAAAAATTGGGCAAACTTTGAAAGTGTCCCCAAGTGCAGTTGCAAAAACCATCAAGCGCTACAAAGAAACTGGCTCACATGAGGACCGCCCCAGGAAAGGAAGACCAACAGTCACCTCTGCTTCTGAGGATAAGTTTATCCGAGTCACCAGCCTCAGAAATCGCAGGTTAACAGCAGCTCAGATTAGAGACCAGGTCAATACCACACAGAGTTCTAGCAGCAGACACATCTCTTCAACAACTGTTAAGAGGAGACTTTGTGCAGCAGGCCTTCATGGTAAAATAGCTGCTAGGAAACCACTGCTAAGGACAGGCAACAAGCAGAAGAGACTTGTTTGGGCTAAAGAACACAAGGAATGGACATTAGACCAGTGGAAATCTGTGCTTTGGTCTGATGAGTCCAAATTTGAGATCTTTGGTTCCAACCACCGTGTCTTTGTGCGACGCAGAAAAGGTGAACGGATGAACTCTACATGCCTGGTTCCCACTGTGAAGCATGGAGGAGGAGGTGTGATGGTGTGGGGGTGCTTTGCTAGTGACACTGTTGGGGATTTATTCAAAATTGAAGGCATAATGAGCCAGCATGGCTACCACAGCATCTTGCAGCGGCATGCTATTCCATCCGGTTTGCATTTAGTTGGGCCATCATTTATTTTCCAACAGGACAATGACCTCAAACACACCTCCAGGCTGTGTAAGGGCTATTTGACCAAGAAGGCTAGTGATGGGTTGCTACGCCAGATGACCTGGCCTCCACAGTCACCAGACCTGAACCCAATCGAGATGGTTTGGGGTGAGCTGGACCGCAGAGTGAAATCAAAAGGGCCAACAAGTGCTAAGCATCTCTGTGAACTCCTTCAAGATTGTTGGAAGACCATTTCCGGTGACTACCTCTTGAAGCTCATCAAGAGAATGCCAAGAGTGTGCTAAGCAGTCATCAAAGCAAAAGGTGGTTACTTTGAAGAACCTAGAATATAAGACATATTTTCAGTTGTTTCACACTTTTTGTTAAGTATATAATTCCACATGTGTTAATTCATAGTTTTGATGCCTTCAGTGTGAATGTACAATTTTCATAGTCATGAAAATACAGAAAAATCTTTAAATGAGAAGGTGTGTCCAAACTTTTGGTCTGTACTGTATATAGTACAATGCCGAAGATTTCACTTCTTACATTACATGAGTAATATCTATTGAAAATTCCACAATAGCTCAGAAACCGGCGAATTGCTCCATACAGAATACTGGCCCCCATATAACGCTCCATACAGAATACTGGCCCCCATATAACGCTCCATACAGAATACTGGCCCCCATAAAACGCTCCGTACAGGATACTGGCCCCCATAAAACACTCCGTACAGGATACTAGTCCCCTTATAATGCTCCATACAGGATACTGGTCCCCATATAATACTCCATGCAGGCTGTTCCCCCCACATAATGCCCCATGCAGGATGTCACCCCCCATATAATGCCCCATGCAGGATGTCACCCCCCATATAATGCCCCATGCAGGATGTCACCCCCCCATATAATGCCCCATGCAGGATATCACTTCTCCCCCCCATATAATGCCCCATGCAGGATGTCACCCCCCATATAATGCCCCATGCAGGTGTGGCGCCCCTGAGGGTTCAGTCGCCATAGAGGTACTGCACCTCACCCAGAGGTGTGGTGTCTCCTTCTCTCAGGTAAGGAGGGAGTGCTGCCCGGAACCCCAACACCTGCATCCAACACTACACTGCTCCAGGCCGGCTGGAAGGGCAAGATGCACTGTGTTCCTGCTGAGCCCTGTCCCTGGCTGGAGTGGGGGGAACCAAAGAGAGGGGGAACCTGTAGTGGGTGTGGGTGGAGGATGTAGAACAGGGGAGCACCATTATAGGAGGTATATATAGGGAAGCCATCTTAGTTAGAGAGGAGTTGAGTGTGGATCCAGTGAGTAGCAAGGAGAGGAGGGGAGCAGAGTCTCTTTAGGAGCTCTGCTCCATAAGTGGGGCCTAGTAAAAGAGGCCCAGGAGGGGAGCAGAGGAGAAAGGCTCCGGTAACATAAGGGATCCCAGGGGGTACGGTGAGTGCAGGACGGCACCCGTATGCCCGAATCTGCCAAGTGTCAGAGGGATCAGGCCGCAAGAAGGGAACTGGACCCTGGACCAGCCGTGTTACTCCAGGTCTCGGCTGGAAAACCGGAGGCTTCTGCACTTCCATGGTGCAGTTGCCACAGTCTCACCCTAGTCACCGTGAAGGGCATCAAGTAGGTCTGGGAACTCCAGGTTTCCCAGAGGGACTTCAGAGCACCCGATCGGGACTGTGTGTGGGGAAGCGCAGGGCAGGAGGGCGAAGACCCAGCGCGGGAAGTTGGTCTAGTAAGGAACATAAAGAAAGCAGGGTTCCGTCAAGCGCTCCTGATATATTTGAGAAAGTGCTGAACCCCTTGCCTGGTAGACGCAGTGCGAAGCGGGAGGCTGACACCCGTACAGTGTACCTGAGGAACTTGAACAGAACTTTGAGTAAACTCGGATGACTGCACTCCACTGCCTCCGTCAGTTATTACCGCTGCGCCATCTCTCCTCACCACAAGCCCCAGCATCACCACCATCTGCACCTACACTGCCCCAGGGGGCTCGCTCCGCCTGTGGGGAGCGGAAACATCCCAGCTGCCATCCCATCACCCCCGGAGGTCTGCAGCAGCACTGGTAACCATTACCGGAAACCACAGGTGGCGTCACGAAACAAACCATACACTAAAAACCCCTTTTTCAAGAGAGACCCCAGAGTACGGGCCCTGGAGCTGACTGCCGTGACATCCTAAGCAAGGTAAAAGGCCCAGGTACCGAGTCCCCTATATCTCCCCCTGGGTGACACACAGGATGTCCCTTTCCCCCCCATATAATGCCCCATGCAAGATATCCCTTTCCCCCCCATATAATGCCCCATGCAGGATGTCCCCTCTCCCCCCCCCATATAATGCCCCATGGAGGATGTCCCTTTCCCCCACCATACAATGCCCCATGCAGGATATCACCCTCCTCTCTTTAAAATGCCACATGCAGGATGTCACCCCCCCTCTTTATAATGCCCCATGCAGGATGTCCCCCTCCCACCCCATATAATGCCCCATGCAGGATGTCGCTTTCCCCCCCATATAATGCCTCATGGAGGATGTCCCTTTCCCCCACCATACAATGCCCCATGCAGGATGCCCCATATACACTGTGTTCCAAATTATTATGCAAATAATATTTTCTCAGATTTTCCCAAATTACCTATATGAATTGCAGTCACTGTAATTTTCCAGTCAAATAACTATTAGAGTACAATTGAAAGGTTTTTATACAAACTGCCTATGATAACAGTATATTTTTAAAAAAAATAAAAAACTCAAACTGCACTCAAAATTCATGTTCCAAATTATTATGCACAGCAGAGTTTTTACAACCTTTTCATTTTAATAAAGAACAAAAAAATGTCATTTTTGAAATTATAAGCATTAGCAGGTTATTAAAAAATGAAATCAAACAGTTTTCAACTTAAAACTTTATTCTAGGTGATGTTACATTTGCACATAGGACCGCTTGCTCGAAAGGAGCTTCTGAACTCTCTCGTCCATTGAATTTGTCAGGTTTTGGATGGTTTCTGCTTCAATTGTTTTGCATGAGGACAGAATACCCTCCCAGAGCTGTTGCTTAGATGTGAACTGCCTCCCGCCATCATAGACACTCCTTTTGATGATGCTCCAGAGGTTCTCAATGGGGTTGAGGTCAGGGGAGCATGGGTGCCACACCATAAGTTTGTCCGCTTTTATGCCCATAGCAGCCAGAGATGCAGATATGTTATGTGCAGCATGAGACGGGGCATTATCATGCATGAAAATGATCTTGCTGCGGAATGCACGGTTCTTCTTCTTGAACCATGGAAGGAAGTGCTGTTTGAGAAACTCAACATACATTATGGAGTTCATCTTTACCCCTTCAGGGATCCTAAAAGGGCCGACAATCTCTCTCCCCATGATTCCAGCCCAAAACATTACTCCACCTCCTCCTTGTTGGCGCCGTAGCCGTGTTTGCATGGGGTGTCCATCAACCAGCCATCCTCCACTCCATCCATCTGGACCATCGAGATCATTTCATGCATGAAAATGCCCCGTCTCATGCTGCACATAACACATCTGCATCTCTGGCTGCTATGGGCATAAAAGGGGACAAACTTATGGTGTGGCACCCATGCTCCCCTGACCTCAACCCCATTGAGAACCTCTGGAGCATCATCAAAAGGACTGTCTATGATGGCGGGAGGCAGTTCACATCTAAGCAACAGCTCTGGGAGGGTATTCTGTCCTCATGCAAAACAATTAAAGCAGAAACCATCCAAAACCTGACAAATTCAATGGATGAGAGAGTTCAGAAGCTCCTTTCGAACAAGGGGTCCTATGTGCAAATGTAACATCACCTAGAATAAAGTTTTGAGTTGAAAACTATTTGATTTCAGTTTGTAATAACCTGCTAATGCTTAGAATTTCAAAAATGACAATTTTTTTGTTCTTTATTAAAATGAAAAGGTTGAAAACTCTGCTGTGCATAATAATTTGGAACATGCATTTTGAGTGCAGTTTGAGTTTTTTATTTTTTTAAAAATATACTGTTATCATAGGGAGTTTGTACAAAAACCTTTCAATTGTACTCTAATAGTTATTTGACTGGCAAATTACAATGACTGCAATTCATATAGGTAATTTGGGAAAATCTGAGAAAATATTATTTGCATAATAATTTGGAACACAGTGTAATGCCCCATGCCTCCATACATAAAGAAAAAAAAATCAAATACTCACCTCACTCCTCCTCACCTGCTGCAGCTGCTCTGGTCTGGACTCCAGCGTCACCGGCGTCTTCCCGCTCTGTGCTGCCTGTGATGGCTCAGGAGAGGGCGCGGTGGAAAGATGTCACTGCACCCTCTGACCTGAGACGTCACATGGAGTGTACAGCAGGAAGACAGTGGATCTGCGGAGGCACTGGGAGAGGTAAGTATCCGGCTGCCAGGGCCCTGAGCAAGTGGGGGAGAAGGACGGGCGCTGGCACCGATTTCCTCCGCCCATAGCCCGGCGGGGTGCCCGAAGCAAGTGGGCCCCCCGCCTGCTCAGGGCCCCGGCACTTGCCCGGGTGTGCCGGGTTCTGACGCCGGCCCTGGTGGGCACATAGCCTTAATGAAGATATCCACATACACCAATGAGACACAGTGCAGCCATTCAAAGCTGACCTCAAATAATAAAAGTGAAATATAATATTTTTATTTTAGAATTCACAACATTTATATTTTTTACTGAATAAGGCTATGTGCACACAGTGCGTTTTTGGTGCGTTTTTTGTGCTTTTTTTTCCCCGCACAGAAATGGGCCAAAAAACGCATTGCAAACGTTATCCCATGGTTTTTACTATGACATTTTGCAAGTTCTGGGCACATGATCAGGATTTTTCCTGACTGAATTTCAGGTGCAGAAAAGGAAGCAGCATGTCCATTCTTTGTGTGTTTTTGCCTGCGTTTTTCCTATACAATGCATTGGAAAAGACGCATGCAAATCCGCAGGCAAATACGCATAAAAAAACGCATGAAAATGCATCAAAAACGCTGCGGATTTTCCTTTTTTGCTGCCAAGAGGTGCAGAAACGCTGCAGAATATTGTTATTAAATTTCTGCAAGCAATTCCTGATCGTGCGCACATAGCCTAAAGGTACTGTAAATTTCAACAAATTTATATATGTCTCAATGTACTATGTTGTAAAAGATGAGAATTTTAGTTTCTAGAAAGCAGTAGGGTAACGAAAATCCCCTTCTGTGATACTGCACAAAGTAAGAAGATCAGGATAGGGAATGAGGTGGAAGAAAATGACTGCAGAGAAACTGGAGGTCCAATTAAAAAGAAATATAACACCATTGACAGGGAAGCCAGTCCTGAGAGAATTGTAGATATAAATTACCTATGCCTCTAAGGAGACTGTGTAGACAGGGAAGAAAAGAAAAAAAGGATATAACTACAGTTTATGTAAAAGTAGTATCTGATTATAATAATCCAAAGATCATAAAATATACTTTACAATTTAGTTCCATTTATTTTACATACAATGTCATTAATGTACATTAATCTGAAATTAATTTCTATTATTGTAAATCAAATTTGATAGGTGCATTATGTTTTATAGCTGAGTGTAGCAACAGTCTTCTACCAGTACTACTTGACCCTAAGCAGCAGATGTCCTTTACAACTGGACCACCTCTAGCATGGGACCCTTGTGTCTAATGGGAAATCCATCCATCCCTGTCTCAGTCCCAGATCAGAGATTATCCAGATTGATGATAGCAGATGATGCAGAAGCATACAAGAAGAACATTATTTAATGGTCAAAGTGATGCTGTTCAAATTATAAGATGGTTATGATAAGGGCACATGTCATGACCTAGATGTTCTCAAAAGACCTGTCTACATACAGTATGGCTTAAATGCAAATCAGAGTGGTTTTCAATTACTATTTGTAAATTTTTCCAGTTAATAATGGTTTTATTTGCCTAAGGTCTCATTCAGATGTCCATTATTCACGTACATGTTCTATCGATTTTTTCACGGAGAGAATACATACCCATTATAGTCTAGGAGAAAGTTTGCATCTCCAAGTGTCTGCAAAAAAGTGGAGATGTGTTGGTTTTTGCTACAAGTCCTGGATCAAATTCGCCCATTTAAAACAATGAGTCCTTGAAATCCAGGACCATTTTTTACTACCTAAGGCCTCCTTCACATGTCCTGGTGATTCCTGTACAGGAAAAACTAGTACTGGTGAGATCCGTGGTCTGTGTGCATGTGCCATCCGTATGTACGTATGTGACATTCGTGTATCTGTTTGCTGTCCGTGTTTCATATCCATGTGGCATTCATATGCCGTCTGTGTGACAAGTATTGGTGCCTGGGAAAAGCATTTCAGTTTGCGCTGCTCCCAGACGCAAACTGTAATGTAATCTATGGCCCCTTCCCTGGCTATTAATATCAACCCAAAGCTGTAGGTTTAGCCTTTGCTGCTTATAATTTATAGGTGGACCTTATGTCAATTTGTTTCTGGGGTCCCCCTGTAATCTAGCCAGTAAATACTAATCAAATAGCTGTGAGCTGTTATTAATAGCCAAGGAACATTTTTTGCTAATGGCCTTTTCCCTGGCTGGTAATCAGCCTCCAGCGGGCGACTTTCCCTCTGCTGGTTAAGAATAATCGGTGGGTGCCCACGCCATTTATTTTATTTAATTCTTCATTTTACACAGCATGTACACAGTGGGTGCTGAATACAACTCCCATCATTGTCTCCTGGCCGTGCTAATCTTAGTGTGAGCAGGGGGCAATAATGAGAGCTGCCTTCAGCAGCCGGCGCTGGGAATCAGCACGAACTGTACCACTTTTTCCCAGGCGCGGGTATGTGTCATTCTGATGACACACTGATGTAATCTGTGTGTTATCAGTGTCCACGTGTGCGGCACTCATTTTGTCCATGCTGGGCAAAAAACCTGACATGTCTGCGGGTTTTTCACACGGACGCACAGTCCGTGTGAAAAACCTGACATGTGTGCATACCCATTTAATACAATGGGTGTGCTTATGCCCGTATTTGCGGTCCTTAAAAAATGGACAGCATGCGGACATAAAAAAAGGATGTGTGAAGGGGGCCTAATGGCTGTGTCTGACAATAAAAGAACATGGTCTGATCATACCACATCTCCTGGGCAGGGGAGAACACAAAAGAGAGTATAAAGACAGGACAGCATGGGTTCACAGCTGTTTCTTTCTGTGAGGCAAAACATTTCACTTCCTGTTTTTAAGCAATGTTTTACCTCACAGAAAGAATCAGCTGTGATAACCTGCTGTTCTGTATGTAAAGTCTTTTGCTTTGTCTCCTGCCCAGGAGATGTGATATGATCAGATCATGTTCCTGCACGGTCAGACACAGCCATTACACAGTACACAGCAGGGGCACATTTATAAAATTATCTAGGCACAGGAACATTTTTTTTAAACACATCCGATTGTAGAACTTATTATTAGACAAAGATCTATTGATTACAATGTTGATTAAAATTAACTTTGTTCCTGGGAAAATCCCTTTAAGCACATCAGCTATATTAGATGTCTCTCCCATACATATTAATGCTCACTTGGTTTAGTGCTCCTATGTTCCTTATGAAAGAGCCTCTGCCAGACACATCTGGTGGTGGCTTAACTTAGCGAGAATAAAATGATTGGCACTCAAAATTGGAGATGTGGGATCCTTAACTCCCCCAATTATCAATGTCTGGGGCACCCGTATACATTAGACTGTCAACCAAACCCGTTGTTTTCGGTGGGTTCATTACTCATTAGTCTAATGTGTATGGGGGGTTATAGTCACAGATTAGACACAGGTTAGACATGGAAATAAGGTTTCTATTATAGACGGTGAATGTAGTGCACACTTCATCATCATTCTCTAAGATCTACTAAATGTTATCATGTAGATATATAGAATTACATTTATATGATACCTATTAGCACATAGGTGGAATACTACTTAATACAATGATACAATGTATTTCAGAAAGCAGAGGATTCATCTAGCACAGCACATAAATTGCAAATCGTTCCTGACAGAACATGTTCCTTTATTTCCTAGTACAATAGTTGTGGTTGTGGCAGTGAAGTTATAATCATTTTCAGCCCCTCAAGTAGACATCAGCAACTTTCTTCATAATCTGTAAAATCAATTGCCCCCTCAACCCCTTGCCAACCTTCTGTCTATAGTTGCCATCTGCTCCAGCACTTTTGACATTCTGATTGTTTCAGTGATGAGAGGGGAAGGGAGAGGCGGCTGGAAATTAGTGAGCTGTATCTTTATTCAGCTGCCCGAAGCTTTGCATTTTCCATTAGGAAATATTTTTGAATTTTGCTAAATTCTATATTTGTAATTGCATATGATGGAAAATGGGAAATAGCAATCAGTGCTATAAAACATACAGTAGTACAAATCATAATGTTACGGTGTAAGTATTACTTTTATTATCATTATTATTTATGTCCTTAGAAAGTATTTACTGACATGTCTGTAAATAATAATTGTATAAAAATCACATTCCGATGTCAAAACCTGATGGTTATACAGAGACGATGGCGATATATAGACAATGCTCAACTTTTTCTTCTGGGGTCTGCTGCAGACCACCTCTGCAGGAATTTTTTTTCCTATACCAGGCACTGACATGTAACTTTTCTTCTTTTATTGAAGAGAAGATTTTTCCAAATGGTCATCTAATATTGATGACTTTTTCTAAGGAAAGGGTCACAAGACTGTTTTCTCTCCATCTGAGAAAAATGGTCCGATTATGTTTAATCAAACTCTGATCAGAGTCTGATTGAGTTTAATCAGAGTGGGATACGTTTTTCTCAGTTTCCCCACCTTCTCCATGCAGTCAGTCCTTAAAAAAACTGGACCACATTTGGATGTCATCCGAGGGCAGTCCGATGTTTTCCATGGACCTATAGACTTGCATTGCATTGCAACACTCAGATCAAAATCGGATATGTCAATGTTTTTTTTCCTCAGACCATTTGTTCCGAAGAAAAAAAATTGGATATGTGCACAGCCCCACAGAATAACAAGAGTCCGAGTGCTATCCGTCAGAACTATGGGTAGCAATTGTCCTATTTAAAGTCATGTGCACGAGTCTTTAGGATGAGTCTACAATATCAGATCGGTTGTGTCTGACACATGGCACCCCCACTGATCATATGTTTCCAGTCCTCCGATGACTGAATGTAAACATCAAACGGAGCTCAACAGCAAAGCTCTGCGCAGCAGCCGCTGATGGGTACTGCAGATCATTTTTTATTCAGCACCATCAGAGATAATAACAGCTGATCCGTGGGGCTGGTGGGTGTGGGACCCCCACAGATTTAATATTGGTAACCAATCTCTAAGATAGGTCATCAGTATTAGATGGCTACCCCTTTAACAATCAGCAGTGTGCGTTAAATAGGTACTATGATGCGTAAAAAAAGAAATTCTGCAGCAGCTCAAGTGTGAATTATAACAAATAACATCCTGCGCATTGTAATTTATGAGAATAACTGAAGTCACCTCAGATCACAGAACTCTTTCCCTAATATTTCTATACATGGTATGGGCATTATCCGATATTTTATTACTATTCAAAAAATATGATTAGAAAATATAAGGGTTTTCCGCAGTAAGGTATTTTATGTCTGATATACAAAGTATACATACTGTATAGACATATATTAAGTGTGTATCCAATGTGAGACACAGGGGTGAGCACATTTTGGAATCCTGTGTAATATAATATCTCTGCAACATCAGCAGGATGGTTCCACTTTAGAGGTTACATTGTGGTTTGTCTATTTTGGGTCCTCCCCATCTAGGGGTCACCCAGCAATTACACTGTCTGCAACTTGGAGAGATCTAAATAGATCAGTATTCATCATAGGGGTAGTCACTAAAGCATTACTTTCTCTATATTAAATATACTAATAATATACTTAGATATAGCAATAGTAAAGTAATATTGTGAGCACATGATTAGAATATAATGAAATTGATAAATCTCTTCAGCCAGAACAGAATGCATCTACGCCTTTTCTCTTGAAACTGTCAAGTTGGTATATGTGACATAGGGAATGGACAACCAAAGAATACATGGACAGGCTGAGAGGGCTATTCTTTTTTAGAGGTTCTACTTTGGCTTATAAAGGATGGGGGGTCATGAGAACATATGGGGCGACATTCTCTTCATGAGCGAATCACCAGGACTGGTGTCAGCGTCAGGCACCTGAGAAGATATCAGTGCACAATAGGCTTAAAAGTCAAGATGGCAGTCCTACTTATCAGATATATATGGCTGTCAATCACTGAACAGGACCATCCACTGGACTCTTAAGCCCAATGTGAGCAGAGGTTTAAAGGAATAAATTAGTATAAAGATTGACAATACATATTTGTGCAAACATATGTATATGAATGGTCTTAGCTACTTATGCTCTATAACATGCTGTACACAGATTGGACTGCATATTCAACATGACAGCTTTCCTTTAAGTCTACATTTATGTCTTAATTTCTTTCCTACCCATATCAATCCTTTTGCTATGCCAACTAATGTTAACACCCATTTCCCTTTAAAGGGAGTCTATCAATCCAAAATGTCAGTATAAATCGAGCACATAGCCTTGTAGGGGATATAACTCTTATGAAATAATGTGAAATAATAGTGTTATAATCGCTGCCTCTGTTCTGCAAAAACTAAAGTTTAATCAAACATCCTAATCCGTGTGCTCAGTGCCCCCTTAGTGGGGCCAAGATGTTCAGCGCACTGATTTTGCATATCCCAACCTCACTCATTGGTGATTGACAGCGCTGGCTTACCTGAGCTTTCTCTGCAGGGCTTGCTCCAGACAAATCAGCGCTGTCAATCACTAGTGAGGAAGGCGGGGCATGCAAAACAACTGAGCAGAATGGTGCACTGAGCCTCCAGGACACACCTGGCATGCACCAAGCACCCTAATTAGCATATTTGATTAAAGGGAACATGTGACAATGAAACTGCAGTTCAATTTGCAGGCACCATGTTATAGAGCAGGGGGAGCTGACCAGATTGATATATAGTTTTGTGAAAAATGATTCAGTCAGGGCCGTATTTGCCACTAGGCACCCGAGGGTGGGTGCACTATGAAGAAAGATTAAAAAAATGTATATTTTTTTAAACTTCCCACTTCCTCTTACCTCTGGACTGGGAATTAAATTAGCCATCTTTATAGGGGGGTGGGAGAGGGAGTGTGTAGGCTGGGGAGCACGGATCAGCTCCCTGCGCAACAGAGGAAGGATAGAAGAGAAGGACCTTTCATGACATCCTGCCTATGTGACTTATGGGCTGAGCCATGAACAGCTTGCCAGTGACATCTTTACCTGGGCAGGAAACGGCAGAAGAGAAGATACTAGTGACAGGTAATTAGGGAACAGGGGTACATGGGATGCAGGCTATATGGGGGTACATATGGGGGTGCAGACTATATGTGGTGTTACATATAGGAGGTGCTGGAGATGGGGGAAGCAGGCTACATGTGGTACATATGGGAGTGCATCATATATATGGGGGTACACACAAAAGCAATTAGATATAACTATGATGACACCTGAGAAAACATTGGTCTGTTTCTCTTGGATTGTAAGCACTCACACGGATGTGTGAACGTAGCCTTAGGGCTCATGCAGACAAGCGTTTAAATCGGCGTGTGCTGTGTGATTTTTGATCTGATAGCACACAGACAGCGCACTGACCCATGTTATTCAATAGGGTTGTTCAGATTAACAATTTTTTTTTTTCGGTCCGACTGTCCATAAGAAAAAAATCTCAGCATGCACTACTTTCTACCTGGATGAGACTCACTCATTCAAGTCTATGGGTGCGAGAAAAAAATCTGATCCCGCATGAAATATCCAAGTGGCCTCCAAGTTTTACAGATAGATTTCTATTATAAACCCAGGAAACTGTATATTATCATGAAGGTGTATAAGAAACGGATACATGGATGGCACATGGATTAAAATCTGATGAAAATTAGAAAAAGTACGAGTTTTCTGAATGAAACTCAGGTGATTTCTCATATACTCGTCTGCAGGCGCCCTTACACTATCAGCCAAACCCGGTGATACCGGCAAGTTTGGCCGACATTAGTCTGGTGTGTATTTGGGGGCTTTAACTATTATCTAAAGGGTATGGGCACTTTTAGTCAGTAAGGAGCGTCATGACTTAGATTGCCTAGGGCAGAATGAACACCAAATATGGCCCTGTGGATTCAGTATAACCTATGTTTGTCGTATAATCATCTGCTTTTTATTATCCTATTTGAAAGTTCGCACCAGCACTGTCCTCGCCACAGGCAGAGCTAGTGCAGATTGATCTCTTGTTGGTGATCAATAAAATGGTGCCATGGTGGCGAATGCACAAATTGAGATCTTGGTTCAATTAAATCTCTAAAGGATGTTACTGCGACACGAGGCAGGTCACTCACAAAGCAGTGACCTATCATACAGATGTCAGAATCATCAAAGGGGCTGGGGCATGAGCCAAAGACCCTACCCAAAGTCCCACCCCTGTGCACCGAAAGCTAATTACACCAAAACCTTAAATGCAGATTAAACAACAGCCAGGATGTGACTTTCTTCACTAACGGTATCTACTGTGATGAGCAAAAGGGTAACAATGTTTTGAACTTTTGACTTTCAGGCTCCATATCTCATCATCCACTACTGCTTCTAACGTGAGACTACCATCATTTTATAGGCAATCGGCTATCTCATACATACAGTAAATTTGACTTGCAACTATTTAACATATTTTTAGTCATGCAGATTCTTGTCATGTCACTGCATTGTTACTGTTTTGCTCCTGGTGGTGGAAAAATATTTTTCTTCCTGTATACTACAAATTACAATCACTTTCTCACATTCCCTAATAGCTCAGTGTGTGATCAGGTTGATTCCCAAGCAAAAGGTCACTGGTTCCAATCGAGGAGCAGCCATGAAGAATATTTTCCAAGAAAAGAGAAACGGCATCATCCAGCTCATCGATAGCAGTCTCTCAGCCAAGAAAATTGCCAAACTGCATCATGTGAGTGCCAAGATAACATAGTAACATAGTTTTTAAGGTTGAAGGAAGACTAAGTCCATCTAGTTCAACCCAGAGCCTAACATGTTGATCCAGAGGAAGGCAAAAAACACCATGTGGCAAACACTAAGCTCCACATTGGGGAAAAAAAAACCTTCCCGACTCCATACGACAATCAGACTATTTCCCTGGATCAACGTCCTATCATGGAATCTAGTATATATAACCTGTAATATTATACTTTTCAAGAAAGGCATCCAGGCCCTTCTTAAATTTTAATAGTGAATCATTCATTACAACATCATGCGGCAGAGAGTTCCATAGTCTCACTGCTCTTACAGTAAAGAATCCGCGTCTGTGATTATGATTAAATCTTCTTTCCTCCAGACGTAGAAGATGCCCCCTTGTTCCCGTCTCTGGCCTCAGAGTAAAAAGATCAGTAGAAAGGTCTTTGTACTGTCCCCTCATATACTTGTACATAGTAATAAGATCACCCCTAAGCCTTCTTTTTTCCACAGTAAATAACCCCAAGTGTAATAACCTGTCTTGGTATTGCAGACCCCCCAGTCCTCTAATAACCTTGGTCGCTCTTCTCTGCACCCTCTCTAGTTCAGCTATGTCTTTCTTATACACCGGAGACCAAAACTGTACACAGTATTCTAAGTGTGGTCGCACTAATGACTTGTATAGAGGTAAAATTATGTTCTCCTCATGAGCATCTATGCCTCTTTTAATGCATCCCATTATTTTATTTGCCTTTGCAGCAGCAGCCTGACACTGGCCACTAAACGTGAGCTTGTCGTCCACCAATACACACAGGTCTTTTTCAGTTACAGTTTTGCCCAGTGTTTTACAATTAAGCATATAATTATACATTTTATTTCCTCTGCCCAAGTGCATTACCTTACATTTATCCCCATTAAAGCTCATTTGCCATTTATCAGCCCAAGCTTCTAGTTTACATAGATCCTCCTGTAATATAAGATTGTCCTCCTCTGTATTGATTACCCTGCAGAGTTTAGTGTCATCTGCAAATATTGAAATATTACTCTGTATGCCCCCTACAAGGTCATTAATAAATATGTTAAAAAGAAGGGGGCCCAATACTGACCCCTGTGGTACCCCACTGTTAACTGAGACCCAGTCTGAGTGTTTTCCATTAATAACCACCCTTTGTTTCCTATCACTAAGCCAATTCTTAACCCACATACATATATTTTCCCCTATCCCCATTGTTCTCATTTTATGTATCAACCTTTTGTGTGGAACTGTATCAAAAGCTTTTGAAAAGTCCATATACACAACATCCACTGCATTTCCTTGGTCCAGTCCAGAACTTGCCTCCTCATAAAAACTGATCAGATTAGTTTGACAGGAACGGTCCCTCGTAAACCCATGTTGATATTGGGTCATGAGGTTATTCTTCTTCAGAAACTCTAGTATAGCATCTCTTAGGAAACCCTCCAGGATTTTACCAACAGTAGAGGTTAAGCTTACTGGCCTATAATTTCCAAGTTCAGTTTTTGTCCCCTTTTTGAATATTGGCACCACATTTGCTATACGCCAGTCCTGTGGTACAGACGCTGTTATTATGGAATCTTTAAAGATTAAAAATAATTGTCTATCTATGACGTTACTTAATTCCTGCCATACTCGCGGGTGTATCCCATCCGGGCCCGGGGATTTGTCAACTTTAGTGATTTCTAGACGCCGCCGTACTTCCTGCTGGGTTAAGCAAGTGACATTTAATGGAGAATTTTTGTTATCACTAATCATGTTTTCTGTCATGCGATTTTCTTGTGTAAATACGGTTGAAAAAAAATCATTTAGCATATTGGCTTTTTCCTCATCCTCATCCACCATTTCATCCAGACTATTTTTAAGGGGGCCAACACTATCATTTTTTAGTTTTTTACTATTTATGTAGTTAAAGAATATTTTGGGGTTATTTTTACTTTCTCTGGCAATGAGTCTCTCTGCCTCAATCTTTGCTGCCTTGATTTGTTTTTTACATAATTTATTTAATTTTCTATATTTATTTAATGCCTCATCACTACCTACTTGCTTTAGTTCTCTAAATGCTTTCTTTTTGTCACTTATTGCGCCCCTTACAGCTCTATTTAGCCATAGTGGTTTCCTCCTATTTATTATTATTATTTATTATTATAGCGCCATTTATTCCATGGCGCTTTACATGTGATAGGGATATACATAGCAAAAACATTTACATAATCTTAACAAAACAAGTCAGCGACTGGTACAGGAAGAGCGAGGACCCTGCCCGCGAGGGCTCACAGTCTACAAGGGATGGGTGAGGATACAGTAGGTGAGGGTAGAGGAGGTCATGCAGTAATGTGGTGGAGCGGTGGTTACTGCAGGTTGTAGGCTTGTCGGAAGAGGTAGGTCTTCAGGTTTCTATTTCTAGCATGTTTATTCCCAAGGGGTATATATTGTGCACAGGTCCTATTCAGGATGATAATAAATGTCTCCCATTTGCTTTGTGTAGCTTTATGTCTCAGGATATCATCCCAGTTTATTGAACTAAGATCGTCTCTCAACCGTTGGAAATTTGCCTTCCTGAAGTTTAGTGTCCTTGTAACCCCTCTACTACACATCTTATTAAAGGTTTCATGAAAACGTATTATTTTGTGATCACTATTACCCAAGTGACCCCCAACTCGTATATTTGATATGCGGTCTGGCCTATTGGTTAATATTAGGTCTAGCAGTGCCCCCCTTCTTGTTGGGTCCTGAACCAGTTGTGAAAGGTAATTGTCTCTCATAGTTGTCAAAAACCTATTACCTTTGCTTAAACTACATGTTTCTGTCCCCCAATGTATTTCAGGGTAGTTGAAGTCTCCCATAATAATGACTTCTCCTTGAGTCGCTGCTTCATCTATTTGCTTTACAAGGATATTCTCCGCTACTTCCATTATTTTTGGAGACTTATAACAAACCCCTATCAGTAATTTATTATTTTTTCCCCCTCCCCTTATCTCCACCCACAGGGACTCTACATTTTCATTAGATTCACATATATCCTCCAGCAAGACAGGTTTTAAGGATGATTTTACATATAAACACACACACCCCTCTCGCTTGTTTGTACGGTCATTTCTGAACAGACTATAGCCCTGTAAATTAACTGCCCAGTCATGGCTCTTGTCCAGCCACGTCTCAGATATCCCTACCATGTCATAATTATTTTCCAACAAAATTAATTCTAATTCCTCCATTTTGTTGGTGAGGCTTCTGGCATTAGTGTACATGCATTTTATGTATCTCTCTGTACCTCTATTCCTTCTTACGTTATTGACTGTTCTAACCCCACCCCCAATTTATTTATTTGTGCCCAGGTCACTATCTGCACTATCTTCCCCACCTATAAAATAATTGGAAGAATACAAAATGAAGTCCATCCATTCATTCTAAAGCCAAGAGGTCCAAGCAAAGTATAGTTCTGGTGTGACAAACACAATAGAGATGGCTCATATGCTTGTTAATAGTGAGATCACAGACGTCCATGCAAGTGCCGTGTGATGCATGTTACACAAGTTTGGAATGATGGCCTGAAAAAAGATGAAGAAACCTCAACTTCAATATCGTCATAAGAAGCGTCAGCTCGAATTTGCAAATAAGTATGAAAAGTGGACAGTAGAAGATTGGAAACGGGTGATTTGGAGCGATGGGATGAAAGTCAATAGACTAGGCTTTTATGAGTGCAAATGGGTTTGGAAGAAACAAGGGAAAAAGGGGCTAACGGATTGAGGAATTGAAGGAACTGTCAAGTTCAGTGGAGGAAGCCTGATGATATGGGGTTGTTTCACATCCAAAGGCATTGGATACTTGACCAGGATTGATGGTGGTCTCAATGCTGAGCTATATGAGAGTATCCTACAAGACGAGTTACTTTGTACACTCGAGTACTATTCATAACAAAAAGGACGACATAGTGTTCCAGCAGGACAATGACCCAAAGCATATGTCAAGATTGGTGAAGAAATGGTTTACCGACAATGAAGTAGAGGTGATGGATTGGTCCCCAGTTCTCAACCCAATCGCACAGTCCCCAGACCTCAACCAAATTAAACACATGTGGGTAGAGTTGAAGAAAAAGCAGTATACATACCCAAGTGAGTCGACCAGTATGCACCAACTCTGAGAACGTTTAGAAGAGACACAGGATCAGATTTTGGTTGAGACATTGAATCTAATAGAGATCATGCCCAGAAGGATTCAGGTAGTGTTGAAAGCCAAAGGTGGATTTACAAAATACTAACAAAATAATAAAAATTTAAATTTAGTTTTTTAGGAGCAAAACAGTAACAATGCAGCGACATGACAAGAATCTGCATAACTAATCATATGCTAATTAGTTGGAAGTCAAATTTATGTATGAAATAGCCAAGATGATTGTCTATAAAATGATGGTAGTCTCACATTCGAAGAAGTAGTGCATGGTGGGATATGGAGCCTGAAATCAAAAGTTCAAAACATTGTTACCCTTTTGCTCTTCACTGTATTTAATCTGTATAACAGCGCCATTATGGCCATACCTTTACTCTAACATGTAAAATTGTGCTGACAGGTTCTCTTTAAATTTAAATTTTTGCAGAACAGTGGTAGAGATTAGAACACTCAGTCCGAGAGAATGCTAATGACACTCTGGTCAACTCTGTCAGAGATTGATCCGAGTGTCAGCGCACTGTGCTCCTATTCTCTCGCATGAGAGAACCGCAGCACAGGTGCGGAGAAGACGGAGGACTTAATTTCTCATCTTCTTCATTGTCTCTGGCGGCGTAAATCGGACTGCACTCGGAGGACATCCGAGTGCAGACTGATGTTTTACATGCATCCATAGACTTGAATGGGTGTGTGATCTGATTGGTGGAGCCACTCGCAGATCTGCACTGTCCCAAAGAATAACATTGCTCTGAGTGCTATCCGATAAAACATTGAATAGCACTCGTCCAATGTATACGCTGGTGTGAGCGAGCCCTCAAGATGAGATTTTTGGAGGGTTATATCCCCTACATGGCTTTGTGCTTAGTTTATGCTATCAGGTGGGGCTGATAGGTTCCAATTAACAATATATTCTCTACCAATACTGAATATGGCATTTACATATTCTAATGTGCATTGTTGGTGGGTCCTGGTACTGCTTTTCCTCCTTGGGTATGAGCAGGAGAGAAAGGTCTTGATACTCTAAATCCTTTTCCGTTATAATAAATGCTGAAGTCTATTACATGTCATGTTCTGTAGTCTACACTGTTTCCATAGATCTGTCACCTCTTTATTGTACACTGATAACTGCTTTTTATTTCATTGTTTGCTCGCTACAATAACTTCCTTCCCTTATGGCACAAGCACCAGGTGTATGTACAGTTCTGTTATACCTCTATTGACTTCTCTTCTGTACAGTGCCCTGGCCTTTTTATCACCTCTATGGAGAAGTCTAATTATAACACTGTCTGGCACATTCTCTATGTATTTTGGGATAATTCCTTAGTTTGAGTAAATATTAAACCACAATGTTTGTGGTATTTATAAACTAGAGACCAATACTAAAGAGGGAAGACCTGTTGGAAAAGCTAAAATGCCATAAAAATCTTATTATTAATAAATAAAATATACATATACTGTATACATATAAAATAATGCGCCTGCAGTCACTATTTATGTGGGTAGTGTATATTGCACAAAGCTCATGTCTTGTACCCCTACCTTATGGAAATGGGAATCCCCTAATGGCAATTCACTTCAGAAATACTAAAATTCAAGAGCTTGGAAAAAGTAAAATCACATTTGTATGGCATACTCTTAAAAATGAAAGGGAATCTGTCACCACCTTTATGGTGCCCTCTCTAAGGTAGTGACAGACAGGAACATTTCTTTCTCTTGTATTTATCTGTTACACTTTATCAGATACAATGCTTTCTCAAAATTCATGAGCTGCAGGGCATGCCCAACTCGCCAGCAATGATTCACAGATCTTTCCCTATTACTGTGCATAGGAATAAAGCCGTCAATCAACAGGGTGGGCAAGATTAGTGCCCCTGCTCATGAATACCATGGACTCCAGAGCGCACACAGCATTGAGAGGTCTCCGTCTCATGAGTACTGCATCTCATAAAGTCTATGTTTCTCCACAACCGCCGCACAAACGATATCACTATCTTATGCTACCATGACAGAGGGCAGAATAAAGGTGGTGAAAGACCCTCTTTAAGGGAGTCAGTAACTCTCCAAAACTGCTATAGATTTTTGTAAAGAAGGACATGCATGCTTGTCAACCTCTCCTATATGTAGCAGCTGTAGGGGGCATTAGGTGATACAGGGGAACAATGTTTCTACAACTCAGTGAGTCCTTGGTAGGCTCATAGCAGTTGCTGTCCTTACACATGTGGTGCTGACATGTTATGTGTTTCATATTAGTGAATCTGAGCTAAAAACAGAGAACTGCATAATTGCACCTATACATGCTCTTTACAGCTGTTGTTATTCCATAGTGTTAAAGGATATATTTCCACTATATTAATAATTCAATATTGTGACATTGTGATTAATGTGATGTATGGCTCCACTTGCTTTAGTTTGTCTTTTACCTTTATATTGAAATTACCTGTTTATGAGATCTCAATAAATGAGATTCACTGACACATCCTTTCTCCATTACTGAGAAATTCCTTACTACTAAAGCTAAAAAGACTAAAATGAGGTCCTGACATGGCTGTCACTGATCTGATGCTTGTCCGGATAATTATTTATGAGTCATTGGTGGATCAGACAAAAATGTAAAGTTTTTTGCTCCCAGTGTATGTCACTGTGCACCCCAACTATCATGCAGCACTTATAGCACCGGGGTCTTCTTCTGCATCACCTACTTTTATGCCCCTTAGATCATAAAATATCATAGGAAAGTATTATCTTGAAATGCCTGCCCATAACATAGTACACAATAGCCTCATGGCTTACATTACAAATGGAAGCTATTATACAAACTTGAAAATAGTCTAAGTTCTTTTCCTTATTAATTTGATTATTCAATTTATTTATTTTAACCATCTATAAAACAAGTATAATTGCAAAATATGTATGTCCATTATGTTGATCCAGGGGAAATAAGGTGCTGGAAAAGAAAGAAACAAAACAAAAAGTATTTTAGAGGATTTCTCCAAAAAGATTCAAATGCCTAAATATTAGTAAGATGGCAGAGTCAAAGTTTGTCAATTATGTCATTGTTTTATTACTTATATACACATTGCTATTTCTTATAATCTTGTAAGGATCATTTTTGCAAATCTAATCTTATTTGCCCCAAAATAGAAGCATTTCATTTTTTTTTCTTATATAGCATATGTTGCCCGCCTGAATTACTGCTGATGCTGCTGTAATCACAGAGCTTTACTCAAGTAGCAATATCACTCTACAGACACAACAACAGCTTGTAATTACATTTTTGCACAAGATATTCACATTATTTTAGCCTTTTCTTAATCTTTATCTGTTGCTGCACTTGACATCAGCAGGGAGGAAGTAAAGGGCTCAAATTCACTCCTACTGTAATTCATATTGAAATGACTAGAGTGTATAGCATCCAAGTGCAAGAAGCTGCCAAACAGCATGAAAGGGATGTGAAAAAGTCTCTGAAAAAGGAGAGATGCCATAAAGTAATAAAAAGAATACTCCACCTGATTAATCCCTCATTGTTTTAGAGCTGGACTATTGGGGTCCTGAGTTGGGGGCAGCAGTATGACGCGCCCCTGGGCCTGTGTCGCGCTGCGTTGCGCACGCGGGAGCTTACCCGGAGCCGGATCTCTTGAGGGTTGTAGTCTCGTGGCGGTGACCCGGTCCGTGCCCAGGGAGTCAAACTGAGCGGCGATGTAACAGCGGTAGATGTAGGACGACTACGCCACCCGTTGAATGCAGCTATGGAGCTGCCGCTGCAGGACAGTCCGCTGAGGCCGGTGGATGGATGGTGCAGCATAGATGGTATAACCCCCAACGGGAGGGGTATGGCCTCAGGGCAGCAGATGTGGATGATGGGGGTAGCAGGAACCACTCAGAGACGGTGCGGTGTAATTCAGGGTCTTTACTGGTAACAACGATAGACCCTCCCGGAGTACTTGCTAGTGAACGGGGCCTGGTCAGTCCTTGAGCAGATGGGATCTCCCCTGGCCAGGCGGAGTTGTAGGCCTCCCAAACTGACTGTACTCTTCTGGCTACCTTGCTAGAAGCGGATATAAGTAGCCCACGTCCCTGAGTGTACCGTGTGGTGCTCACCCGTATGGCCGGTGACTCGGGGCCTTCTAATGGCTTCCGCTCCACGATGGCGGTGCTGGTCCCACGCGTGTGACCGTGCCTTCGGGTTTCTGGGCCTGAGGACCTGAAATCCCCTGCCGGTCGGCTTCTGCTGCTGGGTAAGAGTTAGTCCCCACAGCCTCGGACGCCGGGTCCGGTAAGAAAGCTTCTCAGTCAGGGCGAGCTCTGCAGCTGCCAGCCCCTGACTCGTAGTAGTATTGCTTCTGCTGTTTCTTGTCTCTACTCTCCTTGACTGACTAACCCTGCCTCAGCCCAGGGTTTATACAGGGGAAGTCCTTCCCCTCCCAAAACTGGGCAGGAGGTGTGGCATGCACAGGATCCCTGACCAAAGGACCTCCCACCTGCTCTCAGACATAACATTACATTACTGTGGAAAACCAGACCCCTGGGGTGCCACAAGTACACCGGTAAGACAAGCCATAGCACCTATCTAAAGGCCGAGTTTTGGAGAGAATATAATCTGTAATTATTTCTGAGAGCGACCCACAGAGTGAAAAATGGTTCATAAATACCCATGAATTCTCAGTCATCGCCAAAATCCTACTAAAGCCATATAGTAAGTCTTGGTAGGCCAAGCTTTGAGAGTATATAGTAACATAGTTTTTAGGTTGAAGGAAGACTAAGTCCATCTAGTTCAACCCATAGTCTAACATGTTCCAGTTTTATTACTTTTTATCCTATTGCTTTGGAGAGTTGCTGACCGCTGTGACCAAAGAGGCCAAATTACTGTAAGGCTATTTTCACACATCGTGGTTTTTTCAGCGGTTTTTGATGTGTTTTTTATGCAAATTTTCAGCTGCGTTTTACAGTATCAGCAAAGTCTATGAGATTCCAGAAATCTCATGCACAAATCATGGTTGCATGATTTTGTTCAGGATTTTGTGCTTTGCATGTTTTTTTGGAAGATAGAGCATGTCACTTCTTTCAGCGTTTTTTCACCCATTTGAAGTAATGGGTGGTGAAAAAAAAACGCTGGAAAAACGCACCAAAAATGCAGGTGACATTTTGTCAAAGTTTTTTCAGCGTTTTTGATGGCAAAATAGAATGAGATTTTTTTTTTCACTGAACTTTATGTACATGCATAAAGTGGACAAAAGGACAGTGAAAAAAAACGCTGCAAAAGACGCTGAAAAAACGCACCAAAAAATAAGCAAAATTGCAAGAAAAATCCTGAACAAACCTTTCTGGAGAGATCAGGATTTGCTGCGGATTTGTGATGCAAAAAAAATATGATGTGTGAACATAACCTAAAACTTTCTTCAGACATATGAACTATGTTACATGATGATTCTTGATGCACTCTCCCCCTAAAGGGGCCTGCTCTGCAGTAGGTGTAACTGTGTCCTCTTCCATTACACACTGATCGTCTACCTACAGCTATACCTAAGCCTTGAGCCATGTTTTATTCACCTACTGAGGTCCATGAGTTCTCACTGACTAGACTCACTGATGCTGGTTCTGTTATTTATGTATTGCTGATACTGTGAGGGACAGGTATTTCGCTATGTGGCCATATTGACATCGGATAATGGCTCCGTCCACTCCATACATCCCGCACTCCTGGACACGCGCCGACGTCATGACAGCTGGGGTGCGTGCATGGAGGCGGCAGCAGCCCTAACGCATGCGCCGTGTGCATCGGATGCCCGTCAGCCATATTGGACTAATCACGTGATAACACATGTGACTACCCGGGGGCATATTTAAAGGTCCTGACAGTGCAATCACACATGCCTCTTGAGAAAGGCAAGGGAATCTACCGGTGAAACGCGCGTTGAGGCTGTTCCTATCCACCGCTCCGTCCCTGTGCTGTCCCTCTCTGGGCTGGGCTCCTCTCCATCTGGTGAGTGATGTGTTACCTAGCTATTTGATAGAGTTGACTTTATGAACCCATTGCATTTGAATCTTCGTTGTAGGATCACTTGATCCTTTTCTTGCCCCTCTATCACTGTGTACTGTGACCTCTTGGGGCCCCATTCAGAGTTCAGCAATGAAGTATGGCTCACTTTCCTGCTTGTTTCATCTCTGTAACACTATATATATTTGATGTGATGTACTAATTTAAAATGAATTTTCTATCAATAAAGTTTCTTATTCTCATGGGTTCTCCAGTTAGTATACAAAGCCTTGAATAGTAACATTCAGGAGTCTAGAAAAGGTGGGTTACAACTTCAGTGGAAGCAATAATACAGTAAAACATGCAAAATAGAATTGCAAAATCAAGGGAAGAGGACGACGCAAGGACAACTATTTACTGATGATTGTATAATTTTAGGGGCTAATGTTCTTTAAAGCACAAATCCTCTGCATGCAGTGTTTCACAGTTTGTATTAAATGTACTTTGAGTATATAAACCGGGAGCTCGGGGCCTCAGGTGTTTAGGTCTTTGTTCTCTCACTGCTATCCACCAAAATAACTCCCTCTGACATTTCCAATCAATACTGCGCACAGCCAGAGAGGAGCTGCACGGGACAGATGAGATATGAAATACACGATGTGGCCCTGTGATAAATCGTATTAACTGTTTTTATTTTCTGACCTTCTTAAGTCTATTGAAAGTCACAGTAAAGAACAAATATGGTCTTACATGAACTGCTCCCAGTAGCAGACACATAGCGATTGTGGCAATGAGTAACCAGGAGAAAGTCTGAGCATGGAGCATTGTCTCATCTGCTGGTCCGCTATGCACGAATCATAAGGAAAATCCACACTCTGGATTTAATAGTCAGTCTACAAGGATCTTTCAATAATATACTGAACTGAATTTTTTATAGACATGCTCCTTTAGCAGCTTTTAAAGGGTTGTCCAGTTAAAACAAATTGTCACCTATCACAGGGGATAGGTGATAACTTGCTGTTCAGTGGATGTCCAACCGCTGGGCTCAGCACTAATTGGGGAATTTTTATCCTTTACTGGGAACGCTAATACCTATCACAAAATGTTGCAGCAGATCAGATGTCCAACCTCCGCTCCATTCATTCTCTAAGTGCCTGTTAAAAAAAGCAGAGAACAGTGCTCGACAATCCCATAGGTAATGAGTGGGGCAGCGGTCAAGCAAGTGCATGCACTGCCACTCCATTCTGACAGGGATAAAAGTTCCCCAAGTGACAGTGGTGGGTGTGGACCCACTGCACCACTGGCTGGGCTTATCCTGGAGGGGTGTGATTAAGTGGCTACCTGGTCCTCTGATGGGGAAAATAAGCTTGGACAGTAGGGTAGCCACTGGGTGTTACTGCAAGGCAGTGCTCGGACCTGCCGCAGCTGACCAATGAGGCAAGGCAGGGATAAGAGGTACAGAGGGCACAGACAGAAATATAGTCAGACAGCCCAAGGTCAAGGCAGGCAGCACAGGATTGTGGCACCCTGCTACACACAGGTACCACAGGACCCAAAAGGGTGCATGAACGGACTTCTCCACAAGAGGCCCTCACTACACACAGACACCTCCACCCTTCCACCTCATACCATCAGAGGGAGCCCTGTTAGGGATATATATACTGGAGGGTGGAGTTAGGTAGGCAGAGTGTGCTGGCACTTGAGATCAGTGAAGAGGCAGCACCTGTTGTGCTGCTGTGCTGAGGGCCTCGAGTATGGCTGGAGGCAAGGAGAGGAGAGAGGAGTTAAGGGGGCAGAGGAGCATCTTAAGCTCACCCCATAACACAAGCCGGACACCGGGTCCGCGCCTACAGGGTCCTCTACACCCAGTAGGGATAACCGGCATACCAGGAGGATTCCTGGTCAACCTGAAGCTATAATCATTTACAGAACTAGGAACCACGAAGGCCCCAGCGTCCAGGGATAGTGGTTGCAAAGAAAAGTTCTACTACCAAGCCGACAGGAGAGAGAGTGAAACAGCACAGAAGCTAGGCCTAGTTCCAGGCTGGCCAGGAGCTCTAGAGAGAGGAAGAAACGGATCAGGAGGCCTACTACCCGCTCACTAGGGAGAGTCCAGAAGTGCACCCTTCCTGCTAAGTAACCTGGACCAGACCTGCCGCTTACACCAGTAAAGGTACTGAAGCGAATCTCCTGTGTGCGTGTCCATCATTCCCCCTCACCCGACCGGGCCACCTCTCACCTGCATCCCTTCCATCAACCCTGCCCCGGGGGCCTGCTCTGCCTGTGGGGAGCAGAAGCATCCCAGCCACCATCCCATCACCCCCGGAGGTCTGCAGCAGCACTTGTACCCATTACCAAGAGCCACAGGTGGCGTCACGAGACAAAACTGTTATTCATCCCTTCAAGTAACAAACCCCTTTTAAAGAGTGACCCCAGGGTACGGGCCCGGGAGCTGACCGCTGTGACATCCCAAGAAGATAAAGGCCCGGGTACCGAGTCCCCCCATATCCCCCTGGGCGAGTCAAGATCAGAATACATAGCCGAGGTGAGGAGCAGAGAGGTCAGATAGAATGGGTATACAAACTGGGTCAATAACAGGAGAGTCAATAAAACATGCTAGTGATGATCAAGCATTAAAATGCTCGCATGCTCGGTACTCAAATCAAGCAGGTCGGATGCTCATACGGGCTCCACTCGAGTAGCAAGTATAATGGAAGTCGATGGGAAACTCAAGCATTTTTTCTGGAAGACCCTAGCCGGAGGGCTGAGGAGGCAGGAAAATCGCTGAAATTGATGGGAACAGTGATCAAATGGAATGGGAACAACATGGGGAAAATGCCTGGACACATCTCTGACTCTTAGGTTGCTGCTGGTAACAATGTTGTCAGAGTATTACTCCACTTTTACGGACTGACAATAAAACATACAAAACCGAAGATAAGGTGGATTTTACAGGAAACATTATTTCCTGTATAATGACTTGTATATAAGGCAAAATTAGAAACAGAAAAAAAAACGCCTCCTTCACCTCACCTTGCATTACAAGCAGTAAATCTGCAGTTAAAAAATAAAAGCACACGCATTGTAAAAGCGTTTACGCAGGGGTTTGTAGCCTGGTTTTAAAAAATAAATGATTTAAAAAAATGACTTGGGGTCCCCCCTGTTTTTGATAACCAGCCATGGTACAGCAGACAGCTGCAGACTTATATTATCAGGCTGGGAAGGTCCATGGTTATTGGGCTTTTCCCAGCCTAAAAATGCAAGCCCGCAGTGGCCCCAGAATTGCTCCTTCCATTAGATGAGCCAATTCTGGCACTTAGCCCATCTCTTCCTGATTGCTCTGGCGCGGTGGCAATCGAGGTAATGGTAGTTGGGGTTTATGACACCTGTGATTTATCAAAAATCACAGCTGCCATCAAGCTCTGGGGTTAGTAATGGAGAAGCGTCTATGAGACACCCCCATTACTAAGCCGGTATTAAAAAATAAAAACATACATGCAGAAAAAGATACTTTATTTGAATAAACACTTGTGACACCCCAGGGGTCTGGTTGCCACAGTGATAGAGATATTACGTCTGAGAGCAGGTGGGAGGTCTCTTGGTCAGGGATCCTATGCATGCCACACCTCCTGCCCAGTCCTGAGAGGGGAAGAACTTCCCCTATATGAACCTAGGGCTGAGGCAGGGTTAGTGAGTAGAGAAGAAGTAGAGACAGAGAAGAGAAGCAGCATAGGAAGAAACAACAGGAGCTCTGTGGGAGCAGTGTTACAAGGAGTCAGGGGCTGGCAGCTGCAGAGCTCGCCCTGACTGAGAAGTTATCACCGGACCCGGAGTCCGAGGCTGTGGGGACTAACTCCTATCCAGCAGCAGAAACCGACCGGCAGGGGATTGCAGGTCCTCTGGCCCAGAAACCCGAAGGCACGGTCACACGCGTGGGACCAGCACCGCCGTCGTGGAGCGAAAGCTACTAGAAGGCCCCGAGTCACCGGCCATACGGGTGAGCACCACACGGTACACTCAGGGACGTGGGCTACTTATACCCGCCTCTAGCAAGGTAGCCAGAAGAGTATCGTTAGTTTGGGAGGCCTACAACTCCGCCTGGCCAGGGGAGATCCCATCTGCTCAAGGACTGACCAGGCCCCAATCGCTAGCCAGTACTCCGGGAGGGTCTATCTTTGTCACCAGTAAAGACCCTGAACTACACCGTACCGTCTCCGAGTGGTTCCTGCTACCCCCATCATCCACGTCGGCTGCCCTGAGGCCATACCCCTCCCGTTGGGGGTTATACTATCACGCTGCACAATCCTACCACCGGCCTCAGCGGTCTGCCCTGCAGCAGCAGCTCCTTAGCTGTACTCAACGGGTGGCGTAGTCGTCCAACATCTACCGCTGATACAGCGCCACTTAGTCTGACTCCCTGGGCACGGACCGGATCACCGCCACGAGACTACAACCCTCAACGGATCCGGCTCCGGGTAAGCTCCCGCGTGCGCAACGCTGCGCGACACAGGCCCAGGGGCGCGTCACACTCACCCACACTATTCCTCGTTCACCAATTTCTAAAAAAAAAATAAAAAAATCCCATGCAGGTTCGAAGTAATCCAACAAATCCGAAGTGAGCTTCAGCCACTTCTGTTGTAACACTTTCCAGTATGATATGAAACCACTGCAGCCAGTCACTCACTGATTGTGGTAGGTTGCTATTGCAGCCAGTGATTATCTGCAGCGGTCTCATGTCCTTTCATGTTTATAGACTGTTGCTGAAATCTCTGCAGCAAAACTTCCGTGTGTGAATATGACAAAATAATCTTTATAAATGGTGTATAAATAGTGACAATCATTATATTAGTCACATCTTATCATTTTCTGTCCTATATAAATATTTTCTAGATATCATTACCGTGATGGAAGATCGATACTCATCGCTGGGATTTATTTTGCACAGGTGGGAACAATTTATCCTGTTTTCTTATCAAAAATTCTACAAGTAAATACTGAGCCCAGACTGACTTCCTGGTAATTCATTATCTAGACTCATATTTTGCTCTCTGTGAACCAAGTCAATGAGTACATGAAATAACAGATACCTAGCATGCTGCGCTCAAATATGTGAAGTATGTGGTAGATTCAGTAGAGGAAGTATTACTGAGCACGTTATGTAAAGAAAGAGCTCGCTGATGTTTCTAATTTTACATTTTTTATCACAGCTGAGAAATGTCCTGATAAATGAAGTCGGGTATTACTGCAACTCCGCCCCTATAATTACAACTTTTTTAATCTAACCTGTAAACTTCAGTGAATCTCTATTTTCAAAAATCACGTTCATTATTATAATATATTACATTATATTAAAATAAAGTTCATTATTCTGTGCTAATTAATTTCTTAAAGAGGTTGTCCAACACTAAAATTTTATCTTTTTAGGATTTGGTATTTTAAAAAAAGTAAAGTAGGCACATCTACCATTCGTCACCCTCGTGGATGCACCGCAGGCCGTCTGTGTTGTCTCTGAAACAAAATGCCTTTGCTGCCTGGATGTCAACAGGTCCTCTGAAGCCTGTGATTGGCTGCAGCGGTCAGGTGACTAGAAGAGCACATCATTGAATGTTTCTTTGATGCTGAGCTCCTCCAGTCACCTGACTGCTGCAGCCAATCACAGCTCTGGAGATAATTTTGATATCCAGATGGCAGAAACGTTGTTACTGGTCCGGGTGGTGGAACCTCTGTGCTGGGATAGAAGAAGGGACCAGAGGGGCGTAACTAAGGGCCTACTCTGACCGACCCTGGCCACATGGCGGCTTAGTCGACTCCGTGAACCAAGGAGGGATCGGGCAGGGGAGTCAGGTGCCACTCTGGGACCGACCTTGTGGGAGAGCAGGCGACTCCCACGGGTCAGGTGGCTGAGGCTGACAGGTACTTCGGCAGGTAGCTTGACTGGTGATCCAGGTAGGCAAGCAGGCGGGTACGGCTGGTAGCTAGACAGGTGATCTGGGTAGACAAGCAGGCGTATACAGCAGGAAACCTGACAGGTGATCCGGGTAAGCAAGCCGGCGGGCACGACAGGTAAGACAGGCTGGCGGGCACGGCTGACAGAGAGACTGGTGGGCACGGCTGAAAGATAGGCTGGCAGGCAGGCTGATTGACAGGCTGGCGGGCACTGGAACCTGAGGGCTGAGGAGAGTGTTAGCACACAAAAAACAACCTTGCACAGGCACCTCCATTTTGGAGGAGGTGCTTAAAAGACGCTGTTCCCCTCACCGCCGCGGTCCCGGTCCGGTGTCCTCCAGCACCCCTGCCCCTGCTGCTGCTATTGCGCACACCGCATGCAGCTTCCCGGGCACTGTGTTTAGGGTGAGCGCGCAAGCGCTCACTCCCTCTTAAATGGTCCGCTCGCGCTGTCCTAAAGAGTCCCCGGCCAATGGCCGGAGGACCACTCCTATATTTAGCACCTCCTCCAAAATGGAGGTGCCTGTGCAAGGTTGTTGTTATTTGATCAGTATTTTACATCAATATTTATAGGTCAAAAACAGCAGTGGAACAATCAGAGGAAAAGTATAATAGAAACACGTCACCACTTCTCTATTTATCACTTACTCCTGGTTTTGACTTACAAATACTGATGTAAAATACTGACCAAATACTGAACGTGTGAACGTGGCCTTAAGGGCTCCCTCACACGAGCATATAACTCAGATGAGGGCTATCTGATTTTTTTATTGGATAGCACACTGACCCATGTTATTCAATGAGGCAGTGCATGTGGATGATTTCTTTTCACTGACAGAATCTGGCTTGGGTCACATAACCTTAGGAAAAATCTGTCCCATTATCATCCAGGAGAGTGGGAAGATTTTTTCTCCCTTGCCAGCAGTGTGCAAGTCCGTATGCAATCCGTTTTTTTTACTTAGCAGTTATTAATACAGGACCATTTACAGTTTTCCATCCTGCAGAATTGTACTGTATCCATAAAAATCAGATGCCACTCTGATGGTCTGTATGACATCCGATTTTTTTTTCCCCTGGATTAGAATGGGACCGATTTTTTTTATACGCTCTTGTAGCCCCAGCCTAGGTATACAACACTTGTTCCTATAAACTTCTGTGGATGCCAGAAGGATGGGGGTGAAGGGTGGGAGTGATACCCAGGAGCTGTACTTTGAAAGGAGTTGTCTCCAATGAGACTGATGGTTTCCTCAGCTATATCAGCGTTGTGTATTGTAGCTTCCATCCATTCTTACATACTGCAACCTCTTTAATTAGGTTAAGCCAAAGGTATAACTCAATGTGATGAAACTTCTCATGTTATAGATCTGGACACTTTCTTGCCATGCATACCAGCGAGGTTAACCCTTCTGATTTATTATCCAAGAACCGACCTTCTTTTCTAAATTTAAGCACTTGCCTCCCAGTGAATGAAAACAGACCTCAAAATTCCTTCATTGCTCTCATTGTTTTCTCCTAATCCTTCACCTAACGTGTAGAAGTCAAATTGTATCAGATGTATTTATGGGTGACAGGTCATTAAGTGCAGACCTTCTACGGCCTTCTGTCATCATTCTCCATAAATAAGAGCGCTTTAGTCATTTTGATCAAGCACTGACAGCTCCAGCAGTTTTCCAGAGAGTACATACTGTAGTTACTCAGAGCACCATATATTTAGGACATATATTTAGACCTGTTGTACAAGTGACTTTTCAATTAAAGTTTCAGTTAAGACTTTGTTGCGGATGCTGCTGCTCTACTATAGAGAACACTGTCCTTCATTTAGCCTTAATTATTATAGGGATAAATTTGGTTACACAAATTGTGGTGCATTCATCACAATTGACATATTAAAGCGTTTGTCCCCAGCGTTGAAAGTTATTCTTAATGTGATCAGGATAGAATAATAAATAAAAACACCTATATTTACCTCTACAATCAGCGCCGCTCCTCTTCCCTGCTACCCTGGGGACTGTGTGCTATGCAGTTCCCTTGGCATCAACATCCAGAGTGGGCATCATGAGTCATCTGATTTTTTTAAATTAATTAACCCAGTGCGGATACTGTGTGACATGCAGAAGTAGTGCTGTTGCTTCCAAAGCATCCAGCAACTGTGACAAATAACACAAGCACAGGAGACAGGAAGTGTTGTGCTTCAGAAGCATCCAGGAACTAGAGGGGTTAACACAGTCACAGGAGGCAGGGAGTGTTTTAGCAGAGCACCAGGGGGGTTGTGGGGAACTTGTTATTGTAGTCTGGCTGAGGCTGAAAAGAAAGATAGTGTGTTATCTGAAGGCAACTGAACAGGATTCAGATCAGGAGAGAAACTAAACACAGGTCAGATAAACTCCCTGAACTAAAGGCCCCGTCACACTAAGCGATGCAGCAGCGATCCCGACAACGATACGACCTGTCAGGGATCGTTGCTGCATCGCTAATACATCGCTGGTGAGCTGTCAAACAGGCAGGCTCACCAGCGATGAGGGGAGCAGCGATATCGTGGAAAGAATTGTTCCACGATGTCCTGCTCCCGTTCCCAGCCTGCTGCTTAAGCAGGAGCAGGCTGGTAACTATGGTAAATATCAGGTTACTAAGTGCGTGTGTGCCCCTAGTAACCCGCTGTTTGCCATGGATACTGTGGCACCCCAGGGGTCTGGTCTCCACAATAATAGCAATATTATGTCTGAGAGCAGGTGGGAGGTCTCTTGGTCAGGGATCTTATGCATGCCACACCTCCTGCCCAGTCCTGGGAGGGGAAGAACTTCCCCTATATAAACCTGGGGCTGAGGCAGGGTTAAGGGGGAGAGAGAACAAGAGTAGAGAAGAAGTAGAGACAGAGAAGAGAAGCAGCATAGGAAGAAACAACAGGAGCTCTGTGGGAGCAGTACTACAAAGAGTCAGGGGCTGGCAGCTGCAGAGCTCGCCCTGACTGAGAAGCTATCACCGGACCCGGAGTCCGAGGCTGTGGGGACTAACTCCTATCCAGCAGCAGAAACCGACCGGCAGGGGATTTCAGGTCCTCTGGCCAAGAAACCCGAAGGCACGGTCACACGCGTGGGACCAGCACCGCCGTCGTGGAGCGGAAGCTACTAGAAGGCCCCGAGTCACCGGCCATACGGGTGAGCACCACACGGTACACTCAGGGACGTGGGCTACTTATACCCGCCTCTAGCAAGGTAGCCAGAAGAGTACAGTTAGTTTGGGAGGCCTACAACTCCGCCTGGCTAGGGGAGATCCCATCTGCTCAAGGACTGACCAGGCCCCAATCGCTATCCAGTACTCCGGGAGGGTCTATCTTTGTCACCAGTAAAGACCCTGAACTACACCGTACCGTCTCCGAGTGGTTCCTGCTACCCCCATCATCCACGTCGGCTGCCCTGAGGCCATACCCCTCCCGTTGGGGGTGATACTATCACGCTGCACAATCCTACCACCGGCCTCAGCGGTCTGCCCTGCAGCGGCAGCTCCTTCGCTGCATTCAATGGGTGGCGTAGTCGTACAACATCTACCACTAATACAGCGCCACTTAGTCTGACTCCCTGGGCACGGACCGGGTCACCGCCACGAGACTACAACCCTCAAGAGATCCGGCTCCGGGTAAGCTCCCGCGTGCGCAACGCTGCGCGACACAGGCCCAGGGGTGCGTCAACTTTTGGCGTAGTCGGCAGGATTTCGTGCCCGCAACCACCGGCTACTGCGTGCCTGAAAAAGACTGTTCAAACTTACCAGTGGTGAAGATTCCCGCCATCCGGCGCCATCTTCAGCCTTCTTCCCGCCATCGGTGATGGCGCCATTTTCAGCCTTCTTCCCGCCTTCCGTGGAGTTTTCCCGCCGTTGGACGCCATCTTGAAGACGCCGCGCGGGAAGAAGAGGGGCGTGGACTCCAAAAGCGCGCGAGAACTGAAGCCCCGCCTCACGTCCAGACGTCGCGTAAGGTCCTGGAAGGAGCCCAGCAGACGCTGACGTCACAGGAGCGCGACGGAAGGTCCTCAACCCTGATGATCCACTGCGGAGCCGCGGCCTACGGAAGAGGATCATCGCAAGGTAGGCCACGGTCCACTAGGGGGGAGAAGGATGTCGGATACGGAGGAGAGCTTCACCGCTTCAACCCCCGCCAGCGCCACCGCCGTTGCGGTCATGCCTTTACCATGCCCTATATCCCGGGGGCAGCCTGGCTACCCCAGTACTCAGGGGAGTCACATACCCTGCATGACTTTAGAGAAAAGCTGGATAGCCTCTTCCAGGTGTATCCCCTCACAGAGGAGCAAAAAGTGAGCATCCTGGTGGCCCAATTAACCGGGGCAGCCCAAAGGGAGGTAAAGTCCTGGCCACCTGGGAGGAGGACTGTCGCAGAGATGCTAACCCGGCTGAGGGACACCTTTGATACCCGCACCTCAGCCGAGATCAAGCTTAGATTCTACGGGTGCAAACAGCGCGCACATGAGAGTATAAGGGACTATGCCCTGAACCTACAAGAGGCCCTGAGAGCCATTAAGCAGACCGACCCTGACGGCGTGGGAGACGAGGACAGGCTGTTGACTGAACAATTTATAGAGGGTTTATATTGCAATGCCCACCGAACCCAGTTGCGGGCAATGGCCTTACAGGACCCTCATCTGGGATTTGCACAGTTCAAGGACAGAGCCATCCGGGTGCTCCGAGAACCGGCACCAGGTGGCGTTGTGACCCACAGACGCCCCACTACCACTTACCACCAGGAGGCGGCACCCTTGTCGGCAGGGCCTGTGGAAGCTGATGCGCAGGCTTTGAACAATGACCCGGCTCCAGACCTGCACCATCAGGTCCAAGAGCTAGCTAAAAGCGTTGCCGCGCTAACCCGAACTGTGCAGTCTTTACAGGTTTCCACTCCAGGGAAGATCCAGCTGGCATCCGGACCGGAGGACATCCCGTGGCGTCGACCAAGGAGGACCCCACCGGCCAGAGGAAGACCCAGCGACCGATACAATGAGGACGGACAACCCATCTGCCGCCGCTGCAATCAACCTGGACATATGGCAAGTTACTGTCCTTTAAACTGGCACAACCTGGGGTAGAGGGCCAAACCCCAGGAAAAAGATCATCAGGCCCATCGAACTGGCGCGACAGATATGTGGGAGGACGTCCAGTCTTGCCTGTGGTACTGGATGGCATCCCTATGAGTGCCCTACTGGACACCGGGTCACAGGTCACCACCATCCCGTACGTGCTCTTCAAGCAGTACTGGAATGACTAGGATATAACCCGCTACCCTGACGACGACTTGAGTATCATCGCCAGCAATGGTCAGCCCGTGCCACAGATTGGATTTAAAGAGGTGACCATTAAAATCGGTAGAGTCGAACTGGCAGCACAGGGACTGATCATTGTAGACATTGACAAACACGAGAGTCACCCAAAGATAACTCTAGGAACTAATGTAATTGAAAATTGTCTTGCAGAGGTGATTTTCCTTTTACAACAGGTTGCCAAGAACGCCAGCTCCGGCCAGCAGCGAGTGCTCCAGAAAGAGATCCGGGCACTGATGCGACGGCAACAGATAGAACTCTCCGGTGGTGAGATTGGTAGCGTAAGAATGTGTGACCCTTTCCCTATTGCCATGCCCCCAAAAAGTGAAATGATGATTTGGTGCCGGGCAGCTATTGGTCTGAGAGGTAGAGATTACCAGGCAATGGTAGAACCAGTTTACTCAGACAGTAGGCCCACCATTTTGACAGCACGGGGGGTGGTCAATGTACGCCATGGGAGGGTGCCCGTTCGCATAATAAATATCGGGAAGAGGGAAGTGTACCTGCCCCGGTATGCCACGCTAGCCAAATTGTATACCATCAATCAAAATTCCATACAGTCCGTAGAACCCTTGCCTCCATCTTCCCCGGAGTAAGGTAACGGCTCTAAAGAAACAATGGAGGACTGGTGTCAGCAACTACATTTGGGTACTGACTCCACTCCCTCACACCAGAAACAGGGAGTCTATCGGGTGGTTCAAGAGTACGAGAGAGTGTTTAGTAAACACCCGTTAGACTTCGGGCGAGTCAAGGGGGTAGAACACCACATCCCCACGGGAGACCATCTTCCCATAAAAGAGAGGTATCGACCCGTACCCCCTGCACACTACCAACACGCCAAGGGGATGCTTAGGGACATGAAGGAGGCTGGGGTGATCAGGGATAGCTGTAGCCCCTGGGCAGCTCCACTAGTCTTAGTCAAAAAGAAAGACAACACCATGAGGATGTGTGTAGATTACCGGAAAATTAACCGTATCACACACAAGGATGCGTACCCCTTACCAAGAATAGAGGAGTCTTTGGCTGCTTTAAGATCTGCTAACTTCTTCTCTACCTTGGATCTCACTAGCGGGTACTGGCAGGTTCCTGTAGCAGAGGCGGACCGGGAGAAGACCGCATTCACCACCCCGATGGGACTTAGCGAGTTTACCTGTATGCCGTTCGGACTCTGCAACGCACCGGGAACCTTCCAACGATTAATGGAGTGCTGTCTGGGCCACAGAAACTTCAAGACGGTCCTGTTGTACCTGGACGATGTCATCGTATATTCCAAGACTTATGAGGACCACCTGAAACACCTGGCGGAAGTGTTCGAAGCTCTGGCAAGCTACGGCTTAAAGGTAAAACCCTCCAAGTGTCACCTCTTGAAACCAAAGGTGCAGTACCTGGGACACGTGGTGAGCGCTGACGGAGTGGCTCCCGACCCTGATAAGATCACCGCAATTAAGGAATGGCCAAGTCCCTCCAGTGTAAAGGAAGTGCGGCAGTTCCTCGGGTTGGTAGGCTATTACCGCAGATTCATCCCCGGTTTCACCAAAAAGGCAGCTCCTATGCAGGACCTCCTGATAGGCCAGTCCCGGAAGGCCAAGAACCAGAAGCCGCCCTTCAAATGGGAGAAGTTAGAAGAAGAGTCCTTCCGCCAGCTGAAGATGGCCCTCACGGGGGATGAAATCCTGGCGTACCCTGATTACAGCCAGCCCTTTATCCTCTTCACCGACGCAAGTAACATCGAGCTAGGAGCCGTACTGTCCCAGATCCAGCAGGGGAAAGAACGAGTAATCGCTTACGCTAGCCGAAAACTGCGACCCACCGAAAGAAACCCTGAGAATTACAGCTCATTTAAGCTAGAGTTCCTGGCAGTGGTGTGGGCAGTCACCGAACGCTTTAAGCACTACCTCGCTTCTTCCCGGTTCACCGTGTACACGGATAACAACCCGTTGACACACCTGGACACGGCAAGACTCGGTGCCCTAGAGCAGAGATGGATGGCCCGTCTGTCCAACTACGAGTTCACAATCAAATACCGGGCAGGACGCTCCAATACCAACGCGGACGCCCTGTCCAGGATGCCAAACCTACCGGACGTAGGAGAAGATCCAGAGGGACTGGAAGAAGTCGAACTCCCCGCGTTCCACCGTCATGGGACTATCCAGTATTCCCATCGGGTAAGGAGTAAGCAAGCCGCTACGTTTAACCCCTTGCCTCACTACAACTGGGAGGAAACGCAAGACAGTGACCCTGCCGTCCGGCTGGTGAAGGAGATGCTGACTCGGCCAGAGGCTCGCCTTGACCCAGACGCTCCGGAGGAAGCCAAGCAACTGTGGGCTGAGAAGAGTCGACTGTTCCTTTACAAGGGGAAGTTGTGCCGCAGAATGGTTAACTCCCGGACGCATGAACTAATCTGGCAAGTAGTGGTGCAACGGAGAGACGCAGCCATGGTGATGGAGGCATACCACGACGGGGCTGGACACTTCGGATGGAAGAAGCTGGAGTTCCTGCTGCGTGGGCGGTTCCACTGGGTAGGCATGAGGGGAACCATCGAGAGGTGGTGCAGAGACTGTGGCCCGTGCAACCTAAGAAGGAAGGACCGTGCCAGCCAGAAGACTCCCCTGCAGTCCATCGTCACCCGGCAGCCGTTGGAACTGGTAGCCTTGGATCATGTAAAACTGACCCCAAGCAGAAGTGGCTACGTCTACGCGTTAACCATTGTGGATCATTACTCCCGGTTCTTGGTTGTCGTCCCCGTTAAGGACTTAACGGCTCAAACAGCAGCTAGAGCCTTCCAGCAGCACTTCTGCCGTCCACACGGGTACCCGGACCAAGTGCTGACGGACCAGGGACCTGCCTTTGAAGCGGAGGTCTTCCAGGAATTCTGCAATCTGTATGGCTGCCGGAAGATAAGGACGACACCCTATCATCCGCAAACTAATGGACTTTGTGAGAAAATGAACCAGGTGGTAATGGATCTCCTGAAAACGTTGCCCCTGGAAGAACGCAGTCTGTGGCCTGAGAAGCTGCCCGATCTGGTGGACCTATACAACCACATCCCGGTAGGTTCCACCAACTGTACCCCGGCTTACCTAATGAGGGCGAGACCTGGTAAGTTACCTGTTGACCTGGAAATGGGAGTCCTGACACCCGAGGACACTTCACCAGAAGCAGACTGGGACACATAGAGGCAGCAGCAGTACCGGAAAGTACAGGAGAGCGTGGAGCGAAGTCTCTGTCAGGCTAGGGAAAGACAAGAGAAAACTTACAACCAGTATGCTCCTGCTGTTCCCCTGGTACCCGGAGAGCAGGTCTTGAAGAGGAAAAGACGGCTCCACAAGTTGGACGACCAGTCGGAGAAGGACCCGTACACCGTACTGCCCTCAAGCCACGAGAACCCGAAAGTCTGTACCATCAGCAAAGACGGAGGGGAGACCATAGCCATTGTATCCCGGGATCACCTGAAGAAGTGTCCTGAACAGCTACGGAACCCTGAAGAGGAACAAGAAGACCATCGACCCGTAGAGGAAAGGGAAGATATGGTTAGTACTGTGCTCGGAGACTTCCCTCGGTCCTGGACTCAAGTCAATGGTGCAGTTGTGGTACCCGTCCTCACGTTCCTCCAACCAGCATCCCAAGTGCCTATGGAGCAACAGGTAGAGCTGGAAGAGCAGCCGGTCCAGGAGGCAGAAGACTCCACACAAGCAGAACAGGAGGATCAACCCTCTGCTTATAGTGAGCCTGCCGTACCCCTAGTGAGCCAAAGAGCCGGTAGACAGCTGCCCAGTTTACCCTTGACAGCTCCTACACCCTGTAGTTCAGGGCTAGACAGTCAGCTCCGTAGGTCCACTAGAGGCCAGTTACCCGCACGTTGGAGGATTTGAAGTGTATAAATTGTTTTATTTGTGGTTACCTGTTTTTCTTGTTGCTTGTGTATAATTATGTGTTTCTAGTTATTTATAGGAGTCCTTGGTGGATTTACCGGGAATCCTTTGTGTATAGTTGGAGCGTAACCCAGGACGGACTAAAGACTGTTAAGGACTCGGGGCAGGACAGACCCCTACCTGGTTACGTCTCCCTGTTTTGGTGAAATGGACACCTTTGTTTTCTTCAAAGACTGCACCCGGTTGCGGACACACCGTGACCATCTTTATGTGTTTCCTTATTGTATTTTATTGTTGTTGTTATACCCTGTTATGTTTTTGTAAAATATGTTTAGTCCCGGAGTACTAAATTTCACTAGGGGGGAATGTGGCACCCCAGGGGTCTGGTCTCCACAATAATAGCAATATTATGTCTGAGAGCAGGTGGGAGGTCTCTTGGTCAGGGATCTTATGCATGCCACACCTCCTGCCCAGTCCTGGGAGGGGAAGAACTTCCCCTATATAAACCTGGGGCTGAGGCAGGGTTAAGGGGGAGAGAGAACAAGAGTAGAGAAGAAGTAGAGACAGAGAAGAGAAGCAGCATAGGAAGAAACAACAGGAGCTCTGTGGGAGCAGTACTACAAAGAGTCAGGGGCTGGCAGCTGCAGAGCTCGCCCTGACTGAGAAGCTATCACCGGACCCGGAGTCCGAGGCTGTGGGGACTAACTCCTATCCAGCAGCAGAAACCGACCGGCAGGGGATTTCAGGTCCTCTGGCCAAGAAACCCGAAGGCACGGTCACACGCGTGGGACCAGCACCGCCGTCGTGGAGCGGAAGCTACTAGAAGGCCCCGAGTCACCGGCCATACGGGTGAGCACCACACGGTACACTCAGGGACGTGGGCTACTTATACCCGCCTCTAGCAAGGTAGCCAGAAGAGTACAGTTAGTTTGGGAGGCCTACAACTCCGCCTGGCTAGGGGAGATCCCATCTGCTCAAGGACTGACCAGGCCCCAATCGCTAGCCAGTACTCCGGGAGGGTCTATCTTTGTCACCAGTAAAGACCCTGAACTACACCATACCGTCTCCGAGTGGTTCCTGCTACCCCCATCATCCACGTCGGCTGCCCTGAGGCCATACCCCTCCCGTTGGGGGTGATACTATCACGCTGCACAATCCTACCACCGGCCTCAGCGGTCTGCCCTGCAGCGGCAGCTCCTTCGCTGCATTCAACGGGTGGCGTAGTCGTACAACATCTACCACTAATACAGCGCCACTAAGTCTGACTCCCTGGGCACGGACCGGGTCACCGCCACGAGACTACAACCCTCAAGAGATCCGGCTCCGGGTAAGCTCCCGCGTGCGCAACGCTGCGCGACACAGGCCCAGGGGTGCGTCAATACCTCTCTGCTACGGTGCGCTGGAGCCTCCGCTCACTGTAGCAGAGTGGTATCCATGGTAAACAACGGATTACTAAGTGCGCGCGTGCCCCTAGTAACCCGATATTTACCATGGTTACCAGCCAGATCGTTGGTCCCGCTGGTCACACACAGCGATGTGTGCTGGCCAGCGGGAGGCCAACGACCAAAAAATGGTCCAGGACACTTTGCAATGATTAGCGACCTCACAGCAGGGGCCTGATCGTTGCAAAGTGTCACACATAGCGACATCGCTGGTGAGGTCGCTGGTGAGTCACCAAAACCGTGACACAGCAGCGATCTCGCTAGCGATATCGCTTAGTGTGACGGGGCCTTAACAGTGCAGAGTATTATGCGGCAGGAAGATAAGGACTGAAAAGAATTGTGTCACAGGGATCATATCCCTCATCAAACCCTCCCCCCCTCCATCTCCTTGCAGGATAAAGAATGCTGTGCACTATTGTGTCCTTGTGAAGGAAAAGCCTGTGGTTGTGTATGTATAGAAGTGTGCTGCTAAGAGATCTAATCTATGCTGAATCATGCTACTGAAGAGACTGTAATACTGTGCTTTGTGAAGAAACTACTGTATTGTTACTGGAGCCGGTTGCTCAAGAAACTCAGACTGTACTATAATGAAGATTGTTGCTGTAATATCCCTGAATTGCACTGGCCATGCCTCAGATTAAATTCCACTGTTAAACTGTTGAAAAATACTCTTGTCAGATGTGTCTGGTCAGCAATTGAATCTGTTGTGTGCCTGAGAGAAGCTGCAGCCCATGGTTGTCCTGATTAACGGTTCCCCCAGGATCCCAAAGAATCCATGAAACCCATCTCGCCCTATCTGAACCTAGCGGCGTGCATGTAACAACTGTATATTAAGAATAACTATTAAAGTGGGAGACAATCCCTTTAAGGCTAGGGTCACATGAGGGTATGTTCTTTCATCTGAGAGAATTGAGCCAATTATGCATAGTGTGATCTGATTCCCTAGGATGAGGAGAAGATGGAGAATTTTTTTTTTGCCATTTTGTCAATTCTGTCAGGAATGTCATCTCGTGGAAATGCCACACACTCATTGATTTGCATGGCTGAGTGTGATTCGAAAATATTGGATCAAACTTGAGCATGCTGAGATTTTTCCCTGGACCGGCTCTATGCTTGGAAAAAATCGAACATGTGCGCGGCCCCATAAGATAACATTGGTCCCAGTGTAATCCTGTTTTGTCGAATCACAATTGGACCGAAAATACGGTCATGTGCCCAAGCCCTTACAATGTGTTACAGAGATACAGATATTACAATAAACAGAAACACAATTTAAGTTAAAGGAAATAAATGTTCTTTTTTCGAAGTGTTTGACGTTTCCAATATACTTTTGCATCAGTTTCTGACAATGTTCAATAAGTTTCAGTCATTGAACAGGAATCTTCATTATTTACTTCTAGTAAAAAAAAAAATAGAAAAAGGTCCTGGTCACATGGACACACAGGTGTACGGGACGGTACAAGACACATCTCAAAACTAGCCGTGCTCTGCGTGTCCATCATATGAGCAAGACAGAGTGCAGATCTCTTGGGAGTAACCAATGAAGGATTTTGTAACCTTTTTGTCCTGTTATCCATGGTTTTAGAAGCAAGAATATTGTAGTCTGTAGACAAAACTAAAAACCAGCCAAAATCCTCAATGAATCCTATTAAAAATCAATAAGAACCAATCAGAATTTGAATAGATAAATAGATGGACAGATAGACAGACAGATAGAGCTTGAAAAAGGCTCACTTGTTCTTGAGCTCAAACTTTGCCACCTGTTCACATGAGCTAATAAATACATCACTTTTTTGCATGGAATATGCTTTTGAGTGCGTTACAACTTGTGGGTTAGCACCTACATGCACTTTTGCTTGTGCTGCTCCATCTTTTTGCTTTTCTAGATAGATAGATACAGTGGCTTGTGAAAGTATTCACCCTCTTTAGCATTTTTAGTTTTTGTTACCTCACAACCTGGAATTTCACTGTTTTGTTTGAGGGTTTGCATCAGTTCATGTAAAGAACATGTCTACAACTGTGAACATTTTGTTTTCTTTTTATTGTGAAGCAAACAACAAATAGGACAAAGTAACTGAAAACTTCAGTGTACATAAATATTCACCCCCCTAAAGTCAGTACTTTGTAGAGCCTCCTTTGTGGCAATTACAGCTGCAAGTCGCTTTGGATAAGTCTATTCGCTTTCCACTTCTTGCCACTGGGATTTTTGCCTATTTCTCAAGGCAAAACTGCTCCAGCTCCTTCAAGTTAGATGGTTTTCTCTGGTGAACAGCAATCTTCAAGTCTGACCACAGATTCTCAATTAGATTAAGGTCTGGGCTTTTTATTAGGCCACCCCAAAACATTTACACATTTCCCCTTAAACCTCTCTAGTGTTGCTTTAACAGTATGCTTTGGGTCATTATCTTGTTGGAAGGTGAACCTCCATACCATTCTAAAATCACTGACAGACTGAAACAGGTGTGTGTAAGTAAAGGCTTTTTTCTGCCCACTCTTCCATAAAAGCCATCTCTATTGAGCGTACGGCTTATTGTGGTCGTATGGACAGATACTCCAGTCTCTGCTGGGGAACTCTGCAGCTCCTTCAGGGTTACCTTTGATCTCTGCGCTGCAGTTCTGATTAATGACCTGAGAGTTTTGGTGGGCAGCGCTCTCTTGGTAGGTTTGTTGTGGTACTATGTTCTTTCCATTTGATGATAATGGATTTGATGGTGCTCTGGGGGATCATGAGAGATTGGGATATATTTTTATAACCCAACCCTGAATTGTACATCTCAACAGCTTTGTCCCTGACTTGTTTGGAGATCTCCTTGGTCTTCATGGTGTTGTTTGGTCAGTGGTGCCTCTTGCTTAATGGTGTTGCAGCCTCTGTGGCCTTTCAGAAAAGGTAAAGTGTATATACTGATAGACGATGTGACACTTAGATTGCACACAATTACCTTTTATAAGTCACATGCATAGTGAAAGGACTTCCTTTCACTAAGCATGTGACTTACACACGTGGTCAAAATTGTTGGTACCCCTCGTTTAATGAAAGAAAAACCCAGAATGGTCACAAAAATAACTTGAATCTGACAAAAGTAATAATAAATTAAAAATCTATGGAAATGAACAAATGAAAGTCAATCATTGCTTTATAACCCTGCTTCCACAGAATTTAAAAAAAATTAAACTCATGAAATAGGCCTGGATAGAAATGATGGTTCTCTTCTTAACTTAATATTTTGTTGAACAACCTTTTGAGGCAATCACTGCAATCAAACGATTCCTGTAACTGTCAATGAGACTTCTGCACCTCTCGACAGGTATTTTGGCCCACTCCTCATGAGCAAACTGCTCCAGTTGTCTCGTGTTTGAAGGTTGCCTTTTCCAGACGGCATGTTTCAGCTTTCTAGCTGCTTTCTGTGCCCAATGCACTAACCTTACATGAACCTGTACTTGCGCTCTTGGTGTGACTGTATATGTCACAGGGTAAGTGCCAGTTTTCTGTCACTGTTAAGAAAACCTCTATAAGTATACCTGCTCAAATTTGACAGAATCTCCGCATTTATATTGCCATTGTCTGAGGACAAGCATATCAAGTGCCAATACCATTAATATGTCAGTTAGAGAAAGTGATTTGCTGTTTCTATTCTCACGTGCATAAAAACCCTTATATGTTTAAAAAAAGGCAAGTCACAAATGTGTATGATTCTGATCCCACAGATAACAGCCACATGACTTACCGATAAGGGTAAATATTTTGTTTTAATATCTGTTTTCTGAAGTTCAGTGTCATGTTCTCCTAAGCGGGCAGTATCTGTGGCGTTACGCACCTTTTGATTGCAAGTTTATGCCCACACCCTTATTGAACACGGACACTAATTGCCATCAGACTGCAGAGTAGAAGGAAAAAAGGAACAGGGAGGATTGGAAAGTTGGTCAGATTTTATATAAGTATTGTCGAAAACTTGATTTTATTAATCATGTGTCTAACGGGGTATTCCCATTTGGGATATTTATAGCATATTGAAAGAATACGACAAAAAATGTAAAATGTATAAATATATTTTGACAACGGGGCATCCTTGCTCTCAAAAGATTATGTCAGGGGAAACAAGGAACCAGCATGTCCGATTTCGGACTGCCAATTCTTTCTCAAGATAAGCCACATCAGATGCCTGTCAGCAATGTAACACGGATACTTTAGATGCAGTGATACAGAAACACAGAACAGCCAATACAAGGTTAATAAACAGGGGGGGTTAATAAGAACAAGGTCAGTCTCCACGCAAGGAGCAACAAGGAAAATATGGGGGGAAAACAAGGAAAATAGCAGGTGAAAGTCTATAACTAACAGTTCACAGTCTGACAATATGTAGCACAGCCGAACCGGTTGTAAACGTCAGTTTGTACACTTAGCTGACTCTGGCTCCTCACAAAGCTGTCGCCAGCGGATTCAGGTGATGATTCCTTCAGGCTTCCCCGCCCAAACAATGCTCCGTCTTCTGGCGGCAGTGGGAAGTCTCCGGTTTTACCCGCTGAGCCCCTAGTCCATAACACGGCACCTCACATGCCTCGGCTCCACGGACCCTGCGTCCCTTGTCTCTATAGTTGGGCTTGACTCCTCCGGTCCACTGCACCTGACTCCTGCTCCCAGTACTCGAGCCAGGAGCCTGGACCCTCTCACACTGTTCTCCTGCGCAGGACTCAGCTCCACTTTCCTGCGCAAAACGTCCTCGTCTCTTCCTCTCTCCAGTCACACCAGGAGTCCCTCGGTCACCTGACTTCCCAGCTCTGTCTCTGGACACACCCCCAACTTCCCAGTCACATGACTCCTGTGCTCGCAGTCTGTCTCCCCCCTGCAACAAGAGGTACGGCCCCGGCAGTTCCGGATCCCTTGCTCTGAAAGCATTTACACCCCGGTCTTCCCCCTTACATTCCCGCTCTCCTTTAACTCGCCATTCCACGGGCGAGAGTTCCTTCATCAAACGTTCACACTCTTGGACTTCCTGGACGATACTGTGCCATATAAATAGATCTTATTCGTAACGTTGAGGAGGCACTCCTGCTGTTGTCCGTTCTGATCGGCATAACTCAGTTTGACCGATGGGGGGTGCAGGGTCACTCGGATCCCCAATCTCCGCCTGCCGGGTGGCTTCAACCGATGTTGTTCCCTCGCCGCCTGCACTGGGGACTGCAGGTAATTGAGTGCTGGGGCTCGGAGGTAGAATCAACAATTCTTCTTCGTCCACATCATGGCTTGGGGCAACTGTGACAGGACCTTCTCTAGAAGCAGGTGATTCTTCTTCATCCTTGTCATCTTTAGACAGACAGGGCCGCAGCATACTACGATGAACCACTCTGGCAGGGGCTCCTTCAGTCCCCTCGGGTTGAACTTCATACACAGGTCCTTCAGCGCCAATCCTGCGCTTCACTCGGTGCGGGGTCCGTTCCCACCGCCTACTCAATTTGCCCCGGGGCCGCCTGTCCCGAACCAACACCCGCTCCCCGGGCCTCAGAGCTGTCCCTCGAAGAGGCAATGTCTCATGATGTTTGAGTTCCTGAAACTTTTGTTGTACCAACCGTCGGAGGGTCTGCAGTCGATGCCGATGTTCCCGGACCCAGGAAGACATCCCCGTCCGTGGGTAGTAATCCTCCTCGGGGTCCAGCTCTAACTCGGTGATCTTTCGCCGCTTTCGCCCGAACAGCAAGGTATAACGAGTGAACCCCGTTGTACTATTCACTCGGTTGTTGTAGACCCACACCAGCTCGGCCACAAACTCAGGCCATCGTACCTTCCGATCTTCCTCCAACGTGCGGAGCATTTGGATCAGTGTCCGATTAAAGCGTTCACAGGCCCCATTTCCTTGAGGGTGGTAAGGAGTAGTTCGTGACTTCTCAATCTTGTACAACCGGTGCAGCTCTTCCATCACCTGGCCTTGGAAGCAGGCGCCTTGATCGGAATGGATCCTCTTTGGGCAGCCGTACACCCGAATTAAGTCTCGGCAGAAGGCCTGCACAGCTGACTCGGCGGTCTGGTCCCTGGTCGGGGTCACTACCGCAAACTTTGTGAAGTGGTCTGTCATTACCAGACAATGTTCATACCCGAGATGCGCCAGTCCAACAGCAAAATAGTCGATCATCAGCACCTCCAAGGGGGCAGAAGTCACAAATGGTTTGTATGGGGACCCACTGCTCCGGAGGCTTAACCAGCTCACAGCTCCGACATCTTCTACAAGTGTCTTCTATTGTTACTCGCAGTCGGGGATGATACACCAGCCTCTGCAACCACTGAAATGTCTTCTCTGGTCCGAAGTGAGCCCCTCGTTCATGAGCCTCCTTGGCCACTACTCCGACCAACTTCTCTAGGATCACCACTTGCCAGGTGGCCCCGAACTCTCGCAGTAGCTGCACCAGTCGGTAAAGCAGCCCGTCTCCCAAACACAGTCTCTCCCATTGTCCCAGCATTTTCAGTGCTCCCGGGGACAGGGTACTCCTCTCTTCTCGACTGGGGACTTGCCGCAAAGCCACCCATTGACGTAATTGAGTAACTTCTCTGTCAGTCTGTTGAAGTCGGATCCAGTCATCTCTTGGCCGCCCTAGCACTTGTTCTTCCGACGTCTCTCCGATCTGTCCCTGCGCCGCGCTCAGCGGTCCCACAAAACTTCGGAAGCTAGGGGTCTCATCCGCCTCCAAATCTTCATCGCGGTCATGATCAGGCCTTTCATATGTCACTCTGGAGAGGGCGTCGGCGTGAGTATTCTCTGCCTTAGGCCAGTAGGCGATCTTATACCGGTACCTGGCCATGCGGGCCACCCACCGCTTCTGCAGGGCTCCCAATTTCGCATTCTCCAGATGGGCCAGCGGGTTGTTATCTGTTCTCACCAGTACTTCGGACCCGGACAAATACTCTGCAAACTTCTCGGTCATTGCCCAAACCAGAGCCAGCAACTCTAATTTGAAAGAGCTATAATTATCTGGGTTCCTCTCGGAGTCGTGAAGGGAGCGACTGGCGTACGCAATCACGTGCTCTTTCCCCTCCTGTGCTTGGGATAACACGGCTCCTAGACCATGTAGGCTCCCATCAGTGTGGACTATGAATGGTTGGGAGAAATCCGCATAGGCAAGTATTGGGCCATTTTTAGGGCACAGAAAGCCTCTTCCTGGCTGCTTCCCCACTGAATCGCCTGATTCTTGGAGCCCGCCAGCACTACCTTAAGTCGCTCCAGCAATGGGTTGGCTATGCGGGTGAAGTTCTTCATGAATCTTCGGTAGTACCCGGCAAGTCCCAGGAAGGCCCGAACGTCCTTTACTGTCTTCGGGGTAGGCCACTCCTGTACAGCGGCCACCTTCTCCCGAGTGGGCCTGACTCCTTCACCGGATACAGTATGACCGAGATATTCGATCTGTTTGCGGAACAGGTGGCACTTCTGGGGCTTCATCTTTAGGCCATGACTCTGTAGGCGACTCAGTACTTGCTCCAGTCACTGGAGGTGCTCCTCGAAGGTGGCGGCATAGACAATTATGTCGTCAAGGTAAGTCAGTGTTGCCTCGAAGTTCAAATCGCCCAGGCACCTCTCCATCAGACGCTGGAACATCCCGGGGGCATTAGTCAGGCCAAAAGGCATCCGATTGAACTCGAACAATCCCATGGGTAATATAAACGTCGTCTTCACACGGTCATGTTCGGCCACGGGCACTTGCCAGTACCCACTGGCCAGATCCAAGGAGGAGAAGTATCTTGCCTTCCCTAAGGCTGACACAGACTCTTCGATTCAAGGTAGTGGGTAAGAGTCCCGTACAGTCCCTGACAGAAGTTATGTTGCTTATCCATGTTATGTAAATAAAAGCTTATAACCTGACGTTAAATTCATCATTGGTTTTATAAAGTACTCTTTTGAAAGCTGAAACCCTCCCAAATTTGGTTTCGGTTAAGAAAATAAATTGGCATCAATGCTGAAATATTGATCATTTAATGAACACAGAATGGTCAGATTTTGGCAAGACAAAAGTTTTGTCGCCTGGTCATATAATGCACCCAATCCTAGTTTACATCCTCACCAGTGCTCAGTTAATGATCGATTAATTAGTGGGTGTGTATAAAAAGAAGCCCAGCACCCCAGACCTTCACTTGAACTGCAACTTGAGCTCTGACAACATGCCAAAAATCCACTCTGCTACCAAAGCCTTGATTATCAAGAGGCTGATGACCAGATCCACTGCAGAGGTGGCTGGTACCTTTAATGTGTCTCAGCGTCGAGTACAAAGAATTAAAAAAAGATTTGAAGAGACTGGAGATGTGTTTGACAAGCCCAGGTCTGGCAGACGCCCGCAAGAAAACTGCTCAGGAGGAATGTTTGTTGGTTAGAAAATCCAAAGCAAGCCCCTCTTCCACTGCAGTAGAGCTCCAACAGGCCTGGTCACCTCAAGTCCCTGTATCAACTAGAACAGTTTGTAGGATTCTGTCTCGAAATGGCCTCCATGGTCGAATCAGTGCCTAGAAGCCAGCACTAAACAAAAGGCAAAGAAAAAAACGTGTGGCATTTGCAAAGTCCCATAGCCTGCTAAACAGATGGACGCTGGAAAAGTGGCAGAAGGTGGATTTCTCTGATGAATCTTCAGTAGAATTACACCACAATCGCCGCAAATACTGCAGGAGACCTAACTGGAGCCCATATGGAACCAAAATACACCCAGAAAACAGTTAAATTTGGTGGTGGAAAGATAATGGTCTGGGTTGCATTCAGTATGGGGGTGTGCAAAACATTTGCAAGATGGAAAGCAATATCAATAGCCTAAAATATCAAGAAGTATTTGCTACCTCTTACATTCCAAATCATAAAAGGGGTCAAATTCTGCAGCAGGATGGTGCTCCATCTCATACATACATCTCTACAACAAAGTTCCTCCAGGCAAAAAAGATCAAGGTGCTCAAGGGCTGGCCAGCCCAGTCACCAGACATGAACATCATTGAGCATGTTCGGGGTAGGATGAAAGAGGAAGCTTGGAAGATAAAAGCAAATAATCTAGATGAACTCTGGGAGGCATGTAAGACTGTATTCTTTGCTATTCCTGATGACTTCATTAATAAATTGTATGAATCATTGTTGAACCGCATGGATGCAGTCCTTCAAGCTCATGGAAGTCACACAAAATATTAAATATGACTCTAATAGCACCACAACTTCATTCACCAATGTTATGCAACACATAATTGTATTTTAAGATAATTATTTGTTTGAATATCACATTACTTTCTGTGGGCGACAAAACAATTTATTTTCTTAACCTAAACCAAATTTGGGAGGGTTTCAGCTTTCAAAAGAGTAATTTAGAAAACCAAATATTGAATTTAACGTCAGGTTATAAGCTTTTATTTACATAACATGGATAAGTGACATAACTTCTGTCAGGGAGTGTACTGTACAGGCATTCAGTCGTCTATAGTCCACACAGAACCGCAGGGTGCCATCTTTCTTCCGGACCATGACAATCGGGGCTGCCCACGGACTCTGACTCTCCCGTATCACACCATTCTGCAACATATGGGCTAGCATCTCCTTAACCTCTTTATACATCTGGGGAGGTATCTGCCGGTATTTCTCCCGCACTGGGGCAGCGCTCCCCATGAGAATCTCGTGGGTAATGGCTTCGGTGCAACCAAAATCATCCTCATGGCGAGCAAAGACTTCTTGGTACCGCTCCAGTACCTCCTCAACTTGCTGCACCTGTTGAGGTGTAAGTCCCGTCAATTCAGCCTGCATTCGTTCTAGGATTCTTTGTCCCCCCTTCGCACTAGCCCGGTGGGGTTCCGGCGGCACGGTGACCGCCAGAGTCCAGGGGTCTCCTCGTACAGCGGACAGCTGTACCACATCAGGTCGCACCAACTTCTCTGGCATTTCCAGAATCTGGGCTATTTCCGCCCTGGGAGGGAGTGTGAGATCATCTTCGCCCAGATTAACACACCGCACTATAACATTGCCACCCTGGACGGTGGCCAGTGTCCGAGCCACCAAGAGTCCGGGAGGTACTTTGTCCATCGATGTTGGTTCTATCTGAACTTTGACTCCCTCAAGAGGTGTGCAGGCCCGTGCGGGTAACGTGAGTACAGTTTGTCCGGGCGGTAAGGTGAGCGCCGTAGCTGCTGGCACTATTATTTTTCCCAGGACCTTCCCTTCACTCGACGTCTCCTGAGCCTGGGCAGCTCGGATTAGTTGTTGAAAGACCCTCCTTTGGGGGGTTCGTGGGTCACACTGGTCTAGAGGAATCTCCCTTGGCTCACTAATCAGGACTTGCCCGATCTCTTTCAACACATTCATTCCGAGGGTCACCGGGGGTCCACTTCCGGTTCCCCCTACGACTAAGACGACTCCTTTTTTCCCCACATCTTTTCCACATACTCAGATCTTCATCCACACCACCCCTGCGACCGGGATGGGTAAATGATTAGCTGCCGTGAGTCTAATTACTGGTCCCCATTCAGGCCGCGCTATCTCTGGGAATCACTGTTGGAAGTAGGCTTCTGTCATCGTAGTCACCTGGGATCCCGTGTCAATCAGGCAGTGAACAGCCTGACCGCTTATTTCGGCCCAGACAGTCGGGCTGGTGGAAACCAGGTCCTTGAGACATCCTTTTTTTCTTTCCCCTTCCTCAGGCTATGGATTGTGTCTCCCAAACATGGAGCCTGCTAGTTTAACGGCTGCCGCGACAGGGGCCGCCCTCGGCTAGCACAGCCCCTGGTATAATGTCCTGCGCCTCCACACTTCCAGCAGGTCGTGTCTCTGTCTGTGTAGGGCTGCCACACTCCTCTACGGAACTCTCCTGCAGGGGGAGGCCTGAATTCAATTCTTTCCATAACTTGGGCAATCGATCTGGGTATCTCTGGTGTCGGGGCAGGGGTCTTCTTGAGACTGGACCATTCATCCCGCATCTCCCGTATCTCCTTTCGCATCTCTCGATCCCATTCCGGTTCAGCTGCAGGCGGGGTGGGTACTTCATCACTCCGGACCATCCCTGCCAGGGCCATCACCCCCATCTCCTGCTCTCTCACAAGTGCCTCTGCCCCCACTTCTAGAAAAGTCATACGTGGGCTGGCGCACAGGCGCTCCCGTGAGGCCTGCTTCAGCTGCACATCCCTGAGGCCTGCCACAAACTGGTCCCTTAAGATCACGTCAGGGGGGCCCATTACCAAATTCCCCATGTCGTCTTTTCTAGTGATATAGGCATGCACCCTCTGTAAGGCATTAACATACTGCGTCACAGTCTCCTCCTCCTGCTGCACTTGGTGAAACAGCCGTATCCTCAGCTCTCCTACATTGGTGGGATCCCCATGCATCTCCTCCAGTATCCGCACTACTTTTTCTACAGTATCCCGGTCATGGGGAGAGCGGTACATCACGGATTGTCGGGCCTTGCCGTCCAGGGCCAGTAAGGCTATTTCGGCTTGCATAGCTGGGGTCATCGGATGCATACGTAACATACTCCTAACTCTCTCAACCCAGTCCCACAGCATCATATTGTCCCCGGTGAACTTTGAGAGATTGCTGAGCATGGCCCCCAGCGGCAAGCTAGATTTAGGGGCTCCCAGGATGGACTGCTCTGCAGTGTCTGTGTCTAAAGACTGCATCCTGCCGACTACGCCAAATGTAACACGGGTACTTTAGATGCAGTGACACAGAAACACAGAGCAGCCAATACTAGGTTAATAAACAGGGAGGGTTTAAAAGAACAAGGTCAATCTCCACGCAGGGAGCAACAAGGAAAATATGGGGGGAAAACAAGGAAAATAGCAGGTGAAAGTCTATAACTAACAGTTCACAGTCTGACAATATGTAGCAGAGCCGAACCGGTTGTAAACGTCAGTTTGTACACTTAGCTGACTCTGGCTCCTCACAAGGCAGTCACCAGCGGATGCAGGTGATGATTTCTTCAGGCTTCCCCGCCCAAACAATGCTCCGTCTTCTGGCGGCAGTGGGCGGTCTCCGGTTTTACCCGCTGAGCCCCTAGTCCATAACACGGCACCTCACGTGCCTCGGCTCCACGGACCCTGCGTCCCTTGTCTCTATAGTCGGGCTTGACTCCTCAGGTCCATTGCACCCGACTCCTGCTCCCAGTACTCGAGCCAGGAACCTGGACGCTCTCACACTGTTCTCCTGCGCAGGACTCAGCTCCCCTTTCCCGCGCAAAACGTCCTTGTCTCTTCCTCTCTCCAGTCACACCAGGAGTCCCTTGGTCACCTGACTTCCCAGCTCTCACTCTGGACACACCCCCACTTCCTAGTCACATGACTCCTGTGCTCGCAGTCTGTCTCCCCCCTGCAACAGTAGGTACGGCCCCGTCAGTTCCGGATCCCTTGCTCTGAAAGCACTTACACCCCGGTCTTCCCCCTTACAGCAACCTTTGTTCGGCTGTCAGCTATCTGGAGTCCATTGTTTTGGGTCACACAACTGATTTTCTTTCATCCAAGAAAATCGGTCCGATTACGAGTTACCAGAGTTTGATCATAGTATGATCTGATTTTCCCGAATGTTGAGAAAATGAAAAAAAAAATCTCCATCTTCTCTATTCTGTCAGTCCATGAAAATCGGACCTCATTTGGATGTCATCTGAGTACGGTTTGATTTTTTGGACGGATCCATTGACTTCCATGACTGAGCGTAATTCCATTTACAGATGCAAATCGTACTTGTGCAGAGTCTGTCTCAGTAAAACAATCAGACATGAGCACGGCCCCATAAAACAACATAACTCCAAGTGTGATCAGATGTTTTGCTGTATCGCACTTGGAATGAAAATACCGTAGTCTGCACTAGTGATGGGTGAGCACTAAAATGCTCGGGTGCTCGTTACTCGAATCGAGCAAATGGTAATGCTCGGGTGCTCGTTTCGAGTAACGAGCAAAATGGAAGTCAATGGTAAACTTTAAAATTTTTCCGGTAGACCCTACCAGGAGGGGGGCGGAAAATCGCTGAATTGGATGGAAAGACAGCTGAAATGGAATGGGAACAGCTTAAGGAAGACTCCTGGATGCATCTCTGACTCGCAGGTCGGTGTTAGAAACAATGTTGTCAGAGTATTATGCCACTTTTATGGACTGACAATAAAGCATACAAAATCGAAGATAAAATGGATATTACAGGAAAAAAGGCTAGGAAACATTCTTTCATGTATAATGACTTGTATGTAAGGCAAAATAAAAAAGCGAAGAAAAAAAATCGCCATCTCTCACCGTATTTCCCTGTTGTTTTTAGCAATAAAAAAATAAATCATTTAAAAAAATGACGTGGGGTCTCCCCAATTTTTAATAACCAACTAAGGCAAAGCAAACAGCTGAGAGATGATATTATCAGGCTGGTAAGTGCCATGGTTATTGGCCCCTCTCCAGAATAAATATACCAGCCGCAGCCGCCACAGAACTGGTACATCACATTAGATGTGCCAATACTGGCGCCCTGTCTCAGCTCTTCCGGATTGCCCTGGCATGGTGGCAATAGGGTTAATGGGATTTGGGGTTGATGACAGCTGTGATTTGTCATAAAAAATCACAGCTGGCATAAACCCCTGGGGTTAGTAATGGAGAGGTGTCTGTCAGACATCCCCATTACTAACCCAGTAAGAAAAAGGAACAAAACAGACACAAAAATCCTTTATTCACAAAAAATACTCTTCGACAAATGCCCTCGTTCTCACATTTATTACAAAAAAACAAATCCCATGCATTCCGAACTAGTCCAATGATCCATCAATGCCCATGACATCTGAAGCATATGGAGCGTTGTAGCGACGCTCCATAGGCTTTTGCAGCCGCCACTGCTGGGCACGCTGCTCCACCAGACTAACTGGCTATGAACTGATGTAACCTCAGTGACGTCAGTGAGGTTACATCAGTTCATAACAGCCTGGGTCTCACAGAGCACCGTGAATTGCAGTCTGGCAATCCTCGTGACCTGGCAGAATCGCTGTAACACATCGGACTGCCGGACGACGCTGCTGCCATGTCACATAGGGCGCAGTCCGGTAGTCCGACGTACTACAGCGATTCCGCCGGGTCACGTGGACTGCCGGACTGCTAGACTGCGCTCTGCGTGACCCAGAGACTGTGAGGCCCGGTAACCTTAAAGGAGCCTTTAAGGGAGGATTTTAGGTTACTGGATTTCTCAGCTGCTGGATCACTCTAGGAACCTTAGTTCACAGCTTTAAGTTGTCCCAGCAGCTGGGAGCTCCAGTAACCTTAAAGTCTCCTTTAAGGTTTCCGGGCCACACAGCTGCCGTGAGACCCTGTGATTGTGAACTCTGGTAACCTTACTGTAGTTCACTGCCACCGGGTCTCCCAGCAGCTATGAAGCTCAGAAAACTTAAGGGAGCCTTTAAGGTTACTAGATTTCCCAGCTTCTGGAACACCTGGAGGCTGTGAACTAAGGTTACAAGAGTTCACAGCCTACAGGTGTCCCAGCAGCTGGGAACTCCAGTAACCTTAAAGTTTCCATTAAAGGTTTCCTAAAAGTTTCCGGGCCTCACAGCTGCCCTGAGACCCAGTGGCTGTGAACTCTGTTAACCTTACCGGAGTTCACAGTCACCGGGTATCCCAGCAGCAGTGAGGCACGGAAAATTTAAGAGAGCCTTTAAGGGAGACTTTAAGGTAACTAGATTCCCCAGCTGCTGGGACACCTGCAGGCTGTGAATTCTTGTAACCTTAGTGCACAGCCTCCAGGTGTCCCAGCAGCTGGGAACTCCAGTAATCTTAAAGTCTCCCGGCTGTTTGCACACATTGTGTTTTTACCGTGCTTGTGATTATGTTTTTTACTTGCTTTTCTGTACAGCAATGAATGCTGTTTAAAGCTAGTTGGAAAAAAGGATTAGTTAAAGAGATATTTTGAGGGAGGAATAGATAGATTAGATAGATTAAGAGAGATAGAGAAATAGCCGGCAGATATCCTGCAGAGTTCTAGGAATAAATAAATAAATAAATGGCATGGGGTTCCCCATATTTTTAACAACCAGCATAAGGCAAAGCAGACAGCTGCGGGCTGTTATTATCACACTGGGAAAGGACATGGTTATTGGCCCCTTCCGAGCCTAAAAATACCAGTCCTCAGTCGACTCAAACTGGCACATCATATTAGATGCACCAGTTCTGGTCAGCTCTTCCCGATTGCCCTGGTGCGGTGGCAATCGGATAATGGGACTAGGGGTTGATGTCAGTAGCTGGCGCTGACACCAAGCCTTGGGGTTAGTAATGGAGAGGTGTCTGTCAGACACCCCCATTAGTAACTCTGTAAGTAAAAATCAATAAACACACACACACAGAAAAGTCATTTATTTTAACAAAAGAAAACTAGACACCCTCTTTGACCAATTTATTTCCCCAAAAAAATCCTACGCCGGTCCTCAGTAGTCCAATAGGTTCGCCGTAATCCACATAAATGTCCCACGAGCCCAGTCCAAAATTCCAGCATATGGAGGTTCAGAGAATGGGGCTTCATAAGCTGTCACACCAGCACACACTGCTGCAGAACTCCGCAATAGCCGGCTGTGTCTGTGACCGGTGGTGACTACTGATGGTCAAAGACATTGTTTCCCACACTGCCACACAGCGTCTGTGACCGGCGATAACCTTCCTGATGTTACTGCTCATCACAGAGGCCGGCTCTCACTCTATCCTCAGCGTGAGAACTGGCAGCGGCTGCTACAGCATATCAAGCTTTGTTCTGTGAATGAGGCTTCATATACTGCGGACGTCCCTATCAGTATGTTTTTGGAGTGTGGGAGGAAACCGGAGTACTTGGAGGAAAACCATGCAAAAACGGAGAGAACATACAAACTCCTTGCAGATGTTGTCCTTTGTGGGATTTGAACCCAGGACCCCAGCGCTGCAAAGCAACATTGCTGCTAACCACTGAGCCACGGTGCTGCCCATATCCTCTGATTTCAGAGGTCAGTGGGCTGAGCATCGGGTCCCGGGGTCTTAAATAGGCCCGATGACATGTTATGGCCGGCCAATCACAGTAATGCCAGTAGCCAACATGGCTACTGCATTTTTGTGTATGGCAGGCAATCCCCACATGTTGATTGGCTGTCTAACAGTTTCGAAAAATGCGGCAAAGGAACTCGAGCATTGCACTCGAGCACCCTCGATACTCAGCCAAGTAATGAGAGTGCCTGTACACACATTATACCAGCACTCTTACAATTTAAATTAGGAGATCTCAGCCCTACATATCCCCACCAATAGGTCCCCAGTAGGGTTGTATGACTATGTGCATGTGTTTCACACATGTACTGCTGCTATGTAATGTATAGTTATGAATGCTAAAATACAAAAAAACTAAATATGAGCACATTGTGTGAACGATCTATAAAACAGGTGTATCCCAAGAGTCCATGAGAGAACTAATTGGGAGGCAGAGCTCAATAGTATTTTTTGCCTTCTCTTAATATATCTATATGATTTTAGAACGACGTGTTAATCCAGAGCTAACTTGCCTGAAGACATCTGGTTTGCTCGATTGACCTCTCCCTACCTTACCTGCTTGGAAATACTCTTGTGTGTGCACAGAGGGGAAGCCACAACTCATTATCAGCTTATGTCAAACCCTTGTGGGAATATTAACTATTCGGTCTTGTTGTTCAATAATTATAGGATATAGCACCTTTGGCACCAAATATTAATTACTTCTGAGTTTATCGAAGATGTTACCTCAGCAACAACACAGTTCAAATTTTAGAAAAGTTAATTACTATAATTCTTTTTAAATGACTAACCATGCAATTCACATTCCTATAAAAAATAGTTGACTTAAAGAGGTTGCCTGGGACTTTTACATAGATGGTGTGGTCCAGGTTTGCCAACTTTAATTTTTATTTTTTCTATCAAAAAATCATGGACAGACAATATTTTTTTCAGACACATTGAAACCATAATAAATCGATATGATTATAAGTGATACAGGTATACTGCCAATAATTCTGATATGAAGACATCAGTTACATTCACTGTAAACTGTAAAATGATAATTAAAGCCAAAATAATCTGTAGAAGTTTCTTCAGCCTCAAAAAAGTTTTACGGACAGGGTACGAAACTGCCTTATTTTTATGGCCTGTGCTTGAATCTCTGGATGGTTGGCAACCCTGTGGCCTACCCTTAGGCTAGGTCATCAATATCTCATTGGTGGGGGTGGAAAATCCGACACCACAACTGATCAGCTGTTCACAATGCTCACGGTGGCTGGATGTACCCAGTTTTGGAGAAACAGCTTTGTCTACTGTAAAGTGGCTGCACATCCACCCCCTATATGATTCAATCTAGGTGTCCCACCCACACCGGTCAGATATTGATGACCTATCCTAAGTATAGGCCGTCAATGTAAAAGTCCTGGACAATCCCTTTAATTAAAGTAATATCACAAACATCACCAGGCACATGGTTGATTACAGTTGATTACTGTATTTTATAGTTTATTAACCCTCCTACCAATTTTCAGTTCACTTCATATCTGTAGTTGAAATATAAAAGAAGAAGGGATGAAATACTTCCATCTAGTGTTGAGCGAGTATGTTCTATTAACCCTTTCACCGAGTATGCTCGGGTGAGCTCCGAGTATTTACAGCTGCTCGGTGATATGGTTGAATCGCTCCCGTGTGCATGATTTGCAACTGTTTGACAGCTTTATTACATGTGAGGAATGTCTATTTCTTACACATTCCTCACATGTAATAAAACTGTCAAACAGTTGCAAATCATGCACACGGAACGATTCAACCGTATCACCGAGCAGCTATAAATACTCCGAGCTCGGCCAGAGCATACTCGGACAGAACATACTCGCTCAACACTACTTCCATCTGATGTATTAAACCATGGATCACAATGCATTGGCCCTTGCTGGATCTATGCCCAAGTAAGGGTAAGGGTATAATCAGGCATGGCAAGGTTTCAAGACCTCCATACAAATTAGATTAAAATCACCATTCAATTTTAGCAGGATCAGCTAACCTTCTAATGTGTATGGAGGCGTCTTGACTCTTCTTGGACGGAGCGGAGAATACAGATTGGTGAGTTTTGATGCTGAAACCTTTTATTCTACCAAGACATGAGCTTCTGCCAGAGGTGTCTGGCAGCAGCTCACTCCTCTCTGCCAAGCCCAGTAGGCTGGCAATTAGGAACATATGGAGTAAAATGCCCAAGAGAGGGTCTCCATGAGACATTTTTCTACTACAGGCATTAAGACGCTTGTTAAAAGTACATAAGGAGTTGTATCAGCTGAGGAAGAATATAGGCTCTAATAACTATCCTGCTAATAAAACCATGAAAACAATACCGACTGCAGTTGAAATAAGTGTTGAACATATCAAAATTTTTCTAAGTAAATATATTTCTAAAACTGCTATTGACATGAAATTATTACCAGATGTCGGTAACAACCCATCCAATCAACACAGACAAAGAAATCAAACCTTTGTGTCTATGAATTAAGTTATATGTAATATTGAGAAATGACACTGGGAAATAGTGTAACGACCGGAACGCCGGTCGAATGTGTATGAGGAATACGGCGCTGCTATGAATGACTCCGACCTTGTATAGTGGCAAATAACTTTCTTTATACTGCTCACAAAAATTGACAGGGTTAAACAATTCTACAAAATATGGGCCACAACAGCCACTAACACAAAATACAAGTTATGCAACCCGAGAGAGCCCAAGTGCCAATCTCGCGGGAATGAGCCATACTACCCCTGGGCTATGCCGCTCCCACCCTTATTCAGTACAGGGCCTACCCAGGATGTTACCGCGGACTTGGCACGTGGTCCTCCCAGGAATATAACCTTACACCCCCCTCCCACACTAATACAATGGGATCTGGGTACCCTTGTTTTCCCCTTAGAGAACACTCATATATATTTAACCAACGCGTTACCTATACAGTGTACAGTTTCTCTTCTCACAAGAGCAAAGAGAAATCTCTCAGACTTAATACATATACAAACAGTTAACAAACTAAACTTTTAATTAGACCCTGATCCCCGGCCACAGGGTTTGATCAGCTTCTCCTTCTCGCCAAGCTCTCCAGCACATCCAGGTGTAAGCAGGAATTAGAATCAATCTCAGTCTCAAAGTGTAGTTCACAACAGGGCTCCTTTTTAGTATCCACATACACAGTCTTAGTATACCAGATCCTTCACAATCTCTGGATCAAGCCTGACCAGTCCATCAGCAGTGATATACACCAGGCAGTTCTCAGCACTACTGGAATCACTAACTAGCATTCCCTAACTGACTACACAGTTGGTGACCGGTCACATATCTCAGTTACTCACAAGGCACAGCTTCTTCTTGGACACACCGTCTGACTGCAGTCTGTACAAGCTCTCCAACGTCACTCAGCATTCAGACGCATGTCGCCTTCTCACAGGACTTCCTGGATCTCTCTTTCCCGGGCTTTTTTACAGATCCCTGGGCTTTTTCTTTACTTGTTTCTTGCTGACCCCTAATGACCGGACTAAGTCATTGCAGGAGAAATTTACACTGTCATAAATATAAGCTCATTGCTAGAAAGACATGTCAACATGTTACAATAGTATTAAACTCGCTGGATAAAATTTAATTAATACTTCAAACAAAAGCCTTTATTGGTGATGACAGCTTCAAGACTCCTCCTTTATGGAGAAACTAGTCGCATGCAAGTCTCAGGTGTGATTTTGGCCCATTCTTCCACACAAACACTTTCCAAATCCTGAAGGTGCCGTGGGCTCCTTTCTTTGAACTCTGAGCTTCAGTTCCTTCCATTAATTTTTTATTGGATTCAGGTCAGGTGATTGGCTTGGCTATTCTAGCAGCTTTATTTTCTTTCATTGAAACCAATTGAGAGTTTCCTGGCTGTGTGTTTGGGATTATTGTCTTGCTGAAATGTCCACGCATGTCTCGGTATATTTGTCCATTCATCCTTCCTTCAATCATATGAAGTTTGCCAGTGCTGTATGCTGAAAAACAGCCCCACACCTAATGTTCCCACCTCCAAACTTCACTGTTTTTATGGTGTTTTTCGTAGTGATATGCAGTGTTCTTTGGCCTCCAAACATGTTGTGAATTATGGCATCCAAAGAGTTAAATTTTGGTCTCATCTGACCAAACTATGTTCTCCCAGTATTTCACAGGCTTGTCTAAATGTTGTTGAGCAAAATGTAAACGCTCTTGAACATGCTTTTTGTTCAGCAATGGAGTCTTGCGTGGTGATTGTGCATACAGGCCATGGAGGTTAAGTGCATTACTTATTGTTTTCTTTGAAACAATTGTCCCTGCTGATTCCAGGACTTTCTATAGCTCTTCACAGGTGATCATTGGCTCTTGGACAACTCTTCTGATAATTATTTTCACTCATCTGTCTGAAATCTTGCACCTGATCGTGAACAGTTTATGGTCATATGATATTCTTTCCATTTCCAGGTTATGGCCCCATCACTGCTTACTGGAACTTCTTCTGTAACCAATGCCATCATTATGTTTTTCAACAATAAGGTAGCTAAGGTCTTGAGACAGCTCACTGGTTTTACCCATCATAAGATGTTTCTTATGTGGCACCTTAGTAATGAGACAAATTTTTATAGGTCATCAGGTGGACCAGCTGATATTATTTTCCACAAAGTGGCAGGATTGCATTCTAATTACTGATAGAGTTCAGCTGGTGTCATGACTTTTCGTGGCTTTTTGCCCCTCTCTTCATGTGTTCAATATTTTTCCCTGTATCATTTCTCATTATTACTAGTGTTGAGCGAGCATGCTCGACACTGCTCGGTACTCGCCCGAGCATCTCACTACTAGGGATGTTCGGCAAGCACCGAGCATTTTCGGGTTACTCGGGCGGGAACTCGGGTCTCCGCCCTTCATGTTTGCCGCTCTTTACAGAGCCAATGAACATGCAGGGATTTCCAGCCAGTCACTGTAATGCCGCAGCCATGTTGGTTGTGGGCATTATAGTGATTGGCTGGCTGCACAGCGTCAGCTCGAGTATTTAAAACCGGGCGCCGCCATCTCCGGATCAGACAATGTAGGGAGAGTGATGCTGAACTAGGGAGAGATTTATACTGCGAAATAGGTAGTGTAGGGTCTCTAAAGCCTGCCAAATCAAACAAACAGTCCTTCTCAGGACTAATATCCATTCCCAGATATCAGGCAGGCAGGCAGGCTGTATAGGAGACGCAGTGGTTATACCAACAAACACTGCATTACAGTCCTGTGTGCTGCTGCTGCTGCTGCTGCTGCTCAAATTGCTAGACTTAGCCTCAGGTCTCAGGGGCCAGGAAAAAATCCTTTTTTATTCATCTAAATCCTCTTTTTTTTTTTTTTTTCGTCAGTCAGACTGTACAAATACCCGTCACAGGAAAACAGTTTCAGTTTAGTTTTTGAACGTTTTATTGTGAGCCCGTAAAAGTGGCTTAATACCTCTGACCACATTGTTCACAGCAGTGACCTGGGGGTCAGAAATGCTTCCTGGGGCGATCCCCATGCTGTCCCCATGTAATTTGAGCACTGTCACTATCGTTTTGGGCACTTTTTATGCTTTCTACAGACTGCCGGGGGTGCCGCCGCAAAAATACTCAGGTTTCCCATAGACTAACATTGGGCTCGTTGCTCGGGTCGAGCACCCGAGTATCACGGTGAGCTCGGCCCGAGCTTCGAGCACCCGAGCATTTTAGTGCTCGCTCAACACTAATTATTACACATAACTTAATTTATGGATATCTTTGGTTTAATTTCTTTGCCAATGTTGATTGGTTCAGTTGTTAACAACATCTGATGATCATTTTATGCTAATAGCACCTTTAGAAATATATTTACTTAGAAAATTGGTGATATGTTCAATACTCATTTCACCTGCTGTATGCTGCAACTACAGAAAGTATTTATTTTTTTAAAAGGGATTCTCTTCAGTGTAAATGTAGATTCATGTGACTCTTCAAAATAAGGTGTTGTGTGTGTGAATTAGGAAAACACTACGTATATCTGGCCACTGTACGACTTGTACGCTACATGTTGTAGCAGTTTTCTCTTCTGCAGTCTCCATCTCTAATTTCCAGTTCCCATAAAAGATAAGATCCTGCTCTCATCTCTATAGAACATGTTCAGAAGCAGCAGCACAACTGACACTATATAGTGGCTCAGTGGTTAACACTGTTGCTTTGCAGAAGTTTGTATTTCTTCCCCTGTTTACGTGGGTTTCCTCCCACACTCCAAAGACATACTGATATGAAACTTTGATTGTGAGCTCCAATGGGAACTGAGATGACAAATATCTGTAAAATGCTGTATAATATGATGGTGCTATATAAGTAAGCATAATAATAGTAATAGTATCAGTACTGAGCAGTGTTGCTGTGAATCTAGCACTGGAGTGAGGTAACAGACACTCTATTGCTCTTCTCACCCCTTGATGAAAATAGGCAACTGTAATCTGACACCTCAGTGAGTTCACTGTCTGTCTTCTCTTCAATAAGATGAATTTTGGCAGTTTTTTAAATGAATGATGAGTACAGGAGGGGAAAAAAGAAATGTCTGATATATGATAAGATATATTACAGAGTTGCTTGTGTTTGCTTGTATTATTTTGCAGAAATCAATATGTTGAAAGGACAGTGACCATTCATTCAAATTACTAAATGTGTCAATGCTAAACCTTATGTAAAGCATACGTATAACCATTTAATAAAGCAATGGTAACGTTTATTACAAAAATGCAAAAAATGGGCACGTATCCACAGCCATGATCATGTGCAAAAACACTGCAGCTGTCAGTAGGTGGACCATCACAAAATATATATATAAATAAATGAGTTAAAGTAAGATGAAAATCAGACTGGAGATGAATTGGCGACAACCACATGGTGAGAAATATATGGGAAATAGGATTGGATTACAATAATACAGCCTCATTATTAGATTTCCTGCCTTTTGGCAGTGGAGGATGAGTGCAGCCCAGCGTAATGTGCACAGGGCCTCTCCACACTATAGGTGTCCTGGATGGTAATATCTATAATATAGTTACATGGTAACACAAACCTCGCTGTAATTGCATTGTCATTCGTATGGATGACTTCATTAAAGGCGTAAATTGAGTTTTGTGCTAAACTTTTTCAGACAGCCGATCATATGGGAACAGCTGATGTCTTCTTGGCACAGAACTGCAGTAAGGGACAGCTGGCAGCTAGGCTGAGGGAGCAGACAGATATAAAACAGCATGTACCAAATGAAAGTATATATTTTAAGTGTTATTTCCACTATGAAATTTTCGATTTGACATGTCACACGTCGGCTCCAACTGCCTCAGAATAGAAAGGCCTATTTTAAAATCAAATACAAGATTTTATTGTGAAAATTGCTGTTAGAATCATTTATGTTGTCTATTAATTGTAAGAAGTGGGATACTGATTATATTATACACACAGGTGTAGCAGAGCTGAATTTGTAATGTGATTTAGTTTTGCACCAATATAAATCATTTATTAGTCCCTTTATGACTAGGTCAATTTTCGTGTTTCTATTTTCTCCATCCCTTTTTCCATAGTTATTTTATTTCTTTTAACTTATATTTTGCAGGACAAGTTGAAGTTTTCAATTACACTATTCTTTTGATTTATTAAGAGCTAATTCATTTTAGATTTTCATAGATCAGACTTTGATGGACACGGCGATACCAAATATGATTTTTTTTCCCTTCTTTATTTTTGGATTGGGAAAAGAGGTTCAGATTTTTACATTTTCTTATTTTTCAATAAAACTTTTTTTTTCACTTACACTTCTTTTTTTTGTCTCTTTTTGGGACTGGAACATGTGATCATTTTATTGTTTGTACTGTATCCTGCAATGCTTTGGTATTACAATGTATTGTAAGAATGATAATCTCCTTTGGTGTACAAAGATGGCAGTTACAAGGACATTCAGTAGTATCTATTATTGTTAAAATAGCAATGATTGGAGCTGGCTGTATAACACAGTCGCACCAGATACGTATTGAATGGTTTAAGCTCCTGAGCCTACTGCACCTGATGTTGGATGTATATGTACTGTCACGCTGGTGGATCGTACTGTGCCACGGGGCGGGCTTACCCTGGGGAGGTGTAGCTAAGCGGCAGCCTGGTTTTCACTAGAGCTCCTGGTGGTGGAGATAGGCTTGAGCTGCAGGTAGCCGCCAGGTAACACTCCAGGGGAGTCCTCAGTACTGCGGCAGCTGACCCCAAGGGTCAGGATCGCAAACCTGCACTCAGAGTCCTAGACAGGATGGACACTGATGCTGATTCAGTCAGTGTGGATTCTGGATCAAAGACCAGATGCACACTGGTGCTGGTTCAGACAGTGCAGAAACAGGTTCAGGTACTGGTGGAGACTAGGCAGGTTCAGGAAGGCAGAACTGGTTCAGGTTCTGAGTAACAGGTAGAGCCACGATCAGGGACCTGACAACAGACTTAGCAGCTTGCAGCCTAACTAAACACTAATGTAGCTCAGGCACCTTCCTACATGTGAGGGTGCCTTAGATACCTAATGTCTCCCAGCTATTGGCTGAGGCTATTTCCATGAGTGCACGCGCTGTCCCTTTAAGAAGCAGGGAGTGCGTGCTCTATGCGCGCTACCGGGAGACCTGCGCAACGTGCGCAGGCCCTAGGAACAGGAAGCCGCTGCAGGAGGAGAAGACACCGAAGAGCGGCCGTAGCGGTGACTATGTCTCGGCTGGGAGGAGGGAGAGGGAATAAACAGGAACGCCAGCACTGGTGTTACATGTACATCATATGTTGGGAAGAGATTCAGTGGGTTATACGGATGCATTTGAGGACAAGGTGTCACGCACAGTGTGGGAAAGACTAAGTGCAACACGAAGGGATGAGGGGAAGGAAGCCCAGACACAAGGGAAAGGGGGAGTAGAGATCCCTAGGCAGATCTAATAACACCCTGCCTACCCTACTGTCTCTATATTGGTTCCAAACCAATCGGCAAGCAGGAAACCTAAGCCCTGTATATCCCTAGAGCTAGGCCCTTGATAGGGAGGGGGGTGAGCACTGGGCAGTCCCCACTATAAACTAAAGACAACAAGAGAGACAAACAAAGGGGAAAACTTAGCTTGAGTAGACACCAGAGAGATAGCACCAAACATCCTTCAAGGGCACCAGAGAGGAAGGTAGCCGACTGCTATAGCTCTAAGCCTTCACAAGGGAAAATGTGAATATCATCAGCGACTCCCTGAAGCAGACTGAGAGTTTATAAACACCCTGACCTGGGTGTGGCAATCAGACCAGGAAGGAGGTTGCCACTGGCTCCAAAAGTCAGTAGGATTAAGAAGGCGTCTGCAATGCCAAACGCAGTGACCTTCTGCAGCCAGATGCAGAGCAACTGTCTGTTACATCTGACACACCCGTGACACAAGGTCTTCAAAGCAAGGAATATTTTACTGGCGGAAAAGACATGGCTCGTATATAGTTTGTTTTTTTCTGCGATATCATTTGGATGCGAAACCTGGACGATAAAGAAACAAGACAGAAGAAGAATTGATGCCTTTGAAGGGTGGTGCTGGAGAAAGATGTCATCTATACCATGGATGGCAAGAAGAACAAATAAATCAGTTTTAGAACAAATCAAGCCAGACATGTCACTGTAAGCAAGGATCACCAAGCAACGTCTTGCTTAATTTTGACACATCATACGAAAAGAGCAAAAGGACATCATAGTCGGAAGACTAGAAGAACAAGGTGAAGAGTAAGATCAACAACCCGATGGCTTGATACTATCAAGATAACGGCAAAGACCCTGGTGGACATATCTAGGCTTGCACAAGATCGATCTTCTTACATAAAGTTGCCATGGCTCAAGATCAAGCCGAAGGCCGTTAAAACAAACAAAAAAACAGATGTATTAGCAGTAGCCAACCAGTAGACAATTTGATAGAATAATAAAATTACCAATTACTGACATCACAAATCCTCTGCACCTTCAGTGCCGCTGCTCTGGTGGTCCATATCAGGCATTTTTTACTGTCCTGCAGCAAAATTGTGCCAAGCATTCAAATGACCGCTGTAGCCGGTCTCTTGCCTGAGTGGAGATGCCTGCATTTATGGTACAAAAGCACTGAAGCCAGTGATTGCCATTGGCAATTATGCATGACAAGAAAACAATGATCGATGGGGAGCATTATAGTGTAGGCACTAGAGCAACGGCGGATTTACCAGGTAAGTAGTGGTTACCTATTTATTTTGTCACATTTTCTGTTGTTGGGCTAGTTTTCTTTACAAACAAAATCATCCCATGCTCCAAGAGCAATTACAATCACCGCTCACAGTACTGAGAGCGGCGGATATAAGCACGTTTTGGCATTGATTGACAGTTTGATCTGCATTGATGCCGGGGCATGCTTACAGCCGCTGCTTTCAGTGCTGTGACTGGTGGCTATAATTGCTCCGGGTTCTCCAGTGACTCCCAGGAGAAATAAAGTTCATTTTTTTTCCGGGTGCCGCACTTTCAGTGCTGCGGCCGGGCACCTCCATAATGCTATTAACCTGCACATAAACCCTATAGCTCTAGGTTAATAGCATTATCGGACCTGACAGGTTCCCTTTAACTAAAGTCATATATTATTCTGAATTTTTTTTCAGATAATTTAAAAAAACACCACATGTTAAAGTAGATGTTTCTGATAACAAAGAATAACATGACTTTGGTGGCATCAACGGATTAATCTTATATATCTATTGCAGGCTTATACAATGAAGTACAACTCATCACTTTCTTTCTAAAACAAAGAGAATGAGCACACTGAGTTCAAAGAAATGTTAACATATTTCAGATCTGGCTGTGATTAGATAACTTGTAATCTATGCATTACTGAATTCTTTTTGCATTAGGTCTACATTGAAGAGAAAATGTTTACGTATTCCCAGGACATCAATTCTTTGGGAACGTAGCTCAATTATTCAATGTAATGGCCAATAAAGATATAGGGTGAAAGTTAGAATGGCCTGTGTACAGAAGTGTACAGAAGAGGTTTTTTTTACATTTTTTTATTTCAAAGGTTTCACTTTATATACTCTGGCAAATGCTATTTAAATGTAGCTGCTATGCAGTGCAACCATTCAGTGTTGAAGAATTATTGCTACTATTATGTGTCCTCATGAAACTACTGTTTTATCCAACCCGATCTATGTGGGTCCCAAAAGATACAAAGTTTTGTCCAGTTATCCACCCCCTGAAACCTACCTTATAATATCCTAACTTACTCAACAATACATTTGCACCCACTAAATAATCCCCCAGAGGGGCTGAAAAAAAGACAGTTCCTTCCTGGATAAACTCAAAGCAAATATCTCGTTATCTTACAGGGTGACTCTGTGCTCAATGGGCCCTTTCAGGCAATCTTTGACTGGGACTCCTAAAGAGAACCTGTCTCATTCATGTTGCCTGAACCACGGGCAGCATAAGTCATAATTTGGCTCTGTTCTTACTGCCTTTGAAAGGCTGTGGAATTTCAGAGAAAATATACTTTGAAATTGCAGCTGAGGACAATGTGTTTGACTAGTCTGAGACCGGTCCTCGGTAGGCTTCTCACTGTCCATGCCTCTAGACCAAGGGTGGGGAATCTTTTATCTGTCAAGGGCCATTTTGATATTTATACCATCCTTTAGGGGCCATACAAATCACGCGTTAACTCCACCTACAAAGTTCGTCCTGACTCTGGCACCGGTGTCAGGACGTAATCGTTCATTGCACGTGCCTCAGCATTCAGTAGTAAACACTGCGCATGTGTGTTCACAAAGCAAGAAGAAATTAATGAGCCGGCAGCCATCAAAATACAGTCATTGGCCCAAGCACTGCGGTCTCCGGGAATCTACCCAAGGGCCAGGTAAAAGGTTATCGAGGGCCGTAAACTGCCCGCAAGCCTGAGGCTCCCCACCCCTGCCATAGACTGACAGGTCTCTCCTTATACACACACAAAGGAGAGACCTGACACTGTAGGGGAGCAAGGTGGGGAAAAGCAGCCGAGTCACAGCTGTTTCGCGTGAAACACGCTTCTTCCAGAAGAGCAGGAAGAAGTGTGTTTCACAAGAAACAGCAGTCCCTCGTCTCTGCTCTCCTAAGTCAACATTGTTTGCATGTTTCCTCAATAAAGATGCCATTTTAAGTTACGAGAGGTGAGTGCCGCAATTTTTCAACCTTATCTCTTATCTATAAATTTTTGCCACTAAATTATCTTTAACTCCCAATGTTATGTGTTACGGGTCCGGATGGTGAAGCCACTGTGCCGTGGTACAAGGAGGGACCAGAGGGGCATAACTAGGGACCTACCCGGACCGACCCTGGCTACACGGTGGCTTAGTTGCCTCCGTGAGCCAAGGAGGGACCGGGAAGGTGGACCAGGTGCCACTCTGGGACCGACCTTGAGAGAGCAGGTGACCCCTACGGGATTGGCAGCCGAAGTGGACAGGCATGGCAGATGGTCTGACAGATGAGCATGGCTAGTAGGCAGGTAGGTAGTGCAGAAAGACGGAAAGGCTCGGCTGGCAGGCTGACAGGCGGGCACAGCTGATAGACAGGCAGGCGGGCACGGCTGATAGACAGGATGGCGGGCAAGCACTGGGACCTGAGTGCTGGAGAAAGCGTTAGCACACAAACTGCAACATTGCACAGGCACCTACATCTTGGGGGAGGTGCCTGAAATAGCAGATGTCCTCCGGCCATTGGCCGGGGACATTTTAGGACGACGCGCGGAGGCCCCTTAAGGGGCAGGGAGTGCGCGCACACCCTAAGCACTGGGCCCGGGGATCTGCATGCTGTGCGTGCACCCCAGGCATACGTAGCGTGGAGCCAGACGGAGAAGCGGTGGACGTCGGACCAGGGCCGCGGAGGTAAGGGGGTCGCTGCATTATGTATACTGAGGAAATCATCCAGCCCCTTTTTAAAAGCTGTTATAGTGTTGGGCATTACTACCTCTTGTGGTCGGCATTCCACAGACTGACTGCTCTGACTGTAAAGAACCCTTTCCTATTTAGCTGCCAGAATCGCCTTTCTCCCACCCATAATGAGTGCCCCCTGATCCTTAGTATGGTCTTTGGAAGGAATAAATCATGTGCCAGTCCCTTGTATTGACCACACATATATTTATACATATAAATAAGATCCACTCTGAGGCATCATTTTTCTAAGCTAAACAAGCTCAACTTTTTCCACCTCTCATCATATGAGAGGCCTTCCATCCTTTGTAATAATCTAGTTGCCGCCTTTGAACTAACTTTAACTTCTAAATATCCTTTTTAAAATGTGGAGCCCAAAACTGGATCCCATATTCTAGATGTGGCCTCACAAGTGATTTATAAAGGGGTAATAATACTTTGGGATCACGGTATTTTATCTTTTTATACATCCTAAAATCTTATTTGCTTTTGCAGCTGCTGCTTGACATTGAGTACTGCTGCTCAGCTTACTTGTAACCAGAATAACCAAGTCCTTCTCCTGTTCTTTAGTCCCAAGTATACTCCCATTTAATGTATATGCAGCAATAGGATTATGTGAGGAAACAAGAGAAACACCAGCTCACCTGAGTATAAGCATCCTGGGGGCACGGAGTATGAAGAACCACCTCAAAATTGACACAAATGAGAAAGGGAAGAGTCTCCAGCCACAGGTAAGTCCCAAAAAAGTCTTCTTTATTTAGATTAAAATACAGACACTACAGCACATGTCCAAAAAAGGCCCATAAGAGCAACGCGTTTCGAACGCCTATAGTGCGTTCTTTGTCAAGCTACAGACATATGGCGAATGCCTAGTATATATATGTGACCCGACCAATAAAACAAAAATAAACAAATCATGTGACAATTAAGAAACACCCACTGGAATGGGGTGTTGTCTATGACAAAGTAGAAAGTTAAATACTATGACAAGCAAAAGAAAACACGCCCAAAAAAACTTATGATCATACTTGAATGCAAGAAAACACAAATGAATAATAAATGCATGTAGCAGTTATTCATGATAATGAAAAAGAAGCTCTCTCCGCATATTTAACCCAGCCGGATGACATGTATCAAGAAAGTACATCCAGAAAGCTTCACGATCCAGGAGGCGTCTCCGGTTGTCACCAATTCTTGGATTCAATGACAGACATTCAATTCCAAATATTTGGAGAGAAGAAATATTTCTATTGTGGGACTGTATAAAATGCATATTTCTGTAGATGAAACTCTAATGCCTGCATTGCGATGTGGTAAGGTATACAGGTGTATAACGAAACCACATCGCAGCTGAGCCATGTGTACTCTCCTTTCCATTTTATTGGTGCCAGCTGATCTAGTACATCCCTAGAATCCTTGAGGAAACCGGCAGATCTTTGCGCTAGTGGTTGTAATAATGAATCAAGCCAGTCACCCAGATGTTCTGTTACTGATTGAATACTAGAGACAATAGGTCTCATCGGTGGGGGTGAAATACCCTTATGGGTTTTGGGTAACCCATATAAACAAGGTAACATGGGATGATCCACTATCAAGAATTCTTTTTGTTTCTGTGAAATAACTCCCAAAGCGCATCCTTCTAGAATGATAGCATGTGTGGCCACTTTATACGACTCTAATGGACTCGAGGGAAGTTTTTTATATGTGATGGTATCGGACAACAATAGGGAAATCTGGGCATCATACATAGTTCTATCCATTTTTACTACAATTTCCTCATTACGCATGAGTTCCTGGAGAGCTTTATTTTGTCTTTTAGTAAGATTGTTGGTAACTTTGTACGTTTCTGTAGATATGTGCATATTTTTCAGTTCCCGCTGGACACTATTCTGGAACCTGTCCATAGATTCAGTCCTGGATTGTACAGGATAAAAATATGGGTTACGGATCTTAAAGGATGAGGACTGATTTATCAGACGTTGTTGTGAAATTGATGTTTCCTGAAGATCTTCAAGGCTAATTGTAGCCTGTTGCTCTTGAAAGTTAAAGTTACGGTATTGATTATGAGATTGTTGCACATTGTCATGAATTTGCTCTTCGGAGTTTTCCTCAAAAAAATGTCTCTTCACTGTTAAATTTCTGACAAATTTGTTAATGTCCATCAACGTGCCAAATAAATCAAATTTCTTATCTGGTACAAAATTAAGACCATATGATAAAACTTGCAATTGTTCTGGTGTCAAAATCTGTTTTGATAAGTTTATTACATTTGAAGTGTCAAAATAGGTTGACTCTATTTCTTGCGACGAGAAAACATTCTTCACATGTTTGGTATGTTTTCTTCCACTACGTTTGGTGCGTTTCTTCTGCGTTTTTTGTTTTTTGGAAATAAGAAAAATCCGATTGGACATGGCTGGAGTCTGTATCATTTGTATTTGTGTCAGAGGTGTCGGGGTCTGATGAACTGAAACTCACATGAAAATTATGGGGGGATCTCTGATGGGTTGAAGTTCATTTGAGAATAGATCTAGGTGTGTAAGATAATTTCTCCCATCTACCCCACTCATACACTTGATTTGATTGATAATCTTTACTTTCCCGAATGAATTTACTCCTCTTTCTGGAGGTGATAGTACTCTCCAGTTTGGAGACAGTAATATTGATTTGTGCAATCATATTATCAAAGGTGTTTTGATCATGTTGCTCCTTTAGAGATCGTTTCAAATTTTCTATTTCAGAATTCAATTTAGATAATTTGATCTCCTCTTCGTTTATAATTAATTTAATAAGTTCTAATGAACAATTGGTAAGTATTTGGTTCCATTAGGTGACAAATGTTGGAGAGTATACAAGAGTAGGAATCTTCTTTATTCTTAGTCCCCTTGGGATCATGTTCTTGTCTATATAGTTCTCCGATGTTTTATGGTCCCACCATGTTTTGCTTTCATTAATAAGGATTTTTTCCTGCATGTGAAATTCAGCCAGAGGAGTTTCAACAGCTGTGGAGCAGCCTTGTTCATCAGTGGTAAAGACCTGTGCAGCTTTGCGAATACGGTCTTGTATTATGTCTGACATTCTTAAATTCCAGAAGAAGGGACACGCTTTAGCAGCAATGAATATATATTTGGCGAGTTTATACTTGGCATAAAGAATCCATATAAAAAATAATGCTGATAAACTGACTACAGGTGAGCAGGGTGTATGGTTCAAACAATATGTGAGGAAACAAGAGAAACACCAGCTCACCTGAGTATAAGCGTCCTGGGGCACGGAGTACGAAGAACCACCTCGAAATTGACACAAATGAGAAAGGGAAGAGGCTCCAGCCACAGGTAGGACTGTATAAAATGCATATTTCTGTAGATGAAACTCTAATGCCTGCATTGCGATGTGGTAAGGTATACAGGTGTATAACGAAACCACATCGCAGCTGAGTCATGTGTACTCTCCTTTCCATTTTATTGGTGCCAGCTGATCTAGTACATCCCTAGAATCCTTGAGGAAACCGGCAGATCTTTGCGCTAGTGGTTGTTATAATGAATCAAGCCAGTCACCCAGATGTTCTGTTACTGATTGAATACTAGAGACAATAGGTCTCATCGGTGGGGGTGAAATACCCTTATGGGTTTTGGGTAACCCATATAAGCAAGGTAACATGGGATGATCCACTATCAAGAATTCTTTTTGTTTCTGTGAAATAACTCCCAAAGCGCATCCTTGTAGAATGATAGCATGTGTGGCCACTTTATACGACTCTAATGGATTCGAGGGAAGTTTTTTATATGTGATGGTATCGGACAACAATAGGGAAATCTGGGCATCATACATAGTTCTATCCATAACAACCACCCGACCTCCTTTGTCTGACATTTTTACTACAATTTCCTCATTACGCATGTGTAGCACCCTGAGGATTCGGCTGCTACAGGGGTATTGCACCTCAACCCAGAGGTGTGATATTCCACTCCCGGGTAAGGAAGGAGTGTGAAACTGAGCTCGGTAGGCTGCATGCACTACACACATCCCATTTCCGAGGAGCAGACCGACGGTACTCCCACTTAGAAATGTGCAGGTACGACCGAGTCTGTTCCTGGCTGGAGTGGGAGGGGGTGGTACATCCCAAGTAGTGTAGGGGCAGATAGGGGGAGCAGCCTGGGTAAAGATAGGAGCTCATTGGGTGCTGGTCACCTGAGCTCACACATAGAGGGTGTATATAAGGTGGGCACCAACTAAGAACAGGGTCAGTTGCAGAGAGAAAGTCAGCGAGCTGAGGAGAAGAGAGACCCAGAGTGAGAGAGGAGAAAGAGAGACCCAGAGGGGGAAACAGAAGAAAAGGACTCCAAGACCCCAAACTAAATCCCCGGGTGAAGAGTCGGCACAGGGTACCGGAACCCAAGCTGGTGGGGGCAAAAACACTCCCCAGCCAGAGACCGGAGACCGTGGGCAGCGTTTGCCACGGTCACCCACCACATCCACCACGAAGGCATACCACGAGGAGGGTCAGGGAACCCAAAGGCAAAGGGTCTCCCAACAGAAGGCCCGAGGGAGCTGGACCTGGGTGGATCAATAGTGGGGACGGCCAGAGAAAGGACAGAAGGAGAGCTCAGGGTCACGCTCCGGACTTATTTGGGAGTTGGCTGGATCCAGAACCTGGTGGACGCAGCACGGCTCGGGAGGTCACTCGAAGCTGGAGTGACCAGAACATCAGCAGTGAGTAAACATCCTAAACATCCTAAACTGCATAACCCGACTCTGTCTCTGATTGCCGTCTACACTCCATCACCACAACTCCCATCCTCTGCACCTGATCCCCCTGAGGCTATACCCCACCCGTTGGGGGTTATATCACCAAAGCTGCACCTACACCACCAGCCTCAGCGGACCCTGCTGCAGCGGCGGCCACAGTGACCGCAACACAACGGGTGGCGTAGTCGACATTAAGAACTTAGTAACATCTGTTTTGGTGTTAATCAAACGATGGGATTTAATTAGTCCTTTTATGATAGTGCTTTTGTATATGTATACACTTGATTAATATTGAGTACATTAGATCCCAGTTGGGACATATGCACTATTGTGTTCTATGAACTGTTATAGCTATAGTATTTATACTGTGTTCTGCACAGTTTTTGTATTCCTAGGCATCATGGACTATAAAGCCAGGGAAAAATCCTGGCTATCACAGATCGATCAGGCATTTGGGGGCAATGTGACGGACGTTTCTGCAGTTGCGGATCGGGGTTGGGAAGAGAAAGCATCAATCATTCAAAAATTACTGGTGAAACGTACCAAGATATGGTGGAATAGAGCCTTTTTGGGAAAATATATGACCCGCCAAATGGTACCACGAGGATTACGTGTACGGGTCATACCCACCTTTTTGGTAGAGGATGAGACATTCATTAAAAAGTGGGAGGAGACATGTACTGGCTGTTCATTAGCATTAATGCAACTCCTAGTGGATCTCAATTCCCATACTATCCAGGAACTAGATGTCCAAATTGATATGGCGCAAGTGGAATTTAAAACGAAGTGTCCATCCGAAAAACTTCCTGATTTTGAAACACAAATTGATAAAATATTGGACTCCACAGTCAAGAAAATTCAGGATACGCAACTATCCAAATTTAATCGTGATACGAGAGACTACCATCTAAAGAGAGTCTACTTTTGGCGCAAACCAGCTATATTAACCCTTGATTCTAAACGTAAATTATCTAACACCTCAGCTACATCATTAAGCGATTATTCAGAGGCCTCCACTTCATCGATAGTGACTAGGTCTGGGACATCCAATAAACGGATACGTGAGACCATTTTTCATCCGTATAAAAGGCAAGACCACTCATCACCGGACCGTAAAAAGAATGATTATAAGGTAATCAATTTGAGTGACTATAGTCTGACAGAAGCTGATATGTCCCTTCTCAGTAAGGGACTATCATTTGCGCCAGTGGCCCAATTTGATGCCTTTACGGCGATTAAAGACTTACATATTTTTGCAAGGGCCCTAATTTTTAAGAGACACTTTTTTGATGGTGGTCTTCATTCTTTATTTCCCACAGAGGAGGAACAGACTGCGGTGAGGGCTTTAGAGGAGTTGTCTATTGAACACAACACTCCGGCTGGAGGTAAGATCCCAGATTCTATACGTCCACGTTCAAGGAAGTTTCCCCCTCTGACATCATCTGCCAATGTGGATCTTTTGTTAAGATTGTCGAGGATGAGTTGTTGAAGGTTCCCCGTTTTATCTCACATGACAATTTGTCAAGGGAGGAACGAGATAGGCTAACAGTACTGCAGGGGCTCCCAGATATTGTAATAAAACCTGCGGATAAAGGGGGGAATGTAGTTATTTGGCCTAGGTCTATGTACGAAAAAGAGGTTTTTCGGCAATTAAACAACAAGACTTGCTATAGGAAGCTAACCTACAACCCCCTTAATTCCTTTCTGGTGGAACTTAAAACCATCATTAATCGGGCAGTAGCCAATCATACGATTACTCAGGAATTGGCCTCTGCACTCTTGGTAGCTGAACCAACCATCCCGACGTTTTATATGTTACCCAAGATCCACAAAGACGTTAGGAATCCTCCGGGACGTCCTATTGTCTCAGGAGTGGGAAACTTCCTTGAACATGTTAACAAGTGGATTGACTCACATCTGCAGCCTCTGGTGGAATGTTTGCCCTCCTTCCTTAAGGATACTGGGGACCTGTTGAGGAGGGTAGAGGGTCTCTATGTTGAGGAGGATGCGATTTTAGTGACTGCAGATGTCGAGTCACTATATACAAATATAAGGCACTCTGATGGTCTCTCCGCAGTCGAGTTCTTTCTGGGTACTTCATCATTACCTATAGCCTTGAGGGGCCTTATCCTTGAACTACTGGAGTTCACTTTAAATCATAATTTTTTTACCTTTAAGGGGTCCTTTTTTCTGCAGCTCCAAGGGACAGCCATGGGCACGGCCTTTGCGCCGGCCTATGCAAATCTGTTCCTGGGGCTGTGGGAAAGGGACCTCTGCCTGTCAGATCGTGAGGACGAGATGTGCCGTGTCCTCTTTTGGACGCGTTACATCGATGACGTCCTCATGATCTGGCAGGGCTCCCCTATATCCCTCCAAAATTTTGTTAAGAGACTAAACTCCAATGATTATAACATTCACCTTACATATCAATTTGATTTACATCAAGTGGAGTTTTTAGATGTCTCCTTGAGGAGGGATACATCTAATTGTTTACAGACCTCTATGTTCCGCAAGCCTACGTCCACAAACATGCTTTTGCATGCCAATTCTTCCCATCCCCGACACATGATTCGGGCCGTGCCTGTGGGGCAGTTCCTCCGTATTCGGAGGATCTGCTCCACGGATACGGAATTTGAGAGGCAGGCTGCGGAACTTAAAGAGAGATTTTATGCTAGAGGATATAGCCGGCGGATGATCAAGCGGGCATACAGAAGGGCTAAATTCTCTTCAAGACATGACTTAATCTATGGGAGTCAAACTAATAGAGACAACGGGGAAAAAGTACGATTTGTCACCAAGTTTAATTGTCAATTTGCCCGTTTAAGGAGCATTTTGGCCCGCTCCTGGCATATCCTCAAAGCCGATTCAATACTATCACACTTCATTTCAGATAGTCCGTCTATTTCCATTAGACGGTCTAGGAATATTCGGGACTACTTGGTACATTCACACTATGAGAATGTGACAAGTACTACTTTTTTGGATGGACATCCTAGGAGGAGTGGATGTGTGCCGTGTGGCCGATGTGTGGCATGCCCGAACGTAGTACGGAGTGATACGTTCTTCAAAGCAGATGGATCAAAGAGATATAAGATCAATGAATCTATAACATGCACCACTAAATATGTAATCTATTTCGCGACATGCCCATGCAATTTGATCTATGTGGGCATGACCACTCGCCAATTGAAGGTACGGGTCCGGGAACACGTGTTGGGCATATTGGCCGCGGTCGACCACACGGACACGTCCTCTCTGAAAACTATTCCACGCCATTTTAAGACCTACCATAATGGTGATGCCTCTCTATTTAAGGTAAGGGGTATTGACTGCATAGTACCAGGTATACGAGGTGGCAAATTGGGACGTAGATTGGCCCAGATGGAGTCCAGATGGATCTGGACTCTGAATACTCTACACCCAAATGGGCTCAATGAAAGCATCAGCTACTCCCCCTTTCTCTGACCGTCCATGGCGTGCCTGGATACCTTTGCGCGTGTGCGTTTAGTACGCATTCGCCCATAGATGCCCGGGTGCGTTTACATGGGATTTAGTGGATTTATTCTGAGTTTTAAATATTCTTTATATATGTTTTTATGATGGTATTTACTTTGATTTTTATTTTTATAGATTTTTGTGTCACCTCTGTGAGCTTACTCTTTATTGCTACTGTGGACACCTGTTTCAGGATATGTGTTGACATCTCCTGAGACGATTAAAGATCACCCATCAGAATGAACTGTGGAAAAGAAGAATTGGATATGGACATCGGCGTCATTCATTGTTATGTCCGTCGTTATGGGTTATTGTCTTTTGGTATGTTATTCTGGGAGAATTAGGATATTTGATAAATGGCTGTTTAGCAATCTGTTAATAATCTAGGGATCTTTCTTTTTGATGTTAATCTTTGATCACTTCTACAATATCACTAGGGATTTTATGCCAGGATACCTGAGATATTTCTTCCCCCTAGTGATATAGCTTCAGATGTCCGCCTCTTATTTGTTTTTAACAATTTTTCCTTTCTTTTTGTTTTTCTTTTTTATTGGTGTTTCACATTTACCTTCCATTCTGTCTATGGAATCTATATATATATAGCTTATTGGGACTTGTCGGAGCCATGTACGCATGCGCGTCGCGGTGCCCTGGACGCCCGCCGGCCCTCTGTATCTTTAATGACGTTCGGCAATTAGTCTGCCGGGGGTCATGTGACGCGGAGGCGGGCGGGCGTCTTGGTCTCCGTGGTGAGGCATGCGTCACTTCCGGCTCCGGGAAGGTGCGGGATGGCGTTGCCTGGTCGCTATGGCGATAGTAAGCGCCACTTCCGGAATCGAGCGCCGGATGGCGCCTATATAAACTTACCACTTTACTTCATCTTCATGCCCCCTGAAGAAGGGAGTCCGAAACGCGCGTCGGGGCACTTCACCTTACCTGTGCGCCCCCCCCCTCACGGGTCCCCCGGTCTCAGGCTTCCTGAATAGAACCACGCTTGTGTCCCTGGTATGTATCGAAAATCAGTACAGGGATTGGATATTGAAGGGGGCTCTTGACTTACTACCCCCTGTATTATTCCTGGTGGTTCTTATAGGAATACTAATTGCTTACTATCAATATAAATATTTACTGATCTTGACTGCCATTTACTGTTACTATGATTACAGCAGTTTTGTGCGGTTTTTTTTGCCTGAGGAATATGAATATAATAATTTAATAAGTGGGGTCCTTTGGGGTGGGGACAGTGTTTTGGTGAGAGGCTGTTTTATTACCACTATTCTCTTGTTCACGTTCCCCCATTTTTGTGCCTTTTATATATAAAAAGCTTTTCTAAATAATAAACTTTATACATTTTTCTAAAGAAAACCCTTTGGTAGTCCCTCTTTCGTTATATGTTTTTGTTTTTTCACATACAACTGAGTTTGACACCCTGGGCACGGACCGGGTCACAGCCACTCGGAAGACTACAACCCCCATCTGATCCGGCTCCGGATATTCCCCCTAAAGAATATGGCCCAGGGGGCGCGTCAACTTTGGCGTAGTCGGCAGGATTACGTGCCCGCAACACCCGGGTACTGCGTGCCTGAAGAAAAGTGCAAGTTTACCTCAAGAAGAAGTCTCCTGCCGGTTCCGGAGGGTCCCCGCCATCGGACCCCATCACCAGTCGATTCTCGCCGGTTGTCCGCCATTAACAACTTTTTCCCGCCATCTGCAGAGTTTCCCGCCACTGGGAAGCGATTCCCGCCATTTCCAAAGGTTTCCCGCCTTGGAAGAGCGGACGCCATTATGGGCGTGCCAGAGGGTGGCGAGAGGCCACCTCCCATCGTGGGCCAGGACCGAAAATGGCGCCAAAAGTGGAAACCGCCCCCACCAACAGAGACTGTGATGCTAGAGGTGTCTGTCAGCGTGAAAGAACCGCCCCTGGAGCTGACAGTCACCCAGTGGCCCCGGGACCGCCCTCGAAGTGGGAGGAGACGAAAGAAAAGAACGAAGATGGGTGCCGCCTGGAGCAGTCTGGAGCGAGCGCACCCGGAGGCAGGAAGCCTGGAGAAGAGTAGCAGAGAAGCTCACCCGGAGATGGCGAGAGAGCAGAGCAGCACCGGCCCGCTGGCCAGGAGCCTGCTGGAAGAAGAGCAGAGCAGCACCGACCCGTTGGTCAGGAGCCTGCTGGAAACCACGACCCCACTAGGCCTAGTGGAGGTCCTTGCACAACTCCCCCGAGACCGGGAGTGTGCACAGACTGCCCTGGAGGGCCTCGCACGGAGGATGGCCCGGGTACAGCGAGAGACATTGGCGGAGTGGAGCCGAGAGATGGCCCAGCAAACCAAGACCCGGAGCACGCCAGCCAAGATGAGGAGACAGACCGCCTCTGAGGACGGCGCGGGAGGACCCAAGGCCGGAGACGGCGCCGAGAAGGGAGCCGAACGCCTGGAGGCAGGTAAAGGGGACGTCTATACCCCAAACCAGGACACCGCTTACCTGCCCCAGCTCCCCGTCGCAGAGCCCGAAAGTCCCCCTGCTGTGCCCGAAAACGCCATGTCACCGACGCAGACTAGGCCCCAACCGGAAGCCGCCGCCGCGACCCCTGTGACGCCATGCGCACCGACCCCGAGCGTGGCAAAACAGGAAGTGACACCAGCCTGGCCGCAGGGCCTAGAATTCCCGGGCGTCGCAGCACCAACAGCGCCCCCTACCTCCGCGGAGCCTCCGGCCTGGCCGCAAGGCCAGGTAGCCCAGGGCGCCGCCGTCCTAACGGTGCCCTTCACCTTTCAGGTGCCTCAGGCCTGGCCGCAAGGCCTGGGCAACCCGGGCGCCACCACCACCGCGCCCGCACCCGTAAAACCAAGGGTGCCGCGTCTGGGAGAGGACTTGTTTGCCCAGCACACGTGGCCGGATGGGCAGCCTTTCATCTGGCCCCAGAGATATTATGAACTGGAGCACCAGAGGAGAGTTGGGGCCATGTGTGCACCCCTGATTCCGGCTCCGAAGCCCGTGATAAGGATCTCGCCCCCGCTTGAAGAGACCCAATTTGAGTGGGACCCCACCGGAGAAGACCTAATGGGGTTCACTCAGGAAACCAGGGCAGCTGCAGCGGAGCATGCTGAGTGTTGCCGACAGCAGCTCGAGGAGTTTGCGAGGGAGCGGAGAGAGAGGCGGGTCCGGGAACAACAGGCCCAAATAAGGAGCGCCGAGCAGAAGAGCCGAACCAGGAGGGATCCCCGTGCAGCGCACAGTCCCCGCACCACCGGGACTGTAATTAAGTTCAATATGCAGCATGGGTGGGGCTTCATCAGAGACCACAACACCCCCGGCGACGTCTTTGTCACGCGCAGAGATGTGGAGTCCCATCTGCCGGAGGGGCACAGAGGTCGTGACCTTTATATCGGGGACGAGGTCACCTTTACCCGGCACAAGTGTGCCAAAGGACCTTACGCCCTCCATGTGCATCGCCTGACAGAGGAGGAGCTGCGATGTGAGGAGGAAGAGCAAGAGGATCCGGACGGGTCTGAAGCTGAGATCCCCAAAGAAGGAGCAGGAGGAAGACGTCGTTAAGTACAGCGGAGCAGGTGCTGTAAATAGTTACCCGATCGGGGTATAAAGAAACTGTTACTGCAAATATAGTCCCCGTTGGGACCAGCTGATGTGAACTGTTCACCCGTTTACCCTTGATCCCACAGGCTGAGGACTGTGAGCAGCCATTCCCTTTCCCTCCTTACCTGGCCGAGGACTGAGAGCGGCCATACCCTTGTACATAGTTGCGCTTCCTAAAGCGCCCCCTACTGGTTTTATAGGAAAACCATTTTTCTAGAAAGACTGTCGCACTGTACCCGGTCACACGTTGCACAGTGACCGGAGGAGGAGCCAGAGGCGACGAGAAAGTTTTATATATATAATGTTTTATATATTTTATATGTTTATGAAAAAAAAAAATTTTGCATGTTATGTGATGTTTTTGTCTTACAGCCCGAGGACGTGCTGTGATTTACCAGGGGGGAATGTAGCACCCTGAGGATTCGGCTGCTACAGGGGTATTGCACCTCAACCCAGAGGTGTGATATTCCACTCCCGGGTAAGGAAGGAGTGTGAAACTGAGCTCGGTAGGCTGCATGCACTACACACATCCCATTTCCGAGGAGCAGACCGACGGTACTCCCACTTAGAAATGTGCAGGTACGACCGAGTCTGTTCCTGGCTGGAGTGGGAGGGGGGTGGTACATCCCAAGTAGTGTAGGGGCAGATAGGGGGAGCAGCCTGGGTAAAGATAGGAGCTCATTGGGTGCTGGTCACCTGAGCTCACACATAGAGGGTGTATATAAGGTGGGCACCAACTAAGAACAGGGTCAGTTGCAGAGAGAAAGTCAGCGAGCTGAGGAGAAGAGAGACCCAGAGTGAGAGAGGAGAAAGAGAGACCCAGAGGGGGAAACAGAAGAAAAGGACTCCAAGACCCCAAACTAAATCCCCGGGTGAAGAGTCGGCACAGGGTACCGGAACCCAAGCTGGTGGGGGCAAAAACACTCCCCAGCCAGAGACCGGAGACCGTGGGCAGCGTTTGCCACGGTCACCCACCACATCCACCACGAAGGCATACCACGAGGAGGGTCAGGGAACCCAAAGGCAAAGGGTCTCCCAACAGAAGGCCCGAGGGAGCTGGACCTGGGTGGATCAATAGTGGGGACAGCCAGAGAAAGGACAGAAGGAGAGCTCAGGGTCACGCTCCGGACTTATTTGGGAGTTGGCTGGATCCAGAACCTGGTGGACGCAGCACGGCTCGGGAGGTCACTCGAAGCTGGAGTGACCAGAACATCAGCAGTGAGTAAACATCCTAAACTGCATAACCCGACTCTGTCTCTGATTGCCGTCTACACTGCATCACCACAACTCCCATCCTCTGCACCTGATCCCCCTGAGGCTATACCCCACCCGTTGGGGGTTATATCACCAAAGCTGCACCTACACCACCAGCCTCAGCGGACCCTGCTGCAGCGGCGGCCACAGTGACCGCAACACAACGGGTGGCGTAGTCGACATTAAGAACTTAGTAACATCTGTAGGACTGCCACATACAACTGAGTTTGACACCCTGGGCACGGACCGGGTCACAGCCACTTGGAAGACTACAACCCCCATCTGATCCGGCTCCGGATATTCCCCCTAAAGAATATGGCCCAGGGGGCGCGTCACATGAGTTCCTGGAGAGCTTTATTTTGTCTTTTATTAAAATTGTTGGTAACTTTGTATGTTTCCGTAGATATGTGCATATTTTTCAGTTCCCGCTGGACACTATCCTGGAACCTGTCCATAGATTCAGTCCTGGATTGTACAGGATAAAAATATGGGTTACAGATCTTAAAGGCATTCGCCATATGTCTGTAGCTTGACAAAGAACGCACTATAGGCGTTCGAAACGCGTTGCTCTTATGGGCCTTTTTTGGACATGTGCTGTAGTGTCTGTATTTTAATCTAAATAAAGAAGACTTTTTTGGGACTTACCTGTGGCTGGAGCCTCTTCCCTTTCTCATTTGTAGCAATAGGATTACTCCGTCCTAGGTGCATTACTCTACATTTATCAACATTGAATATCATTTGCCAAGTGTTTGCCATTCAGTTATCTTATCTAGATCGTTTTGTAATATTGCACTGATTGATAAGTAAACATGCACGTACAGTATATCCACTAATGTGTTTATGGTGTGGTTTGTTTGGTATTGGCAAGCATATACAGTAGTTAAAGAAATAACTTCATTGCTAAATAATAATATTAGACACACAACGTAATGAGAATGATAATTACCTAAGAATCATCATGAGTAATTATCAGGGTTAAAAATGCTGCAGTATCAAGCCCATTTCCAAATTTAATTATATTTTCGTGTGTGGCCAACATAAAAACCTATTATGACAATGAATGCCAAACAATGAATGATGATTGGAGATTAAAAAGAGCAATCTCCACCTAAAACCATAGGAAAATGGTTTCGGGTCAATTGAATAACAAAATATTAATCATTCTTACGCCTATAATTGATTTGAACGATTTCATTCTAGAAAAGAATCATAAAAATAAAACAACATAGAAAATATATAGATTGGTTCACGTTAGCTTGTAAAAGACGCTGTTTTGAAAAACATAATTCGACATTCACTGTGCACTAAAACTGACCTGGTAACATTTTTTTAGCGGATCATGTATATACGGTAGGTTTTTATGTTTGACTACCTTTAAAAACATAAAATAAAATTAAAATAAAAAAACTAGCACGTGTCTTCAAAAGTTTTTTAATTTTCCTGCTAATGGGGCTGTATGAAAACATGCTTTTTTGCAGGGCGTTTACATCACATGTTTTAGGGGGTTAAAACAAATTAGAATTAATATTTGTATGCCTACTACAAGTCTTACATTGTAAGTTAAAAAATAAAAAAATCAGTATTAAAGGGAAGCTAACCACCAGTGTCCTCACCAGGGGAAAGTTGTATCCGAAGCTGTACACTACTCCAGCAGCTGCCACTGCTGGAAAATATACCAAAATACTACCCATTAAAATGAATGGAATGAAAAAATGTGAGCACCACTCCAGCATTTTTTAATTCACCGCTGGAGTGGTGCTTTACAATAATTCTCCTCCTGTCTCATACTCATCATCCGCAACTTTCATCCTTTTCCAGCGTCGCTTCCGTCGGTTCCTGGCAAAAAGTGACCTGCCGGCAGCTCCAGTGTTTCATGGAGTGGCGCTGAGGTCACTTTTCAATACAATTCTGTAGGAGCGTCGTTCTGGCTCTCATAGACTTGCATTGAGCTTTTGTGATGTTACTTCTGACTTTCGGACAGTCAGAAGCTGCACTCACAAGATAGCGTCGCAGGACCGAAGTGGACCGGAGCAGAGCAGAGCGGCTTGGATAAAAGGTGAAGCCACCAGAATGTGAGTATAAGCCACTCCAGCGCTGAAAAAACCCCCACTGTGGTGGTGCTTTAAAGAAACACTGCCATCAGCATTTTTATTCTCTTAATATATTGCATCATCATATTATATAGCACCATGTTCATACAGTTGCTCATTTTGATTTTCTACCTAGCTAATTATTCTCTTTTCGATTAAGTCTAAGGCATCACATGATTAAAAGCTGACTAGCTGAATCCTTCTAAGCTCTATGTAGAAACAGGAAGTCAATTTTCCCAGTATGAGTCATGAGCCACTGCAAAAGTCCCTGGCAGGGGGGGAGGAGGGAGCAGCTGAGTCAGGAGTTAGCAGTCATGGTGATTCTAGTGTTCAGACCCTCAGGGATCATATAGTTGTGCTTGACAGTTTGTGAAGCCTTCGGAATATTCCATATTTCTGTATAAGTTTGGCCTAAAACTACATTAGTTTCATACAGGTTGTAAAAAAAAAGATAAAGAAGAGGACAAAATCAAAAGAATGAGTGAAAAATACTACACTTTATAATTTTTTAAAATATGGAATATGGTTCAATATCACATGTTTGTGAGTGGGAAAAGTATGTGAATCTTTGCTTTCAGCATCCAGTATGACCCCTTTATGCAGCAATAACTGCACCTAATTGTATTTGGTATTTGTGAATTATTCCTGCACATCGGTTTGGACAAATTTCAGTCCATTCCACTCTACAAAACAGCTTCAACTCTGTTATGTTTCTGGATTTTCTTCCATGAACTGCTCTATAAGAATTAAGGTCAGGAGGACTTTAACTTGACCATTCCAAAACCTTAATTTATTTTTCTTTAACCATTTTATTTTAGAATGACTTTTGTGCTTTGGATCGTTGTGTTGCTGCCTGACCCACATTTTCTTAAGATTCATCTCCTGGATAGATGTCCAGACATTTTCCTTTAGAATTTGCTGATATAATTCATTAAATTTATCGTTCCATCAATGACAGCAAGCCATACTGGCCCAGACGCAGCAAAACAGGCCCAAACCATGATTTTACCACTATCGTGTTTCACAGATGATGAGGTTTTATTCTGTAATGCAGTATTTTTCTTTCTCCAAACAACCCTTCTCATTTAAACCAAAAAGCTCTATTTTGGTCTCATACAGTACATCCACAAAATATTGTTTCAAAAGTTTTCTGGCTTGTCCAAGTGATTTTTAGCAAGCTACAGACGGGCAGCAATATTCTTTTATGAGAACCTTCTTGCAATTCTGCCATGCAGACCATTGTTGTTAAGTGCCTCCTGATGATGAACTCTTGAGAAAGACCTTTAGTTGCTCAGAGATTACCTTGGATTCCTTTGTGACTTCACTGACTATTATATACCTTGCTCTTGGAGTAATCTTTCTTGGTCATCCACTTTTGGGGAAGGCAATTATGGTTTTGAATTTCCTTCATTTGTACACAATCTGAATAACTGTGGACTGGTGGAGTCCAAACTCTTTAGAGATTTTTTTTTATCCTTTTCCAGCCTGATGAGCATTAACAACTCTTCTTCTGAGGCCGTCAGAAATCTGCTTTGCTCATGTCATGATATACTTTCACAAACATGTTATTAAGATCAGACTTTAAAAGATCACTGTTGTTTAAAAAAAAATAGTCACCCACTCACATCTGATTGTTATCCCATTGATTGAAAACACCAGAATCTAATTTTACCTTCAAAGTATTTGCTAATATTAAAGATTCAAATAATTTTGCCACTTGTAGATTCTACATCTGGACAACAAGAAAAAAAATTACATGTACAGAATGGGTGGAATAGAACTAAGCAACAGCACGTGTGAAAAAGACTTGGGTACACTAAAAGATCACAGACTGCACAAGAGTCAACAGTGTGGTACAGCAGCGAAAAAAGAAAAGCACAGTTCTGGGATGTGTTAAGTGAAGCATAGAATCTAGATCACGTGAAGTAATTATCCCTCTCTACTCTTCCTTGGTCAGACCACATCTGGAATACTGTGTACAGTTCCGGTCACCACATTTTAAAAAAGACATCGAAAAACTGGAACAAGTTCACAGAAGCGCTACCAGGATGGTGAGCGGCCTGCAAACTGTCCTACGAGGGACAGTTAAAGGATCTGGGAAAGTTTAGCTTGCAAAAGAAGGCTAATAGGAGACTTAATGGCTGTCTGCAAATATCTGAAGTCTAGAGGGATCATCCTTATTCTCATTTTCACATAGAAACACCAGAAGCAATGGGATAAAATTAAAAGGGAGAAAATACAGATTAGATATTAGAAGAAAACTTTTTGACAGTGAGAATGATCAATGAGTGGAAAAGGCTGCCACAAGGGGTAGTGAGTTTTCCTTCAATGGAATTCTTCAAAGGCTGGACAGACATCTGTCTGAGATGGTTTAGTGATTCCTGCATTGAGCCAACTCTAACATTCTATGATTCTATGTGATGTTAAATAATTTTCCTCAATAAAAATAATTACAAAGTCCAATATTTTAGACTCATTTGTTTTATGTGGTTCTGTTTATCTACTTTTATGATTTGGGTTGATAATCTGATGACATTTTAAGTCAAATTTATGCAGAAATATGAAAAATTCTGAAAGGTTCACCAACTTTAAAGCATTACTGTACATTCGTAACTAGTGTTGAGCATTACGATACTGAAATATCGGGTATCGACCGATATTCGCGGTATCGGAGTTCCGATACTGAGTTCCGATACTTTTAGAATATCGAATACCGGAATCGGAAGTTCCCATAATGCCTGCGCTCTGCAGTGTCTCTGAAGGATGACAAGCTGGATGGCAGCGCTCAGCTTACTGTACTTGTCATTTAGTGTTAAAGGATTTATTAAAAAAAATAATAGTGTTTTCATGCACCGTCTCTTTAAAAAAGCCAGCTGGCAATTCAGCAGCGGCATATACCGGTACCCGACAATTTACAACAGAAAGAATAGAGCATCACACATAGATTAGATAGATAGAAGCATGTCAGTCACATATATATGAAGTACAGTGATAGTGTTGATTACTGTACTTGTCATTTAGTGTTAAAATAAAGGATATATAAAAAAAAAAATTGGCGTGGGGTTCCCCGTAATTTTAGTCTCTAGCGAAGGTTAAGAAGACGGCTGGGGCAGATGTTTGAAGCCCAGGCTACTAATATCAGCCCCCAGCTGAATACCTAGCCTTTACTAGCTATTAAAATGGGGGACCCCCCAAAAAAATGACGTGGGGTCCCCCCTATTTTAATAGCTAGCAAAGGCTAAGCAGACAGCTGGGGGCTTATATTAATAGCCCAGGAAGGGTGCCATGAATATTGGCCCCCTCCCAGGCTAGAAACACCAGCCGTCAGCCGCCCCAGAAATGGCGCATCCATAGGATGTGCCAATTCTGTCACTTAGCCTCGCTCTTCCCAATGCCCTGTAGCGGTGGCAGTGGGGTAATAGGGCTGGGGTTGATGTCAGCTTATAATGCCAGCTGACATCAAACCCAGGTTAGTAATGGAGAGGCGTCTATAAGACACCCCCATTACTAACCCCATAGTCAAAGTTAAAAAAAACCCCACAAACACCCAGAATAAAGTCCTTTAATTGAAATAAACACACAATTTTTTAATGTTCTAAATTAAACCACACTTACCATCACGCCCATTCCAGCTGAAGCCAATGTCTTCTGCAATAAAAGTAAAATAATAAAGCAACATCATCCTTACCTTTCCATGGTTCCCACGACAGCTTCAGCTCTGCTACATTGACATGACAGGCTGGACCGCAGCAGAACGCTGCCATCCAGCTTGCCATGCCGCACACACTGAGAAGCACAGGCATGCTTGCGCTCCTCAGTGTCTGGCTGTGACGGCATAAAGATGAGCCGAGGTCATGTCCAATGAACTCGGCTCACCTCATGCACGTCACTGACAGCGTGGGAAAATTCTCCTGCACTCAGCGCTTCAGCAGAAGAATTCTCCCATGCTGGGATGGCATTGAGATGACAGGCTGGATCACAGATGAACGCTGCCATCCAGCATGCCATCCTTCAGAGACACTGCAATTCTTTATTGTTCTAAATTAAACCATACTTACCATCACGCCCATTCCAGCTGAAGCCAACGATCTCCAGCAATAAAAGTAAAATAATAAAGCAACCTCATCCTTACCTTTCCATGGTTCCCACGACAGCTTCAGCTCTGCTACATTGACATGACAGGCTGGATCGCAGCCGAAAGCTGCCATCCAGCTTGCCATGCCGCAGACACTGAGAAGCGCAGGCATGCTTGCGCTCTGCAGTGTCTATGAAGGATGGGATGCTGGATGGCAGCGCTCAGCTGTGATCCAGCCTGTCATCTCAATGCCATCCCAGCGTGGGAGAATTCTCCTGCTCAAGCACTGAGCGCAGGAGAATTCTCTCACGCTGTCAGTGACGTGCATGAGGTGAGCTGAGTTCATCGGACATGAGCTCACCTCATGCACGTCACTGACAGCGTGGGAAAATTCTCCTGCGCTCAGCGCTTCAGCAGGAGAATTCTCTCACGCTCATTGCAAGCGCAGGAGAATTTTCCCACGCTGTCAGTGACGTGCATGAGGTGAGCTGAGTTCATTGGACATGACCTCGGCTCATCTTTATGCCGTCACAGCCAGACACTGAGGAGTGCAAGCATGCCTGCGCTTCTAAGTCTCTGCGCCATGACAAGCTGGATGGCAGCTTTCGGCTGCGGTCCAGCCTGTCATGTGAATGTAGCAGAGCTGAAGCTGTCGTGGGAACCATGGAAAGGTAAGAATGAGGTTGCTTTATTATTTTACTTTTATTGCTGGAGATCGTTGGCTTCAGCTGGAATGGGCGTGATGGTAAGTATGGTTTAATTTAGAACAATAAAGAATTGTGTCTTTATTTCAATTAAAGGACTTTATTCTGGGTGTTTGTGTTTTTTTTTAACTTTGACTATGGGGTTAGTAATGGGGGTGTCTTATAGACGCCTCTCCATTACTAACCAGGGCTTGATGTCAGCTGGCATTATAAGCTGACATCAACCCAAGCCCTATTACCCCACTGCCACCGCTACAGGGCAGTGGGAAGAGCGAGGCTAAGTGACAGAATTGGCACATCCTATGGATGCGCCATTTCTGGGGTGGCTGACGGCTGGTGTTTCTAGCCAGGGAGGGTACCCCCATTTTAATAGCTAGTAAAGGCTAGGTATTCAGCTGGGGGCTGATATTAGTAGCCTGGGAAGCTACGTGGGTATTACCCCCTTCCCAGGCTTCAAACATCTGCCCCAGCAGTCCGCTTAACCTTCTCTAGAGACTAAAATTACGGGGAACCCCACGCCAATTTTTTTTTTAATAAGTCCTTTATTTTAACAGTAAATGACAAGTACAGTAATCAACACTATCACTGTACTTCTTATATATGTGACTGACATGTTTCTATGTATCTAATCTATGTGTGATGCTCTATTCTTTCTGTTACAAATTGTCGGGTACCGCTGCTGAATTGCCGGCCGGCTTTTTTAAAGAGACGGTGCATGAAAACACTGTTATTTTTTTTGATAAATCCTTTACACTAAATGACAAGTACAGTAACCAACACTGTCACTGTACTTCATATATGTGTGACTGACATGTTTCTATCTATCTAATCTATGTGTGATGCTCTATTCTTTCTGTTATAAATTGTTGGGTACCGGTGTATGCCGCTGCTGAATTGCCGGCTTTTCATGTAATACATTCTACATTATTCTTAGTTGTTTTCCTTCATGTAGAATTAACCTAAAAGGAAAGAAAGGGTTTATTTTTATTCCGATATTTGTGTCCCATTGACTTGCATTGGTTTCCGGTATCGGAATCGGTGATATCCAATATTTTTTGGGTATCGGTCCGATCCAATCCGATCCGATATTTCCCGATATCGGAAGGTATCGCTCAACACTATTCGTAACGTGGCGTAGGATGGTAGCCATGGACAAGGTACTCATCTCTTATGCCCCAGCATGTTACATGAAGGTGGGGGTCGTGGCTGGGTGTGTGGACTTCATCAATGGGGATGTTAGGCCACTGCAGGCCGCATGGTGCCAGTGATTTCAGCTAGCCAGGATTAAGTCTTGTAAAGTTCAATGAGAGAGATGACCACTTAGTAACAAATGCTCTTTTACTGAACAATAACTTGTACAATAACTTGGGTATTATTTACAACATATAGCGGATGCAGATAGGGGGCGAGATGAGCAGTTGGTGTGTGAGTAAGAGACACTGAATGTCCTGTCTGATAGGTATGAGAAGATCCAAGATAGGGCCAAGTCTGTGATGCCGAAAGATAAGAGTCTGTAGTAAGAGGGAGTGATCCACTGTGTCGAAGGCAGATGACAGGTTCAGGAGGAAGAGAACCGAGTAGTGCCGCTTGGATTTGGCAGTTAGGAGGTCGTTGGTTACTTTAGTCAGGGCAGTTTCAGTAGAATGGTGCGGTCGGAAGCCAGATTGTAAGCCGTCAAAGAGGGAGCAGGAGGAGAGGTGGGAGGACAGTTCAAAATGGACGTGTTGTTCCAGTAGTTTTGAGGCATAGGGATAAGTGATATGGGATGATAGCTAGACACAGACGATGGGTCAAGGGAGGGCTTTTTGATAATGGGTGAGATCGAGGCATGTTTGAAGCATGAGGGGAAAATACCAGTTGTTAGTGACAGGTTGAAGAGATGGGTTAGGGTTGGGATGAAGACTGTGGTAAGATTAGGGATGAGGTGGGACTGGAGAGGGTCAAGTTAACAGGTGGTGAGGTGTGTTTTGGAGAATAAAAAGGAAAGTTGATCTTTCGTAATGGTGGAGAATCTGGTTTTGGAGGAGGAGGGTTGAGTAGATATGAGGAGGGGCTGTGGGGACATTAGGCAAAAGCTTTGTCTAATGGTGTCAGTCTTCTGTTTGAAGAATGGATGAGAGGAGAGGAGAGGGAGGAGGTGCTGGGGGACAGAGGAGAGAATTGAAAGTGTTGAATAGCTTTTTAGAGTTGTGAGACAGGGAGGATATGAGAGATGAGAAGTAGGTTTGTTTTGCTTCAGTGAGTGGGGACTTGAAAGTAGTGAGGGATTGTTTGAAAGTGATGAAGTGCTCGTCGGAGTCGGATCTTTTCCATCTCTACTCAGCAACCCTGGAAGCTCGCCTCAGTTCTTTAGTCAGGCTGGTGTGCCAGGGTTGCCTGTTGATTTTACGATCTTTGGTATGTGTGAGGGAGGCAACTGAATTAAGAGCTGCAGCTTTTGTCGTGTTATATAAAGTGGCAGCAACATCTGCATCATGTAAGGAGTAGTGATGAGCGAGCATGCTCGGGTGTTTTCCGAGTATCTTCAGCGTGCTCGGGTGTTATGTTTGAATCACGCCGTGCTTTAATACATGTGAGGAATACATGTTTCTTAGGCATTCCTCACATGTATTAAAGCTGTCAAACATTCGCAAATCATGCATACGGCGTGACTCAAACATAAAAGCCGAACACGCTGAAGATACTCGGCAAGCACCCGAGCATGCTCGCTGAAAGGGTTAACAAAACATACTCGCTCATCACTAGTAAGGAGCTCATGTCTGTAAGAGGGAGAAGGGATTCAGAGAGTGAGTGTATGTCAAGGTGTTTAAGATTTGTGCGAAGGTGTGCAAGTTTGTGAAGTGGGGATTGAGGATCTGGAGAGGTTGTGGTCAGAAAGAGGGAGAGGTGAGTTAGAGAGGTTAGCTAAGGAACAGAGGCAGGTGAAGATGAGATCCAGTGTGTGGCCATCTTTAATCATGCTCTAGGGTATCTAGAGACATAATAAACGTTGGGTGAAAAAAATAAAATAATACCTCTTTGCTCACCTGTCTTACCGCTGCAACTCCACATTTGGTAGCCAACCAGTTAGCTCAGCAGCTCCTTAGCAGTGAGCTCTGTTCCATATACACCGGCAGAGCTACTGAGTTCACTAATATTTTGCAACTCTGTCGATGTGACGTCAAAGCTGCAGCCAATACCGAACACCAATAGCAGCATCGGAGACTCATTGCTGCCCCGGGACGATGAATAAAGCATGGTTTGTTTTTTTATAACAAATTTCACCTTAGGATCATGATTTTCTGAATGTTAACAATAGGGATGAGAGGGCCTGTGAACGTTTGAGTTTGTCGGATTTAGCCAAAGTTGAAGTCCAAAGTTCGGTTCGGATATCAGAACTTGACCCCGGACCCGAACTCAATAGAAGTCAAGGGGATCCGAACTTCGGTGCTTTAAAGGGGATCTGTCACCCACTGGGACGTAACTAACCTATTAATATGGGCATACAGGTTATAGAAATGTAAATCTATTCATACCTGTATGCCTCATATTAATGGTTTTGATGTTTTGAAATCTTAGATTATACCTTTATGGTAATGATCCCTTGAGTGCCCCGGGCCCCACCTCCTCTCTTTATTATCATAGTACTCCCCTCCCCTGCATGTCATAGTGTCCTGTTGCAGCGTTGTAATCCTGCGTTGAAATCCCTCCACAATACTCCCTCCCACGAGTCTCTGTGACTCACCGGCGCCTGCGCAGAAGATCACAGACTAGTGTACTCTGTGATATTCTGCGCAGGCGTGTCGCTGCCGGTGCCTGCGCCGAAGATCACAGAATTGTTTTTTTTTTACAATATCGGCACTGTCCCCATTGGGGCTCACAATCTAAATTCCCTATCAGTATTTCTTTGGCATGTGAGAGGAAACCATATTCCGTGATCTTCTGCGCAGGCGTGTCACTGCTGGCGCCTGCACAGGAGATCACGGAATACACTAGCCTCATCTTCTGCGCAGGCACCGGTGAGTCACGGAGACTCATGGAAGGGAGGACTGTGTAGGGATTTCAATGCACAGGCGCGAGATTACAGCTCCGCAACAGGACACTGTGACGTGCAGAGGAGGGGAGTTCTATGATAATAAAGAGAGGAGGCGGGGAATCCCTAAGGACCCGGGGCGCTCAAGGGATCATTACCATAAAGGTATAATCTAAGATTTCAAAACATCAAAATTATTAATATAGACATACAGGTATGAATAGATTTACATTTCTATCACCTGTATGCCCACATTAATAGGTTAGTTACGTCCCAGAGGGTAACAGATTCCCTTTAAAATGGCTGTAAAATGGTCATAGTAAGGGCTAGGGTGCTGCAAACAAATGTGGATAGGGACATTCCTTAAAATAACATAGAATAATAAATAAAAAAATAATAATAATCTTGAACCAGGAGGTGGAGGTCCACGTGGAAGAGGAGGTGGACGTGGCGGTGTAGGTGGAAGAAGCAGGGAAGGAGATATCCAACACTGTTTTTGTATTTTTTTTTTTTTTATTTTTTTTTTTGAGGGTACTCTGAAAACAGGCTCTGTGGGGGCACTCTGCATACAGACAGTGTAATAATCTGCTGGCCACTCTCTCTCTGTATACAGGTTTGTGTAATACTCTGCACTTTTTTGGGGTGCAAAGAATGTGTATCGGCAAATGACTTAAAGGGGTTTTCCCATGAACAAAGTTAATTTTAAAGTTGATTTTATTCAATATGTGGCGCCCCTGAGGGTTCAGTCGCCACAGGGGTACTGCACCTCAGAACGAGGTGTGGTATCTCCACTCCCAGGTAAGGATGGAGTACCTCACAGGACCCCAACCACACACTCAACACTACACCACTCCAGTTCCGAAGGGGGCCTAAAAGCACCATAGTGCTGCCCCGGGCCTGAATGGAGGAGTTGGGGGGAACGAAAGTTAGGGGGAACCACGTAGTGAGTGAGGGTGGAGGAAGCACTTTACTTAAGCACTTAATAGAATTCTATATAACTGGAGGCCATTTTAATAAGCGGGTCTTTGGTCGTGGGTCTTTGGGATGGCAGGTCAGCACAAGGCTGCAGCCGGCTGAGGGTCCACAGTTTCCCGTCTCAAGCCTCGAGACGGGGGATTGGGGCAGAGTTATAACCGGCTCTGTCTCCGGTCAGAGTCCAACCAAGAAGGCCCAGGAGGGGAGCAGAGGAGTTAGGCTCCACAGGCGAAAGGATCTCAGGGGGTGCGGACAGAGCGGAGTCACCACCTGCATACCTTATTCTGGCCCAGCCAGAGAGACCCTGCCGCAAGAGGGGGTACCGGTCCCTCATTATCTGACTTTGCACTTCACGTCTCTGTCGGAAAAGTCCGGAGGCTTATGTGGATCCCAGAGGGATACGGACGGAGCGGAGTCGCCACCTGTATGCCCTAATCTGAGTTTATCCAGAGGGACCCGGCCTTACGCCACGTTCTCACCACAAGTCACCAAAAAGGGCACCCAGTCGGTCCGGGGACTACACGTTACCCACAAGGGACATCGCAGTACCGTACGGGACGCAGTGGGGGACACAAGGCGGGAGAAGTACATCAGGAGAAGAACACTTTAGAGCGGGTGTCCTGTCAAGCGCTCCTGAACTACCTGGAGTGTGCTGAACCCCACCCTGGCGGCCACAGCTCGCATTGAGACGGCAGAAAGAAGCGCTGAGCTGACCACGCACCAAAGTGAGTAAAGACTTGGATGACTTCAATTACTGCCTCTGTCTGTTCTTTCTCTCCGCGGCTCTGCACCCACCAGCGCTCCATTCTACACCCTCTCTACGCTGCGCTGAGGCCCCGCTCCACCTGTGGGGAGCCACACCAACTAAGCTGCCTAAACACCGGCCTCAGAGGACTGTCGCAGCGCTGGTGATCCTCACCAGACACCACGGGTGGCATCACAAACATTTCCCTATCCCATATAACTTCCCCCCTTCTTTTAAGAGTGACCCCAGGGTACGGGCCCGGGAGCCGACCATCGCGACATCCCCCAAGATCAGGCAAGCAACAAGGCCCGGGCGCCGAGTCGTCCCCATCCCTTGGGCGCGTCAAATACATCTTGGAATAATAATAATTTCCACAATTGGATGTGTTTAAAAAAATGTTACTGTGCTGAGAAAATCTTATAAATGTGCCCCTGCTGTGTACTGTGTAATGGCTGTGTCTTACCGTGCAGGAACATGATCTGATCATACCACATCTCCTGGCCAGGGAAGGAAATAAAAGAGAGAATATAGACCTTACAGCATGGGATCCCAAATTCTTCTTTTTGTGAGGAAAAACATCTCCCTGCCTATTTTTAAAAAATGTTTTACCTCAAAGAAAGAATTATTTGAGATCCCATGCTGTAATGTCTGTACACTTTTTTGCTTGTGGTATGAACAGCCCATGTTCCGTGTATAGAACGAGCAAAAAAGCTTGTAAAAGAACTTCAACATGACGTTTCAAGGATGTAGCGAGACTGCCATCTACTGGCCAGAGACAGTCAAGCGGAACCAAAATATACAAAGGAAGTTGCAGGGAGGGCAGATTCAGAGGCTGGACCAGATCAGGTGACTTCCAGGAAGGAGTTCAGAGAGATAAGAGGCTAGCGCGCCAAACCTGAGGGGTCTTTGGCGCCAAGCAGCAGAGAGGAGCAGACGTGCTCCCTGCGTCCTGAGAAACCCCGCGTGACAGGCCAAATCCAGAGGCCTGAGAGGTGCTCCAGCCGGGCACCGGTAAAAGAGCTCCGGATCCCTCACAGTTGTGACTCGAGTGCTGTGCCTGCTGAGGATACTAGGAACCTGATCGCGGTGCTGAGTGAGTTCGCGGAACCCGACGTCGGCCGCCGACAGACGAGCCCTGGACCCCCTATCCAAGGCTCGAGAGACTGCCCCCAACAGCCAAGCAGAGAGGAGCTGCATACGTGAGCAGGGCCGTCACTTCCACTGCTCACCCACGGTACCGGGGACAATTGGGTTTAAGTACTCAGGTTGGGAGGGGGACGGATGGGGCTAAAGTAGCACAACATGATTTAATTGAATTCATCCGGAAAGAGACTCACGGCCTAGCGGGAATAACCGGTGACCCCCGCTAGGGCCAAATTCACGGTTAAAGAACTTGTGTGGTGCTTCTCATGCTTGAGGGCATCACCTTACTTTAAGAGACTGCGCCTTATTTTAAGAGACTGGGCCTTACTTTGAGAAATTTCGTATTTTTCTGATATTTCAAACCACTGTTCATTACCCTTATTGCTAATCCCTTGTTTCAGTATACCTGTTGTATAAAACTGTTTACAAACATCTCTGACTGTTCTCGCCTTGTGTCTCTGTGCGTTGCATTCCGGTACCTGCATTACACGTGCACGGTCAGAAACAACCATTACACAGTTGTTACACAGCACAGGAACATTTTTTCATCCAATTGTGGAAATTATTATTATCTAAAGATGTATTGATTAAAATTAACTTTGTTCATGGGACAATACTCTTTTCTATTATATAGAATAAAAAATAAAATAAAAAATAATCTTGAACCAGGAGGCAGAGGTCCAAGTGAAGGAGGAAATTGAGGAAGAAGTGGAGGTGGACATGGCAATGTAGGTGGAAAAGGCGGAGGTAGCCAACACTGTTTTTTTTTTTTTTTTAAATTTGGGGAGGCCTTAAAACATTGGGAATGGCAAATAGAATAAACAAGCTGCTGTGGAGTATAACAATGGATGGGTGCAGCTGGTCTACTTCTCTGGTTAGCCAAAGGTACGGACAAGTCTTGTGGGATCCATGCCTTGTTCATTTTAAAGAATGTGAGCTTGCCCACGTTGGCTGTGGACGGGTGGATTCACCTATCTTTGATCAAACCTCCTGCCGTGCTAAATACACCTTCCGACAGTACACTTGCGGCAGGCCAGCATCTTAAAGGCGTAAAGGGCAATATTCTGGCATGCTGAGGAAGGTTTTCCACATTTCAGGCATGCTAACCCTCCCGAGGTGGTGCTGGTGCCCTAGCTGCATTGGTGACTTCCTCCGTCTCTGCCTTGTGCTTCTACTGAGCCCCTGCTATCAGATGGGAATGCCATCAGTAGTGTGTCCATCAGCGTGCGCTTGTATTCCGATCCCGCTCCAGTGACATAAGTAAGGATGGTACGTTGTCCTTGTAGTGGGGATCCAGCATGGTGGCCACCCAGTAATCAGCACTGATAACGATCAGGGCAACTTGGAGGTCATTGCGCAGGCACAGCAGCATGTATTGACTCATGCTGTGCCAGGCTGTCCAGGGGCAATGACAAGCTGTCCATGGTGGGAGGTGTATTATCTAGGTCCTCTGTGTCCCCACAGCCATGCTCCAGTGATGCCCCTGAGCTGCTTTGAGTGCCACTTTACTGTGAACATGGTTTTATCCTCCTCATCCTCCAAAACTGTCCCCTGGCTGTTGGTACAGGAACACACCCTCCGAGCTATGTGTGGACGACTGACCTGAAAATGGTGTGAATGGTCCCTGTTCCTCCTCCTCTTCCTCATGTGCCACCACCTAAACCATCATCACCTCAAGTAATTTTTCAAGGAAGCATAGAAATGGGATAGTAATGCTGATGATGGTGTCATCAGCGTTTGCCATGTTTGTGGAGCACTCAAAGCAGCGCAAATGGCACACACGTCACTGGTGGCAGGACATGCGCCAAAACGCTTTCTGCCTCAGGCCCAGCCGCCACTACATTTACCCAATTTGTGCCAGAGGCATGGTGGACCTGGATGGCCGGTCCTCTTTCTCAATCCCCACTTCCGCTTGTGTGTCAAGAACCCCCCGTAGCCGAGCAAGTCTAAGCCTGTTGGAGGCACTGCATAGGCCCTACTCTCTCGCCCCTGTCCTGACCGACCATGTGCATCACCTTGGGTGCAGTGGGTGATGAACCAGGGCAGTTGTGGGTTAATCTGGAGGCTCCCTTCCATGGAGACCACGGGGAGTGGAGAATCAGGTTCAATTCCGGAGAAGGAGCCTGAGAAACGGCTTCCACATTCAAGGAAGGCAGCATACACTAAAATTCTGAGGCAAAATACCCATACAGGACTCTTTAGAGACTGTGTAATTGGAATGAGCATTGTAAATCCTTTAACAAGGATCTATTGGAGGGCAAGTCTGGTGCCAGCAGCCACGTTAATTCCAGCTCCAGTAGCGTACACTAAAGTCTTTCGTGACTACCACGTACACACAGATGGTATAGTGAAACTGCAAATGGTTATTAAATGAGTTAATTTTGCTTGCTTTTCTGAATTTCTGTCTACAGATGACCATAAAAACCCTGAATTTGTCAATGAATGCTTGGAAAAAAGCTATCAAGTTCTGGACGGTGGAAGAGATGTATGTGACCAGAATGAACACTAATTTCCAGCAGATACTCATATAAGAAAACAAGAAACAGAACAAAATGGCAAAAAGCAAGAACTTGACTTGGACTCTGAAAAAATTTTTGGAACGAATTTAAAAAGATTGTGAAGTGGATTGGATTTGAAAAAGTTGGATGGATGGTACATGAAAACAAATGGATTGTACAGTGAAACTGTGAATAGTCATTAAATCAGTACCCTTTGTGAATTTCTGTCTACAGATCACCATAAAAAGCATGAATCCGTCAATGAGTGCATTGAAAAAAGTTATCAAGTTCTGGATTGTGAAAGAGATGTATGTGACCAGAAGGAACACTCATGTCCAGCAGATGATATTCATATGAGACAAAAAGAAACAGAACATCAGGCTGTATTACGGACATGGTGCCACTCACTCTTTAGGACCAGTAATGCAGGTAATAATACATTAACCTCTTTTGCGTGGGTTAGAGATTATGGTTACGATATGGACACTATCTCCTAGGCACTATCACCAAAATGTAGACATGGGGTGCACATGTATACCTTATTAAATTATTTAACATCATATACACATATTAGTATGTATCTGAGGTGCACACTGTTGTGGTGAGACTTGCTTTCTTGTGCCATGTTTTTCATGGGAATTGCATAGGCTACGTTGAGCCATTTACCCATGCATCGGATGGTTTTCCCTGCTACCGTTGTGTTTTTTATTATTGGGTCCAATAGATGTGTTTTTGTATTCATTGCTATCACTAATGAATTATTGCATTTAATGTTTGGCATGTGGGTACAGTCATGCTGGTGCATGTAGTGCCACCTAACCCTTCAACTTCTAAATAAACCTTTTTTATGCTAATCACTTTTGGTTCCTCCCTGACCTGTTATTCGGACGTTCCCCTTTTCGCTTTATTCCAAAGAATGACTAATAATTAGATTAAATAAATACTAAATCATCTATTATTTCCAGAAATATGCAGTGTAAAGCTAATTCACAGTAGAAGCAGTTAGTCATGTAAAACAGTAGATCATGTTTTGCTACTTTATTAGAATCAATGACTAAGCCTCTTCCTCTTGCTAGGATGAATTCCCGGCCCCCCTGCTGGTTTCTATCCGGTGTCCTGTGTTTGTAGTCACAAGGAGAAAACCACAGGATTGTAAGATCAGGGCTGCTGATGGGAACTTAGTGCAGCTTGTCATTCCCAGATGTTATCCTTCCGCTACATTATTTCCTTAAAGGGAACCTGTCACCATGTTTTTCCCATAAAACCTAAGCCCACCACCTTTCAGCCCTGAGTTACAGCATTCTGGAATGCTGTATATAAGTCTCCAAGCCACCCAACAAAACAAAAAAAGACCTTTTATTATATTCACCTACGAGGTGGTCCGATGGGCGTCACTGGTCTTGATGCGGTGCTTCCTATATTCTTACAATACCATCCTCCTTCTCTTTTTCGTGTGGATTACGCGTCTTACGTCACCCCCACTCAGTACTCCCCATCGCCCTCCTGTGCAGGCGTACTTCTCTCTGCCCTTTCTGTGCATGTGCGGAGAAAGGCAAAGAGCGCTGGCCCACTACGCTCTACAGTACTGTTACAGGTAGTGTATTGCTTCAGGGGTGCAGTTTATAGAGCAAGAAGAACAAAGCTATTACATTTTTTATATTTAATCCGAAAAGTAGGCAGTGTTAATTAAAAGAATGTATAAAGATGTTACAAAATGGAGCAAAAAAATACAGCATAAAGTCATGGCTGAAAGTGTTGGTATCCTTCAAATTATCCCAGAAAATGAAGTATTTCTCCCCGAAAATTATAGCAATTACACATGTTTTGTTATGCATATGTTTATTTCCTTTTTGTGTATTACAGCAGCACAAAAAAAACAGAGAAAAAAAGGCTAATTGGACATAATTTCACACAAAACCCCAAAAATGGGCCGGACAAAATAGTTGGCAACTTAATATTTCTCTCATATTTGAAGGCGCCTTCTCCCAACAGTAATTTTAAGATCTCTGCACAGGTATTCAATGGGATTTAGATCCAGACTCATTGCTGACCACTTCAGAGCTCTCCAGCGCTTTGTTTCCATCCATTTCTGGGTGCTTCTTTAACCCCTTCACCCCCGAGCCATTTTTCTTTTTTGTGCTTTCGTTTTTTGTCCCCCTTCTTTCCAGAAAACTTTTTTATTTTTCTGTCAATATGGCCATATGAAGGCTTGTTTTTTGTGAGACAAGTTGTACTTTTGAACAACACCATTGATTTTACTATATAATGTACTGGAAAACGGGAAAAAGTGCAATTCCACAATTGGTTTTTTTTTTGATCGCCTGTTATTGCATTTTATTGCCGCAACAGCAAACAAAAGCCCGTAATTCTAGCATTTTGATTTTTTTTCTCGTTACACTGTTTACCGATCAGATTAATTATTTTTATATATTGATGGATCGGGTGATTCTTAACTCGGCGATACCAAATATGTGTATTTTTTATTTTTTTTTATTGTTGTATTTTGAATGGGTCGAAAGGGGGGTGATTTGAACTTTTATATATTTTTAATTTTTTTAATATCTTAAAAAACATTTTTTTACACTTTCCATTAGGAGACTTGAAGCTGCGATCATAGGATCATTTGTGTTAAACATAGCAGGGCTTGAGCCCTATCTGTAACAAAATTGCTCATCTGTTATGAACGCCGACCGCTGAGCAGTAAGCGCACTTTTGTTCCACTGAAGACGGGGCTCCGCAGGGCTCAGTTTCCAGGTTCTAGGCCCCTGGTTTCATGATTGCTGAGGGTCCTTTATATGAAAAGCTTTTGCAATCTGAAGACTTGACTGTTATCTGAAGAGCTATTGTAGCTAGAGAATGGGGGGAACAAGACTGGTGCATTGTGATGAGGAGAATTGCTCATTCCCTATCCTCCCCTTCTCTTGCCTTTTCACACTAATGATTTCAAATCAATAAAATGTAACTTTTTTATCAATTTAATTTCTATAGAAGTATTAAATATTGTCAATGGAAAGAAAATCAATGCTCAGTAAATAATTAAAACTTTGCTGAACAGAGACTTATTTTTTCAGCTGTTTATTTCAACAAATGGTTTATGAGAATTGAAAATCATCATCCGACAATACAGGATTGGGGCATTTAATGCCCCATTAGCATTTGGAACATCAATGTGTCAAGGATGATGGAGTGAAGGAATCAATAGTAAAGCACTCACTTTCCACTTGATACAAGTGTTTGAAGTGATGCATAATCTTCGGTTACTGTGGAAGTCATATTGGTTTCATTGCCAGACCTCTGTCTTGTTCATTATTCATTCAGACGGTCAGTGAAGATTAATCTCACTCGGGCAATTTCCATGAAGCTGTGGGCGGACCTATATACATAAATACATATATTACTGCGTGCTGTGACAGAAATCATCTCAGCAAGTAATAATCTCTAATAATAACCCTAAAGGAAGACATTGGTAGTGCAAATCTATTACAATGGAACAATGCAGAAAATGAAATAGTCAGTATTTTATTCATCAAAATGAAAATTTTGTCATGCATAGTTATTAAAGCATAAAAGTTCTCCTTCATTGAACTCTCCTATTAAGGAACTGCATAGAAAGCAAATCCATTATATATTTCCATGACCGAAAGAGTTTTTTCACCTTTCCAAGTGCCCTATGTACATGAGTGGAGAGCACAGAGAAATAACACTATATCTGGCCACTATATGACTTATATTTTGTATTTTCTCCAGTTTTCTCTTTCCTTTGCATGATCTATCTCTAATTTTCAGTTGTGACTGAGCTAGTGAGTGGAAACTAACTGCTATGTCTCCTATACATACAAGACAGAGAGATAGAGAGAGTGTGAAAGATAGGGATTCCTACACTTCTTTTTCAGCAGCATGGAGTACATTATATAGCAGTACTGAGCAGTGCGGCTGTGAATCCAGCACTGAAGTGATTTAAATGTGCTAGAAGCTACAGCATACAAAGCATAAAAATCCAGTGATGCAACTTTTTAAATCTAAATCAGGCTTTAGTAATTTTCCATTAGGAGACATCCTTGAATAAGGACAAAGTGTATTTTGTACCTGGAGCTATTCTTTTAATTTTGCTGGAATAAAAACTGCTGAAATATTTTTAATCCAAGACTGTATTACTTTGTGTATACAGTATGATGGCCAACAAAATAAAATTCATGTTTTTTTTATGTGTTTCAGACTGATGTACACAGACTTTACTCAAAGATATAATACGTGCTATGATCTAGTTTTAATTGCTCCAAATATCCAGTTCCAACCACTAGTTGATAGAAACACCTAAGCAACTGGTGTGTGGGGGAGAAGGAATAAAAGAGAAGGCAGAGCACAGTTTGAAGTGAAAACAGGATTTATCACAAATGCTGCAAGTGAAGCAAAACTATATCCGACAATATTAAACATGGGAGGCACAAAAATGGCAACCATGTAGTAAAACCTCAATAATGTAGAATTAAGTCATGTTATTTTACCCATTAGGAACAATCAAATTTAAAACAAACATCGCAAAGGTTTTTCTATTAAATAACTTACAAGAACCCTGAGATGAGAAGTAGAAGTTGCAGCATGATCTGTCTGTGTCTGCCTGGTCTCTCCCTGTGCTGAGTGCTCCTGAGTCCTCATTCCTCTTCCTCCATCCGTCTCTATAGACTTCAAAATGCTCTGTAATTTGAGACCTCACAGTGCTGTCTATATTGTTTTAACCATTGTGGATTTTAGCTGTATTTCAGAGTGCATGGAGAATTAAGGAGGCATGGACTGGGGTAGGTGAGAGCAATGGAGAATTGTCTCATGAGTAGAGAAAGAAGGAGAATTTTATGTTAAGATATTTTCCTAAATTTCTTATATTTGCTTGTACTATTGATTTAGGCAAAGCTTGTTGAAATATCAGTGACCTTTTAAAGCTTTTGGGTCCCATTACAAACCTGTTTTATGCCACCTACCTACATACTAGTTTTTAAGTTGCACATGGTGCCTTATGTAATAGCGGGGCCTATGGATGGGTACCGGGTATAACTGATATATCTGCAATTTCAATAGCTCTGCCCTTTAAAGAGAATCTTTCGCAGTGTAGAATGGCTGGTATATAATACAACTGAAAGAGTATAGATATCTGCAACTTATTAGTTTCCCATTCTAACCAATGGCAATCAGCAGATCTGTGGGTGTACTTCAGCTAAAATATGTAAAAATGACAAGTAAATATTTTCTTATACAATGGCATAAGGTCTTGCAGGTCTGCTCTGGGAACCTCTAGGCACTCTGTATGTGACTATATAGAGCTTCTAAGCACTTTATGTGTTGTTGTATGGAGCCTCCATGATGCATCATATTCCACCATGAAATCTATACTTCTAAGAGAGAAAACCTTCGTTTTCAACATAATCTCATATGGGATCCTCAGAAAAAATGTCTTTGTTTAAAGTTGGAAGCCAATGATGGCACACAATGTGTTTATAGAATTATGTATTTATTGTATTTGGGTCCTAAACACAGCTACTGTATGTGTTTGAGACCTATCTGCAATCTGACATCTGCTGGGATACCTTTCTGTAAAGGCCCACATACACAATAGATAGTGGTTGGCGAAACAATCATTCAGCCAGCAGCCATATTTCCAAACTCTCCCATACATATGAATGCTCATCTCGACTGAGCGTTCCTGCGTTCTTTATCAGAGAGCCGCTGCCAGATTGCTCTGGCAGAAGCTTATTTCCAGGTAGAACCAAAAGATTCGCTGTTGGAATCCCAAAGTGACGATCCTTCTCTCCTCTGATATCATATGTCAGGGGAGAGTCGGGAGGCCCCCCTACACATTAGATTGTCAGCCGATATGCCAATATCGGCAGGTCCAGACAACTTTAGCCTAACGTATATGTGGGACTTTACAGACAAACTGCAAAAAACATGCTAAGGTATCCTCAGCTGTTAATGGGTCCTCCTTGCAACCAGTAGGCCCTGGAGATTTTATTCTTAAATGTGAACACATGAGCTGACAGGAAAGTAGTTTGGATATTTTATAATCAGACACAATCTTGTCAAATAAGTTCAATGAGACTGCAGCCATACATTATTTTTCACAACAGAAACACTTCCAGTGCTTATAAAGCTACAGTACATAATGATACCATTTATTTCTATAGAATTTAATGTTTTTTTCTGATTTCTATTTTTTAAAATATATTTCAACAAAATGCTGCTGTGTGAAAGCGGCATTAATAGTGCAAATATTAAAGTTCTTTCTTTCTTATATTCCTACCTCTACTTCATATTATATTGACTTTTCTCTGTTGTGGGATTGCTTTACGTAGCTGAAAACATTTTATTAAATTACAAAAAATATGATTACAAATTTTGAGTGAAGCTTTCATATTGCAAACTAATATACAAAACAAGTGAACTTGAGTTTACTAATTAATCCCTTAGTGACCAAGATAATTTTGACCTTAACCCCTTTACCACCTTGGGTTTTTCCGTTTTTGCATTTTCATTTTTTGCTCCCCTTCCTCCCAGAGCCATAACTTTTTTATTTTTCCATCAATATGGCCATGTGAGGGCTTGTTTTTTGTGGGACGAGTTGTACTTTTGAACGACACCATTGGTTTTATCATATCATGTACTGGAAAACGGGAAAAAATCAAAGTGCAGTGAAATAGCAAAAAAAGTGCAATTCCACAATTTTTTCTCTCGTTATGCTGTTTACCGATTACCGGATTATCGGATTACCGGCTTATCTTTTTATATATTGATAGACTGAGCGATTCTGAACGTGGTGAAACCAAATATGTGTATATTTGATCTTTTTTTATTGTTTTATTTTGAATAGGGTGAAAGGGGGAGAGCTGATTTGAACTTTTATATTTTTTCAAAAACATTTTTTTTTTACTTTTCACATGCTTAAATCGTCACCATGAGAGACTAGAAGCTGTGATCATCCGATCGCCTGTGCTACACACAGCAGAGCTTCAGGCCTGCTGTGTGTGGCAAAAATGCTCATTTGCTATAAGCGTCGACAGCTGGGCAATGACGACCACAGGGGTCTCCTGCAAACCCCAGGTTGTCATGTCAACCCATTGATGACCCACGGTCATGTGACACGGGCGCCGATGGGCGGAATTCGTGATGTGCTTCCAGCGTGTGCATGTTGAATGCCGTTGTCAGAGTTTGACAGGGGCGTTTAACATGTTAACAGCCGCGGGAGGATCGTGATTCCACCCGTGGCTTTTAGGGGAACATGTCAGCTGTACAGATCAGCTGTCATGTGCTTGAAAACATGCTGGCTTAGCGACGGAGCTCACATGGAGTGCCGATATACTCATACGTCCAAGGTCGTAAAGTGGTTAAAGGGGTTGCCATTACTAGGATAACCCCTTCTTGAACTAAATGTTTGGCCTCGATAAAATAAAAAACCTATACTTGCCTCACATGCCAGCGCTGTTCGAGTGGTGTCAGCACACGCGGTCCCGGGGCTATGGTGCAGTGGAACGAAACGTGGTGCCCGGCGCCCAATCAGCGCCGGCGTCACTGGCCACACCTCTGACGTTTTGAATATGAAGAGGAAGTCCAGGCTGCAGCTGATCATTGACTTTCACTTCATGTTCAATTTCATATGAAGGCAGAGCCAGTGATAGTTACATAGTTACATAGTTTATAAGGCCGAAAAAAGACAAGCGTCCTTCCAGTTCAGCCTATTTCTTGTGCACTGCAGCTATTCCGCAGAGTTGATGCAGGGGAAGGCAAAAAAAAACCATGCGGTATAGGCCAATTTATATAATTGAGGAAAAATTAACTTCCCGACTCCAATCTGGCAGTCAGATTAAATCGCTGGATTAATTAACTATCACTAAGCATAAGATGTAATTTTATTGTTCTCAAGAAAGGCGTCCAGGCCTCTCTTGAACTCATTAAGTGAGTTAGACATCACCACTTCCTCTCCCAGAGAGTTCCAGAGTCTCATGGCTCTGACCGTAAAGAATCCCCTTCTATGCTGGTGCAGGAACCTCCTTTCCTCCAGACGCATAGTGTGCCCCCTCGTCTTTGTCACCATCCTTGGTATAAACAGGTCATGGGAGAGATCTCTGTACTGCCCCCTGATGTATTTATACATGTTTATGAGGTCTCCCCTAAGCCTTCTCTTTTCCAACGTAAATCGGCCTAATTTTGACAACCTCTCTGGGTATTCTAGTCCCTCCATTCCCTTTATTACCTTAGTCGCCCTCCTTTGTACCCTCTCTAGCTCCAATATGTCTTTCCTGAGCACCGGAGCCCAGAACTGTGCACAATATTCTAAGTGCGGCCTTACCAGCGCTTTATACAGAGGAAGAACAATGTTCTCATCATATGCCCCTATTCCTCTTCTGATGCATGCCATGACTCTATTTGCCTTCGCAGCTGCTGCCTGACACTGGGCACTCCAATTTAATTTGCTGTTAACCAAGACGGTCCTTCTCCATGTCAGATTTCCCCAACGGTTTCCCATTTAATATGTATGGGTGACTGCTGTTTTTCTTTCCCATGTGCATGACCTTACATTTATCGGCATTGAACCCCATTTGCCATTTTTTGGCCCAACTCCCCAATTTATCTAAATCCTCCTGTAGCTGTGCCCTATCCTCATCTGTATTAACTACTTTACAAAGTTTAGTATCATCTGCAAATATTGCTATTTTACTATGCAACCCTTCCACTAGATCATTAATAAATATATTAAATAATATAGGGCCCAAGACTGACCCTTGAGGCACACCGCTAGTAACCCTGACACCCCCTGAGCTTACTCCATTGATAACCACCCTCTGCTTTCTATCACTCAGCCAGCTATTTACCCACTTGCACACATTATCCCCCAGACCAAGCATTCTCACTTTATATACCAACCTTTTGTGTGGCACGGTATCAAACGCTTTGGAGAAGTCCAGGTATACAACATCCACTGACTCTCCCCGGTCCAGCTGTGAGCTCACCTCCTCGTAGAAGGCGATCAGGTTTGTTTGGCAGGAGCGATCCCTCATGAATCCATGTTGATATGGAGTTAGACAGTTATTATCATTAAGATATTCTACAATAGCATCTCTAAGAAATCCTTCAAACAATTTACCCACAACAGACGTTAAGCTGACTGGTCTATAGTTCCCAGGGTCACTTTTAGACCCCTTTTTGAATATTGGTACCACATTTGCTTGGCGCCAGTCTAGTGGGACAGTCCCTGTCCATAAAGAGTGCTTGAATATAAGATACAGCGGTCTGTCTATCACATTACTTAATTCTTTTAGTACCCGGGGGTGTATGCCATCTAGGCCTGGTGACTTGTCTATTTTGATATTATTTAGGCGTTTCTGAACTTCCTCCTGGGTTAGGTGGGTGATATTTAGCGGAGGGTTTACTTTATCACTCTGCATTTCCTCCAATAAATTGTTTTCTTTTGTGAAAACAATGGAGAAGAAGCTATTGAGTAGGTTTGCTTTACTCTCATCGCCCTCTATGATTTTACCCAGGTTATTTTTCAATGGGCCAACTCCATCAGTTTTAATCCTTTTACTGTTTATATAGTTAAAGAACAGTTTGGGATTGGTTTTACTTTCCTTGGCAATTAGTCTCTCTGTCTCCTCTTTTGCTATTCTTATTTGTTTCTTACAGATTTTGTTTTTTTCCCTATAAGATATTAGCGCTTCCTCGCTGCCGTCTTGTTTAAGTTTACCGAAAGCCCTTTTTTTGTTTTTCATTGCCCTCTTGACTTCCTTATTTAGCCACATTGGCTTCCTCCTATTCCTAGCCCTTTTATTCCCATAAGGTATGTACCTTCTACAGTGACTATGTAGGACTGTTTTGAAAATTTCCCATTTTCTATCCGTGCTCCTATTACTGAAGATACTATCCAAGTCTATAAGGTTAAGGGCATCTCTTAGCTGATCAAACTTTGCCCTCCTGAAGTTCAGTGTTTTTGTGACTCCCTCGCTGGGCACCCTACTGAAGCACATGTGGAATTGTATAATGTTGTGGTCACTATTTCCCAGGTGCCCTCCGACCTGCACCTCAGTTATTCTGTCTGGCCTGTTAGTTAATATTAAGTCTAAAAGGGCCGTCCCTCTAGTTGGTTCCTGCACAAGTTGTGACAAATAATTGTCGTTGATAATTGACAGAAACCTGTTTCCTTTCTGAGATCTACAGCTTTCGGTTTCCCAGTCTATATCGGGGTAGTTGAAGTCCCCCATAATAATCACCTCGTTATTTTTTGCTACTTCGTCTATTTGTCTCATTAATAGACTTTCCGTGGCTTCTGCTATATTTGGTGGTTTATAACAGACTCCTATGATAATTTTATTATTGTTTTTTGCCCCATGTATCTCCACCCATAAGGACTCGACCTCCTCATTTCCCTCCCATACATCCTCCCGTATTGTAGGCTTTAGACACGTCTTTACATATAGACAGACTCCACCCCCTTTCCGATTTCTTCGATCCCTTCTAAACAGACTGTAACCCTGTAAGTTAACTGCCCAGTCATAGCTTTCATCTAACCATGTCTCGGTTATTCCCACTATGTCATAGTTACCTGTAGATATTTCTGCTTCCAGTTCATCCATCTTGTTTGTCAGGCTTCTGGCATTTGCTAGCACGCAGTTTACACAATTTTGTTTTGTTCCAATCTTCTCCCTGTGGATTGTATTAGAAATTTTCTTACCTCCCTTCCAAGTATCTTGGCAATTTTGGCAACAATTTTGAAAAAAATCGCAAGTTTCAAACTTTCAATCTTTATATGCTTAAACCAGTTAGTCATGCTGTACAAAATAATTAATAAATAACATTTCCCATATGTCTAATTTACATCTGCATCATTTTTCAAACAACATTTTATTTTGTTAGGATGTTAGAGGGGTTAAAAGTTTAGCAGCAATTTATCATTTTTTTAACAAATTTACAAAACCTGTTTTTTTACGGACCTATTCAGATTTCAATGTACTTTGAGGGGCCTATATATTGGAAACTCCCCAAAAGCGACAACATTTTAAAAAACGCACCCCTCAAATACTACAAAACTGTTGTCGTGAATTTTTTTAACCCTCAGATGCTACACAGGAATTAATGCAAAGTGGAATAGGTTATTATAAGGTCACATCAGAGGAGCTTCCTACTGCACATGCTCACAAGCACAAGACCAGTTAATATTCTTGGACAAGTTTCTATCAGTGTAAGGTTATGTTCACACATCTTGTTTTTTTCTTATGCAAATTTGCAGCTGTGTCCTACAGTACCAGCAAAGTCTATGAGCTACCCCTTAGATCTCAGTCCAGAGCCTCTCACCTAGCCAAATCAGTTCTCATACTTTGCACTGATGAGGGCCAACAGCCCGAAACACCGTGTCTGCAAATTGAGATTCTGATTTGGCTTTTATCCTAAGTCATATTGCACGACTCGTTAAAGGGTTGATTGTGACTTGTAGGATTGCTACTTCCAATAGGTGGCACTATAGAGTACAAGCCCTCTTTTTCTCTGAAGAGGCAATTTGCATATGAGATTCCAGAAATCTCATGCACACATCTTGTTTTTTTTAATCAAGATTTTGTGCTTTGCATGTTTTTTTGCAAAATAGAGCATGTCACTTCTTTCACTGTTTTTTCAGCTTTTTTCACCCATTGGAAGTAATGGGTAGTGAAAAATCGCCGAAAAAACGCCTAGTGTGAACTTAGCTATCAGGTTTTGCTGCATTTTTAGTGAAAATAAGCAGGCGCGGCAGTATATGAAACTCATTTATGTTTGTGATTTTCCCATCTTGTCTTGGTCACTGAGATGGTAGTTTGTATTAGGAGAGTTTAATTAAATTAGTGATGTGTACAGTGTAAACATTGGCTGAGGTATGTGTGAGATTGAACAATACCTGTGGCCCAGGGAGGTGTGAAATTGAACAATGCCTGTGCAACTCAATGGCAGACCATAGTGTAAAAGTAAATAGTGTCATACAAACTCAATGCACTGCCAGTGTCTTAGGTAAACTTTTCCTGAATAATTCACCTCCCCCCGCTGTTATATTTGAAATTCTGGTTAATATTGTTTCACATATGTCTTGCATTGGTAACCTGTGTTCATGCGTCTGTGGTGGAAGCAAAGCTGAACTTTGGGATCCTGAAAAACGCACCAAAAAATGCACCAAAACTTATATTTTTTATGCAGCTTCTTTCATGCCAAGAGATCAGGATTTGCTGCAGAAAAAAAACACTAAAAAAACGCAATGTGTGAACATAGCCTAACAAGATGACAGCCATTTTATTTCTATAGTAATTAGTTAGTCACTAACAAGTGTGATTTGCTGATGAAAGGAATTTAAGAATTCATTTATAATGCCATTTCCTTTACTTATTTATTGTTTTTCTATTCCAGGAAAACTCCTTTAAGGAGTATTTGTAGTCAAATCAGTGGCTTCTCATTCAGTGTTTCTCATCAGAAAGTAATGGTGCTAGTAAGTAAGGTTGGAATACGGTAATACAAAAAGATTGTATTTGCTTTTGCTCCATACAGTACATGCCACCAATTTTGATAATTTTTCTGAGTTACAACATTGATATTTGTGAGAAAGGGTTGATGTAAGAAGAGGAATCTCTCTGGAGTGGTAACTGGAGAAATTATACATACTTGTCCAAGAGCAGGTTTAAAAAAAAAAAGCAAACTCAAACCATGACCAACAAGTATGTAGACAAGCCACCATGATTTACAGAAGTGCAATATATTATTGAACCACCTTTCCTTAGTATAGACATGATGACCAAAAGGCTGACAGTAAATCAAGTGCCTGGCACCCCTAAAAAGCCTTATCTACGCCACTAGTAACAATAGGCAGCCACCATATCTTGAGCGATTTCATGTAAATGGTTGTTCATGAGTATTTTGCACCTGTGAACTCCCTCCCTTTCCCCTATATACAGTAACAATGTGACTTTTCTGCATCCTGTCGGCAACTTGTTTTTTAACTCGTCTTTGAACTACCTTGAACAGGTGATTCAACCAAAATAACTGTGAACAACCGCTTCCGGTAACCATCAATGAGTGTCTTACAATGCTCTGCTGGAATTGTAGACCATTCTTCTTTGGCAAACTGCTGCAGGTCCCTGAAATTTGAAGGGTGCCTTCTCCAAACTGCCATTTTGAGATCTCTCCACAGGTGTTATATGGGATTCACGTCTGGACTCATTGCTGGCCACCTTAGAAGTCTCCAGTGCTTTCTCTAAAACCATTTTATAGTGCTTTTGGAAGTGTGTTTTGGGTCATTGTCCTGCTGGAAGACCCATGACCTCTGAGGGAGACCCAGCTTTCTCACACTGGGCCCTACATTATGCTGCAAAATTTGTTGGTAGTCTTCAGACTTCATAATGCCATGCACACGGTCAAGCAGTCCAGTGCCAGAGGCAGCAAAGCAACCCCAAAACATCAGGGAACCTCCGCCATGTTTGACTGTAGGGACCGTGTTCTTTTCTTTGAATGCCTCTTTTTTTTTCCTGTACATTCTATGTTGATGCTTTTTGCCAAAAAGCTCTACTTTTGTCTCATCTGACCAGAGAACATTCTTTCAAAACGTTTTAGGCTTTCTCAGGTAAGTTTTGGCAAACTCCAGCCTGGCTTTTTTATGTCTCGGGGTAAGAAGTGGGGTCTTCCTGGGTATCGTACCATACAGTCCCTTTTCATTCAGATGCCAACGGATAGTACGGGTTGACACTGTTGTACCCTCGGACTGCAGGGCAGCTTGAACTTGTTTGGATGTTAGTCGAGGTTCTTTATCCACCATCCGCACAATCTTGCGTTGAAATCTCTCGTCAATTTTTCTTTTCCGTCCACATCTAGAGAGGTTAGCCACAGCCACAGTGCCATGGGCTTTAAACTTCTTGATGACATTGCGCACGGAAGATACAGGAACATTCAGGTCTTTGGAGATGGACTTGTAGCCTTGAGATTGCTCATGCTTCCTCACAATTTGGTTTCTCAAGTCCTCAGACAGTTCTTTGGTCTTCTTTCTTTTCTCCATGCTCAATGTGGTACACACAAGGACACAGGACAGAGGTTGAGTCAACTTTAATCCATGTTAACTGGCTGCAAGTGTGATTTAGTTATTGCCAACACCTGTTAGGTGCCACAGGTAAGTTACAGGTGCTGTTAATTACACGAATTAGAGAAGCATCACATGATTTTTCAAAGGGTGCCAATACTTTTGTCCACCCCCTTTTTGAGGTTTGGTGTGGAATTATATCCAATTTGGCTTTAGGACAATTCTTTTTGTGTTTTTTTCATTGAAGACAAATTAAATGAAGAGAATAATACCAAAGAATTTGTGATTGCAATCATTTTCAGGAAGAAACTGAGTATTATCTGACAGAATTGCAGGGGTGCCAATACTTTTGGCCAGCACTGTAGCACAAAGTTGATCAGTATGAAGACATGAGTCTATTGGTTATCAGAAAAGATGGAAGAACCTGGGATAAATCCATGCAATGTCAGTCATCCAGTTATAGAAGGAATTCTTTATCTCTATCAGGACATGACTGTTCAGCCCTAGTATTTGAAAGAATATGCTGCCCCCACTTCTCTAATTGGGGTCTGTAATAAATATTACCTTGCCTGATGTTGGAGAAAATAAATATTTACTGAGAGACTAATATTACCAATAATACCACTCTGTAAGGTTAAATAATGTTAGCACACTACGACCATGTCATACCCCCACATAATAACAAAGTAATGCCAAAAAACTGATCACTAACAATCATTATTGTACCAAGAGCAATATTACTATCACTACTGCAGTATAAGAGACAAATAATACCAACAGATCAAAATGAAATATTACCATCATAATCAGAACCTCTGTACTAAGGCTGATATCACAATATAGTCATCATCTAATGGTAGATATCAGTTTTACACCAGTGCTCACCAGACTATGTGTATAGTGTACAGATAAATCCAGTGAATGACAGAGGACTTATCATTGCTCGTAATTGTTCACTTTCCCTTTTCTTTTCACTTCGGCTCAGACCACCATGACCTCCTCTTCCTTCGATGGCTATTTCATGCAAAATATAACACAGATCCATCTTTGGCTTACTGCTTTTCCAGCATCCTCCACATATTCGCCCATCACTACACAAATTATATAGTGCTATAAGCAGTGTCCTATACAGTAATAATGTCTTCTTTGTGCCCTGCACAATAACAGTACCCTAATTTTGTTCCTTTTACAGCAACAGTGACCCCCTGTGCCCTACAGAGTATTAATACTTCATGTGTGCCTCCGCATGGTAATAGTGCCCCCCATTGTGAATCTCATAGTAATAATGCCTTCCTGTGTCTCCATATAGTTATACAGCCTCATTATAATAATTATGCCTCCCATGTCCCCTTTTAATAATCCCTTTGTACTTCCTTTTAATAATGATTGTCCTGGTTCTTCCTTATAGTAATCTTCTCCTACATCTTCATAATAACGCCCCCATGTGTCTCCTTATAATTATGATTCCCCCTATGCCTCCTTATGATAATCTCCCAGTGCGTTCTTATAGTAATAATAATAATTCTCCTCTACATCTAATAATGCCCCCTTGTGCCTCCTTATAATAATGTCCCCCTGTGTTTCCTTATAATTATAATGCTCCCTTTAATAAAATTCTTCCTTATAATAATGCTCGCAATTACGGTAACTTATAAATGTCACCCTGTGCCTCTTTATTGTGATAATGCCCCACTATGCCTTATAATAATGTCCTCCATTGTGCTTCCTTATTATTATGCCCTTCATTGTGCTACATTATTAGACAGATCCCATTGTGGTAGCTTTTTATATTGTCCACCACTGTGGCTCCATACAATAATGCCCTCCCATTGTGACTCTATTTAATAATGCCCTCATTGTGTCTTCTTATTATAAGGCCCCACAATGTGCTCCCCTATCATAATGCCTCCATTGTGCCTCTTTATAGTAATAATAATGTCCCCCTGTGCTAATAATCACTTATACCGCTCCAATCTGTGAATAAAGATACTGTTAGAACTGTTGCAGACTAATTTGGCCCACTGACAGGCAGGCCTATCTGCCATTTGCCAGAATTGCCAGATGACCAGTCCAGCCCTGATTGCAATAAAAATTATGTGGAAATAAATCTATAAGTAAGGAAACAGCTACTTTCCCTGTGTAACATGGATATTGTTCCTGTGCTCCTAACACTTTATTGCTGTTGTGTTGTAATGAGTCATTACTGAATGGTGTGATGGTTCTGTGCCAGCAAAAAACTTTTTTAGTTAACTTCCCTTAAATGATTGTTTGATATGAGTTGAACATTTATCTGATACAGAAATTAAGTATACTTTTCCATGAGATGACTGCAATTGCTACCTCCGATTGCAGAAGTAGCAATTGCACCAGGCACCAGTGCCTGAAAGGGCCCACAGATTGTTCTACGGCATAGTAATACACTAGTTCCTGGCCTAATGATAGCCAGTATACCTATCCCAGTAGCTCCATTAGATAGGATTTTACTATGATTGGTCAGTTTAACAGCATGTAATGAATACATGCTCTCTGCTGTATACTGCAACTTCTGCACATGCAAAGTTCACCCACAATCGCTAGGAAATAGAACAGATGCGGCAACTGTCTGGGAAACAGACGGAAGAGTGCACTAGACACAGGATGGTGAATATAGCCTCAGCATTAAAGGGGTTGTCCATTATTAGGACAACCCCATTCTCAATCCTCTTGTTTTCCCTTGTAAAATAATAACATTTATACTCACCTCCGGTGCTGACTCCGGCACAAATCACATACATCCAGAGGAAATAAGAGCTGAAGGATGTATTTGATTTGTCCGAAGGTAGGGAAAGTGAAGCCAGCTCTGATTGACTGCAGGGATTGCATGACATAATGTTACGCGATCCCCAGGAAAGCCAGTGCCGACACGGCTGGAACGTCGCCAGCACCGGAGCGGAGGCAGGGGTGGATTAAGAGTAGCAAGGGCCCCGGGCAGTTTAGAAGGCGCGGCTCCCCCCACACACACACACCTGATGTATCACGTGACATGTCACATAGAATCATAGAATAGAATCATAGAATCATAGAATGGTAGAGTTGGAAGGGACCTCCTGGGTCATCTGGTCCAACCCCCTGCTCAAAGCAGGATTTACTAGATCATCTCAGACAGATGTCTGTCCAGCCTCTGTTTGAAGACGTCCATTGAAGGGGAACTCACCACCTCTCGTGGCAGCCTGTTCCACTCATTAATCACCCTAACTGTCAAAAAGTTTTTTCTAATATCTAATCTGTGTCTCCTCCCATTTAGTTTCATCCCATTGCTTCTAGTCTTTCCTTGTGCAAATGAGAATAAAGATGATCCTTCTACAATGTGACAGCCCTTGACATATTTGTAGACAGCTATTAAGTCTCCTCTCAGTCTTCTTTTTTGCAAGCTAAACATTCCCAAATCCTGCAACCGTTCCTCATAGGACATGGTTTGCAGACCAGTCACCATTCTGGTCGCTCTTCTCTGAACTTGCTCCAGTTTGTCTATGTCTTTTTTAAAATGTGGTGCCCAAAACTGTACACAGTATTCCAGATGAGGTCTGACCAAAGAGGAGTAAAGACCGATAATGACTTCACGTGATCTAGACTGTATGCTTCTGTTAATACATCCCAGAATTGTATTTGCCCTTTTTGCTGCTGCATCACACTGTTGACTCATGTTCAGTCTATGATCTATTAGTATACCTAAGTCTTTTTCACATGTACTGTTGCTTAGCTCTATTCCTCCCATTCTGTATATGCTTTTTTCATTTTTATTGCCCAGATGTAGTACTTTGCATTTTTCCCTGTTAAAAACCATTCTGTTGGTTGCTGCCCACTGCTCCAGTTTATTTAGGTCTTTTTGAATCCTCTCTCTCTCTTCTCTAGTATTAGCTATCCCTCCTAGCTTTGTGTCATCAGCAAATTTAATCAGTTTACCCTCAATTCCTTCATCTAAATCATTGATAAAGATGTTGAACAATACAGGTCCCAGGACGGAGCCCTGTGGTACCCCACTTGAGACATTCATCCAGCTGGATGTGAAGCCATTTACAACCACCCTTTGAGTCCGATCACTAAGCCAGTTATGAATCCACCTAACAGTTGCCTGGTCCATTGCATACTTGGTCATTTTTTCAATAAGGATGATGTGAGATACTTTGTCAAATGCTTTGCTGAAGTCAAGATATACTATATCTACAGCATTTCCCTGATCCACCCAGTCAGTGATTCTGTCATAGAAGGAAATTAAGTTAGTCTGACATGACTTGTTAGTTACAAACCCATGCTGACTCTGGTTAATCACTTCATTCTTATCCATGTACTTACATACATGTTGTTTAATAATTTGTTAATAATTGTGATAAATCATGTGATAGTTCACGTGAAATTAATTTGGCACAATATTAATTATAATAATTTTTTTTAGGCTGTGTGCCCACTATGCGTTTTTTAAGCATTTCAGCAGCGGCAATTCCGCTGCAGAAACGCTTAAAAACGCTTGGTAGAAGGTCTGCCATGTTCCCCAATGATAATCTGCATGTGCTGTGCTGCGGAAATTTCCGCTGCGGATTATCATTGCAGCACTACCAATTATTTTGCGGACGCGCGGCGCTTTCGCCGCCATTGACTTGCATTGGAACACATGGAATCCGCATCACTGCATCTGTACATGCAGAATCCATGCGTTTCAATGTGCGGATGGTACCCGGGTTTAGAGAAGAGGAGACTCTCCTCTGGACCCCGGTACCATAGAACCTGTAAAAAAATATATATATATTATACTTACCTTCTGATGGCCCCCGGTGTCTTTATCCGATGCGTTCTGGCTTGCCGGCAGCTCGTGATGGTCTGAAAAGGACCTGCCGTGACGTCATTTAGTCATGTGACGAGTCACGCGACCGCTGACGTCGGCAGGCCATCAGAAGGTAATTATATATTTATTTTTTACCATTCTTTTACGGTCACACTATATAAATCCATGCTGGTTGCATGGATTTATATAGTGTGACCAAGTTGTCAAGCACTTTCCAAGTGATGCTAAAATCGCTTGGAAAGCACTCGTCAACCCGCCTGCGGAAATGCATGTGAAGAACGCTTCACATCAGCATGTCCCTGTCAGGAAAAACGCATTTACAATCCGCATGTACAATCTGCATGTACAATCCGCATGTGTTTTTTCTGCCAGGGAGATGCAGAAACGCTCAAAAAAAATCCGGAGCATTTCTGCATCGTGGGCACATAGCCTTACATTAATTGTATGACTCAATATTGAGCACACGTAGCCATCTATACACAGCAGGAGGCCGCACGGCGCCGCCTATACACAGCGGGAGGCCGCACGGCGCCGCCTATACACAGCGGGAGGCCGCACGGCGCCGCCTATACACAGCGGGAGGCCGCACGGCGCCGCCTATGCACAGCGGGAGGCCGCACGGCGCCGCCTATACACAGCGGGAGGCCGCACGGCGCCGCCTATACACAGCGGGAGGCCACACGGCGCCGCCTATACACAGCGGGAGGCCGCACGGCGCCGCCTATACACAGCGGAAGGCCGCACGGCGCCACCTATACACAGCGGGAGGCCGCACGCTGTCACGCACGCACACAAACATATACAGACATATACATACACGCATAAACACATTTGAAACACAAAAATACATATAAACAGACATCACACAACGATATCTGCCTGCACACACACACACGCACATGCACACGCACGCGCACACACACACACACACACACCATCCCCCAGCTCGGCTCCCGTGGTCCTGCTCCCAGCTCCAGTGGTCCTGCTCCTTTCCGATGCAGCACTGCAGACCGGGCGCGCACTGCGTGACGTCACAGCTAGGAGACACGGCCACACACAGGGCCGTGTCTCCTACCAGTGACGCGGCCGGGCCAGCACAGGGAAGTTAACTGCTGCAATGCTGGCCCGGCCGAAGAAGAAGCAGCGGCCGTGCGCCGCTGCTGGGGGAGCGGTCCGGGGGCCCCCCCCACCACTGTCTGCCGGACAATAATGAGGACAATCTGGCCATAGACACCCCGGAGCCCCGGGCCCCCTGGAGGTTCGGGGCCCCGGGCGGTAGCCCAGATCGTCCTCATTATAATCCGCCTATGACCGGAGGTGAGTAAAAGTGTTATTATTTTGAAACATGAGGATTGAAAAGGTGTTGTCCGAGTAGTGGACAACTTCTTTAAGTTCAGATGAGCGTTGAACTTTACGGCCCAATTAAGCCTTCAAATTGCATAGTGGAGAGGTGCAGAAGCTGGTTACTATTTACATGCAATAGTCTGGGCTGTAAATCGGCCCAGACAAACACATGATTTGATTTTTTTCTATGTGGACCTGAGGGCTAGCACACAAGCACATAGGCTAATGTTGGTCTGTGCGCTGTCATGTCAGGTCTATTGCACACACAAGACAGCACAAGATCCTAAATTGCACTCTTGTGAACTTAGGATAAAGTTTAGACAACTGGCAAACCCTACACAAAATGACATGTGACAGGAACATGAATATTGGTAATTACTGATTTTTCAGAAACATTGGTAATTGATGAAAATTATAGAAAACATGTGGTCAGATCATTAAGTTTTTTTAGGGGGAGGGGTATTGAAAATGTCCTTTAAGTTTATTTTGTTGCTTTTGTGTGGCTTCAAGAGCTCTCATACTGTCAGATAATATAAACCTACACTAGATAAGACTACACCACCCACATGTAAATAGTACAAGGTTTCCGTCCGTGGAAAAACATTATTTCACTAAAATTGTCTCAGCATTAACAGTTTCCGCACAACGAAACTAATGACTTTCTGTAAAAGCACATTCACTCTTACAGACATATGCAAACAATTACACACATATAGTCTCTTTTTCAGCTTCAAAGTCTTCTAAAAAAAAAAGAAGTCCCGATCATTATTTTGATATTCCCTCCATTTTTATTGTTACAATGTGTTGTGGTCGTGTACTAGGAGATGACTCACAATTCATGTGACATCTATGATAAATAAGCCAAATCCTTTTGTTGTTTAGCACGAAACTGGACAGGACTTTACCACTTAGACAAGGTAAGACCCTATGCACAAAGTATCAGAGCCATAATTTTGGTAAAAGCCCCAGAGTAAACTGAACGAGGCCAAAAAAGTGTCCTTTTGGTCCCCATCAGACCATTGTGCTTCTGAATGCTTTTTTCAATTATACAAAGGAACACCGCAAAAAATGTATACTTTGCAGTAAACATTTTCTTTTTCAGTGACACTTAATGGCTGTCATATGCCACTGTGTGCATGGAGCATAAATATCTATTTGCAGCATTTTCTATTTTTATTGACTTGATTGATTGATAGTGCCTTGAAAAAGTATTCATATCTCGTGAACTTTTCCACATTTTTTCATATTACACCCACAAACTTCAATTTATCTCATTGGGATTTTATGTGATATACCAATACAAAATAACATAAAATGAAAAAGCAAATGGGCTGCTCTGCGCTGCCGTGAAAGAACAAAGGATGCCAATCCAGTAGTAAGTGGTATATTTGACAACGCGTTTCAAAGTATACAATTTCTTCATCGGGACAACCATGATAATTATCGTGGTTGATCTGATGAAGGAGTTGTATACTTCGAAACGCGTTGACTAATAAACCACTGACTATTGGATTGGAATCCTTCATTCTTTCATGGCAGCGCAGAGCAGCCCATTTGCTTTTTCCTTTTATGCTTTCATCTCCTCATGGGTCTGCAGCTGCCTAAAGCACTATCAGTGGTTGTGTGCACACAATCCAACCAGGTGAGCACAATTTGTGCATTCCTTTATATATTGATACCCAGATAAGACCCTATTTTGCACTTTGTCTCCTTCTCGTTTTTCCTTTTCGCTACACAAAGTAGCAAGTATTTCTGAAGTGCAAAGGAAATGATCCATGGTTTTCTAAATATTTAAAAAATATTCATCTGAAAATTGTGACGTGCAATTGTATTCAGCCAATGTAGTCCGATACCCGTAAATAAAATCCTAAGTGACTAATTGCCTCCGGAAGTCACAGAATTAGGTTAGAAAAAAACAGCCCAAACTCTGAACATTTCATAGAGCACTGTTCAATCCATCATCCATAAATGGAAGGAGTATGGCACAACTGCAAAACTACAAAGACATAACCTGACATCCCAAGCAAGGAGAGCACTAATTAGAGAACCGGCCAAGAGGCCCATGGTCACACTGGAGGAGCTGCAGAGATCCGCAGCTCGGTGGGAGAATCTATCCACAGGAAAACTATTAGGGTTTGCTCATAGGAGCAATAATTCTCTCTTCCGAGAGAATCGGATCAATTATGGTAATAACACTCTGATCCGAGTTTGATCAGAGTGTCATTTTACTGTGATCTGATTCTCTCCACTGAGAGAATCGTATCACATGTGTGGAGAAGACAGAGAGTCTTATTTCTCTATCTTCTCCATAGTCTGTATCACCCCTAAATCGGACTACACTCGGATAACATCCGAGTGCAGTACGATATTTTACATGCACCTATAGACTTGAATGGGTGCACTTGATCCGTTTTACAGTATGCTATGATTTTTTCCACAGACCTATTCAGTCTGTAGAAAAAAATGCAGATTAGCACTGCCCCATAGTATAACACTGGTCCAAGTGCTATTTGATCAAACATCAGATAGCACTCGTCCGAGTTATACGCTCATGTGAGTGAGCCCTTTGTCTCATACTCCACAGGTTTAGCCTTTATGGAAGAGTGGCAAGAAGAAAGCCATTTTTGAAAGCAAGCCATAAGAAATCCAGTTTACAGTTTGCAAAAAGCCATGTAGGTACACAGCTAGCATGTGGAAGAAGGTGCTCTGGTCAGATAAGACCAAAGTAGAACATTCTGGGTTAAATGCAAAATGCTGTGTGTGGCTGAAAACTAACACTGCACATCACCCTGAAAACACCATCCCCACTGTTAAACTTGGTGGTGGCTGCAATATGCTGTAGGGATGATTTTCTTCAGCAGGGACAAGGAATCTGGTCAGAGTTGATGGGAAGATGGACGGAGCTAAATACAGGGCAATCCTGCAGAAATATCTGTTAGAAGCTGAAAAGGCTTGAGACTGGGGCATAGGTTCACGTTCCAGCAGGACAACAACCCTAAACATAATGCCAGTGCTACAATGGGATGGTTTAGATCAAAGCATAATCATGTGTGTGAATGGCCAAGTCACAGTCCAGGACTAAATCTCGTTGAGAATCTGTGGCAAGACTTTAAAATTACTGTTCACTGATGCCTCCTTCCAATCTCACTGAGCTAGAGCCAGTGTGCAAAGAAGAATAGGCAAAAATGTTAGCCTCTAGATGTGCAAAGCTGATAGAGACATACCTCAAAAGACTTGCAACAGTAATTGCAGCGAAAGGTGGTCCTACAAAGTATTGACTCAGAGGGGCTGAATACAAATACACGTCACAATTTTCAGATTTATATTTTTCAAATCATTAGAAAACGATGTATCAATTAATTTACACTTCATAAATATGTAGGGGTTAAGTTCTTACTGGACATTGAATGACACTGTGGCTTTAAGAGACCTTGCTCACTCTGATTATTGCTCTTGGACTAGTCACCTTCCCCCTCCTGTTGTTTTGGTGTGTGCTATTGAAGGAAGAAGAACCAGGAAGTGAGAGACCTCGTGTGTGTGTGTGTGTGTGTGTGTGTGTCTGAGGTAACAGACAGGATGCTTGCTGGTGTCCTAATGAGGATAGACAATAAAAGGAACTGATATTCTCTTGGGAAAAGATAAAATTCAGACTATTGCAAGATTTGTTGTCAGGACTGTGTCCAAAAGTAAAGAGCTGAATCGCTTCTTTAGAACAGCTTCCGTGAAGATTGTTGACCTGAGGTAACAGATAGCACAGTGTGTCAGCCATCTCTCATCATTGAAAGTGAAACAAGACTTGCTTGACCTGCAGAGGTAAAAAGATCCAATATTCAGGAGAAAGAACTCAAGTGCAACTCATCCGGTTCAGCTATATCAGAACCAAGCAGCAGCTGTCTATCTGTTCCTAATCTGCACAATTGTGAGTGAAACACCGGTGTTGGACTGTGTTAGGGTTTAGCGCAGTTTTCTTTGGTTAGGATGCTGTAGCAGCATGGCCCGATTAGCGGAAAGCCAGATAGAGAATTAGCCTAGTTTGTGAAACTTGATTTGTACTGATTATATTGAGCTTCCATTGCCAAAGCTGGAGCATAGTTTTGTGACACGCTTCAACTATTTGTTCTTACATTTATGTTATTAATATTATCATTGTAAACACTGTTATTATTATCTTCCGCCATATAATCCCTGTTTACTCAATAAAGCCGGTGCTTTGTTTCTGCCTCCTCGTCTGCTGTGCCGTACTTGAATCCTGCCTTACGGTGTTCTTTGGACACCGTTACAAATACTTGCTGCTTTGTGTTGGTACAGCACATAAAATCCCATTAAAATACATTTAGGTTTTTGGGTGTAACGTGAAAAAATGTGGAAAAGTTCACAGGGTATGAATACGTTTTCAAGGCACTGTAATTACATTACTACACTGTGTGCAGAATTATTAGGCAAGTTGTATTTTAGAGGATTATTTTTATTATTGATCAACATCTATGTTCTCAATCAACCCAAAAGACTCATAAATATCCAAGCTTAATATTTTTGGAAGTTGGAGTGTTTTTTTTTTAGATTTGGCTATTTTAGGAGAATATCTGTTTGTGCAGGTAACTATTACTGTGCAGAATTATTAGGCAACTTAATAAAAACCAAATATAATTCCATCTCACTTGTTTATTTTCACCAGGTAAACCAATATCAGTGCACAAAATTTAGAAATAAACATTTCAGACATGCAAAAACAAAAACAAAAAAAAATAGTGATCAGTATAGCCACCTTTCTTTATGATGACACTCAACAGCCTTCCATCCATAGATTTTGTCAGTTGCTTGATCTGTTTTCGATCAACATTGCGTGCAGCAGCCACCACAGCCTCCCAGACACTGTTCCGAGAGGTGTACTGTTTTCCCTCCCTGTAGATCTCACATTTTATGATGGACCACTGGTTCTCTATGGGGTTCAGATCAGGTGAACAAGGGGGCCATGTCATTATTTTTTCTTCTTTTAGACCTTTACTGGCCAGCCACACTGTGGAGTAGTTGGATGCATGTGATGGAGCATTGTCCTGCATGAAAATCATGTTTTTCTTGAACAATACCGACTTCTTCCTGTACCACTGCTTGAAGAAGTTGTCTTCCAGAAACTGGCAGTAGGTCTGGGAGTTGAGCTTCACTCCATCCTCAACCCGAAAAGGTCCCACAAGTTCATCTTTGATGATACCAGCCCATACCAGTACCCCACCTCCACCTTGCTGGCGTCTGAGTCCGAGTGGAGCTCTCTGCCCTTTATTGGTCCAGCCTCTGGCCCATCCATCTGGCCCATCAAGAGTCACCCTCATTTCATCAGTCCATAAAACCTTTGAAAAATCAGTCTTAAGATATTTCTTGTCCCATTCTTGACGTTATATCTTATGTTTCTTGTTCAAAGGTGGTTGTTTTTCAGCCTTCCTTACCTTGGCCATGTCCCTGAGTATCGCACACCTTGTGCTTTTTGATACTCCAGTAATGTTGCAGCTCTGAAATATGGCAAAACTGGTGGTGAATGGCATCTTGGCAGCTTCATGCTTGATTCTCCTCAATTCATGGGCAGTTATTTTGCTCCTTTTTTGGCCAACACGCTTCTTGCGACACTGTTGGCTATTTGCCATGAAACTTTTGATTGTTCAGTGATCACGCTTCAAAAGTTTGGAAATTTCAAGACTGCTGCATCCCTCTGCAAGACATCTCACAATTTTGGACTTTTCAGAGCCCGTGAAATCTCTCTTCTGACCCATTTTGCCAAAGGAAAGGAAGTTGCCTAATAATTAAGCGCACCTTATATAGGGTGTTGATGTCATTAAACAACACCCCTCCTCATTACAGAGATGCACATCACCAGATTTACTCAATTGGTAGTTAGCTCTCAAGCCTATGCAGCTTGGAGTAGGACAACATGTATAAAAAGTATCGAAGTGATCAAAATACGCATTTGCCTAATAATTCTGCACGCGGTGTAGAGATTTGGAATGTGTGATTGCTGTATGAGATGGTAAAATCTCCTGATTTATATCCCAAACATGTTCTTAGATGATAATGGGGATGAACATGGATCTATAATGACCAAATAAACAGTATACAATAATACTCTAATACCACTTTTCTCCTTTACTAACGAGTGAAGCAGAGAAGCGAAGGTAACACGCATTGAGGCTTCCTGCCATAAACCAGTAACGGTAGCTGCCCAATTATTATATTTGTCTTTAGAGTCCTCATTTTATTGATGATCCTATTCTTATCCTGTAGAAAGGATGACTATTGACTATATAAAATATCAAAATAAGTCTTTCTTTCCAGATAGCAAGACATACAGAGCTTCACTGTGCCGTGTAACGGTATGTTGAGTGTGTATGTTTTGCATTTGTATCAGGAAATTCACTTCATATATCCATAGACCCTAAAGGTCTGATGGATGACAAAAGAGTATCCTTTGGCATCCACTGCTTTTCTATAAAGTCTGGCACAAAAAAGGAATACTATATGATATTATTTGGCAATGATGGCCTATGAGCAACTGTAAAGTCTAAAAATTGTATAAATTGGGAGTATTTGTTCACATCTACTTCAATGGATGTCTCATTCACTATTTAGGCAAAACCTAACATACACTCCTCAACATTGCAATTCCTGCACCAAGAAGTAAAACTTGTGGAGTTATGAAAATCACAGGATGAATGGTTATGATGATTATATGAAAATTATGAAAAATAGAAGCAAAAATGTCAAAATATCTCAATTTATTCATTATCGAGTATGAGCATCATGTTCAGAAATCGCCACACTTACACTCCTTAGCTGCTATTAATGAAGTTATTAATGGTTGTCTAAGGTATGTGCTGCTAAGTTGAATGCACTTGGGAAACAAATTATCAAGGTCCGCTGATGGCAGCTCCCTTTGCAATTGTTGACAGATGATATGCCAGATGTGCTAAATTGGAGACAAGTCCAGAGACACTGCAGTCCACGGTAACATGGTTAGGTTACACTGGCTGCTCATAATTATTAATGAGGTCATTAATGGTTGTTTGAGGAATGTTTTGCCGTGCTGGATGCACCTAGGCAAATCATCAAGATCCAATGCAGGCAGCTCCCTTTATTGCCAGCCAATTACATCCCAGATGTGCTCGATGAGACACTGCAGGCCATGGGAACACATTTCGGCCAAGCTCAGGCTGTTCACAATAGCACGAAAAACATGTGGCCTGGTGTTGTCGCGTTAAAAAATAGTTCCTTGGACATTTTTGAGAATTGGCCATTCCTCTGGTTCCATCATCAAACTAATGTAACTCTGAGCTGGTAGAGTAACTATAAAAATGATTAGAGGAGTCCATCTACCGTACCTAATGCTCCTCTCCACCATAATCCTGGGAGTAGGACCAATGTGATGTTCCCTCATGAACATGAAGGCCTGTGCATTGTATTGCTCAAATAGTCTTCAGGACAATCTCTAGCTATCATTGCACTCAAAACAAAAGCAAGACTCGTCGCTGAAGCAGATATACCTCCATTCCAGCCTTCATAGGTCAGTTCCAGCCTACATTCTCCATCTGAAGACCACATAGGCAATGCCATGTTACATGGGGGTGTGGCACCCTGCTGTTCACAGGTACCACAGGACCCAGGGTGCATGGATGGACTTCTCCACAAGAGGCCCTCATTACATACAAACACCTCCACCCTTCCGCCCGTTAGGGATATATATATGGAGGGTGGAGCCAGGAAGTTCAGTGAGTCAGACAGAGTCAGACAGTCAGAGAGTCTGAGAGCGTGCTGACGCTGAGATCAGCGAAGACGCAGCACATCTGCTGCTGAGTTCTGAGGGCCCCGAGTGTGGCCAATGGCAAGTAGGAGAGGAGAGAGGAGTTGAAAGGGGCAGAGGAGCATCATAGGCTCACCCCGATATACAAACCGGACACCGGGTCCGCGCCTACAGCGTCCTTTATACCCAGTAGGGATCACCGGCATTCCAGGAGGACTACAAGTCCCTGGAAGACCTGAAGCTAGACCCATTACAGGACCAGGAACCACGAAGACCCCGGCGACCAGGGATAGTGGTTGCCAGCAAAAGGTCCTACTACCGAGCGACAGGTGAAGGAACAGCACGACACATAAGCTAGGCCCAGTTGCAGGCTGGCCAGGAGCATACAGAGAGGCAGACACGAACTAGGAGGCCTTATACCTGCTCACTGGGGAGAAGTCCTGAAGTGCACCCATCCTACTAAGTACCCTGGACCGTACCTGACATCCGCACCAGTAAAGGTATTGAAGCGAGTCCCCTGTCTCTGTCAATTACTCCTGCTGCGCCATCCCGCCTGCACTACAAGTCCCAGTATCACCACCCACCAAACTCCACACTGCCCCGTGGGCCCGCTCCACCTGTGGGGAGCAGAAACACCTCAGCTGCCATCCCATCACCCCCCGGAGGTCTGCAGCAGCGCTGGTAAACCTTACCAGGTACCACAGGTGGCGTCACGAACTATTTACTTTATTTTTTATCTCTATCCAAGTTACAATCCCCTATTTGGTTGACCGCCCTGGGCCACGGACCGGGCCAGCCACTGTGACATATCCCCCCCAGCAGCCATAGGCCCGGCTGCCAAGTACCCCATTGCCCGGGGACGAGTCAAGGGAACATCACAATTGTCCTATTCCCAGAATTATTTGGTAGGCATAATGTACGGTTTCAAGCAGTGGATCTTGATATTTTCCCTGAATGCATTCAACGCAGCAGGACATTCCTGAAACAGCCATTAATAACTTCACAGATTGCAGCCAAGGCATGTAAGTGCGGGGACTTCTGCATGTGGTGTTCATACTTTATACTAAATAGATCGTGATGTTTAGAAAATGTGGTTCCCATTTTTTCATCATTTGAATATTATTATCAAGTCTATCGATCTTGGGATTTTCATAACTCCATGACTTTTCCTTCTTGGTGTTGTACTTTCAATGTTGAGGAGTGTCATTTTCCAAGTCAATCTCTGGCTATGATTGCTTCCAAGACAAAATCGAGAAGCAGATACACCTCCATTCCAGCCTCCACAAGCCCGATCCAGCTTACATTTTCCTTCTGAAGACTTTCATGAAGGAAGATCACACTGGTCCTATTCCCAGAATTATGCAGTAGGTTTGCATAATCTACAGTTGCCAGAATCCTCTGGTCTTCAATTCAGCTATACTAACAGCTCATTGTTACATTGATTTGGTCATTGAACCAGTGGTATAGTAATTTTTTCAGTATCCCAGGACCGTTTTTCAACACGACAACACCAGGTTGCATGTTACTCGTGCTACTGTGAGCAGCCTGCGTGGCCTAAATGTGTTACCATGGCCTGCAGCGTCTCCAAGCACATCTAGAACGTCATTTGTCATCAATTGCAAAGTGAGCTGCTAGCAGCGGATCTTGATATTTTGCCCGAGTGCATTCAGAGTGGCAGAACACTCTTGAAACAACCATTAATAACCTCACAGACAGCAGCCAAGGCGTGTAAGTGAGGGGATTTCTGCATGTGGCGCAGGATTCACTAAACCATCTCAGACAGATGTCTGTCCAGCCTCTGTTTGAAGACATCATTTGAAGGAGAACTCACCACCTCTCATGGCCGCCTGTTCCACTCTCTAGCTCCATTTATTCCTCCTGTGGTGCTGGGAAGCCCGGCTTTTAAACATAAAAGGAATCTACAATATAAAAGAATGGCGCCACATACTATTACTTAAAATGACTCTGGTGTGTAGTGTTATTATTTATAATTATTTAGATGGTTATTATAATGTTTATTACATATTCGCACGGTGTTGAAAATGACTAGTCATACTGTTAGGAACCCTCTGTTCACTAAATTAAAGCCCATTTCAATGCAAGGATGTGGGCTTAATGTATGTAGATATTAAACCACCAGGAGGGTAAACACAAATGAAAAGAAAACTACAAATCAAGACAAAACAATAGCCTTCGACTTCTGAAACTGGAACTGGTTAAGTCCGCCATAATGGCCGTAAGCAATCTGTGACCTTAGGCATCCCATGCTCTACACATAAGTTTCATGCTGACAACTTAATGATGTATAATTAGGGTTACCAACCCCATCGTGTACCACTAAACACACATATTTCATTTAGTCTAAGACCCCGGCTCACTTCTGATAAACTGACACATGCTAGGTAAGGGTTATATTGAATTTCACTGACTCATCTATAAAGGAGGATTTTATTACCTATTATGCTGCTCCATTAAAACCCAAACATCAGCATATTCTGCCATGAAATGAATGCAGGCTTGCAGTTTTTTGATGTTTTCTTTGCGCTCCGTGTTACTGTGTGTACGCTACCGCAGGGTTCAGTTTATCAATGACCATAGCAGGGCTTTATCCATAAGTAAAACATACCAGACTTCCTACAAAATCCATCCTAGAATTTTTTGTGTAATTGATGGAAAAAGAGAGCAGTAGATTATAAGCCTCACTGTAGGACCATGGCCTTATAAACAGTACAATCTTGTAGACAGAAAATCTATTAGAAAACAAAATTCTGTTTCACAAAACCATAGATCACAATTGTATCACAAAAGTATGCTAAAAAAAATAATTTATGACACAAAATTATAATTTGTTACTAAATTTGATACATTGTCATAAAGCAGAGTTACTATTATTATATTAATCCCTTTCCTCCATGGCATTTTTTTCATTTTTTTTTTCTCTTTCGTTTAAATAAAATAAATATTTGGCTCTAGGAAGAAGAGGAGGAAAAACTCCCTTTCTTCCAAGAGCCATAGATTTTTTTAAATTTTTCCACCGACATAGCCATGTACAGTCTTGAATGATATTATTCATTTTACCATATAATGTATTGAAAAATGGGAAAAAAATTAAGATTAAGATGGTCAGAATCTTGAATACCAAACTTTGATTTTATTTTCTTAGTTATATGTTTGTAACAAGTATTTGAGTTCACAGCATTTAGTCATGTTTTTCTATAATGTAGTATTGCTCAGAGACTTACCCCCCCCCTTGCTTTTTCTTTCCCTCTTTTCATTTCCCTCCCCTTTTTTCCTGCCAATAAAGTTTGCTAGCTTCCTTCCCTCCTCACATTGCCCTGCACCCCTTTCCTTTGCCCAGTTAATTCTCTTGTTTTATTATCCCTGGTTTAAATGATTGACCTTATAATCTTGAAAAACTCAAAAAAAAAATTATTTGATGAAAAATGGGAAAAAATAATTCCAAATGGAGTGAATTGGTAAAAAAAGTGCAATTTCACCATTATTTTTGGGTTCTGCTTTTACGGCCTTTATTGTAACCACAAAAAAATTGGCTAATCAAGCAATGGTACCAACTGTTTATGTGTCAATCACAAATATAAAACCTAAAATTAGACACATCAACCAAAGAATATATAATTAAAATATTAAGTTTATTAGATGACAAGAATAAAAACACAAAGTATGGCAATAAGGAAAAGGGGATGAAAACTGAGTCAGAGAACACAGAGGGGTGTGCAAAGCTGGCCGCATCCGTATGGACTAATATACCTGATTGGTAGCAGTATATGTAAATAATAAAATAGCAAGTGATAGTGTGACACTTAGATTAAATATAAATATATATAAGTAAAAAAATAAATAAATAAAGTGCACAGTGCTATATCAATTAATCAAGATATCAAAAAGACATAATAATATAGCTATCAATTATTATTATTATTTATTATTATAGCGCCATTTATTCCATAGCGCTTTACATGTGATAGGGATATACATAACAAAAGCATTTGTATAATTTTAACAAAACAAGTCAGCGACTGGTACAGGAGGAGCGAGGACCCTGCCCGCGAGGGCTCACAATCTAGAAGGGATGGGTGAGGATACAATAGGTGAGGGTAGAGCTGGTCGTGCAGTGGTGTTTACTGCAGGTTGTAGGCTTGTTGGAAGAGGTAGGTCTCCAGGTTCCTTTTGAAGGTTTCCACGGTCGGCAAGAGTCTGATATGTTGAGGTAGAGAGTTCCAGAGTAGGGGGGAAGCATGGGAGAAATCTTGTATACGATTGTGGGAGGAGGAGATAAGAGGGGAGTAGAGAAGGAGGTCTTGTGAGGATCGGAGGCTGCATGCAGGTGAGTACCGGGAGACTAGGTCACAGATGTATGGGGGAGACAGGTTGTGGATGGCTTTGTATGCCATGGTTAGGGTTTTGAACTGAATTCTCTGGGCAATGGGGAGCCAGTGAAGGGATTGACAGAGAGGAGAGGCCGGGGAATAGCGGGGGGACAGGTGGATTAGTCGAGCAGCAGAGTTTAGGATAGATTGGAGAGGCGCAAGAGTGTTGAAAGGGAGGCCACGGAGCAGAAGATTGCAGTAGTCGAGGCGGGATATGATGAGGGCATGCACTAGTGTTTTTGCAGAGTCTTTGCTGAGGAATGCACGGATCCGGGAGATGTTTTTGAGTTGGAGTCGGCAGGAGGTGGAAAGGGCTTGGATATGTGGCTTGAAGGAGAGATCAGAGTCCAGGGTTACTCCAAGGCAGCGAGCTTGTGGGACTGGGGAGAGTGAACAGCCATAGACGTTGATGGATAGGTCGGATGGGGGATGTGAATGAGAGGGTGGAAAGATGATGAACTCTGTTTTATCCATGTTGAGTTTTAGAAATCTGTCGGAGAAGAAGGATGAGATGGCGGACAGACATTGTGGGATTCTGGTTAGTAGGGAGGAGATATCAGGTCCAGAGAGGTAGATCTGTGTGTCGTCAGCATAGAGGTGATACTGAAAACCGTGAGACTCTATGAGCTGTCCCAGGCCAAAGGTGTAGATGGAGAAGAGCAGTAGTATGATAGGAGCAGCCAGAGTCACAATAGATAAATAATAGATAAATAAATACATGAGTAAATAGCATGGAAATCCATATATACATGTATACTGACCCCAATAGTATCGTGTCTCACATCCGACGCGCGTTTCGCTGTTGCTTTCTCAGGGATATGGGGAGACCGAATGAGTATGGATATATATACATAGAGCAAATGGCTCATTAGTGTAGACAGGTGGTGCGTAAGGAGGAGCTGCGCATAATACCGGTGCGACTTCCTCCCAGGCAGACGCGTCTCCATGGAGCGCGGTTGCCCAGGAAGAGGCGGCACCGGCGTGCGTGTCAGCGTGGACCGCAGAGGGGGAGGAACCGTAAGTGACGTCAACTTCAATGACGCTGTGGATGAGGGAAGTCCCAAACGAATGTAAACAAAGGAAGCAGTGTAAAGGTGAGTATGATGAATAGGAAACGTGGTATAAGACCACAAAAGTGAAACAAAGCAGATCTAGGGGAGGAAACTCTCCAAGTGACAAAAACAGAGGGGAAGACATGCTGGTCCATAGTCACTTAACATGTAATAAGAAATATCTCTTTGACTCTAAGGGCCCACAATGGGGCTGTCAGCCCTGCGGTGGGTGTGTAGCTTGCCCTAACATTGAACTAACGAAGACATTTACGAATGCGGATAGTTCGAGGACTTTCAAGATCACCCACACGGTGTCCTGCAACACAGTTGGCGTTATATATAGTGCCAGGTGTCCATGCAACAAGATTTATATTGGAATGACAGCGAGGGAACTACGTAGGAGGACACGTGAACATATCTTAGACATAAGGGCAGCCAGTGAAAATGATAACTTTGAAGAGTTGAAGACTATTCCTCGTCATTTTAAAAAATTCCACAATTGTGATCCTTCGGCATTAAAGGTAAGTGGGATTGACCGCGTCTATCCGGGCATTCGCGGTGGTAATTGGAAAAAATTGTTGGCACAAAAGGAGGTGAAATGGATCACCATCCTAAATTCCATATCCCACAGTGGTCTTAATGAATTTTATAGCTTTGCTCCTTTCCTTTGAATAGTCCCTGTGCGCTTCATTTATCTCTTGTTGTCTTATGCTACTTGTTTTTAATTTTGTTGTTTTTATGTGTTTTTAATTCACTTTCCTTGTCTTTCTAGTTTTCCTGTTTCGTCTGAATGTTCTCTCTGGTGGTCCGGGGCTTATGCATGAAAATCCATTGAGACTGCCAGTTCAGCGTCTATTTCCAGCTTTGAGATGGAGGAACTTTTTACATTTATGCACATTTTTGTATCTTGCATTTTACACTTTATTGCTGGTGTGCTTCACTTTATACTCATTTGTTACGATATTTATATATTGATATATATACATGTATTGTTATTTCTTTTTTATTTATTTTTATTTTCTCATTTCCCCTCTGTTTTTGTCACTTGGAGAGTTTCCTCCCCTAGATCTGCTTTGTTTCACTTTTGTGGTCTTATACTACGTTTCCTATTCATCATACTCACCTTTACACTGCTTCCTCTGTTTACATTCGTTTGGGACTTCCCTCATCCACAGCGTCATTGAAGTTGACGTCACTTCCGGTTCCCCCCCCTCTGCGGTCCACGCTGAAACACACGCCGGTGCCGCCTCTTCCTGGGCAACCGTGCTCCATGGAGACGCGTCTGCCTGGGAGGAAGTCGCACCGGAATTACCATGCATGGTATGCGCAGCTCCTCCTTACGCACCACCTGTCTACACTTTTCTCTATGTATATATATCCATACTCATTCGGTCTCCCCATATTCCTGAGAAAGCAACAGCGAAACGCGCGTCGGATGTGAGACACGATACTATTGGGGTCAGTATACATGTTTATATGGATTTCCATGCTATTTACTCATGTATTTATTTATCTATTATTTATCTATTGTGACTCTGGCTGCTCCTATCATACTACTGAGTGATTGATAGCTATATTATTATGTCTTTTTGATATCTTGATTAATTGATATAGCACTGTGCACTTTATTTATTTATTTATATATATTTATATTTAATCTAAGTGTCACACTATCACTTGCTATTTTATTATTTACATATACTGCTACCAATCAGGTATATTAGTCCATACGGATGCGGCCAGTTTTGCACACCCCTCTGTGTTCTCTGACTCAGTTTTCATCCCCTTTCCCTTATTGCCATACTTTATGTTTTTATTCTTATCATCTAATGGCCTTTATTGTAAGTCAAAATTTGCTTGGAAACATGATTACCATTGCATGACTACCAAACTTATTATTTGGTTATTTTACTCACTTAATTATTTTTACTCACGCCATTAATTCCACAGCGCTTTACAGACATTATCATCACTGTCCCCATCGAGACTCACAATCTACATTCTCTATCAGTATGACTTTGGAGTGTGGGAGGAAACCGGAGAACCTGCCGGAAACGCACACAAACATGGGGAGAACATACAAACTCCTTGCAGATGTTGTCCTTGGTGGGATTGAACCCAGAACCCCAGCGCTGCAAAACAGTAGTGCTGCCTCAACTTTTATAGTTTGATTTTTTACCAATCTTGTATAGATATGTATATTAGTAGATTAAAAATTCTGAACTTTAGGAAACTTTTGATAACTTTTTTATTTTTCCATAGATGGAGCTGTATAAAGGATTGATTTTTTGTGTGGAGAGCTGATGTTTTTACTGATAAAATTTTGGGGTACATACAAAGTTTTGCTTTTTATTGCATTGCACTTTTTAGCGAGGCGCAGCAAACTAAAAATGGTAATTTTGGCATTTACATTTTTTCTCTATATGGCTTTTAGTTTTATATTTTGATATACTAAATTTTAAATTTGGAAGGAGGTGATATGTTATTTTTATTTTCTTTATTTTTTAGCATCATTAGGGGAGTTGAACCTTAGATTGTTTGAGTGCTTCTTCTATGTACTGCACCATAATAGTGCAGTATATAATGAAAATAACGGTCTTCTATGAGGCCAAGCTCCTGGCTGACATGGTAACCCATCAAAATCGGCAATTGTGTCTCTTACAGGGTGACATTGGGTGTCCGAAACAGCATGCCATCGGGATCATGGCACAATTATGCTTCTGTTAGAGATTGACAGATGCATTTAAAAGGATAAACAGCAGCAATAAGAGCTAGCCCTGATTGCTGCTGTTAGAGGGGGATATCAGCTGTATAACACAGCTGTCATCTGCCTGTGTGGAGCAGACACAATTCCTGATCCCGTACCGTATACCCGCACTCAGCATAAGATATAATTTTCCATGGACAACACTTCTACCTATGACTATGGGGCTGTTCCCATACCCGTGACCTTTTGTGGTCCGTGCAAAATCGCGTAGACATATTCGATATTGATCAGAGTGTCGGATCAAACTCAGTAATGAAAATCCATGGGAAAAACTCGGATGACATTTGGATGCCATTTGTGTGCTGTCCGTTTTTCACTGCCTGATAGGAGAAGATGGAGAAACTTTTTTTAACTCATCAGCGAAAAAACTGATGAAACTCAGACCAAACTCGAATGAAAATCACTGATGAAACTTGGTCCATTTTTCTTGTATGTCAAAAAAACTGACATCTGAATGTGGCCCTAACTTTGACACCTTTATTTATCCGCATTGTGATTTCAGCTCTGACTTTAGCTACTTAATAAATGTATTATAATCATCATTTACAACTCTGCTATAATATAAAAGTATCATCAGTCTTTTTATGTTCCTCATGTAATCAGGATACAAAGAACATAAAATATGTTTATTGGAATACAGTTTAACAGTTTATGAACAAACAACTTTCTTAAATATCTGTGGCAAGCTATGCATTTAATAAATCAATTATACAATATTTAATTGTACTTTGACTCCACCCAGAACTATATTAACCTTGACTCCAACGCCACAGCCCTGATTAATATTCACGAAATACAAATATGTGTTACTAAATTATATAGGTTTCAAAATAGCATTTTGTGACACAGAACGGTATGTTATGTCCTTTGGAATTTTACTATATTTGATGCTAGACTAGTTAAACAAGTAATTTTACACCATACAATGTGGTTTCAAAGGAAACTGACTGCACGTTTTATGTATAGAAAAATTGTATGGCACTTGTTCCCCAATATGATTGTAAAGATTGGATGTGCCATTCTAATCTAATGAAGTTACCGTATATATATGTCAGGCTGAAAGTGCACTTGGGGTGTGTCAAATCACTGGGGAGAAGTAGTTCTAGTACATTGAAACACCCAGAAAGGCCTTACAGCCTGATTTGTTTATGGCTCCTATGCAAAATATCTTATGACTGGCACATCGGATATCTAAAAAAAGGGTATATTTTTTAAGGAGAGATAAGTGTCTATACAGCTACAATATACCACTACTTCCATATATAAAAATGTTCTGCAAACTGGTTCTCAAAGATATTTTCATATGCATTAATCCAATATAATTGAATATATTACATGGCACATTGTTAATTTGCCCAGCCATATTCTGGTTGTCACAATTCCTCTCCTCAGCGTGTCATGGGCAGAGTAAATGACAGCTCAGTCATCCAATCGGGAGCAGGGACATGCTGAGCTGTCAGTGTGTTGATTGACAGCTTGGTCGTCCAATCAGAGACTGGGACGTGCTGGTTTCTTGCAGGTCCCCCCTGTTTCTAATGTATTCCTTGCTACTTAGCTGAGCTTTAAACCCAGATCTCTGCCAATTGTAGCATTTGCCCTGTGGGGCTATTTGCCTTGTTCTGTGCTCTGTTCATTTATTTATAGCTGCCTGACTTTGGACCTGGTTCTGACTATCCACTTGTTCAACCCCTCTGCTCTGATCCACTTTTCTCCTGGTATTCTGACTTCGGACCGTGACCTGACTTTGTCTTTGTCTTTGCCCTTTTGATTATAATGTACTTTCTTTGTATCTGACCCCAGAGCGTTTGACTTTCCTGCCTGTCCGTGTACGGTGACTAGCGTTACACTCGTCCTTATCCGCCTATATCCCAACTTACAAATTATATCACATAAAATAATACATCTTCCGTTGTCAAATTTTTGTTCAATTTTCTAAAATATCTCCCATTGCTGTTCTTAGATTGTCACCATTCACATACTGTATGTTCCTGTGCCTATTGGGGCTGATTATATAATTTTTTTATTTCAAAATGCACTGGACCAGTTGCTCAGGACATCCATTTGCCTCTGTATGGCACCATATATCTAAATAAGTCTGCAATATTGTAGCTGGAAAAGCATGCAAATTATTGATGGAAATGAGCCTAAGTATGAAATAAGAGGTAAACAGGGAAAAAAAATATGGTCTCAGAGATTTTTCCTTAAAGGGGTTGTTCGGTCCAAATCGATAAGTCTGCAGTCATTCTGTGTGACTGCAGACGTATGAATCCCCCCAGCGTACACAATATGTGCTGCGGGAATTCGCCGGTTTCAGACCCGGGACCGGAGGGTATGTATGACTTATACATACTCCCGGGCAGTGGACAAGGCCTCGCTTCCATACTCTTGTATGGAGCAAGGCCGCGCCGTCTAGTCGCCCACACCACTAGACGGGGTGCGACCTCACTCAATACAAGTGTATGGAGCAAGGCCACGTCCACTAGACAGGCTCTGGCCGGGAGTATGTATAATGCATACATATCCTTCGGTCTCAGGACAAAAAACGGCAAACCCCAGCAGCGCACAGTGCATGCGCTGGGGGGATTCAGAAGTCTGCAGTCACACAGAAGTAATGTAAAAAAACGCAGCACTACTGGACCAAGGTGCACGTTAGGGTCCAAAGACATGTATTGATTAATTATAATTTAATAGCAGTCTATAGCAAAGAAAACGTTTCGGTCAACACAACTTTCATCAGTGTACCAATTGATAACACCGGATGCTAGCGGTGGATATCACGTCTTGGCAGCTATTCCAGCACTCCCTGAAATTCTAGAAACTGCGTCGCCGAGACATTGCGTCCTCACTCTCCTTCTCCTATACCATTCCCAGCATTTGGTACACTGATGAAGGTCTTGCTGACCGAAACGTTTTCTTTGCTATGGACTGCTATTAAATTATAATTAATCAATACATGTCTTTGAGTGCCGAGGTTTTCTCTATTTAACTGCAGTCACACAGAGTGACTGCACACGTATCGATTTGGACCAGACAACCCCTTTAATACAAGTCAGGGGCTGCACAGACCTGAGGAAGGTGACAGCTCATGCTTTTTGTGCAGTAAATAAGTTAAAGCACGGGTCACGTCACCCGATCATGCAGCATTCAGGATGCCATAGCTGCTCATACAGCTTTCTCTTCTTGAACTATGCACCTATCATCTTTCCCCTATAGACATAGGAAAACCAAAAACCAGTCATCATGGGTAAATTCAGAATTACCTAAAATGCTTCAAATATTCGATAAAAAGTGGTTTACGTAAATCAGATCACTGTGCCTAACACATTTGAAACTTATGTTGCTTCGTCTTGTATTGTACCTGACAGCCCATATTACCTTGTACAGCAGCAATCCTCCGGAGGAGTCATTCACTTATCTGTGACCTCATTTCTAAATCACAAGAATCCATTTAAGTTTGATGAAATGTTCTAAGAACGATCCCTAATGTATTTTGTACGTTGCCCTTAAATTATCTGCATGATTTCTACTCTGAAACCCTGGAGGAAATGAAGACAAGACAGTGAAAAGAATAAAAAACTCACACTAAAACTGAACTTTCAATAAGCTTATAGACAACCTCAGTGTTGGAATGGAGTGTCAGGGGCCCACCAGTAACATTGGCTTTGATGGTCCACTATTCAGCTACATGCAAATATTACATTACCCTCATTCACAAATTTCTCAATGCTTCTATATAATAATAATATACTGGGCAGTTTGTTAAATGAATGATTTGATGCTGCCCTTCTGTACACAGAGAATCAACTGTATTGGGCCAAATACTGCTTATATAGAGGGGTGGAGGGTCATTTCCTGCACAGGGGCCTACCGGGAAATTCCCCTGTTCTCCTGTGTACCAGTCTGACCCTGGATGACCCTATGCCTACTTTTAACTTTTCCTTTTTCAATCCTTTAATATTATTTGGCCAAGAGTTAGATATAGAAATAGACTGGTGAGATACCAATAGTAATCTATAGTTTGAATCCATAGTATCTGTATCTTGGAATATTCTGAATCTAGTCATTTACATAAATTTCTGAAAAATAAAGTGAAGTTTAATTTTGTTGCTATTTTAAATTTATAAATTTATTTTGGCAGAAAATAGGCAAACTTAATTATGTTAATCTAGTGGAGGAGCAGTCACTTTTCTCATTGCTTAAAAAAGATAGTGATGGGCTGAAAGTGCTCACTGGGTATTTTCCAACTTACCAATACAGGTCTAGCAATGGTTACCTTGACTCACATAACACAGCACTGGGATATTGTGGCACAAAAAAGTGTGATTGACACCTAACTTTACATCAGTCAATGGTCAGTGCAATGTTAAGCTACCTTAAAGGGAACCTGACAACTGATACATGCTGTCTGATCCTCGGACAGCATGTATTAGACACTGGCTGCATGATTTCAGCCATATAAAGTGGCATGTAAAATTTTGGGCACCCCAGGTCAAAATTACTGTTATTGTGAACAGTTAATCAAGTTGAAGATTAAATGATCTCTAAAAGGCAAACAGTTAAAGATAACACATTTCCTTTGTATTTTAGGCAAAAATATATATATATTTTCATCTTCTACATTTTCAAAATTACAAAATGGAAAATGGGCCGATGCACAAGTTTGGGCACCCTGCATGGTTAGTACCTTGTAGCACCCCCTTTTGAAAGTATCACAGATTGCAAATGCTTTTTGTAGCCAGCCAAGAGTCTTTCAATTCATGTTTGGAAAATTCTTCCAATTCGGTAAGATTCCTGGGTCATCTTGCATGTACTGCAATTTTGAGATTTAGCCACAGATTTTCAATGATGTTTAGATCAGGGGACTGTGAGGGCCACTGTAAAACCTTCAGCTTACACCTTTTGAGGAAGCCTATTATGGATTTTGTGTTAAAGAGCATTATCTGTTTGGAGAAGCCATCCTCTTTTCAACTTCAGCTTTTTTACATATGGTGTTATGCTTGCATCAAAAATTTGTTGAAATTTCATTGAATCCATTCTTCCCTCTACCCGTGAAATGTTCCCTGTGTCATTGTCTGCAACACCCCCCCAAAGCATGATTGATCCATCCCCATGCTTAATGGTTGGCGAGATGTTCTTTTCCTGAAATTCTGTACCCTTTTTCTCCACACATACAGTACAGACCAAAAGTTTGGACACACCTTCTCATTTAAAGATTTTTCTGTATTTTCATGACTATGAAAATTGTACATTCACACTGAAGGCATCAAAACTATGAATTAACACATGTGGGATTATATACTTAACAAAAAAGTGTGAAACAACTGAAAATGTCTTATATTCTAGGTTCTTCAAAGTAGCCACCTTTTGCTTTGATGACTGCTTTGCACACTCTTGGCATTCTCTTGATGAGCTTCAAGAGGTAGTCACCGGAAATGGTCTTCCAACAATCTTGAAGGAGTTCCCAGAGATGCTTAGCACTTGTTGGCCCTTTTACCTTCACTCTGCGGTCCAGCTCACCCCAAACCATCTCGATTGGGTTCAGGTCTGGTGACTGTGGAGGCCAGGTCATCTGGCGTAGCACCCCATCACTCTCCTTCTTGGTCAAATGGCCCTTACTCAGCCTGGAGGTGTGTTTAGGGTCATTCTCCTGTTGAAAAATAAATGATGGTCCAGCTAAACGCAAACAGGATGGAATATCATGCCGCTGCAAGATGCTGTGGTAGCCATGCTGGTTCAGTATGCCTTCAATTTTGAATAAATCCCCAACAGTGTCACCAGCAGAGCACCCCCACACCATCACACCTCCTCCTCCATGCTTCACGGTGGGAACCAGGCATGTAGAGTCCATCCGTGCACCTTTTCTGCGTCGCACAAAGACACGGTGGTTGGAACCAAAGATCTCAAATTTGGACTCATCAGACCAAAGCACAGATTTCCACTGGTCTAATGTCCATTCCATGTGTTCTTTAGCCCAAAACAAGTCTCTTCTGCTTGTTGCCTGTCCTTAGCAGTGGTTTCCTAGCAGCTATTTTACCATGAAGGCCTGCTGCACAAAGTCTCCCCTGAGCAATTTCTGAAGAGATGTGTCTGCTGCTAGAACTCTGTGTGGCATTGACCTGGTCTCTAATCTGAGCTGCTGTTAACCTGCGATTTCAGAGGCTGGTGACTCGGATAAACTTATCCTCAGAAGCAGAGGTGACTCTTGCTCTTCCTTTCCTGGGGCGGTCCTCATGTGAGCCAGTTTCTTTGTAGCGCTTAATGGTTTTTGCAACTGCACTTGGGGACACTTTCAAAGTTTTCCAAATTTTTCGCACTGACTGACCTTCATTTCTTAAAGTAATGATGGCCATTCGTTTTTCTTTACTTAGCTGCTTTTTTCTTGCCATAATACAAATTCTAACAGTCTATTCGGTAGGACTATCAGCTGTGTATCCACCAGACTTCTGCACAACACAACTCATGGTCCCAACTCCATTTATAAGGCAAGAAATCCCACTTATTAAACCTGACAGGGCACACCTGTGAAGTGAAAACCATTTCTGGTGACTACCTCTTGAAGCTCATCAAGAGAATGCCAAGAGTGTGCAAAGCAGTCATCAAAGCAAAAGGTGGCTACTTTGAAGAACCTAGAATATAAGACATATTTTCAATTGTTTCACACTTTTTTGTTAAGTATATAATTCCACATGTTTAAATTCATAGTTTTGATGCCTTCAGTGTGAATGTACAATTTTCATAGTCATGAAAATACAGGAAAATCTTTAAATGAGAAGGTATGTCCAAACTTTTGGTCTGTACTGTACCTTTGATCATTGTGGCCAAAGAGTTTTATTTTAACATCATCGGTGCATCAGGCTTGTTAAGATGTTCTTTTGCATACTTCTGACGCTGAATTTTATGGTGAGGACACAGGAGAGGTTTTCTTCTGATGACTCTTCCATGATAAATCCATCTGATAAATGCTATCTGTGGATTGGCAGCATGTATCAGCTATCAGGTTCCATTTAATACTCTGACCATTCTGTGACAATTTATCAAGATGATGCTTTGTGGATCATGATAAACTTTACTATAAGTGTATATCATATTGAACAGTGGCGACCCATGTGTGACTACATCACTGATGTAATGAATTGCCCTTAGACTCAAAAGCCCCAAATAAGGCACTCATAATTTGGTGGGAAGACTACCACTATTTAAGGGGATGCAGAGGTTACATTCATACTTAGACTGCAGTGCTTTAGGGAGTTTAGAATCTAAAGGTCCTTCAACATTATAAATAGATGGACATGGGTATATGTAGCGTCGGCGTCCCTGCCTCCTGCTAGGCAGGGACGCTGTTCCCCTCACCTCTCTGCTCCGTGCCCGGCGGCTTCCTCCCGCTCTGCCTGCAGCGCCCGCTCTCCCCCGGTCACTGTGCTTAGGGCGCGCGCGCGCGCGCTCCCCCTCTCTTAATGGGGCCGCGCGCGTCGCCCTAAGGAGTCCCCGGCCAATGGCCGGAGGATCCCTCCATATATAATGTTGTTGCACTGTTCACTACTCTGCTTCAGCCCTCAGGTCCCGTTGCCAGTTACCTGCCAGTTACCTGCCAGTCTCCTGCCAGTTTGCTGCCTGATTCCTGCCTGTCATCCGCTTTCCTGCTTGCTAGCCTGAGGTCCGACGGTCTGCCTTCCGACACCTGTCAGTCTGTCTATGGACCAGCTTGCCCGCTCACCTGGGAGCGCTCACCTGCTACCTGCCTGATAGCCTACCTGGAGGCTCCGCCGTCACGTGCTGTGGCCACCAGCCAGTCCGGGGACTCTTGCCCGCTCACCTGGGAGCGCTCATCTGCTACCTGCCTGTTAGCCTACCTAGAGGCTCCGCCGTCATGTGCTGTGACCACCTGCCAGTCCAGAGACTCTTGCCCGCTCACCTGGGAGCGCTCATCTGCTACCTGCCTGTTAGCCTACCTAGAGGCTCCGCCGTCACGTGCTGTGACCACCTGCCAGTCCAGAGACTCTTGCCCGCTCACCTGGGAGCGCTCATCTGCTACCTGCCTGTTAGCCTACCTGGAGGCTCCGCCGTCACATGCTGTGACCACCTGCTTATCCTGAGACTCTCGCCTGCTCACCTGGGAGCACTCATCTGCCATCTGCCTGCTAGCCTACCTGGAGGCTCAGCCGTCACAGGTAGAGATGAGCGTTGTTCTACTCGAACTGTTCGCCAATCTCAAATTCGAGCTGTTTTGGGCGGTGTTCGAGCCGTTCGGCGAACACGAACAATTTGAGAAAAATTCGGCTGTTCGAGGTTATGTTCGATAACTGTTCGTGCACCAAAATCATAACTGGATTTTTTCTCAGTAATGATGAAAATTAATGTTAATACGCAGTTTGAGTGTACAGCGGGGTGGGGGGAGGGGCAGGGGATGGATCTCTGCAGGAACTATGAAGATCTCCATTTTTTTTTCTCTTTCCCGCATTTACAGTGGGGAGGTGCAATCTGTTAGCCTATCAGCAGCGCACACACGGAGCGAAGTGCTTTTTTTCACACAAGCAAGGGCATGTGTCATTGGCAGTGTATGTCACATGTCCTTGCCCTATAAGACCAAGCCATTTTCCCCGTCGCCACCATTTTCTCACTGCTGCAGCTGCGTGTTAGACGGCACCGCTGTTGCTGTGTGCGCTATACCTTGTTAATTTCAAGCCAATTTTCGCACAAATATACAGATAGCTTGGGAGTAGGGAATAGTTGTGATTGCAGTCCTTTTAAGGACTAGGTTACAGCATTTCCTACGACTTTTATCAGGGAGGTCTGTGCTCTTAAATAGATAGGTTGTGGGAGTAAAGACTAATTGTAATTGGAGTCCTTTTCAGGACTAGGTTACATGAGTTCCTATCAGTTTTTGCCAGGCAGGTCTGTGCCAGTGCTGTGCAAGTTTTTTTCACAGCATTTGGCTGAATCTAGCAAAGCTAATCCTTTTTGGCCTATTGCAGAGTGTGTTAGTCAGTGGAGTAGCCTATCTGTGTTGCAAGATATACCACCTGTGTATAGAATACCAATTTTTTTACTGCACCTAGTGAAGTAAAATCTTTTGGGCATAGCATCATTCTATTAGTCCATCTATACTGACCTCCATCAGGTTGCAAATTAAAACTAATTTTTATCTGCATCTACAGTACCTCTGAAAAAATATTTGAGCTTCTGGCAGTGTGTGGGACTTGTTCTATTAGTCCATCTATACTGACCTCCATCAGGGTGCAAACTGAATATATTTTTTTCTGCATCTACCTCTGAAAAAATATTGGGCTTCTAGCTGTGTGTGGGTCTTGTTCTATTAATCCATCTATACTGACCTCCATCAGGTTGCAAACTGAATATAATTTTTTTCTGCATCTAGCTCTGAAAAAATATTTGGCCTTCTAGTAGTGTGTCGGACTTTCTCTATTAGTCCATCTATACTGACCACCATCAGGTTGCAAATTAAAAATAATTTTTATCTGCATCTACAGTACCTCTGAAAAAATATTTGGGCTTCTAGCTGTGTGCGGGACTTGTTGTATTAGTCCATCTATACTGACCCCCATCAGGTTGCAAACTGAATATATTTTTTTCTGCATCTACCTCTGAAAAAATATTGGGCCTTCTAGTAGTGTGTCGGACTTTCTCTATTAGTCCATCTATACTGACCTCCATCAGGTTGCAAATTAAAACTAATTTTTATCTGCATCTACAGTACCTCTGAAAAAATATTTGGGCTTCTAGCAGTGTGTGGGACTTGTTCTATTAGTCCATCTATACTGACCTCCATCAGGTTGCAAACTGAATATATTTTTTTCTGCATCTACCTCTGAAAAAATATTGGGCTTCTAGCTGTGTGTGGGTCTTGTTCTATTAATCCATCTATACTGACCTCCATCAGGTTGCAAACTGAATATATTTTTTTCTGCATCTACCTCTGAAAAAATATTTGGCCTTCTAGTAGTGTATCGGACTTTCTCTATTAGTCCATCTATACTGACCTCCATCAGGTTGCAAATTAAAACTAATTTTTATCTGCATCTAGCTCTGAAACAATATTTGGCCTTTTAGTAGTGTGTCGGACTTTCTCTATTAGTCCATCTATACTGACCTCCATCAGGTTGCAAATTAAAACTAATTTTTATCTGCATCTAGCTCTGAAAAAATATTTGGCCTTCTAGTAGTGTGTCGGACTTTCTCTATTAGTCCATCTATACTGACCTCCATCAGGTTGCAAATTAAAACTAATTTTTATCTGCATCTACAGTACCTCTGAAAAAATATTTGGGCTTCTAGCTGTGTGTGGGTCTTGTTCTATTAATCCATCTATACTGACCTCCATCAGGTTGCAAACTGAATATAATTTTTTTCTGCATCTAGCTCTGAAAAAATATTTGGCCTTCTAGTAGTGTGTCGGACTTTCTCTATTAGTCCATCTATACTGACCTCCATCAGGTTGCAAATTAAAAATAATTTTTATCTGCATCTACAGTACCTCTGAAAAAATATTTGGGCTTCTAGCTGTGTGCGGGACTTGTTGTATTAGTCCATCTATACTGACCTCCATCAGGTTGCAAACTGAATATATTTTTTTCTGCATCTACCTCTGAAAAAATATTTGGCCTTCTAGTAGTGTGTCGGACTTTCTCTATTAGTCCATCTATACTGACCTCCATCAGGTTGCAAATTCAAAATAATTTTTTTCTGCATCTAACCCAGCCAATAGTTTTGGCCTAATACCACAGTTTGGCCACTCAGCTCTGCTCGGTTACCATCCATTGTTTTTTTGTGCAAAGAACTCCAGAGTTGTGAATTAGTTAACCACCAAAATGAGTGGAAAAAGGCCTGCTGCTGGTGGAAAGGGGAATAGGCGTGTTGGGAAGGGGAAAAAAGGTTGTGTCCGTGGGGTAGGTGTTAAAGCAACAGTAACATCTGCAGAAGAAAGACCATCTTCCAGCCAAACTAAAATGTCTACTTCTTTTAGCGGACAATGTGATAAGCTCCCTTTCTTACGGCCACGCCAATCGCTACAAATTCCAGATGAGGCACAAAAACAGCAGGTGCTTCAACGGATATCAAGTGCTCCTTTAAGTGGGCTCTCCTCCACATCAACTTCAACATCACAAATACTCCAGTCCTCAAAGGTGTCACCCAAATCGCACTTGCTTCCTCACAGCTCCCAAATCTCCAGCTGCCCGTCTGAGTATGAGGTAGAACAGATGGTTGAGTCTGCAGAGCTGTTTACTCATACTATAGCCTGGGAATCAGAGGTCGACTCCAGCGCTTCTGTGAATCCAGACGAGGAAATGATCTGCACTGATGCCCAGAATCTTTATGAGTCGGATCCAGGACCAGACGCAGAAGGTTCTGACCATAATGTAGACCCTCATTCCCAAACTGTAACTCCTGTTGGTGGAAACAATGAGGAAGACGATGATAAGACTCAAATACCTGATTGGAGCGACAACTTTAGTTTTTTGTCAGGGCAGGAACAGGTTGGCTCTGAACACGACGGGTGTGATAACGCACAGGGTGATGATGATGAGGTCGGAGATCTCACTTACTGTCAACCCACAGTCAGCCAAGAGATGAGGTCAGCAGAGGAGGTGGAGGAAGATGCTAGTGACGACGAGGTCAGGTTGCGCCTTCCTGGACAGAGACGTAGTACTGGAAGCACGTCAACAACTGCATCCTCAAACACAACTCTGCCTCTCACCACAAGTCGTGGTGGCTCTTCAGGTCGCATGGGTGCTAAGCCTTGCATAGCCTTGGCATTTTTTCAGATCGATAAAGATGACCCAACTCGTGTTATCTGTAACATTTGTCAGCAAAAGCTAAGTAGAGGCCAAAAAATACATAGTTTGAGTACTTCATGCATGAACCGGCACATGGACATGAAGCATAAGTTGCAATGGGAAGCTCAGTGTGCTACAATGCGGCCTAGCCGGCCGGGCCAACCACCGTCTGCCATATCTTGTGCATCCGCGGCCTCTTCATCCTCTGTGACTGGGGGGACAGCAGTCACACCTGTTTTGGGGCGCAGACCTGCCACCTCTTTACCCGCAACAGCCAGCGTGATTGGCAGGTCATCATTTTCTTTGGAGGTGGTAACACCAGCTGGTGTTGAGCGCTGTCCGACATCGATAGCACCACCTTTGGATGAAGGCAACCTAACATGTCCGCCTGCATCTTCCTCACAGACCGGCAGTTTGCCGGGGACACCCTTATCAACCCCGTCTAAGCACAATAGCCAGCCCTCGGTCCCTCAGATGTGGACAAGTAAAAGACCATTTCCTCCTAGCCATGAGAAAGCTAAGAGGTTGAATTTCACCATCTGCAAGCTCTTGGCTACAGAAATGCTGCCTTTCCGCCTGGTGGACACAGAGGATTTTCGAGACCTTATGTCCGTCGCAGTGCCCCAGTACCAGATGCCCAGTCGGCACTACTTCTCAAAGAAAGGTGTGCCTGCGCTCCACCAGCATGTCGCACACAACATCACCGCTTCTTTGAGAAACTCTGTGTGTGACAGGGTGCATTTCACCACAGACACTTGGACGAGTAGGCATGGACAGGGGCGTTACATGTCGCTGACTGGGCACTGGGTAACTATGGTGACAGCAGGACAAGGGGCTGCTGTCCAAGTCTTGCCATCCCCACGAGTTGTGCGTCAATCCTCTTTATGTCAAAGTTCCTCCACTGCTTCTGCCTCCTCAACCTCCTCTCGGTCTTCCACCTGCACCCAAAGCCTGTCTGGTCATGCCACAAGCTTTCTAACTGCGCAGAAGGGATCCTGCACACCTCCTTACTATGCTGGCAGTAGGGCTCAACGTCATCAGGCGGTTTTTACATTGAAATGTCTGGGAAATGTGAGTCACACAACTGAGGAGTTGTGGTCAGCTCTGGAGAACCAATTTCATGAATGGTTGTCTCCACTGGACCTGAAACCAGGGAAGGCCGTGTGCGACAATGCTGCAAACCTGGGTGCGGCCCTTCGCCGGGGCAATGTCACACACGTGCCTTGTATGGCTCACGTGTTGAACCTGGTTGTCCAGCAATTTTTAGCCCACTATCCCAGACTAGATGGCCTTCTGCAGAGGGCACGGTCGCTGTGTGCTCACTTCCGCCGTTCGCATCCCGCAGCTCAGCGACTTACATCTCTACAGAAGTCGTTGGGCCTGCCACTTCACCGGCTAAAATGCGATGTGCCTACCCGGTGGAATTCAACTCTGCACATGTTGCAGCGACTGTGGCAGCACCGACAAGCCCTGGTGCAATACGTTCTGACGTATAGCCTGGGCCAACGAGATTCAGAGGTGGGGCAAATCACGCTGGAGGAGTGGTCTCAGATCAGGGACCTATGCACCCTTCTGCACAGTTTTGAAATGGCGACGAAGATGTTTAGTGCTGACGATGCCATTATCAGCATGACTATTCCGGTGATTTACATGCTGGAGCACATGTTAAACAGAATTCGGAGTCAGGTGGTGGCACAAGAGGAGGTGGAGGAAGTAGAGGAGGAGGAGTTGTATGCGGAAGGGCTAACATCTGCAAGGTCCAGAAGGTCGGCAGCACCAAGGCGGCAGGCATGTGAGGGTGGGGGAGATGGTTTTACCAGGGCGCATGGTAGCAGCCAAACTAGTGAGGAAGGTGCAGGAGCCCAGGAAGAAGTGGAGGACGAACTGATGGAAGACTCATCAGATGAGGGAGACCTTGATCACATTTCTGTTGTGCGAGGTTGGGGGGAGAGGACAGAGGAAGGAAGCATGATTGTTACCTCGCCACCAACACAACAGGGACTTGGTGCTCCTGGATGCGCAACACACATGAGTGCCTTCTTGCTGCACTACCTGCAACATGACCCTCGAATTGTGAGAATTAGAAATAATCCTGACTACTGGGTTGCCACACTGTTAGATCCCCGGTACAAAAGTAAATTTGCAGAAATTATTCCTGCCATAGAAAGGGATGCACGCATGCAGGAGTATCAGCAGAGACTGTTGCAGAATCTTACATGTGCTTTTCCACAAAATACCAGTGGTGCACGTAGTGAATCTCACAGTTCCAACTTGCCAACCGTGGGACCGTCAAGTGTTCAGCACTCAAACCTTAACAGAACCACAGTATCTGCTGGTAACATCAATTTTGCGGAATCATTTCACCACTTTTTTAGCCCATCCTTTGCAAGGCCACAGGAGACAAGAAGTCTGACACATAGTCAACGCCTAGAGACGATGGTACAGGAGTATCTCCAAGTAAACATTGAAGCCACGACTGTGTCACTGGACCCTTGCTCTTTTTGGGCTTCCAATCTGGATAAATGGCCGGAGCTAGCCACTTACGCCTTGGAGATCTTGTCATGCCCCGCAGCCAGCGTTCTGTCTGAACGTGTGTTCAGCGCTGCTGGTGGTGTGCTGACAGATAAGCGCACGCGGCTCTCCACTGATAATGTAGACAGACTCACGTTCATAAAGATGAACAAATCATGGATCCGTAACGACTTTTCTACCCCTGTGTCATCCTGGGGAGAGTAAAAGCTTGATGATTGGTTAAAATCACCCTACCAAACGTTTTAAGCTTTCAAATTACTAATCATGTTTATCTGTATCTTGACTGGAAAATAATTTGGGCTTTGTAGCAGTGTGCAGCACTGATCCTATTAGGCCATCTATAATAAGCTCCACCAGATTTAAAATTAAAAATAATTTTTAGCTGCATCTAGCCCGGAAAATAATTTTGGGGCTCCGAGATGCGCAAGACACATAAGTGCCTTCTTGCTGCACTACCTGCAGCATGACCCTCATATTGTCAGAATTCGAAGTAATCATGACTACTGGGTTGCCACACTCTTAGATCCCCCAAACTTTTCGATCAACCTTTTCATTTTAATAAAGACCAAAAAAATGGTCATTTTTGAAATTATAAGCATTAGCAGGTTGTTAGAAACTGAAATCAAACAGTTTTCAACTCAAAACTTTATTCTAGGTGATGTTACATTTTCACATAGGACCCCTTGTTCGAAAGGAGCTTCTGAACTCTCTCGTCCATTGAATTTGTCAGGTTTTGGATGGTTTCTGCTTCAATTGTTTTGCATGAGGACAGAATACCCTCCCAGAGCTGTTGCTTAGATGTGAACTGCCTCCCGCCATCATAGACACTCCTTTTAATGATGCTCCAAAGGTTCTGAATGGGGTAGAGGTCAGGGGAGCATGGGGGTCACACCATAAGTTTGTCCCCTTTTATGCCCATATCAGCCAGAGATGCAGATGTTTTATGTGCAGCATGAGATGGTGCATTATCATGCAGAAAAATGATCTTGCTGTGAAATACACGGTTCTTCTTCTTGAACCATGGCAGGAAGTGCTGTTTGAGAAAATCCACATACATTATGGAGTTCATCTTTAGCGCCTTCAGGGATCCTAAAGGGGCCGACAATCTCTCTCCCCATGATTCCAGCCCAAAACATTACTCCACCTCCTCCTTGTTGGCGCTGTAGCCGTGTTTGCGTGGGGTGTCCATCAACCAGCCATCCTCCACTCCATCCATCTGGACCATCGAGCGCTGCACGGCACTCATCCGTGAACAAAACAGTTTTGAAATCAGTCTTCATGTAATGTTTGGCCCACTGGAGCCGTTTCTGCTTGTGTGAAGTGGATAGAGGAGGTCGACAGGATGGCGTATGCACAGCTGCAAACCTCTGAAGGACCCTGCATCTTGTTGTTTGGGGGACGTTGGAGGCACAAGCAGCTTCAAAAACTTGTCTGCTGCTATGACAAGGCTTTCTTGCCGCTGCTCTTTCAACCTGACGTAATTGCCTGTAGGAAAGAGTCCTCAATTTGCCCTTATCAGCACGCACACGTGTGTACTGTGAATCAGCTACATACTTCTTGATTGCCAAGACACTTCATCCTGATCATCGCACAATGTTGATTGTAGTCATGCCTTGACCTAAACACTCCACAATTTGTTGCTTCTCAGCAGCCGACACATCCTTTTTCTTTCCCATTTTGGCAGAAAATGTAGGCTGCTTAATAATGTGAGAGAGCCTTCTTAAGTAGTCTTGGCTTTCATTGGACACACCTGCCAAACTAATTAGCACAGGTGTCTGCAATTGCTTACAGTGATATAAAGAACCCTGACACACATCACCATCAATGAGTTTAACTGACAAACAAACAAATTCTTCCCTTATCACTCCTAAACACTTTTTGCATAATAATTTGGAACACAGTGTACATGTGCTTTTCCACAAAACACCAGCGGTTCACGTAGTGAATCTTACAGTTCTAACTTGCCAACCGTGGTCTTTATGGAATTGTTCAATAAAGGGCCCAAAATTAAGATAACATAGATGGGAGAGGTCTCTATGAATAGGAATTCCTAAGTATTTGATACCCTGTGAGGGCCAGGCAAAGGGAAAGTTGGACTGGATGGAATCCTATATGGATTTGGGGAGGGAGACATCGAGGGCCTCAGACTTCGCTGCATTGATTTTAAAATTTTACCATGTAACAAAGTGATCTATTTCAGCCATAACAGCATGGATGGATATATGTGATTGAGTGATATATACTAGGACATCATCAGCAAATAGAGAGCACTTGTACTCGGTGCCTCCCACCTCAATCCACCTAATATTGGGGTTATGGCGAATTGATGAGAGCAGGTGCTCCGTCACTAGGATGTATAAGAGAGGGGACAGAGGACATCCCTGCCTTGTCCCATTGGTGATTGTGAAAGGTGATGAAAATGTTCTGACGCACCCCCTGGGCCTTGGGACACCCGGAGCCGGACCCTTTTTGGTGGATGCTGGTGGTTGTAGTCTTCGTGGCGGCGACCCGGTTCCGTGGCTCAGGGCGGTCAAACCACTGGCGGAACTATTTATGTGGTTTTGATGTTTAAATGTCCGACTACGCCACCCGTGGATTGCGGTCAGAGTGAACCGCCGCTACAGGGCAGACCGCTGAGGCTGGTGTTGTGGGTGCAGCAGAGCGTAGCATAACTCCCCACGGGAGGAGTATAGCCTCAGGGCAGTGTATGCGGAGGATGGGGGTGATGGTGCAGGGCAGCAGCAGTAACGACACGGAGTCAGTGATGCAGTCCAGGGCCTTTACTCACAGTTCTTATTATCCAGACCACGTCTGCAGGTAACGGCTGCCCACGTCGTACTGTGCTCACCAGGTGAGGGGCTCAGACAACTCCCAGATAACTTTGGAGCACTTCACAGGACCCCCTTTGTGTGTCCTTTGTCTGGCCTTTCTTACCAACACTTCTGTGCGGCTGCCTCGGGCCTCCTCTTGGTAAACTTGGCGCCAGTTTCCCTGACCCTATGTGGTGCCTTCCTAGCGGGTGTAGCGAGGGGCTGCGCCACATAAAATGTCAGAGCCTCCGGTTTCTAGCTGAGGGTCGTTTCCTGCCTCCACTAGTTCGGGGACCGGTCTCCCCCTTTGGCCTGACCCCTCCACGCAGGTGGATTCGGGCGTGCGGTGGCGACTCGCCCGTCCGCACCCCTGGGATCCCTTCATTCCTCGTTCCTGGAGCCTTCTCTGCTCCTCTTCCTTCCTTCTCCCTCTTCCAGGCCTGGGCCTCTGTTACTAGGCCCGCCTCCGGAGCAGAGCTCATGCAGAGCCCCTGCTCCCTGCCACTTCTGCTCAGACTTCTCTGCACTGAACTAAGATGGTGCCCACCTTTTATACTCCCTTCTCAATGCACCCAGGAACTGCTTCCTCCCTGCTCCTGCACTACAGGGTTCCCCTTCCTCAGTGTTCCCTCCCCCCACTCCAGCCAGGGACAGGGACTGTCGTGCCCATCTCTGGGGCATATTGGTCGCCCTGCCCCACGGCAATGTGGTGTAATGCATGCAGGTGTCGGGTCCTGATCCACACTCCATCCTTACCTGAGAGTGAGATATCACACCTCTGGGTGAGGTGCAATACGTCTGTAGCAACCGAGCCCTCAGGGTGCTACAGTTCCATTTATCTTCAGCCTAGGTGACGTATTGCGATACAGGGCCGTGATTTTGGCTATAAAAGGGTCCCCTAGACCCCTACCCCAAGCTTTTTAAGAGAATCATATATGGCGTGCCAGGAGACTCTATGGAATGCTTTCTCAGCATCCAACGAGAGTATCTAATTACAAATTTTTAACTGCATCTAGCCCAGGAAATACTTTGTGCCTAGTAGCAGTGTCTGCTAGTCAGCGGATTATCCCGGCTGTTAAGCAAGCTACACCACCTGTAGTTTAGACACTTAATTTTTTCAAAGGAAATGCTTCGGGACCATGGGATACTCAGTGAAGAGCATCAGGAGGCACCCCAAGGCATAGGGGCTGGGACTGGCAGTAGGATGCCTTGCGGTGGACAGCCGAGCTCGATCCTTATAAAAGCTTTTTAACTGCAGCAGCTTTAGTGGACGCTACTGGAGCTGGAATTACGCGGCTGCTGGCATGAGACTTGCCCTCCAATAGATCCTTGTAAATGGATTTAAAGTGTATTCATTCAAATTAGAGAGACAATTTAAATTAAAAAGCTTAGGCCTGCCTCCACCACAGGGGGGCTCGCTCGACCCACCAGCGGACAGGCACCAGTATTGGGAGAGGGGGGCTGGCCATCAGGGTTCACCGCGGCTCTGGCACAAACCCGGCGACACGGAGGTGGCACGGGCAGGAGCGGACTGGCCGTGTCGGCTTCTCACTTTTTGGATTTTAGAAGGGCATGACATGCCTATATCTGTGTCTCCCCCTCCTTTTACTCCTCCACCTCTTTTATTTTCGCATGACTATATGTACTTGTCACTTTTCCATGTGTTAGTTGTGTCTTCTGAGCAGTTTGTCAGCTTTTGGACACCTTTGAAGGTGTTTTCTATGTGTTTCTATGTGTTTTTGTTTGCCTGCCATTGGTTTTAACGAACCGAACCGAACTCGAACACTACGGGGGTGGCTCAACACTAGTCACAGGTCGTACCTGCCCGTTTACCCAGAGACTGCCCCGGTCACTTGCCGTGACCTCCTGCCCGTTTACCCAGAGACTGCCCCGGTCACTTGCCGTGACCTCCTGCCCGTTTACCCAGAGACTGTCCCGGTCACTTGCTGTGACCTCCTGCCCGTTTACCCAGAGACTTTCCCGGTCACTTGCTGTGACCGCCTGCCTGTCTTCCCTGGTCGCCACCCGCTTCCTTACAAGGACTGCCCACTTGTATAAGTTGCTCAGATGTTCCGCCTCCCAGACCCGTTACAGTTTGCTCGGGCCATGGAACCCGGTGGCACCCAAGCTCCCTCGCTCTCGGACCTTTGTCATGAACTGTCCCGACAGAGGTCCCAACAGGAGTCCATCCTGGGTCACCTGCGGAATGTCAATACTCGCCTGGACACTTTGACTGCCCCACCAGCAACCACCGCTAGTGTCATGACTCGCAGCCCGGCTGCTCCGCTGCCCACCAATACCATAGTATCCTGCTCTGGAATCCGGCTTTCTGCACCTCCTCGCTTCGGAGGCAACTCCGCTCAAGCTCGGGGCTTCATTAACCAGTGCACCCTGCACTTTGAACACCAGTCCCACCAGTTTAATTCCGACCGGGCCAAAGTAGCCTTCATTATGTCCCATCTCACGGGAGAGGCACTGGCTTGGCTAAATCCTCTATGGGAGAGAGGAGACCCTCTGGTGTCCGCCCTGCCAGCCTTTCTCACGGCTTTCCGGAAGGTCTTCGACGAACCCGGACGGAAGACCTCATCCGCCTCATCTCTGCTACGCCTCCGTCAAGGGAGTCTCACCGTGGGCCAATATGCCATACGGTTCCGTACCCTTGCTTCGGAGCTGGCCTGGGATAACGACGCCCTGGTGTCCGTCTTCTGGGAGGGTCTGTCCGGCCGTATTAAAGATGAACTCGCCGGTCGGGACATTCCTACCACTCTCGACGACTTGATTACACTTGCCACCCGGATTGACATCCGGTTCCAGGAGCGCGCTAGGGAGGTCACTCGTGAGAGGAGGATTCCATATCTAGTCCCTACCTTCCAGAGACCCGTCACTCCCCCTGTTACTCCCCAGGCACACTCACCTGAGCCTATGCAGGTCGACCAGACCAAGATGGTCAAGACCCGTCAAGACTTACGTCGTGCCGAGGGGAGCTGTTTCTACTGTGGCAGTAAGGAGCACCGGATCCGTTCCTGCCCTGAGAGGTCGGGAAACGCCTGTGTCTAGGATCGCTCAGAGAGGTCGCCCTAGACAAAAGTAAACCTCTCCATCCCTGATGCTGTCTGTTTCTATCCTCTGCGGAGAGAACCGCTATTTTGAACTGGCTCAACTTGACTCTGGAGCTGCTGGAAATCTCATCTCTCAATCCCTGGTAGAAAAATACCACATTCCCACCAAACCTCTGGCCGTACCTATATCTGTCGCCGCCGTGGATGGGGGCCTCTTACCACATCCCATCCAACTCATCACCGAATCTCTGACTCTACAGGTGGGAATGCTGCATTCTGAGAGCATCTCCTTTCATGTTCTGCCTGGACTCTCTCACGCACTATTGCTTGGCCTGCCTTGGCTCCAGAGACATGCACCCGTGCTTGACTGGCAGACCGGAGAGGTCCTTCGCTGGGGACAGGACTGCCATAAGACTTGTCTAGTTCCCGTTCATCCTGCCCGTCCTTCTCCTACCCCAGCCAATCTGCCCGGTCTTCCGGTTGGTCTTATGCGGATGTCTTCGATAAAAAAGAGGCAGAGACTTTACCTCCTCATAGACCATACGACTGCCCAATCGACCTGATGCCTGGCTCTACTCCTCCCCGTGGGCGAATCTACCCTTTGTCCGCTGCTGAAACCTGGTCCATGTCTGAATATATTGAGGAGAACCTGGCCCGGGGATTTATCCGGAAATCTACCTCCCCGGCGGGAGCAGGCTTCTTCTTTGTCAAAAAGAAGGACGGCTCACTCCGTCCATGTATAGACTATAGAGGCCTAAACCAGATTACTGTGAAGAATAAATACCCCCTTCCGCTTATTCCTGAATTATTTGACCGTCTGAGGGGGGCTAGAATCTTCACCAAACTGGATCTCCGTGGGGCATATAACCTGGTCCATATCCGTCAGGGGGATGAGTGGAAGACGGCATTCAATACCCGGGACGGCCACTATGAGTACCTTGTGATGCCCTTCGGTCTCTGTAACGCCCCTGCCGTCTTTCAAGAGTTGGTCAATGACATCTTCCGTGATCTTCTCTACTCCTGCGTGGTGGTGTACCTGGACGATATCTTGGTCTTCTCTCCGGATCTTCCTACTCACCGGAGGGACATTCGTCAGGTCCTGCTCAGGCTCAGGCAGAACCACCTCTACGCTAAATATGAGAAGTGCATCTTTGAGCAGACCTCTCTTCCATTTCTGGGCTACATAACCTCTCAGACTGGTCTACAAATGGATCCTGAGAAACTGTCTGCCATCCAGAAGTGGCCCCGACCAGAGGGGTTGAAGGCTATTCAGCGGTTCCTGGGCTTCGCCAACTATTACCGCTTGTTCATACCGCACTTCTCTTCCCGGACCGCCCCTATCTCTGCTCTCACCCGTAAAGGTACAAACCCCAGAGAATGGCCGCCCGAAGCAGAGGAGGCATTTCTTTCCTTAAAACAGGCCTTCCTCTCCGCCTCGGTGCTGCATCGTCCGGACGGCAACAAACAATTCTTCCTAGAAGTTGACGCATCCTCCTCCGGAGCTGGGGCGGTACTTACCCAAAAATCTTCTTCCGGAAGAAAGGTAACCTGTGGCTTTTTCTCCAAACTTTTCTCCTCTTCTGAGCGTAATTATTCTATAGGAGACCGAGAATTGTTGGCCATTAAGATGGCACTGGAGGAGTGGCGTTACCTGCTCGAGGGGGCTCTCCACCTGGTAATAATTTACAGTGACCACAAGAACTTGGCATATCTCCAGAGCGCCTAGAGACTTAACCCGCGCCAAGCCCGGTGGTCTTTGTTTTTTGCCCGCTTTGATTTCATTCTTCATTTTCGTCCGACTGACAAAAACATCAAAGCTGACGCCCTGTCCCGATCCTTTCTGGTGTCTGATCTTGAGGAGGAGCCTAAACACATCATCGATCTCACCAGAGTAATGCAGGTAACCCCCGTGGGTCTAAATCGTCTCCCTCCCGGTAAGACGTTCGTAACGGAGTCCGATCGGGAGAAGATTCTACACTGGGGTCACTCGTCTAAGCTAGCTGGGCACGCCGGTCAGAAAAAGACCCTCCAGCTTATTACCCGGCACTACTGGTGGCCTACCCTGCACAAGGATGTAATTGACTTTGTTTCTGCCTGTGTGTCCTGCGCCCGCAACAAAGTTCCGAGACACCTGCCTGCCGGCCGCCTTCTTCCTCTGCCTGTGCCTGCTGCCCCATGGCAACATATAGCTATGGACTTCATAACAGATCTCCCCGTCTCTGCCGGTTGTACGGTCATTTGGGTGGTCGCTGACCGCTTTTCCAAAATGGCTCATTTTATTCCCCTGCCAGGCCTCCCGTCTGCTGCCGAGCTAGCTAAGGACTTTATCCGCCACATCTTCCGTCTCCATGGTCTGCCTCTCCACATCGTGTCGGAACGTGGGGTTCAGTTCACCTCACGCTTCTGGAGAGCCACATGTAAACTGCTCGACGTCACCCTGGACTTCTCCTCCGCTTACCACCCACAGTCCAATGGTCAAGTGGAGCGGATCAATCAGAATTTGACCAGTTACCTCTGGCACTTCGTTAATGCCCACCATTCAGACTGGGTGGATCTCCTACCAAGGGCCGAGTTCTCTTACAACAATCACGAGAGCGAATCTTCTTCTAAATCCCCGTTTTTTGTAGTCTTCGGTCAGCATCCTCGGATCCCTTTTCCTGTCTCCACCTCTGTGGACAACCCGGCCGCGGAATCTCTCGTTAGCAAATTTTCCTCCATTTGGGAGAGCACCCGATCCGCACTCCTTCAGTCATCCGAGCGGATGAAGAGACACGCCGACAAAAAACGCCTGGATTCCCCACAATTTCGTCCCGGAGATAAAGTCTGGCTCTCATCCAAATATGTCCGGCTCAAGATTCCTTCCTATAAGTTAGGACCTCGGTTCATCGGCCCACTGGAGGTTATCAAACAGATCAACCCGGTGGCCTATAAATTGAAACTCCCGGCCAACTTACGGATCCCTAACTCCTTCCATGTATCTCTTCTCAAACCCGTGGTACTTAACTCCTTTTCCAAGTCTACAGGTACGCCTCCTGCTCCGGTTTCTGCTGAAGACGAGTTTGAGGTAGAGAACATTCTGGCCACCAAAAGGGTAAGAGGGAAAGACCTTTTTTCTAGTGGATTGGAAGGGGTTTGGTCCTGAGGAGAGAACATGGGAGCCCCGGGAGAACATCCATGCCCCTCTCATCCTTGCTAAAATTCTGTCTGGCCTAAAAAAGGGGGGGCCTAAAGGGGGGGGTACTGTAGCGTCGGCGTCCCTGCCTCCTGCTAGGCAGGGACGCTGTTCCCCTCACCTCTCTGCTCCGTGCCCGGCGGCTTCCTCCCGCTCTGCCTGCAGCGCCCGCTCTCCCCCGGTCACTGTGCTTAGGGCGCGCGTGCGCGCGCTCCCCCTCTCTTAAAGGGGCCGCGCGCGTCGCCCTAAGGAGTCCCCGGCCAATGGCCGGAGGATCCCTCCATATATAAGGCACCTCCTCCAAAATGGAGGTGCCCGAGCAATGTTGTTGCACTGTTCACTACTCTGCTTCAGCCCTCAGGTCCCGTTGCCAGTTACCTGCCAGTTACCTGCCAGTTACCTGCCAGTCTCCTGCCAGTATGCTGCCTGATTCCTGCCTGTCATCCGCTTTCCTGCTTGCTAGCCTGAGGTCCGACGGTCTGCCTTCCGACACCTGTCAGTCTGTCTATGGACCAGCTTGCCCGCTCACCTGGGAGCGCTCACCTGCTACTTGCCTGATAGCCTACCTGGAGGCTCCGCCGTCACGTGCTGTGGCCACCTGCCAGTCCGGTGACTCTTGCCCGCTCACCTGGGAGCGCTCATCTGCTACCTGCCTGTTAGCCTACCTAGAGGCTCCGCCGTCACGTGCTGTGACCACCTGCCAGTCCAGAGACTCTTGCCCGCTCACCTGGGAGCGCTCATCTGCTACTTGCCTGTTAGCCTACCTAGAGGCTCCGCCGTCACGTGCTGTGACCACCTGCCAGTCCAGAGACTCTTGCCCGCTCACCTGGGAGCGCTCATCTGCTACCTGCCTGTTAGCCTACCTGGAGGCTCCGCCGTCACATGCAGTGACCACCTGCTTATCCTGAGACTCTCGCCTGCTCACCTGGGAGCACTCATCTGCCATCTGCCTGCTAGCCTACCTGGAGGCTCAGCCGTCACAGGTCGTACCTGCCCGTTTACCCAGAGACTGCCCCGGTCACTTGCCGTGACCTCCTGCCCGTTTACCCAGAGACTGTCCCAGTCACTTGCCGTGACCTCCTGCCCGTTTGCCCAGAGACTGTCCCGGTCACCTGCTGTGACCGCCTGCCTGTCTTCCCTGGTCGCCACCCGCTTCCTTACAAGGACTGCCCCCTTGTATAAGTTGCTCAGAGGTTCCGCCTCCCAGACCCGTTACAGTATATATTTAGATCGTATATTGTATCATTGTATAAAGTCATTGCACACAAAGATCGTCATGATTTGTAAGGTATTTTGAATTTGCTTAATGTTCAAAGAGTGTGTATCTGAGCAGTGGTGTACATAGAAAGGATGCTGCTCCATAGCAAAGGTCTGAATTGGGCCCCCTCCCCACTTCCCCACAAAAAAAAAATATTCGGTGTCTCAATGCCTTTAAAAGGAATCTGTCAGTAGGATCGTCCCTCCTAAGCCGTCTATATGGGCAGGCAGGTCATAGGAAGCTGAATAAAATGATACCTTGATATCTGCGATCTGATGTCTAATTCCAGAGAAATCCATGTTTTTCTTTTATGTAAATGGATCCGACTGACAGATTCCCTTTTAATGTCCAATTGCAAACAGATAAGAGAGAAGCAGCATTATAAGCAGAAGAATGTCCTCTAGACGAGGGCAAAGCCTTCCAAGAAGAGAAATCCATTCCCAAAATAATTGCAAATTTGTTTCATACTTGACATAATGCAGGCTCTAAGAAGAGATGCTCCAGTCTCTATGGGGGCGTGGGTTAGAATCCCACCTCTGCCAGGTATATTTTGTGCAGCACAGTGTCTCAGTGGTTAGCACTGAAGCCTTGCAGCGCTGGGATCCTGGGTTCAAATCCCAGCAAGGACAACAGCTGCAAGGAATTTGTATGTTCTCTCCATATTTGTGTAAGTTTCCGCCAGATTCTCTGGTTTCCTCCCACACTCCAGAAACATATTATTATAGTGGCATTTATTTCATGGCGCTTTACATGTGAAAGGGGTATACATACAAAACTAATTAAAATAATCTTGAACAAAACATGACGGCTACTGGTACAGGAGGAGCGAGGACCCTGACCGCGAGGCCTCACAGAGTACAAGGGATGGGTGAGGATACAGTAGGTGAGGGTAGAGTTGGTCATGCAGCGGTATGGTGGAGCAATGGTTACTGCAGGTTGTAGACTTGTCGGAAGAGGTCGGTCTTCAGGTTTCGTTTGAAGGTTTCCACGGTAGGTGAGAGTCTGATATGTTGGGGTATAGAGTAGTGTTGAGCCACCCCCGTAGTGTTCGAGTTCGGTTCGGTTCGTCGAACACCGTTAAAACCAATGGCAGGCAAACAAAAACACATAGAAACACATAGAAAACACCTTCAAAGGTGTCCAAAAGCTGACAAACTGCTCAGAAGACACAACTAACACATGGAAAAGTGACAAGTACATATAGTCATGCGAAAAGAAAAGAGGTGGAGGAGTAAAAGGAGGGGGAGACACAGATATAGGCATGTCATGCCCTTCTAAAATCCAAAAAGTGAGAAGCCGACACGTTCAGTCCGCTCCTGCCCGTGCCACCTCCGTGTCGCCGGGTTTGTGCCAGAGCCGCGGTGAACCCTGACGGCCAGCCCCCCTCTCCCAATACTGGTGCCTGTCCGCTGGTGGGTCGAGCGAGCCCCCCTGTGGTGGAGGCAGCTCTAAGCTTTTTAATTTAAATTGTCTCTCTAATTTGAATAAATACACTTTAAATCCATTTACAAGGATCTATTGGAGGGCAAGTCTCATGCCAGCAGCCGCGTAATTCCAGCTCCAGTAGCGTCCACTAAAGCTGCTGCAGTTAAAAAGCTTTTATAAGGATCGAGCTCGGCTGTCCACCGCAAGGCATCCTACTGCCAGTCCGAGCCCCTATGCCTTGGGGTGCCTCCTGATGCTCTTCACTGAGTATCCCGTGGTCCCGAAGCATTTCCTTTGAAAAAATGAAGTGTCCAAACTACAGGTGGTGTAGCTTGCTTAACAGCCGGGATAATCCGCTGACTAGCAGACACTGCTACTAGGCACAAAGTATTTCCTGGGCTAGATGCAGTTAAAAATTTGTAATTAGATACTCTCGTTGGATGCTGAGAAAGCATTCCATAGAGTCTCCTGGCACGCCATATATGATTCTCTTAAAAAGCTTGGGGTTGGGGTCTAGGGGACCCTTTTATAGCCAAAATCACGGCCCTGTATCGCAATACGTCACCTAGGCTGAAGATAAATGGAACTGTAGCACCCTGAGGGTTCGGTTGCTACAGAGCTATTGCACCTCACCCAGAGGTGTGATATCTCACTCTCAGGTAAGGATGTAGTGTGGATCAGGACCCGACACCTGCATGCATTACACCACATTGCCGTGGGGCAGGGCGACCAATATGCCCCTGAGATGGGCACGACAGTCCCTGTCCCTGGCTGGAGTGGGGGGAGGGAACACTGAGGAAGGGGAACCCTGTAGTGCAGGAGCAGGGAGGAAGCAGTTCCTGGGTGCATTGAGAAGGGAGTATAAAAGGTGGGCACCATCTTAGTTCAGTGCAGAGAAGTCTGAGCAGAAGTGGCAGGGAGCAGGGGCTCTGCATGAGCTCTGCTCCGGAGGCGGGCCTAGTAACAGAGGCCCAGGCCTGGAAGAGGGAGAAGGAAGGAAGAGGAGCGGAGAAGGCTCCAGGAACAAGGAACGAAGGGATCTCAGGGGTGCGGACGGGCGAGTCGCCACCGCACGCCCGAATCCACCTGCGTGGAGGGGTCAGGCCAAAGGGGGAGACCGGTTCCCGAAACTAGTGGAGGCAGGAAACGACCCTCAGCTAGAAACAGGAGGCTGTGACATTTTATGTGGCGCAGCCCCTCGCTACACCCGCTAGGAAGGCACCACATAGGGTCAGGGAAACTGGCGCCAAGTTTACCAAGAGGAGGCCCGAGGCAGCCGGACAGAAGGGTTGGTAAGAAAGGCCAGACAAAGGACACACAAAGGGGGTCCTGTGAAGCACTCCAAAGTTATCTGGGAGTTGTCTGAGCCCCTCACCTGGTGAGCACAGTACGACGTGGGCAGCCGTTACCTGCAGACGTGGTCTGGATAATAAGAACTGTGAGTAAAGGCCCTGGACTGCATCACTGACTCCGTGTCATTACTGCTGCTGCCCTGCACCATCACCCCCATCCTCCGCATACACTGCCCTGAGGCTATACTCCTCCCGTGGGGAGTTATGCTACTGCTCTGCTGCACCCACAACACCAGCCTCAGCGGTCTGCCCTGGAGCGGCGGTTCACTCTGACCGCAATCCACGGGTGGCGTAGTCAGACATTTAAACATCAAAACCACATAAATAGTTCCGCCACTATTTTGACCGCCCTGAGCCACGGAACCGGGTTGCCGCCACGGAGACTACAACCACCAGCATCCACCAAAAAGGGTCCGGCTCCGGGTGTCCCAAGGCCCAGGGGGCGCGTCAGAACATTTTCATCACCTTTCACAATCACCAATGGGACAAGGCAGGGATGTTCTCTGTCCCATCTCTTATACATCCTAGTGACGGAGCACCTGCTCTCATCAATTCGCCATAACCCCAATATTAGGTGGATTGAGGTGGGAGGCACCGAGTACAAGTGCTCTCTATTTGCTGATGATGTCCTAGTATATATCACTCAATCACATATATCCATCCATGCTGTTATGGCTGAAATAGATCACTTTGTTACATGGTCAAATTTTAAAATCAATGCAGCGAAGTCTGAGGCCCTCGATGTCTCCCTCCCCAAATCCATATAGGATTCCATCCAGTCCAACTTTCCCTTTGCCTGGCCCTCACAGGGTATCAAATACTTAGGAATTCCTATTCATAGAGACCTCTCCCATCTATGTTATCTTAATTTTGGGCCCTTTATTGAACAACTCCATACAGACCACGGTTGGCAAGTTAGAACTGTAAGATTCACTACGTGAACCACTGGTGTTTTGTGGAAAAGCACATGTACACTGTGTTCCAAATTATTATGCAAAAAGTGTTTAGGAGTGATAAGGGAAGAATTTGTTTGTTTGTCAGTTAAACTCATTGATGGTGATGTGTGTCAGGGCTCTTTATATCACTGTAAGCAATTGCAGACACCTGTGCTAATTAGTTTGGCAGGTGTGTCCAATGAAAGGCAAGACTACTTAAGAAGGCTGTCTCACATTATTAAGCAGCCTACATTTTCTGCCAAAATGGGAAAGAAAAAGGATGTGTCGGCTGCTGAGAAGCAACAAATTGTGGAGTGTTTAGGTCAAGGCATGGCTACAAACAACATTGTGCGATGATCAGGATGAAGTGTCTTGGCAATCAAGAAGTATGTAGCTGATTCACAGTACACACGTGTGCGTGCTGATAAGGGCAAATTGAGGACTCTTTCCTACAGGCAATTACGTCAGGTTGAAAGAGCAGCGGCAAAAAAGCCTTGTCATAGCAGCAGACAAGTTTTTGAAGCTGCTTGTGCCTCCAACGTCCCCCGAACAACAAGATGCAGGGTCCTTCAGAGGTTTGCAGCTGTGCATACGCCATCCTGTCGACCTCCTCTATCCACTTCACACAAGCAGAAACGGCTCCAGTGGGCCAAACATTACATGAAGACTGATTTCAAAACTGTTTTGTTCACGGATGAGTGCCGTGCAGCGCTCGATGGTCCAGATGGATGGAGTGGAGGATGGCTGGTTGATGGACACCCCACGCAAACACGGCTACAGCGCCAACAAGGAGAAGGTGGAGTAATGTTTTGGGCTGGAATCATGGGGAGAGAGATTGTCGGCCCCTTTAGGATCCCTGAAGGCGCTAAAGATGAACTCCATAATGTATGTGGATTTTCTCAAACAGCACTTCCTGCCATGGTTCAAGAAGAAGAACCGTGTATTTCACAGCAAGATCATTTTTCTGCATGATAATGCACCATCTCATGCTGCACATAAAACATCTGCATCTCTGGCTGATATGGGCATAAAAGGGGACAAACTTATGGTGTGACCCCCATGCTCCCCTGACCTCTACCCCATTCAGAACCTTTGGAGCATCATTAAAAGGAGTGTCTATGATGGCGGGAGGCAGTTCACATCTAAGCAACAGCTCTGGGAGGGTATTCTGTCCTCATGCAAAACAATTGAAGCAGAAACCATCCAAAACCTGACAAATTCAATGGACGAGAGAGTTCAGAAGCTCCTTTCGAACAAGGGGTCCTATGTGAAAATGTAACATCACCTAGAATAAAGTTTTGAGTTGAAAACTGTTTGATTTCAGTTTCTAACAACCTGCTAATGCTTATAATTTCAAAAATGACCATTTTTTTGGTCTTTATTAAAATGAAAAGGTTGATCGAAAAGTTTGGGGGATCTAAGAGTGTGGCAACCCAGTAGTCATGATCACTTCGAATTCTGACAATATGAGGGTCATGCTGCAGGTAGTGCAGCAAGAAGGCACTTATGTGTCTTGCGCATCTCGGAGCCCCAAAATTATTTTCCGGGCTAGATGCAGCTAAAAATTATTATTAATTTTAAATCTGGTGAAGCTTTAGTATAGATGGCCTAATAGGATCAGTGCTGCACACTGCTACAAAGCCCAAATTATTTTCCAGTCAAGATACAGATAAACATGATTAGTAATTTTAAATCTGGTGGAGCTTATTATAGATGGCCTAATAGAATCAGTGCAGCACACTGCTACAAAGCCCAAATTATTTTCCAGCCAAGATACAGATAAACATGATTAGTACTTTGAAAGCTTAAAACGGTTGGTAGGGTGATTTTAACCAATCATCAAGCTTTTACTCTCCCCAGGATGACACAGGGGTAGAAAAGTCGTTTCGGATCCATGATTTGTTCATCTTTATGAACGTGAGTCTGTCTACATTATCAGTGGAGAGCCGCGTGCGCTTATCTGTCAGCACACCACCAGCAGCGCTGAACACACGTTCAGACAGAACGCTGGCTGCGGGGCATGACAAGATCTCCAAGGCGTAAGTGGCTAGCTCCGGCCATTTATCCAGATTGGAAGCCCAAAAAGAGCAAGGGTCCAGTGACACAGTCGTGGCTTCAATGTTTACTTGGAGATACTCCTGTACCATCGTCTCTAGGCGTTGACTATGTGTCAGACTTCTTGTCTCCTGTGGCCTTGCAAAGGATGGGCTAAAAAAGTGGTGAAATGATTCCGCAAAATTGATGTTACCAGCAGATACTGTGGTTCTGTTACGGTTTGAGTGCTGAACACTTGACGGTCCCACGGTTGGCAAGTTGGAACTGTGAGATTCACTACGTGCACCACTGGTATTTTGTGGAAAAGCACATGTAAGATTCTGCAACAGTCTCTGCTGATACTCCTGCATGCGTGCATCCGTTTCTATGGCAGGAATAATTTCTGCAAATTTACTTTTGTACCGGGAATCTAACAGTGTGGCAACCCAGTAGTCAGGATTATTTCTAATTCTCACAATTCGAGGGTCATGTTGCAGGTAGTGCAGCAAGAAGGCACTCATGTGTGTTGCGCATCCAGGAGCACCAAGTCCCTGTTGTGTTGGTGGCGAGGTAACAATCATGCTTCCTTCCTCTGTCCTCTCCCCCCAACCTCGCACAACAGAAATGTGATCAAGGTCTCCCTCATCTGATGAGTCTTCCATCAGTTCGTCCTCCACTTCTTCCTGGGCTCCTGCACCTTCCTCACTAGTTTGGCTGCTACCATGCGCCCTGGTAAAACCATCTCCCCCACCCTCACATGCCTGCCGCCTTGGTGCTGCCGATCGTCTGGACCTTGCAGATGTTAGCCCTTCCGCATACAACTCATAGTTACATAGTTACATAGTTAGTAAAGCCGAATAAAGACTTGCGTCCATCAAGTTCGACCTGTTAGTTCTGTAATTGCTAAAGTTGATCCAGAGGAGGGCAAAAACCCCAAATGATTTAGCCAATCTTCACCTGAGGAAAAATTCCCTCCCGACTCTGAAACCAGCAGTCAGAATAAATCCCTGTATCAACCTACTATTTTATTCTATTTTTAAGTATATGCAGAAATCTGCCTGGTATCTAGAAAAGCATCCAGTCCCCGCTTGAACTGGTTTAGTGAATCCGACATTACCGTCTCCTCACTCAGTGAATTCCATATTCTCACTGCTCTTACCGTAAAGAACCCCTTCCTATGCTGGTGCTGAAACCTTTTCTCTTCCAGTCTTAGTGAGTGCCCTCTTGTTACCGTAATATCCCTCCTTTTGAACAAATCCCGGGCAAGATCTCTATACTGTCCCCTAACATATTTGTACACATTTATTATGTCCCCCCCTCAACCTTCTCTTTTCCAGGCTGAATAGTCCTAGTTTTGCCAACCTCTCTGGGTATTGCAGTCCCTCCATTCCCTTTATTAATTTTGTTGCCCTCCTTTGTACCTTTTTAAGCTCATTTATATCCTTTCTATATATTGGGGCCCATAACTGAGCACAGTATTCCAAGTGTGGTCTGACCAGTGCTTTGTACAGTGGAAGAACAATGTTCTCATCCTTTGCAGCTATACCTCTTCTGATACATCCCATTACCCTGTTTGCCCTTACAGCAGCGGCCTGACTTTGGGCACTCCAATTTAGTTTGCTATCAATCAAGATGCCCAAGTCCTTCTCCATCTCTGAATTCCCCAATGATTTCCCATTCAGTGAGTACTGGTGACTTCCATTTTTCCTTCCCATATGTATGACCTTACATTTCTCCTCGTTAAACCTCATTTGCCATTTAATGCTCCACTTACCCAGCTTATCCAAATCCCTCTGTAGGTCTTCACTATCCTCTTTTGTATTAATTGTTTTACATAACTTTGTGTCATCTGCAAATATTGATATTTTACTATTTATCCCGTTGACTATGTCGTTAATAAAGATATTAAATAACATTGGGCCTAGTACAGACCCCTGTGGTACCCCACTAGTGACGCTTACCCAATCTGAGTATATTCCATTTATAACTCCTCCTCCTCTACTTCCTCCACCTCCTCTTGTGCCACCACCTGACTCCGAATTCTGTTTAACATGTGCTCCAGCATGTAAATCACCGGAATAGTCATGCTGATAATGGCATCGTCAGCACTAAACATCTTCGTCGCCATTTCAAAACTGTGCAGAAGGGTGCATAGGTCCCTGATCTGAGACCACTCCTCCAGCGTGATTTGCCCCACCTCTGGCTCTCGTTGGCCCAGGCTATACGTCAGAACGTATTGCACCAGGGCTTGTCGGTGCTGCCACAGTCTCTGCAACATGTGCAGAGTTGAATTCCACCGGGTAGGCACATCGCATTTTAGCCGGTGAAGTGGCAGGCCCAACGACTTCTGTAGAGATGTAAGTCGCTGAGCTGCAGGATGCGAACGGCGAAAGTGAGCACACAGCGACCGTGCCCTCTGCAGAAGGCCATCTAGTCTGGGATAGTGGGCTAAAAATTGCTGGACAACCAGGTTCAACAGGTGAGCCATACAAGGCACGTGTGTGACATTGCCCCGGCGAAGGGCCGCACCCAGGTTTTCAGCATTGTCGCACACGGCCTTCCCTGGTTTCAGGTCCAGTGGAGACAACCATTCATGAAATTGGTTCTCCAGAGCTGACCACAACTCAGCTGTGTGACTCACATTTCCCAGACATTTCAATGTAAAAACCACCTGATGACGTTGAGCCCTACTGCCAGCATAGTAAGGAGGTGTGCAGGATCCCTTCTGTGCAGTTAGAAAGCTTGTGGCATGACCAGACAGGCTTTGGGTGCAGGTGGAAGACCGAGAGGAGGTTGAGGAGGCAGAAGCAGTGGAGGAACTTTGACATAAAGAGGATTGACGCACAACTCGTGGGGACGGCAAGACTTGGACAGCAGCCCCTTGTCCTGCTGTCACCATAGTTACCCAGTGCCCAGTCAGCGACATGTAACGCCCCTGTCCATGCCTACTCGTCCAAGTGTCTGTGGTGAAATGCACCCTGTCACACACAGAGTTTCTCAAAGAAGCGGTGATGTTGTGTGCGACATGCTGGTGGAGCGCAGGCACACCTTTCTTTGAGAAGTAGTGCCGACTGGGCATCTGGTACTGGGGCACTGCGACGGACATAAGGTCTCGAAAATCCTCTGTGTCCACCAGGCGGAAAGGCAGCATTTCTGTAGCCAAGAGCTTGCAGATGGTGAAATTCAACCTCTTAGCTTTCTCATGGCTAGGAGGAAATGGTCTTTTACTTGTCCACATCTGAGGGACCGAGGGCTGGCTATTGTGCTTAGACGGGGTTGATAAGGGTGTCCCCGGCAAACTGCCGGTCTGTGAGGAAGATGCAGGCGGACATGTTAGGTTGCCTTCATCCAAAGGTGGTGCTATCCATGTCGGACAGCGCTCAACACCAGCTGGTGTTACCACCTCCAAAGAAAATGATGACCTGCCAATCACGCTGGCTGTTGCGGGTAAAGAGGTGGCAGGTCTGCGCCCCAAAACAGGTGTGACTGCTGTCCCCCCAGTCACAGAGGATGAAGAGGCCGCGGATGCACAAGATATGGCAGACGGTGGTTGGCCCGGCCGGCTAGGCCGCATTGTAGCACACTGAGCTTCCCACTGCAACTTATGCTTCATGTCCATGTGCCGGTTCATGCATGAAGTACTCAAACTATGTATTTTTTGGCCTCTACTTAGCTTTTGCTGACAAATGTTACAGATAACACGAGTTGGGTCATCTTTATCGATCTGAAAAAATGCCCAGGCTATGCAAGGCTTAGCACCCATGCGACCTGAAGAGCCACCACGACTTGTGGTGAGAGGCAGAGTTGTGTTTGAGGATGCAGTTGTTGACGTGCTTCCAGTACTACGTCTCTGTCCAGGAAGGCGCAACCTGACCTCGTCGTCACTAGCATCTTCCTCCACCTCCTCTGCTGACCTCATCTCTTGGCTGACTGTGGGTTGACAGTAAGTGGGATCTCCAACCTCATCATCATCACCCTGTGCGTTATCACACCCGTCGTCCTCAGAGCCAACCTGTTCCTGCCCTGACAAAAAACTAAAGTTGTCGCTCCAATCAGGTATTTGAGTCTTATCATCGTCTTCCTCATTGTCTCCACCAACAGGAGTTACAGTTTGGGAATGAGGGTCTACATTATGGTCAGAACCTTCTGCGTCTGGTCCTGGATCCGACTCATAAAGATTCTGGGCATCAGTGCAGATCATTTCCTCGTCTGGATTCACAGAAGCGCTGGAGTCGACCTCTGATTCCCAGGCTATAGTATGAGTAAACAGCTCTGCAGACTCAACCATCTGTTCTACCTCATACTCAGACGGGCAGCTGGAGATTTGGGAGCTGTGAGGAAGCAAGTGCGATTGGGGTGACACCTTTGAGGACTGGAGTATTTGTGATGTTGAAGTTGATGTGGAGGAGAGCCCACTTAAAGGAGCACTTGATATCCGTTGAAGCACCTGCTGTTTTTGTGCCTCATCTGGAATTTGTAGCGATTGGCGTGGCCGTAAGAAAGGGATCTTATCACATTGTCCGCTAAAAGAAGTAGACATTTTAGTTTGGCTGGAAGATGGTCTTTCTTCTGCAGATGTTACTGTTGCTTTGACACCTACCCCACGGACACAACCTTTTTTCCCCTTCCCAACACGCCTATTCCCCTTTCCACCAGCAGCAGGCCTTTTTCCACTCATTTTGGTGGTTAACTAATTAACAACTCTGGAGTTGTTTGCACAAAAAAACAATGGATGGGAACCGAGCAGAGCTGAGTGGCCAAACTGTGGTATTAGGCCAAAACTATTGGCTGGGTTAGATGCAGAAAAAAATTATATTCAATTTGCAACCTGATGGAGGTCAGTATAGATGGACTAATAGAGAAAGTCCCACACACTGCTAGAAGGCCAAATATTTTTTCAGAGCTAGATGCAGATAAAAATTATTTTTAATTTGCAACCTGATGGAGGTCAATATAGATGGACTAATAGAGAAAGTCCCACACACTGCTAGAAGGCCAAATATTTTTTCAGAGGTAGATGCAGAAAAAAATATATTCAGTTTGCAACCTGATGGAGGTCTGTATAGATGGATTAATAGAACAAGTCCCACACACAGCTAGAAGCCCAATATTTTTTCAGAGGTAGATGCAGAAAAAAATATATTCAGTTTGCAACCTGATGGAGGTCAGTATAGATGGACTAATACAACAAGTCCCACACACAGCTAGAAGCCCAATATTTTTTCAGAGGTAGATGCAGAAAAAAATATATTCAGTTTGCAACCTGATGGAGGTCTGTATAGATGGATTAATAGAACAAGTCCCACACACAGCTAGAAGCCCAATATTTTTTCAGAGGTAGATGCAGAAAAAAATATATTCAGTTTGCAACCTGATGGAGGTCAGTATAGATGGACTAATACAACAAGTCCCACACACAGCTAGAAGCCCAATATTTTTTCAGAGGTAGATGCAGAAAAAAATATATTCAGTTTGCTACCTGATGGAGGTCTGTATAGATGGATTAATAGAACAAGTCCCACACACAGCTAGAAGCCCAATATTTTTTCAGAGGTAGATGCAGAAAAAAATATATTCAGTTTGCAACCTGATGGAGGTCAGTATAGATAGACTAATACAACAAGTCCCACACACAGCTAGAAGCCTAATATTTTTTCAGAGGTAGATGCAGAAAAAAATATATTCAGTTTGCAACCTGATGGAGGTCTGTATAGATGGATTAATAGAACAAGTCCCACACACAGCTAGAAGCCCAATATTTTTTCAGAGGTAGATGCAGAAAAAAATATATTCAGTTTGCAACCTGATGAAGGTCTGTATAGATGGACTAATACAACAAGTCCCACACACAGCTAGAAGCCCAATATTTTTTCAGAGGTAGATGCAGAAAAAAATATATTCAGTTTGCAACCTGATGGAGGTCAGTATAGATGGACTAATACAACAAGTCCCACACACAGCTAGAAGCCCAATATTTTTTCAGAGGTAGATGCAGAAAAAAATATATTCAGTTTGCAACCTGATGGAGGTCTGTATAGATGGATTAATAGAACAAGTCCCACACACAGCTAGAAGCCCAATATTTTTTCAGAGGTAGATGAAGAAAAAAATATATGCAGTTTGCAACCTGATGGAGGTCAGTATAGATGGACTAATACAACAAGTCCCACACACAGCTAGAAGCCCAATATTTTTTCAGAGCTAGATGCAGAAAAAAAATATATTCAATTTGCAACCTGATGGAGGTCAGTATAGATGGACTAATAGAATGATGCTATGCCCAAAAGATTTTACTTCACTAGGTGCAGTAAAAAAATTGGTATTCTATACACAGGTGGTATATCTTGCAACACAGATAGGCTACTCCACTGACTAACACACTCTGCAATAGGCCAAAAAGGATTAGCTTTGCTAGATTCAGCCAAATGCTGTGAAAAAAACTTGCACAGCACTGGCACAGACCTGCCTGGCAAAAACTGATAGGAACTGATGTAACCTAGTCCTGAAAAGGACTCCAATTACAATTAGTCTTTACTCCCACAATCTATCTATTTAAGAGCACAGACCTGCCTGATAAAAGTCGTAGGAAATGCTGTAACCTAGTCCTTAAAAGGACTGCAATCACAACTATTCCCTACTCCCAAGCTATCTGTAGATTTGTGCGAAAATTGGCTTGAAATTAACAAGGTATAGCGCACACAGCAACAGCGGTGCCGTCTAACACGCAGCTGCAGCAGTGAGAAAATGGTGGCGACGGGGAAAATGGCTTGGTCTTATAGGGCAAGGACATGTGACATACACTGCCAATGACACATGCCCTTGCTTGTGTGAAAAAAAGCACTTCGCTCCGTGTGTGCGCTGCTGATAGGCTGACAGATTGCACCTCCCCACTGTAAATGCGGGAAAGAGAAAAAAAAAATGGAGATCTTCATTGTTCCTGCAGAAATCCATCCCCTGCCCCTCCCCCCACCCCGCTGTACACTCAAACTGCGTATTAACATTAATTTTCATCATTACTGAGAAAAAATCCAGTTATGATTTTGGTGCACGAACAGTTATCGAACATAACCTCGAACAGCCGAATTTTTCTCAAATTGTTCGTGTTCGCCGAACGGCTCGAACACCGCCCAAAACAGCTCGAATTTGAGATTGGCGAACAGTTCGAGTAGAACAACGCTCATCTCTAGTATAGAGTTCCAGAATAGCGGGGATGCACAGGAGGAGTCTTGTATGAGATTTTAGGAAGAGGAGATAAGAGGGGAGTAGAGCAGGAGTTCTTGTGAGGATCGGAGGTTGCGTGCAGGTATATACCAGGAGACTAGGTCACAGATGGATGGAGGAGACAGGTTGTGGATGGCTTTATAAGCCGTGGTTAGGGTTTTGAACTGGAATCTCTGGGCAATGGGGAGCCAGTGAAGGGATTGACAGAGAGGAGAGGCTGGGGAATAGCGAGGGGACAGGTGGATTAGTCAGGAAGCAGAGTTTAGGATAGATTGTAGGGGTGTGAGAGTGTTGGAAGGGAGGCCACAGAGTAGGAGGTTGCAGTAGTGGAGGTGGGAGATGATGATGGCATGCACTAGTGTTTTTGCAGATTCGTGGTTGAGGAATGTGCAGATCCGGGAGATGTTTTGAGTTGGAGTCGGCAGAAAGTTGAAAGGGCTTGGAAATGTGGTTTGAAGGAGAGATCAGAGTCCAGGGTTACCCCAAGGCAGCGAGCTTGCGGGACTGGGGAGAGTGAGCAGCCATTGACGTTGATAGATAGGTCAGATGGGGTGATTGAATGAGATGGTGGAAAGATGATGAATTCTGTTTTATCCAAGTTAAGTTTTAGAAATTTAGCAGAGAAGAAGGATGAAATAGCAGACAGACATTGTGAGATTTTGGTTAGTAGGGAGGAGATATCGGGTCCAGAGAGGTAGATTTGTGTGTCATCAGCATAGAGGTGATACTGAAAGCTGTGAGACTCTATGAGCTGTCCTAGGCCAAAGGTGTAAATGGGGAAGAGCAGGGGTCCTAGAACTGAACCTTGGGGGACACCGACAGATAGGGGGCGAGATTAGGAGGTGGCGTGTGAGTTGGAGACGCTGAATGTCCTGTCTGTTAGGTATGAAGTGTAACATCCCTGGCGGCGTGCTTGCATGGCTTACTATCTCCCACCATGCAAGACCGCAATTTTACCTATCAGGCCAGGCTGCACACTTTGCTCCAGTACCTGCTGTTTGTATGTCTCTTATCTGCTGGCTTAGGGCGGCAGCACTGCTGCTTCTTGATTCTTAAAGCTACAGTGTGCGCAGTCCTAATGCGTCCCCAGCCTATTGCTGTGAGTCACTGGATACTTAAACCCCCTCCACCCAGTAGGAGGTGCCTGAGCAACACTTTCCATCTGTGTGTTTCTTGCAACTGAGTTGCCAGGTCCTGTCCTGTATCTAGTCTGTTTCTGCCACCCTGGGGGCTGTATACCCAGGCCTGTTACCTGTACCTGTGACTTCTAGTCAGTTTCCGCCTCCCTGGTGGCTGAGTTCCCAGGCTCGTTCCTGTATCGTGTTCCTGGTTCAGATTTTGTCCTAGTTACCTGTTTGTCTCTATGTCTGTACCTTTCCCTTTTCCTGCGGTATCTGAACCTGCACCTAACTCCAACTCGTTGTCTCTGTACTTCTGCTTGTGAGTTTTGTGTTCACTCGCTACTTCATTGCAAGTACCTTGTGTGTATCTGGTTCCGCTCGTTCTGTTTCCCTGCCTCTGTATCTAACTCCTGTGTTCCAGCTATGTTCTTGTGTTTTCCAGTCTGTTCCATGTGAATAGAGCCCTGTCCTGTCTACCGCTTCAGCGGTTTTGCTCTGCTCTGCTTGCTCACCGCATCTGCGGTTTTGCTCTGCTTTGCTTGTTCACCGCATCTGCGGGTTTTGCTCTGCTCTGCTTGTTTACCGTACCTGCGGTTTTGCTCTGCTCTGCTTGTTCACCACATCTGCTGGTTTGGCTTTGCTCTGCTTGTTCACCGCACCTGCGGTTTTGCTCTGCTCTGCTTGCTCATCGCATCTGCGGGTTTGGCTTTGCTCTGCTTGTTCACCGCACCTGCTGTTTTGCTCTGCTTTGCTTGTTCACCGCATCTGCGGGTTTTGCTCCGCTCTGCTTGTCTACCGCATCTGCGGGTTTTGCTCTGCTCTGCTTGCTCACCGCATCTGCGGTTTTCCTCTGCTTTGCTTGTTCACCGCATCTGCGGGTTTTGCTCTGCTCTGCTTGTTTACCGTACCTGCGGTTTTGCTCTGCTCTGCTTGTTCACCGCATCTGCTGGTTTGGCTTTGCTCTGCTTGTTCACCGCACCTGCTGTTTTGCTCTGCTCTGCTTGCTCACCGCATCTGCGGGTTTGGCTTTGCTCTGCTTGTTCACCGCACCTGCTGTTTTGCTCTGCTTTGCTTGTTCACCGCATCTGCGGGTTTTGCTCCGCTCTGCTTGTCTACCGCATCTGCGGGTTTTGCTCCGCTCTGCTTGTCTACCGCACCTGCGGCTCCATTCCTGTACCCCAGTCTGTACTGATCCCTATCCTGCCTACATTCCTACCTGCCAGTACCGATCTGTCTGCACGCCAGCCATGCCTGCCAGTGCCCACCTGTTTGCATACCAGCTGTGCCTGTCAATAGCCACCTGTCTGCATACCAGCCATGCCTGCCAGTACCCACCTGTCAATATGCCAGTCTAACCTGCCTGTTCCTGCATTCCCCGGTGTGGGTCAACAGCTGTGACCGGGGTCTGACCTGAAGTAGCACCTGGTCCCTCTGCTCGGTTCCTCCCTGGTTCACGGAGTCGACTGAGCCGCCGTGCGACCTTGGTCGGACCAGGTTGATACTTAGTTATGCCCCTCCAGGCACTCCTCGGTTCATGGTACAGTGGGATCACTAATCACGCTCACGCCAGTCTGCCCGGGCGTGTGCGTAACATGAAGAGATCCAAAATAGGGCTAAGTCTGTAATGTCGAGAGATGAGAGAGTTTGTAGTAAGAGGGAATGGTCCACTGTGTCAAAGGCAGATGACAGGTCTAGGAGGAGGAGGACAGAGTAGTGTCGCTTGGATTTGGTGATTAGTAGGTCATTGGTGACTTTAATCAGGGCAGTTTCAGTATAATGGTGCGGTCGGAAACCAGATTGGAGGCGACCCAAGATACAACAGGAGGAGAGATGGGAGGACAGTTCAAAGTGGACATGTTGTTCCAGTAGTTTTGAGGCATAGGGGAGAAGTGATATGAAGCAGTAGCTAGTCAGTGGATGGGTCAAGAGAGAGCTTTTTGAGGATGGGTGTAATCGAGGCATGTTTGAAGCATGAGGGGAAGACACCAGTTGTTAGTGACAGGTTGAAAAGGTGGGTTAGGGTTGGGATAAGGATAGTGGTAAGGTTGGGGATGAGGTTGGACGGGATTGGGTCAAGTTCACATGAGGTGAGGTGTGATTTGGAGAGTAAAGAGGAAAGTTGATCTTCCGTAATGGTGGAGAAGCTGGTTTTGGAGGAGGAAGATTGAGTAGGTTTGAGGAGGGGCTGGGGGGACTTTAGGCAAAAGCTTTGTCTGATGGTGTCAATCTTCTGCTTGAAGAATGAGGCAAAGTCTTTGGCTGAGATGAGAGGAGAGGGAGGAGAGAATTGAAGGTGTTGAATAGCTGTTTAGGGTTGTGAGACAGGGAGGATATCATAGATGAGAAATATGTTTGTTTTGCTGCAGTGAGTGTGGACTTGAAGGTAGTGAGGGACTATTTGAATGCGATGAAGTGCCCATTGGAGTGGGACCTTTTCCATCTACGCTCAACAACCCTGGAGGCCTGTCGCAGTTCTTTGGTTAGGCTGGTGTGCCAGGGTTGCCTGCTGATTGTGGGAGCTTTGGTATGTGTGAGGGGGGCGACCAAATTGTCCAAGTATCCAGTTACCTTCAGTTCCCTTCAGGTTCAATTCAGGTATAATTCATATTTCTACACTTAAGCAATACTCTTAAGGCGATGCACTGCATACTAATGTCTATAGCAGACTCCTTGCTCACAATATATGTGCTACAGAATGCATTCAGGTGTGAACCAGAGGGGAGTGGTCTGTGCTCATCTTGATCAGTCTATTAAGACTGAGCCAGATGCAGGATATTCAAGGGCCAAGTAAACAAGTTCATAAATAAGAGTGGGGGCAGTAGTTGTTAGTTGAAAAACATACCATATGTATTGATAGGGAATCTAGATTGTGAGCCCCATTGGGACAGTGATGATAATGTCTGTAAAGCGCTGTGGAATATGATGGCGCTATAAAAGAATGCATAATAATAATAATAAAATTATAATAATAATGCTTCGGCATATTGGAAATAGAGTAGATCTATTATAAATTATGGGCAGCACGGTGGCTCAGTGGTTAGCACTTAAGCCTTGCAGCGCTGGGGTCCTGGGTTCAAATCACCACCAAGGACAACATCTGCAAGGAGTTTGTATGTTTTTCCCATGTTTGTGTGGGTTTCCTCCAGGTTCTCCAGTTTCCTCACACACTCCAAAGACATACTGATAGGGAATGTAGATTGTGAGCCCTAACAGTGCCTATAATGTCTGTAAATTGTGTGAATTGTAATGCGCTGCAGAATATTTTGGCGCAATATAAATAAAAAAGATTATAAAAAAAGATTATAATGCGGTTCTGAATATATAAACATGTGACTGCAGCAGCCAATTACCGCTGAGACTGATGGCCCAACTGGAAGAAAAGGTACAGAAATTGTGGAGAAACCTAGCGGCCGTATGAAGAAGGATCAGAAGATGAGTATATATTTACTAGTATACATTTATATACAGTACAAAGCAAAAGTTTGGACACACCTTCTCATTTAAAGATTTTTCTGTATTTTCATGACTTTGAAAATTGTACATTCACACTGAAGGCATCAAAACTATGAATTAACACATGTGGAATTATATACTTAACAAAAAAGTGTGAAACAACTGAAAATATGTCTTATATTCTAGGTTCTTCAAAGTAGTCGCCTTTTGCTTTGATGACTGCTTTGCACACTCTTGGCATTCTCTTGATGAGCTTCAAGAGGTAGTCACCGGAAATGGTTTTCACAAGTGTTGAGCCACCCCCGTAGTGTTCGAGTTCGGTTCGGTTCGCCGAACACCCGTATTTTCGCCGAACTGTTCGTCGAACTGTTCGTCGAACACCTTCGAACACCGCTAAAACCAATGGCAGGCAAACAAAAACACATAGAAACACATAGAAAACACCTTCAAAGGTGTCCAAAAGCTGACAAACTGCTCAGAAGACACAACTAACACATGGAAAAGTGACAAGTACATATAGTCATGCGAAAAGAAAAGAGGTGGAGGAGTAAAAGGAGTGGGAGACACAGATATAGGCATGTCATGCCCTTCTAAAACCAAAAAAGTGCGAAGCCGACACGGCCAGTCCGTTCCTGCCCGTGCGACCTCCGTGTCGCCGGGTTTGTGCCAGAGCCGCGGTGGACCCTGACGGCCAGCCCCCCTCTGCCAATAATGGTGCCTGTCCGCTGGTGGGTCGAGCGAGCCCCCCTGCGGTGGAGGCTGGTCTAATCTTTTTAATTTAAATTGTCTCTCTAATTTGAATGAGTACACTTTAAAACCTTTTACAAGGATCTATAGGAGGGCAAGTCTCATGCCAGCAGCCGCGTAATTCCAGCTCCAGTAGCGTCCACTAAAGCTGCTGCAGTTAAAAAGCTTTTATAAGGATCGAGCTTGGCGGTCCACCACAAGGCATCCTACCGCCAGTCCCAGCCCCTGTGCCTTGGGGTGCCTCCCCGATGCTCTTCACTGAGTGTCCCGGGGACCTGAAGCATTTACTTTGAAAAAATTAAGTGTCCAAACTACAGGTGGTGTCACTAGCTTAACAGCTGGGATAATCCGCTGACTAGCAGACACTCCTACTAGGCACAAAGTATTTCCTGGGCTAGATGCAGTTAAAAATTTGTAATTAGATACTCTCGTTGGATGCTGAGAAAGCATTCCATAGAGTCTCCTGGCACGCCATATATTATTCTCTTAAAAAGCTTGGGGTAGGGGTCTAGGCGACCCTTTTATAGGCAAAATCACGGCCCTGTATCGCAATACGTCACCTAGGCTGAAGATAAATGGAACATTTTCATCACCATTCATAATCACCAATGGGACAAGGCAGGGATGTCCTCTGTCCCCTCTCTTATACATCCTAGTGACGGAGCACCTGCTCTCATCAATTCGCCATAACCCCAATATTAGGTGGATTGAGGTGGGAGGCACCGAATACAAGTGCTCTGCATTTGCTGATGATGTACTAGTATATATCACTCAATCACATATATCCATCCCTGCTGTTATGGCTGAAATAGATCACTTTGTTACATGGTCAAATTTTAAAATCAATGCAGCGAAGTCTGAGGCCCACGATGTCTCCCTCCCCAAATCCATACAGGATTCCATCCAGTCCAACTTTCCCGTTGCCTGGCCCTCACAGGGTATCAAATACTTAGGAATTCGTATTCATAGAGACTTCTCCCGTCTATGTTATCTTAATTTTGGGCCCTTTATTGAACAACTCCATACAGACCACGGTTGGCAAGTTAGAACTGTAAGATTCACTACGTGAACCACTGGTGTTTTGTGGAAAAGCACATGTACACTGTGTTCCAAATTATTATGCAAAAAGTGTTTAGGAGTGATAAGGTAAGAATTTTTTGTTTCTCAGTTAAACTCATTGATGGTGATGTGTGTCAGGGCTCTTTATATCACTGTAAGCAATTGCAGACACCTGTGCTAATTAGTTTGGCAGGTGTGTCCAATGAAAGGCAAGACTACTTAAGAAGGCTGTCCCACATTATTAAGCAGCCTACATTTTCTGCCAAAATGGGAAAGAAAAAGGATGTGTCGGCTGCTGAGAAGCAACAAATTGTGGAGTGTTTAGGTCAAGGCATGACTACAATCAACATTGCCAAGACACTTCATCCTGATCATCGCACAATCAAGAAGTATGTAGCTGATTCACAGTACACACGTGTGCGTGCTGATAAGGGAAAATTGAGGACTCTTTCCTCCAGGCAATTACGTCAGGTTAAAAGAGCAGCGGCAAAAAAGCCTTGTCATAGCAGCAGACAAGTTTTTGAAGCTGCTGGTGCCTCCAACGTCCCCCGAACAACAAGATGCAGGGACCTTCAGAGGTTTGCAGCTGTGCGTAAGCCATCCTGTCGACCTCCTCTATCCACTGTACACAAGTAGAAACGGCTCCAATGGGCCAAATAATACATGAAGACTGACTTCAAAACTGTTTTGTTCACCGATAAGTGCCGTGCAACGCTCGATGGTCCAGATGGATGGAGTGGAGGATGGCTGGTTGATGGACACCCCATGCAAACACGGCTACGGCGCCAACAAGGAGGAGGTGGAGTAATGTTTTGGGCTGGAATCATGTGGAGAGAGATTGTCGGCCCCTTTAGGATCCCTGAAGGGGTAAAGATGAACTCCATAATGTATGTGGAGTTTCTCAAACAGCACTTCCTGCCATGGTTCAAAAAGAAGAACCGTGTATTCCGCAGCAAGATCATTTTCATGCATGATAATGCACCGTCTCATGCTGCACATAACACATCTGCATCTCTGGCTGATACGGGCATAAAAGGGGACAAACTTATGGTGTGACCCCCATGCTCCCCTGACCTCAACCCCATTGAGAACCTCTGGAGCATCATCAAAAGGTGTATCTATGATGGCGGGAGGCAGTTCACATCTAAGCAACAACTCTGGGAGGGTATTCTGTCCTCATGCAAAACAATTGAAGCAAAAACCATCCAAAACCTGACAAATTCAATGGACGAGAGAGTTCAGAAGCTCCTTTCGAACAAGGGGTCCTATGTGTAAATGTAACATCACCTAGAATAAAGTTTTGAGTTGAAAACTTTGATTTCAGTCTCTAATAACCTGCTAATGGTTATAATTTCAAAAATGACCATTTTTTTGTTCTTTATTAAAATGAAAAGGTTGATCGAAGAGTGTGGGGGATCTAAGAGTGTGGCAAACCAGTAGTCAGGATTATTTCGAATTCTGACAATCTGAAGGTCATGTAGCAGGTAGTGCAGCAAGAAGGCACTCATGTGTCTTGTGCATCTATGAGCCCTAAAATTATTTTCCGGGCTAGATGCAGCTAAAAATTATTATTAATTTGAAAGCTGGTGGAGTTTAGTATAGATGGCCTAATAGAATCAGTGCTGCAAACTGCTACAAGGCCCAAATTATTTTCCAGCCAGGATACAGATAAACATGATTAGTAATTTTAAATCTGGTGGAGTTTAGTATAGATGGCCTAATAGAATCAGTACTGCACACTGCTGCAAGGCCCAAACTATTTTCCAGCCAAGATACAGATAAACATGATTAGTAATTTGAAAGCTTAAAACGGTTGGTGAGGTGATTTTAACAAATCATCAAGCTTTTACTCTCCCCAGGATGACACAGGGGTAGAAAAGTCGTTTCGGATCCATGATTTGTTCATCTTTATGAACGTGAGTCGGTCTACATTATCAGTGGAGAGCCGCGTGCGCTTATCTGTCAGCACACCACCAGCAGCGCTGAACACACGTTCAGACAGAACGCTGGCTGCGGGGCATGACAAGATCTCCAAGGCGTAAGTGGCGAGCTCCGGCCATTTATCTAGATTGGAAGCCCAAAAAGAGCAAGGGTCCAGTGACACAGTGATGGCTTCAATGTTTACTTGGAGATACTCCTGTACCATCGTCTCTAGGCGTTGACTATGTGTCAGACTTCTTGTCTCCTGTGGCATTGCAAAGGATGGGCTAAAAAAGTGGTGAAATGATTCTGCAAAAGTGATGTTACCAGCAGATACTGTGTTTCTGTTACGTTTTGAGTACTGAACACTCGACAATCCCACGGTTGGCAAGTTGGAACTGTGAGATTCACTACGTGCACCACTAGTGTTTTGTGGAAAAGCACATGTAAGATTCTGCAACAGTCTCTGCTGATACTCCTGCATGCGTGCATCTCTTTCTATGGCAGGAATAATTTCTGCAAATTTACTTTTGTACTGGGGATCTAACAGTGTGGCAACCCAGTAGTCAGGATTATTTCTAATTCTCACTATTTGAGGGTCATGTTGCAGGTAGTGCAGCAAGAAGGCACTCATGTGTGTTGCGCATCCAGGAGCACCAAGTCCCTGTTGTGTTGGTGGCGAGATAACAATCATGCTTCCTTCCTCTGCCCTCTCCCCCCAACCTCGCACAACAGAAATGTGATCAAGGTCTCCCTCATCAGTTCGTCCTCCACTTCTTCCTGGGCTCCTGCACCTTCCTCACTAGTTTGGCTGCTACCATGCACCCTGGTAAAACCATCTCCCCCACCCTCACATGCCTGCCGCCTTGGTGCTGCCGACCGTCTGGACCTTGCAGATGTTAGCTCTTCTGCATACAACTCCTCCTCCTCTACTTCCTCCACCTCCTCTTGTGCCACCACCTGACTCCGAATTCTGTTTAACATGTGCTCCAGCATGTAAATCACCGGAATAGTCATGCTGATAATGGCATCGTCAACACTAAACATCTTCGTCGCCATTTCAAAACTGTGCAGAAGGGTGCAAAGGTCCCTGATCTGAGACTACTCCTCCAGCGTGATTTGCCCCACCTCTGGATCTCGTTGGCCAAGGCTATACGTCAGAATGTATTGCACCAGGGCTTGTCGGTACTGCCACAGTCGCTGCAACATGTGCAGAGTTGAATTCCACTGGGTAGGCACATCGCATTCTAGCTGGTGAAGTGGCAGGCCCAACGACTTCTGTAGAGATGTAAGTCGCTGAGCTGCGGGATGCGAACGGCGGAAGTGAGCACACAGCGACCGTGCCCTCTGCAGAAGGCCATCTAGTCCGGGATAGTGGGCTAAAAATTGCTGGACATCCAGGTTCAACACGTGAGCCATACAAGGCACGTGTGTGACATTGCCCCGGCGAAGGGCCACACCCAGGTTTGCAGCATTGTCGCAAACGTCCTTCCCTGGTTTCAGGTCCAGTGGAGACAACCATTCATGAAACTGGTTCTCCAGAGCTGACCACAACTCCTCAGCCGTGTGACTCACATTTCCCAGACATTTCAAAGTAAAAACTGCCTGATGACGTTGAGCCCTGCTGCCAGCATAGTAAGGAGGTGTGCAGGATCCCTTCTGCGCAGTTAGAAAGCTTGTGGCATGACCAGACAGGCATTGGGTGCAGGTGGAGGACCGAGAGGAGGTTGAGGAGGCAAAAGCAGTGGAGGAACTTCGAGATAAAGAGGATTGACGCACAACTCGTGGGGACGGCAAGACTTGGACAGCAGCCCCTTGTCCTGCTGTCACCATAGTTACCCAGTGCCCAGTCAGCGACATGTAACGCCCCTGTCCATGCCTACTCGTCCAAGTGTCTGTGGTGAAATGCACCCAGTCACACACAGAGTTTCTCAAAGAAGCGGTGATGTTGTGTGCGACATGCTGGTGGAGCGCAGGCACACCTTTCTTTGAGAAGTAGTGCCGACTGGGCATCTGGTACTGGGGCACTGCGACGGACATAAGGTCTCGAAAATCCTCTGTGTCCACCAGGCGGAAAGGCAGCATTTCTGTAGCCAAGAGCTTGCAGATGGCGAAATTCAACCTCTTAGCTTTCTCATGGCTAGGAGGAAATGGTCTTTTACTTGTCCACATCTGAGGGACCAAGGGCTGACTGTTGTGCTTAGACGGTGTTGACAGGGGTGTCCCCGGCAAACTGCCGGTCTGTGAGGAAGATGCAGGCGGACATGTTAGGTTGCCTTGATCCAAAGATGGTGCTATCGATGTCGGACAGCGCTGAACACCAGCTGGTGTTTCCACCTCCAAAGAAAATGATGACCTGCCAATCACGCTGGCTGTTGCGGGTAAAGAGGTGGCAGGTCTGCGTCCCAAAACAGGTTTGACTGCTGTCCCCCGAGTCACAGAGGATGAAGAGGCCGCGGATGCACAAGATGTGGCAGACGGTGGTTGGCCCGGCCGGCTAGGCCGCATTGTAGCACAGTGAGCTTCCCACTGCAACTTATGCTTCATATCCATGTGCCGGTTCATGCATGAAGTACTCAAACTATGTATTTTTTGGCCTCTACTTAGCTTTTGCTGACAAATGTTACAGATAACACGAGTTGGGTCATCCTTATCGATCTGAAAAAATGCCCAGGCTATGCAAGGCTTAGCACCCATGCGACCTGAAGAGCCACCACGACTTGTGGTCAGAGGCAGAGTTGTGTTTGAGGATGCAGTTGTTGATGTGCTTCCAGTACTACGTCTCTGTTCAGGAAGGTGCAACCTGACCTCGTTGTCACTAGCATCCTCCTCCACCTCCTCTGCTGACCTTATCGACTGGCTGACTGTGAGTTGACAGTAAGTTGGATCTCCAACCTCGTCATCATCACCCTGTGTGTTATCACACCCGTTGTCCTCAGAGAAAACCTCTTCCTGCCCTGACAAAAAACTCAAGTTGTCGCTCCAATCAGGTATTTGAGTCTCATCATCGTCTTCCTCATTGTCTCCACCAACAGGAGTTACAGTTTGGAAACGAGGGTCTACATTATGGTCAGAACCTTCGGCGTCTGGTCCTGGATCCGACTCATAAAGATTCTGGGCATCAGTGCAGATCATTTCCTCGTCTGGATTCACAGAAGCTCTGGAGCCGACCTCTGATTCCCAGGCTATAGTATGAGTAAACAGCTCTGCAGACTCAACCATCTGTTCCACCCCATACTCAGACGGGCAGCTGGAGACTTGGGAGCTGTGAGGAAGCAAGTGCGATTGGGGTGACACCTCTGAGGACTGGAGTATTTATGATGTTGAAGTTGAGGTGGAGGAGAGCCCACTTAAAGGAGCACTTGATATCCGTTGAAGCACCTGCCGTTTTTGTACCTCATCTGGAATTTGTAGCGATTGGCGTGGCCGTAAGAAAGGGATCTTATCACATTGTCCGCTAAAAGAAGTAGACATCTTAGTTTGGCTGGAAGATGGTCTTTCTTCTGCAGATGTTACTGTTGCTTTAAGTAACACACGGACACAACCTATTTTTCCCTTCCCAACACGCCTATTCCCCTTTCCACCAGCAGCAGGCCTTTTCACACTCATTTTGGTGGTTAACTAATTGACAACTCTGGAGTTGTTTGCACAGAAAACAATGGATGGGAACCGAGCAGAGCTGAGTGGCCAAGCTGTGGTATTAGCCCAAAAGTATTGGCTGGGTTAGATGCAGATAAAAATTATTTTGAATTTGCAACCTGGTGGAGGTTAGTATAGATGGACTAATAGATCAAGTCCCACACACTGCTACAAGCCGAAGCTCAAATATTTTTTCAGAGCTAGATGCAGATAAAAATTATATTGAATTTGCAACCTGGTGGAGGTTAGTATAGATGTACTAATAGAACAAGTCCCACACACTGCTAAAAGCCGAAATATTTTTTCAGAGCTAGATGCAGATAAAAATTATTTTGAATTAGCAACCTGATGGAGGTTAGTATAGATGGACTAATAGAGCAAGTCCCACACACTGCTACAAGCCGAAGCCCAAATATTTTTTCAGAGCTAGATGCAGATAAAAATTATATTGAATTTGCAACCTGGTGGAGGTTAGTATAGATGGACTAATAGAACAAGTCCCACACTGGTACAAGCCAAAATATTTTTTCAGAGCTAGATGCAGATAAAAATTATTTTGAATTAGCAACCTGATGGAGGTTAGTATAGATGGACTAATAGAGCAAGTCCCACACACTGCTACAAGCCGAAGCCCAAATATTTTTTCAGAGCTAGATGCAGATAAAAATTATATTGAATTTGCAACCTGGTGGAGGTTAGTATAGATGGACTAATAGAACAAGTCCCACACTGGTACAAGCCAAAATATTTTTTCAGAGCTAGATGCAGATAAAAATTATATTGAATTTGCAACCTGGTGGAGGTTAGTATAGATGGACTAATAGAACAAGCCTCACACACTGCTACAAGCCGAAATATTTTTTCAGAGCTAGATGCAGATAAAAATTATATTGAATTTGCAACCTGGTGGAGGTTAGTATAGATGGACTAATAGAACAAGTCCCACACACTGCTACAAGCCAAAATATTTTTTCAGTGCTAGATGCAGATAAAATTTATTTTGAATTTGCAACCTGGTGGAGGTTAGTATAGATGGACTAATAGAACAAGTCCCACACACTGCAACAAGCCCAAATATTTTTTCAGAGCTAGATGCAGATAAAAAATATATTGAATTTGCAACCTGGTGGAGGTTAGTATAGATGGACTAATAGAACAAGTCCCACACACTGCTACAAGCCCAAATATTTTTTCAGAGCTAGATGCAGATAAAAAATATATTGAATTTGCAACCTGGTGGAGGTTAGTATAGATGGACTAATAGAACAAGTCCCACACACTGCTACAAGCCGAAATATTTTTTCAGAGCTAGATGCAGATAAAAATGATATTGAATTTGCAACCTGGTGGAGGTTAGTATAGATGGACTAATAGAACAAGTCCCACACACTGTTACAAGCCCAAATATTTTTTCAGAGCTAGATGCAGATAAAAATTATATTGAATTTGCAACCTGGTGGAGGTTAGTATAGATGGACTAATAGAACAAGTCCCACACACTGCTACAAGCCAAAATATTTTTTCAGAGCTAGATGCAGATAAAAATTATTTTGAATTTGCAACCTGGTGGAGGTTAGTATAGATGCACTAATAGAACAAGTCACACACACTGCTACAAGCCCAAATATTTTTTCAGAGCTAAATGCAGATAAAAATTATTTTGGACTTGCAACCTGGTGGAGGTTAGTATAGATGGACTAATAGAACAAGTCCCACACACTGCTACAAGCCGAAATATTTTTTCAGAGCTAGATGCAGATAAAAATTATATTGAATTTGCAACCTGGTGGAGGTTAGTATAGATGGACTAATAGAACAAGTCCCACACACTGCTACAAGCCGAAGCCAAAATATTTTTTCAGAGCTAGATGCAGATAAAAATTATTTTGAATTTGCAACCTGGTGGAGGTTAGTATAGATGGACTATTAGAATGATGCTATGCCCAAAAGGTTTTACTTCACTAGTTGCAGTAAAAAAAATTGTATTCTATACACAGGTGGTGTAGCTTGCAACACAGATAGGCTACTCCACTGACTAACACACACTGCAAGAGGCCAAAAAGGATTTGCTTTGCTAGATTTAGCCAAATGCTGTGAAAAAAATTTGCACAGCACTGGCACAGACCTGCCTGGCAAAAAGTTATAGGAACTGATGTAACCTAGCCCTCAAAAGGACTGCAATTACAATTAGTCTTTACTCCCAACCTATTTAAGAACACAGACCTGCCTGATAAACCTGATAGGAACTGATGTAACCTAGCCCTCAAAAGGACTGCAATTACAATTAGTCTTTACTCCCAACCTATCTATTTAAGAGCACAAACCTGCCTGATAAAAGTCATAGGAAATGATGTAACCTAGTCCTCAAAAGGACTGCAATCACAACTATTCCCTACTCCCAAGCTATCTGTAGATTTGTGCGAAAATTGGCTTGAAATTAACACTGAAAGTATAGCGCACACAGCAACAGAGGTGCTGTCTAACACGCAGCTGCAGCAGTGAGAAAATGGTGGCGATGGGGAAAATGGCTGGGTCTTATAGGGCAAGGACATGTGACATACACTGCCAATGACACATGCCCTTGCTTGTGTGAAAAAAAGCAGTTTGCTCCGTGTGTGCGCTGCTGATAGGCTGACAGATTGCACTTCCCCACTGTAAATGCGGGAATGAGAAAAAAAAATGGAGATCTTCATTATTTATGCAGAGATCCATCCCCTGCCCCTCCCCCCACCCCGCTGTACACTCAAACTGCGTATTAACATTAATTTTCAGCATTACTGAGAAAAAGTCAAGTTAGGATTTTGGTGCACGAACAGTTATCGAACATAACCTCAAACAGCTGAATTTTTTTCAAATTGTTCGTGTTCGCCGAACGGCTCGAACACCGCCCAAAACAGCTCGAATTTGAGATTGGCGAATAGTTCGAGTCAAACACCGCTCATCTCTAGTTTTCACTGCACAGGTGTGCCCTGTCTGGTTTAATAAGTGGGATTTCTTGCCTTATAAATCTGGTTGGGACCATCAGTTGTGTTGTACAGAAGTCAGGTGGATACACAGCTGATAGTCCTACTGAATAGACTGTTAGAATTTGTATTATGGCAAGAAAAAAGCAGCTAAGTAAAGAAAAACGAATGTCCATCATTACTTTAAGAAACGAAGGTCAGTCATTCTGAAAAATTGGGCAAACTTTGAAAGTGTCCCCAAGTGCAGTTGCAAAAACCATCAACCGCTACAAAGAAATTGGCTCACATGAAGACCACACCAGGAAAGGAAGACCAAGAGTCACCTCTGCTTCTGAGGATAAGTTTATCCGAGTCACCAGCCTCAGAAATCGCAGGTTAACAGCAGCTCAGATTAGAGCCCAGGTCAATGCCACACAGAGTTCTAGCAGCAGACACATCTCTACAACAACTGTTAAGAGGAGACTTAGTGCAGCAGGCCTTCATGGTAAAATAGCTGCTAGGAAACCACTGCTAAGGACAGGCAACAAGCAGAAGAGACTTCTTTGGGTTAAAGAACACAAGGAATGGACATTAGACCAGTGGAAATCTGTGCTTTGGTCTGATGAGTCCAAATTTGAGATCTTTGGTTCCAACCACTGTGTCTTTGTGCGACGCAGAAAAGGTGAACGGATGGACTCTACATGCCTGGTTCCCACCATGAAACATGAAGGAGAAGGTGTGATGGTGTGGGGGTGCTTTGCTGGTGACACTGTTGGGGATTTATTAAAAATTGAAGGCATACTGAACCAGCATGGCTACCACAGCATCTTGCAGCGGCATGATTTTCCATCCGGTTTACGTTTAGTTGGACCATCATTTATTTTTCAACAGGACAATGACCCCAAACACACCTCCAGGCTGTGTAAGGGCTATTTGACCAAGGATGAGAGTGATGGGGTGCTGCGCCAGATGACCTGGCCTCCACAGTCACCAGTCCTGAACCCAATTGAGATGGTTTGGGATGAGCTGGACCGCAGAGTGAAGGCAAAAGGGCCAACAAGTGCTAAGCATCTCTGGGAACTCCTTCAAGATTGTTGGAAGACCATTTCCGGTGACTACCTCTTGAAGCTCATCAAGAGAATGCCAAGAGTGTGCAAAGCAGTCATCAAAGCAAAAGGTGGCTACTTTGAAGAACCTAGAATATAAGACATATTTTCAGTTGTTTCACACTTTTTTGTTAAGTATATAATTCCACATAGTTTTGATGCCTTCAGTGTGAATGTACAATTTTCATAGTCATGAAAATACAGAAAAATCTTTAAATGAGAAGGTGTGTCCAAACTTTTGGTCTGTACTGTATATATTTACTTTTGGGTATCCTGGGCCAATACTGGACCAGCCCCTTAGTCCTAAATATCCATTATTTGATGAAGATGTTAAAAGAAAATTGATTTGCACTGATTCACTGTTGAAATAAACTCAATTACATCTGTAAAATTGTTTTATTCTCACCCTTTTAATAATGGATTTTTCCTATTTACAGAAGCTGACACTTGATAACTCTATGTATAATGGTAGTTTCGCTGCTGAGATTATTGTGATCATATATTGACATTTCTTGCTCCCTAGTTTGCATTGTTAATGGACTTTGATAGTGTATTTGTTCTAGGATTAATTTATAACTATTACAATGCCATGTATTAATCTGATTGAAGGAAAAAAGCAATTACAGAAAAATTTGACCAAAGGTCACTATTTATCTCCTCCTTGTGATAGAAATAAGGGGAATGGTAAATGCACCAACTGTTCTACTTTTGTGTCTTAATTTATAAGCCCCAGGGTCGGTGACCTTTACTTCTTTATGATCCCTGAGCTGTGCTGAGAAGAGGCGAGATGAAGCCAGGGCACCCCTATGGCCTCCAGGAAATACACAGGTCAATGCCCTTTTATTTCTGATCATTTAACTTACTCTAGTGGGCCATGAAAAACTAAATCCCATTTCTTTCAGACTCCTGGGAAGCTATACACTACTCCAAGCTCTACATGATTGTCCTTTTCTCTGACAGTTCCCATGCATGCCAAGAGCCAAAGACACATTACTAGTTACAGGAGTGGAGTCAGATGAGGTCACTGCACCACATGCCTCTTGCAGGAAGGACTATCGGAAGCATAATGCTGGACATACAACCATATCAATGATGACAGTATTCATAAATAAATATGATAATAGCTTCCTGCGATTATAGTGATTGAGAACACAAAATGTACATTAAGACCAGATGGTAAAGGCACACAATACCACTGAGAAGAAAGAATGTTCATAATCTAATTTCCTGAGAATCATAAGTAAAAGATCTATCTATCTATCTATCTATCTATCTATCTATCTATCTATCTATCTATCTATCTATCTATCTATCTATCTATTTATCTATCTATTTATCTATCTATCATTTTAAAAAATCCCTGGCTTCATGCAATGTTTCATTTCTATTTAATTTTTAGGACACTTGCAAGTTGAAGTTAGGCTGTGTGCCCACGATGCGTTTTTTAAGCGTTTCCGTAGCGGCAAAAACGCTGCAGAAACGCTTAAAAGACGCTTGGTAGAAGGCCTGCCATGTTCCCCAATGATAATCCGCATGTGCTGTGCACACGCTGCGGAAATTTCCACTGCGGATTATCATTGTGGAAAAAAACGCAGCACTACCAATTATTTTGCGGAAGTGCTGCGTTTTTGCCGCCATTGACTTGCATTAGAACGCGCCAATTCCGCAAGACTGCATCTGTACTTGCGTAATTGGCGCGTTCCAATATGCGGAATGGGACCCGGGTGTAGAGGAGAGGAGAGTCTCATCTACACCCAGGTACCATTAAAAAAGCTGTAAAAAAAGAATAAAATAAAAAATAAATGTATACTTACCTTCTGGCGGCCCGTGCTGCGCTCCTCCTTGCTTTCCGGCACTTCGCGATGGAATGAAGGACTTGCGCTGACTTCAGAGTCATGTGACAGGTCACGCGACGCTGACGTCGGTAGGTCCTTCAATCCACCGCTGCCGGCAGCCGGGACGGCAAAGCAAGACAGTGCGGGCCATCGGAGGGTAAGTATATATTTATTTTTTTATTTTTTGACATTCTCTCGGTCACACTATATAAATCCATGCCGTTTGCATGGATTTATACAGTGTGACCCAGTTGTCAAGCACTTTCCAAGTGATGCTAAAATCGCTTGGAAAGCGCTTATCAACCCGCATGCGGAAATGCAAGTGAAGAACGCTTCACATCCGCATGTCCCTGGCAGGAAAACACATGTACAATCCGCATGCGTTTTTTCTGCCAGGGAGATGCAGAAATGCTCAGGAAAAAATCCGGAGCATTTCTGCATCGTGGGCACATAGCCATAAAGTTTTCTTTTTAATACTTTTTACTGAGTTTTAAAACTTTTCAAACAAATGAACAAACATTTACAAAGAGAAATAACTGGGGAAGGTGAAAGGGGAAAAGGAATTGAAGGGGGAAGGAAAGAAAACAAATTTTTATTAGGGAAGGAAAGAATGGGGGAGAAAAGGACATAAAGGAAAGTCAATCCCCTGTAAAGATAGGGGAAGAAAAACTTTATAAAGACAGAGAAAGACAAGAGTGCAACCAATTTAAACTAACGTGTATATAATATCCTGCATAAATTTTCTAGATTATATTAAAATATCGTTGTCATATTACATAGTTATATGTATAAACAGAGTTAGATCTATAATGTTGCAAGTAACTAAGAATACTAATTAATGCCAAAAAAAGTACTAAAAAAGAAAGTCAGTGAGTAGTAAATAGTACAGAAGTTACTTATAATTGTCATCCACATTGTGGGAAAGACTAAGTGCAACAAGAAGGGATGAGGGGAAGGAAACCCAGACACTGGAGAAAGGGGGAGTGGAGACCCTTAGGCTGATCTAATAACACCCTGCCCTACCGTCCCTATATTGGTTCCACACCAATGTCCAATCAGGAAACTTAAGCCCTGTATATCCCTAGAGCTAGGCCCTTGATAGGGAGGTGACAACAAGGGAGACAAAGGGGGGAAACTTAGCTTGAGCAGACACCAGAGAGATAACACCAAACGTCCTCCAAGGGCACCAGAGAGGAAGCTAGCTGATTGCAAAAGCTCCAAGCCTTCACAAGAGAAAATGTGACTATCACCAGCGACTCCCTGAAGCAGACAGAGTTTAAAAACACCCAGGCCAGAGTGTGTTAATTAGAGCAGGAGGGAGGTTGCCACTGGGTCCAAAAGTGAGAAGGATTAAGAAGGTTTCTGCAATGCCAAACGTAGTGACCTTCTGCAGCCAGATGCAGAGCTACTGTCTGTTACATCTGACACACCTGTGACAGTATGCCCCATTCTATGAGTGGCCTGCGGACACTCAGGACTAGGTTTCTCAGGATAAGGCTGTGTGCCCACGGTGCAATTTTTAAGCGTTTCCGCAGCGGCAAAAACGCTGCAGAAACGCTTAAAAAATGCATGGTAGAAGGCCTGCCATGTTCCCCAATGGTAATCTGCATGTGCTGTGCACATGCTGCGGAAATTTCTGCTGCGGGTTATCATTGCGGAAAAAAACGCAGCACTACCAATTACTTTGCGGAAGCGCTGTGTTTTCGCCGCTATTAACTTGCATTGGAACGCATGTAATCCACATCACTGGATCTGTACATGCGGATTACATGCGTTTCAATGTGCGGATGGTACTCGGGAGTGGAGGAGAGGAGAACCTCCTCTGGACCCGGGTACCATAGAACCTGTAAAAAAAAGAATAAAATAAAAAATAAATATTATATTTACCTTCTGATGGCCCCCTGTCTCCTTGTCTTCGCTTGACGGCAGATCGCGGTGGACTGAAGGACCTGCGCTGACATCATTTAGTCATGTGATGACAGGTCCTTCAGTGTAGTGTACCGCGAGCTGCCGGCAAGCAAGGACAGTGTGAAGCAAGACTCCGGGGGCCATCGGAAGGTAAGTATAGATTTTTTTTTTATTTTTTGACATTCTTTGGGGTCACACTATTTAAATCCATGCATTTTGCATGGATTTATATAGAGTGACCAAGTTGTCAAGCACTTTCCAATTGATGCTAAAATCGCTTGGAAAGCGCTTGTCAACCCGCATGCGGAAATGCATGTGAAGAACGCTTCACATTCACATGTCCCTGGCAGGAAAAACGCATGTACAATTCGCATGCGATTTTTCTGCCAGGGAGATGTAGAAATGCTCAGAAAAAATCCGGAGCATTTCTGCATCGTGGGCACATAGCCTAAGAGGTGTGGAATGAATGAACCAACCTGATTCACCTCTGATGCTGAAACCCACATCCTTTCCTCTGGACCATAACCCTTCCAGTGCACCAAGTATTGTGGGGAACAACGTTGGAGAAGAGCATCTACAATCCTCGAAGTCTGAAACTCCAGATTACCATCAACAATTATTGGGTGCAGCGGTAGGGGTCAGGACTCGACATATTTATTGAGCAGAGACCTGTGAAAGACAATGTGGATCTTAAGGGCTTGAGGTAGCTCAAGACGAAACACTGCTGGGCTTATGACGGTGGTTATTTTATAGGGACCAATAAATCTAGGTCCCAGATTCCAAAAAGGAACCTTCAACTTGATATTCCTTGTAGACAACCACACAAAGTCATTCACTTTCAGGTCCGGACCAGGTAAGAGTCTCCTGTCAGCCATATGTTTGTACCTATCTCCCATGATCTTGAAATTACTCAGAACCCCCTACCAGACCGAGGAGAGCGAAAAAGCAAAATGTTCTTCCTCAGGAACTCCCGAAGCCCCACCCCCACTAAAAGTACCAAACTGTGAATGGTAACCGTATGCACCAAAGAACGGTGATCTGCCAGTAGATTCCTGACGATGATTATTAATAGCAAATTCTGCGAGCGGTAAGTAGGATGCCCAATCCTCCTGATTTTCGGAGACAAAACACCTAAGGTAAGTCTCCAAATTCTGATTAACGCGTCCGTTCTGTCCATTCGACTGAGGATGAAAGGCACAGGAAAAGGACAACTGCACCCCAGTCGAGAACAGAATGCTTTCCAGAACTTGGAAACAAACTGGGTCCCCCGATCTGACATCATATAGGAGGGAACCCTGTGAAGCTTCACGATCTAATTTATAAACACCTGAGCAAGAGTCTTGGCATTTGGAAGTGCCGGTAATGCAACGAAGTGAACCATTATACTGAACCTATATAAAACCACCAAAACCACAGTTTTGCCTGCAGATACCGGTAGGTCAGTAATAAAATCCATGGACAAGTGTGTTCATGGCCTACTAGGACTAGGTAGCGGAAGAAGAGTACCAAAAGGACGGGTATGCAATACTTTAGAACGTACGCAAATACTACAAGCAGATATGTGTTCAACCACATCCCGATGCAACCCCGGCCACCAAAAATGACGAGAAAGGAGGTCTGCAGTTTCCTTACCACCTGCATGACCAGCAAGCACAGAGTTGTGATGTTCCTTAATTACTTTGCGGTGCAGATTAGATAGTACAAATAACCTTCCTGAAGGGCAGGAGGCAGGGGAGTCCCCCTGAGCCTCCAACACCTCACCCTCCAGTTCAGGGTACAATGTCGAAATGACTATCCCCTTCTGTAAAATCGTTGCAGGGTTCTCATGGTCACCACCACCAGGGAATCTCCGGGACAAAGCATCAGCCTTGATATTTTTTACCCCTGGACGGAAAGTGACAACAAAATTGTAAAAAACAGGGACCATCTAGCTTGCCTAGGGTTGAGACGTTTAGCCGTTTAGCCGATTGAAGATACGACAGGTTCTTATGGTCAGTGATAACAGTAATAGGATGCACAAAATTTCACTATTACCCACATCATAATTTCTCTCAGCTGAAAATAATTTCTTGGAAAAGAAAGTGCATGGACGCCATTTACCAGGGGACGTACCCTGAGATAACACAGCCTCAATCCCCACCTCCGATGCATCAACTTCCACAATAAAGGATTGGGTAACATCAGGTTTACTGAGTATAGGTGCCATGGCAAAACAGTTCTTTAGGGAGGAAAAAGCCTGCAGGGCGGCATCCAACCATTTGGAAAAATCAGACCCCTTCCTTGTCATGTCAGTGAGGGGTTTCACAATTGCTGAATATTTTTGGATGAATTTCCGGTAACAATTAGTAAAGCCCAGAAAACGTTGTAGAGCCTTCAGGTTCTCGGGACGGTCCCAATCAAGGACAGCACGGATCTTCTCCGGATCCATCCGAAAGCCTGAAGATGACAACAGTTACCCCAAAAACTGCACCTCCTGGATGGCGAAAACACATTTTTCTAGTTTAGTATATAGTTTTTTATCCCTTAATATCTGAAGCACCTGTCTAACATGCCCCCGATGTGTCTCAAAATCAGATGAGTAAACCAAAATATCATCCAGATAGACCACCACAAACCAGTGCCCACCAAAAGATGGAAAATATCATTAATGAAATGCTGGAACACTGCAGGTGCATTGGCAAGACCGAAAGGCATAACCAGACTCTCGAAATGTTCTTCAGGGGTATTGAACGCTGTTTTCCATTCATCACCCTCTCTGATTCTAACCAGATTGTAGGCTCCCCTTAAATCCAGATTGGAGAACACCTTAGCTCCCACAACCTGGCTGAACAAATCTGGAATCAGAGGGTATGGATCCCGGATGGTAATTTGATTTAATTCCCAGAAATCTAAACAGGGACGTAGACCGCCATCTTTTTTCTTCACAAAGAAGAACCCTGCCGCCACAGGCGAAGATGAGGGTCTGATATGTCCCATCTCCAGACTTACCGTAATGAAATCCTTGATGGATTGTCTCTCAGGGCCAGAAAGATTATACAGTCTGGACTTCGGTAGTTTAGCTCCAGTTAAGAGGACAGTCATATGCACGATGAGAAGGCAAATCCTGACACCCCCTCTCAGAAAAAACATTCTCAAAACCAGACATAAATGCAGGTAAGATCTCTGTAGAGACTGTAGAAAAGGAAATATTTAAACAGTTGTTATGGCAGTTATCTCCCCACTCAATGATCTCCATGAATTGCCAATCCTTCAACGGGTTATGTTTCACCAACCAGGGTAGACCCAAAACAATTGGAGTGGGAAGACCATCTAGGACATAGCTAGGAATTATCTCACAATGGACCGACCCCACCCTCAGTTTTACACCATGTACAATCTGAGCCAGAGCTCTCTGTGCAAGTGGCGCTGAGTAAATGACGATGATGGGAATGGGCTTAGCTAAAGTACAGCAAGCAAGACCATGAGTTCTCACAAACTTAGCATCAACCATGCTGTCTCCAGCTCCACTGTCAACAAACACAGACAGTTTCTCGGTTTTGTTCTCTAGCACTACATCTGCTGTCAGGACAAACCGGGGACTGCAGGTTGACGATAAATGCACCCCTTGCTTATCCAACTCCAGACTACCAAGCCCTGTATATCCCTAGAGCTAGGCCCTTGATAGGGAGGTGGGTGAGCACTGGTCAGTCCCCACTATAAACTAAAGACAACAAGAGAGACAAACAAAGGGGGAAAACTTAGTTTGAGCAGACACCAGAGAGATAATACCAAAACGTCCTCCAAGGGAACCAGAGAGGAAAGTAGCTGACTGCAAAAGCTCCAAGCCTTCACAAGGGAAAATGTGAATATCACTGGAGACTCTCTGAAGCAAACTAAGATTTTATAAACATCCAGACCAGGGTGTGTCAATCAGAGCAGGAGGGAGATTGCCGCTGGGTCCAAAAGTGACAAGGATTAAGAAAGCTCCTGCAATGCCAAACGCAGTGACCTTCTGCAGCCAGATGCAGAGTGACTGTCTGTTACATCTGACACAATAGCTTTTGTAGTGCGCTCTTGGCATGATCGAGTTGCACCTACTCGGCTCTGGTGGGGGAAAGTCTAGTTTATATTTTCATTAGAGGGGAATATTTTTAAAGTACCAATTGTCTCTAATAAGGTTGACTGTTCATAATCCAGTTGTTAAGAACCCTGATGTTGTCCAAGTTGTAATCCATAATAGGAGAATGGATGTATGTTCTCTATTCCCAAATTAGAGAACAGCTATGTACCGAATGGTTTCTATGTATTGTAATCCTTACATTGTAATCCAGTATGCGTCGCTGTTAAAAGTTCAGTTTTGTAATCCAAGTGGATGAACCGATATTGTGATCCAGTCTTTTACATATCAAAGTTGCATTCTCTCACTGTGTGGTGGATACCGAGGCTGTAAAGGAGATCGTGTCCCTCCTCAGGCTTTGGGATGGAAAAAATTACTGGGTGGCACAGTGGCTCAGTGGTTAGCACTGCAGCTTTGCAGCACTGGGGTCCTGGGTTCAAGTCCCACCAAGGGCAACATCTGCAAGGAGTTTGTATGTTCTCCCCATGTTTGTGTGGGTTTCCTCTGGGTTCTCTGGTTTCCTCCCACACTCCAAAGACATACTGATAGGGAATGTAGATTGTGAGCCCCAATGGGGACAGCCATGATAAGGTATGTAAAGCACTGCAGAATATGTTGGCGCTATATAAATAAAAAAAAAAATTCTGTTTCTATGGTAAATCTGGAGGGTTGTAGAATATATCCACTGGTATCTAATTCTAGCACGTAAAAGTTCTTTTGTGGTGTTCTGGAATATCTTCCTGGTCAGGATTGTCAATTTAGAAAGATCCTTAAAAAGGGAAATTGAGCTGGATGGAGCCGGAAGTATCTTTGAATCTCTCGTTAGAAACAGTAGCTTGTTTCTGGTTTGAAAAGAATGAAAGGTTACAATGATGTCTCTTGGTGTATCCTTTGGCAGATGTCGGGGTTTTGGAACGCTATGTGCATTGACCACAATCTTCTCTCCAGAGTGACCAGGGACAAGTTGGGATATCATGTTGTTACTAAAATTGTCCAATTCTGATGAGGTTATTGTTTCCGACACGCCCCTGATTTTTAAGTTGTTTTTCCTTGAAGAATCCTGAGTACTAGCTACTTGCTGTACTTGCTGTTTTAAAGTTGTAATCTCCTTTTGTAATGCTTTAAATGAGGTTGTGGTTTCTTTATGGTTATTTTGAAGGTCTTGTACTGCATTAAAGGGAATCTGTCAACCCCCTGGGTGATATCAGACCACTACTATGGCTATACAGGTGATAGAAAAGTAAATCTATACTTACCCGTATGGCCAATAGCAGTGGTCTGATTCCAGAGAAATCTTCTTTTATAAATTTTCTTCTCCAGAGGTTTGGCGTCTGGGGGATGGCAAGCAAACCCCTCCTATCTGCTTATTATGCAGCTAAATCCCCACATTTGGGCTAAATTATCATATCCCCCACCTCCCCGGCACATCACAGGGCCCTGTGACTGCCCTGTGACGTCCCCTGCTGTCTCCCGTGACTCGTATGCGCACAGAGCTGCTCCAAATACAAGGGCTGTGGCGCAGTGGGGGCCGAGTAGAAACAAAGCGCCTCCATGGGAGCGGCGCTTTGCGCATATGTGGCACCCCAGGGGTCTGGTTTCCACAGTAACAGCAATGTTATGTCTGAGAGCAGGTGGGAGGTCTCTTGGTCAGGGATCCTATGCATGCCACACCTCCTGCCCAGTCCTGGGAGGGGAAGAACTTCCCCTATATAAACCTAGGGCTGAGGCAGGGTTAGTGAGTAGAGAAGAAGTAGAGACAGAGAAGAGAAGCAGCATAGGAAGAAACAACAGGAGCTCTGTGGGAGCAATGCTACAAGGAGTCAGGGGCTGGCAGCTGCAGAGCTCGCCCTGACTGAGAAGTTATCACCGGACCCGGAGTCCGAGGCTGTGGGGACTAACTCCTATCCAGCAGCAGAAACCGACCGGCAGGGGATTTCAGGTCCTCTGGCCAAGAAACCCGAAGGCACGGTCACACGCGTGGGACCAGCACCGCCGTCGTGGAGCGGAAGCTACTAGAAGGCCCCGAGTCACCGGCCATACGGGTGAGCACCACACGGTACACTCAGGGACGTGGGCTACTTATACCCGCCTCTAGCAAGGTAGCCAGAAGAGTACAGTTAGCTGGGAAGGCCTACAACTCCGCCTGGCCAGGGGAGATCCCATCTGCTCAAGGACTGACCAGGCCCCAATCGCTAGCCAGTACTCCGGGAGGGTCTATCTTTGTCACCAGTAAAGACCCTGAACTACACCGTACCGTCTCCGAGTGGTTCCTGCTACCCCCATCATCCACGTCGGCTGCCCTGAGGCCATACCCCTCCCGTTGGGGGTGATACTATCACGCTGCACAATCCTACCACCGGCCTCAGCGGTCTGCCCTGCAGCGGCAGCTCCTTCGCTGTATTCAACGGGTGGCGTAGTCGTACAACATCTACCGCTAATACAGCGCCACTTAGTCTGACTCCCTGGGCACGGACCGGGTCACCGCCATGAGACTACAACCCTCAACAGATCCGGCTCCGGGTAAGCTCCCGCGTGCGCAACGCTGCGCGACACAGGCCCAGGGGTGCGTCAACTTTTGGCGTAGTCGGCAGGATCTCGTGCCCGCAACCACCGGGTACTGCGTGCCTGAAAAAGACTGTTCAAACTTACCTGTGGTGAAGATTCCCGCCATCCGGCGCCATCTTCCGCTTCCTTCCCGCCATCGGTGGAGTTTTCCCGCCATTCGGCGCCATCTTCGGCCTTCTTCCCGCCAGCCGTGGAGTTTTCCCGCCATTGGACGCCATCTTGAGGACGCCGGGCGGGAAGAAGAGGGGCGTGGACTCCGAAAGCGCGCGAGAACTGAAGCCCCGCCTCACGTCCGGACGTTGCGTAAGGTCCTGGTAGGAGCCCAGCAGATGCCGACGTCACAGGAGCGCGACGGAAGGTCCTCAACCCTGACGATCCACTGCGGAGCCGCGGCCTACGGAAGAGGATCATCGCAAGGTAGGCCACGGTCCACTAGGGGGGAGAAGGATGTCGGATACGGAGGAGAGCTTCACCGCTTCAACCCCCGCCAGCGCCACCGCTGTTGCGGTTATGCCTTTCACCATGCCCTATATCCCGGGGGCAGCCTGGCTACCCCAGTACTCAGGGGAGTCACATACCCTGCATGACTTTAGAGAAAAGCTGGATAGCCTCTTCCAGGTGTATCCCCTCACAGAGGAGCAAAAAGTGAGCATCCTGGTGGCCCAATTAACCGGGGCAGCCCAAAGGGAGGTAAAGTCCTGGCCACCTGGGAGGACGACGGTCGCAGAGATACTAACCCGGCTGAGGGACACCTTTGATACCCGCACCTCAGTCGAGATCAAGCTTAGATTCTACGGGTGCAAACAGCGGGCACATGAGAGTATAAGGGACTATGCCCTGAACCTACAAGAGGCCCTGAGAGCCATTAAGCAGACGGACCCTGACGGCGTGGGAGACGAGGACAGGCTGTTGACTGAACAATTTATAGAGGGTTTATATTGCAATGCCCACCGAACCCAGTTGCGGGCAATGGCCTTACAGGACCCTCATCTGGGATTTGCACAGTTCAAGGACAGAGCCATCCGGGTGCTCCGAGAACCAGCACCAGGTGGCGTTGTGACCCACAGACGCCCCACTACCACTTACCACCAGGAGGTGGCGCCCTTGTCGGCAGGGCCTGTGGGAGCTGATGCGCAGGCTTTGAACAATGACCCGGCTCCAGACCTGCACCATCAGGTCCAAGAGCTAGCTAAAAGCGTTGCTGCGCTAACCCGAACTGTGCAGTCTTTACAGGTTTCCACTCCAGGGAAGATCCAGCTGGCATCCGGACCGGAGGACATCCCGTGGCGTCGACCAAGGAGGACCCCACCGGCCAGAGGAAGACCCAGCGACCGATACAACGAGGACGGACAACCCATCTGCCGCCGCTGCAATCAACCCGGACATATGGCAAGGTACTGTCCTTTAAACTGGCACAACCTGGGGTAGAGGGCCAACCCCCAGGAAAAAGATCATCAGGCCCATCGAACTGGCGCGACAGATATGTGGGAGGACGTCCAGTCTTGCCTGTGGTACTGGATGGCATCCCTATGAGTGCCCTATTGGACACCGGGTCACAGGTCACCACTATCCCATACGTGCTCTTCAAGCAGTACTGGAATGACTCGGATATCACCCGCTACCCTGACGACGACTTGTGTATCATCGCCAGCAATGGTCAGCCCGTGCCACAGATTGGATTTAAAGAGGTGACCATTAAAATCGGTAGAGTCGAACTGGCAGCACAGGGACTGATCATTGTAGACATTGATAAACACGAGAGTCACCCAAAGATAACTCTAGGAACTAATGTAATTGAAAATTGTCTTGCAGAGGTGATTTTCCTTTTACAACAGGTTGCCAAGAACGCCAGCTCCGGCCAGCAGCGAGTGCTCCAGAAAGAGATCCGGGCACTGATGCGACGGCAACAGATAGAACTCTCCGGTGGTGAGATTGGTAGCGTAAGAATGTGTGACCCTTTCCCTATTGCCATGCCCCCAAAAAGTGAAATGATGATTTGGTGCCGGGCAGCTATTGGTCTGAGAGGTAGAGATTACCAGGCAATGGTAGAACCAGTTTACTCAGACAGTAGGCCCACAATTTTGACAGCACGGGGGGTGGTCAATGTACGCCATGGGAGGGTGCCCGCTCGCATAATAAATATCGGGAAGAGGGAAGTGTACCTGCCCCGGTATGCCACGCTAGCCAAATTGTATACCATCAATCAAAATTCCATACAGTCCGTAGAACCCTTGCCTCCATCTTCCCCGGAGGAAGGTAACGGCTCTAAGGAAACAATGGAGGACTGGTGTCAGCAACTACATTTGGGTACTGACTCCACTCCCTCACACCAGAAACAGGGAGTCTATCGGGTGGTTCAAGAGTACGAGAGAGTGTTTAGTAAACACCCGTTAGACTTCGGGCGAGTCAAAGGGGTAGAACACCACATCCCCACGGGAGACCATCTTCCCATAAAAGAGAGGTATCGACCCGTACCCCCTGCACACTACCAACACGCCAAGGGGATGCTTAGGGACATGAAAGAGGCTGGGGTGATCAGGGATAGCTGTAGCCCCTGGGCAGCTCCACTAGTCTTAGTCAAAAAGAAAGACAACACCATGAGGATGTGTGTAGATTACCGGAAAATTAACCGTATCACACACAAGGATGCGTACCCCTTACCAAGGATAGAGGAGTCTTTGGCTGCTTTAAGATCTGCTAACTTCTTCTCTACCTTGGATCTCACTAGCGGGTACTGGCAGGTTCCTGTAGCAGAGGCGGACCGGGAGAAGACCGCATTCACCACCCCGATGGGACTTAGCGAGTTTACCTGCATGCCGTTCGGACTCTGCAACGCACCGGGAACCTTCCAACGATTAATGGAGTGCTGTCTGGGCCACAGAAACTTCGAGACGGTCCTGTTGTACCTGGACGATGTCATCGTATATTCCAAGACTTATGAGGACCACCTGAAACACCTGGCGGAAGTGTTCGAAGCTCTGGCAAGCTACGGCTTAAAGGTAAAACCCTCCAAGTGTCACCTCTTGAAACCAAAGGTGCAGTACCTGGGACATGTGGTGAGCGCTGACGGAGTGGCTCCCGACCCTGATAAGATCACCGCAATTAAGGAATGGCCAAGTCCCTCCAGTGTAAAGGAAGTGCGGCAGTTCCTCGGGTTGGTAGGCTATTACCGCAGATTCATCCCCGGTTTCACCAAAAAGGCAGCTCCTATGCAGGACCTCCTGATAGGCCAGTCCCGGAAGGCCAAGAACCAGAAGCCGCCCTTCAAATGGGAGAAGTTAGAAGAAGAGTCCTTCCGCCAGCTGAAGATGGCCCTCACGGGGGATGAAATCCTGGCGTACCCTGATTACAGCCAGCCCTTTATACTCTACACCGACGCAAGTAACATCGGGCTAGGAGCCGTACTGTCCCAGATCCAGCAGGGGAAAGAACGAGTAATCGCTTACGCTAGCCGAAAACTGCGACCCACCGAAAGAAACCCTGAGAATTACAGCTCATTTAAGCTAGAGTTCCTGGCAGTGGTGTGGGCAGTCACCGAACGCTTTAAGCACTACCTCGCTTCTTCCCGGTTCACCGTGTACACGGATAACAACCCGTTGACACACCTGGACACGGCAAGACTCGGTGCCCTAGAGCAGAGATGGATGGCCCGTCTGTCCAACTGCGAGTTCACAATCAAATACCGGGCAGGACGCTCCAATACCAACGCGGACGCCCTGTCCAGGATGCCAAACCTACCGGACGTAGGAGAAGATCCAGAGGGACTGGAAGAAGTCGAACTCCCCGCGTTCCACCGTCATGGGACTATCCAGTATTCCCATCGGGTAAGGAGTAAGCAAGCCGCTACGTTTAACCCCTTGCCTCACTACAACTGGGAGGAAACGCAAGACAGTGACCCTGCCGTCCGGCTGGTAAAGGAGATGCTGACTCGGCCAGAGGCTCGCCTTGACCCAGACGCTCCGGAGGAAGCCAAGCAACTGTGGGCTGAGAAGAGTCGACTGTTCCTTTACAAGGGGAAGTTGTGCCGCAGAATGGTTAACTCCCGGACGCATGAACTAATCTGGCAAGTAGTGGTGCCATGGAGAGACGCAGCCATGGTGATGGAGGCATACCACGACGGGGCTGGACACTTCGGATGGAAGAAGCTGGAGTTCCTGCTGCGTGGGCGGTTCCACTGGGTAGGCATGAGGGGAACCATCGAGAGGTGGTGCAGAGACTGTGGCCCGTGCAACCTAAGAAGGAAGGACCGTGCCAGCCAGAAGACTCCCCTGCAGTCCATCGTCACCCGGCAGCCGTTGGAACTGGTAGCCTTGGATCATGTAAAACTGACCCCAAGCAGAAGTGGCTACGTCTACGCGTTAACCATTGTGGATCATTACTCCCGGTTCTTGGTTGTCGTCCCCGTTAAGGACTTAACGGCTCAAACAGCAGCTAGAGCCTTCCAGCAGCACTTCTGCCGTCCACACGGGTACCCGGACCAAGTGCTGACGGACCAGGGACCTGCCTTTGAAGCGGAGGCCTTCCAGGAATTCTGCAATCTGTAAGGCTGCCGGAAGATAAGGACGACACCCTATCATCCGCAAACTAATGGACTTTGTGAGAAAATGAACCAGGTGGTAATGGATCTCCTGAAAATGTTGCCCCTGGAAGAACGCAGTCTGTGGCCTGAGAAGCTGCCCGATCTGTTGGACCTATACAACCACATCCCGGTAGGTTCCACCAACTGTACCCCGGCTTACCTAATGAGGGCGAGACCTGGTAAGTTACCTGTTGACCTGGAAATGGGAGTCCTGACACCCGAGGACACTTCACCAGAAGCAGACTGGGACACAGAGAGGCAGCAGCAGTACCGGAAAGTACAGGAGAGCGTGGAGCGAAGTCTCTGTCAGGCTAGGGAAAGACAAGAGAAAACTTACAACCAGTATGCTCCCGCTGTTCCCCTGGTACCCGGAGAGCAGGTCTTGAAGAGGAAAAGACGGCTCCACAAGTTGGACGACCAGTGGGAGAAGGACGCGTACACCGTACTGCCCTCAAGCCACGAGAACCCGAAAGTCTGTACCATCAGTAAAGACGGAGGGGAGACCATAGCCATTGTATCCCGGGATCACCTGAAGAAGTGTCCTGAACAGCTACGGAACCCTGAAGAGGAACAAGAAGACCATCGACCCGTAGAGGAAAGGGAAGATATGGTTAGTACTGTGCTCGGAGACTTCCCTCGGTCCTGGACTCAAGGCAATGGAGCAGTTGTGGTACCCGTCCTCACGTTCCTCCAACCAGCATCCCAAGTGCCTACGGAGCAACAGGTAGAGCTGGAAGAGCAGCCGGTCCAGGAGGCAGAAGACTCCACACAAGCAGAACAGGAGGATCAACCCTCTGCTTATAGTGAGCCTGCCGTACCCCTAGTGAGCCAAAGAGCCGGTAGACAGCTGCCCAGTTTACCCTTGACAGCTCCTACACCCTGTAGTTCAGGGCTAGACAGTCAGCTCCGTAGGTCCACTAGGGCCACTAGAGGCCAGTTACCCGCACGTTGGAGGATTTGAAGTGTATAAATTGTTTTATTTGTGGTTACCTGTTTTTCTTGTTGCTTGTGTATAATTATGTGTTTCTAGTTATTTATAGGAGTCCTTGGTGGATTTACCGGGAATCCTTGTACATGGTTGGAGCGTAACCTAGGAATGGACTAAAGACTGTTAAGGACTCGGGGCAGGACAGACCCCTACCTGGTTACGTCTCCCTGTTTTGGTGAAATGGACACCTTGTTTTTCTTCAAAACTGCACCCGGTTGCGGACACGCCGTAACCATCTTTATGTGTTTTTCTTATTGTATTATAATTGTTTATACCTTGTTATGTTTTTCTAAAAATATGTTTAGTCCCGGAGTACTAAATTTCACTAGGGGGGAATGTGGCACCCCAGGGGTCTGGTTTCCACAGTAACAGCAATGTTATGTCTGAGAGCAGGTGGGAGGTCTCTTGGTCAGGGATCCTATGCATGCCACACCTCCTGCCCAGTCCTGGGAGGGGAAGAACTTCCCCTATATAAACCTAGGGCTGAGGCAGGGTTAGTGAGTAGAGAAGAAGTAGAGACAGAGAAGAGAAGCAGCATAGGAAGAAACAACAGGAGCTCTGTGGGAGCAGTGCTACAAGGAGTCAGGGGCTGGCAGCTGCAGAGCTCGCCCTGACTGAGAAGTTATCACCGGACCCGGAGTCCGAGGCTGTGGGGACTAACTCCTATCCAGCAGCAGAAACCGACCGGCAGGGGATTTCAGGTCCTCTGGCCAAGAAACCCGAAGGCACGGTCACACGCGTGGGACCAGCACCGCCGTCGTGGAGCGGAAGCTACTAGAAGGCCCCCAGTCACCGGCCATACGGGTGAGCACCACACGGTACACTCAGGGACGTGGGCTACTTATACCCGCCTCTAGCAAGGTAGCCAGAAGAGTACAGTTAGCTGGGAAGGCCTACAACTCCGCCTGGCCAGGGGAGATCCCATCTGCTCAAGGACTGACCAGGCCCCAATCGCTAGCCAGTACTCCGGGAGGGTCTATCTTTGTCACCAGTAAAGACCCTGAACTACACCGTACCGTCTCCGAGTGGTTCCTGCTACCCCCATCATCCACGTCGGCTGCCCTGAGGCCATACCCCTCCCGTTGGGGGTGATACTATCACGCTGCACAATCCTACCACCGGCCTCAGCGGTCTGCCCTGCAGCGGCAGCTCCTTCGCTGCATTCAACGGGTGGCGTAGTCGTACAACATCTACCGCTAATACAGCGCCACTTAGTCTGACTCCCTGGGCACGGACCGGGTCACCGCCACGAGACTACAACCCTCAACAGATCCGGCTCCGGGTAAGCTCCCGCGTGCGCAACGCTGCGCGACACAGGCCCAGGGGTGCGTCACATACACGTCAGGGGAAGCAGCAGGGCACGTCACAGGGCCCTGTGATGTGTCGGGGAGGAGGGGGGGAGATGATATTTTAGCCCAGAGGTGGGGATTTAGCTGCATAATAAGCAGATAGGAGGGGTTTGCTTGGCGTCCCCAGGACGCCAAGACTCTGGAGTAGAAGCTATATAATGAAGACTTCTATGGAATCTGCTATTGGCCATACGGGTAAGTATAGATTTACTTTTCTATCACCTGTATGGCCATAGTAGTGGTCTTATATCACCCAGAAGGGTGACAGATTCCCTTTAAAAATGTGACAAAGTAGTAGTAGCATGAAGATTTAGTGACTTTTTGAGTTTTTTCACCAGTGCAGCTTCTTTTCTAAAGTTGACAGGGCTTGGCCAAATAGACTAGACAGATTCCAAAAAAATAATGTAAATTACGTTAGAAATAGGGATGAGCGGACCCGTTGAAGTTCAGGTATCTACAGTACAGACCAAAAGTTTGGACACACCTTCTCATTTAAAGATTTTTCTGTATTTTCATGACTATGAAAATTGTACATTCACACTGAAGGCATCAAACTATGAATTAACACATGTGGAATTATATACTTAACAAAAAAGTGTGAAACAACTGAAAATATGTCTTATATTCTAGGTTCTTCAAAGTAGCCATCTTTTGCTTTGATGACTGCTTTTCACACTCTTGGCCTTCTCTTGATGAGCTTTAAGAGGTAGTCACTGGAAATGGTCTTCCAACAATCTTGAAGGAGTTCCCAGAGATGCTTAGCACTTGTTGGCCCTTTTGCCTTCACTCTGCAGTCCAGCTCACCCCAAACCATCTCGATTGGGTTCAGGTCTGGTGACTGTGGAGGCCAGGTCATCTGGTGTAGCACCCCATCACTCTCCTTCTTGGTCAAATAGCCCTTACACAGCCTGAAGGTGTGTTTGGGGTCATTGTACTGTTGAAAAATAAAAGATGGTCCAGCTAAACGCAAACCGGATGGAGTAGCATGCCGCTGCAAGATGCTGTGGTAGCCATGCTGGTTCAATATGCCTTCAATTTTGAATAAATCCCCAACAGTGTCACCAGCAAAGCACCCCCACACCATCACACCTCCTCCTCCATGCTTCACGGTGGGAACCAGGCATGTAGAGTCCATCCGTTCACCTTTTCTGCGTCGCATAAAGACATGGTGGTTGGAACCAAAGATCTCAAATTTGGACTCATCAGACCAAAGCACAGATTTCCACTGGTCTAATGTCCATTCACTGTGTTCTTTAGCCCAAACAAGTCTCTTCTGCTTGTTGCGTGTCCTTAGCAGTGGTTTCCTTGCAGCTATTTTACCATGAAGGCCTGCTGCACAAAGTCTCCTCTTAACAATGATTGAAGAGATGTGTCTGCTGCTAGAACTCTGTGTGGCATTGACCTAGTCTCTAATCTGATCTTCTGTTATCCTGTGATTTCTAAGGCTGGTGACTCGGATAAACTTATCCTCAGAAGTAGAGGTGACTCTTGGTCTTCCTTTCCTGGGCCGGTCCTCATGTGAGCCAGTTTCTTTGTAGCGCTTGATGGTTTTTGCAACTGCACTTGGGGACACTTTCAAAGTTTTCCCAATTTTTCTGACTGACTGACCCTCATTTCTTAAAGTAATGATGGCCACTCGTTTTTCTTTACTTAGCTGCTTTTTTCTTCCCATAATACAAATTCTAACAGTCTTTTCAGTAGGACTATCAGCTGTTATCCATCAGACTTCTGCACAACACAACTGATGGTCCCAACCCCATTTATAAGGCAAGAAATCCCACTTATTAAACCTGACAGGGCACACCTGTGAAGTGAAAACCATTTCCATCAAAGCAAAAGGAGGCTACTTTGAAGAGCCTAGAATATAAGACATATTTTCAGTTGTTTCACACTTTTTTGTTAAGTATATAATTCCACATGTGTTAATTCATAGTTTTGATGCCTTCAGTGTGAATGTACAATTTTCATAGACATGAAAATAACGAAAAATCTTTAAATGAGAAGGTGTGTCCAAACTTTTGGTCTGTACTGTATGTGCCTACGTCTCATCAATGTGTTCTATCTATCTATCCTCAAAAGAAATCAGCACCATATGAGTAACCTTCAAATATACCATGATTAAGGCTTCTCTAGGCCAAAACGCGTAGCGGGTTTTTTACTCTGTTTGCCCATATGGTGTGAATTGGCTCTCTTTGTAAGTGCATTTTTTATGGAAATATCATCCTTCAAATAAATGGAAATTTTAATTACACCACATCGCTGGAGTCTCCTCACTTGCTGGATTTTGGTCTGAAGTTATGTTCAATGAAGCAGCCTGCTGCTATCCGAGCAGAAAGGAGGAATCACCGGGAAGGAATTTATAGGTGAGCGGACTTTATCATTTTCTTTGTATAGCTTCAAATACAGTGCCTTGAAAAAGTATTCATACATTGTGAACTTTTCCACATTTTTTCACGTTACACCCACACATTTAAATGTATTTTATTGGGTTTTTATGTGATATTTGTGAAGTGTAATATAAATGATATATGGTTTTCTAAATATTTAAAAAATCTAAATCTGAAAATTGTAACGTGCATATCAGCCCCCCCCCCACCCCAAAGTCAATACTTTGTTGGACCACCTTTCACTGCAATTACTGCTGCAAGTCTTTTGGGGTATGTCTTTTCCAGCTTTGCACATCTACAGGTGACATTTTTGCCTATTCTTCTTAGCACACTGAGCTGGATTGGATGGAGAGCGTCTCTGAACAGTAATTTTCAAGTCTTACCCCAGATTCTCAAGGGGATTTAGGTCTGGACTGTGACTGGGTCATTCACACACATGAATATGCTTTCATCTAAACCCTTCCATTGTAGCTCTGGCAGCATGTTTAGGGTCAGTGTCCTGCTGGAAGGTGAACCTACAACCCAGCCTTTTGCAGCCTCTAACAGGTTTTCCTCCAGGATTGTCCTATATTTAGCTCCATCCATTTTCCTATAAACTCTGACCAGCTTCCCATTCCCTGCTGAAGAAAAGCACCTCCACAGCATGATGCTGCATCCACCATGTTTGATGGTGGGGATGGTGTTTTCACAGTGATGAGCACTGTTAGTTATCTGTTACACATAGCGTTTTGTATTTAGCCCGAAAGTTCTACTTTCCGAACTGGCCATCTGGCAATTCTGGCAAATGCCAGATGGGCTGGTCCCAGCTGTGGGCCTCTCCATCTCTCCAGGGACGCACATGCAAATCTTCCCCCGGTGCCCCATTTGTTCTATTTAGAGTCCTGCGCTGTGCAGGTATTAACTCCAGTGGTGACCTGACCTCCGCTTCTTCCTAACCTCATTCTGTACATGAAGGAGGAAGGATGGCATGACGCTGATGCAGCCAGTCAGCTTAAAGGAGTTGTCTGCTCTAAATTGAAAACACTTCTTTCTTTTGGACAAATCCAGAGTAAGTCAGAACTGCCACTGCTCTCTCACCTCCTTTGAATGTCAGTCCCGTCCAAATTAGGGGAGAGTGAAGAAGCCACTGAATTGCTACAAGGATCACAAGGAACGGCGTCTGCTCCGGAGGTGAGTACAAGTGTTATTTTTTTTACTGAAAGATATAAAATAATAGTGACTGAGAAGGGGTTGTCTGAGTAGTGGACAACCCCTTTAATTTTACATTTATCAGTCACTAAGCAACAAAAAGGGGCCAATGAAAATGTAGAAAAAAGGTGCAATACAGTCGTGGCGGTTTAGGGCATTCGGGCAGCTGACAGGTTCAGCTGGCAGTCAATGCACCTTGAAGGGGTGGTCCGAAGCCAATAATGATTTTCATCCTTAATGACTATATTAACCCCTTTACCCCCGAGGGTGGTTTGCATGTTAATGACTGGGCCAATTTTTACAATTCTGACAACTGTCACTTTATGAGGTAATAACTCTGAAACGATTCAACGGATCCCACTGATTCCGAGAGAGACAGTTTTTGCGTTTTGTACTTCATGATAGTGGTAACATTTCTTCAATATGACTTGCGTTTATTTGTGAAAAAATTGGAAATTTGGTGAAAATTGTGAACATTTCGCAGTTTTCAAACTTTAAATTTTCATGCCCTTAAATCAGAGAGATATGTCACACAAAATAGTTAATAAATAACATTTACCACATGTCTACTTTACATCAGCACAATTTTGGAACCAAAATTTTTTTTGTTAGGAAGTTATAAGGGTAAAAGTTGACTAGCGATTTCTAATTTTTCCAACAAAATTTACAAATTATTTTTTTAGGGACCACATCACATTTGAAGTGACTTTGAGGGGCCTTTATGACAGAAAATACCCAAAAGTGACATCATTCTAAAAACTGCACCCTCAAGGTGCTCAAAACCATATTCAAGAAGTTTATTAACCCTTCAGGTGCTTCACAGGAATTTTTGGAATATGGAAGAAAAAAAATGAACATTTAACTTTTTTCACAAAAATGTTACTTTAGACCCCAATTTTTTATTTTCTTAAGGGTATCAGGAAAAAATGGACTAAAAAATTTGTTGTGCAATTCCTCCTGAGCACGCCAATACCCCATATGTGGGGGAAAACCACTGGGCGGACGGTAGGGTTTGGAAAGGAAGGAGCGCCTTTTGACTTTTTGAATGTAAAATTTGCTTGAACAATTAGCGGATGCCATGTTGCGTTTAGAGAGCCCCTAATGTGCCTAAACAGTGGAAACCTCCCACAAGTGACACCATTTTGGAAACTAGACCTCTCAGGAAACTTATCTAGATGTGTGGTGAGCACCTTAAACCCCCAGGTGCTTCACAGAAGTTTAGAACATTGAGCCATAAAAATAAAATTTTCACATTTTTCCCACAAAAATGTTTTTCAGCCCCCAATTTTGCATTTTCATAAGGGTAACAGGAGAAATTGCACCATACCATTTGTTGTCCAATTTCTCATTAGTAAGCTGATACCCCATATGTGGGAGAAAACCACTGTTTGGACGCACGGCAGGGTTCGGAATGGAAGGAGCGCCATTTGACTTTTTGAATGTAAAATTTGCTTGAATAACTAGTAGACGCCATGTTGCGTTTGGAGAGCTCCTGATGTGCCTAAACAATGGAAACCCCCACAAGTGACATCATTTTGGAAACTATACCCCTCAGGGAACATATCTAGATGTGTGGTGAGCACCTTGAACCCCCAGGTGCTTCACAGAAATTTAGAACATGGAGCCATGAAAATAAAAAAATCAAACTTTTTCCACAAAAATGGTGTTTTAGCCCCCAATTTTTTATTTTTACAAGGGTAAGAGGAGAAAATGTACCCCAAAAACTTTTGTGCAATTTCTCCTGAGTACGCCAATACCCCATGTGTGGGGAAAATACACTGTTTGGGTACACGGCATGGTTCAGAAGGGAAGGAGCACTGTGTGACTTTTTAAATGCAAAATTGGCTGGAATTGAGAGCGGATGCCGTGTCACGTTTGGAGAGCCCTTGATGTGCTTAAATAGTGGAAACCCCCTAAAAGTGATCACATTTGGAAACTAGACCCCTCAAGGATTTTATCAAGGGGTATAGTGAACATTTTGAACCCAGAGGTACGACATAGAAATTGATAACATTAGGTCGTCATGTTGAATAAGTTGTCATTAGTCTTGAGCACAAGTGCTCACTACTTGAGTTTGCATCAGGTACTCAGGTATGCACCATGTATCGTGGGTACTCGAGTGACATGCTCGAGTCCCCGACCAGCATATTTCACGGTTGTTAGACACCCAAAAAAAAATATGCGGGGATCGTTCGTGCATGGCAGGCAATCACCGCAAGATTTTTTTGGCCGCGAAGCATATGGGGCGGAGTCCCGAGTACCCGCGATACTCTGTGCATTCCTGAGCACCCAATGCAAACTCAAGTAGCGAGCACTTGCGCTCAACACTAGTCACCATATCGTCATAATTTTTTTCTTTACTTTTGAAAAAATCACAACCCCAACACGACCCTAACCCTAGCACAACCCTAACCGTAGCACAATACTAACCCTAGCACAACCCTAACCCTATCACAACCCTAACCCTAGTACAACCATAATCCTAGCACAACCCTAACCCTAGCAAAACCCTAATCCTAACCGTAGCACAACCCTAACCCGAGCACAACCCTAACCCGAGCACAACCCTAACTGTAGCACAACTCTAACCCTAGTACAACCCTAACCCTAGCACAACCCTAACCCCAACCCTAGCACAACCCTAGAGTTTATTTTTTACGCCGTTTCTCATGCGGTATAAGTGATTAGATGACTTTATTCTTCAGGTCAGCGCTATTACAGCGATGCCAGATTCATATCGGGTTTTTATGATTGACAGCTGTAACACACTAAAAGACGCTTTTTTTTGCAAAGACTAGTTTTTGCACCACCATATTTTGAGAGCTATAATTTTTCCATATTTCGGCTGACAAAGTCATGTGATGGCTTGTTTTTTGTGGGACGAGTTGACGTTTTTATTCGTACCATTTTCAGGCACGCGAGATTTTGTGATCGCTTTCTATTCCGATTTCTGAGAGGCAGAATAAACAAAAACCAACAATTCAGGAATTGTTTTTTTTTTATGCCGTTCCGCATGTGGTAATATTGATAAGGCAGCTTTATTCTTCGGGTCAGTACGCTTACAGCGGTACCACATTTATATCATTTTTTTATGTTTTGGCGCTTTTACACAATAAAAACTATTTTATAGAAAAAATATTTTATTTTGCATCGCATTATTCTGACAGCTATAACTTTTTTATTTTTCATGTGATGGAACTGTATGGCGACTTGTTTTTTTGCGGGACAAGATTATGTTTTCAGCGGTACCATTTTTATTTACATTCATCCTTTTGATCGTGTTTTATTCCATTTTTTGTTTGGCGGTATGGTGATAAAGCATTTTTTTTTGCTTCGTTTTTTTTTTTTTCACTAAAGGGGTTAACTAAACTGACTAAAGGGGTAAACTGACTAATAACAGTTTTATAGGTCAGGTTGTTCCGGACATGGCAACACCAAATATGTGTACTTTTATTGTTTTTTTTTTTTTTCCAGAATAATATTTATTCATGGTTACAATATATTTTTATTTTTTTGGGATTATTTTTCTCATTTTTTTTTTATATTTTTTATTTCTTTTTTCATGTTCTTACACTTTTTTACTTTTACACTTTGTCCCACTATGGGACTTTCACTTTTTGTAGTCTGATCGCCTGTATAGCATAGCGATGCAGCAGCGCTGCACAGGCAGAAGTTACTTTGATCGCTCAATGCGCATAAACAAAGCAACTATCTGCTGTCTGGTGACCCGGATTTCGTCATGACAACATTGGGTCACCATGACAACCACCAGGACCCGGCAGAGACAGCGCAGGACGCCAGAGAGGAGGTAAGTAAGCGGCACTTACCTCCCCTTGCTCCCTGAATGTTGAGATCAACTTCGATCGCAGCATTTCGGGGGTTATTGTGCTGGGAGCGGTGTGAGACCGCTCCTAGCACATAGCACCGGGTGTCAGCTGTGACAATCAGCTGACACCCAGCGGCGATTGTGCCCACACAGTCTGTGTGGGGGCGCAATCGCCAGGGCGTATTATTACGTATCTCGCCCAAAAGGCCCAGAGCACAGCTACATATAAATACGCCCCATGTCAAAAAGTGGTTAATAATAATCTAATAGCATTTCTAATATGCTTTAATTAAAAAGTACTGATCATTCCCTCTCTAATATAACTGCTTTAGTTATTTTTTTTAATCTATTTCCTTTTTGATGACGTTTGAAAATCGCCATTCCGTGCTGGGATACTCAAACTAATCATCATCAGGAGACAGAGGCTGCAGTCAGTGCCACAGCCTCTGTCCCCACCCTGAATTGAAATGAAGTGTCATCCAGGGGCGGACATATCATTGATGTAACCTGTGGTGCAGCACAGGGGCCCCAGAGGTAAGGGGGCCCATTTCCACCTCCAAAACAGGTGGAATTGTGCATTATGATGAGCTACTGGATTGTAAAGGGCCCATATACTATTCTTGCACAGGGGCCCTTTTCTGTTTCTGTCTGCCAATGGCATCATCAGTGACGTCCATTTCAGGGGCTGGGCTAGTCTCTGCTCTGCTGAGCACGTCAGTTGTCAATTCCGACATATGCTCAGTAGGCTCTTGTCTCTGTGCAATATTCTTCTCAGTACACAGTGACAGTGCGCTCCCTCGCCGGCTCTATTGAGAAGAGATGAGCCGGAAAGAGAGTACACTGTCACTGCGCATTGTAAGGAGAGAACGGGGAGAGCAGAGACCAGCCATGCCCCCTGTGGGTGGATCTGGTCCCTTCTTGCTGCATTCTTTCCTTGACAGCCAGATGAGCATCAGTGCACAGCAGCGGTCAGTATGTGCTGGGGCGTGCTTACAGCTGCCGCTCTCATTGCTGTGAGTGGTGACTGTTATTGCTCCTGGCATGCCTGCATGACTGAAAGCCGGTGGCTCCTGGGAGAAATAAGATTTATTTTGTCCACACTTTCAGTACAGCGGCTGGGCACCTTCATAATGCAATTAACCTGAATATTAACCCTATATCTGCAAGTAAATAAAGTTATCTGACCTCACAGGCTCCGCTTAAATTTCACATAGTGTTATTCTGTCTTCACAGTAGTATGTATTCTGTAGATGTGATATATGTTGAGAGGTTCACAAAAATCGATGAACATATTGTATATCACATTCACTTTGTAGCAAGTGGGCCTGTGTGCTCTCAAGTGCCAGGACAGAACTTAAGTCCCAGTCCGACCCTGCATCTGACCAAAGCACATAGTCCATATGCAATGTAGGGTACACAGCTAGCATGTGGAAGGAAGTGCTGTGGTCGCTTGTATGACAAAATCAGAAAATCTGGCTGGTCAGGAAAGGGGGTAAATGGCTTAATCTTGAATTTTATATACTGGCCTTTGTTTTCTTAAGCTTCATTTACACTACCTTCCTACGAATGCTTGCTTCCAAATTATTGGCCTTTCTAAAGTAAACTGCCAATTACCCGGTAGACAAGCAAGGCACTGGTTTGTTAGGGGAAATGATTTTTAAACTTGCTTTAAAATCATCCTTCTTGGCAGCACATTGTCCTGTGTAAACAGTAGATGTGCTGCCAAAAACAATGGTATTCTATGTGCACAAAACGATCGCATTAATGTTCGTTCTGTGCGCTATTGACTTACATCCGGCTGATTGGTGGTTATTTAAAAGCTATGATTAGGCTGCGTAAATACAGTCCTTCTCTCCCAAGGGATTGCGGTAGCTCCATACCCTCGAGATCGTATTTGGATAAGACTCATGTTTTATTGTAGCCATTCTAAAATCATCTAAAGAATTAAGGTGGGTTTAGATTATCCAATTTGGTAGCAGTAAATGACCACCGATCAGAGTTGTCAACTTGACATTTTATTTTTTCTGGACAGCTTATCAGAAAATCACGGACAGACAATATTTTTTACGGACACATTGTAAAACCATAATAAATCATTATGATGGTAAGTGATCCATGTCTACAGCCCATAATTCTGACATGTAGACATCAGCTGCATTCACTGTACACTGTAAAATGATGATAATTACAGTCATAACCTGTATAAGTTAATTCAGCATCAAAAAAAATCACGGACGCCTTTTTTTTTTGCAAACAGGGCATAAAGTGGCCAATTTTTACCGCCTGTCCTAGAATTTCTGGACGGTTGGCAACCTTGCCATCGATGCGTAAATATTTAACTTAATGATGCGCAATGAACGATCTGTAATAGATTGTTCAGTGCACGTAGCCTGCAATTGTTCTTGTTTAGACTGGACGATGTGCTGCCAAAAATGATGATCTTTTGTGAAAACCAAAAGATCATTTCACCTGATTGACGCATAAAATGTCGTTCACCGGGTGTAATGATCTTTTGACCAACAAATGACATTTACAGACTGTTGTAAAAAGAAAAGGGGCTGCTACATAGCTGTAGACATGGCACCAACTTTTTTGAGATGTGTTGCTGACATTGATTTCTAAATGAGTTAATTTTTTCAAATGAAATGGTAAAATGTCTAAGTTTCGCCATTTGATCTGTATTCTATGTTCTGTTGTGGATAAAATACGGCTACAAGAGATTTTCAGATCATTGCATTCTTGTTCTCTTTACATTTTACACAGCGCCACAACATTTTTGGAATTGGGGTTGTAGAAGTTAGCTAAGATGTACAGTCATCAATGTAATCAGCTCAGTGTTTAGAAGCTCGCAGGGATGAATGATTAGGATTGTCACAGATCTGGTACCGCTTTCTGAGAGTAAACTGTGAATTGCTCTAGAGGATTGCTTTAGTCTCCCATATTTGCTTATGGAGTGATTTGTGTTTATCTGATTTTGCAAGAACAAAGACATAGTTTCGTACCGTCAACTCTTTTTGTACGTGCTGGCTCTTCTAGTGGAACTGGTTGGACTGGTGCAGGTGGTATTATTCACATTGACTGTATGATTTTATTAGCTTCTTTTCTAATAAGGGTCAGCTATAAATTGTTGTATAAGAGATGAGCCCATGCTGAGACATCCATTAATGAAGCAATGGGTTATGTATTCCTTAGTATTAAAAATAGAACAGCTCCCCCTCATCATGCCCATAGGAATCAACATTGCTGGTGATCATGAGAGGGATATGGTAAAAACTTTACATAGCATAATAATACCTTGCATAGCATGAGCCTTGCAAAAAGTAAATGTGAAAAATTAGCACTGCGCTCCCTTCATTGATCTCAGGCACAGTGCCATGTATTTGGTTACACCAGTAATAGGTACAGGAGCTCACTGCAATTCACTACGAGACTGACCTGTAGCGTCAGGCACCGCTACTATTACCAAAAGTATAGGACCATGCCTGATAAACAGTGAAGGAGATCTGGTACTTACCGCAGTATTGGCACACCTTGGTTGGGTTCACATGTTAATTGTGCCAATTGTTTCATGCCTGAGCCAGGCACAACTGCACCAGTCCATCATTTGTAGCTGGACAGAAAAATGCTGCAGTGAAGTAGTACATAGGGTGCCAGAGTTGATCCTTCAAAACTGTTCCATGAAAGTACATAATCAGTTTTGGTATCAGTTTCCTTCAGGTGGTTTTGCACCACAGTCAAGCATGCATACTACTGTCTATTTATTGTCTATGGGACTGCCAAAGATACCCAAGCGTGTATTCGGCATCTCCTGCAGTCCCATTGAGAATGAACATAATAATGGTGCACATGTTTCTACGCTCAAATTAGACTAGGTTCTGCTGGGAACCATTCTCATGATGGGTGGAGGTGTGTGAAGGTCCTACAGTGATCAGTACGTTACTTATTACCTATCCTATGGATTTCCTTACATACCAGTCAGCTAAAAAGCTAATTTGGCTGACAACTATTCCTTCTGATTCCCATCCCCTCCCGAACCATAGGCATGCAGCCAAGCGTACATATATACTTAATAGGTAGAAAGTGTATGGTCCAGAAAGGCTCATGTGAAAACAATGAATAGATTGCATTTGCAAGATCGTTTTTTGTGTTCTGCGAGAGAGCTAATTCGCATATTTTTCTCCCATTGAGTATTGCCTGTTAGACTCTATATTCTTGGTCTTTGAGTACTTCCCCCATGTTGACTCAAGAGCATCGCACTCAGCCAGTCAGACTTTGCTCCACACTGATGAGGGTCAATCACCCAAATCAAGCTGTTAGTACATGAGTTTCTAGCTTGGCATTTATTCCTGGTCATGTTGCAGGGCTTAAAAAGGGTCCAACATTGATTTGATTTATGGGGTTATAACTCTTGTTACACACCTGTCCTGGGTATCCTGGGCTCTGTTTCTTTCACCTGGGTTTGTTGTCCTCTGCTGTGCTCCAAGTCGGGTTTTCCAGGTTGCTCAGAATGGATCAGTGACATCTTGTCCCTAGACCTATTTATGGCCCATTTAGACACACACATGTGGCTTGGGATTGAGAGTTTAGTCCTACGATTGTGTGCTCCACTATTTGTGTTTTTGTGTTTGTGCTTGCTTTCATCCATACTGGGTTCCACTTCATTCGTCCTGCTACTCCTGAGCTTCCTGTGTTGTCAAGTCTTTGCTGCCAATGTGCCTTCCCACTTGCTGCATTAACACTCAGGGTCCCTGTATCTGGACTTAGGCTTAGTGGATCCACCTCACCAATCGAGCATTAATACCTCTCCTAGATGGTACTTGCAAGATAGTTTCTTTTGTTCTTATGAGATAGCTAATTTGGCAAACATAGGATAACACGCCCATCCTTCTTTCCCTGTCATCAACGTTGAGGGTGATTTGGGACGTCCCTCATACACATTAGTTGTTCAGCAATTCCTGCCAAAACCTACTGGTGTGTCTAATGATCATCTAAAGAGTATGAATGGTTGCTGGAGTTGCAGTCAGGACCTGAAGCTTTGAAGGCCCAAGATGTTCCTTTGGCTTATATGGACACTATTACAAACTCATGATAGGTGAGGCCATTTTGGAGACTTCGTATTGGAGCTCATATTCTTCAAGTTAAGCCACTGTCATATGGGCATCTTCAAAGACTTTGATATTTGTCTTTAAGAAATTTGCCGTGATGTTGAGTTTATGAGTGCGAAACACGGCATCTTAAAGCAAGTGTGCACAAGGTTGTGATGAAATACTGACACTTTACATTTACCAATGTGTAGTTATGTCAGAATTCATGTCTCACTTCCTTATCATACACTGATACATGCATTTTATATAAAAGATCAAATGATTTTATTAACACAGTGAAGATTAAGACAATTATGAGTGAGTTGACATTTACAAGCCTGAAGTAGATGAAATGAAGTATTTTCCCATAGATCCTTACAGTGTAATATGCCGTCACCTCTTATGCCCTTTCCAGGTTTATGAGTTCAGGTTTATGAGTAATGTTAAATAAAGCCGGGATATCTCTATATCTATAAACACTTAGTGCCATTAGTGGAACAGTGAGTGGTACAGAGTGATATCACTAATGTCCTATGTAAAAAAAACATGTGGCATTATTATAGAAAGCAAAGATATTATAATATTCATGGCACAAGTCAGGAAATCTTTACTGCATACACTCATGTGGGGCTGATGTCATTAACATCTATATCAATATTATGATATAGGTAAATTCTGATACATTTCTAATGCTTCGTGGCTTGGTTTGCAGAACATTCACTAGGTTGCATCAGGGAAAGTAAAATTTTTGGACCTGATGGTATACGAAAAATATGAAATAAATAGGTGAAAAGAGAAAAGTTCCGAAAAAATAATTTGAAGCATAAAATCTGAAATCTGTAAAACTAAAGAACGTTTTTAAGGTTTTGCTGTGATGTAAACTCCTGATATAGGCACATATATGGCTAAGGCCATGGTCACAAATTCAGTATTTGGTCAGTATTTTCCCTCATTATTTATGAGCCAAAACCAGGAGTGGGTGATAAATACAGAAGTGGTGACGTGTTTCTGTAGTGAGCTGGCAGGCTCTGGCTGTTCTGTGATAATTGAGATAGAGCCTGTGACAGAAATGATAACGCAGGATGGTGTTGCCACCTTGTGGCCAGAGGTTGCACCTGCGCAGGATGTGATGACAGAGAAAAAGACTGAGTCTCCTGTGTCCCTCCCTGGAGAATCACGTGAGCAAAGTGAAAGAAAAAAAGCGCGCGGAGAGTCTGAGGTAGTCTGTGAAAAGAACCAGGACGGTGTGCAGGTCCTTGTGTGTGCCGTAGAGGGTACTCTCAACGTGGTTTCTGTTATCTGACACCTTATCCTCAGAGTTTTCCCCAGCTTCCGCACTGCTGAAGGATTCAGCTGTTACACTCCCTGCTACTGGAGTGTGAACCACATAAGGGAATATACAAGAGCTACTACCCAGATCAGAGAGACTGTAAGCGGGACCTCTGGCGAGAGGCCGAAGTATTCCTTCCTTTCAGCGAAGTCTGCTGTTCCTGTTTTCTTCGGCTGGGACGCCTTCCTGCAAAGACAGACAGGCCTGTGACGGGGGACACATCCTTCTGGAGTAAAGGACTGGTAACGTGTGAGTAGGGACAGTGAGGGTCAGCTTATAAGTACACGTTATTGCTGTGAACATTTACGGTTGTCATTTATTGTGTTCTGCTGTGTTAAAAATGTACAGTAAATTATATCATCGCACACTCAGAGGTTCAAATGCAGTGTTCGTTTATTAATGAGGCATAACATCAAACCAAATAGTTGTAGTTGCGACAGTGATTGGCGACTGAAGACGTTTCGGCCTCATCCAGGCCTTATTCATTGAGTCGCGCTACTTATATAGGTTTAGATGCAGGTATGTGCCGACAGAGGTAAAGGTAGAAATCTTTTTAATGGTGCTCTTGTATCACGTGTTCCACAATCTATAAGAGATTCATTTGCTGGTGTGATATGACACGTCTGTGTCTTGGTGCAGTGCTGGTGTCCCAGATATGGCAGGGAGAGGAGGGGAGGGGCGGTATAGCCGTTTCTCTGTATTGTTATTTGTGCACCATGGGAGGCTTGTTCCTGTTTGTTGTCTGTGGTGGTGTGGGGCTCCCAGGTATGGCCTGTGGAGGAAGGGCAGCTTGACCGTCTCCCAGCGCTGTGGGACGGTGCACAAATAACAATACAGAGAAACGGCTATACCGCCCCTCCTCTCCTCTCCCTGCCATATCTGGGACACCAGCACTGCACCAAGACACAGACGTGTCATATCACACCAGCAAATGAATCTCTTATAGATTGTGGAACGTCTTCAGTCGCCAATCACTGTCGCAACTACAACTATTTGGTTTGATGTTATGCCTCATTAATAAACGAACACTGCATTTGAACCTCTGAGTGTGCGATGATATAATTTACTGTACGTATTGGGCACAACGTGTCCCTTCATCAGCACCTCCCTCTTTCTGACGAGAGTGCACGCTAACTATCTATTCTACGTGTTAAAAATGTATACAAGTAAAGATACGGTTATCAAGGTAGAGTCTGTGTGTGGGGATCTTGCTGGGCCAGATCATGGATATCAACGCGCGGCCTTGCCCGCGGTCACTTCATCTGGCGTAGTCGGCAGGATCTATGACCAGCAAGATTCCCACCCAGGCCACGTGTACAGTCAGAAAGCCCCGCCGGTGTCTATTGTGAATCAGGTCAGGAAATTTGGCGGACGAAACTACCCTGTACCAGAGTGGGCGGAACAAGTCCGGATACTGGGGGAAATGTATAATATTGACCCTAAGACCTTGGCAGAAATGGCAGTACTGAAGCTAGAGGGGGAGGCATGGACGACAGTCAGACTGGAGACGGTCAGGGGCCAGCGTACAGTGGATGATTTGGTGCGGGTGCTGGAGAACATCTATGGGCCGACTACATACCCGGGAACACTGCGACACATGTTCTTTAGACGGACGCAGCTTGAATGGGAGGATATTCCCCACTATGCGAATGCCCTTCAGGTACTCCTTGAACAAGCCTGTGGAAAAGGGGAACAACTAGCTGGTATGGCTCCTCGTGACCTGGTACTGAGAGACCAATTTGTAATAGGACTGTGAGACCAGTATCTTAACCGCACGTTACAGGACTTGATCCGGATGATGCCGACTCTTACTTTTGCTGAAGTCAAACAGGAAGCCATAGAACGTTCAAGGGGACCCGTCATGGATGTGGGGATTCAAGGTGCTGCGTGCAGATCCATATCTGACATTAAAAATTCGAACAGTGACACGGAAGACCTGAAACAGATGGTAGCAGACTTACAGAAACATATATTACAGTTAACATTAGACCGACAGGGAGACCAGCGAAGACAGCCTAGCCGTCCCGTGGGACAGTGTTGGTCATGCGGTGATCCACACCATAGGGCAAATCGTTGTCCTCAACACTTCCCTCCGCAAAAACCTCCGTCGCACCAACGAACAAACCCTCAGTCACCCCAGCGAAGGGAATTTCGATCAGACCAGCGAATGGAACCCCAGCCATATCCACAAGCTGAGCTACCACGCCGGGCCTCACCACAATGGCCGCCATTAAACTAGACACCCCTGCAGAGGAGGCTCGCGCAGCAGGGGAGGCCAAAGAGAGGGGTGTGGAAAAACAGAGCCAACGGCGGAGTGCTCTTGCCTAGAGTAGCCCGACACTTGAAGTTGTCCTGGAAGGAATTGCCGTACAGGGACTGATGGACACTGGGTCACAAGTGACCACGATCTCTGAACAGTTTTACGAAAATTACCTCAAACCAAGAACTGCTTGTGACCCAGACACCGTCATTAAGATTATTGCGGCTAATAATCTACCCATTCCAGTGACCGGAGTTGCTTGGATGGACACAAAGGCCTGCGGACAGGACTTAGGGAAACGAGGGATCGTCATCGTCAAGGAAGGTTTCCGCTCCGAGACCCCAGTGATAGTTGGAATGAACATCTTGAAAGACCTGGATCTTATGCTGTTGACAAGAAAAGGACCCAAATACTGGCAGAAAGTCACCAAACATAAGCCAACTCGTCTGGCGTTCCAGCGCGTAATCCGGACCGTTGGACTTCAACAGATAGCAGACGAACAACTACCCCTAGCCGCCATTACGGTGCCATGCCGTACCCGGATTACTTTGCCCGCTGAAAAAGAGACAGTCATTTCCTACCCCTTAACACCCACCGACAACTTGAGGGGGTTGAAGTGTTGATTGAGCCGAGGACCCCAAGTGGGGGTAAGCTAAACCCACTAGTTGCTCGCACTCTGGCCGTCGTGAGGAACGGGAGAGTCCCTGTCAGGCTAAACAACACCGCAGACGTAAGCCTAGCCCTTGAAGCCGGCACTCAACTTGCCCGGGTATATGCTCTACCCACGGAAGTGAATCCCATTGGACCCCTAAAATTCACCCCATCTACAGAAGGCGACTGGACGGTAACCGTCTCTGCCATAAACGCTCAAGTAGACGATGAAGACATTGGGCGAAAACTACGGGAAAAAGTACAGCTAGACACGTCTCAATACACCAAACAAGAAGTGTCTCAAGTGGAGGAACTCCTACGGGAACACCAAGACTCCTTTGCAAAGCATGACACAGACTTTGGGTGTACCACCAGTATCCAGCATGAGATACCCAGGGGCGATACCCCCCCTATCCACGAGAGGTACCGGCAGATACCACCTCAACAATACCAGGAGGTGAAAAGCCTATTAGAATCCATGCTACACGCCAGAGTGGTACGTGAAAGCCAGAGCCCGTGGGCTGCACCCGTGGTGATAGTCAAAAAGAAAGATGGTTCCCTGAGATTTTGCGTAGACTACCGTAGGCTGAACACTTGCACTATCCGGGACTCATATCCACTTCCCCAGATCGAAGAGTCACTGACCGCCCTGAAGAAGGCCAAATATTTTTCGTCCCTAGACCAGGCCAGTGGATATTGCCAGGTCCCAACGAGTGAGAAGGACAGGGAAAAGACTGCCTTCATCCTTCCCATGGGCCTGTATGAGTTCGACCGGATGCCGTTCGGCTTGAATAACGCACCAGGGACCTTTCAGAGACTGATGGAACGCTGTCTGGGAGACTTCAACTTTGAGTTTACGCTGATATACCTTGACGACATTGTGGTATACTCCGCCACCTTTGAGGATCATCTTCACAAGCTTGGTCAAGTGTTCCAGCGCTTGAGGGGATACGGCTTGAAGTTGAAGCCCAGCAAGTGCCGTCTGTTCCAGCAGGAAATCGACTACTTGGGTCACTGGATCTCGGCCGAAGGTGTCCAGCCCTCTCCGGAGAAGATAGCAGCCGTTCGAGAGTAACCGCAGCCAACTACCGTCAAAGAAGTCCGGGCTTTTCTGGGGCTGGCAGGCTACTACCGTCGGTTTGTCAAGGACTTTGCTCGGCTTGCTGAACCACTGCATGAGGTTCTCCGAGGGACCGCGAACAGTCCCAGAGGACGACGCATCAGTTGGGGGCCTGACCAAGAAAAATCCTTTCAGGCACTTAAGGCTGCTCTAACATCACCCCCTGTTCTGGCGTATGCAGATTACACATTACCGTTCCAGTTGCACACTGACGCCAGCCTTCAAGGTCTAGGGGCGGTCCTTTCTCAAGTTCAAGATAATAAAGAATGCCTAATTGCCTAATAGCCTATGCCAGTAGGTCTCTCCGTGACACCGAAAAGAATCCCGTCAACTACAGCTCCTTCCGCTTGGAACTCTTGGCTCTGACTTGGGCTATGACGGAGAAATTTGCTGGCTATCTGACAGGAGCGGAGGTGCTGGTCATGACGGACAACAATCCTCTCGCCCACCTAGAGAATGCCAAACTAGGGGCAATGGAACAGCGCTGGATGGCCAGGCTCTCTAGATTCCAGTACAAAATTAAATACAGAGCGGGGAATGAGAATCAGAATGCTGACAGCCTGTCTAGAGTGACATCAGCCCCACCAGTGGGGGACCGGGATGAAGAGTTGGAGGAAGATTAGATGCCTGACTTTGCCCGGCTCGCAAAGCAAATAGAAGATAGCCGCCAGTATGCTGTAGGAGGGATTGGAGCCGTAGTGGGATCTCCCCTGTCCCAGCAAGAATGGGCCAAGCTTCAAGATCGAGATCCCAAGCACGTCTTACTGAAACGGTATGTGAATAAACAAGAGAAACCGCCCTCCGAAGTGAGAGCCCGACTATCGACCGGAGCCTGGACTCTGCTTGCCCAATGGGATCGGCTGATCGTGAAAGATGGAGTCCTGTATCGCAGGGCCCTTTTATCCCATATGCTGGAGGAGTGTTTGCAGATTGTCGTCCCGGTGCAGTTGGCCCATGAGATGGTGGGCGAAGCTCACAGGAGGAACGGCCACTTCGGCATAGACAAGACCCTCCGGTGGACCCAGCAGTTCATTTTTTGTCCGGGGCTCCGTAAGCTGGTTGAAAACGTCTGTCAAGAATGCCGTACCTGTGAATTCCACAAGTCCGCTGAGCAGCGTGCACCCGTCCAGACTATTAGGACGTCGAGGCCCCTCGAGCTGTTGATGGTGGACTATCCGTTGATCGGAACGGCGAATAGTGGCTACCAGTACTGTCTGGTGATGGTGGACCACTTCACGAAATTCGCCGTCGCTGTTGCTACCAAGGATCAGACTGCCGAATCAGCTGCACAGGCCATCTGTCAACAGTTCGTTCGGGTCTACGGATGTCCGGAGCGGCTGCACTCTGATCAGGGGGCTTGTTTCGAAGGGCGAGTCATTGAAGAACTCCAACGGATGTATGGAATAAAGAAGTCCAGGACCACCCCTTACCATCCACAAGGGAATGGCGCGTGTGAACGCTTTAACCGGACCCTCTTACAAATGATCCGGACACTGGCTGAAGACAAAAAGCCCGACTGGCCTCGATTCCTCCCAGAACTGCTGTGGGCCTATAATAATCAAGTCCATTCCGTCACCGGATACACCCCATACACCCTTCTCTTTGGCCGTCCAGGCAAAGACATCCATGAGTTGCAACTGTCTAACTCCGAAGAGGATACCTGTGGTACCTATCCTTCCTGGCTACAAACACACCGCCAGAGAATGGAGACTGTCTACCGGCTAGTAGGCCGACAAATCCAGGATCAAGTGCACGCTGACCCACTTCCGGTACAAGAGGACTCACTGAATGTAGGTCAACTGGTCCTAGTCCATATAAAGAAACCGCAAAGGAAACTCCAGCCCAAGTGGGAGACCGAAGTCTATCGAGTAATTGGACACGCGTACCCCGGTGGTCCCGTCTATCGAGTGCAGGGCGAAGACAGCGGCAGCATCCGTACTTTGCACCGTAATATGTTGCGCCCCTGTCGCTCCCAGCCTGACTCCCCTACTGTGATACCTAGAGAGATGGATATCACTAATACTGTCGGAGACACTGACCCCGGGGATGCAGAGATTGAATGCATGCCTACCCCTGTCCGTCTGACTGACGCACTTGAACCGATTACCTCCTCTACTGCCATCTCGACTGGGAAAAAAAGTGGGGTGACTGATCGGAGAGAGGGGATCCAACCCGTTAGGCGGACAACGAGGACCACTGCAGGGGTACCTCCAGGACAGTCCTACAGAGACCAATATGTGTGTACCTCTTCCCAGCCGCCCCCTGTAACATCCACAGCCATCGCCGCCCTGGAGCCGGTCGTTGGCAGGGACTGCCAACCTTTGAGCGGGGGGGCGTGTAGTGAGCTGGCAGGCTCTGGCTGTTCTGTGATAATTGAGATAGAGCCTGTGACAGAAATGATAACGCAGGATGGTGTTACCACCTTGTGGCCAGTGGTTGCACCTGCGAAGGATGTGATGACAGAGAAAAAGACTGAGTCTCCTGTGTCCCTCCCTGGAGAGTCACGTGAGCAAAGTGAAAGAAAAAAAGCGCGCGGAGAGTCTGAGGTAGTCTGTGAAAAGAACCAGGACGGTGTGCAGGTCCTCGTGTGTGCCGTAGAGGGTACTCTCAACGTGGTTTCTGTTATCTGACACCTTATCCTCAGAGTTTTCCCCAGCTTCCGCACTGCTGAAGGATTCAGCTGTTACACTCCCCGCTACTGGAGTGTGAACCACATAAGGGAATCTACAAGAGCTACTAGCCGGATCAGAGAGACTGTAAGCGGGACCTCTGGCGAGAGGCCGAAGTATTCCTTCCTTTCAGCGAAGTCTGCTGTTACTGTTTTCTTCGGCTGGGACGCCTTCCTGCAAAGACAGACAGGCCTGCGACGGGGGACACATCCTTCTGGAGTAAAGGACTGGTAAAGTGTGAGTAGGGACAGTGAGGGTCAACTTATAAGTACACGTTATTGCTGTGAACATTTACGGTTGTCATTTATTGTGTTCTGCTGTGTTAAAAATGTATACAAGTAAACATACGGTTATCAAGGTAGAGTCTGTGTGTGGGGATCTTGCTGGGCCAGATCATGGATATCAACGCGCGGCCTTGCCCGCGGTCACTTCATTTCAATTATACTTTTCCTCTGATTGTTCCATTCCTGATTTTGGATAACAAATACTGATGTAAAATACTGATCAAATACTGAACGTTTGAATGTGGCCTTATTGTTATACAGTATATGTCTCCCATAGGCTTTAATGTAAAATAAATCCATATGGTTTAAGTATGAAGTATGTATGTATGTATGTATGTATGTATTAAGTATGTATGTATTTAAGTATGTATCCATGTGAGATACAGCTGCATGGAAAAGGGTATTCTACTGCCATGTGTTGTAGTACCTTTCAGCACTGACTAATTTAAGAGCATCTATTTTTTCCATGCGATTCGTGTGCTCTCAAATTTCAAATGGTAAGGCCATGTTCACACCTTCTGCTTTTGAATGGTCAATATCATGCAGAAAAAAAAGCAAATACACCACTAGAGAAGCCTAGAATAGGATTTTATTGTGTGAGACATGTAATGACACACAGCCCTGTTCTCCTCACTGATCTCACTGCTGGCACCTACTGTGTAGAATAGAGCAGAGCTATGTATAATTGCAAACACTTCTAGAAGCTTTCATCTCAGAGCAATCAGTGTGGAGGGAAGGGGAGTATACCAGAGTTATGTATCATTACAAACACTTCTAGCAATTTTCTTCTTAGGGCAGTCAGTGTGGAGGGAGGCAGAGTATAACAGAGTTATTTATCATTACAAACACCTCTAGCAGCTCGCATCTCTCAGCAGGCAGTGTGGGAGGAAGGGGAGTACAGCAGAGGTAACAGTTCCCTGGGATCTAATTTGCAAATGGTGTTTGTAATGACACATAGCTTGGCTCTACTCTACACAAGTAATGGAGAGATCAGTGAGGAGAGCAGGACTGTGTGTCATTACATGTCTCAGACAGAAAAAGCATGTTCTAAGCTTATCGTGAGACTAATATCTTCTTAACAGGGATGGGAAATTGAAAAATAAAGGTGACATTTTATTGATCTATGTAGCCATATGTAGCCATAATCACTATTCCATAATGTAGCCAGTTTAACTTGATAAAACTGGTGAAAAATAGTCATTAAGAAGGGGGATATGGACCATAGCTTAAAGGGAAATGCCAGTAAAAAAAGTGTCTATATTTAGATCTATTTATCTTATCCATCTATCTATCATTTAAAAAAAGCCCTAGCTTCATGCAATGTTTCATTTCTATTTCATTTTTAGGACACTTGCAAGTTGTAGTTAAAGTTTTGACAAAGTAGCAGTTGTGTGAAGATTTAGTGACTTTTTGAGTTTTTGCACCAGCGCAGCTTCTTTTCTAAAGCTGACAGGGCTTGGCAGGAGATATGTGGCCAAATATACTAGACAGATTCCAGAAAGTGGTGTAAATTAGGATAGAAATAGGGATGAGTGGAACTGTGAAAGTTCGGGTTCTGGTACCCTTTATTCCAAAGTTTGGTTTGGGTACCAGAACTGTAACCGAACTTGAACCTGAATTTTTGAGCTGGAAAATTCTCTCTCTCTCTCTGGATTTTCACCTTCCTCCAGAACTCTGAACATTGCAACGGATTTCCGGGAGAAGTCCGTGTTCGGCATTTAGCACCAGACGCAAACTGTCGGGTACGAACCCCGAACTTAAACAGTTCATTCATCTCTAGTTAGGAACCTACTCCAGTTCATATATCATGTACATTTCATATTGTGGGGCTAAAACAGCCTAAAGATGCTTAACATTCATTAAAAGGCAGTGTCTTTTGGGGAGTTTGTCACATCTTACTCCAACAGGCTTTTGATTAAAACTGGCAAAGGAAGATTACAAATTCCTGTTTTAAAAATAGACATGTCATTTGCCCCAAGTTCATAAAGGTGTTTGACCGCAAACATGTCTATAGTACAATACTATGAACATTTTATAAAATTACCAGTACAAGAGGTGAGTGTGGTGCTAGGGCCATTTGTAAATCCCGTCAAGCCAAAAAACTGATGTGAACATTATGATGTGGAAAATGGCTTTTTCTCAGACCTCTATTCCTTTATCCGGTATGGCAAGATACAAGAAAAAAGGGGTTTCCGGGGTCACAGTGTAAGCAATGGAGAGCTTGGAAGACAGTATATGGCAGCTGAAAAAAGATACAATATCAGTGATGTAAGTCACACACAAGAAATTCTGTAACCTTCTCCTGCTACAAAAGAGTCGAGTCAAAAAGTCAATGAACAGTAAGCAGAATGCATAAAGTGCTAAGGGGTATAGTTGCTTCTAATGTTTCGCATTTGTACCCATAACCCATCATTACTGCACACGTTAAAATACTTCATTTAAGGCTTATGGTTTCTTGGTAAGCATGGCTATTAGTGGTACAGTAACAGAAAAAGACGAGCTCAAGACAGCATGCCCATTAATTCACGGTTATTGACAAAGTTACTGATGCATAAGTAATTGTGGCTGCTGATTCCAAAACAATTTCTTTCTCTCTTCCCAGCTGAAGCAAATTACTCTAAATCCCTGTAAATCCCTAACAACTGAATTAACCTGTTTCTCTTCGGTTGGTTCCCATAGCACTCAGCCCTGAGAGGTAGAAATCATTGATCCGTTTGAGATTATATTTAAAACTTTGTAACAAATAATATTGGAACATCAAGAGGAAATTAAAGGGATTTTCCGGTACTTTAACATTGATGGCTTATTCTTAGGCTAGGTCATCAATACCAGTAGCTGGTGGTCGTAGTATGACACCCGGCATCCCCACCGATTAGCAATTATTAATTATTTATATAATTTATATAATTATAATAATTAATTAATTATTATCTCTTCTGAGAAGAACAGAACAGCTCAGTCAACTGCATAGTGGTCGGAATTATTCATTCGATTAGGAGGGAGATGTGCAGTACCGATCATTGGCCACTATGCAGATGATGGTGCTGAACAGCCTAGCCGAGTCACATGATCCCTGGCCCGCTTTTAATTGTAAAATAATAAAATAAACACTGCTACACTGTTTGTTTCATACTTCCCGTGGTTTGGGCAGCATGAATGTGATGTCAGGTTCACTTTAATACTATGAATGTCATGTTCTGATACACCCCAAAAGGCACTCTATTCGATTGGGATCTGGTAACTGTGTGGGCCATTGAGTTTGCACAGCACTTATGATTTTTACTTTTCCGATTTTGTGATGTATCCTACTCACATTAGCGATAAAGAGACATACAGTATGTGGTGAGCAACACAACTCAGATAAACTGTGACATATCAAGAAAAGGAAGGTTAGCTACTATTGTTGGCTGTCCACCATCACATAGAGCTCAGAGATCCAGCAAGACCGGACAGGTAAATCCAATGAGAAGAAAAAGGCTGGCGTCTCTGATAAATCAGAGACGCCAGCCTTTTTCTTCTCATTGGAAATTGGGACATACAGTATATTTTAGCTGGAGACCTTTTCTATAAAAGATTTTGAGCAATTTTCGTCGTCATTTCCGTGTCGTAATTGTATGCGCTAAACTTATCAATGTCTTACGCCATTTAATGCCCCATTTAAATACTTATGTTAAAACTTTAGAATAATGAAAAATTAGAATGCGGTTAACCTTTTGTCATGAAGAAAAATACACTGCTCAAAAAAATAAAGGGAACACTTAAACAACAGAATATAACTCCAAGTAAATCAAACTTCTGTGAAATCAAACTGTCTACTTAGGAAGCAACACTGATTGACAATCAATTTCACATGCTGTTGTGCAAATGGAATAGACAATAGATGGAAATTATTGGCAATTATCAAGACACACTCAATAAAGGAATGGTTCTGCAGGTGGGGACCACAGACCACATCTCAGTACCACTTTTGAATGTTGGTTGTGCTTTCGCACTCGTGGTAGCATGAGACGGACTCTGCAACCCACAGAAGTTGCTCAAGTAGTGCAGCTCATCCAGGATGGCACATCAATGTGAGCAGTGGCAAGAAGGTTTGCTGTGTCTGTCAGCGTAGTGTCAAGAGGCGCTACCAGGAGACAGGCCAGTACACCAGGAGACGTGGAGGGGGCCGCAGGAGGGCAACAACCCAGCAGCAGGACCGCTACCTCCGCCTTTGTTTAAGGAGGAACAGGAGGAGCACTGCCAGAGCCCTGCAAAATGACCTCCAGCAGGCCACAAATGTGCATGTGTCTTCACAAATGGTTAGAAACTGACTCCATGAGGGTGGTATGAGGGCCCGACGTCCACAGATGGGGGTTCTGCTCACAGACCTACAACGTCAGGACGCTTGGCATTTGCCACAGAACACCAGGATTGGCAAAGTTGCCACTGGCGCCCTGTGCTCTTCACAGATGAAAGCAGGTTCACACTGAGCACATGTGACAGACGTGACTGAGTCTGGAGATGCTGTGGAGAGCGATCTGCTGCCTACAACATCCTTCAGCATGACCGGTTTGGCAGTGGGTCAGTATTGGTGTGGGGTGGCATTTCTTTGGAGGGCCGCACAGCCCTCCATGTGCTCGCCAGAGGTAGCCTGACTGCCATTAGGTACCGAGATAAGATCGTCAGACCCCTTGTGAGACCATAAGCTGGTGTGGTTAGCCCTAAGTTCCTCCTAATGCAGGACAATGCCAGACCTCATGTGGCTGGAGTGTGTCAGCAGTTCCTGCAAGATGAAGGCATTGAAGCTATGGACTGGCCCGCCCGTTCCCCAGACTTGAATCCGATTGAGCACATCTGGGATATCATGTCTCGCTCCATCCACCAACAGACTGTCCAAGAGTTGGTAGATACTTTAGTCCAGGTCTGGGAGGAGATCCCACAGGAGACCATCCGCAACCTCATCAAGAGCATGCCCAGGCATTGGAGGAAGGTCATACAGGCATGTGGAGGCCACACAGAATACTGAGCCTCATTTTGACTTGTTTTAAGGATGCTACATCAAAGTTGGATCAGCCTGTAGTGTGTTTTTCCACTTTAATTTTGGGGGTGACTCCAAATCCAGGCCTCCATTGGGTAATAAATTTGATCTCCATTGATGATTTTTGTGTGATTTTGTTGTCAGCACATTCAACTTTGTACAGAGCAAAGTTTTCAATGAGAATATTTCATTCATTCAGATCTAGGATGTGTTATTTGAGTGTTCCCTTTATTTTTTTTGAGCAGTGTATATTACTGAAATCATTTCTATGAAAAAGTCACAAAAAAGTCATGTTTTCTAGACGGGTCAAAGCGGTCTTAAAAATGGTATGGGAAATATACATTTATATTGCAATCTTAAATGTAATAAAAAGTTACAATTTGTGTAAAATTGTAATTATTGTGTGACATTTGACACATTGGTGTCATCCTAAGGAGAAACTTTAGACCCTCCATCAAACGTGTCTCACCTAGCCAGATGGACTCCAACTTTGCACTGATGAGGGGCAAGAAACCTGAAACAGCTGTCTGCGAATGGAGGTCATTTCCTTTTGAAGAAAATTCTGGTTTGGCTTTAAATCATAAGTAATGTAGTAAAATTCTTTAAATGGTCAATGATAATTTCTAGGTTTCTACTTCCAAAAGGTGGCACTGGAGATGCTTTTATCTTACATCTGTGAGAAGTCTCTTTGTCTACTTTGTATCCTGCTGTTTTTCTACAATTATAAAGTGCACTAAACATGCTTAAAAAGTTTACTCTGGTATAATTTGTTTGGAATTTATCATTAAGGTGCGACATTTGATAAATATGGAGTGGTAGAAATAGCACAATTGACACCAATGTTTATAAATGTTGACCAATATGTCTAAACTATGAGCCACCATATTGATTCTGAAACAAAGACAGATTACTATTTTTATATCTTTCTATTTCAATCACATCACAAAATATATTATTTACAATAATTTACAATAAATGTCCCACATATCCCCTACTCTTTGTGAGTGGAATGAAAAAAATACATAATTTAAGTAAACCAAAATTTTCATGATTCTTCAAAACCTAGAGGATTTTTTTTATACAGAAACTTCCTTTGTTTGCAATTGCTACAAAGTGGGGAATTCCTTGGAAAGCCATAATTGTATGATTACATTAGGTTCCAGCAATATTCAGTTTATACGGCACTGAGAATGGAAGCTTGTATATATTGTGGCAAGCCAAAGTAGATGTGTCCCCAAGAATACACACTCTGGGACCTGATATCTCCTTATTGAAAATTTGTTCCAGGTACCCACATGTAGCACGGTGGCTCAGTGGTTAGCACTGTAGCCTTGTAGCATTGGGATCCTGGGTCCAAATCCCACCAAGGACAACATCTGCAAGGAGTTTGTATGTTCTCCCAAAATCTAAACTGCTTGAGATATCACCAGATACGATTAGACCAACTTGCCTCAGTCCTTAGACATTTGGTGCAATTATTAAACTATCTTCCCAATATTAAAAGGAATGTGTTACTTTTTTTTTCAATTTTGCCAACATTTTTCTTCCATATAACAATCTTTATTAAAAAAGTAAAATTATGAATCTTGCCATTTTCACACTGGGACTTGTTTGTTCTCATACTTCCTGTGTTTACAGGAACAGTTTCCAGTAGTTTCCTCATCATCAGAGGCAGGATTACAATGATAGATAGCACCTCTATATGCAGCTGATAACACAGTATCCACCAATTAAAAAAGGCGATGTTACAGCTGAGCCTGCTCCCTCACCCTTCACAACATTTGCACACGCTCATTAGATGCTTCTGTCCAAAAGATAGGATCAGAGTCTGTTCATTGCTGCTAATGTACGTGTGAATTTTCTGAAACACCAGGAAATGAAAGGCTAAAATTTCTAATTTTTAATAAAGATTGTGATATGGAAAGCAAAATTATATTTAATAAGAAAGCCTAATTTAAACATTAGGCTATTTTCTGATAACATATTCCATTTAAAGAAACATTATATTATTTCTTTCATACTCTATTGTATTAGACTACATTATATCTCCTCAATCATAATATTTTCCTCAGTCCAGGCAATATTTTTCCATCTTCTAGCTTTGATCATCTTGTACTTTACATTATTTGATGGTCGATGGTGGCATTAGGAATTGAATAGATGAATTATGTGGGAACTAAATGGCAGCATTATGTTTGTGCTCTTCAATGTATTGTTGATGCTGCATATACATTTCATATTTTGGCATTTTGGGTGTAGTATAATCTTGGTACAATGTGGCAGTATTTCATTGGATGAAATTATGAGATAAATCATCTAAAAAAATCTCAGCCACTGGGACAGTTTTCTACTTTTTTTGTAGAGTTTTCTCATTTTTGTGAAGCTTTTCTTTAGAAATAAGCATCAACATAAAGAAAATAACCATTGTCACCAGGACACACAGTAAATTAATGGAAACTAACAGGCAAACTACACATTATCCTTGTTTCACCTATGATAAGCTTTGGTGAAATGCAAAATACAAACTTTTGATGCGGTTTTTGCTCGCCCAGAATGGTTTGTTTTGACAGTTTAGAAAAGTTAGAAGGAAAAAAATAAATTTGTCAGCGTTTGGTTTTATAATCAAAGGGTTGTTATGACATCTGTAGGATTTCAGATAATTAAGATGCAAGAGAAACAAAGGAGCCTTAGACAATAGATAAAGGAAGAATGCAAAAGAACAAAAGATAAATTGCATAGACCCAGCCGAGCAAAGAATAATAAAACATTTACTGCTGAGCATAAAACACATAAACATTATGTAGCCAATTACAATAAATAATGCCATCCTTTCCCAATCTTCAAACTCTTCCAAAACGTCTCCAGAAATTCTTCCTCTGAACAAGATTCATACTGAATTACTGAATACATCAAATACTTGATGGCTTCTCAAAGAGATTCAGCCTCCCACAATGCAATTGTTTTTCTCAATCTGTATGACAGGGCAGACAGGTGGTCAATTTACGCTTGGCAGTTTGCCTCATTCATTGATATTTGCTCCTTGGATGTTGTTAAAGAAGACAGAATAAGTTTTTAATTGCTTTTGGCTTTGAAAATAATAATAATCACCATTAGCAATATCGGCACGGCCGGCGTAGTGGTGCTTTCTCACAATTTCCTGTGAAGCCATATCACTTAGATGTGCAATCATGTATTGATCCGACTGCCAGAATTAAGGTCTGACAGCCAGAATATCCAGCATACTCGGGCTTAAAGGGGTTGTCCACTGCTTGGACAACCCCTTCTACACTCACCTCCCATGCTGGCGCTGTTCCATTGGTATCAGCACTCGCGGACCTGGGGTTCGCGTGCTGTTGTTGTGACATGTGACACCGGCGTCCAATCAGCGTTGGTGTCACTGTCCCCGCCTTTGGATAAATCGAACATGACGAGGAAGTCCGGGCTGAGGCTGATCTCTGACTTCCTCTTTTTCGACAGGAGGCGGGAACAGTGATGCCAACTCTGATTGGGCGCCAGCGTCACATGTCAATAACAGCACGGGTGCCCCGGGGAGAGCGAGTGCTGACACCACTGGAACGGCAACGGCACGGAAGGTGAGTATAAGCTTTTTTATTTTATTGGGGCCAAGCGTGGGGGATGACAAAGAGTTGTCCAAGTAGTGGACAACTTCTTTAAAGAACAATGGCAATGACTGAGCGCTCCTGCTCTATCTCACATCTACCTTGAACGTTCACATTTACCTACCGGCTGCCTGCTGTGCACTTGGATGGAGCTGTGTTGCACAGTGGGAAGCCAGGACCAATGCCATTTTTCCACATATATAAGCATTACATTTATATTAATTGTTATTATAGACAGGACCTAAGATAAAAACAAAATGAGCAAATACCCTGTAGTAAGTAAATAAATTGTAATAATAAATGCAAATAACATAGGGGACTTAGTTAACAGTATTTTGATCCAAAAGGTGTAAAAGACATCCTACCACGACAAGGTGTACCCAATCGGGACGGTCCCTAACTCTTGTAGTTCACCTTGCTATTTGTCAACAGACCTCAAAATAGACAGTGACAGAACAGGACCCAGAACTGACTGTTCAGACACCTGCGCATGGAAAACTATCTAAGCAAATGATTTTTGCTCTGCTGACACATAATGAGGTGAACGACAAGAATTAGGGACCGTCCCGATTGGGTAAGGCTGGTTTCACACATCAAGTTTTTTCTTCATGTCTGAAAAACGTTTGGTGTTTTTCAGTGTGCTGGACCCACTTTGGATCCGTGTATCATTATTTGCAATCCTTCTTGCATCAATTTATCTCATATGAAGAAATTATTTTCTCATCTTCTCCTACCCATCCATACGGACAGCTCACAGGTGACATCCATGTGCTTGATTTTTCTATTCACCAGTCCATTCAATTGCTATGGTGAGTTTAATCCATCAAGGTAGGACAGGTTTTTTTTTTTTAGCTGACAAAAATACACATGAAATGCCAGATTCATTGTAATGGGCCCATGAACTATACAAGAAAATAATCCATAGCACACGTACCCAAAAAAAACACAAGTCTCATGCCAGAGAATCTTATTGGCATCTAAAGAGCCTATTGATTAATAATTATAGAAATATAAGAATTAAAAAAATGATGATGTTCTGCAGCAGCTGGGAGATAAAAGTGTATAATAAATACAGTACTGCAGCTGACGATGAACCTCTTTTTACAGAGATAGGCAGCATTTAAGTAGTGGTTAATGCAGGAACATTCTACAAAAACGCCTTGCACTGGTACAGAAATTGATGACTTAGCATCAATGTACCTGTCTGTATATTTCCAAGTTCTATCATCAGAATTAAATATTTATACAAATAGTTCCTTTTGCATTGACATGTCTCCAAATATTAATGATCATCACCATCATAATATGGAGTAAACTAATCATGATGACTGGTTTTATCATTAGTATGTGCTGCACAATCACACACATGAAATGGATAAATCCACTAGCAGCTTAACTTGCTTCAATGTATGCAGTTTTGCTTCATGGTTTCAGGGTCCCCTGATCCGATCCGCGTGGTTTTATGTCTCGAAGCTGCTGTGACAGCTGGTTAGAATTTGTTGTGAAGAACTGTTCATAAAAGCAAAAAGAAATCCTCAATAAGTGGAACAGGAAAGACAGAATTACTTTAAATTAGCGAGCTGTGACAAACGTGTCCTTCCTTTAAATCTTTGTTTTAGCTTCGTTCTAACCTTTACGATCAGGATGTCATTGGGCGGAGGATCACAGGGGAAGCTTAGCAAACATTCATTATTTAATTTCTGCTTCACAGCTTTGAAGAAGCAGCTATCTTCTTCATGGGTTATTAAACTCAATAACTATTTTTTTGGCACATGAAAGCTATTATTTATATAGTTTAGATATATTTTATATGAAGTGTAGGAATGGAGAGAAGAAAATCAGTAAAAAAAAACCTTAATTGGAATCTGTCAGCAGCAGGTTTTCCAATAGACAATGTACATACAGAGCCTAGTGTGGGCGGGGTTAGCTTTCTCAGCTCTGCTGCATTCTAACTCTAAGAACTCTGATTGTTTCACAACTGCTGCACCCAGTAATCTAAGTGATACATTGTTGGATTCAGGGTCTCTTTGTCTACTTTATGCTGCTCTTAGATGAGAGACTGGCAGATTCCCTTTAACTAGTAGACTAATATGTGACTTGTTGCATTCAAGGTCATACATACCTGAGCTGCAGAACATGCATCTGCCATGGGGCTCTTTGATTAAAGGTATAGGCTCTGTTTGGTTCAATCCCCTTTGGTACCTGTGAAGATATCTTTATTCCGAGAAACAGGATTGTTGGAAAAAAAAGTGAGTGGGTAATTGGCACTAAGGTCATGGAAAAGTCATTAAGGAGCTAAGTAAAAAACAGGCTCTTCTGGCCTTTGTAGCGAAACCCAGTCCCATTTTGATCTTTTCTATGAGACCTCCTCTTCTATATACGTCACTGGTTATTTTTACTGATTTGTCTGTGCAAAACACATACATGCAGTTACGTCTCCAGTGGTGGGTAACAGGTTAATCTTGCTTAACCCCTTACCGACATATGTCAGTAGCTGGTGTAGGGAGCGGGCTCATGAGGTGACCTCACCACATATCTTGCAGGTAATGGCTGTGTGTTACAGACAGGACCAGCCTCTAACAGATGCGACTGCCTGAATAGAGTGACAGCAGACTTGTACCCTAAGGCCAGACAACCCCTTTAAGGTTAAGTTTAAATGGCCTGCTAGTGAAAGGCAGATTTCCTAGTGGGGCTTATGCCCTTTTAGTAATTATTATTTTTTTCATTTGAATTAATTCATTTCACAGCCCTGAAAAGCCTCTCAGTATATTTATTCTCATATTATTCCCTTCCCCGAAATGTCCTCACAAAGTTAGAAGCATAGTCATCCAAACCTCACAGAATTAGTTCTTTTCCACAAAAGTTTACATAGTTACATAGGTTGAGAAAAGACACAGGTCCCTCTGTAATGTGGCGTGAGGCGGTAGCCATGGGCAAGGTTCTCGTTTGTTACGCCCCAGCACATTACATGAACACGGTGTTCCTGGCCTGGTCTGTGGACTTGTGTAGTAGGGGAGGTACATCCATGCAGGAGGCATGGAACTAATCATGAAGCATTTCGGTACACAGTCTCGTTACTTTCTCGGCCTTACACATTCCTGTCTCCACTGGTATCATTTCCTTCACCACCACCCATCTTAACACCACAGTACAGCCAATGAAAGTAATTTCATCTTCCTGTGGTTCCGAGTCTGAAACTCCTTGTAGAGGAGAGGGTTTGCCAATATGGCCGGGCTCAGCTTCAAGCTCTCTGACGCTTAGGGAACATCGCCCGAGACCCTTACTTCATTTGACGTTCTATTCTGTCCTGGCCCCTTATCTTTAAGAGCTATAAGCTACTTGGGCCCTTGCTGCTAGGCGTATCTTCTCCGGACCCTTCCAACTTGGTCACTCGTCTCTCTGGTCAGTTCTCTGAGCTGGCATTTTCCTTCTCTCTGCGTCTCTGTAACTCTCTCTCTGTCTCGGTCTGTTCCTCAGGATCATGCTATTTTTGTCCCAATCTCTTTTCTCTCTTGTCAAAAAACACCCACTGCATGCGGCCATGCTGAGCATGCTCTAGCTGCAAGCTAGACCCTGTCTGAGTCATTGCCAGGAAGTCTTCTCTAATCCTGCTTCATAGCCCCTCCCTCTCTGGGCTAGTCCCAACACTTAACAATGTCTTACCCACTCACTGTCTGTTGTTGAGCATAACTCAGCTTCCTAACAGTACAGTGCAAAACACTACAATGCATCACAACACAAATCACATTACACATCACCCTCATACATTACACTTTATATAGTACACAGCACTGCTGTCTTAAAGGGAAAACAGGGCAATATGTCCATCTCCTTACACCTCAAGTTCAACCTTTCTCTATTGCTTGATTATTTTTACACACATTTGGTCATTTGGCATGAGAAAAGCATCCAGTCCTTTCTAAAATGCTGTTATATTATCTGCAATCACTGCCTCTTCTGGTAGGGCATTCTACAGTCTGACAGCTCTGACTGTAAAGAACCCTTTCCTATTTAGATGGCAGAATCACCTTTCCTCCACATGTAATGAATATCCACTAGTTTTTTGTAAGGTCCTTGGAAGGAATAAGTCATGTGCCGGTCATTTGTACTGACCACACATGTATTTATACATATAAATGGGATTGCCTCTGAATCATCTTTTTTCTAAGCTAAACAAGCCCAACTTTTCCAACCTCCCATTATAAGAGAGACCTCCATCCCTTGTAATAATCTACACACGTGGTCAAAATTGTTGGTACCCCTCGTTTAATGAAAGAAAAACCCACAATGGTCACAGAAATAACTCGAATCTGACAAAAGTAATAATAAATTAAAAATCTATGGAAATGAACAAATGAAAGCCAGTCATTGCTTTTCAACCCTGATTCCACAGAATTTTAAAAAAAATTAAACTCATGAAATAGGCCTGGACAGAAATGATGGTACTCTTAACTTAATATTTTCTTGAGCAACCTTTTGAGGCAATCACTGCAATCAAACGATTCCTGTAACTGTCAACGAGACTTCTGCACCTCTCGACAGGTATTTTGGCCCACTCCTCATAAGCAAACTGCTCCAGTTGTCTCGTGTTTGAAGGTTGCCTTTTCCAGACGGCATGTTTCAGCTCTTTCCAAAGATGGGATTAAGGTCAGGGCTCATAGAAGGCCACTTCAGAATAGTCCAATGTTTTCCTCTTAGCCATTCTTGGGTGTTTTTAGCTGTGTGTTTTGGGTCATTATCCTGTTGCAAGACCCATGACCTGCGACTGAGACCAAGCTTTCTGACACTGGGCAGCACATTTCTCTCAAGAATCCCTTGATAGTCTTGAGATTTCATTGTACGCTGCACAGATTCAAGACACCCTGTGCCAGATGCAGCAAAGCATCCCCAGAACATAACATAGCCTCCTCCATGTTTCATAGTCGGGACAGTGTTCTTTTCTTGATATGCTTCTGTGGCACCCCAGGGGTCTGGTTACCACAGTAATAGAAATATTACGTCTGAGAGCAAGTGGGAGGTTTCTCTGGTCAGGAGCCCTAAGCATGCAACACCGCCCGCCCAGACCTGGGAGGGGAGGAATCTGCCCTTATAAACTGGGTCTGGGGCGGGATTAAGGGAGTCAGAGCCTGGAGAGGGAAAGCAAGAACTAGGAGCTCTGTAGGAGCAGGAGCGAGTGCCAGGGGCTGGAAGCCAGATAGCTCGCCCTGGCAGAAGAATCTAAGACCGGACACGGAGTCCGAGGCTGTGGGGACATCCAGGTCCAGCAGCAGAATCCAACGGGCAGGGGATTCCAGGTCCTCTGGCCATAGAAGCCCGGAGGCACGGTCACAAGCAAGGGACCAGCACCGCCATCGTGGAGCGGAGGCTAACCGAAGGCCCCGTGTCACCGGCCATACGGGTGAGCACCACACGGTATACTCAGGGACGTGGGCTACTTCTACCCGCATACAGCAAGGTAGCCAGGAAGAGTACAGATAGACGGGGAGGCCTACAACTCCACCTGGCCAGGGGAGATCCTGCTTGCTCGCAGACTGACCAGGCCTCTACTGCTAACCAGTACTCCCGGGAGGGTCTGCTTTATAACACCAGTAAAGACTCTGAACTGCACTGCACAGACTCAGTTGTTCCTGCTGTGCTCTTGCACCATCACTCCCATCATCCATACCAACTGCCCTGAGGCTATACTTCTCCCGTGGGAAGTCATCCCATTCCTAGCTGCACACACAACACCGGCCTCAGCGGTCTGCCTGGCAGCGACGGTCCCCACTGACCGCAATCCACGGGTGGCGTAGTCGGACCATCATCATACTAATAACCCTGTCACTGATTTGACCACCCTGGGCACGGACAGGGTCATCGCCACGGAGACTACAACCCCCAGCATCCGGCTCCGGGTATTCCCCGCACACACGTGCACGCACAACACAGGCCCAGGGAGCGAGTCACTTCATTTTTCCATCTGTGAACATAGAGCTGATGTGCCTTGCCAAAAACTTAAATTTTTGTCTCATCTGTCCATAGGACATTCTTCCCAGAAGCTTCATGGCTTGTCAACATGTAGTTTGGCAAATTCCAGTCTGTCTTTTTTATGATTTTTTTTCAACAATGGTGTTCTCCTTGGTGGTTTCCCATGAAGTCCACTTTGGATCAAATAACGACGGATGGTGCGATCTGACACTGATGTTTCTTGAGCTTGAACTTCACCTTTAATCTCTTTAGAAGTTATCCTGGGCTCTTTTGTTACCATTTGTATTATACGTCTGCTTGATTTGTCATTAATTTTCCTCCTGTGGCCACATCCAGGGAGGTTGGCTACAATCCCATGGATCTTAAATTTCTGAATAATATGTGCAACTGTAGTCACAGGAACATCAAGCTGCTTGGAGATGATCTTATAACCTTTACATTTAACATGTTTGTCAATAATTTTCTTTCTAATCTCCTGAGATAACTCTTTCCTTTGCTTCCTCTGGTCCATGTTGAGTGTGGTACACACCATGTCACCAAACAGCACAGTGAGTATCTGTAGCCCTATATACAGGCCCACTGACTGATTACAAGATTGTAGACGCCTGTGATGCTAATTAGTGGACACAACTTGATTTAACATGTCCCTTTTGTTACATTATTTTCAGGGGTACCATCATTTCTTTCCAGGACTATTTCATGAGTTTAATTTTTTTTTAATATTCTGTGGAAGCATGGTTGAAAAGCAATGTCTGACTTTCATTTGTTCATTTTCATAGATTTTTATTTTATTATTACTTTTGTCAGATTTAAGTTATTTCTGTGACCATTGTGGGTTTTTCTTTCATTAAACGAGGGGTACCAACAATTTTTTACGACGTGTGTAATTGTCACCTTTGAATTGATTCTAACTTTGCAATATCCTTTTTAAAATGTGGAGCCCAAAACTGGATCCCATATTCTAGATGTGGCACAATGCACTCTGACACAATGCAGTCAGGCAGGTAATGTTCTCCTGGCATTACCCATAACCGCACACATCCACTGCTCCAGAGTCCAGTTCAGTTTTCGTCCTGGTGTTAATGCTAGAGGAGGTTTGAACTCTCCAATTACTGAGTCAGAAGAGGGTTTATGACTTATACACTATGCTCCTCAGCACTCGGTGACCCTGCTCTTGAACTTCATGTGGTCTTCCACATTGAGGCTGAGTTGCTGTGGTTCCCAAAAACTTCCACAATATTATCACTCACTGTTGACTGTGAAATATTTAAAGGAGATCTGTCACCAGGTTTTTGCCACCTATGCTGAGAGCAGCATTATGTAGAGACAAAGACCCTGATGATTCCAGCAATGTGTCACTTACTGTGCTGATGAGCGTAGTTTTTATAAAATCACCTTTTTATCAGTAGGAGATTATCACTAGAGGACTAGCATCTCTGCAGCCATGTAGTCCTCCATATTCATAGACTCTGTATAACTCCGCCCTACCACTGATTGGCAGCTTTCTGCCTATGCACAGTGTACACAGAAAGCAGCCAATCATAGTGTGGGCAGGGTTACATAGAGCTCAGCATTCAGAGAACTGCTAGATCTGCAGCAGAGAAAACAATGATTTTATGAAAATTGCAACAAGTAGCTCAGTAAGTAATAGAGGGTTAGAATCAGGGTCTATGCTGCTCCTAAATGAGGCTGCAAAATACTGGTGATAGACTTCCTATTAGTATATGACGCGCCCCCTGGGACATATTCCTTTTTGAGGGGAATACCCGGCACCGGATCAGATGGGGGGTTGTAGTCTCCGAGCGGCTGTGACCCGGCCCGTGCCCAGGGCGTCAAGCTCAGTGTTATGTGGCAGTCCTACAGATGTTATTAAGAGTTCTTTTGTGTCGACTACGCCACCCGTTGTGATGCGGTCACTGTGGCCGCCGCTGCAGCAGGTTCCGCTGAGGCTGATGGTGGATGCGCAGCTTGGTGGGATAACCCCCAACGGGAGGGGTATAGCCTCAGAGGGGACAGGTGCAGAGGATGGGGGTTGTGGTGGTGTAGTGCAGACGGCAGTGAAGACAGAGTCGGGTTGTGCAGTTAAGGGTGTTTACTTACTGCAGATGTTGTACTGGTCACTCCAGCTGCGAGTGACCACCCGAGCCGTGCTGCGTCCACCAGGTCCTGGATCCAGCCAACCCCCAAACAAGTCCGGAGCATGGCCCTGAGCTCTCTCTCTGTCCCGTTCTCTGGCCGTCCCCACCAGTGATCCACCTAGGTCCAGCTCCCTCGGGCCTTCTGTTGGGACACCCTTGGCCCTGGGTTCCCTGACCCTTCATGTGGTGTGCCTTCGGGGTGGATGTGATGGGTGACCGTGGCAAACGCTGCCCACGGTCTCCGGTCTCTGGCTGGGGAATGTTTTTACCCCCACCAGCTTGGGTTCCGGTACCCTGATGCCGACTCTTCACCCGGGGATTTTAGTTGGGATCTCGGAGTCCTTCTCTTCTGTGCTCTGGGTCTCTCTCTTTTCTCCTCTCTCACTCTGGGTCTTCCTTCTCTCCTCTGCTCCTGACTTGTTCTCTGCAACTCACTGACTCTCTGCATCTGACTTGTTCTCTGCATCTGACCCTGATCTTAGTTGGTGCCCACCTTATATACACCCTCTATGTGTGAGCTCAGGTGACCAGCACCCAATGAGCTCCTATCTTTATCCAGGCTGCTCCCCCTATCTGCCCCTACACTACTTGGGATGTACCACCCCCCCTCCCACTCCAGCCAGGAACAGACTCGGTCGTACCTGCACATTTCTAAGTGGGAGTACCGTCGGCCTGTTCCCCGGAAATGGGATGTGTGTAGTGCATGCAGCCTACCGAGCTCAGATCCACACTCCTTCCTTACCCGGGAGTGGAATATCACACCTCTGGGTTGAGGTGCAATACCCCTGTAGCAGCCGAATCCTCAGGGTGCTACATTCCCCCCTGGTAAATCACAGCACGTCCTCGGGCTGTAAGACATAAATAACACCAAAAACATACATTTTTTTTTTTTTCATAAACATATAAAACATTATATATATAAAACTTTTCATATCAACATTCTCGTCGTCTCGTTTCAGGTTCCTCCTCCGGACACTGTGCAACGTGTGTCCGGGAAAAGTGCGACAGTCTCTTTGGAAAAACTGGTTTTCCTATAAAACCGGTAGGGGGCGCTTTAGGAAGCGCAACTATATACAGGGGAAGTTGGCCGCTCTCAGTCCTCGGCCAGGTAGAGGGAAGGGAATGGCTGCTCACAGTCCTCAGCCTGTGGGATGAAGGGGTTAACGGGTAAACAGTTCACTCAGCTGGTCCCAACGGGGACTATATATATGTAGCAACAGTTTCTTTATACCCCGATCGGGTAACTATTTACATCACTTCTCTGCCGCACTCAACGGCGTCTTCCTCCTGCTCTTTGCTTATAACTGGTCGTAACTTCAGACCCGTCCGGGTCCTCTTGCTCCTCCTCCTCGCACTGCAACTCCTCCTCCGTCAGGCGGTGTACGTGGAGGGCGTAAGGTCCCTTGGCACACTTGTGCCGGGTAAAGGTGACCTCGTCTCCGATGTAGAGGTCACGACCTCTGTGCCCCTCCGGCAGATGGGACTCCACGTCTCTGCGCGTGACAAAGACGTCGCCGGGGGTGTTGTTGTCTCGAATGAAGCCCCACCCGTGCTGCTGGTTAAACTTAATTACAGTCCCGGTGGTACGGGGACTGTGCGCTGCACGGGGGTCCCTCCTGGTCCGGCTCTTTTGCTCGGCGCTCCTTATTTGGGCCTGTTGTTCCCGGACCCGCCTCTCTCTCCGCTCCCTCGCAAACTCCTCGAGCTGTTGGCGGCAGCACTCCGCACGCTCTGCTGCAGCTGCCCTAGTTTCCTGAGTGAACCCCATTAGATCTTCTCCGGTGGGGTCCCACTCAAACTGTGCTTCCGCTAGCGGGGGCGAGATCCTTATTACGGGCTTCGGAGCCGGAATCAGGGGTGCACACATGGCCCCAACCCTCCTCTGGTGCTCCAGTTCGTAATACTTCTGGGGCCAGATGAAAGGCTGCCCGTCCGGCCACGTGTGCTGGGCAAACAAGTCCTCTCCCAGACGCGGCACCCTTGGTTTTACGGGTGCGGGCGCGGTGGTGGTGGCGCCCGGGTTGCCCAGGCCTTGCGGCCAGGCCTGGGGCACCTGGAAGGTGAAGGGCACCGTTAATACGGCGGCGCCCTGGGCTACCTGGCCTTGCGACCAGGCCGGAGGCTCCGCGGAGGTAGGGGGCGCTGTTGGTGATGCGACGCCCGGGAATTCTAGGCCCTGCGACCAGGCTGGTGGTACTTCCTGCTTGGTCACGCTCGGGGTCGAGGCGTGTGACGTCACAGGGGTCGCGGCGGCGGCTTCCGGTTGGGGCCTAGTCTGCGTCGGTGACATGGCGTTTTCGGGCACAGCAGGGGGACTTTCGGGCTCTGCGACGGGGAGCTGGGGCAGGTAAGCGGTGTCACGGCTTGGGGTATAGGCGTCCCCTTTACCTGCCTCCATGCGTTCGGCTCCCTCCTCGGCGCCGTCTCCGGCCTTGGGTCCTCCCGCGCCATCCTCAGAGGCGGTCTGCTTCCTCATCTCGGCTGGCGTGCTCCGGGTCTTGGTTTGCTGGGCCATCTCCCGGCTCCACTCCGCCAATGTCTCTCGCTGTACCCGGGCCATCCTCCGTGCGAGGCCCTCCAGGGCAGTCTGTGCACACTCCCGGTCTCGGGGGAGCTGTGCAAGGACCTCCACTAGGCCTAGTGGGGTCGTAGTGTCCAGCAGGCTCCTGACCAACGGGTCGGTGCTGCTCTGCTCTTCTTCCAGCAGGCTCCTGGCCAGCGGGCCGGTGCTGCTCTGCTCTCTGGACATCTCCGGGTGAGCTTCTCTGCTACTCCTCTCCAGACTTCTTGCCTCCGGGTGCGCTCGCTCCAGACTGCTTCAGGCGGCACCCATCTTCGCTCTTTTCTTTCGTCTCCTCCCACTTCGAGGGCGGTCCCGGGGCACCTCGGTGACTGTCAGCTCCAGGGGCAGTTCTTTCACGCTGACAGACACCTCCAGCATCACAGTCTCTGTTGGTGGGGGCGGTTTCCACTTTTGGCGCCATTTTCTGTCCTGGCCCACGATGGGAGGCGGCCTCCTGCCCTCCTTTGGCACGCCCATAATGGCGTCCGCTGCTCTTCCAAGGCGGGAAATCTTCGGATTTGGCGGGAAGCGTCGCCCAGTGGCGGGAAACTCTGCAGATGGCGGGAACAAGCTGGAAATGGCGGACAACCGGCGGGAAACGACTGGTGATGGAGTCCGATGGCGTGGACCCTCCGGAACCGGCGGGAGACTTCTTTCTGAGGTAAACTTGCACTTTCCTTCAGGCACGCAGTACCCGGGTGTTGCGGGCACGTAATCCTGCCGACTACGCCAAAGTTGACGCGCCCCCTGGGACATATTCCTTTTTGAGGGGAATACCCGGCACCGGATCAGATGGGGGGTTGTAGTCTCCGAGCGGCTGTGACCCGGCCCGTGCCCAGGGCGTCAAGCTCAGTGTTATGTGGCAGTCCTACAGATGTTATTAAGAGTTCTTTTGTGTCGACTACGCCACCCGTTGTGATGCGGTCACTGTGGCCGCCGCTGCAGCAGGTTCCGCTGAGGCTGATGGTGGATGCGCAGCTTGGTGGGATAACCCCCAACGGGAGGGGTATAGCCTCAGAGGGGACAGGTGCAGAGGATGGGGGTTGTGGTGGTGTAGTGCAGACGGCAGTGAAGACAGAGTCGGGTTGTGCAGTTAAGGGTGTTTACTTACTGCAGATGTTGTACTGGTCACTCCAGCTGCGAGTGACCACCCGAGCCGTGCTGCGTCCACCAGGTCCTGGATCCAGCCAACCCCCAAACAAGTCCGGAGTGTGGCCCTGAGCTCTCTCTCTGTCCCGTTCTCTGGCCGTCCCCACCAGTGATCCACCTAGGTCCAGCTCCCTCGGGCCTTCTGTTGGGACACCCTTGGCCCTGGGTTCCCTGACCCTTCATGTGGTGTGCCTTCGGGGTGGATGTGATGGGTGACCGTGGCAAACGCTGCCCACGGTCTCCGGTCTCTGGCTGGGGAATGTTTTTACCCCCACCAGCTTGGGTTCCGGTACCCTGATGCCGACTCTTCACCCGGGGATTTTAGTTGGGATCTCGGAGTCCTTCTCTTCTGTGCTCTGGGTCTCTCTCTTTTCTCCTCTCTCACTCTGGGTCTTCCTTCTCTCCTCTGCTCCTGACTTGTTCTCTGCAACTCACTGACTCTCTGCATCTGACTTGTTCTCTGCATCTGACCCTGATCTTAGTTGGTGCCCACCTTATATACACCCTCTATGTGTGAGCTCAGGTGACCAGCACCCAATGAGCTCCTATCTTTACCCAGGCTGCTCCCCCTATCTGCCCCTACACTACTTGGGATGTACCACCCCCCCTCCCACTCCAGCCAGGAACAGACTCGGTCGTACCTGCACATTTCTAAGTGGGAGTACCGTCGGCCTGTTCCCCGGAAATGGGATGTGTGTAGTGCATGCAGCCTACCGAGCTCAGATCCACACTCCTTCCTTACCCGGGAGTGGAATATCACACCTCTGGGTTGAGGTGCAATACCCCTGTAGCAGCCGAATCCTCAGGGTGCTACATATATGTGGACATGTTTAGTATTTGCAGCAGATTTACTACTACTGGAAAAAAACATCCGACTGTTTGTAATGCATTTTATTTGTGTTTTTTCCCATTCATCCTGTTCAAATCTGCAAAAAAAGCCGCATGTGCATGACATTTCATGAATCTCCTTCACTCTGATGATACTGTAAAATGCTGCGTTTTTATTGCGCAAAACATACGCAGAAAAAAATGAAAGGTGTGAACAAGTACAAATAGTGAAGAAATTTCACAAACTGATTTGTTATATCAGTGACATACTATTACAAGATGATGCTCCAAGTCAGTGAGCTCTTTTGATGAGCCATTCTTTCACAAATGTTTGTGAAAGGCAGACGGCATGGCGAGGAGCTGCATGTTATACCACCTGTGCCCATGAGACAGAATGAAAAACCCAAATTCAATAATTAAGGGGCATGTCTCAATGCTTTTCTCCATATAGTACAGAAGATTTAGCTCAGCTACAGCAAGAACTTGGTTGCCATTTTTTTATGAAGTCCATATTAATCAAGTTCCTAAGTTGACCTACTGAAATTCTATTATGTTAGCCCTCGTTAATTTCAGGCATGATTTGTTTTTCTCCATAAGTATTTAATCATTTACAAATAAAAATTCCTAGAAACACATAATCTCATTTGAAAACTTTTTTTTACTCATCTGAAACTTCAAAGAATGTCACCCATAACATAAACAGCTTTCAACGTCTTGCCAAAATGTAGAATGTGCTTGAGCGAAAACAAACTATGATCCTATTCCAGCGGTAGACCTCTTATCTTCAGCATGTCAACAAACAAATGCATGTCTTGAGAGGTAACATAATTGATGAGCTCTGTCTGTCTGCTATGACCTGCTCTGACTATGCACCACCTCAAGACCAGCTCTGCAAGGTTACCAGCTTTGCTGTAGTATGAAAACACAGATGGCGCAGTCATGGGTCACTTATTTGGGTAAACCACTTGAATTCTTTATTTAAACAACATCATTCACAGCTGTTGAAATGGATGGGTGAAAACCATTACAGGTATAACCTGCTTGAAGCACCTGCTGGTGTTATGGTGGTCTCAATGGACTTGATGACATAATTAAACAATGCTTAGCTTGACCCTAGTTTTAGTGCTAATGACTGCTGACAGATGTGATTTGAAATTTTTTCAGTTTCTATTTTTTTGTTATTCTGTAAGATGCAGTGAAAAGTTTTTGAAAGACCACCGTTTTAAGAAGACCACCTCCTTATTCAGATTACATTTTCTTCAACTTAATTTCAGTTCCATAATATACTATGGGTTCCTGCCATCTTCTTTGAAAAAGACCATCCCCCAGATAACCATTTTTCAATGCAATGTTGGGTAGCTATCTCAAAGAGGTTTATAATAATAATAATTTTTATTTCTATAGCGCCATCGTATTTCACAGCCCTTTACAATTCAGAGAGTTTTTGTATAGACAATAAAGATATAACAGAGTAAAGACATAATTCAACAGATACTGTACCAGGAGGAGTGAGGGCCCTGCTCCAAAGCTTACTATCTATGAGGAAATAGGGGAGACACCAAAGGTAGTTGGTAAAAAGTGATTGTATTGTATGGTCCAGCCATCAGTATAATAAATAAGGTATTCAAATAATGCTGCATGAACCGGTCACCAGCCAGTATGTGTACAAGTATAGACACAGAGGGCTATTAAGTGCATGGAGGGTGTGGAAACAGATGCTATGAGGGACCAGATTTGGAAGAAAATTTTGGAAGGGTAAAACTGAAATAGTTACATAAGTGAGGTGAGGCGATAGGCCAGTCTAAAGATGTGCATTTTTTGGGCATGTTTAAAACTGGGGGTATTGAGAACTAATCAAATTGTCTTGGGTAGTACATTCTAGAGAAGTGGCACAGCTTGCAAGACGTCTTGGAGACGGGAGTGGGAGGTTTGGATTATTGAGGCTTTAAGTTTTAGGTCATTACTGGAACAGAGGGCACAGGTAGGGTGGTAGACAGAGATGAGGGAGGAGACGTAGGGTGGAGCAGAACTGTGGAGAGCTCTGTGAGTGAGAGTGATACGTTTTTATTGGACCCTGTAGCGGATGGGCAACCAGTGCAATGACCGGCACATGGTAAAGGCATCGGTGTAGCAGTTTGAGAGGAATGTGATCCTGGCTGCTGCATTCAGGATGGATTGGAGAGGGGAGTGTTTAGTAAGAGGGAGACCATTTAGAGAGTTGCAATAGTCCAGATGAGAATGAATAAGAGCAGTAGTGAGAGTTTTTGCAGAGACAAAGATAACAAAAGGATGAATTCTAGAGAAAACGAACATTACGAAGGGCAAAAAGATCAAAGAGATACAACAAAAGTTTCAACCAAGAGTAGGAATGTTGAAAGACGCCAATGGGAACAAACTAACTGAGCCAGAACAGATCAAAGAAAGATGGAAAGAATACATGGAGCACCTCTACAAGAACGACCAGAGGAAACTGAGACTAGAAATGATAGCGAACCGAACATCTTGAAAGACTAAGTCGTTGCTGCGATAAAGCTTCTGCCAAAAAATAAAGCAACTGGATGTGACAATATTCCAGCAGAGCTAATAAAGACTCCTAAGACAGCAGGTGACGATATCACATGCCTGTGTCAACAGATATGGACAACTGGTAAATGGCCCAAGGACTGGACAATATCGGTGTTTATTCCTATTCCAAAGAAGAGAGATCCTCCTACCGTCTGTGAAAACTATTGGACTATTGCACTCATACATCTTGCCAGCAAAATACTACCAAAGATCCTACAAAGATGGCTACAGCCTTACTTTGACAACAAGCTGCCTTAGGAACAAGCAGGATTCAGAAAAGGCAAAGAAACATGAAATATATTTGCTAACATTAGATGGATAATGGAAAAGGCCAAAGAATACATGGAGATATACTTTTGCTTCATGCACTACAGCAAAGCCTTCGACTGTGTTGATCACCAGAAACTTTGGAAAGATATGGGAGTGCTAAACTATCTGATCATCCTCATTAGGAACCTTTACATTGACTAAAGAGCAACAGTCCGAATGGTGACACGTTATGGTTCAAAGTAGAGCAAAGCATGAGATAAGACTGCATCCTGTCACCATTTCTCTTCAATTTATATGCAGAAGCTATTTTCAGGAAGGCTGGACTTATCAAAAAAGAAGAAGGAATCAAAATTGCAGGACAAACCATCAGCAATTTTAAATAGGCAGACAAGAGTTTTATAGATCCATTCACACATCCATGAAAATCATGGATCTGACAATGAGATCCGTGAGGGTCAGAGAATGTCCTGTTCTGATCCGATTTTGAGGATTAGAATAGGACATGCTCAATGCATCTTTAAAACAGGGCAGCACACCGACACTGCACACAGATGCAGGAATGTAGCTGTATTATGTATAGCATACTCCCTTAGTATATAGTGTACTCACTTATTATGTATAGCACCGTCCTTAGTTATATAGTTTCATTTTTATTATGTATCACACCCTCCTTTATTACATACCATCCTGTCTAGCTCTAGGGGGTCACAGTTGGGGGATCATACTGTGTTGGGGTTAGCATACTTTGCCCTGGGAGTTGAGGTGAGGTACAGTGGGGTTATTATGCTGCGCATGTGGAGGAATTCACCATGGGGTATCATACTGTGTTTGGGGGACACCTTTGTTGGCATCATAATTTATGGGGCAGAGTTCAGCAGGAGGAAAATTACTATGTAAAGGATGGAAAATTGTGAGATCTGCTCTTCTGTGACCCCGACAATTATTTATTTATTTATTTTTTTTTTTTTGGGGGGGCCAATTAGAACTTCTGCTATGGGGCCCCATGATTCCTATGTATGCCCCTGCTACAGAGCATTCATCCATCAAGTCGCTATGGCTCAATAACCAGCTGAAGGGTGTTAGATAATAAATAGTGTTGAGCGAACATGCTCGACACTGCTCGGTACTCGCCCGAGCATCACGCTACTCGGGATCTTCGGCGAGCACCGAGCATTTCCGGGTTACTCGGGCGGGAGCTCGGGTCTCCGCCCTGCATGTTTGGCGCTCTTTACAGAGCCAATGAACATGCAGGGATTGCCAGCCAGTCACTGTAATGCTGCAGCCATGTTGGTTGTGGGCATTGCAGTGATTGGCTGGCCGCACAGCATCACCTCGAGTATTTAAAACGGGGCGCCGCCATCTTGGACACAGTCGCTCCGGATTAGACAGTGTAGGGACAGCGCTGCTGATTTAGGGAGAGATATAAACTGCGAAATAGTTAGTGTAGGGTCTGTAAAGGCTGCCAGAACAAACAAACAGTCCTTTTCAGGACTAATATCCATCCCAGATACCAGGCAGGCAGGCTGTATAGGAGACACAGTGGTTATACCAGCAAACGCTGCATTACAGTCCTGTGGGCTCCTGTTGCTGAAATTGCTGGACTTAGCACCAGGTGTCGGGGGCCAGGAAAAATCCTTTTTTTTTCATATAAATCCTCCTTTTTTTTTCCTCCTTCACACTGTACAATTACCCGTCTTATTAACCTTTTGGTGTGTCCCCCCCTCCCCCCAAAAAAAAGCGTGTCTCTGATTTTTCAGACACAAATATAACTGTTGAAAATAGTCTGGTGTAGGCTAGAGAAACAGCAGTGTTGTTTTGCACTTCCACGGTTCAAACCTCTGTATTATCCATTTTGGGCCATTTGTATCTAAAAAAAAAAACAGTTTGAGTGTGTCGCTCACTGTTCAGCCGCAAATATCTCTATTTAAAAAAGTGTGGTATACCCCAGTAAACAATAACTGTGGTTTTGCCATCCCACGGTAAAAAATCTCTATTATTCAGCTTTTGGTAGTTTTTTCCGTAAAGAAAAACAGTAGTGTCTCCTGACTGTTGTGACACAAAAATATATCTGTTGAAAATAGTCTTGTGTAGGCCCGACATCCCAGTGTGGTTTCGCAGTTCCACGGGTCAAATCGCTGTACTATCCAGTTTTGGGCCTTTGGTATCTAAAAAAAAAGCAGTTTGAGTGTGTTGCTCACTGTTCAGCCGCAAATATCTATATTTAAAAAAGTGTGGTATACCCCAGTAAACAATAACTGTGGTTTTGCCATCCCACGGTAAAAAATCTCTATTATTCAGGTTTTGTTAGTTTTTTCCGTAAAGAAAAACAGTAGTGTCTCCTGACTGTTGTGACACAAAAATATATCTGTTGAAAATAGTCTTGTGTAGGCCCGACATCCCAGTGTGGTTTCACAGTTCCACGGGTCAAATCGCTGTACTATCCAGTTTTGGGCCTTTGGTATCTAAAAAAAAAGCAGTTTGAGTGTGTCGCTCACTGTTCAGCCGCAAATATCTCTATTTAAAAAAGTGTGGTAAACCCCAGTAAACAATAACTGTGGTTTTCCTCTTCCACGGTTCTAATCTACTATTTATTACCCTTTTTCCATTGATAGTGCAAGTGTAAGCTATTTTACTTCATTTACAATGGGCAAGGCGCGTGGCAAGGGACGTGGAAGTGAACGTTCTGGTGATGGTTCGTGCAGAGGACGGGGCCGTGGCCAAGGTGAAAATGTGCCACAACCAACAGCCACATCTTCTCGCTCCCACTTCTTGACCGAATTACTAGGGAAGCACAGAACAACACCAGTATTGAGAACTAATCAGTGTGAACAAGTTATTAATTGGATAGCAGATAATACTTTCAGTTACCTGGGCACCACCACCTCCGGTCTGTCTTCCACACGGTCAACTCTTAGTAGCCGTGAGTCTCGACCGCATACTCCTCCTCACCCTGATGCTCCTTCCTCCCACCATGCCGAGTGTCGTCAGACAGCAAGTGATCCCACACTTGGACACTCTGAAGAGCTGTTCACTGGTCCATTTCCATATTTGGGCCCCTCGCCTGATACGCTTGAAGTGGTGGAAGAGGAGATCCCATGTTGCGATGCCCAAATATTTGAACAGCCACGGCCACAGGAAGTCGACGTTGGCAATCTGTCACAAGAGGTGGACGATGACGAGACACAATTGCCAGGAAGTGAGGAGGAGGATCGTGGTGCGCAAGTGGAAGAGGAGGAGGTGGTGGATGATCTAGTAACTGACCCAACGTGGAAGAAGGACATGCAGAGTGAGGCCAGCAGCACACAGGGGGAGGGAGGCAGAGTACCTCAACAGGCAGGAAGAAGCAGTGTGGTGGCCGCAGACAGAAGGCAGGCAACCGTTCCCCGTAACACCAACACGAGGGACGTTGCCAGTACAATCGGTAGGTCTTCCAGAGTCTGGAATTTTTTTAAAGACTCTGCTGATAACCCCAAAAAGGCCATATTTTCCACCTGCCATGCCAGCATCAGCAGGGGTGGCAAAACTACCAGCCTGACCACCACCAGCATGATCAGGCACATGGCAGCAAAGCACCCGACTTTGTGGGGCGAAACCCAGGGTCCACGACCAGTGTCAGCGGGTGTCACCACTGCTTCTTCCACTGTTGTGCGTGCAATAGAACCCCCTGTTGTGTGTGCAAGGCAATCCCCTGTCCATACTGCATGTAAAGATGCCCCCTCCTCTCAGTCTTCACTTGTTATGGCAGTTTCTCAAGAAACAGCATTAACGTCCACGTTCACGTCCCACCGCAGCGTTCAATTGTCCATATCCCAGACCTTTGAACGAAAGCGGAAATTCGCAGCTAACGCCCCACAGGCCACAGTCCTAAATTCGCACATTTCACGACTGCTTGCATTGGAAATGCTGCCTTTTAGGCTGGTGGAGACAGAATCCTTCCGCAATCTTATGGCGGTGGCCGTCCCTCGGTACTCGGTCCCCAGCCGACACTATTTTGCCCGGTGTGCCATCCCCGCACTACACAAGCACGTGTCCCAAAGCATCTGCCGTGCCCTCAACAACGCAGTTACTGGGAGAGTCCACCTGACAACGGACACGTGGACAAGTGCTTGCGGCCAGGGACGGTACATCTCTCTGACGGCACACTGGGTAAACATAGTGGAAGCCGGGACCCAGTCGGACCTTGGGACGGAACACATCCTCCCCACACCGAGGATTGCGGGCCCTATGTCAGTCAGAGTTGCCCCCACAGTGTACAGCTCCTGCGCATCCTCCTCCTCCTCCTCCTGTTCAGCCTCCATCTCAGATATCACCAAATCAGTTACAAGCAGGAAGCATTGCAGTACTGCCTCCGCCAAGCGGCAACAGGCTGTGCTGAAACTCATAAGCTTAGGTGATAAACCTCACACTGCTTGTGAGTTGTGGACAGCTGTGAAAGAGCAGGCAGATCTGTGGCTGAGACCGCTGAACCTACATCCCGGCATGGTCGTGTGTGACAATGGCCGTAACCTGGTGGCGGCTCTGAGGCGAGGTGAGATCACACACGTACCATGCCTGGCTCATGTGCTTAACCTCGTGGTTCAGCGGTTTCTTAAATCGTACCCCGAGTTGCCAGATCTGCTCGTGAAAGTACGCCGCCTGTCAGCTCATTTTCGCAAGTCGGCTACAGCTTCCGCCGCCCTTGCTGTGTTGCAGCAGCGTTTGCAGCTTCCGGCACACCGACTGGTGTGTGATGTCCCCACATGTTGGAACTCTACCCTCCACATGTTGCAAAGGATTTGTGAGCAGAAGAGAGCAGTTGTGGAGTACCAGCTGCAACAAGGCCGTCGATATTCAGGTCAGACTCCACACATAAGACCTCAGGAGTGGACCTGGATGTCTGACATATGTACCATCCTGACAAACTTTGAGGAGGCCACCAAGATGGTGAGTGGCGATGACGCCATCATTAGTGTCAGCATCCCACTTGTCTGTCTTTTGCAACGCTCTCTGCAGAGAATTAAAGAGGAGGCATTGCAGCCAAAGTATGATGAGATGGATCAAGAAGCTGTAGCGGGCGATTACACACAGCCCAGCCTCATCTCATCCCAACGTGCATTGGGGGGCAATGAGGGAGAGGAGGAGGAGGAGGAGGAAGAACAGGAGCTGCTATCATGCGTTGTAGACGGTAGTACCTGTACAAGTGTCATACCGTCGGTTCAGCGTGGGTGGCCTGAGGACAGGGGGGAGGAGGAATAGGAGGAGGAGGAGGAGAGCATGGTCAGTCGTCATCTTGGTGAGGACACGGAAATCTTGCCCGTTACCAGTCAGGCACGCATGGCTGACTTTATGTTACGCTGCCTTAACCGTGACCCTCGCGTTGTCAAAATGTTGGGTGACAGTCATTACTGGTTGGTGACACTTGTAGACCCCCGCTACAAGGAGAACTTTCACTCTCTTATTCCTGAGGTGGAGAGGTCTACAAAAATGGGGCAATACCAGAAGGCCCTTGCTTCAGAACTCTTAAAAAAATTCCCATCTGAACACGCTAGCGGCAGAGGTCACAGTTCGTTGCCCAACCAAGGCGTACAGGCGAGAGAGATGCAACTCCAATCCAGCAGAGGCAGGGGAACACTGTCAACGTTCTGGGACAGTTTTCTGACACCCGCCCAGCTTACAGGCCCTGAGGCGCGGGGTACTCTCACAAGGAGTGGAAAGTTTCAAAAGATGGTGAGGGAGTACCTTGCCGATCGTACCAGCGTCCTCCGTGATTCCTCTGTGCCTTTTAATTATTGGCTATCCAAAGCTGGACACTTGGAATGAACTCGCTCTGTACGCCTTAGAGGTCCTGGCCTGCCCTGCCGCTAGCGTGTTATCGGAGCGTGTTTTTAGTGCCACTGGGGGAATTATAACTGATAAGCGCACTCGCCTGTCAACTGACAATGCTGACAAGCTGACCCTTATCAAAATGAACAAGGGCTGGATTGGACCAGACTTCTCATCACCACCAAATGACAGCAGAGTAACATAAAGTCAAATCCACTGTGTTATTTCGGGAGGTGTATTCACATGCACCGCTTCACACACACACATGGGTATATGCTTCCTCGTTTCGGCTGTTTAATCTTCTTCTCCTTATCCTCAGCCTCCACCACCACTATACCACCAGGGTGCCAGCATTGCAAGTTCCTCCGTCCTCATTTTTGGCAGTTTTTGCTTGCAAGGCATAAGCAAATACTATGGGACAACCACTCCCCAATAATGGGACTTATGTTTGTAATATGCTGTACTGCATGGCTCTTGTAAGGGGCATTGCAAGTTGCTCCGTCCTAATTTTTGGCAGCTTTTGCTTGGAAAGCATAAGCAAATACTATGGGACAACCACTCCCCAATAATGGGACTTATGTTTGTAATATGCTGTACTGCATGGCTCTTGTAAGGGGCATTGCAAGTTGCTCCGTCCTAATTTTTGGCAGCTTTTGCTGGGAAAGCATAAGCAAATACTATGGGACACTCACTCCCCAATAATGGGGCTTATGTTTGTAATATGCTGTACTGCATGGCTCTTGTAAGGGGCATTGCAAGTTGCTCCGTCCTAATTTTTGTCAGCTTTTGCTGGGAAAGCATAAGCAAATACTATGGGACACCCACTCCCCAATAATGGGACTTATGTTTGTAATATGCTGTACTGCATGGCTCTTGTAAGGGGCATTGCAAGTTGCTCCGTCCTAATTTTTGGCAGCTTTTGCTGGGAAAGCATAAGCAAATACTATGGGACACCCACTCCCCAATAATGGGACTTATGTTTGTAATATGCTGTACTGCATGGCTCTTGTAAGGGGCATTGCAAGTTGCTCCGTCCTAATTTTTGGCAGCTTTTGCTGGGAAAGCATAAGCAAATACTATGGGACACCCACTCCCCAATAATGGGACTTATGTTTGTAATATGCTGTACTGCATGTGACGCGCCCCCTGGGCCGTGTGTACACGTGTGTGGGATACCCGGTGCCGGGTCTCTGGGGTCTGTAGTCTCCGTGGCGGTGACCTGGTCCCGTGGCTCAGGCTGGTCAAACCAGTGGCAGTCTTTCTTAGGTTTTGAGGTTAATTGTCCGACTGCGCCACCCGTGGATTGCGGTCAGGGAGTACCACCGCTGCGAGGCAGACCGCTGAGGCTGGTGTTGTGTGCGCAGCATAGAATGGGCTAACTTCCCTCGGGAAGAGTATGGCCTCAGGGCAGTGAGTGTGGATGATGGGGGTGATGGTGCACGAGCGCAGCAGGAATGACTCAGAGTCTTTGCAGTGCAGTTCAGGGTCTTTACTGATGATTATAAGGTAGACCCTCCCGGGAGTACTGTCTAGCATAAGAGGCCTGGTCAGTCTGTGAGCAAGCAGGAGTTCCCCTGGCCAGGTGGAGTTGTAGGCCTCCCCGTCTGTCTGCACTCTTCCTGGCTACCTTGCTGTAAGCGGGTAGAAGTAGCCCACGTCCCTGAGTGTACCGTGTAGTGCTCACCCGTATGGCTGGTGACTTGGGGCCTTCTGTTAGCCTCCGCTCCACGACGGCGGTGCTGGTCCCTTTCTTGTGACTGAGCCTCCGGGCTTCTATGGCCAGAGGACCTGAAATCCCCTGCCGGCTGGTTTCTGCTGCTGGATATATAAGTCCTCACAGCTTCGGACTCCTGTGTCCGGTTCCTATTGTCTTCTGCCAGGGCGAGCTCTGCTCAGCTTCCAGCCCCTGGTCTTTAGCTCCTAGCTCCTACAGAGCTCCTTGCTGTTACTTTCCCTTGCTCTCACTCTGACTCTGACTGTTCTCTGACTCACTCAACCCCGCCCCAGATCCAGTTTATAAGGGCAGAATTCTCCCCTCCCAGGATTGGGGCAGGAGGATGTTGCATGTTTAAGGGATCCTGACCAGGAAACCTCCCACTTGCTCTCCGACGTAATATCTCTATTACTGTGGTGACCAGACCCCTGGGGTGCCACACATGGCTCTTGTAAGGGGCATTGCAGTTCCTCATAATTTTTGGAAAGCCTTCCATTCACTGCTTAGGCCAACAGTGCACGGGAGACCCAGTTGCTATAAATGGAAAAAAAGGTTTAGTTAACGCCCTCTGACCTCCATGTCATTTCCAAGGGGCATTGGAGTGGCTCGAAATTTTTGGTAGGCATTACACTCACTGTATGCCCTATAACTGTGTAGCCGAACCGCTCCTTTTGTTACAGAAACATATCCTACAAGACATATCTAGTTGACTGGCCTGATATTGATGTGAATGGTCCCTGTTCCTCCTGCTCTTTCTCCTTTGCCACTACCTCATCCATCATTTATCACCTGAAGCTTTGTTTTAACAGGAGTCATAGAACTTGGATAGTAGCAGGAAAACATCCAGCAATCCTCGGAGGAGGTAGGATATGCGCCAAAACGCTGACCACCTCAGGCCTTGCCGCTACTACATACATGCGCTTGCATTACAACAAAACAAAGCAGATGCTAATTTCTATCATCCTCATCATGCTCCTCACCTTGGCACTCTCAACTCCCCTGATGGAGAAGCCAGGGCCCACCGGAGGAGTCTGATAGTCCGGTGGGCTCGGCCAATGCTGCCCTAAAGCAGGCCAGGCTAAGAAAAGTGTGGGAAAGGTTACCGGGACAAATAGGGGTGGCTGGGGACCGAGTATGGACACCCGGCCACCCCCTGGAGGCTGGGGAGCAAGCGGGGACACCCGGCCACCAGGCGGCTGGGGACTAAGTATGGATACCAGGCCGCCGACACAGCCATGGCGTGGTGGCCAGATTCCGCCTCCACATGCCTAAAAGGCTCAATTTAAAGTGCAAGCAAGCAAGCAGTATGGTATTGCAGCCTGGGGGTGGGTGGGTGGCAGGCTGCATACTTGCGCTTGCATTGCAAGGAATGGGAGAGGTACAATTGAACACTGCCCTGGGACAAGGACTTGAATGGGGATAGTTGCAAGTCTGCAACGACAGGTGCAAGGTGGGAGGCATCTTCGCATGTACCATGGACAGGGGTTTGGCATGCACACACTACAGCGGAATAGGCTCTCCTTCCCACTAAATGCACTGGGGAGGGCACAGGTAATGTTTTGGTATACGCGCTTAATCTTATGTATAAGGCACACCAGGACAAATATGGGCGGCTGGGGACTGAGTATGGATACCTCGCTGCCAAAGCAGCCATGAGGTAGTGGCCAGCTTCGGCCTCCTCCAAACTAAAAGGCCCCATTTCAAGTGCAAGTTAGCAGTATGGAATTGCAGTCTGGGGGTGGGTGGGTGGCAGGCTGCACACTTACACTTGCATTAAAAGAAAACATAGCAGATGCTAACTTCTGTCATCATCATCATGCTCCTCACCTTGGCACTCTCAACTCCACCGATGGAGAAGTCAGGGCCCACCGGAGGAGTCTGGTTCTCTGGTGGGCTCGTCCAATGCTGCCTAAAGCAGGCCGGGCTAAGAAAAGTGTGTGGGGGGGATGTTCCAAGGAGAAATAGGGGTGGCTGGGGACCTTTTATGGACACCCGGCTGCCCCCAGGCGGCTGGGGACCGTGTGTGGACACTCGGCCGCGGGGCGGCTGGGGACCGAGTATGGACACCCGGCCGCCGGGAGGCTGGGGACTGAGTATGGATTCCAGGCCGCCAACACAGCCATGACGTGGTGGCCAGATTCCGCCTCCACATGCCTAAAAGGCCTAATTTCAAGTTCAAGCAAGCAAGCAGTATGGTATTGCAGCCTGGGGGTGGGTGGGTGGCAGGCTGCATACTTGAGCTTGTATTGCAAGAAATGGGGGAGGTACAATTGAACACTGCCCTGGGACTAGAACTTGCATGGGGATAGTTGCAAGTCTGCATCTTCTGATGCGGTAAGGATCACTTATGATGGGCACACTTTTAGACAGTGACCTGGAAGTCAGAGATGCTTCCAGGGGTCTTCCCCATGCTGTTCCCTTGTCTTTTCAGCACTTTATGCATGTGTCACACAGCACATGGCCAGATAAGGTTGTAAAATGTTAAAATGACATTTCACGGTGAATGCATTTATCATAGTTGAAAGCAATACAAAAGTGCAAAAACGCATAAAAAATGTTACTTGTGAACATAGCCGAAGGTGTGGAGGAGTATTTTTGTTTTTGGTCATTTATTTTAACTTATACATAAGTCTTTACCCTGGAAAGGATGTTCCTTAACATATTTCACAGGAAAAAAAGTTTCACTTTCGTTTTTGAACGTTTTATTGTGAGCCTGTAAAAGTGGCTTAATACCTCTGACCACGTTGTTGACAGCAGTGACCTGGGGGTCAGAAATGCTTCCTGGGGCGATCCCCATGCTGTCCCCATGTCATTTGAGCACTGTCACTATCGTTTTGGGCACTTGTTAGGCTTTTAAAAGACTGCCGGGGGTGCCACCGCAAAAATGCTCGAGTCTCCCATAGATTAACATTGGGCTCGTTGCTCGGGTCGAGCACCCGAGTATCACGGCGAGCTCGGCCCGAGCTTCGAGCACCCGAGCATTTTAGTGCTCACTCAACACTAATAATAAAAAATAATAATTTTGAGATGCAGTTGACATGAAAAGATGAGTGATCTGATGTGAGGAGCGAGGGAAAGCTCTGAGTCAAATATAACCCCAAGACAGCGTGAATGCTGCTGAGAAGTAATGTTATAACAACATACGGAAATGACAATATTGGGTTTGGGAAGGTTAGTAGAGGGAGGAAACACAAGGCATAGATTAACAAAATATCAAATGTGAAAAAAATAAACTGGAGGTCTGCTTTATAGGGAACCTGTAGATTTCTATTGGGCCCCATTGTACTTTTATATACAGTACCTTCAAAATAAGGAAAAAAAATTCTGCTTATTATTATTATTATTTATTGGTTGTGGCGTTACAGTGATTGGCTGGCCGCACAGCGTCATCAGGCCTATATCAGACCTAGCGCCGCCATGCTCTTCAGTCTACTCCACAATCAGGCACTGTAGGGAGAGGTGCTGCTGAGCTAGGGAGAGACTTGGTTGTTTATTAGTTAGTGTAGGTATTCTAAAAGATTCTCTACATATCCATCTCAACTAACAGTCCTTCTGAAGACTAATCCAGCTGCAGAGATATCAGTGCTAGGCAGGCAGGCAGAGTATATAGTAGACTGCAGTGCACATAGCAAGAGGGTCCATTCCAGTTCTGTCTACTGGTGCTTTTAGAGATTTTGTAGAAATAGGCTCAGGTATCAGGGGCCAGGAATAATTTTTAATTTTATCTTAATCCTGATTATTTGCTTAAAAAGCAATCCAGAGAACACCATTTATCTGTACCATTTGCTTGTTGGCACTGCAGAATACACCCAGGTCCTTTCCATATTACAGCGTTAAAAATCCAGCTATTTAAAACTGTGGTTTGTCCATCAAATGGATCACATATAATTGCGCTGAAAATAATGCCATTTCTGGCCTCCATTAAAATTTTGTTTCAGTGTGTCAGTGAAGTTATTGACACCCGTTTGCTCTTAAAAATAGTTACCTACAGGCTTGCTATTTAAATCTGGTTTGTCTGTCACACGGATCATATATAATTGTGCTGAAAATATTGCCATTTCTGGCTTCCATTTAAATTTTGTTGCAGTGTGTCAGTGAACTGATTGACACGAGGTCGGCGTTGTTAAAAATAGTTACATACAGGCCAGCTATTTCAAACTGTGGCTTGTCCTTCACACGGATCACATATAATTGCACTGAAAATATTGCCATTTCTGGCCTCTATTAAAATTTTGTTTCAGTGTGTCAGTGAAGTTATTGACACCGGTTTGCTGTTAAAAATAGTTACCTACAGGTCAGCTATTTAAAACTGTGGTTTGTCCGTCACACGGATCACATATAAGTTCGTGTGGCGCCCCTGCTGCGCATTGGTGCCACAGAACCCAGAAGGGTGAATGGATGGACTTCTCCACAAGAGGCCCTCACACATTCACACACCTCCACCCTACCACCTCAGACCAGCAGAGGGAGCCCGTTAGGGACATATAAAGGGAGGGTGGAGCTAAGCAGCTCAGTTAGTTAGTTGTTAGCTGAGACAGAAGTGAGTCTGTGAGCTGAGAGCGTGCCGACGCTCAGAGAGCTGCGAAGACGCAGCACGCCAGCTGCCAAGTAGTGAGGGCCCCGAGTGTGGTCGACGGCGAGGAGAAGAGGAGAAAAGGAGAGTGGAACTTAGGGGGCAGAGGAGCATAGTAAGCTCACCCCGATTTATATACCGGACACCAGATCCGTGCCTACAGGGACTCTCTACACCCAGTAGGAACCACCGGAACCCCTGGAGAACTACAGGTCCCAGGTCCACCTAATGCTGATTGTAGTACCAGGGCTAGGAGTCACAGAGGTCCCAGTGTCCAGGGAGAGTGATCTCCAAAGAGAAGGCCCTACCACCAGGTCAGCAGGTGCAGAGAGAGACAGTAACCAAGCTAGGCCCAGCTCCAGGCAGGCCAGAAGCCTAGAGAGTAAAGCAACGAATCAGGAGGCCCTATACCCACTCACTGGGGAGAGTCCAGAAGTGCGCCCTTCACCTGGAGTACCCTGGACCGTGCCTGCAGCATCACCAGTAAAGGTACTGAAGCTTACCCCTGTGTAAGTGTCCATCCTTCCTCCGGGACCGACCTGCCGTCTCTCCCCTGCACCACCATCCAGTACATCCCGTACACTGCCCTGAGGCCTGCTCCACCTGTGGGGAGCTGTTCCATCGGAAGCTGCCCTAACATCTGCCTCAGAGGACTGTTGCAGCGCTGGTGATCCTCACCAGACACCACAGGTGGCGTCACGAATAATCCCAAAAATCCCATATAATAGAAGTTCCCCTTTTCACTGACCGCCCTGGGTCACGGACCGGGCCAGCCACCGTGATATCCCCCGGAAACCAGAAGCCCGGCTGCCGAGTACCCCACGGCCCTGGGGGCGCGTCATTCGCTCCAAATTTAGCCATTTGTAGTGAGCGTGGAAGATATTGTCCTCCATTTAAAATGGGCAAGGTACGTGGCAAGGGACAGGGAACTGGACAGGATGGTGATGGTGCATGCACAGGCCGAGGCCGTGGGCAAGCTTAAATTGTGCCACAACAAACACCCACATCTTCTCGCTCGACCTTCTTGTCCCAATTAATAGGGGACCGCAGAACACCACTGTTGAACACAGAGCAGTGTGAAAAGGTTATTGGTTGGATAACAGATAATGCTTCCAGTCACTTAGCCACCACCATCACCCTGTCTTCCACACGGTCAAGTCTCAGTAGCCGTGAGTCTGGACTGCATATTCCTCACCCTGATCCTCCTTGCTCCCACCATGCTGAGTGCCCAGAGACAACTGATCCCACACTTGCACACTCCGAAGCCTCGGGCCTCTCGCCTGGTCCACTTGAAGCGAGGCAAGAGGAGATCGCATGTAGCGATGCTTAAATATTTGATCTGCCACAGTCATACGAAGGCGATGGAGGGAAAGTGTCACAAGAGGTGGGCGATGATGAGACACAATTGCCAGAAAGTCAGCAGGAGGACCAGGGTGCGGAACTGGAAGAAGAGGTGATGGATGATATAGTAACTGACCCAACCTGGCAGGAGGATATGCAGAGCGAGGACAGCAGCACACAGGGGGAAGGAGGCAGAGCACCCTAACAGGCAGGAAGAAGCAGTGTGGTGGCCGCAGACAGTAGGTGGGCAACCGTTCCCCGTAGCACCAACACGATGGAAGTTGCCAGTACAACTGTTAGGTCTCCCCGAGTCTGGTTGTTTTTTAAAGACTCTGCTGATAACCCCAAAAAGGCTATTTGCCCCACCTGCCAGGCCATTATCAGCAGGGGGTAGCAAAACTACCAGCCTGACCACCACCAGTGTGATCAGGCACATGGGAGTAAAGCACCCAACTTTGTGGGCCAAACCCCAGGGTCCAGGAACAGTGTCTACAGGTGACACCACTGCTTCTTCCGCTGTTGTGCATGCAAGCCAATCCCCTGTCCATAGTGCATGCGAAGATGCCTCCTGCCCTGCACCTGTCATTGCACACTCTCAACTAGCACCATCAGCGAGCACGTCCTTGTCCCAGCGCAGCATTCAGTTGTCCATACCCCAGTCCTTGGAACACAAGCGCAAATACGCAGCCAATGCCCCACAGGCCACACTACTAAATTCCCACATTTCGCGACTGCTTGCACTCGAGATGTTGACTTTTAGGCTCATGGAGACGGAAGCTTTCTGCAACCTGATGGCATCGGCCGCCCCTCGGTACTCGGTCCTCAGCCGCCACTATTTCTCCTGGTATGCCGTACCCGCATTACACAAGCACGTGTACCACAACATTAGCCATGCCCTCAACAATGCAGTTACTGGGAAAGTCCACCTAACCACGGACACGTGGACAAGTGCTTGTGAGCAGGGATGGTACATCTCGCTGACGGCACACTGGGTTAACATAGTGGAAGTCGGGACCCAGTCGGACCTTGAGATGGAACACATTCTCCCGACACCGAGGATTGCGGGTCCTAGGTCAATCAGGGTTGCCCACACAGTCTACAGCTCCTGCACCTCATGCTCCTCAGCCTACTCTTCCTCTTCAGCCTCCATCTCCAAAATGACCACATCAGTCACAAGCTGGATGCACTGCCGCACTGCCTCGGCCAAGCGGCAACAGGCTGTGCTGAAGCTTATATGCTTAGGTGACAAACCGCACAATGTTAAAGAGTTGTGGACAGCTCTGAAAGAGCAGGCAGATCTGTGGCTGACACTGCTGAACTTACAGCTAGGCATGGTTGTGTGTGTCAATGGCCGGAACCTGGTGGCTGCTCTGAGGCGAGGAAACTCACACATGTACCATGCCTGGCCCATGTGCTTAACCTCGTAGTTCAGCGGTTTCTCAAAACCTACCTGGAGCTGCCGGATCTGCTTGTCAAAGTACGCTGCATGTGTGCCCATTTTAGAAAGTCAGCTACAGTTTTCGCTGCCCTTACCATGCTTCAGCAGCGTTTGCAGCTTCGGCTCACTGTCTGGTGTGTGATGTCCCCACGCGTTGGAACTCTACACTGCAGATGTTGGGAAGGATTTGTGAGTAGAAGTGGCCAGTTGTTGAGTATCAGCATCAACAAGGCTGTCGGTATTCAGTTCAGACTCCACACATAACACCTCAGGAGTGGACATGGATGTCAGACATCTGTATCATCCTCCAAAACTTTGAGGACTCCACCAAGATGGTGAGCGGCAATGACGCCATAATTAGCATCACCATCCCGCTTCTCTGTCTTCTGAAACGCTCTCTGCTCACAATCAAAGAGGATGCATTGCAGGCGGAGCACGATGAGATGGAGCAAAGAACCATACAGGGTGATTACACATGGCCCAGCCTCATCTCATCACAACGTGGATTGGGTGACAATGAGGAAGAGGAGGAGGAGGAGGAAGAACAGGAGCTAGTTTCATGCGCTATAGACGGTACTACCTGCACAACTGTCATAACGTCTGTTCAGCGTGGATGGCCTGAGGACAGGGAGGAGGAGGAGGAGAGCATCGTCAGCCGTCTTCTTAGTGAGGACACGGAAGTCTTGCCTGTTAGAAGTCTGGCACGCATGGCTGAGTTTATGTTACGCTGCCTTTCCCGTGACCCTCGCGTTCTCAAAATTTTGGGTGGTATTCATTACTGGTTGGTGACTCTTCCAAACCCACACTACTAGGAGAACTTTATATCTCTTATTCCTGAGGCGGACAGGTTTACAAAAATGGGGCAGTACCAGAAGGCCCTTGTTGCGGAACTATTAAAAAAATTCCCATCTAAAACGCTGGCGGCAGAAGTCACAGTTCGTTGGACAACCAAGGAGTACAGGCGAGAGAGTCACAACTCCAATCCAGCAGAGGCAGGGGAACACTTTATCAAAGCGGGTTTTTAGTGCTGCTGGTGGAATTATAACTGATAAGCGCATCCGCCTGTCAACTGAAAATGCTGACAGGCTGACTCTTATAAAAATGAACAAGGGCTGGATTGGGCCAGACTTCTCAATACCACCGAATGATAGCAGGGTAACATAAACTCAAATACAGAGTCTTTTTTTGGGAGGTGTATTCCCATGCACCTCTTCACACCCACACATGGGTATACGCTTACGGGTACGCTTATGGGTATACGCTGATTTTGGCTATTTGCTCTTGTCCTCCTCCTTCACCTCATCCTCATCCTCCCCCACCATATCACTAGGATGACCATGGTCCGTGATGCAACACCCACATAATTTTTTAAATGGTGTTTATGATGCCGTTAAAAAACTTTTTTCATACAATATGTTCATGTATATCCCCCAGAGGTATATGTTTGTCAGCCCATACACTTAGTGCATGGGCATTACAAGTATAGGAGACCCGCTCCTTTCTAATGGGAACATTTTTTTATGAGGCCCTCTTCCACGTCTTTTCCAACGTGCATTGGAGTGCCTCCCAATTTTTGGCAGCCCTTGCATTCACTGCATAGGCCAACACTACGGGAGACCCACTTCCTAATAATGGGAACATTGTTTTCAGGAGGCCCTCTGACCTCCAAGTCTCTTCCAAGGGGCATAGGAGTGCATCTCAATTTTTGGAAACCCTTGCATTCTCTGCATAGGCAAACACAATGGGAGTCCCACTTCCTAATATGGGAACATTGTTTTCAGAGGCCCTCTGACCTCCACATCTCTTCCAAGGGGCATTGGAGTGCCTCCAAATTTTTGGCAACCTTTGCATTTACTGCATAGGCAAACGCAATGGGAGACCCACTTCCTAATAAAGGGAACTTTTTTTTTCAAAAGGCCCTCCTCTACGTCTCTTCCAAGGGGCATTGGAGTAGGTCCAAATTTTTGGCAGACCTTGCATTTACTGCATAGGTAAACAGTATGGGAGACCCACTTCCTAATAATGGAAACATTGTTTTCAAGAGGCCTTCCTCTAAGTCTTTTCAAAGGGGTACTGGGGTGTGTCCAAATTTTGGGCAGACCAGCATATGCAATAACAGTATAGGAGACCCGCTCTTTAGTAATGGGAACAACAAAGCATAGCCGGCTGATGGCTTTCTAAGAATAGCGAGGTCCGACTGCTGGCCCTTTAAGAATAGTAAGGGCCGCCTGATGGCCCTATAAAAATAGGCTTTGTGACTTTCAGAGTCTCTCCTTCATAAATGAAACAGGATGCATCTGACCATGTCTCACACACCACATGGCCAGATAAGGTTGTAAAATGTTAAAATGACATTTCCCGGTGAATGAATTTGTCACGGTTGAAAGCAATGCAAAAGTGCAAAAATGCATCAAAAACTCTATGTGTGAATATAGCCCAAGGTGTGGAGGAGTATTTTTGGTTTTGGTTATTTATTTTGCCTTATATACAAGTCATTACCCTGGAAAGGATGTTCCTTAACATATTTCCCAGGAAAATCCATTTTAGTTTCGTTTTTGTATGTTTTATTGTGAGTCCGTATAAGTGGCATAATACTCTGACAACGTTGTTAACAGCAGTGACCTGGGGGTCAGAAATGCTTCCAGGGGTCTTCCCCATGCTGTTCCCATGTCATTTGAGCACTGTTCCCATCGATTTGGGCAATTTTTAGGCCCTCTGCAGACCGCCGGGGGGAGTCGCCTGAAAAATGCTCGAGTTTCCCATAGACTTACATTGGGCTCATTGCTCGACCCGAGCAACGAGCACCCGAGCATTTTAGAGCTCGCCCATCACTAGTCACGTACCATGTGTATGTAGGATTAGAGGAAGGAAGAAATCAGCATGGCAAAGTTGGGTCACGTACCTGTAGGAGGAATGGATAAACAGAGATGCTGATTAGAGTGCAATGGTGGCAGATGACAAGGTACAGTCTGCATGCATCATATTAATCAGGTATAATTCATATTTCTAACACTTAAGCAATACACTTAAAGGGGTATTCCCATCTCAAAGATCCTATCCCAATATGTAGTAGGTGTAATAAAATATTAGCAAATACCTCCAATTAGAAATGTAGTATAGTATTTTTGATTCACTATCTCTCTTTCCTCATGTGTAGGCATCGCAGGACCTTAGGTATCCATGTTTATGACCACTAGCAACTAGCTAACTAATTGTGACTTTATCAGTGGACGTAACCATGGATACCTAAGGTCCTGCGATGCCTGCAGGAAAGAGAGATAGTGAATCAGAAAAAATATACTACATTTCTAATTGGAGGTACTGTATTATAGGGCATGCCCACCATATGTGTGACATTGTCCCTTCCCCCTCTCCACATCTCCAACATCTATCTGAGACCACTGAATACCATCTATGAAGGACTTCTGGTACCCGGTACCATCTAGAGATAATTTTGAAGGAGGTTTCCTGAGCTTTGGACCCTATTGAGGTTTTATGTGTTAGGAAGCTTAAGATTAATAGGGGTGCCCAAACTTTTTCATATAATTGTATTTGCTAATATTATTATTATTACACCTACTACATATTGGAATAGGATTTTGGAGATGGGAATACCTCTTTAAGGCAATGCACTGCAGACACGTCTATAGCAGACTGGTATAATATGGTTAACATATTATACAGTTAGTTATTCCTTGAATAGAGATTGTAATTTTCTCTTTCTATGGTACAGTACCTTATTGATTCTTCAAGTCTTTCTCTGGCTATGTGCCCACGATACAGAAATGCTCAGGATTTTTTCCTGAGCGTTTCTGCATCTCCCTGGCAGAAAAAACGCATGCGGATTGTACATATGTAGCGCCCCGAGGGTTCGGTTGCTACAGGGGTATTGCACCTCAACCAGAGGTGTGATATTCCACTCCCAGGTAAGGATGGAGTGTGGACTAGGGCTCCGTTAGCTGCACACACACATACACACACTCCCCATTTCCGGGGGACAGCTCGACGTTGCTCCCATATAATTGCAGGCACAACTGACCATGTCCCTGGCTGGAGTGGGGAGGGGGGAGAGAACCCAGTGATGTAGGAGCAGTAGGGGACGGTTTCTGGAGCATAGGAGGGAGCTCATTGGGTGCAGGTCACTTGAGCTCAGACACAGAGAAGCAGATAAAAGGTGGGAGCCATCTTTAGTCAGTGTTCAGTTCAGTTCAGAGAGGGAGAGCAGAAAGGGAGAGAGAGCTGACAGGCTCGGCCTGAGCTCAGCTCCACGAGGCAGGCCTAGAGAGAAGGCCGGGGCCAGGGAGAAGGAGAGAAGAAGGGAGGAGAAGAGACAGAGGAGTAGAAAGGCTCCAGAAACAAGAAGGCAGAAGGGACCCTAAGAGAGCAGAACGGACAGCAACCGTTGCAAACCTGCGTTACATCAGGTGAAGGGTCAGGTCGTGGAAGGGTACCGGATTCCCAAGTTGGTGGAGGTAAATCATCCCTCAGTCAAGAACCGGAGGTCGTGATCATTTATTGGTGCGACCCCTTGCTACACCCGCTAGGAAGGCACCACATAGGGTCAGGGAAACTGGCGCCAAGTTTTACCAGAGAAGGCCCGAGGCAGCTGGACAGAAGCGTGGTCACTGGTGGGGCACGAGAGGCCAGAGAAAGGATAGAAGGGGGTCCTGTGCCATACTCCTGAATTGCCTGGGGGTTGACCGAGCCCCTCACCTGGTGGACGCAGCATGGCTCAGGCAGTCCTTGCCGACGGAAGTGACTTAGATAACAACTGTGAGTAAAAGGCCTGAACTGCACCATTGGACTCTGTGTGATTATGCTGCGCCTGTACCATCACCCCCAGCATCCACCTACATTGCCCTGAGGCTACACTCTTCCCGTGGGGAGTTATCCTATCCCTGTGCTGCACACCAACATCAGCCTCAGCGGTCTGCCTTGCAGCGGCGGTCATCCCTGACCGCAATCCACGGGTGGCGTAGTCGGACATTCATAACTCTACAAATAGACTGCCACAGCATTTGGTCTGACCACCCTGAGCCACGGGATCGGGTTGCCACTACTACCCCCATCATCGCACTGAAGCCCGGTTCCGGGTGCCCCACGGCCCAGGGGGCGAGTCACATATGTTTTTCCTGCCAGGGACAAGCGGATGTGAAGCGTTCTTCACATGCATTTCTGCATGCGGGTTGACGAGCGCTTTCCAAGCGATTTTAGCATCACTTGGAAAGTGCTTGTCAACTTGGTCACACTATATAAATCCATGCAAACAGCATGGATTTATATAGTGTGACCTTAAAGAATGTTTAAAAATAAAAAAATAAATCTATACTTACCTTCTATAGTCCCAATTTACACTTCTTATATAAGGATGCATTTATTCACTTAATCTGTGAGGCTAAGCTTTGGCCTCTGCATCGATCAAGTAAGGCCCTCCCAGATAGGGGGTCAAGTGGCCATGGCCCTCCAGAAACATGACACCACTGCTGATTCTTACATGCACCATGTCACCATCCAATAATGAATTATGACAATAAAAGTACAAATTTAAAATAGTGATGAGAATAATAAGAGTTGAACTCATACTGTATTTAGTCAATCTGATTCTTAAAGGCCCTATTCAGAGATGTCCGTGTATAGAGTCTCCGTTTGTAATTTTGGAAGAATATGTTCATGATGGACAGTTGATTTGTGGTACAAAAGTCAATGAATCTTCCTCGAGCCTCGTTTTCTTCCCCAAGACCAAAGTATCCAACAACGGTTCCAGGTTTGCCGTGGCCCACTTTAGCATTCATGTCTCCCATGATAATGAGTAAGTCTTGTTTTGGCATCTTGTTGATTTCCTCTTGAACTTGATCATAGAATAGTTCAACGTCCTCCTCCTAGATATCTGTTGTTGGTGAAAAGGCTTGTATAACTGTGACCTAGATTGGTGCTCCTTGTAGTCGTATCGAGATGACTCTATCACTAGTATTGCACTTCATGACCGTGCCTGCCAATCTTCAGTTGAGAATAAAAGCAACATTGCTTCATCTTTTGGTTGTAAAAATAAGAGAATTAGTAATCATATTAAAACATTTTAATATGAGTGAGGCAAAAGTCTAGTTTTACACATATTTGCAAACATAAGGCCTACTTTTTATTTATGACAGATTTCAACATACTTCTTCTCACTGTTTTAATCTATAAATTATCTTTTGATCACTGGTTATAAGTTCTCAGGACCCAAGCAATCAACCCAACGTTGAAGTAGTCAGTCATGAGATCTGTGTCTTAATCTGGTAAGGAAAGAGAAATTATATTTTTCCAGACAACCATGACCAAGACATCCTTGAATCACTTGTTAGGTCAAGTTAAGAGTAATAATGAAAAGAAGTGAAGACTGAAGAAGCTGCCTGTGAAGCCTAAAACAAACATGGCTGGTGGCCTATGTCCTAAACAATGGAGTCAGCTGACGCACCATGGGTTTTCCTTGCTGTGCTTTTAATGTCCCTCACTACTTCCTACAGACAACATTACATGTTGAGAAGATGCAAGACATGGAAGAGCCTGGGATTTGTCTTGTTATTTTAGCTGGGGGAGTTTATAAAGTCTGTGTGAGCTCCTACTCTGAGACACAAAGTTACAGGAATCTTTCTAATTTTGAAAAATAACATTAAAACCGTCTCATCCCTTCATTTCAAGGCCAACAATCATGAAAGAGAAATTTTAGCACCCCACATCTTGTACCAATTTGCTCTTGTCAGGGCTTTGCCTTTATTAACAACCATGGGAAATATGTTTTGGGACTGACTTGTGGTCAGTATTAAGGATGGGAACAAACAAGTACCTTTTTTGTATTAAGCTTAGCATTTATGTCAGTATTATGGTGTTTCATTATTTTTCATCCATATCTTTATTTATACTGTATTTAATATTTTTCCCATGTTCTAGATAAAAATTCAGATCTGTAATATGGATTTCGTATGGTTGTGAAATATGGATGCGGTGAAAAATGATACTTTTATCCTTAGAACATGCAATGCACACAAAGCTTTAAAAAAGAAATTGACACAGATGTAAATAAGGAAATACGTCTCTTTGGCAGCATTTTCAGAAATTAAATATCTGGAATGAATACAAATATGTAGACGTGTAGATGAGAAATAATTCCCAACAAGCTGTTATACTAAAACAAAGTAAGATAAATTGTGCCCATAAAATGCTGTATTTTAAGACACAGAAAAAAGAGAATCCAGCACTGCAGAAATTCCTGTTATATTTATTCTGCCATTACATAGAAGAATAAAAACATATAGCTGCCGTTGTCGATTTTCAAGCAAATCATCTCTTCCTCATTGCCAGGGCAAGATGGGTATGGTTAAATGGCAAGCTGTGGAGCTGGTGTGGAGCACACATAATTATTACCAGTACATTGGACATAATTAAATAATTGTAATAGTTTTAAAGATGCAGCTGAAAATCGGTCTGCCATGCAAAAGTTTCTAAATACATGATAATAAAATCAATTGTGAATTGCTAAGTTATTGTCACGCAGTTTTGCATGTTTAAGAGGATATCACAGACACGGGGCTTAATTCATCAATGTGTGTATGCCAGTTTTCTGGAGTAAAACATCTCAAAATGTTGCAAAAGTTTTTGCACAACTTCAAATTGTGTAAAAATTTAGCGATTTTTGATATTTTATGCCAGTTCTGCCTAGCTTCGCCAAAGCAGACAAAGCTAGGTTGAGACAGGGTGTGTTAAAGTCCGCCGTTTAATTCGTGAAAACCTACGCCACACTAGTGGGGTAATATTTACCAGAAATATACCATAGTTTGGAGTTTATCCATGGCGAAAGCGCTCACCGTTTGTAATATGCACCTAATTCATTAAGTGGTGTGGGCTTCTTAATGAATTACATGCACCATACTCCCACGGTCCTGTTCATTAATATTGGCATGCAAAACACCAGTCTTAATGAATCGGGTCCACAGTGTTTTGTGGAAGAGCACAGTTTTAAATTTTGGGCAGAGGTATTCTGTAGGTCACAAATTTATCATTGCATTTTCTGTCACTTCAACATACTTTAAATTATTGTACTTCAACAAAAACATGGATTGGATAAGTCAAAGTCACGCAGAAAGAAAAAGCAAGGCAAAACTTTAGCCATTGCAAATCAGCTTCACAGATTTTACAACCATTGAATCAATAGGCTGCAGTTTTACAAGTTAGTCTATAAATCTGTTCTTGGGATTAAACATTTTTCACATTAGCAACCTGTGAACCTATTTAGAATAGCAGACAACTGACAACTATCAACTATAATTCTATTTCCCCATCATTCATGTCGTGTGATAGGGTCATTCCCATGGGTGAGATGCACAAGAGAATCCAATCTGTGGGAGAATCTTTAATTTTCAAAACAGCTATAAAAAATAAGATTAAGGGCTCAGACTGTGACCTAAACATATTGTCACAATAATGACTACAAGTCCCTTATTTCAGGATACATGGAAGTTCATAATTCTCATTGGACATTTGCAATAACTAATTTTACTGACAATATTTGATCAGAGGGTAGGTGGCGAGAGTTGGACAGCAAATCATCTAATATTGATGGCCCATGACCTAGGCTATCAATATTGTTCTTTAAATCTATGTCTACTCAGGGGATTTGGAGCTCTCTATCATACAAATGTAGCTTCAGTTCATGATATACTATTAAATTATTTCACACAGTATTTTGTACTTTCTCTTAAAAGGAATCTATCAGCAGGATTTCACCCCCCAAACTATTTATATGCGCATGTAGCTCTTTCAAGGACAAATCCAGCAATATCTTTACATGGCCAGTCCATTCTTCCATTACTGACAATTTGAATTGATATGTTAATGAGGCAGAAGAGCGATTTGTAGATCTGTAAACTCGGTCACTCCAGCTCTCTTCCCCTCCCAGTGCCGCCTCCTCTTGCTTGACTAACAGCCTTTATGCTGTGTTACTTCAGGTAAAGGAGCCATCAGTCAAGCACAAGGAGAAGGTACTGGGCGGAAAATAGAGCTGGAGTGACAGTGGCTTCAGATCTACCATATTCCTTCGGCCTCATTTGCATGTCAATTCAAATGCTGATTTCTCAGCAATGGAGGAATGAACTGGCCATGTAAAGATATTGCTGGACTTGTTTTTGAAAGAACTACCGTAGATGCACATATAAATAGTTTGGTGGGTAAAATCCTGCTGACAGATTCCCTTTAAACACACTGGACACAATTTTAACTTCACACCTTTTGTGCAGAATGTGCAGACAAGCCCAGTATCATCACTACACAATAACTTCTGGTGTACCTGAGTTTTCAGCGCACATAGCTTGAAGTGACCCATTAAATGTCTACCACAATAATAGCTGTAAATAAAGAGCTTACGTAAACCTCAGAGAAGCATTCCATAAAGAGCGGATTGGTTTTCTGTGTTTGCTATATGTCCTGCTTTTATTTGCATTTTGATCTGAGCTTGAAAAGTGTTTAAATAGGCAGTCACCGCTCTGCTTCCTTTTTCAATACTCTCTTTGCTTGCTCAGAACTTCTCTGTTAAATCTTTCCAAAGCAAACTTCTCAAGTGACTGATGTCTTAAGTGTTGCTTAGGTGAATAACCCATTCTTATCTTTATTTTGGTTCTGCCTTTAATAAGTAAATTAAAACATTATCTGATGCAGACTGTAGTTGCTAACGATCCAGTTTTCCTGATTGTTGCACCACTGACTCTGCTGGATAGTTCTTTGGACTGGTTATTGCTGTGATACTATAGGATGTTCACAACATCTTCTTTACTCTTTCAAGATTCTTCTTCTTATCTTCCAGCAAAGTCTCTTTCTTGTACACTGCTGCGAATCTTGACCGGGGAATCTTGAGTGCACTGAACCAGGTGTGGACAGAGAAGAGGACCCTTGTGCAAGAACAGTATATTGACCCTTAGCAGTCCAATAATGCACCCCTTTATGCATCTGTTACTTATGGCCCCAAGTGGCTGCACAGGTTGCATCAATGGTATTTCCGCCCCTGCGCTAAATAGAGAGGCAACCTACCAAACTCCTGGTAATTGGTGGTGCTCAAGAAGGGTCCAAAGCCTGATAAATATGTAGAGAAACTTGGCACTCAGAAGACTTGAACACTTTTAATGATGACATAGAAGTACAATGAAACAGACGTTTCGTTCTAGTAAGACCTTCATCAGTGTTCTAGAATCCAATAGAAACGATATATTAACAAAAATTCATAAAAGACAACATATAGACATTACAAGACAGAAAACAACTGCTATCAACAGAGATAAGCGAAAAATGTAATTTATAAATGCTGCGTATCCTCAATAAATTGCTACCTAATGTAAATAGTCAGATAAGGGTGAAAAAGTATATCAAAGTCATACCGCGTTTGCTTAGAGCTAATTTAGAAGCACTGGGAAGTATGCCGAGTCCAGCAATTAGAAATATTTGTGAATGCCAGAAAAAGGTGACATATGAGCAAAAACATAAAGCAAGCCAAGAAAGGTAAGGTGTCTGTGAAAAGGGGGAACATACCAAGTTTGTAATCCGGTAAGTGCAAAGTCGGCGGCGTGAATGTGGCGTCGACCGCTGGTTCTGTGGTGTGCCGTGTTAGCAAGGCAGTCTGGGTATTAATGGCTAAAAGGCGGGCTCAATTAAAAGCAGTGAGCCAATGTGGAGAAGCAAGTAATACCGGATATGATGCGGAGCGAGTTGAGTGAAGGTCTTGCAGGACCGAAAGTGTCATCACGGGTGACGCAAAAAGGTCCTGTAGGTAGCATGGATAACAAGCGGTCACATGAGCAGGGTGTAGTTTGCATTCCACACGAAGACATCAGCAGTAAGTGTTCATTCCATAGAGAATTGGATGGGAAAGAAAGCTGGAAAAAGAGCATATTAAACGAAGTAGAGTGTGGCGGATGTAAGGTCTGGAAAGAGAACACCAGGAGATTGGAAACCAGAGTTGGAGAACTTCTATATCTGGCTCTGGAAGGAAAGAAAAAGTGATTAGAAGCACAAATTACCATGTTATAATACGGGGAGGGAGTGAACCCTGTCTAACAGATACATAAATATGCATGGTATAAAACAACAAATTACTCTATGGATGCGTATTTAGAAAAAGCAAAATTAAATCAATAATTGGGAAAGAAAAAATTGTTAAGAAATCAGAGCAATAAAATACTAATTACTGCAGTTCAAATAAATGATAGAAGGTAGTACTCCGTATTGAGGCCTTTAGGTGCCAAAGATTGCCTCTCGTGGATCCAGAAAGCCTCCCTGTATTTAAGCATCTGTATACGGTCATCCCCAAGGCGTGGGGGAGGAACATGCTCAATCACCTGGCACTTTAATTGAGAGACATTATGGCCCGCTGTTATAAAGTGATAGGGTAAAGTTAGCAGAAGATTTTTGCATGGAATAGTGGACTTATGTTTTGAAATTCGGTCCTTGATAGGTTGAGTCATTTCCCCTCTGTAAATAAGGCTACATGGACATTTAATTAGATAAATGACAAATGTCGTATCCCAGGTGTAGTAGTCTTTGACAGTGTATTTTTTACCTGAGCGGGGGTGGTGTATCAGGTTACCTCAGAGAACGTTACTGCACTGTTGAATTTGGAGACAAGGAAAAGTCCCAGTTTTTGATGTAGAGTGGAACTTTTGTCTAGAGGGAATAGGTCTCAAAAGTGCTCTTTAGGACTGATCCTCTAACCTAGCCTCTGACTCTCCAATTCCTTCTTCGGTATGTCACACAGCTGTAGCATACAATGGCACCTGCACAGTCTGGTGAAATCATGGCTTTAGTGATGTTCTGCCTAACAAAAAAACTGACATTGCAGTCAAGGAAATACCAAATATGCCATTTTACCGTGACCCAAAGGCCTAACACAAAATGGTATAAGGAGTTATATTGCTTGGATGTCTAGTAGCTGGAGATCATAACTGATCTAGCTGACACCCCATGTGGCCCAGCTCACATGGTTGAACATCAAACTGGTAACTGACATGTTTCATCTGCTTATACTTTTTGTACTACTACCTGTATTTGCATATCTGACCTTTGTATATGTATAACCATCGTGTATATAGTGTTTTGTCTAGTGAACACTTAAGGCGATTAAATTTATAATTTAACCTTGGGCTGCTCTTTTATCTCAATCGACAAATCCAGGTCAGTGTTCTCGGATTTAACTTTCCATGCTACCGGGACTGTTTTTTAGCCCGATATAATCCCGTTAAGGGACTGGGCTTATATCTAAAGAGGAACTGGTGGCAGTTCTACTGGGCTGACAAGACTCTGTTTCACTTGTGCTAGTGAAAGGGGCCTCTCAGCCTATCAGGATTGTGAACGAGTGTGGTGCTACGTCAGCGACTGCGTGGGCCACATCCTCTCACTCCCCGTGCCTCCCATGTGGACAGGGGGTGTCTGCGTAAAACTGTGCCAAGCTGACGTTACGTGTTTCCAGTGGGTACAGAGTGTCATGTTGGTGCAAGTGGGGAGACCGTACCGTGTGATCCCTCCGATGTAATGATGATGTCAGGTGGGGTGGCGAGGTGCGAGTTCATCACAATGGAAATTCACTTTAGAGGTAAATTAACATGTAAATAATTTAACATACTTCATGCAGAAAGAATTAAAGTTGCTGTCATGATTCCTCCACTCAGTGAGTGACTGTTTTGCTGCCCTGTGGAACTTGGGTCATGCTGAGTAGTCAGTGTTTTGATTGACAGCTCAGCTGTCCAATCTTGTGATGGGCATGCTGAGCTGTTGGTACTTTGATTGACAGCTCGACCGTCCATCTGTGACTGGGAGGTGCTGGGCTTTCACCAGGTGTTCTCTGTTCTGGAGATTGTCCAGCTACTTAACTGAGCTGTCTGCCTTTGATCCCTGCCAAACGGAGTTTGTGCTTGCCTGATTGGTGAGTGTTTGCCTGATTCTGTTGTGCTGAGTTCTGATCTTCCGCTGCCTGACCCTTTGGACCGTGTTCTGACTATCCCTTTGTCTCGTCCTTTTGCTGTGATCCTCTGTCTCCTGGTATTTTGACCCCGGACTATGAGCTGACTTATGCCTTTGTCTTTCCCCTTGGTTTTCTACGAGCCTTCTTCGTACTGACCCCGGAATGTCTGACTCTTATGCCTCACAGTTTGTCTGTGAGTAGTGACTAGCATCACCGTTGCATTAATGGGAATCTATCAGTAGGATCAACCCTCCTAAGCAATGTAATGGCCGCTCTCTGCTCACCTGATCTCACTGCAGAGCTGTGTGTGATTATAACTGACACATCTGCAGGTTCCTCGCAGCTTTAGCTTTCATCTCACAGGCAGCCAGTGTTATAATGTAGAACTACTGTACATATATACAGGTGCTTCTCACAAAATTAGAATATCGTCAAAAAGTTAATTTATTTCAGTTCTTCAATACAAAAAGTGAAACTCATATATTATATAGAGTCATTACAAACAGAGTGATCTATTTCAAGTGTTTATTTCTGTTAATGTTGATGATTATGGCTTAAAGCCAATGAAAAACAAAAGTCATTATCTCAGTAAATTAGTAAAAATGTTTGTAAAATCCGAAATATTGTCCTACTGAAATGTATGTTCAGTAAATGCACTCAATACTTGGTCGGGGCTCCTTTTGCATCAATTACTGCATCAATGCTGCGTGACATGGAGGCGATCAACCTGTGGCACTGCTGAGGTGTTATGGAAGCCCAGGTTGCTTTGATATAGCAGCCTTCAGCTCATCTGCATTGTTGGGTCTAGTGTCTCTCATCTTCGTCTTGACAATACTCAATACATTCTCTATGGAGTTAAGGTCAGGCGAGTTTGTTGGCCAATCAAGCACAGTGATACTGTTGATTTTAAACCAGCTATTGGTACTTTTGGCAGTGTGGACAGGTGCCAAGTCCTGCTGGAGAATGGAATTTCCATCTCCAAAAAGCGTGTCGGCAGAGGGAAGCATGAAGTGCTCTAAAATTTCCTGGTAGACTGCTGCACTGACTTTGGTCTTGATAAAACACAGTGGACCTACACCAGCAGATGACATGACTCCCCAAACAATCACTGATTGTGGAAACTTCACACTAGACCTCAAGCAGCTTGGATTGTGTGCCTCTCCACTCTTCCTCCAGACTCTGGGACCTTGATTTCCAAATGAAATGCAAAATTTACTTTCATCTGAAAACAACACCTTGGACCACTGAGCAACAGTCCAGGTCTTTTTCTCCTTGGCCAGGGTAAGATGCTTCTGGTGTTATCTATTGGTTATGAATGGCTTGACACAAGGAATGAGATACTTGTAGCCCATGTCCTGGATACGTCTGTGTGTGGTGGCTCTTGAAGCAATGACTCCAGCAGCAGTCCACTCCTTGTGCATCTCCAACAAATTTTTGAATGGCCTTTTCTTAACAATCCTTTCAAGGCTGCTCTTATCCCGATTGCTTGTGCACCATTTTCCTTCCACTCAACTTTCCATTAATATGCTTGGATACAGCACTCTGTGATCAGTAAGCTTCTTTAGAAATTACCTTTTGTGGCTTATCCTCCTTGTAGAGTGTGTCAATGACTGCCTTCTGGACATCTGTCAAGTCAGCAGTCTTCCCCATGATTGTGGAGCCTACTGAAACAGACTAAGGGACCTTTTTAAACACATCGGAAGCTTTTGCAGGTGATTTTTGTTAATTATTGTAATTTACTGAGATAATGACTTTTGTGTTTTCATTGGCTGTAAGCCATTAGCATCAATATTAACAGAAATAAACACTTGAAATAGATCACTCTGTGTGTAATGACTCTATATAATATATGAGTTTCACTTTTTGAATTGAAGAACTGAAATAAATTAACTTTTTGATGCTATTCTAATTTTTTGAGAAGCACCTGTATTTGTTCAGATTATACCGAGCACCTAATGATATATTCTGCATTATTTGATGGTTAATGCAGTTTCTCCGAAACCTCTGTTTCCTATTTGTAGGCAGAGGACGATCAGATATGCATTTTTAAGCATAAAGCTCCTATGCGTGCCAATTTATTTTTCTCGACCCAGGGTGTTATTAATTTCAGTTAGAGTCGGATATGGGAGAAACACCGGGAGATACTTTACAGCTCATTAATTTCAATCTCAGAGCAGAGGTCAAGGCTTCAGTCCCGTACTGCATGAAATCTGTTTGAGTTTAAGGATATGATGTGTTATCTCTGGGAACAGCAAAGACGGATGAAATTATTTTACAGCAATCTGTAGCGGTCATGAAGGACACTCTTCTGTCTTCTGCATTGGCTTGAAGATTGCTAATGAGTTTCAGTTGTAGCTTATAGTCATTTATATTGAACTCTGAAATATGACATTTCTGCTATATTTGCCTTTAATTTTTGACACATGGACACATGTTTTTCCATTATAATCTATGTGGAAGTAGGCAGTAAACCTAGAACAGAAATGTTTCATAGTAATTAGTGTTGAGCGAACATGCTCGACACTGCTCGGTACTCGCCCGAGCATCACGCTACTCGGGATGTTCGGCGAGCACCGAGCATTTCCGGGTTACTCGGGCGGGAGCTCGGGTCTCCGCCCTGCATGTTTGGCGCTCTTTACAGAGCCAGTGAACATGCAGGGATTGCCAGCCAGTCACTGTAATGCCGCAGCCATGTTGTTTGTGGGCATTACAGTGATTGGCTGGCAGCACAGCGTCACCTCGAGTATTTAAAACCGGGCGCCGCCATCTTGGACACAGTCGCTCCGGATCAGACAGTGTAGGGACAGCGCTGCTGATTTAGGGAGAGATATATCCTGCAAAATAGTTAGTGTAGGGTCTGTAAAGGCTGCCAGATCAAACAAACAGTCCTTCTCAGGACTAATATCCATCCCAGGTATATCAGGCAGGCAGGCAGGCAGGCTGTATAGGAGACGCAGTGGTTATACCAGCAAATGCTGCATTACAGTCCTGTGTGCTGCTCCTGTTGCTGAAATTGCTGGATTTAGCTCCAAGTCCCGGGGGCCAGGAAAATCCTTTTTTTTAATCTAAATCCTCTTTTTTTTTTCCTCCTTCACAATGTACAAATACCCATCTTATTAACCTTTTGGTGCCCCCCCCCCCCCAAAAAAAAGTGTGCCTCTGATTTTTCAGACACAGATATATCTGTTGAAAATAGTCTGGTGTAGGCCCGAGAAATACAAGTGTGGTTTTGCAGTTCCACGGTACAAACCTCTGTATTATCCACTTTTGGGCCATTTGTATCTAAAAAAAACAGTTTGAGTGTGTCGCTCACTGTTCAGCCGCAAATATATATATATTTTAAAAAGCCTGGTATACACCAGTAAATTATTACTGTGGTTTTGATGTTCCACGGTAAAACATCTCTATTATCCTGTTTTTGTCATTTTTTGATGTATAAAAATAATAAGTGTCTCCCTGATTTTTCAGACACAAATATATCTGTTGAAAATAGTCTGGTGTAGGCCAGAGAGACAGAAGTGTGCTTTGGCTGTTCCACGGTAAAAAATCTCTATTATCCTGCTTTTTGCATTTTTTGTGGTAAAAAAAAAAAATAGTGTCTCCCTGATTTTTCAGACACAAATATATCTGTTGAAAATAGTCTGGTGTAGGCCCGATAAATACAAGTGTGGTTTTGCAGTTCCACGGTACAAACCTCTGTATTATCCACTTTTGGGCCATTTGTATCAATATATATATATTTTAAAAAGCCTGGTATATACCAGTAAATTATTACTGTGGTTTTGATGTTCCACGGTAAAACATCTCTATTATCCTGTTTTTGGCATTTTTTGCTGTATAAAAATAATAAGTGTCTCCCTGATTTTTCAGACATAAATATATCTGTTGAAAATAGTCTGGTGTAGGCCAGAGAAACAGAAGTGTGCTTTTGCTGTTCCACGGTAAAAAATCTCTATTATTCTGCTTTTTGCATTTTTTGCTGTAAAAAAAAAAATATATAGTGTCTCCCTGATTTTTCAGACACAAATATATCTGTTGAAAATAGTCTGGTGTAGGCCCAAGAAATACAAGTGTGGTTTTGCAGTTCCACGGTACAAACCTCTGTATTATCCACTTTTGGGCCATTTGTATGTAAAAAAAACAGTTTGAGTGTGTCGCTCACTGTTCAGCCGCAAATATATATATATATATATATTTTAAAAAGCCTGGTATACACCAGTAAATTATTACTGTGGTTTTGATGTTCCATGGTAAAACATCTCTATTATCCTGTTTTTGGCATTTTTTGCTGCATAAAAATAATAATAGTGTCTCCCTGATTTTTCAGACACAAATATATCCGTTGAAAATAGTCTGGTGTAGGCCAGAGAGACAGAAGTGTGCTTTTGCTGTTCCACGGTAAAAAATCTCTATTATCCTGCTTTTTGCATTTTCTGCTGTAAAAAAAAAAAAATAGTGTCTCCCTGATTTTTCAGACACAAATATATCTGTTGAAAATAGTCTGGTGTAGGCCCGAGAAATACAAGTGTGGTTTTGCAGTTCCACGGTACAAACCTCTGTATTATGCACTTTTGGGCCATTTGTATCTAAAAAAAACCAGTTTGAGTGTGTCGCTCACTGTTCAGCCGCAAATATATATATTTTAAAAAGCCTGGTATACACCAGTAAATTATTACTGTGGTTTTGATGTTCCACGGTAAAACATCTCTATTATCCTGTTTTTGGCATTTTTTGCTGTATAAAAATAATAATAGTGTCTCCCTGATTTTTCAGACACAAATATATCTGTTGAAAATAGTCTGGTGTAGGCCAGAGAGACAGAAGTGTGCTTTTGCTGTTCCACGGTAAAAAATCTCTATTATCCTGCTTTTTGCATTTTTTGCTGTAAAAAAAAAAAAAATAGTGTCTCCCTGATTTTTCAGACACAAATATATCTGTTGAAAATAGTCTGGTGTAGGCCAGAGAGACAGAAGCGTGCTTTTGCTGTTCCACGGTACAAACCTCTGTATTATCCACTTTTGGGCCATTTGTATCTAAAAAAAACAGTTTGAGTGTGTCGCTCACTGTTCAGCCGCAAATATGTATATATTTTAAAAAGCCTGGTATACACCAGTAAATTATTACTGTGGTTTTGATGTTCCACGGTAAAACATCTCTATTATCCTGTTTTTGGCATTTTTTGCTGTATAAAAATAATAATAGTGTCTCCCTGATTTTTCAGACACAAATATATCTGTTGAAAATAGTCTGGTGTAGGCCAGAGAGACAGCAGTGTGCTTTTGCTGTTCCACGGTAAAAAATCTCTATTATCCTGCTTTTTGCATTTTTTGCTGTAAAAAAAATAAATAAATAGTGTATCCCTGATTTTTCAGACACAAATATATCTGTTGAAAATAGTCTGGTGTAGGCCCGAGAAATACAAGTGTGGTTTTGCATTTCCACGGTACAAACCTCTGTATTATGCACTTTTGGGCCATTTGTGTCTAAAATAAACAGTTTGAGTGTGTCGCTCACTGTTCAGCCGCAAATATATATATATATTAAAAAGCCTGGTATACACCAGTAAATTATTACTGTGGTTTTGATGTTCCACGGTAAAACATCTCTATTATCCTGTTTTTGGCATTTTTTGCTGTATAAAAATAATAATAGTGTCTCCCTGATTTTTCAGACACAAATATATCTGTTGAAAATAGTCTGGTGTAGGCCAGAGAGACAGAAGTGTGCTTTTGTTGTTCCACGGTAAAAAATCTCTATTATCCTGCTTTTTGCATTTTTTGCTGTAAAAAAAAAAAAAATAGTGTCTCCCTGATTTTTCAGACACAAATATATCTGTTGAAAATAGTCTGGTGTAGGCCCAAGAAATACAAGTGTGGTTTTGCAGTTCCACGGTACAAACCTCTGTATTATCCACTTTTGGGCCATTTGTATGTAAAAAAAACAGTTTGAGTGTGTCGCTCACTGTTCAGCCGCAAATATATATATATATATATATTTTAAAAAGCCTGGTATACACCAGTAAATTATTACTGTGGTTTTGATGTTCCATGGTAAAACATCTCTATTATCCTGTTTTTGGCATTTTTTGCTGCATAAAAATAATAATAGTGTCTCCCTGATTTTTCAGACACAAATATATCCGTTGAAAATAGTCTGGTGTAGGCCAGAGAGACAGAAGTGTGCTTTTGCTGTTCCACGGTAAAAAATCTCTATTATCCTGCTTTTTGCATTTTCTGCTGTAAAAAAAAAAAAATAGTGTCTCCCTGATTTTTCAGACACAAATATATCTGTTGAAAATAGTCTGGTGTAGGCCCGAGAAATACAAGTGTGGTTTTGCAGTTCCACGGTACAAACCTCTGTATTATGCACTTTTGGGCCATTTGTATCTAAAAAAAACCAGTTTGAGTGTGTCGCTCACTGTTCAGCCGCAAATATATATATTTTAAAAAGCCTGGTATACACCAGTAAATTATTACTGTGGTTTTGATGTTCCACGGTAAAACATCTCTATTATCCTGTTTTTGGCATTTTTTGCTGTATAAAAATAATAATAGTGTCTCCCTGATTTTTCAGACACAAATATATCTGTTGAAAATAGTCTGGTGTAGGCCAGAGAGACAGAAGTGTGCTTTTGCTGTTCCACGGTAAAAAATCTCTATTATCCTGCTTTTTGCATTTTTTGCTGTAAAAAAAAAAAAAATAGTGTCTCCCTGATTTTTCAGACACAAATATATCTGTTGAAAATAGTCTGGTGTAGGCCAGAGAGACAGAAGCGTGCTTTTGCTGTTCCACGGTACAAACCTCTGTATTATCCACTTTTGGGCCATTTGTATCTAAAAAAAACAGTTTGAGTGTGTCGCTCACTGTTCAGCCGCAAATATGTATATATTTTAAAAAGCCTGGTATACACCAGTAAATTATTACTGTGGTTTTGATGTTCCACGGTAAAACATCTCTATTATCCTGTTTTTGGCATTTTTTGCTGTATAAAAATAATAATAGTGTCTCCCTGATTTTTCAGACACAAATATATCTGTTGAAAATAGTCTGGTGTAGGCCAGAGAGACAGCAGTGTGCTTTTGCTGTTCCACGGTAAAAAATCTCTATTATCCTGCTTTTTGCATTTTTTGCTGTAAAAAAAATAAATAAATAGTGTATCCCTGATTTTTCAGACACAAATATATCTGTTGAAAATAGTCTGGTGTAGGCCCGAGAAATACAAGTGTGGTTTTGCATTTCCACGGTACAAACCTCTGTATTATGCACTTTTGGGCCATTTGTGTCTAAAATAAACAGTTTGAGTGTGTCGCTCACTGTTCAGCCGCAAATATATATATATATTAAAAAGCCTGGTATACACCAGTAAATTATTACTGTGGTTTTGATGTTCCACGGTAAAACATCTCTATTATCCTGTTTTTGGCATTTTTTGCTGTATAAAAATAATAATAGTGTCTCCCTGATTTTTCAGACACAAATATATCTGTTGAAAATAGTCTGGTGTAGGCCAGAGAGACAGAAGTGTGCTTTTGTTGTTCCACGGTAAAAAATCTCTATTATCCTGCTTTTTGCATTTTTTGCTGTAAAAAAAAAAAAAATAGTGTCTCCCTGATTTTTCAGACACAAATATATCTGTTGAAAATAGTCTGGTGTAGGCCAGAGAGACAGAAGTGTGCTTTTGCTGTTCCACGGTAAAAAATCTCTATTATCCTGCTTTTTGCATTTTTTGCTGTAAAAAAAAAAAAATAGTGTCTCCCTGATTTTTCAGACACAAATATATCTGTTGAAAATAGTCTGGTGTAGGCCCGAGAAATACAAGTGTGGTTTTGCAGTTCCACGGTACAAACCTCTGTATTATCCACTTTTGGGCCATTTGTATCTAAAAAAAACAGTTTGAGTGTGTCGCTCACTGTTCAGCCGCAAATATATATATATTTTAAAAAGCCTGGTATACACCAGTAAATTATTACTGTGGTTTTGATGTTCCACGGAAAAACATCTCTATTATCCTGTTTTTGGCATTTTTTGCTGTATAAAAATAATAATAGTGTCTCCCTGATTTTTCAGACACAAATATATCTGTTGAAAATAGTCTGGTGTAGGCCAGAGAGACAGAAGTGTGCTTTGGCTGTTCCACGGTAAAAAATCTCTATTATCCTGCTTTTTGCATTTTTTGCTGTAAAAAAAAAATAAATAGTGTCTCCCTGATTTTTCAGACACAAATATATCTGTTGAAAATAGTCTGGTGTAGGCCCGAGAAATACAAGTGTGGTTTTGCAGTTCCACGGTACAAACCTCTGTATTATGCACTTTTGGGCCATTTGTATCTAAAAAAAACAGTTTGAGTGTGTCGCTCACTGTTCAGCCGCAAATATATATAATTTAAAAAGCCTGGTATACACCAGTAAATTATTACTGTGGTTTTGATGTTCCACGGTAAAACATCTCTATTATCCTGTTTTTGGCATTTTTTGCTGTATAAAAATAATAATAGTGTCTCCCTGATTTTTCAGACACAAATATATCTGTTGAAAATAGTCTGGTGTAGGCCAGAGAGACAGAAGTGTGCTTTTGCTGTTCCACAGTGAAAAATCTCTATTATCCTGCTTTTTGCATTTTTTGCTGTAAAAAAAATAAATAAATAGTGTCTCCCTGATTTTTCAGACACAAATATATCTGTTGAAAATAGTCTGGTGTAGGCCCGAGAAATACAAGTGTGGTTTTGCAGTTCCACGGTACAAACCTCTGTATTATGCACTTTTGGGCCATTTGTGTCTAAAATAAACAGTTTGAGTGTATCGCTCACTGTTCAGCCGCAAATATATATATATATTAAAAAGCCTGGTATACACCAGTAAATTATTACTGTGGTTTTGATGTTCCACGGTAAAACATCTCTATTATCCTGTTTTTGGCATTTTTTGCTGTATAAAAATAATAATAGTGTCTCCCTGATTTTTCAGACACAAATATATCTGTTGAAAATAGTCTGGTGTAGGCCAGAGAGACAGAAGTGTGCTTTTGCTGTTCCACGGTAAAAAATCTCTATTATCCTGCTTTTTGCATTTTTTGCTGTAAAAAAAAAAAAATAGTGTCTCCCTGATTTTTCAGACACAAATATATCTGTTGAAAATAGTCTGGTGTAGGCCAGAGAGACAGAAGTGTGCTTTTGCTGTTCCACGGTAAAAAATCTCTATTATCCTGCTTTTTGCATTTTTTGCTGTAAAAAAAAAAAATAGTGTCTCCCTGATTTTTCAGACACAAATATATCTGTTGAAAATAGTCTGGTGTAGGCCCGAGAAATACAAGTGTGGTTTTGCAGTTCCACGGTACAAACCTCTGTATTATCCACTTTTGGGCCATTTGTATCTAAAAAAAACAGTTTGAGTGTGTCGCTCACTGTTCAGCCTCAAATATATATATATTTTAAAAAGCCTGGTATACACCAGTAAATTATTACTGTGGTTTTGATGTTCCACGGTAAAACATCTCTATTATCCTGTTTTTGGCATTTTTTGCTGTATAAAAATAATAATAGTGTCTCCCTGATTTTTCAGACACAAATATATCTGTTGAAAATAGTCTGGTGTAGGCCAGAGAGACAGAAGTGTGCTTTGGCTGTTCCACGGTAAAAAATCTCTATTATCCTGCTTTTTGCATTTTTTGCTGTAAAAAAAATAAATAAATAGTGTCTCCCTGATTTTTCAGACACAAATATATCTGTTGAAAATAGTCTGGTGTAGGCCTGAGAAATACAAGTGTGGTTTTGCAGTTCCACGGTACAAACCTCTGTATTATGCACTTTTGGGCCATTTGTGTCTAAAATAAACAGTTTGAGTGTGTCGCTCACTGTTCAGCCGCAAACATATATATATATTAAAAAGCCTGGTATACACCAGTAAATTATTACTGTGGTTTTGATGTTCCACGGTAAAACATCTCTATTATCCTGTTTTTGGCATTTTTTGCTGTATAAAAATAATAATAGTGTCTCCCTGATTTTTCAGACACAAATATATCTGTTGAAAATAGTCTGGTGTAGGCCAGAGAGACAGAAGTGTGCTTTTGCTGTTCCACGGTAAAAAATCTCTATTATCCTGCTTTTTGCATTTTTTGCTGTAAAAAAAAAAAAAATATTGTCTCCCTGATTTTTCAGACACAAATATATCTGTTGAAAATAGTCTGGTGTAGGCCCGAGAAATACAAGTGTGGTTTTGCAGTTCCACGGTACAAACCTCTGTATTATGCACTTTTGGGCCATTTGTGTCTAAAATAAACAGTTTGAGTGTGTCGCTCACTGTTCAGCCGCAAATATATATATATATTAAAAAGCCTGGTATACACCAGTAAATTATTACTGTGGTTTTGATGTTCCACGGTAAAACATCTCTATTATCCTGTTTTTGGCATTTTTTGCTGTATAAAAATAATAAGTGTCTCCCTGATTTTTCAGACATAAATATATCTGTTGAAAATAATCTGGTGTAGGCCAGAGAAACAGAAGTGTGCTTTTGCTGTTCCACGGTAAAAAATCTCTATTATCCTGCTTTTTGCATTTTTTGCTGTAAAAAAAAAAATATATAGTGTCTCCCTGATTTTTCAGACACAAATATATCTGTTGAAAATAGTCTGGTGTAGGCCCAAGAAATACAAGTGTGGTTTTGCAGTTCCACGGTACAAACCTCTGTATTATCCACTTTTGGGCCATTTGTATGTAAAAAAAACAGTTTGAGTGTGTCGCTCACTGTTCAGCCGCAAATATATATATATATATTTTAAAAAGCCTGGTATACACCAGTAAATTATTACTGTGGTTTTGATGTTCCACGGTAAAACATCTCTATTATCCTGTTTTTGGCATTTTTTGCTGTATAAAAATAATAATAGTGTCTCCCTGATTTTTCAGACACAAATATATCTCTTGAAAATAGTCTGGTGTAGGCCAGAGAGACAGAAGTGAGCTTTTGCTGTTCCACGGTACAAACCTCTGTATTATGCACTTTTGGGCCATTTGTATCTAAAAAAAACAGTTTGAGTGTGTCGCTCACTGTTCAGCCGCAAATATATATATTTTAAAAAGCCTGGTATACACCAGTAAATTATTACTGTGGTTTTGATGTTCCACGGTAAAACATCTCTATTATCCTGTTTTTGGCATTTTTTGCTGTATAAAAATAATAATAGTGTCTCCCTGATTTTTCAGACACAAATATATCTGTTGAAAATAGTCTGGTGTAGGCCAGAGAGACAGAAGTGTGCTTTTGCTGTTCCACGGTAAAAAATCTCTATTATCCTGCTTTTTGCATTTTTTGCTGTAAAAAAAGAAAAAAAAAGTGTCTCCCTGATTTTTCAGACACAAATATATCTGTTGAAAATAGTCTGGTGTAGGCCAGAGAGACAGAAGCGTGCTTTTGCTGTTCCACGGTAAAAAATCTCTATTATCCTGCTTTTTGCATTTTTTGCTGTAAAAAAAAAAAATAGTGTCTCCCTGATTTTTCAGACACAAATATATCTGTTGAAAATAGTCTGGTGTAGGCCCGAGAAATACAAGTGTGGTTTTGCAGTTCCACGGTACAAACCTCTGTATTATCCACTTTTGGGCCATTTGTATCTAAAAAAAACAGTTTGAGTTTGTCGCTCACTGTTCAGCCGCAAATATATATATATTTTAAAAAGCCTGGTATACACCAGTAAATTATTACTGTGGTTTTGATGTTCCACGGTAAAACATCTCTATTATCCTGTTTTTGGCATTTTTTGCTGTATAAAAATAATAATAGTGTCTCCCTGATTTTTCAGACACAAATATATCTGTTGAAAATAGTCTGGTGTAGGCCAGAGAGACAGAAGTGTGCTTTTGCTGTTCCACGGTAAAAAATCTCTATTATCCTGCTTTTTGCATTTTTTGCTGTAAAAAAAATAAATAAATAGTGTCTCCCTGATTTTTCAGACACAAATATATCTGTTGAAAATAGTCTGGTGTAGGCCCGAGAAATACAAGTGTGGTTTTGCAGTTCCACGGTACAAACCTCTGTATTATGCACTTTTGGGCCATTTGTGTCTAAAATAAACAGTTTGAGTATGTCGCTCACTGTTCAGCCGCAAATATATATATATTAAAAAGCCTGGTATACACCAGTAAATTATTACTGTGGTTTTGATGTTCCACGGTAAAACATCTCTATTATCCTGTTTTTGGCATTTTTTGCTGTATAAAAATAATAATAGTGTCTCCCTGATTTTTCAGACACAAATTTATCTGTTGAAAATAGTCTGGTGTAGGCCAGAGAGACAGAAGTGTGCTTTTGCTGTTCCACGGTAAAAAATCTCTATTATCCTGTTTTTTGCATTTTTTGCTGTAAAAAAAAAAAAAAATAGTGTCTCCCTGATTTTTCAGACACAAATATATCTGTAGAAAATAGTCTGGTGTAGGCTCGAGAAATACAAGTGTGGTTTTGCAGTTCCACGGTACAAACCTCTGTATTATGCACTTTTGGGCCATTTGTGTCTAAAATAAACAGTTTGAGTGTGTCGCTCACTGTTCAGCCGCAAATATATATATATATTAAAAAGCCTGGTATACACCAGTAAATTATTACTGTGGTTTTGATGTTCCACGGTAAAACATCTCTATTATCCTGTTTTTGGCATTTTTTGCTGTATAAAAATAATAAGTGTCTCCCTGATTTTTCAGACATAAGTATATCTGTTGAAAATAATCTGGTGTAGGCCAGAGAAACAGAAGTGTGCTTTTGCTGTTCCACGGTAAAAAATCTCTATTATCCTGCTTTTTGCATTTTTTGCTGTAAAAAAAAAAATATATAGTGTCTCCCTGATTTTTCAGACACAAATATATCTGTTGAAAATAGTCTGGTGTAGGCCCAAGAAATACAAGTGTGGTTTTGCAGTTCCACGGTACAAACCTCTGTATTATCCACTTTTGGGCCATTTGTATGTAAAAAAAACAGTTTGAGTGTGTCGCTCACTGTTCAGCCGCAAATATATATATATATATTTTAAAAAGCCTGGTATACACCAGTAAATTATTACTGTGGTTTTGATGTTCCACGGTAAAACATCTCTATTATCCTGTTTTTGGCATTTTTTGCTGTATAAAAATAATAATAGTGTCTCCCTGATTTTTCAGACACAAATATATCTCTTGAAAATAGTCTGGTGTAGGCCAGAGAGACAGAAGTGAGCTTTTGCTGTTCCACGGTACAAACCTCTGTATTATGCACTTTTGGGCCATTTGTATCTAAAAAAAACAGTTTGAGTGTGTCGCTCACTGTTCAGCCGCAAATATATATATTTTAAAAAGCCTGGTATACACCAGTAAATTATTACTGTGGTTTTGATGTTCCACGGTAAAACATCTCTATTATCCTGTTTTTGGCATTTTTTGCTGTATAAAAATAATAATAGTGTCTCCCTGATTTTTCAGACACAAATATATCTGTTGAAAATAGTCTGGTGTAGGCCAGAGAGACAGAAGTGTGCTTTTGCTGTTCCACGGTAAAAAATCTCTATTATCCTGCTTTTTGCATTTTTTGCTGTGAAAAAAGAAAAAAAAAGTGTCTCCCTGATTTTTCAGACACAAATATATCTGTTGAAAATAGTCTGGTGTAGGCCAGAGAGACAGAAGCGTGCTTTTGCTGTTCCACGGTAAAAAATCTCTATTATCCTGCTTTTTGCATTTTTTGCTGTAAAAAAAAAAAATAGTGTCTCCCTGATTTTTCAGACACAAATATATCTGTTGAAAATAGTCTGGTGTAGGCCCGAGAAATACAAGTGTGGTTTTGCAGTTCCACGGTACAAACCTCTGTATTATCCACTTTTGGGCCATTTGTATCTAAAAAAAACAGTTTGAGTTTGTCGCTCACTGTTCAGCCGCAAATATATATATATTTTAAAAAGCCTGGTATACACCAGTAAATTATTACTGTGGTTTTGATGTTCCACGGTAAAACATCTCTATTATCCTGTTTTTGGCATTTTTTGCTGTATAAAAATAATAATAGTGTCTCCCTGATTTTTCAGACACAAATATATCTGTTGAAAATAGTCTGGTGTAGGCCAGAGAGACAGAAGTGTGCTTTTGCTGTTCCACGGTAAAAAATCTCTATTATCCTGCTTTTTGCATTTTTTGCTGTAAAAAAAATAAATAAATAGTGTCTCCCTGATTTTTCAGACACAAATATATCTGTTGAAAATAGTCTGGTGTAGGCCCGAGAAATACAAGTGTGGTTTTGCAGTTCCACGGTACAAACCTCTGTATTATGCACTTTTGGGCCATTTGTATCTAAAAAAAACAGTTTGAGTGTGTCGCTCACTGTTCAGCCGCAAATATATATATTTTAAAAAGCCTGGTATACACCAGTAAATTATTACTGTGGTTTTGATGTTCCACGGTAAAACATCTCTATTATCCTGTTTTTGGCATTTTTTGCTGTATAAAAATAATAATAGTGTCTCCCTGATTTTTCAGACACAAATATATCTGTTGAAAATAGTCTGGTGTAGGCCAGAGAGACAGAAGTGTGCTTTTGCTGTTCCACAGTGAAAAATCTCTATTATCCTGCTTTTTGCATTTTTTGCTGTAAAAAAAATAAATAAATAGTGTCTCCCTGATTTTTCAGACACAAAGATATCTGTTGAAAATAGTCTGGTGTAGGCCCGAGAAATACAAGTGTGGTTTTGCAGTTCCACGGTACAAACCTCTGTATTATGCACTTTTGGGCCATTTGTGTCTAAAATAAACAGTTTGAGTGTATCGCTCACTGTTCAGCCGCAAATATATATATATATTAAAAAGCCTGGTATACACCAGTAAATTATTACTGTGGTTTTGATGTTCCACGGTAAAACATCTCTATTATCCTGTTTTTGGCATTTTTTGCTGTATAAAAATAATAATAGTGTCTCCCTGATTTTTCAGACACAAATATATCTGTTGAAAATAGTCTGGTGTAGGCCAGAGAGACAGAAGTGTGCTTTTGCTGTTCCACGGTAAAAAATCTCTATTATCCTGCTTTTTGCATTTTTTGCTGTAAAAAAAAAAAAATAGTGTCTCCCTGATTTTTCAGACACAAATATATCTGTTGAAAATAGTCTGGTGTAGGCCAGAGAGACAGAAGTGTGCTTTTGCTGTTCCACGGTAAAAAATCTCTATTATCCTGCTTTTTGCATTTTTTGCTGTAAAAAAAAAAAATAGTGTCTCCCTGATTTTTCAGACACAAATATATCTGTTGAAAATAGTCTGGTGTAGGCCCGAGAAATACAAGTGTGGTTTTGCAGTTCCACGGTACAAACCTCTGTATTATCCACTTTTGGGCCATTTGTATCTAAAAAAAACAGTTTGAGTGTGTCGCTCACTGTTCAGCCTCAAATATATATATATTTTAAAAAGCCTGGTATACACCAGTAAATTATTACTGTGGTTTTGATGTTCCACGGTAAAACATCTCTATTATCCTGTTTTTGGCATTTTTTGCTGTATAAAAATAATAATAGTGTCTCCCTGATTTTTCAGACACAAATATATCTGTTGAAAATAGTCTGGTGTAGGCCAGAGAGACAGAAGTGTGCTTTGGCTGTTCCACGGTAAAAAATCTCTATTATCCTGCTTTTTGCATTTTTTGCTGTAAAAAAAATAAATAAATAGTGTCTCCCTGATTTTTCAGACACAAATATATCTGTTGAAAATAGTCTGGTGTAGGCCTGAGAAATACAAGTGTGGTTTTGCAGTTCCACGGTACAAACCTCTGTATTATGCACTTTTGGGCCATTTGTGTCTAAAATAAACAGTTTGAGTGTGTCGCTCACTGTTCAGCCGCAAACATATATATATATTAAAAAGCCTGGTATACACCAGTAAATTATTACTGTGGTTTTGATGTTCCACGGTAAAACATCTCTATTATCCTGTTTTTGGCATTTTTTGCTGTATAAAAATAATAATAGTGTCTCCCTGATTTTTCAGACACAAATATATCTGTTGAAAATAGTCTGGTGTAGGCCAGAGAGACAGAAGTGTGCTTTTGCTGTTCCACGGTAAAAAATCTCTATTATCCTGCTTTTTGCATTTTTTGCTGTAAAAAAAAAAAAATATTGTCTCCCTGATTTTTCAGACACAAATATATCTGTTGAAAATAGTCTGGTGTAGGCCCGAGAAATACAAGTGTGGTTTTGCAGTTCCACGGTACAAACCTCTGTATTATGCACTTTTGGGCCATTTGTGTCTAAAATAAACAGTTTGAGTGTGTCGCTCACTGTTCAGCCGCAAATATATATATATATATTAAAAAGCCTGGTATACACCAGTAAATTATTACTGTGGTTTTGATGTTCCACGGTAAAACATCTCTATTATCCTGTTTTTGGCATTTTTTGCTGTATAAAAATAATAAGTGTCTCCCTGATTTTTCAGACATAAATATATCTGTTGAAAATAATCTGGTGTAGGCCAGAGAAACAGAAGTGTGCTTTTGCTGTTCCACGGTAAAAAATCTCTATTATCCTGCTTTTTGCATTTTTTGCTGTAAAAAAAAAAATATATAGTGTCTCCCTGATTTTTCAGACACAAATATATCTGTTGAAAATAGTCTGGTGTAGGCCCAAGAAATACAAGTGTGGTTTTGCAGTTCCACGGTACAAACCTCTGTATTATCCACTTTTGGGCCATTTGTATGTAAAAAAAACAGTTTGAGTGTGTCGCTCACTGTTCAGCCGCAAATATATATATATATATTTTAAAAAGCCTGGTATACACCAGTAAATTATTACTGTGGTTTTGATGTTCCACGGTAAAACATCTCTATTATCCTGTTTTTGGCATTTTTTGCTGTATAAAAATAATAATAGTGTCTCCCTGATTTTTCAGACACAAATATATCTCTTGAAAATAGTCTGGTGTAGGCCAGAGAGACAGAAGTGAGCTTTTGCTGTTCCACGGTACAAACCTCTGTATTATGCACTTTTGGGCCATTTGTATCTAAAAAAAACAGTTTGAGTGTGTCGCTCACTGTTCAGCCGCAAATATATATATTTTAAAAAGCCTGGTATACACCAGTAAATTATTACTGTGGTTTTGATGTTCCACGGTAAAACATCTCTATTATCCTGTTTTTGGCATTTTTTGCTGTATAAAAATAATAATAGTGTCTCCCTGATTTTTCAGACACAAATATATCTGTTGAAAATAGTCTGGTGTAGGCCAGAGAGACAGAAGTGTGCTTTTGCTGTTCCACGGTAAAAAATCTCTATTATCCTGCTTTTTGCATTTTTTGCTGTAAAAAAAGAAAAAAAAAGTGTCTCCCTGATTTTTCAGACACAAATATATCTGTTGAAAATAGTCTGGTGTAGGCCAGAGAGACAGAAGCGTGCTTTTGCTGTTCCACGGTAAAAAATCTCTATTATCCTGCTTTTTGCATTTTTTGCTGTAAAAAAAAAAAATAGTGTCTCCCTGATTTTTCAGACACAAATATATCTGTTGAAAATAGTCTGGTGTAGGCCCGAGAAATACAAGTGTGGTTTTGCAGTTCCACGGTACAAACCTCTGTATTATCCACTTTTGGGCCATTTGTATCTAAAAAAAACAGTTTGAGTTTGTCGCTCACTGTTCAGCCGCAAATATATATATATTTTAAAAAGCCTGGTATACACCAGTAAATTATTACTGTGGTTTTGATGTTCCACGGTAAAACATCTCTATTATCCTGTTTTTGGCATTTTTTGCTGTATAAAAATAATAATAGTGTCTCCCTGATTTTTCAGACACAAATATATCTGTTGAAAATAGTCTGGTGTAGGCCAGAGAGACAGAAGTGTGCTTTTGCTGTTCCACGGTAAAAAATCTCTATTATCCTGCTTTTTGCATTTTTTGCTGTAAAAAAAATAAATAAATAGTGTCTCCCTGATTTTTCAGACACAAATATATCTGTTGAAAATAGTCTGGTGTAGGCCCGAGAAATACAAGTGTGGTTTTGCAGTTCCACGGTACAAACCTCTGTATTATGCACTTTTGGGCCATTTGTGTCTAAAATAAACAGTTTGAGTATGTCGCTCACTGTTCAGCCGCAAATATATATATATTAAAAAGCCTGGTATACACCAGTAAATTATTACTGTGGTTTTGATGTTCCACGGTAAAACATCTCTATTATCCTGTTTTTGGCATTTTTTGCTGTATAAAAATAATAATAGTGTCTCCCTGATTTTTCAGACACAAATTTATCTGTTGAAAATAGTCTGGTGTAGGCCAGAGAGACAGAAGTGTGCTTTTGCTGTTCCACGGTAAAAAATCTCTATTATCCTGTTTTTTGCATTTTTTGCTGTAAAAAAAAAAAAAAATAGTGTCTCCCTGATTTTTCAGACACAAATATATCTGTAGAAAATAGTCTGGTGTAGGCTCGAGAAATACAAGTGTGGTTTTGCAGTTCCACGGTACAAACCTCTGTATTATGCACTTTTGGGCCATTTGTGTCTAAAATAAACAGTTTGAGTGTGTCGCTCACTGTTCAGCCGCAAATATATATATATATTAAAAAGCCTGGTATACACCAGTAAATTATTACTGTGGTTTTGATGTTCCACGGTAAAACATCTCTATTATCCTGTTTTTGGCATTTTTTGCTGTATAAAAATAATAAGTGTCTCCCTGATTTTTCAGACATAAGTATATCTGTTGAAAATAATCTGGTGTAGGCCAGAGAAACAGAAGTGTGCTTTTGCTGTTCCACGGTAAAAAATCTCTATTATCCTGCTTTTTGCATTTTTTGCTGTAAAAAAAAAAATATATAGTGTCTCCCTGATTTTTCAGACACAAATATATCTGTTGAAAATAGTCTGGTGTAGGCCCAAGAAATACAAGTGTGGTTTTGCAGTTCCACGGTACAAACCTCTGTATTATCCACTTTTGGGCCATTTGTATGTAAAAAAAACAGTTTGAGTGTGTCGCTCACTGTTCAGCCGCAAATATATATATATATATTTTAAAAAGCCTGGTATACACCAGTAAATTATTACTGTGGTTTTGATGTTCCACGGTAAAACATCTCTATTATCCTGTTTTTGGCATTTTTTGCTGTATAAAAATAATAATAGTGTCTCCCTGATTTTTCAGACACAAATATATCTCTTGAAAATAGTCTGGTGTAGGCCAGAGAGACAGAAGTGAGCTTTTGCTGTTCCACGGTACAAACCTCTGTATTATGCACTTTTGGGCCATTTGTATCTAAAAAAAACAGTTTGAGTGTGTCGCTCACTGTTCAGCCGCAAATATATATATTTTAAAAAGCCTGGTATACACCAGTAAATTATTACTGTGGTTTTGATGTTCCACGGTAAAACATCTCTATTATCCTGTTTTTGGCATTTTTTGCTGTATAAAAATAATAATAGTGTCTCCCTGATTTTTCAGACACAAATATATCTGTTGAAAATAGTCTGGTGTAGGCCAGAGAGACAGAAGTGTGCTTTTGCTGTTCCACGGTAAAAAATCTCTATTATCCTGCTTTTTGCATTTTTTGCTGTAAAAAAAGAAAAAAAAAGTGTCTCCCTGATTTTTCAGACACAAATATATCTGTTGAAAATAGTCTGGTGTAGGCCAGAGAGACAGAAGCGTGCTTTTGCTGTTCCACGGTAAAAAATCTCTATTATCCTGCTTTTTGCATTTTTTGCTGTAAAAAAAAAAAATAGTGTCTCCCTGATTTTTCAGACACAAATATATCTGTTGAAAATAGTCTGGTGTAGGCCCGAGAAATACAAGTGTGGTTTTGCAGTTCCACGGTACAAACCTCTGTATTATCCACTTTTGGGCCATTTGTATCTAAAAAAAACAGTTTGAGTTTGTCGCTCACTGTTCAGCCGCAAATATATATATATTTTAAAAAGCCTGGTATACACCAGTAAATTATTACTGTGGTTTTGATGTTCCACGGTAAAACATCTCTATTATCCTGTTTTTGGCATTTTTTGCTGTATAAAAATAATAATAGTGTCTCCCTGATTTTTCAGACACAAATATATCTGTTGAAAATAGTCTGGTGTAGGCCAGAGAGACAGAAGTGTGCTTTTGCTGTTCCACGGTAAAAAATCTCTATTATCCTGCTTTTTGCATTTTTTGCTGTAAAAAAAATAAATAAATAGTGTCTCCCTGATTTTTCAGACACAAATATATCTGTTGAAAATAGTCTGGTGTAGGCCCGAGAAATACAAGTGTGGTTTTGCAGTTCCACGGTACAAACCTCTGTATTATGCACTTTTGGGCCATTTGTGTCTAAAATAAACAGTTTGAGTATGTCGCTCACTGTTCAGCCGCAAATATATATATATATTAAAAAGCCTGGTATACACCAGTAAATTATTACTGTGGTTTTGATGTTCCACGGTAAAACATCTCTATTATCCTGTTTTTGGCATTTTTTGCTGTATAAAAATAATAATAGTGTCTCCCTGATTTTTCAGACACAAATTTATCTGTTGAAAATAGTCTGGTGTAGGCCAGAGAGACAGAAGTGTGCTTTTGCTGTTCCACGGTAAAAAATCTCTATTATCCTGTTTTTTGCATTTTTTGCTGTAAAAAAAAAAAAAAATAGTGTCTCCCTGATTTTTCAGACACAAATATATCTGTAGAAAATAGTCTGGTGTAGGCTCGAGAAATACAAGTGTGGTTTTGCAGTTCCACGGTACAAACCTCTGTATTATCCACTTTTGGGCCATTTGTATCTAAAAAAACCAGTTTGAGTTTGTCGCTCACTGTTCAGCCGCAAATATATATATATTTTAAAAAGCCTGGTATACACCAGTAAATTATAACTGTGGTTTTGCTGTTCCACGGTAAAAAATCTCTATTATTCAGGTTTTGGTAGTTTTTTCCGTAAAGAAAAACAGTAGTGTCTCCTGACTGTTGTGACACAAAAATATATCTGTTGAAAATAGTCTTGTGTAGGCCCGACATCCCAGTGTGGTTTCGCAGTTCCACGGGTCAAATCGCTGTACTATCCAGTTTTGGGCCTTTGGTATCTAAAAAAAAAGCAGTTTGAGTGTGTCGCTCACTGTTCAGCCGTAAATATCTCTATTTAAAAAAGTGTGGTATACCCCAGTAAACAATAACTGTGGTTTTCCTCTTCCACGGTTCTAATCTACTCTTTATTACCCTTTTTCCATTGATAGTGCAAGTGTAAGCTATTTTACTTCATTTACAATGGGCAAGGCGCGTGGCAAGGGACGTGGAAGTGGACGTTCTGGTGATGGTTCATGCAGAGGACGGGGCCGTGGCCAAGGTGAAAATGTGCCACAACCAACAGCCACATCTTCTCGCTCCCACTTCGTGACCGAATTACTAGGGAAGCACAGAACAACACCAGTATTGAGAACTGATCAGTGTGAACAGGTTATTAATTGGATAGCAGACAATACTTCCAGTTACCTGGGCACCACCACCTCCGGTCTGTCTTCCACACGGTCAACTCTTAGTAGCCGTGAGTCTCGACCGCATACTCCTCCTCACCCTGATGCTCCTTCCTCCCACCATGCCGAGTGTCGTCAGACAGCAAGTGATCCCACACTTGGACACTCTGAAGAGCTGTTCACTGGTCCATATCCATATTTGGGCCCCTCGCCTGATACGCTTGAAGTGGTGGAAGAGGAGATCCCATGTTGCGATGCCCAAATATTTGAACAGCCACGGCCACAGGAAGTCGACGTTGGCAATCTGTCACAAGAGGTGGACGATGACGAGACACAATTGCCAGGAAGTGAGTAGGAGGATCGTGGTGCGCAAGTGGAAGAGGAGGAGGTGGTGGATGATCTAGTTACTGACCCAACGTGGAAGGAGGACATGCAGTGTGAGGCCAGCAGCACACAGGGGGAGGGAGGCAGAGTACCCCAACAGGCAGGAAGAAGCAGTGTGGTGGCCGCAGACAGAAGGCAGGCAACCGTTCCCCGTAACACCAACACGAGGGACGTTGCCAGTACAAGCGGTAGGTCTTCCAGAGTCTGGAATTTTTTTAAAGACTCTGCTGATAACCCCAAAAAGGCCATATGTTCCACCTGCCATGCCAGCATCAGCAGGGGTGACAAAACTACCAGCCTGACCACCACCAGCATGATCAGGCACATGGCAGCAAAGCACCCGACTTTGTGGGGCGAAACCCAGGGTCCACGACCAGTGTCAGCGGGTGTCACCACTGCTTCTTCCACTGTTGTGCGTGCAATAGAACCCCTGTTGTGTGTGCAAGGCAATCCCCTGTCCATACTGCATGTAAAGATGCCCCCTCCTCTCAGTCTTCACTTGTTATGGCAGTTTCTCAAGAAACAGCATCAACGTCCACGTTCCACCGCAGCGTTCAATTGTCCATATCCCAGACCTTTGAACGAAAGCGGAAATTCGCAGCTAACGCCCCACAGGCCACAGTCCTAAATTCGCACATTTCACGACTGCTTGCATTGGAAATGCTGCCTTTTAGGCTGGTGGAGACGGAATCCTTCCGCAATCTTATGGCGGTGGCCGTCCCTCGGTACTCGGTCCCCAGCCGACACTATTTTGCCCGGTGTGTCATCCCCGCACTACACAAGCACGTGTCCCAAAGCATCTGCCGTGCCCTCAACAACGCAGTTACTGGGAGAGTCCACCTGACAACGGACACGTGGACAAGTGCTTGTGGCCAGGGACGGTACATCTCTCTGACGGCACACTGGGTAAACATAGTGGAAGCCGGGACCCAGTCGGACCTTGGGACAGAACACATCCTCCCCACACCGAGGATTGCGGGCCCTATGTCAGTCAGAGTTGCCCCCACAGTGTACAGCTCCTGCGCATCCTCCTCCTCCTCCTCATGTCCAGCCTCCATCTCAGATATCACCACATCAGTTACAAGCTGGAAGCATTGCAGTACTGCCTCCGCCAAGCGGCAACAGGCTGTGCTGAAACGCATAAGCTTAGGTGATAAACCTCACACTGCTTGTGAGTTGTGGACAGCTGTGAAAGAGCAGGCAGATCTGTGGCTGAGACCGCTGAACCTACATCCCGGCATGGTCGTGTGTGACAATGGCCGTAACCTGGTAGCGGCTCTGAGGCGAGGTGAGATAACATACGTACCATGCCTGGCTAATGTGCTTAACCTCGTGGTTCAGCGGTTTCTTAAATCGTACCCCGAGTTTCCAGATCTGCTCGTGAAAGTACGCCACCTGTCAGCCGCCTGTCAGCTCATTTTCGCAAGTCGGCTACAGCTTCCGCCGCCCTTGCTGTGTTGCAGCAGCGTTTGCAGCTTCCGGCACACCGACTGGTGTGTGATGTCCCCACACGTTGGAACTCTACCCTCCACATGTTGCAAAGGATTTGTGAGCAGAAGAGAGCAGTTGTGGAGTACCAGCTGCAACAAGGCCATCGATATTCAAGTCAGACTCCACACATAAGACCTCAGGAGTGGACCTGGATGTCTGACATATGTACCATCCTGACAAACTTTGAGGAGGCCACCAAGATAGTGAGTGGCGATGACGCCATCATTAGTGTCAGCATCCCACTTGTCTGTCTTTTGCAACGCTCTCTGCAGAGAATTAAAGAGGAGGCATTGCAGCCAGAGTATGATGAGATGAATCAAGAAGCCGTAGCGGGCGATTACACACAGCCCAGCCTCATCTCATCCCAACGTGCATTGGGGGACAATGAGGGAGAGGAGGAGGAGGAGGAGGAGGAAGAACAGGAGCTGCTATCTTGCGTTGTAGACGGTAGTATCTGTACAAGTGTCATACCGTCGGTTCAGCGTGGGTGGCCTGAGGACAGGGGGGAGGAGGAAGAGGAGGAGGAGGAGGAGGAGGAGAGCATGGTCAGTCGTCATCTTGCTGAGGACACAGAAATCTTGCCCGTTACCAGTCTGGCACACATAGCTGACTTTATGTTACGCTGCCTTAACCGTGACCCTTGCGTTGTCAAAATGTTGGGTGACAGTCATTACTGGTTGGTGAAACTTGTAGACCCCCGCTACAAGGAGAACTTTCACTCTCTTATTCCTGAGGTTGAGAGGTCTACAAAAATGGGGCAATACCAGAAGGCCCTTGCTGCAGAACTCTTAAAAAAATTCCCATCTGAACACGCTAGCGGCAGAGGTCACAGTTCGTTGCCCAACCAAGGCGTACAGGCGAGAGAGATGCAACTCCAATCCAGCAGAGGCAGGGGAACACTGTCAACGTTCTGGGACAGTTTTCTGACACCCGCACAGCTTACAGGCCCTGAGGCGCGGCGTACTCTCACAAGGAGTGGAAAGTTTCAAAAGATGGTGAGGGAGTACCTTGCCGATCGTACCAGCGTCCTACGTGATTCTTCTGTGCCTTTTAATTATTGGGTATCCAAGCTGGACACTTGGAATGAACTCGCTCTGTACGCCTTGGAGGTCCTGGCCTGCCCTGCCGCTAGCGTGTTATCGGAGCGTGTTTTTAGTGCCGCTGGGGGAATTATAACTGATAAGCGCACTCGCCTGTCAACTGACAATGCTGACAAGCTGACCCTTATCAAAATGAACAAGGGCTGGAGTGGGCCATCACCACCAAATGACAACAGAGTAACATAAAGTCAAATCCACTGTGTTATTTCGGGAGGTGTATTCACATGCACCGCTTCACGCCCACACATGGGTATACGCTTCCTCGTTTCGGCTGTTTAATCTTCTTCTCCTTATCCTGAGCCTCCACTACCACTATACCACCGGGGTGCCAGCATTGCAAGTTGCTCCGTCCTTTTGCTGGGAAAGCATAAGCAAATACCATGGGACACCCACTCCCCAATAATGGGACTTATGCTTGTAATATGCTGTACTGCATGGCTCTTGTAAGGGGCATTGCAAGTTGCTCCGTCCTAATTTTTGGCAGCTTTTGCTGGGAAAGCATAAGCAAATACTATGGGAGACCCACTCCCCAATAATGGGACTTATGTTTGTAATATGCTGTACTGCATGGCTCTTGTAAGGGGCATTGCAAGTTGCTCCGTCCTAATTTTTGGCAGCTTTTGCTGGGAAAGCATAAGCAAATACTATGGGAGACCCACTCCCCAATAATGGGACTTATGTTTGTAATATGCTGTACTGCATGGCTCTTGTAAGGGGCATTGCAAGTTGCTCCGTCCTAATTTTTGGCAGCTTTTGCTGGGAAAGCATAAGCAAATACTCTGGGAGACCCACTCCCCAATAATGGGACTTATGTTTGTAATATGCTGTACTGCATGGCTCTTGTAAGGGGCATTGAGGTTAATTGTCCGACTGCGCCACCCGTGGATTGCGGTCAGGGAGTACCACCGCTGCGAGGCAGACCGCTGAGGCTGGTGATGTGTGCGCAGCATAAAATGGGATAACTCCCCTCGGGAGGAGTATAGCCTCAGGGCAGTGAGTGTGGATGATGGGGGTGATGGTGCACGAGCGCAGCAGGAATGACTCAGAGTCTTTGCAGTGCAGTTCAGGGTCTTTACTGATGATTATAAGGTAGACCCTCCCGGGAGTACTGGCTAGCATAAGAGGCCTGGTCAGTCTGTGAGCAAGCAGGATTTCTCCTGGCCAGGTGGAGTTGTAGGCCTCCCCGTCTGTCTGCACTCTTCCTGGCTACCTTGCTGTAAGCGGGTAGAAGTAGCCCACGTCCCTGAGTGTACCGTGTAGTGCTCACCCGTATGGCTGGTGACTTGGGGCCTTCTGTTAGCCTCCGCTCCACGACGGTGGTGCTGGTCCCTTGCTTGTGACTGAGCATCTGGGCTTCTATGGCCAGAGGACCTGAAATCCCCTGCCGGCTGGTTTCTGCTGCTGGATATATAAGTCCTCACAGCTTCGGACTCCTGTGTCCGGTTCCTATTGTCTTCTTCCAGGGCGAGCTCTGCTCAGCTTCCAGCCCCTGGTCTTTAGCTCCTAGCTCCTACAGAGCTCCTTGCTGTTACTTTCCCTTGCTCTCACTCTGACTCTGACTGTTCTCTGACTCACTCAACCCCGCCCCAGATCCAGTTTATAAGGGCAGAATTCTCCCCTCCCAGGATTGGGGCAGGAGGATGTTGCATGTTTAAGGGATCCTGACCAGGAAACCTCCCACTTGCTCTCCGACGTAATATCTCTATTACTGTGGTGACCAGACCCCTGGGGTGCCACACATGCCTCTTGTAAGGGGCATTGCAGTTCCTCATAAGTTTTGGAAAGCCTTCCATTCACTGCTTAGGCCAACAGTGCACGGGAGACCCAGTTGCTATAAATGGAAAAAAAGGTTTAGTTAACGCCCTCTGACCTCCATGTCATTTCCAAGGGGCATTGGAGTGGCTCGAAATTTTTGGTAGGCATTGCACTCACTGTATGCCCTATAACTGTGTAGCCGAACCGCTCCTTTTGTTACAGAAACATATCCTACAAGACATATCTGGTTGACTGGCCTGATATTGATGTGAATGGTCCCTGTTCCTCCTGCTCTTTCTCCTTTGCCACTACCTCATCCATCATTTATCACCTGAAGCTTTGTTTTAACAGGAGTCATAGAACTTGGATAGTAGCAGGAAAACATCCAGCAATCCTCGGAGGAGGTAGGATATGCGCCAAAACGCTGACCACCTCAGGCCTAGCAGCTACTACATACATGCGCTTGCATTACAACAAAACAAAGCAGATGCTAATTTCTATCATCCTCATCATGCTCCTCACCTTGGCACTCTCAACTCCCCTGATGGAGAAGCCAGGGCCCACCGGAGGAGTCTGATAGTCCGGTGGGCTCGGCCAATGCTGCCCTAAAGCAGGCCAGGCTAAGAAAAGTGTGGGAAAGGTTACCGGGACAAATAGGGGTGGCTGGGGACCGAGTATGGACACCCGGCCACCCCCTGGAGGCTGGGGAGCAAGCGGGGACACCCGGCCACCAGGCGGCTGGGGACTGAGTATGGATACCTGGCCACCGACACAGCCATGGCGTGGTGGCCATATTCCGCCTCCACATGCCTAAAAGGCCCAATTTAAAGTGCAAGCAAGCAAGCAGTATGGTATTGCAGCCTGGGGGTGGGTGGGTGGCAGGCTGCATACTTGCGCTTGCATTGCAAGGAATGGGAGAGGTACAATTGAACACTGCCCTGGGACAAGGACTTGAATGGGGATAGTTGCAAGTCTGCATCTTCTGATGCGGTAAGGATCACTTATGATGGGCACACTTTTAGACAGTGACCTGGGAGTCAGAGATGCTTCCAGGGGTCTTCCCCATGCTGTTCCCTTGTCTTTTCAGCAATTTATGCATGTGTCACACAGCACATGGCCAGATAAGGTTATAAAATGTTAAAATGACATTTCACGGTGAATGCATTAGTCATAGTTGAAAGCAATACAAAAGTGCAAAAACGCATAAAAAATGCTACTTGTGAACATAGCCGAAGGTGTGGAGGAGTATTTTTGTTTTTGGTCATTTATTTTAACTTATACACAAGTCTTTTCCCTGGAAAGGATGTTCCTTAACTAGTGTTGAGCATTCCGATACTGAAATATCGGGTATCGGCCGATATTCGCGGTATCGGAATTCCGATACTTAATTCCGATAATTTTACAATATCGAATACCGGAATCGGAAGTTCCCATAATGCCTGCGCTCTGCAGTGTCTCTGAAGTATGACAAGCTGGATGGCAGCGCTCAGCTGAGATCCAGCCTGTCATCAGAATGCCATCCCAGCGTGGGAGAATTCTCCTGATCGTTTAAAAGCCGGCGGGCGGTAAAAAGCCGCCGGCTTTTAAACAATCATACAGCCCCATACTGCTTCCCCGCAGCCTCCCACCCCGATCCTCCGCTCCCCTCGCCACCTCCCATCCCGATCGTAAGTTAGGACCGGGCGGGGAGCGCAGCACCAAGGAGCGGGGAGCAAACGACCCGGGCGGGGAAACCGGCAGTGAAAAGACTTCACCGCCGGCTTTCCCATTCTGTGCTGCGCTTTCCCACCGGTTATTTCAAATGAACAGCTGAAGTATCAGGTGATGCTGATCAGCTGTTCATTTGAAGTAGCCGCGGTGCCCTCAGAGGGTTCACGTGAGTTCATGCTTGACTGCATTGCATGAACTCACATGAACTTTCCCACGGCCGCACAGGTCAGCCTGCGAGTGTGTGCGGGGTGTCTGTGCGATGTCTGCGGGTGTGTGCGATGTCTGCGGGTGTGTGCGGGTGTGCGCGGTGTCTGTGCGATGTCTGCGGTGTCTGTGCGATGTCTGCGAGTGTGTGCAGTGTCTGTGCGATGTCTGCGAGTGTGTGCGGTGTCTGTGCGATGTCTGCGAGTGTGTGCGGGGTGTCTGTGCGATGTCTGCGGGTGTGTGCGATGTCTGCGGGTTTGTGCGGGTGTGCGCGGTGTCTGTGCGATGTCTGCGGTGTCTGTGCGATGTCTGCGAGTGTGTGCAGTGTCTGTGCGATGTCTGCGAGTGTGTGCGGTGTCTGTGCGATGTCTGCGGGTGTGTGCGGTGTCTGTGCGATGTCTGTGAGTGTGTGCGGTGTCTGTGCGATGTCTGCGGGTGTGTGCGTGCAGGCAGACATAGGCCGATGTGACACTACTACTCCCATCGGCCTATGTCTGTCCCCCGTCCACTTGTGCCAGCAGGATCAGCTCGATGGGAGCAGTAGTTCCCATCAGCCTGATCCTGCTATTTAAATTGCCCTACTGTGTCCCCAATAAATTTTAAATACATGTCATTGGTGGCCAGTGGTTGCCTACAATAAATTAGTTCATACATTACCTGTCCCCGCCGATCGCCGCCTAAAATAAAGTAAAAAATAAAAAACTACACCTATACTCACCTAGACTCCTAATTCCCCGAAGCCATCGATCTCCTGTAATAAAATATAAAATAATAAACCACAACCTTATCCTTACCCCTCCGTAGTAGTCCACGAGTGTCCCACGATGATCTCTAGTTTAGAGCAGCCACATAGAATGTGACCGCTCTGAACCGCTGCCGCCCTAGAATGATGGGGCCGTAAAGCAGCGCCATCATTGCATAAGCGGGTTCGCCGGAGTTCAGGCAGCGCTGCTCCGGTTAGCTCCTTTACGGCCCTGCTGTATCGTGAGAAATTCCCACGGTACAGCAGTGCCGTAAAGGAGGTCTCCGGAGCTGCGCTGCCTGAATGCACTCCGGTGACCTCAGTCAGTGGCTCCCGCTGCCGGGAGCGGACGTGTTCCTGGCAGTGTGAGCTTACAGCAGCCATGCACAGCTGTCACCATCTCCAGATGTGACAGCTGTGCATGGGAGATCAGCGCAGGAACGTGGACAGGTAACTATTTTTTTTTAGTAAACTAAGAATTAAATAAAATTGTGTGTTTTATTTCAAATAAAATATTTTTTTCTGGGTGTAGTGTGTTTTTTCTTTTTAACACTTTGTAGGTTAGTAATGGGGGTGTCTTATAGACGCCCATCATTACTAACCTGGGCTTCATGGCAGCTGGCGCTGACATGAACCCCAACCCCTGCCACCGCACCAGGGCAGCGTGGAAGAGCGAGGCTAAGTGCGGTGGCTCACTGGGTAATAAAGGGGTTAAGGTCAGCTTGGCATTATCAGCTGGCCCTAAGCCCGAAATTCATGGGGTCACGCCAATATTAGACATGACCACCATGAATTTCTAGTAAAGTATTTAAAAAAAACACAACACCCAGAAAAAAGTCCTTTAATTGAAATAAACACACAATTCTTTATTGTTCTAAATTAAACTATACTTACCATCACGCCCATTCCAGCTGAAGCCAACGATCTCCTGCAATAAAAGAAAAATAATAAAGCAACCTCATCCTTACCTTTCCATGGTTCCCATGACAGCTTCAGCTCTGCTACATCGAGATGACAGGCTGGACCGCAGCAGAACGCTGCCATCCAGCCTGTCATCCCACAGACACTGAGAAGCGCAGGCTTGCTTGCGCTCCTCAGTGTCTCTCTGTGACGGCATAAAGATGAGCCTAGGTCATGTCCAATGAACTTGGCTCACCTCATGCACGTCACTGACAGCGTGGGAAAATTCTCATGCACTCAGCGCTTCAGCGTGAGAATTTTCCCACGCTGTCAGTGACGTGAATGAGGTGAGGTCACGTCCAATGAACTCAGCTCACCTCATGCACGTCACTGACAGCGTGGGAAAATTCTCACGCTGAAGCGCTGAGTGCAGGAGAATTCTCCCACGCTGTCAGTGACGTGCATGAGGTGAGCTGAGTTCATTGGACATGAACTCGGCTCATCTGGATGCCGTCACAGAGAGACACTGAGGAGCGCAAGCATGCCTGCTCTTCTCAGTGTCTGCGGGATGACAGGCTGGGTGGCAGCGTTCTGCTGCGGTCCAGCCTGTCATCTCGATATAGCAGAGCTGAAGCTGTCCTGGGAACCATGGAAAGGTAAGGATGAGGTTGCTTTATTATTTTTCTTTTATTGCAGGAGATCGTTGGCTTCAGCTGGAATGGGCGTGATGGTAAGTAGAGTTTAATTTAGAACAATAAAGAATTGTGTGTTTATTTCAATTAAAGGACTTTATTCTGGGTGTTTGTGTTTTTTTTTTAACTTTGACTATGGGGTTAGTAATGGGGGTGTCTTATAGACGCCTCTCCATTACTAACCTGGGCTTGATGTCAGCTGGCATTATAAGCTGACATCAACCCCAACCCTATTACCCCACTGCCACCGCTACAGGGCAGTGGGAAGAGCGAGGCTAAGTGCCAGAATTGGCGCATCCTATGGATGCGCCATTTCTGGGGCGGCTGACGGCTGGTGTTTCTAGCCTGGGAGGGGGCCAATATTCATGGCACCCTTCCTGGGCTATTAATATCAGCCCCCAGCTGTCTGCCTAGCCTTTGCTAGCTATTAAATTAGGGGGGACCCCACGTCATTTTTTGAGGGGGTCCCCCATTTTAATAGCTAGTAAAGGCTAGGTATTCAGCTGGGTGCTCATATTAGTAACCTGGGAAGCTCCGTGGGTATTACCCCCTTCCCAGGCTTCAAACATCTGCCCCAGCCGTCTGCTTAACCTCCGCTAGAGACTAAAATTAAGGGGAACCCCACGCCAATTTTTTTTTAAATAAATCCTTTATTTTAACACTAAATGACAAGTACAGTAATCAACACTGTCACTGTACTTCATATATATGTGACTGACATGTTTCTATCTATCTAATCTATGTATGATTCTCTATTCCTTCTATTCGAAATTGTCGGGTACAGATGCTGAATTGCCGGCCGGCTTTTTTAGAGAGATGGTGCATGAAAACACTATTATATTTTTAAATAAATCCTTTACACTAAATGACAAGTACAGTAAGCAACACTGTCACTGTACTTCATATATATGTGACTGACATGTTTCTATCTATCTAATCTATGTGTGAAGCTCTATTCTGTCTGTTATAAATTGTCGGGTACCGCTGCTGAATTGCCGGCCGGCTTTTTTAAAGAGACAGTGCATGAAAACACAATTATTTTTTTAAATAAATCCTTTACACTAAATGACAAGTACAGTAAGCAACACTGTCACTGTACTTCATATATATGTGACTGACATGTTTTTATCTATCTAATCTATGTGTGAAGCTCTATTCTTTCTGTTGTAAATTGTCGGGTACCGGTGTATGCCGCTGATGAATTGCCGGCTTTTCGCGTAATACATTCTACATTATTCTTAGTTGTTTTACTTCATGTAGAATTAACCTAAAAGGAAAGAAAGGGTTTATTTTCATTCTGATATTTGTGTCCCATTGACTTGCATTGGTTTCCGGTATCGGAATCGGCGATATCCGATACTTTTTGGGTATCGGTCCGATCCAATCCGATACGATATTTCCTGATATCGGAAGGTATCGCTCAACACTATCCTTAACATATTTCACAGGAAAAAAGTTTCACTTTCGTTTTTGAACTTTTTATTGTGAGCCCGTAAAAGTGGCTTAATACCTCTGACCACGTTGTTGACAGCAGTGACCTGGGGGTCAGAAATGCTTCCTGGGGCGATCCCCATGCTGTCCCCATGTCATTTGAGCACTGTCACTATCGTTTTGGGCACTTGTTAGGCTTTTAAAAGACTGCCGGGGGTGCCACCGCAAAAATGCTCGAGTCTCCCATAGACTAACATTGGGCTCGTTGCTCGGGTTGAGCACCCGAGTATCACTGCGAGCTCGGCCCGAGCTTCGAGCACCCGAGCATTTTAGTGCTCGCTCAACACTAATAGTAATACCTTGTTCATAAATATCTGTAAAGACTCTCTTGTCTTTCTTTAGAAAAATCACTACCATAAAAGTGGTCGAAGATCGAACTAAAATTACAAACATTCTTTCATTTCTATTTTTTTTCTTAAAAATACAGTATCAATAAAAAAAGAGTAAATTAAATTACCTAGAGATTCTGCCAAAGCCAAAAAAAGGCCTTAATGATTTCAGTATAAACTGCCTTCCTAGCTGCACCTCACCAATACCTGTGGGGCACCTTCAGCAGTGGGACCTATCTCACCACAAAGTTACTAAAAGCCTCAAATTTACTGGGATTTTATAGAAACACAAAATCCTGGAAAATTTGGGGATATCCGTGTCCTGATGTGTTATATAAACCCCACCTGAAAGTATGACTAACGCTGTTACGTGACCAAAGTTTGCAAGGTGTCGCAGTGCAATGCAAGTGAAAAGGATCACATTGCAACCCAGAGAGGTCTGCAACCAGGAAAAGCGAGTCTTCCAACTTTGTTTTTTTTTGTGACCTGCTTGTCCTTGTTACAGTACCCTCAAGGTCACAAAGTGACTCCCAGTTGTCATGTAAATCGCCATGTAGGCATAGTCCAAGGGTGGACACAAGAGAAACGCACAGACTTTGCTTATGACCATGGGACATAGGTAATAAGTGTTTTTAGCCATGATTGAATAAATTAATTATATTTTTACACCAGGTACTGGAAATTTATCAACTTTTTGCGCTTACCACCAAAAGTTTGAGGATGTTCTTGAACTGGATTTTGAGGTGGGACTGGAGACAGAACTTAAATAACTTTATCTTTGCCAACAGCAGAATATTTTCTACCATAGAGAATATCATAGAGATGCAACAATGAAATATTAATGAGCCATTCAATGCTATATACAGATTTAAAGCATCTGCGGGAAAGGGATCTTTGCTAAAGCCACAAAAAAATGACTGTTGATGCAAACAGGTATGCAAAAGTGGGAAATAAAGGGGTTATCTGGCATGGTAACATTGATGTTAGGGCCCTTAAAGGGGTTATTTAGGACAGTCCAGAGCAACTTTTGCATCAGAAATAAGTGGTGCTGATGACATTATGACCCCACACACTTGCTGAGGCGCATGATGATGTATGTGTTGTACTCTATTAAACCAAATCAAGAGAGGACTAATAGGCCTGGGAGGATTACATCTTATATATTATTTACAAAGTGGGGAGAACCCCATAGAAATCCCTCTCTAGCAAGCCCTAAAACATAGCTTTTATTATTTATATATATTAAAATGCATGAGGGTATAAAATCGGGGTGCCACCATTTTTTAAGCAGAATAGGACAATTTGTACTTAAAGCACAAGTCCCCCCAACATGTTTCACTGCATATGTGGTGTCATCAGGAGATGGGACACTGGCATAAATGGCTGCCAGTCATACATGCCTCCTATATATAGCCTTTGTGTATAGGTCACAGACAATGTGGATAGCTCTATCAGAGTGCAGGATATGATCTCAATCATGAAATCTCCAATAGACAATGTAAAAATAACAGAAAAATCACATTGCATCATGACTAAATGAAAGAAGCATAGTGATACGTCGCTATAAGAGAGCGTCTTACTTTGTTGTTAACATAGAAATAATCATCCAATATGGACTTCCACTCGTTCCAATACTTCTAAAGCTCCTATCACATCGGAGTTTGCCATCGGCGACGTCATAATGAAGTTGATCAAGGTTGCCTCTTCTTTGTCTAAGGGTATATTTTTGGATGCTCCAGAATTGTATGGCCAAAGGATCGGAACTATGATGAAATCTCTTGTGTCTTGTTATGGGTATCATAGCTATTTCTTATGGACACAATATGTTGTAATACATGTCTTCTAAATTGTTGACTGGTCTTTCCAACATATAGAAGAGGACAAGAACAGCTAGCTGCATAGACAATACCTAATTAATAAAATAATAATATTTAATATATAAGTAATAGGATAATTTGATTATGAATATGATGATGCATTCACTTTTATACCTAATGAACAAATGTAATATCATTATGATATGCCCATTTTGACATCTAATCGGAGTGTAGAACATCATAATAAAGCTATTGAGAGGATGTCCAATCAGGGAATTATACATCACAGTGACTCGATCTCCGTTTGAATCCAATTGGAGAGTTAGGCGTCATTACCATGCAGCCGGTGCAGCCAACCAAAATACTCTGTGTCAATGTGACATTCCCAATGATATGCTCCAATAGGTTTGGAGTGCTAATGAAGGCCGGTTTTGGATGACATCCATTCGGGGACAGATACCCCGAATGATGCGACCATCACTGTGGTCCAATCAGTGGGTTTGGTGTCACTGTCTTGTGACCGTTTCTGCGGCCAATCAGGGTGCCAAACGTCACTGTCATATGACCGCTCTTGGGGCCAATTAGAATGAGCCACGTCGTCATTATTATTATTATTTATTTATATAGCGCCATTGATTCTATGGTGCTGTACATGAGAAGAGGTTACATACAAAATAAAGATATCACTTACAGTAACAAATAAACAATGATAGACTGGTACAGTGGGAAGAGGACCTGACCTTGCGGGATTACATTCTACAGGATGATGGGGAAGGAGACAGTAAGTGGGGGGTTGCAGCAACTCCGGTGTTGGTAAGGCAGCAGCTCCAGTGGTGTTGAGTAGGCAACGTGGTCATGGCAGGCTGTAGGCTTTCTTGAAGAGATGGGTTTTCATGTTCCTTCTGAAGGATCCGAGTGTGGTGGATAGTCGGACGTGATGGGGCACAGAATTCCAGGGGACGGTGGCTATTAGGGAGAAGTCTTGGAGGTGATTGGGTGAGGAACGAATAAGTGTGGAGCAGAAAAGGACATCTTGGGAGGACCAGAGATTATGAGAAGGAATATATTGGGAGATTAGTTCAGAGATGTACGGAGGAGAAAGGTTATGGATGGCTTTGTAGGTCAGTGTTAGTAGTTTGAACTGGATACGCTGGGCAATTGGGAGCCAGTGAAGGGATTTGCAAAGAGGGTTAGCAGAGGAGTAGCGAGGCGAGAGATGAACTAGTTGTGCAGCAGAGTTAAGGATGGACTGGAGGGGTGTAAGAGTGTTAGCAGGTAGGCCACAGAAGAGGGTGTTGCAGTAGTCGAGGCGGGAGATGATGAGGGCATGCACAAGCAGTTTAGTAGATTGAGGGTTAAGGAAAGGACGGATTCTGGAAATATTTTTGAGCTGGAGGCGACAGGAGGTGGCGAGAGCTTGGATGTGGGGTTTGAAGGACAGGGCAGAGTCAAGGTTTACTCCGAGGCAGCGGATTGCCGGTACAGGGGAAAGTGTGATGTCATTTATTGTGATAGAAAGATCAGATGGGGAAGATATGCGAGATGGAGGAAAGATGATGAGTTCAGTTTTGTCCACATTGAGCTTGAGGAAGCGATAGGATAAGAAGGAAGATATGGCTGATAGACACTCTGGGACTCTGGACAGCAGAGAGGTGATGTCTGGGCCAGAGAGGTAGATCTAAGTGTCATCAGCGTATATGTGGCACCCTGCTACTATAGGTACCACAGGACCCAAAAGGGTGCCTGGATGGACTTCTCCACAAGAGGTCCTCACTACAAACAGACACCTCCACCCTTCAACCTCAGACCACCAGAGGGAGCCCTGTCAGGGACAGATATATGGAGGGTGGAGCCAGGCAGTTAGTAGTTGTTCAGAGAGTGTGCTGCTACTGAGAGCAGTGAAGACACAGCATGTCTGCTGCTGAGTTGAGGGCCCCGAGTGTGGCCGGAGGCAAGGAGAGAGGAGAAAGGAGTTAAGGGGGCAGAGGAGCATTACAGGCTTACCCCAAGACACAATCCGGACACCGGGTCCGCGTCTACAGGGTCCTCTATACCCAGTAGGGAATACCGGCATACCAGGAGGCTTCCAGACCCCTGGTCATCCTGAAGCTACCAGCAATAACAGGACTAGGAACCACAAAGGCCCCGGCATCCAGGGATAGTGGTTGCCAAGGAAAAGTCCTACTACCAAGCGGTCAGATGAGAGAGCAACACAACACAGAAGCTAGGCCAAGTTCCAGGCTGGCTAGAAGCTTAGAGAGAGGGAGACACGGATCAGGAGGCCTTATACCCGCTCACTGGGGAGAAGTCCTGAAGTGCACCCTTCCTAGCAAGTACCCTGGACCATACCTGCCGTTACACCAGTAAAGGTACTGAAGCGAATCCCCTGTGTGCGTGTCCGTCATTCCCCCTGACCTGGCCATCTCTCACCTGCATCCCTTCCATCAATCCTGCCCCGGGGGTCCGCTCCGCCTGTAGGAAGCAGAAACATCCCAACTGCCATCCCATCACCCCCTGAGGTCTGCAGCAGCGCTGGTACCCATTACCAGAAACCACAGGTGGCGTCACGAGACAAAAACTGTTATTAACCAAAAACCCCCTTTTTCAAGAGGGGTTTCAAGGTAAAAGGCCCGGGTACCGAGTCCCCTATATCCCCCTGGGCGAGACATATAGGTGGTACTGGAAGCCGTGGGAATTTATGAGTTGTCCCAGGCCAAGGGTATACCTAGAGAAGAGTAGGGGTCCTAGGACTGAGCCTTGAGGGACTCCAACAGAGAGAGGACGGCATGAGGAGGTAGTGTGGGAGTGGGAGACGCTAAATGTGCGGTTGGAAAATTATGAGGAGATCCAGGATAGGGCAAGATCTTTGACGCCAGAGGAAGAGAGGATCTGTAGTAGGAGGCAGTGGTCAACTGTGTCAAAGGCAGAGGACAGGTCTAGAAGGAGGAGTATAGAAAATTGTCTGTTAGCTTTGGCTGTAAGTAGGTCATTAGTAATTTTGGTCAGGGCAGTTTCAGTGGAATGATGGGGACAGAAACCAGATTGTAGGTTGTCGAAGAGAGAGTTAGGTGAGAGATGGGAGGAAATTTTAGCGTGAACATGTTGCTCAAGGAGTTTGGAAGCAAATGGGAGCAGCGATATGGGGCGATAGCTTGACATTGCGGTCGGGTCGAGGGATGGCTTTTTAAGGATAGGCGTGATTGTGGCATGTTTGAAAGCAGAAGAGAAGGTACCAGAAGCTAGTGGTAGGTTGAAGAGGTGGGTCAGGGCCAGGATAAGTGTGATAGCGAGGTTGGGGAAGAGGTGGGATGGGACGGGGTCGAGTGCACAAGTGGTTAGGTGTGATTTGGAGAGGAGGCGAGTAAGCTCTCCTTCAGTTATGTTGGAGAGGGAGGTTATAGGGGAAGGGCATTGGTCTGGTATACAAAGGGGTTATGGTGGTTGAACAATAAAGACTTGCATTCTTTCGTCGATCTTATTTTTGAAGTATGTGGCAAAGTTCTCAGTAGAGATGAGGAGGGTTGGAGGGGACAGTGGAGGGCGGAGGAGGGTGTTAAAAGCCTATGGCCAACTCCGATGTTATAGGAGCTTTAGGAGTATTAGAATGAGCTGAGATCCATATTGGATAATTATTTCTATAGTAACAACAAGGTAAGATGCTCTCTTATAGATATGATAATGCCGCATATGCAGTGAAACATGTTGGGGGGACTTGTGCTTTCAGTACAAATTGTCCTATTCTGCTTAAAAAATGGTGGCACCCTGGGGCGCCATCAAGTGAATGTATACAAGTGTTTATTGCTGAATAATAAAAGAGGCAGATTTGGGACAAGATTTTATACCCTCATGCATTTTAATATATATAAATAATGAAAGCTATGTTTAAGGGTTAGAGGGATTTCTATGGGGTCTTCCCACTTTGTAAATACTCTAATAAACAGGACATGTGCACAATAACTGCGGATTTTGTATAAGTAACGTGGCACATTACATTAAAGTAGAGGTCCTGGCTGGGTGTGTGGACTTATGCTGAGAGGGCATTACAGGACATTACAGATTTTGCTGGTTTGCCAGGACCAGATGTTTCACAGTTCAATGAGGGAGACCACCATTGAAAAATAAACTCTTTACTAAATGGCAACTTGGTAAGGATTATATACAAGGAATAGCGGGTACAAAGATTTATGGACGTTTCCTTTACAGTATGAAGCATTTTCCACACAGTAACATTCCTTATACTCCAGGGACCTCTATGCCCGCTACTTCGCCACAACCCAGCTTTAACGCTACAGTCCTGATCAAAAAGTCTCCTTTACTTGTTCAGCTGTTCTGCGTCCTATTTCTTCCACTACTGGTGCTCTGGAAAGTAGGCTCAGGACCCATCACTAGTCCGCATTACTTCTCAGCGTTACAAGCTCAAGGTCTTGTGGCTTGGCGTCCTCTCCTGGGACCCATCTCCAGAAGGCCACTCTGTTTCTCTTAGTCAATTATCTTCATGATCTCACTATCCCTTCTCTCTGGTCTCCACTAATTTAGAGTTACCCACGTCAGCGGCACTGCTCACTCAGCACTTCAGATCCTATCTGCCTTCATAGCCGGAAGAATTCACTTTCCCTAAGATTAATCCCTCCCTCTATGGGCTAGTCCCAAACTACTAGCTACTAACTCTAAACTACCTTACAGTCAACAACACACTATACATTACACAATATTTACAAAAGATGCAAGACATTATTCACATTACACTTTACATCACACTGACGTGATTTGTGTCTTCAGTTGTAGGAACGAGACCGCAGCAGTCCACCATCCTTACTAGTGTTGAGCCACCCCCGTAGTGTTCGAGTTCGGTTCGGTTCGCAGAACTGTTCGTCGAACTGTTCGTCGAACACCTTCGAACACCGTTAAAACCAATGGCAGGCAAACAAAAACACATAGAAACACATAGAAAACACCTTCAAAGGTGTCCAAAAGCTGACAAACTGCTCAGAAGACACAACTAACACATGGAAAAGTGACAAGTACATATAGTCATGCGAAAAGAAAAGAGGTGGAGGAGTAAAAGGAGGGGGAGACACAGATATAGGCATGTCATGCCCTTCTAAAATCCAAAAAGTGAGAAGCCGACACGTTCAGTCCGCTCCTGCCCGTGCCACCTCCGTGTCGCCGGGTTTGTGCCAGAGCCGCGGTGAACCCTGACGGCCAGCCCCCCTCTCCCAATACTGGTGCCTGTCCGCTGGTGGGTCGAGCGAGACCCCTGTGGTGGAGGCAGCTCTAAGCTTTTTAATTTAAATTGTCTCTCTAATTTGAATGAATACACTTTAAATCCATTTACAAGGATCTATTAGAGGGCAAGTCTCATGCCAGCAGCCGCGTAATTCCAGCTCCAGTAGCGTCCACTAAAGCTGCTGCAGTTAAAAAGCTTTTATAAGGATCGAGCTCGGCTGTCCACCGCAAGGCATCCTACTGCCAGTCCCAGCCCCTATGCCTTGGGGTGCCTCCTGATGCTCTTCACTGAGTATCCCGTGGTCCCGAAGCATTTCCTTTGAAAAAATTAAGTGTCCAAACTACAGGTGGTGTAGCTTGCTTAACAGCCGGGATAATCCGCTGACTAGCAGACACTGCTACTAGGCACAAAGTATTTCCTGGGCAAGATGCAGTTAAAAATTTGTAATTAGATACTCTCGTTGGATGCTGAGAAAGCATTCCATAGAGTCTCCTAGCACGCCATATATGATTCTCTTAAAAAGCTTGGGGTAGGGGTCTAGGGGACCCTTTTATAGCCAAAATCACGGCCCAGTATCACAATACGTCACCTAGGCTGAAGATAAATGGAACTGTAGCACCCTGAAGGCTCGGTTGCTACAGAGGTATTGCACCTCACCCAGAGGTGTGATATCTCACTCTCAGGTAAGGATGGAGTGTGGATCAGGACCCGACACCTGCATGCATTACACCACATTGCCGTGGGGCAGGGCGACCAATATGCCTCTGAGATGGGCACGACAGTCCCTGTCCCTGGCTGGAGTGGGGGGAGGGAACACTGAGGAAGGGGAACCCTGTAGTGCAGGAGCAGGGAGGAAGCAGTTCCTGGGTGCATTGAGAAGGGAGTATAAAAGGTGGGCACCATCTTAGTTCAGTGCAGAGAAGTCTGAGCAGAAGTGGCAGGGAGCAGGGGCTCTGCATGAGCTCTGCTCCGGAGGCGGGCCTAGTAACAGAGGCCCAGGCCTGGAAGAGGGAGAAGGAAGGAAGAGGAGTGGAGAAGGCTCCAGGAACGAGGAATGAAGGGATCCCAGGGGTGCGGACGGGCGAGTCGCCACCGCACGCCCGAATCCACCTGCGTGGAGGGGTCAGGCCAAAGGGGGAGACCGGTCCCCGAAACTAGTGGAGGCAGGAAACGACCCTCAGCTAGAAACCGGAGGCTGTGACATTTTATGTGGTGCAGCCCCTCGCTACACCCGCTAGGAAGGCACCACATAGGGTCAGGGAAACTGGCGCCAAGTTTACCAAGAGGAGGCCCGAAGCAGCCGGACAGAAGGGTTGGTAAGAAAGGCCAGACAAAGGACACACAAAGGGGGTCCTGTGAAGCGCTCCAAAGTTGTCTGAGCCCCTCACCTGGTGAGCACAGTACGACGTGGGCAGCCGTTACCTGCAGACGTGGTCTGGATAATAAGAACTGTGAGTAAAGGCCCTGGACTGCATCACTGACTCCGTGTCGTTACTGCTGCTGCCCTGCACCATCACCCCCATCCTCCGCATACACTGCCCTGAGGCTATACTCCTCCCGTGGGGAGTTATGCTACGCTCTGCTGCACCTAAAACACCAGCCTCAGCGGTCTGCCCTGCAGCGGCGGTTCACTCTGACCGCAATCCACGGGTGGCGTAGTCGGACATTTAAACATCAAAACCACATAAATAGTCCCTCCACTTGTTTGAACCGGGTCGCCGCCACGAAGACTACAACCACCAGCATCCACCAAAAAGGGTCCGGCTCCGGGTGTCCCAAGGCCCAGGGGGTGCATCAGAACATTTTCATCACCTTTCACAATCACCAATGGGACAAGGCAGGGATGTCCTCTGTCCCCTCTCTTATACATCCTAGTGACGGAGCACCTGCTCTCATCAATTCGCCATAACCCCAATATTAGGTGGATTGAGGTGGGAGGCACCGAGTACAAGTGCTCTCTATTTGCTGATGATGTCCTAGTATATATCACTCAATAACATATATCCATCCATGCTGTTATGGCTGAAATAGATCACTTTGTTACATGGTCAAATTTTAAAATCAATGCAGCGAAGTCTGAGGCCCTCGATGTCTCCCTCCCCAAATCCATATAGGATTCCATCCAGTCCAACTTTCCCTTTGCCTGGCCCTCACAGGGTATCAAATACTTAGGAATTCCTATTCATAGAGACCTCTCCCATCTATGTTATCTTAATTTTGGGCCCTTTATTGAACAACTCCATACAGACCACGGTTGGCAAGTTAGAACTGTAAGATTCACTACGTGAACCACTGGTGTTTTGTGGAAAAGCACATGTACACTGTGTTCCAAATTATTATGCAAAAAGAGTTTAGGAGTGATAAGGGAAGAATTTGTTTGTTTGTCAGTTAAACTCATTGATGGTGATGTGTGTCAGGGCTCTTTATATCACTGTAAGCAATTGCAGACACCTGTGCTAATTAGTTTGGCAGGTGTGTCCAATGAAAGGCAAGATTACTTAAGAAGGCTGTCTCAAATTATTAAGCAGCCTACATTTTCTGCCAAAATGGGAAAGAAAAAGGATGTGTCGGCTGAGAAGCAACAAATTGTGGAGTGTTTAGGTCAAGGCATGACTACAATCAACATTGTGCGATGATCAGGATGAAGTGTCTTGGCAATCAAGAAGTATGTAGCTGATTCACAGTACACACGTGTGCGTGCTGATAAGGGCAAATTGAGGACTCTTTCCTACAGGCAATTACGTCAGGTTAAAAGAGCAGCGGCAAAAAAGCCTTGTCATAGCAGCAGACAAGTTTTTGAAGCTGCTGGTGCCTCCAACGTCCCCCGAACAACAAGATGCAGGGTCCTTCAGAGGTTTGCAGCTGTGCATACGCCATCCTGTCGACCTCCTCTATCCACTTCACACAACCAGAAACGGCTCCAGTGGGCCAAACATTACATGAAGACTGATTTCAAAACTGTTTTGTTCACGGATGAGTGCCGTGCAGCGCTCGATGGTCCAGATGAATGGAGTGGAGGATGGCTGGTTGATGGACACCCCACGCAAACACGGCTACAGCGCCAACAAGGAGGAGGTGGAGTAATGTTTTGGGCTGGAATCATGGGGAGAGAGATTGTCGGCCCCTTTAGGATCCCTGAAGGCGCTAAAGATGAACTCCATAATGTATGTGGATTTTCTCAAACAGCACTTCCTGCCATGGTTCAAGAAGAAGAACCGTGTATTTCACAGCAAGATCATTTTTTTGCATGATAATGCACCATCTCATGCTGCACATAAAACATCTGCATCTCTGGCTGATATGGGCATAAAAGGGGACAAACTTATGGTGTGACCCCCATGCTCCCATGACCTCTACCCCATTCAGAACCTCTGGAGCATCATCAAAAGGAGTGTCTATGATGGCGGGAGGCAGTTCACATCTAAGCAACAGCTCTGGGAGGGTATTCTGTCCTCATTCAAAACAATTGAAGCAGAAACCATCCAAAACCTGACAAATTCAATGGACGAGAGAGTTCAGAAGCTCCTTTCGAACAAGGGGTCCTATGTGAAAATGTAACATCACCTAGAATAAAGTTTTGAGTTGAAAACTGTTTGATTTCAGTTTCTAATAACCTGCTAATGCTTATAATTTCAAAAATGACCATTTTTTGGTCTTTATTAAAATGAAAAGGTTGATCGAAAAGTTTGGGGGATCTAAGAGTGTGGCAACCCAGTAGTCATGATTACTTCGAATTCTGACAATATGAGGGTCATGTTGCAGGTAGTGCAGCAAGAAGGCACTTATGTGTCTTGCGCATCTCGGAGCCCCAAAATTATTTTCCGGGCTAGATGCAGCTAAAAATTATTATTAATTTTAAATCTGGTGGAGCTTAGTATAGATGGCCTAATAGGATCAGTGCTGCACACTGCTACAAAGCCCAAATTATTTTCCAGTCAAGATACAGATAAACATGATTAGAAATTTTAAATCTGGTGGAGCTTATTATGGATGGCCTAACAGAATCAGTGCTGCACACTGCTACAAAGCCCAAATTATTTTCCAGCCAAGATACAGATAAACATGATTAGTAATTTGAAAGCTTAAAACGGTTGGTAGGGTGATTTTAACCAATCATTAAGCTTTTACTCTCCCCAGGATGGCACAGGGGTAGAAAAGTCATTTCGGATCCATGATTTGTTCATCTTTATGAACGTGACTCTGTCTACATTATCAGTGGAGAGCCGCGTGCGCTTATCTGTCAGCACACCACCAGCAGCGCTGAACACACGTTCAGACAGAACGCTGGCTGCGGGGCATGACAAGATCTCCAAGGTGTAAGTGGCTAGCTCCGACCATTTATCCAGATTGGAAGCCCAAAAAGAGCAAGGGTCCAGTGACACAGTCATGGCTTCAATGTTTACTTGGAGATACTCCTGTACCATCATCTCTAGGCGTTGACTATGTGTCAGACTTCTTGTCTCCTGTGGCCTTGCAAAGGATGGGCTAAAAAAGTGGTGAAATGATTCCGCAAAATTGATGTTACCAGCAGATACTGTGGTTCTGTTACGGTTTGAGTGCTGAACACTTGACCGTCCCACGGTTGGCAAGTTGGAACTGTGAGATTCACTACGTGCACCACTGGTGCTTTGTGGAAAAGCACATGTAAGATTCTGCAACAGTCTCTGCTGATACTCCTGCATGCGTGCATCCCTTTCTATGGCAGGAATAATTTCTGCAAATTTACTTTTGTACCGGGGATCTAACAGTGTGGCAACCCAGTAGTCAGGATTATTTCTAATTCTCACAATTCGAGGGTCATGTTGCAGGTAGTGCAGCAAGAAGGCACTCATGTGTGTTGCGCATCCAGGAGCACCAAGTCCCTGTTGTGTTGGTGGCGAGGTAACAATCATGCTTCCTTCCTCTGTCCTCTCCCCCCAACCTCGCACAACAGAAATGTGATCAAGGTCTCCCTCATCTGATGAGTCTTCCATCAGTTCGTCCTCCACTTCTTCCTGGGCTCCTGCACCTTCCTCACTAGTTTGGCTGCTACCATGCGCCCTGGTAAAACCATCTCCCCCACCCTCACATGCCTGCCGCCTTGGTGCTGCTGACCGTCTGGACCTTGCAGATGTTAGCCCTTCCGCATACAACTCCTCCTCCTCTACTTCCTCCACCTCCTCTTGTGCCACCACCTGACTCCGAATTCTGTTTAACATGTGCTCCAGCATGTAAATCACCGGAATAGTCATGCTGATAATGGCATCGTCAGCACTAAACATCTTCGTCGCCATTTCAAAACTGTGCAGAAGGGTGCATAGGTCCCTGATCTGAGACCACTCCTCCAGCATGATTTGCCCAACCTCTGGATCTCGTTGGCCCAGGCTATACGTCAGAACGTATTGCACCAGGGCTTGTCGGTGCTGCCACAGTCGCTGCAACATGTGCAGAGTTGAATTCCACCGGGTAGGCACATCGCATTTTAGCTGGTGAAGTGGCAGGCCCAACGACTTCTGTAGAGATGTAAGTCGCTGAGCTGCGGGATGCGAATGGCGGAAGTGAGCACACAGCGACCGTGCCCTCTGCAGAAGGCCATCTAGTCTGGGATAGTGGGCTAAAAATTGCTGGACAACCAGGTTCAACACGTGAGCCATACAAGGCACGTGTGTGACATTGCCCCGGCGAAGGGCCGCACCCAGGTTTGCAGCATTGTCGCACACGGCCTTCCCTGGTTTCAGGTCCAGTGGAGACAACAATTCATGAAATTGGTTCTCCAGAGCTGATCACAACTCCTCAGCTGTGTGACTCACATTTCCTAGACATTTCAAAGTAAAAACCGCCTGATGACGTTGAGCCCTACTGCCAGCATAGTAAGGAGGTGTGCAGGATCCCTTCTGTGCAGTTAGAAAGCTTGTGGCATGACCAGACAGGCTTTGGGTGCAGGTGGAAGACCGAGAGGAGGTTGAGGAGGCAGAAGCAGTGGAGGAACTTTGACATAAAGAGGATTGACGCACAACTCGTGGGGACGGCAAGACTTGGACAGCAGCCCCTTGTCCTGCTGTCACCATAGTTACCCAGTGCCCAGTCAGCGACATGTAACGCCCCTGTCCATGCCTACTCGTCCAAGTGTCTGTGGTGAAATGCACCCTGTCACACACAGAGTTTCTCAAAGAAGAGGTGATGTTGTGTGCGACATGCTGGTGGAGCGCAGGCACACCTTTCTTTGAGAAGTAGTGCCGACTGGGCATCTGGTACTGGGGCACTGCGACGGACATAAGGTCTCGAAAATCCTCTGTGTCCACCAGGCGGAAAGGCAGCATTTCTGTAGCCAAGAGCTTGCAGATGGTGAAATTCAACCTCTTAGCTTTCTCATGGCTAGGAGGAAATGGTCTTTTACTTGTCCACATCTGAGGGACCGAGGGCTGGCTATTGTGCTTAGACGGGGTTGATAAGGGTGTCCCCGGCAAACTGCCGGTCTGTGAGGAAGATGCAGGCGGACATGTTAGGTTGCCTTGATCCAAAGGTGGTGCTATCGATGTCGGACAGCGCTCAACACCAGCTGGTGTTACCACCTCCAAAGAAAATGATGACCTGCCAATCACGCTGGCTGTTGCGGGTAAAGAGGTGGCAGGTCTGCGCCCCAAAACAGGTGTGACTGCTGTCCCCCCAGTCACAGAAGATGAAGAGGCCGCGGATGCACAAGATATGGCAGACGGTGGTTGGCCCGGCCGGCTAAGCCGCATTGTAGCACACTGAGCTTCCCACTGCAACTTATGCTTCATGTCCATGTGCCGGTTCATGCATGAAGTACTCAAACTATGTATTTTTTGGCCTCTACTTAGCTTTTGCTGACAAATGTTACAGATAACACGAGTTGGGTCATCTTTATCGATCTGAAAAAATGCCCAGGCTATGCAAGGCTTAGCACCCATGCGACCTGAAGAGCCACCATGACTTGTGGTGAGAGGCAGAGTTGTGTTTGAGGATGCAGTTGTTGACGTGCTTCCAGTACTACGTCTCTGTCCAGGAAGGCGCAACCTGACCTCGTCGTCACTAGCATCTTCCTCCACCTCCTCTGCTGACCTCATCTCTTGGCTGACTGTGGGTTGACAGTAAGTGGGATCTCCAACCTCATCATCATCACCCTGTGCGTTATCACTCCCGTCGTCCTCAGAGCCAACCTGTTCCTGCCCTGACAAAAAACTAAAGTTGTCGCTCCAATCAGGTATTTGAGTCTCATCATCGTCTTCCTCATTGTCTCCACCAACAGGAGTTACAGTTTGGGAATGAGGGTCTACATTATGGTCAGAACCTTCTGCGTCTGGTCCTGGATCCGACTCATAAAGATCTGGGCATCAGTGCAGATCATTTCCTCGTCTGGATTCACAGAAGCGCTGGAGTCGACCTCTGATTCCCAGGCTATAGTATGAGTAAACAGCTCTGCAGACTCAACCATCTGTTCTACCTCATACTCAGACGGGCAGCTGGAGATTTGGGAGCTGTGAGGAAGCAAGTGCGATTGGGGTGACACCTTTGAGGACTGGAGTATTTGTGATGTTGAAGTTGATGTGGAGGAGAGCCCACTTAAAGGAGCACTTGATATCCTTTGAAGCACCTGCTGTTTTTGTGCCTCATCTGGAATTTGTAGCGATTGGCGTGGCCGTAAGAAATTGATCTTATCACATTGTCTTCTAAAAGAAGTAGACATTTTAGTTTGGCTGGAAGATGGTCTTTCTTCTGCAGATATTACTGTTGCTTTAACACCTACCCCACGGACACAACCTTTTTTCCCCTTCCCAACATGCCTATTCCCCTTTCCACCAGCAGCAGGCCTTTTTCCACTCATTTTGGTGGTTAACTAATTCACAACTCTGGAGTTGTTTGCACAAAAAAACAATGGATGGGAACCGAGCAGAGCTGAGTGGCCAAACTGTGGTATTAGGCCAAAACTATTGGCTGGGTTAGATGCAGAAAAAAATTATATTCAATTTGCAACCTGATGGAGGTCAGTATAGATGGACTAATAGAAGAAGTCCCACACACAGCTAGAAGCCCAAATATTTTTTCAGAGGTAGATGCAGAAAAAAATTGTATTCAGTTTGCAACCTGATGGAGGTCAGTATAGATGGACTAATAGAACAAGTCCTACACACAGCTAGAAGCCCAAATATTTTTTCAGAGGTAGATGCAGAAAAAAAATATATTCAGTTTGCAACCTGATGGAGGTCAGTATAGATGGACTAATAGAGAAAGTTCCACACACTGCTAGAAGGCCAAATATTTTTTCAGAGTTAGATGCAGACAAAAAATAATTTTTACTTTGCAACCTGATGGAGGTCAGTATAGATGGACTAATAGAGAAAGTCCCACACACTGCTAGAAGGCCAAATATTTTTTCAGAGCTAGATGCAGATAAAAATAATTTTTAATTTGCAGCCTGATGGAGGTCAGTATAGATGGACTAATAGAGAAAGTCCCACACACTGCTAGAAGGCCAAATATTTTTTCAGAGCTAGATGCAGAAAAAATTTATATTCAGTTTGCAACCTGATGGAGGTCTGTATAGATGGATTAATAGAACAAGTCCCACACACAGCTAGAAGCGCAAATATTTTTTCAGAGGTAGATGCAGAAAAAAATTATATTCAGTTTGCAACCTGATGGAGGTCTGTATAGATGGATTAATAGAACAAGTCCCACACACAGCTAGAAGCCCAATATTTTTTCAGAGGTAGATGCAGAAAAAAAATATATTCAGTTTGCAACCTGATGGAGGTCAGTATAGATGGACTAATAGAGAAAGTCCCACACACTGCTAGAAGGCCAAATATTTTTTCAGAGCTAGATGCAGACAAAAAATTATTTTGAATTTGCAACCTGATGGAGGTCAGTATAGATGGACTAATAGAGAAAGTCCCACACACTGCTAGAAGGCCAAATATTTTTTCAGAGCTAGATGCAGACAAAAAATTATTTTTAATTTGCAACCTGATGGAGGTCAGTATAGATGGACTAATAGAGAAAGTTCCACACACTGCTAGAAGGCCAAATATTTTTTCAGAGCTAAATGCAGATAAAAATTATTTTTAATTTGCAACCTGATGGAGGTCAGTATAGATGGACTAATAGAGAAAGTCCCACACACTGCTAGAAGGCCAAATATTTTTTCAGAGCTAGATCCAGAAAAAAATTATATTCAGTTTGCAACCTGATGGAGGTCAGTATAGATGGACTAATAGAACAAGTCCCACACACAGCTAGAAGCCCAAATATTTTTTCAGAGGTAGATGCAGATAAAAATTATTTTTAATTTGCAACCTGATGGAGGTCAGTATAGATGGACTAATAGAGAAAGTCCCACACACTGCTAGAAGGCCAAATATTTTTTCAGAGCTAGATGCACACAAAAAATTATTTTGAATTTGCAGCGTGATGGAGGTCAGTGTTAGAACCTTGCTCTTAGGTTTTTTCCTTTGCTGGTCACATGACCTCGTTGGCCTATTTAATCCTGCTCCGCCCTTCTGGCTTTGCTGGACTTCATTGTATAACTACTTTCTAGCTAGCCTGTGCTCTGTATCTAACTCTGTTAGTTTGCTTGGTCTACGGACCTCAGTGTTCTATATATTTTGTTTGTTTGTCTGTCTGCTACTATTTCTGTTAGGAGGTGTCCCATTTTCCTCCCAGTCCTTAGTACTTGTAGGGATTCCTTCCCCACATCTATAGGTCTCCGTACAGACTAGCTTAGGACTTTAGCAGGTCTGATCGCAGGATCAGGTTCCCTGTTACATCGTAGGGATTCAGCTGAGTTCTATCGTAGGGACAGATTTCCTCTCTTTCCTTAGCTCTGGTAGCAGAACATAACAGTAAGTCCAGCCTGCAAATTCTCTAAGGAAAGATTTTTCTGTTCCATCATGGTGTCGGTTCAGGATTGGACTCATCGCCTGCAGGGACTCTCTCTGGAGGTGGCCGAGCTCCGTCAGCACGTGAGTAGCTGTCCTGGAGCACATTTCTTGGAGCCTAAGGTATGTTTGCCGGATTTATTTTTTGGTGAACACCGAGAATTTTTTTCATTTAAAAATGCTTGCTTATTGTATTTTCGTTTGAGACCCAAGTCCTCTGGGGATGAATCCCAGCGCATAGGGTTCATAATGTCACTTTTGCGCAAATAGCCTCAGGAGTGGGCCTTTTCTTTGCAACCTAGTGATACATGCTTCAGATCAGTGGATAGTTTTTTTTCTGCTTTGGGACTATTATATGATGATCCTGACCGTGTCGCATCAGCTGAGACTGAGTTAAGACGTTTGAGACAGGGATCAGGTAATGTGGAAAAATATTGTACTCATTTCCGTCGTTGGTCTACTTAAACAGGGTGGAACGATTCTGCTCTGAAAAGTCTATTTCTTGCTGGGCTCAATTAAAGGGTTAAAGACCTGCTAATTGCTTATCCTACACCTGAAGATTTGCAACAGGCTATGCAATTAGCTATACGGGTGGATAGGAGACTGCGTGCAAGGGTTAATGAGAGCAAATCCTCTGCTATGTCAGTTTCTGGTTATGAGAATGTGTGTACTAACAGTGGTGAATCGATGGAGATTGGATCGGTGGCACCTCGCTCTCAAGAAAAAGACCATCGATTTTCTGAAGGCTTGTGTTTCTATTGCGGAAAATCTGGTCATTTGATTAAAGGCTGTGAGCTTCGTATGAAGAAAGAAAAAAAAATGGTCAGTCATGCCCGTATTGCCTGTTTAAATTCCAAGGGTGTATTTTTAGCTGCTTCCACGATTGCTCAGGAAAAATTAATGGAATTTCGGGTGTTTGTTGATTGTGGGTCTACTCTGAATGTAATTGATGGGGGATTCTTGGAAAGACTCAATTTAAAACCCGAACCTTTATCATCCCCCATTGCTGTGGTTTCTGTGGATGGTTCCCCTTTGAAGAATATTACTCTCAAGGTCTGTGAATTTCCTCTCACTATTAATGGTGTTCACCATGAGAAATTGGATTTGGTAGTTTTGAATAACTTGCCTTCTACAGTAATATTGGGATTGCCCTGGTTAAAATTTCACAATCCTGTACTGGATTGGTCTACCAATGAAATTAAATCCTGGAGCCATAAATGTTATGACAAGTGTTGTAACGGGCGTATTGCAGCTTTGGATAGGGGAGAATTGCCTGTTCCTATTCAGGATTTTTGGAGAGTTTTTTCTGAGAAGGAATCGCAGGTTTTGCCTCCCCATAGAGACTATGATTGTTCTATTGAATTTGTCCCTGGAGCGACTCTTCCTAAAAGTCGTTTATTTAACCTTACTATTCCTGAGAGGAAGGCTTTGGATGAATACATACAGACAAGTTTGGCCGCCGGTCACATTAGGCCCTCTAAGTCTCCTGTGGCGGTTGGATTTTTTTTTGTAAAAAAAAAGGACGGCGGTTTACGTCCTTGTCTGGATTTTCGTGAGATTAACAAAATTACTGTACGCAATCCTTACTCACTGCCATTGATTCCTGATCTGTTTAACCAGTTAATGGGGGCCAAGTGGTTCTCTAAAATTGACCTTAAGGGGGCATACAATTTGTTGCGCATGAAGGAGGGTGACGAATGGAAGACTGCTTTTAACACTCCTGTGGGTCATTTTGAGAATCTGGTTATGCCTTTTGGTCTTACTAATGCTCCTGCATTTTTTCAGAATCTTATTAATGACATCCTTAGACCTTTGATCGGCAAAAATGTGGTTGTGTATTTGGATGACATTTTGATTTATTCGCCGGATCTGGAGTCTCATTGGCGGAGCGTACGTGAGGTATTACAATTGTTAATGGACAATTCGCTTTTTGCTAAGCTGGAGAAATGTGAGTTCGCTGTACAGAGAATTAGTTTTTTGGGTTACATTATCTCCAGCGAAGGTTTTGAGATGGACCCAGTTAAAGTTCAAGCTGTACAGGAATGGCCTAGGCCTATTTGTTTGAAATCGATACAGAGGTTTTTAGGTTTCGCCAATTATTACAGAAAATTCATAAAAAATTTTTCTAGTATTGTCAAAACTCTGACCGATCTCACCAGGAAAGGTGCTGATGCGGTTCAGTGGTCTTCTGAGGCCATTGAAGCTTTTGTATATCTCAAGGAGAGGTTCACCTCGGCTCCCATCCTTATGCAGCCTGATGTGACTAAGCCGTTTTTGGTTGAGGTTGATGCTTCTTCGGTGGGGGTTGGCGCAGTATTGTCTCAGGATAACGGGGATGGATTACATCCCTGTGCCTTTTTTTCAAAAAAATTTTCGGAGACTGAACTGAATTACGATATTGGTAATCGGGAATTATTGGCTATTAAACTCGCATTTGAACACTGGCGCCACTTCTTGGAAGGTGCGGAATTTCCCGTTCAGGTTCTTACGGATCATAAAAATCTGATATATCTTGATGCTGCCAAGCGCCTGAATGCCCGTCAGGCTAGGTGGGCACTGTTTTTCTCGCGGTTTAATTTCTCCGTTCCTTACATCCCTGGTACTAAGAATGTTAAGGCGGATGCCTTGTCTCGCAGTTTTTCTCCCATAGTCGGTGCTGAGAAAGAGGAGAACATTTTACAAGAAGGTGTTGTGATAGCTGCTTTGGACTCCGTTTTGGAAGATGAGATTCTTAAAGCACAGGAGAATGCCCCATCTAACACTCCTCATGGGAGGTTGTTTGTGCCTGGGACCTTTAGGAGAGATTTGTTTGTTGAGTGTCACGAATCTCGGTTGGCAGGTCATCCCGGAATCTCTGAGACCAAGAGACTGGTGGATCGCAGTTTTTGGTGGCCTGGATGGCAGAAGGAAGTCATTAAGTGGGTGCGTCAATGTACTATATGTGCTAGATCTAAGTCCTCACATACTCCTGCTGCGGGGTTGCTTTGTCCTTTGGAGGTTCCCAGTGGTCCTTGGACACATTTGGCTATGGACTTTATAACTGACCTTCCCCCCTCTGAGGGTTTTACTGTCATCTGGGTGGTCGTGGACCGTTTTAGCAAGATGTGTCACTTGGTTCCCTTCGTCAAACTGCCCTGCGCGAAAACTCTTGCTAAGGCCTTTGTCAAGGAAATTGTCAGACTTCATGGCGTTCCTACTGACATTGTTTCTGATAGGGGTCCTCAGTTCGTGGCTTGTTTTTGGCGTGCCTTTTGTGACAGGTTGGGAGTTCATTTGTCGTTCTCGTCCGGATATCATCCTGAATCTAATGGCCAGACAGAAAGGAAAAAACAGGATGTTGAGCAGTTCTTGCGTTGTTTTGTGGCAGACAATCAAGAGGGGTGGTCTGAGTTTCTGCCACTTGCTGAATTTGCTCTGAACAATCATACATCTTCTTCTGCTGGTTGTTCGCCTTTTTTTTGTTGTTCTGGGAGACATCCGTCGTTTGGGTCGTTCTCCAAGTTGGGATCTGCCGTGCCTGAGGAGGAGAATTTTTCCGGTGATTTGGAGAGAATTTGGACGGATGTGCGTGGTAATCTTCAGGAGGCCAACAGAAAATCTAAAGACTACTTTGATAGGAAACGACAGGAGGTTTTGTTCGCTGTTGGTGACATGGTTTGGTTGTCCTCTAGCAATCTGCGGTTGAGGATTCCTTCTAAGAAATTGGGTCCCAAGTTTGTAGGGCCCTTTAAGGTGCTTCAGGTTGTCAACCAATCTGCTGTTAGGTTGGAGGTTCCTACCTCCTGGAGAATTAATCCGGTATTTCATGTCTCTCTGTTAAAAAAAGCTGTTGTGTCGGATGGTGACGCCTCTGCCTCTGTTCCTCCGGTGGTGGAGGACGGGGAATATGAAATTTCTCGCATCCTTAACTCTAGACGGTATAGAGGTAGTTTGCAGTATCTGGTGGCCTGGAAAGGTTTCGGACCCGAGGATAACTCTTGGGTGAGGTCAGATTATGTTTCCGCGTCCAGACTTATCAGAGCGTTTCACAGGAGATTTCCTGATAAGCCTGGTCCTAGGGGATCCGGAGGATCCTCTTAGAAGGGGGGGTACTGTTAGAACCTTGCTCTTAGGTTTTTTCCTTTGCTGGTCACATGACCTCGTTGGCCTATTTAATCCTGCTCCGCCCTTCTGGCTTTGCTGGACTTCATTGTATAACTACTTTCTAGCTAGCCTGTGCTCTGTATCTAACTCTGTTAGTTTGCTTGGTCTACGGACCTCAGTGTTCTATATATTTTGTTTGTTTGTCTGTCTGCTACTATTTCTGTTAGGAGGTGTCCCATTTTCCTCCCAGTCCTTAGTACTTGTAGGGATTCCTTCCCCACATCTATAGGTCTCCGTACAGACTAGCTTAGGACTTTAGCAGGTCTGATCGCAGGATCAGGTTCCCTGTTACATCGTAGGGATTCAGCTGAGCTCTATCGTAGGGACAGATTTCCTCTCTTTCCTTAGCTCTGGTAGCAGAACATAACAGTCAGTATAGATGGACTAATAGAGAAAGTCCCACACACTGCTAGAAGCCCAATATTTTTTCAGAGGTAGATGCAGAAAAAAAATATATTCAGTTTGCAACCTGATGGAGGTCAGTATAGATGGACTAATAGAGAAAGTCCCACACACTGCTAGAAGGTCAAATATTTTTTCAGAGCTAGATGCAGATAAAAATTATTTTTAATTTGCAACCTGATGGAGGTCAGTATAGATGGACTAATAGAGAAAGTCCCACACACTGCTAGAAGGCCAAATATTTTTTCAGAGCTAGATGCAGAAAAAAATTATATTCAGTTTGCAACCTGATGGAGGTCAGTATAGATGGACTAATAGAACAAGTCCCACACACAGCTAGAAGCCCAAATATTTTTTCAGAGGTAAATGCAGAAAAAAATTATATTCAGTTTGCAACCTGATGGAGGTCTGTATAGATGGACTAATAGAGAAAGTCCCACACACTGCTAGAAGGTCAAATATTTTTTCAGAGCTAGATGCAGATAAAAATTATTTTTAATTTGCAACCTGATGGAGGTCAGTATAGATGGACTAATAGAGAAAGTCCCACACACTGCTAGAAGGCCAAATATTTTTTCAGAGCTAGATGCAGAAAAAAATTATATTCAGTTTGCAACCTGATGGAGGTCAGTATAGATGGACTAATAGAACAAGTCCCACACACAGCTAGAAGCCCAAATATTTTTTCAGAGGTAGATGCAGAAAAAAATTATATTCAGTTTGCAACCTGATGGAGGTCTGTATAGATGGATTAATAGAACAAGTCCCACACACAGCTAGAAGCCCAATATTTTTTCAGAGGTAGATGCAGAAAAAAAATATATTCAGTTTGCAACCTGATGGAGGTCAGTATAGATGGACTAATAGAGAAAGTCCCACACACTGCTAGAAGGCCAAATATTTTTTCAGAGCTAGATGCAGACAAAAAATTATTTTTAATTTGCAACCTGATGGAGGTCAGTATAAATGGACTAATAGAGAAAGTCCCACACACTGCTAGAAGGCCAAATATTTTTTCAGAGCTAGATGCAGATATAAATTATTTTTAATTTGCAACCTGATGGAGGTCAGTATAGATGGACTAATAGAGAAAGTCCCACACACTGCTAGAAGGCCAAATATTTTTTCAGAGCTAGATGCAGAAAAAAATTATATTCAGTTTGCAACCTGATGGAGGTCAGTATAGATGGACTAATAGAACAAGTCCCACACACAGCTAGAAGGCCAAATATTTTTTCAGAGGTAGATGCAGATAAAAATTATTTTTAATTTGCAGCCTGATGGAGGTCAGTATAGATGGACTAATAGAGAAAGTCCCACACACTGCTAGAAGGCCAAATATTTTTTCAGAGCTAGATGCAGACAAAAAATTATTTTTAATTTGCAACCTGATGGAGGTCAGTATAGATGGACTAATAGAGAAAGTCCCACACACTGCTAGAAGGCCAAATATTTTTTCAGAGCTAAATGCAGATAAAAATTATTTTTAATTTGCAACCTGATGGAGGTCAGTATAGATGGACTAATAGAGAAAGTCCCACACACTGCTAGAAGGCCAAATATTTTTTCAGAGGTAGATGCAGAAAAAAAATATATTCAGTTTGCAACCTGATGGAGGTCAGTATAGATGGACTAATAGAGAAAGTCCCACACACTGCTAGAAGGCCAAATATTTTTTCAGAGCTAGATGCAGATAAAAATTATTTTTAATTTGCAACCTGATGGAGGTCAGTATAGATGGACTAATAGAGAAAGTCCCACACACTGCTAGAAGGCCAAATATTTTTTCAGAGCTAGATGCAGAAAAAAATTATATTCAGTTTGCAACCTGATGGAGGTCAGTATAGATGGACTAATAGAAAAAGTCCCACACACAGCTAGAAGCCCAAATATTTTTTCAGAGGTAGATGCAGAAAAAAATTATATTCAGTTTGCAACCTGATGGAGGTCTGTATAGATGGATTAATAGAACAAGTCCCACACACAGTTAGAAGCCCAATATTTTTTCAGAGGTAGATGCAGAAAAAAAATATATTCAGTTTGCAACCTGATGGAGGTCAGTATAGATGGACTAATAGAGAAAGTCCCACACACTGCTAGAAGGCCAAATATTTTTTCAGAGCTAGATACAGACAAAAAATTATTTTTAATTTGCAACCTGATGGAGGTCAGTATAGATGGACTAATAGAGAAAGTCCCACACACTGCTAGAAGGCCAAATATTTTTTCAGAGCTAGATGCAGATATAAATTATTTTTAATTTGCAACCTGATGGAGGTCAGTATAGATGGACTAATAGAGAAAGTCCCACACACTGCTAGAAGGCCAAATATTTTTTCAGAGCTAAATGCAGAAAAAAATTATATTCAGTTTGCAACCGGATGGAGGTCAGTATAGATGGACTAATAGAACAAGTCCCACACACTGCTAGAAGTCCAAATATTTTTTCAGAGCTAGATACAGAAAAAAATTATATTCAATTTGCAACCTGATGGAGGTCAGTATAGATGGACTAATAGAATGATGCTATGCCCAAAAGATTTTACTTCACTAGGTGCAGTAAAAAAATTGGTATTCTATACACAGGTGGTATATCTTGCAACACAGATAGGCTACTCCACTGACTAACACACTCTGCAATAGGCCAAAAAGGATTAGCTTTGCTAGATTCAGCCAAATGCTGTGAAAAAAACTTGCACAGCACTGGCACAGACCTGCCTGGCAAAAACTGATAGGAACTGATGTAACCTAGTCCTGAAAAGGACTGCAATTACAATTAGTCTTTACTCCCACAATCTATCTATTTAAGAGCACAGACCTGCCTGATAAAAGTCGTAGGAAATGCTGTAACCTAGTCCTTAAAAGGACTGCAATCACAACTATTCCCTAACCCCAAGCTATCTGTAGATTTGTGCGAAAATTGGCTTGAAATTAACAAGGTATAGCGCACACAGCAACAGCGGTGCCGTCTAACACGCAGCTGCAGCAGTGAGAAAATGGTGGCGACGGGGAAAATGGCTTGGTCTTATAGGGCAAGGACATGTGACATACACTGCCAATGACACATGCCCTTGCTTGTGTGAAAAAAAGCACTTTGCTCCGTGTGTGCGCTGCTGATAGGCTGACAGGTTGCACCTCCCCACTGTAAATGCGGGAAAGAGAAAAAAAAATGGAGATCTTCATTATTCCTGCAGAGATCCATCCCCTGCCCCTCTGCCCACCCCGCTGTACACTCAAACTGCGTATTAACATTAATTTTCATCATTACCGAGAAAAATCCAGTTATGATTTTGGTGCACGAACAGTTATCGAACATAACCTCGAACAGCCGAATTTTTCTCAAATCGTTCGTGTTCGCCGAACGGCTCGAACACCGCCCAAAACAGCTCGAATTTGAGATTGGCGAACAGTTCGAGTCGAACAACGCTCATCTCTAATCCTTACATATACATATGAAAATAGAGTAAATATACACAGAAAGGCCTTCATATTATATATAGTCGTGGCAAAACGCCAATTGAAAAATACATGGCTAATAATTGCCACAAGCCTACTCAACATAAGATGTAATAACAGGAGAAACAGAGTACGTATAGGCATAAAAACATAATAACTTTATTAGATAGCAAATATAAAAGCAACCACTGGAGGTGGTAGCATAGAACAGATAATAGAGTTACAAAGTGCAGCACATGGTAATGTATATACAAAGTGTATGTACCAGAAGAGATTCCCTCAGAATGGAGGGAAGAGAAGAGGCAAGCACAAAAGGTACCAATAGTACACACCATACATATGCACAAATCAGCACGGATACACAGGTGAGTATACAATGGTAATATAGATACAAGATGTCGCTTACCAAATATAAATATAGATACAAGTAATAGGTAGGCCAGGGGCCAGGAGAACTGGGGGTACCAAGTGGCCCAAAATAGAGCCTCTATAAATATAGATACAAGTAATAGGTAGGCCAGGGGCCAAGAGAACTGGGGGTACCAAGTGGCCCAAAATAGAGCCTCGACGCGCGTTTTGCCCCTTAGCTGAGGGCTTTCTCAAGAGGCATGAGCATATAGGAGACCAGGGCCTTTTTAAAGTATAAAGCGTGGTCACATGACCGCGTCGTAGGTCACGTGGCCGGATATGAGGGAAGGATTAGTGCCAGGCGGCGCATGCGCCGGACGCCGAGTGTCGTCAGCGCGGGCAGCGTCCGTCACCCAGCAACGCGCATAGCGGAAGCACAAGGTATGTGCCCCGGAAGTGCGCGGCTGGGGAAGAGACGGCCGTGCCTGGGCCGAGAACACCGTACCTCCGGCGCATGCGCACCACAAATCAGTCCCCAAAGCATAAGGTTACCACTAATAGAAGGGAAAAACACCCACGGGAGATAGACAGGGACCAGAGTAAAAGGGACAACATATATCTCCAATATAATATGGCAACATACAACATAAGATAGTAAGTAAAATGCACAAGTTGTGAAGAGACAGACAGTTCTGTCAAGTGTATGGCCGGTATCCATATGTCCGTATATAGCAACAGTCCCATAGAATCCAAATAAGTCATCACGTGGGTCAAAATATGTTTATCCCTTGTATGTGGTATCTTGGCAACAAAAGAGGAAAGGACCAAGAGAAATAGGAACAAAAAAGAAAAAGTTAAATAAATATAGTAGAAAAAATACAGAATAATAATAAAAACATGTACAAATTAAAAACAGCAAGAGCAACATTCAGGGCCACAGGCATAAATAAGGCATAACATCTGAGGCGGAGAACGATCCGTGGAAAAGGAATCATGTCACAAAAAGGGAGCGAAACTAAGTGTCTCGTTAAGGCCTAGGGGAGACATGGTTTTCAAACGTATGATCCATTTCGTTTCCCTTTGGCCAAGAATCTTGGCCCAATCACCGCCACGGGAGCCAAGGTGTAAGACATCAATTCCACGCACTTTCAGGGATTTGGGGTCACAATTATGTTTATTTTGGAAGTGGCGTGGAATGGTTTTTAGCTCCCGTGGATCTGCCACCGTCTTGGCCGCGCCAATGTCGCGCACATGCTCCCGTATCCTCACCCGCAACTCTCTCGTAGTAAGTCCGATATAGATTAGATTACAAGCACAAGTTGCATAGTAAATTACATTGGTTGAAGCATATGATATAAAATGAGGGATTTGGTTGTCCCGGGAACCATCGGATGAGGAGAAGGAAACAGAGCGCGCGGCATTGGCGCAGGCGAGACAGCGGCCGCAAGGGAAGAACCCAAGTCTTGGTCCACGGGACCCAAAAGGGTTACTGGGTGGGGGGATATAGTGACTCCGCGTCAACATGTCACCGAGGTTATTAGCTTTCCTGGGTGTCATGAGTGGGTAGTCCCCCACAAATTCACATAGGGAAGGTTCCGCACCAAGAACACCCCAATGTTTGGAGAGGATCCTCCGCATCTCCCCCCACTCATGGTTGAAAGTGGAGATGTAGCGGATCCTCCCCATATCTCTCTTCCCACCAGATAGAGTAGAATATAATAGATGGTTGCGAGGAGTAACCTTCGCCCTCTTATAGCCACGGCGGATGCATCTGTTACTGTATCCTCGTTCCTGGAATCGTCGAGTAAGATCAGCTGACTGAATCTCAAATTGAGAATCAGTTGAGCATATGCGCCTCATCCTCAGGAATTGTCCCACCGGGACGGCGCCAATGGTAGAAGTGGAATGAGCAGACGAGGCATGGACAAGGGAATTAGTGGATGTTGGTTTACGAAAGACATTTGTCTGTATATAACCTCTTTCATCAACTTCCAAGTTAATGTCCAAAAAGGACATTTTGGATTGATGATGGGTATATGTGAGCCTAATTCCCCAATCGTTTTGATTCAACCTGCTCATAAATGCATCGAGCTCCTGCACTGAGCCCCGCCACAAAAGAAAAATATCATCGATATATCTCAGCCATGTCACGGCCAGGTCATTGTCCTGGACACCCCCATCGCCAAAAATTTCTCTCTCCCATGCCCCCAGGAAGAGATTGGCGTATGAGGGTGCACAGGCCGCACCCATGGCCGTGCCACGTAGCTGAAGATAAACAGTATCCTTAAATAAAAAATAATTGTGATGCAGGACGAAGCGCAGGAGCTCGAGCAAAAAATCACCAGAGGGGCCGTCCAGGTCGGAACCCCGGAGGAAGAGGCGCACAGCCTCCAGGCCCAATTCATGTTGGATACATGTGTAGAGGCTTTCAACATCCGCCGTGACTAAGAGGGTCTGTTTATCCACAAGGACCCCATCGACCCGCCGAAGGACCTCCGATGTGTCTTGGATATAGGAAGGTAGAGTCTCCACTAGTGGGCGAAGATGAGTATCAATGTAAGTACAAATAGGGCCCACCAGACCACCTATACCAGACACGATCGGACGTCCCGGCGGGCGGAGGGGGTCCTTGTGGATTTTGGGAAGTAAATAAAATGTGGCTGTACGAGGGAAGCGTACCGTTAGCGCCTCCACCGTGTTTTTATCAATAATATCCATTTCACAGGCCCTGGCTAGGATGCCTTGGAGGGAGGAGGAGAATGAGGCGGTAGGGTTGAATGACAACTTGGAATATGTATTGCAATCCCGTAGTTGTTTCAGGGCTTCTTTTTCATACTGTGAGCAGGGCCAGATTACAATATTGCCCCCCTTGTCAGCTGGTTTTATTACAACGTCTGTTAGAGACTGAAGTTGGCTAATTGCTTGTCGCTGTAAATAAGTCAAATTGTCAAATCTTCTATGAGTAGATAGACATTTTAGATCTTCTGTCACAAGTCGCACAAAGATGTCGACTGCTGGGCTTATTGACAAGGGGGGGAACCTTGCAGATCTAGATCTCATTTTTTCTAGTGACCCACCTCTTTGTGAGTTTTCCTGCTCCAGTAGAAGTGCTTCCAGGGTCTGTACCGCCTCCCTCTCCGCCACCTCTGTCGGGCTCCCATCACCACCGGGCCTGGAATGCAATTTTTGCAAAATTAATTTACGAGCAAAAAGGTGGAGGTCCTTGAGTGCAGTAAAAAAGTCAAATGAATTGGTAGGTGCAAATGACAAACCCAACTCAAGGACCTCCACCTGTGCTCTAGTTAACACATGTGTGGACAAGTTGATAATGCGGGGCCCCCCCCACATGTGACCAACCTGAAATGGCACATGTCGTCTCCTCCTATGGCTAGGTCTCGTCTGGATACCTGATGAAGTCTGGGGGATAGAGAGGGACCCAGATGTGGTGTTGCCACTGAGTTTCCTCTCATCCACAATGGTAGAAGAGGCGGCTGATGAAGACCTAGAGTGGGAGGGGGTACGCTTCGTATCCTGTCTACCCCTAGTAGGTGGGAGTCTCCATTTGTATAAGTATCCCAGTTGTTTATCCTTAACATCACGTGCAAATTTCTTGGATTTATTAGCACAGATCTCTTTCACCCATTTTTGTAGCTCTAAGTCTATGTCTTCATTGAGCTGCCTAAGTTCCTCTGTTGTCAAGTCCTTTTGCACTGAGGTCTGCAAATTTTCCAATTCAATTTCTATTCCTTTAAGAGAGGTTTCACTATGTTCCTTCAAGAGTTTAAGAAAACCTAGGGAACAAATATTGGCCAAAGCTTCCCAGTTACTCTTAAATGTTTCCTCCTCAATATCGAAGGATGGAAAAATCTGAACCCTGAGACCTCTGGGAATTAGTTCCCCCTCTATATATTTACATAGAAAAGCATGATTCCACCACATTCTCGTTCTCCGCCTCAGAGTCGCCCTTAGTTTAGTAATGTTCTCCTGTAATCCAGGGTCCCTGGCCTGTATATTGGTACCAGTGCTGCTAGAAATTTCATGAAGTATCTAATAAAGTTATTATGTTTTTATGCCTATACGTACTCTGTTTCTCCTGTTATTATATATATGAAAATAGAGTGTAGCATTAGGAGCACCACTTATTTCTTTGTGCAGAAGTTAATGGCTCTGGACTGCACTGGTTAACCCTTTTAAGGGCCCTAATATCAATGTTACCTTGCCAGATAACCCCTTTAAGAGCCAATGTCCAGTGTTATCCACATAAGGTCATTCTTTATGTTTTGTTGTCATTTCTAAGGTGAATAATTTGTGAAGCTTGGAAAAGCATCATGTACATATTACGTAGAATGAGATTTGCACAAATCACATTCACGTTTGTATTTGAAAAGTTCACTTTTTTGGGTCTCATAATTGAGTTTAAAAAAAAGAATCAAAAAAACAATAGCATTATTTGTTATGTTTTTTCATTATTTTATCCCAGCTGACGTCAACATGGAAAAATTGAACATTTTTTAATATGATTTTCTGCAATTGCTGTTTTCTAAAAAATCTGTAGAATTTAATAGAATAGAAATTGCAACCGTAATCAGAGGAAAACAGACAAAACCTCATGTAATATATACATTTGTAAGATTGTACTGCAAACAAGGTACATTTTTCCCTTCATGCCAATTCATCGGGCATTGTTCAGCAGCTTTTTATTGTAATCACAAAAGAAAGGTTTCTGGAAAATGAGCCATATGTACACTACCGTTCAAAAGTTTGGGGTCACCCAGACAATTTTGTGTTTTCCATGAAAACTCATACTTTTGTTTGTCAAATGAGTTGCAAAATGAATCAAAAATATTGTCCAGACATTAACAAGGTTAGAAATAATGATTTTTATTAGAAAGAATAATTTTCTCCTTCAAACTTTGCTTTCGTCACAGAATGCTCCCTTTGCAGCAGTTACAGCATGGCAGACCTCTGGCATTCTAGCTGTTAATTTGCTGAGGTAATCTTGAGAAATTTCACCCCATGCTTCCTGAAGCTCCTCCCACAAGTTGAATTGGCTTGAGGGGCACTTTTTGCGTAGCATATGGTCAAGCTGCTCCCATAACAGCTCAATGGTTGAGATCTGGTGACTGCGCTGGCCACTCCATTACAGATAGAATACCAGCTGCCTGCTTCTTCCCTAAATAGTTCATGCATAATTTGGAGGTGTGCTTTGGGTCATTGTCCTGTTGTAGGATGAATTTTGCTCCAGTCAAGCGCTGTCCACAGGGTATGGCATGGCATTGCAAAATGGAGTGATAGCCTTCCTTATTCAAAATCCCATTTACCTTGTACAAATCTCCCACTTTAACAGCACCAAAGCTACCACAGACCATCACACTACCTCCACCATGCTTGACAGATGGTGTCAGGCACTCTTCCAGCATCTTTTCAATTGTTCTGTGTCTCACAAATGTTCTTCTGTGTGATCCAAACACCTCAAACTTTGATTCGTCTGTCCATAAAACTTTTTTCCAATCTTCCTCTGTCCAATGTCTGTGTTTTTCTGCCCATATTAATCTTTTCCTTTTATTAGCCAGTCTCAGATATGGCTTTTTCTTTGCCACTTTGCCCTGAAGGCCAGCATCCCTGAGTCGCCTCTTCACTGTAGACGTTGACACTGGCGTTTTGAGTGTACTATTTAATGAAGCTGCCAGTTGAGGAGGTGTGAGGCGTCAATTTCTCAAACTAGAGACTCTAATGTACTTGTCTTGTTGCTCAGTTGTGCAGCGGGGCCTCCCACTTCTCTTTCTACTCTGGTTAGAGTCTGTTTGTGCTCTCCTCTGAAGGGAGTAGTACACACTGCTGTAGGAAATCTTCAGTTTCTTGGCAATTTCTCGCATGGAATAGCCTTCATTTCTAAGAACAAGTATAGACTGTCGAGTTTCACATGAAAGTTCTCTTTTTCTGGCCATTTTGAGAGTTTCACAGAACAAACAAATGTAATGCTCCAGATTCTCAACTAGCTCAAACGAAGGTCAATTTTATAGCTTCTCAAATCAGCCAAACAGTTTTCACCTGGGCTAACACACTTGTGCAAGGGTTTTTTAGTGTTTTCTAAACATCCATTAGCCTTCTTACACAGTTAGCAAGCACAATGTACCATTAAAACACTGGAGTGGTGGTTGTTGGAAATGGGACTCTATACACCTAAGTAGATATTGCAATAAAAACAAGACGTTTGCAGCTAGAATAGTCATTTACCACATTAACAAAGTATAGAGTGTATTTCTCATTCATTTAATGTTAGCTTTATTGAAAAAAAATGTGCTTTTCTTTCAAACATAATGAAATTTCTAAATGACCCCAAAGTTATGAACGGTAGTGTATGTTGGGAATCCAATTTTAATGTAAGGTGCATTCACATCTTGCTGCAGGGTCAGCACCAGGTACAAAAATTGTAATGACATAAAAAGAAGAATTACATTTTATTGATTTGCATTAATGTTAAAGCACCACTCCAGTGTTTTTTTTTTCATTTTACCGCTGGAGTGGTGCCACTAATCTAAGACTGCCCACAGTCTCATACTTATTAGCCGCCTTCTTCTGTTATCGGTGCCGCTCCGGTCGTCTTCAGCAGGTTGTGACTTGCTGGATTGTTCCAGTGTTTGCTGGTCGAATTGAAGTCATGACTAGTGTTGAGCCACCCCCGTAGTGTTCGAGTTCGGTTCGGTTCGTCGAACACCCGTGTGTTCGCCGAACTGTTCGTCGAACTGTTCGTCGAACACCTTCGAACACCGTTAAAAACAATGGCAGGCAAACAAAAACACATAGAAACACATAGAAAACACCTTCAAAGGTGTCCAAAAGCTGACAATCTGCTCAGAAGACATAACTAACACATGGAAAAGTGACAAGTACATATAGTCATGCGAAAATAAAAGAGGTGGAGGAGTAAAAGGAGGGGGAGACACAGATATAGGCATGTCATGCCCTTCTAAAATCCAAAAAGTGAGAAGCCGACACGGCCAGTCCGCTCCTGCCCGTGCCACCTCCGTGTCGCCGGGTTTGTGCCAGAGCCGCGGTGAACCCTGACGGCCAGCCGCCCTCTCCCAATACTGGTGCCTGTCCGCTGGTGGGTCGAGCGAGCCCCCCTGTGGTGGAGGCAGCTCTAAGCTTTTTAATTTAAATTGTCTCTCTAATTTGAATGAATACACTTTAAATCCATTTACAAGGATCTATTGGAGAGCAAGTCTCATGCCAGCAGCCGCGTAATTCCAGCTCCAGTAGCGTCCACTAAAGCTGCTGTAGTTAAAAAGCTTTTATAAGGATCGAGCTCGGCTGTCCACCGCAAGGCATCCTAATGCCAGTCCCAGCCCCTATGCCTTGGGGTGCCTCCTGATGCGCTTCACTAAGTATCCCATGGTCCCGAATCATTTCCTTTGAAAAAATTAAGTGTCTAAACTACAGGTGGTGTAGCTTGCTTAACAGCCGGGATAATCCGCTGACTAGCAGACACTGCTACTAGGCACAAAGTATTTCCTGGGCTAGATGCAGTTAAAAATTTGTAATTAGATACTCTCGTTGGATGCTGAGAAAGCATTCCATAGAGTCTCCTGGCACGCCATATATGATTCTCTTAAAAAGCTTGGGGTAGGGGTCTAGGGGACCCTTTTATAGCCAAAATCACGGCCCTGTATCGCAATACGTCACCTAGGCTGAAGATAAATGGAACTGTAGCACCCTGAGGGCTCGGTTGCTACAGACGTATTGCACCTCACCCAGAGGTGTGATATCTCACTCTCAGGTAAGGATGGAGTGTGGATCAGGACCCGACACCTGCATGCATTACACCACATTGCCGTGGGGCAGGGCGACCAATATGCCCCTGAGATGGGCATGACAGTCCCTGTCCCTGGCTGGAGTGGGGGGAGGGAACATTGAGGAAGGGGAACCCTGTAGTGCAGGAGCAGGGAGGAAGCAGTTCCTGGGTGCATTGAGAAGGGAGTATAAAAGGTGGGCACCATCTTAGTTCAGTGCAGAGAAGTCTGAGCAGAAGTGGCAGGGAGCAGGGGCTCTGCATGAGCTCTGCTCCGGAGGCGGGCCTAGTAACAGAGGCCCAGGCCTGGAAGAGGGAGAAGGAAGGAAGAGGAGCGGAGAAGGCTCCAGGAACGAGGAATGAAGGGATCCCAGGGGTGCGGACGGGCGAGTCGCTACCGCACGCCCGAATCCACCTGCGTGGAGGGGTCAGGCCAAAAGGGGAGACCGGTCCCCGAACTAGTGGAGGCAGGAAACGACCCTCAGCTAGAAACCGGAGGCTCTGACATTTTATGTGGCGCAGCCCCTCGCTACACCCGCTAGGAAGGCACCACATAGGGTCAGGGAAACTGGCGCCAAGTTTACCAAGAGGAGGCCCGAGGCAGCCGGACAGAAGTGTTGGTAAGAAAGGCCAGACAAAGGACACACAAAGGGGGTCCTGTGAAGTGCTCCAAAGTTATCTGGGAGTTGTCTGAGCCCCTCACCTGGTGAGCACAGTACGACGTGGGCAGCCGTTACCTGCAGACGTGGTCTGGATAATAAGAACTGTGAGTAAAGGCCCTGGACTGCATCACTGACTCCGTGTCGTTACTGCTGCTGCCCTGCACCATCAACCCCATCCTCCGCATACACTGCACTGAGGCTATACTCCTCCCGTGGGGAGTTATGCTACGCTCTGCTGCACCCACAACACCAGCCTCAGCGGTCTGCCCTGGAGCGGCGGTTCACTCTGACCGCAATCCACGGGTGGCGTAGTCGGACATTTAAACATCAAAACCACATAAATAGTTCCGCCACTGGTTTGACCGCCCTGAGCCACGGAACCGGGTTGCCGCCACGGAGACTACAACCACCAGCATCCACCAAAAAGGGTCCGGCTCCGGGTGTCCCAAGGCCCAGGGGGCGCGTCAGAACATTTTCATCACCTTTCACAATCACCAATGGGACAAGGCAGGGATGTTCTCTGTCCCCTCTCTTATACATCCTAGTGACGGAGCACCTGCTCTGATCAATTCGCCATAACCCCAATATTAGGTGGATTGAGGTGGGAGGCACCGAGTACAACTGCTCTCTATTTGCTGATGATGTCCTAGTATATATCACTCAATCACATATATCCATCCCTGCTGTTATGGCTGAAATAGATCACTTTGTTACATGGTCAAATTTTAAAATCAATGCAGCGAAGTCTGAGGCCCTCGATGTCTCCCTCCCCAAATCCATATAGGATTCCATCCAGTCCAACTTTCCCTTTGCCTGTCCCTCACAGGGTATCAAATACTTAGGAATTCCTATTCATAGAGACCTCTCCCATCTATGTTATCTTAATTTTGGGCCCTTTATTGAACAACTCCATACAGACCACGGTTGGCAAGTTAGAACTGTAAGATTCACTACGTGAACCGCTGGTGTTTTGTGGAAAAGCACATGTACACTGCGTTCCAAATTATTATGCAAAAAGTGTTTAGGAGTGATAAGGGAAGAATTTGTTTGTTTGTCAGTTAAACTCATTGATGGTGATGTGTGTCAGGGCTCTTTATATCACTGTAAGCAATTGCAGACACCTGTGCTAATTAGTTTGGCAGGTGTGTCCAATGAAAGGCAAGACTACTTAAGAAGGCTCTCTCACATTATTAAGCAGCCTACATTTTCTGCCAAAATGGGAAAGAAAAAGGATGTGTCGGCTGCTGAGAAGCAACAAATTGTGGAGTGTTTAGGTCAAGGCATGACTACAATCAACATTGTGCGATGATCAGGATGAAGTGTCTTGGCAATCAAGAAGTATGTAGCTGATTCACAGTACACACGTGTGCGTGCTGATAAGGGCAAATTGAGGACTCTTTCCTACAGGCAATTACGTCAGGTTGAAAGAGCAGCGGCCAAAAAGCCTTGTCATAGCAGCAGACAAGTTTTTGAAGCTGCTTGTGCCTCCAACGTCCCCCGAACAACAAGATGCAGGGTCCTTCAGAGGTTTGCAGCTGTGCATACGCCATCCTGTCGACCTCCTCTATCCACTTCACACAAGCAGAAACGGCTCCAGTGGGCCAAACATTACATGAAGACTGATTTCAAAACAGTTTTGTTCACGGATGAGTGCCGTGCAGCGCTCGATGGTCCAGATGGATGGAGTGGAGGATGGCTGGTTGATGGACACCCCACGCAAACACGGCTACAGCGCCAACAAGGAGGAGGTGGAGTAATGTTTTGGGCTGGAATCATGGGGAGAGAGATTGTCGGCCCCTTTAGGATCCCTGAAGGCGCTAAAGATGAACTCCATAATGTATGTGGATTTTCTCAAACAGCACTTCCTGCCATGGTTCAAGAAGAAGAACCGTGTATTTCACAGCAAGATCATTTTTCTGCATGATAATGCACCATCTCATGCTGCACATAAAACATCTGCATCTCTGGCTGATATGGGCATAAAAGGGGACAAACTTATGGTGTGACCCCCATGCTCCCCTGACCTCTACCCCATTCAGAACCTTTGGAGCATCATTAAAAGGAGTGTCTATGATGGCGGGAGGCAGTTCACATCTAAGCAACAGCTCTGGGAGGGTATTCTGTCCTCATTCAAAACAATTGAAGCAGAAACCATCCAAAACCTGACAAATTCAATGGACGAGAGAGTTCAGAAGCTCCTTTCGAACAAGGGGTCCTATGTGAAAATGTAACATCACCTAGAATAAAGTTTTGAGTTGAAAACTGTTTGATTTCAGTATCTAACAACCTGCTAATGCTTATAATTTCAAAAATTACCATTTTTTTGGTCTTTATTAAAATGAAAAGGTTGATCGAAAAGTTTGGGGGATCTAAGAGTGTGGCAACCCAGTAGTCATGATTACTTCGAATTCTGACAATATGAGGGTCATGCTGCAGGTAGTGCAGCAAGAAGGCACTTATGTGTCTTGCGCATCTCGGAGCCCCAAAATTATTTTCCGGACTAGATGCAGCTAAAAATTATTTTAAATTTTAAATCTGGTGAAGCTTTAGTATAGATGGCCTAATAGGATCAGTGCTGCACACTGCTACAAAGCCCAAATTATTTTCCAGTCAAGATACAGATAAACATGATTAGTAATTTGAAAGCTTAAAACGGTTGGTAGGGTGATTTTAACCAATCATCAAGCTTTTACTCTCCCCAGGATGACACAGGGGTAGAAAAGTCGTTTCGGATCCATGATTTGTTCATCTTTATGAACGTGAGTCTGTCTACATTATCAGTGGAGAGCCGCGTGCGCTTATCTGTCAGCACACCACCAGCAGCGCTGAACACACGTTCAGACAGAACGCTGGCTGCGGGGCATGACAAGATCTCCAAGGCGTAAGTGGCTAGCTCCGGCCATTTATCCAGATTGGAAGCCCAAAAAGAGCAAGGGTCCAGTGACACAGTCGTGGCTTCAATGTTTACTTGGAGATACTCCTGTACCATCGTCTCTAGGCGTTGACTATGTGTCAGACTTCTTGTCTCCTGTGGCCTTGCAAAGGATGGGCTAAAAAAGTGGTGAAATGATTCCGCAAAATTGATGTTACCAGCAGATACTGTGGTTCTGTTACGGTTTGAGTGCTGAACACTTGACGGTCCCACGGTTGGCAAGTTGGAACTGTGAGATTCACTACGTGCACCATTGGTATTTTGTGGAAAAGCACATGTAAGATTCTGCAACAGTCTCTGCTGATACTCCTGCATGCGTGCATCCCTTTCTATGGCAGGAATAATTTCTGCAAATTTACTTTTGTACCGGGGATCTAACAGTGTGGCAACCCAGTAGTCAGGATTATTTCTAATTCTCACAATTCGAGGGTCATGTTGCAGGTAGTGCAGCAAGAAGGCACTCATGTGTGTTGCGCATCCAGGAGCACCAAGTCCCTGTTGTGTTGGTGGCGAGGTAACAATCATGCTTCCTTCCTCTGTCCTCTCCCCCCAACCTCGCACAACAGAAATGTGATCAAGGTCTCCCTCATCTGATGAGTCTTCCATCAGTTCGTCCTCCACTTCTTCCTGGGCTCCTGCACCTTCCTCACTAGTTTGGCTGCTACCATGCGCCCTGGTAAAACCATCTCCCCCACCCTCACATGCCTGCCGCCTTGGTGCTGCCGACCGTCTGGACCTTGCAGATGTTAGCCCTTCCGCATACAACTCCTCCTCCTCTACTTCCTCCACCTCCTCTTGTGCCACCACCTGACTCCGAATTCTGTTTAACATGTGCTCCAGCATGTAAATCACCGGAATAGTCATGCTGATAATGGCATCGTCAGCACTAAACATCTTCGTCGCCATTTCAAAACTGTGCAGAAGGGTGCATAGGTCCCTGATCTGAGACCACTCCTCCAGCGTGATTTGCCCCACCTCTGAATCTCGTTGGCCCAGGCTATACGTCAGAACGTATTGCACCAGGGCTTGTCGGTGCTGCCACAGTCGCTGCAACATGTGCAGAGTTGAATTCCACCGGGTAGGCACATCGCATTTTAGCCGGTGAAGTGGCAGGCCCAACGACTTCTGTAGAGATGTAAGTCGCTGAGCTGCGGGATGCGAACGGCGGAAGTGAGCACACAGCGACCGTGCCCTCTGCAGAAGGCCATCTAGTCTGGGATAGTGGGCTAAAAATTGCTGGACAACCAGGTTCAACACGTGAGCCATACAAGGCACGTGTGTGACATTGCCCCGGCGAAGGGCCGCACCCAGGTTTGCAGCATTGTCGCACACGGCCTTCCCTGGTTTCAGGTCCAGTGGAGACAACCATTCATGAAATTGGTTCTCCAGAGCTGACCACAACTCCTCAGCTGTGTGACTCACATTTCCCAGACATTTCAATGTAAAAACCGCCTGATGACGTTGAGCCCTACTGCCAGCATAGTAAGGAGGTGTGCAGGATCCCTTCTGCGCAGTTAGAAAGCTTGTGGCATGACCAGACAGGCTTTGGGTGCAGGTGGAAGACCGAGAGGAGGTTGAGGAGGCAGAAGCAGTGGAGGAACTTTGACATAAAGAGGATTGACGCACAACTCGTGGGGACGGCAAGACTTGGACAGCAGCCCCTTGTCCTGCTGTCACCATAGTTACCCAGTGCCCAGTCAGCGACATGTAACGCCCCTGTCCATGCCTACTCGTCCATGTGTCTGTGGTGAAATGCACCCTGTCACACACAGAGTTTCTCAAAGAAGCGGTGATGTTGTGTGCGACATGCTGGTGGAGCGCAGGCACACCTTTCTTTGAGAAGTAGTGCCGACTGGGCATCTGGTACTGGGGCACTGCGACGGACATAAGGTCTCGAAAATCCTCTGTGTCCACCAGGCGGAAAGGCAGCATTTCTGTAGCCAAGAGCTTGCAGATGGTGAAATTCAACCTCTTAGCTTTCTCATGGCTAGGAGGAAATGGTCTTTTACTTGTCCACATCTGAGGGACCGAGGGCTGGCTATTGTGCTTAGACGGGGTTGATAAGGGTGTCCCCGGCAAACTGCCGGTCTGTGAGGAAGATGCAGGCGGACATGTTAGGTTGCCTTGATCCAAAGGTGGTGCTATCGATGTCGGACAGCGCTCAACACCAGCTGGTGTTCCCACCTCCAAAGAAAATGATGACCTGCCAATCACGCTGGCTGTTGCGGGTAAAGAGGTGGCAGGTCTGCGCCCCAAAACAGGTGTGACTGCTGTCCCCCCAGTCACAGAGGATGAAGAGGCCGCGGATGCACAAGATATGGCAGACGGTGGTTGGCCCGGCCGGCTAGGCCGCATTGTAGCACACTGAGCTTCCCACTGCAACTTATGCTTCATGTCCATGTGCCGGTTCATGCATGAAGTACTCAAACTATGTATTTTTTGGCCTCTACTTAGCTTTTGCTGACAAATGTTACAGATAACACGAGTTGGGTCATCTTTGTCGATCTGAAAAAATGCCCAGGCTATGCAAGGCTTAGCACCCATGCGACCTGAAGAGCCACCACGACTTGTGGTGAGAGGCAGAGTTGTGTTTGAGGATGCAGTTGTTGACGTGCTTCCAGTACTACGTCTCTGTCCAGGAAGGCGCAACCTGACCTCGTCGTCACTAGCATCTTCCTCCACCTCCTCTGCTGACCTCATCTCTTGGCTGACTGTGGGTTGACAGTAAGTGGGATCTCCAACCTCATCATCATCACCCTGTGTGTTATCACACCCGTCGTCCTCAGAGCCAACCTGTTCCTGCCCTGACAAAAAACTAAAGTTGTCGCTCCAATCAGGTATTTGAGTCTTATCATCGTCTTCCTCATTGTCTCCACCAACAGGAGTTACAGTTTGGGAATGAGGGTCTACATTATGGTCAGAACCTTCTGCGTCTGGTCCTGGATCCGACTCATAAAGATTCTGGGCATCAGTGCAGATCATTTCCTCGTCTGGATTCACAGAAGCGCTGGAGTCGACCTCTGATTCCCAGGCTATAGTATGAGTAAACAGCTCTGTAGACTCAACCATCTGTTCTACCTCATACTCAGACGGGCAGCTGGAGATTTGGGAGCTGTGAGGAAGCAAGTGCGATTTGGGTGACACCTTTGAGGACTGGAGTATTTGTGATGTTGAAGTTGATGTGGAGGAGAGCCCACTTAAAGGAGCACTTGATATCCGTTGAAGCACCTGCTGTTTTTGTGCCTCATCTGGAATTTGTAGCGATTGGCGTGGCCGTAAGAAAGGGATCTTATCACATTGTCCGCTAAAAGAAGTAGACATTTTAGTTTGGCTGGAAGATGGTCTTTCTTCTGCAGATGTTACTGTTGCTTTAACACCTACCCCACGGACACAACCTTTTTTCCCCTTCCCAACACGCCTATTCCCCTTTCCACCAGCAGCAGGCCTTTTTCCACTCATTTTGGTTGTTAACTAATTCACAACTCTGGAGTTGTTTGCACAAAAAAACAATGAATGGTAACCGAGCAGAGCTGAGTGGCCAAACTGTGGTATTAGGCCAAAACTATTGGCTGGGTTAGATGCAGAAAAAAATTATATTCAATTTGCAACCTGATGGAGGTCAGTATAGATGGACTAATACAACAAGTCCCACACACAGCTAGAAGCCCAATATTTTTTCAGAGGTAGATGCAGAAAAAAATATATTCAGTTTGCAACCTGATGGAGGTCAGTATAGGTGGACTAATAGAACAAGTCCCACACACTGCTAGAAGGCCAAATATTTTTTCAGAGCTAGATGCAGAAAAAAATTATATTCAGTTTGCAACCTGATGGAGGTCAGTATAGATGGATTAATAGAACAAGACCCACACACAGCTAGAAGCCCAATATTTTTTCAGAGGTAGATGCAGAAAAAAATATATTCAGTTTGCAACCTGATGGAGGTCAGTATAGATGGACTAATACAACAAGTCCCACACACAGCTAGAAGCCCAATATTTTTTCAGAGGTAGATGCAGAAAAAAATATATTCAGTTTGCAACCTGATGGAGGACAGTATAGGTGGACTAATAGAACAAGTCCCACACACTGCTAGAAGGCCAAATATTTTTTCAGAGCTAGATGCAGAAAAAAATTATATTCAGTTTGCAACCTGATGGAGGTCAGTATAGATGGATTAATAGAACAAGACCCACACACAGCTAGAAGCCCAATATTTTTTCAGAGCTAGATGCAGAAAAAAATTATATTCAGTTTGCAACCTGATGGAGGTCAGTATAGATGGATTAATAGAACAAGACCCACACACAGCTAGAAGCCCAATATTTTTTCAGAGCTAGATGCAGAAAAAAATTATATTCAGTTTGCAACCTGATGGAGGTCAGTATAGATGGATTAATAGAACAAGACCCACACACAGCTAGAAGCCCAATATTTTTTTCAGAGCTAGATGCAGAAAAAAATTATATTCAGTTTGCAACCTGATGGAGGTCAGTATAGATGGATTAATAGAACAAGACCCACACACAGCTAGAAGCCCAATATTTTTTCAGAGCTAGATGCAGAAAAAAATTATATTCAGTTTGCAACCTGATGGAGGTCAGTATAGATGGATTAATAGAACAAGACCCACACACAGGTAGAAGCCCAATATTTTTTCAGAGCTAGATGCAGAAAAAAATTATATTCAGTTTGCAACCTGATGGAGGTCAGTATAGATGGATTAATAGAACAAGACCCACACACAGCTAGAAGCCCAATATTTTTTCAGAGCTAGATGCAGAAAAAAATTATATTCAGTTTGCAACCTGATGGAGGTCAGTATAGATGGATTAATAGAACAAGACCCACACACAGCTAGAAGCCCAATATTTTTTCAGAGGTAGATGCAGAAAAAAATTATATTCAGTTTGCAACCTGATGGAGGTCAGTATAGATGGATTAATAGAACAAGACCCACACACAGCTAGAAGCCCAATATTTTTTCAGAGGTAGATGCAGAAAAAAATATATTCAGTTTGCAACCTGATGGAGGTCAGTATAGATGGACTAATACAACAAGTCCCACACACAGCTAGAAGCCCAATATTTTTTCAGAGGTAGATGCAGAAAAAAATATATTCAGTTTGCAACCTGATGGAGGTCAGTATAGATGGACTAATACAACAAGTCCCACACACAGCTAGAAGCCCAATATTTTTTCAGAGGTAGATGCAGAAAAAAATATATTCAGTTTGCAACCTGATGGAGGTCAGTATAGGTGGACTAATAGAACAAGTCCCACACACTGCTAGAAGGCCAAATATTTTTTCAGAGCTAGATGTAGAAAAAAATTATATTCAGTTTGCAACCTGATGGAGGTCAGTATAGATGGATTAATAGAACAAGACCCACACACAGCTAGAAGCCCAATATTTTTTCAGAGCTAGATGCAGAAAAAAATTATATTCAGTTTGCAACCTGATGGAGGTCAGTATAGATGGATTAATAGAACAAGACCCACACACAGCTAGAAGCCCAATATTTTTTCAGAGCTAGATGCAGAAAAAAATTATATTCAGTTTGCAACCTGATGGAGGTCAGTATAGATGGATTAATAGAACAAGACCCACACACAGCTAGAAGTCCAATATTTTTTCAGATCTAGATGCAGAAAAAAATTAGATTCAGTTTGCAACCTGATGGAGGTCAGTATAGATGGACTAATAGAATGATGCTATGCCCAAAAGATTTTACTTCACTAGGTGTAGTAAAAAAATTGGTATTCTATACACAGGTGGTATATCTTGCAACACAGATAGGCTACTCCACTGACTAACACACTCTGCAATAGGCCAAAAAGGATTAGCTTTGCTAGATTCAGCCAAATGCTGTGAAAAAAACTTGAACAGCACTGGCACAGACCTGCCTGGCAAAAACTGATAGGAACTGATGTAACCTAGTCCTGAAAAGGACTCCAATTACAATTAGTCTTTACTCCCACAACCTATCTATTTAAGAGCACAGACCTGCCTGATAAAAGTCGTAGGAAATGCTGTAACCTAGTCCTTAAAAGGACTGCAATCACAACTATTCCCTACTCCCAAGCTATCTGTATATTTGTGCGAAAATTGGCTTGAAATTAACAAGGTATAGCGCACACACCAACAGCGGTGCCGTCTAACACGCAGCTGCAGCAGTGAGAAAATGGTGGCGACGGGGAAAATGGCTTGGTCTTATAGGGCAAGGACATGTGACATACACTGCCAATGACACATGCCCTTGCTTGTGTGAAAAAAAGCACTTCGCTCCGTGTGTGCGCTGCTGATAGGCTGACAGATTGCACCTCCCCACTGTAAATGCGGGAAAGAGAAAAAAAAATGGAGATCTTCATTGTTCCTGCAGAGATCCATCCCCTGCCCCTCCCCCCACCCCGCTGTACACTCAAACTGCGTATTAACATTAATTTTCATCATTACTGAGAAAAAATCCAGTTATGATTTTGGTGCACGAACAGTTATCGAACATAACCTCGAACAGCCGAATTTTTCTCAAATTGTTCGTGTTCGCCGAACGGCTCGAACACCGCCCAAAACAGCTCGAATTTGAGATTGGCGAACAGTTCGAGTAGAACAACGCTCATCTCTAGTCATGACTCAACGTAAGTCTATGAGAGCCAGAACGAGGCCAGAGCAGTCACAAGATGGTGACGTGCGACTGGATTGGTGCCGAGAAGAGCTGAAGATGGTGACTAGGGTAAGTGACCAATTATCAGTGGCACCACTCCAGCCTCATAATAAAAAAAAAAAGCTGGAGTTGTGCTTTAAATAAGAAAGGAAAATATTTGCCGTGGGTACGTTCAAATGAACAAATTTTGGTCTGAGCGCAATCCGTGTAGAAAACGGATGGCACATGGACAGCACTTAGACCAATGTTAATCAATGTGTTAGTTCACATGGACGTTTCCACATGGAATTGTGGTCTGTGTGAAGAAAAAAATCCCATGATCCACTAGTCTTATCCGTTGTATTTCAATGGGTGCGTTAAAAAAATGGTACAATACCAACGCCATCTGACTGGCATCCATTTTTAACAGATCACTCACAATAATTAAAATGTTAATTATTGATCTAAAAAAAAGGGATTCCATACGGATGTCAAAAGCAGACTCACGAATGGAATAAGGGTGGCAATTCAGATGAAAAAAAAAAATCGACAAAAAACGGACGTTTTTTCATACGCCTTATTAATACTAGAATATTGCACATAATTAATTAATAAAAAGTAATAAAAAAAAGTTTGTATTGATTATGTAGATTGTATTCTGCACTTATATATAAAAAAATGTTAATAGGCAGTGGAATAAGAGCTCAGGACAGGAATATCCTCCTTACTGATGTGACGGTGACTACTACGGATTGGTCTCTATGGTAACCAGTTAATTAGGACTCTACTGTCAATGAAATTTTCACTTTCCCCTTGAATTGCTCTTCCATGCTAAACTTCCTGTAATGAATGAATTTATAAATGTGCGTTGGCAGATAAACATATTGGTCAGTGTCACAGTTTTCTTCTTGTCACAGCCACATAAACCTGTGAAATCAGTTTTAAGCCTAATGATGTGTACATGTCAACAGGACTCCTTATAAGTAGCAGCACATCCTGTTTCCGTACTTAATGACCATAACCTCTGCCAAATTAAATTGATCAAGTAGAAAAGATCACAGGGTTGAACCAAATGGATTTAATAATTTTTTTCCACACTTGCCTCTACACAAGTTTCCTCCATATCCATTCACATAAAGAGGTTGTCCACTACTTTATGATTCAATGTCTGATCGGCCGGGGTCTGACACCCTTCACCCCCACCGATCAGCTGTTATTGGTGTTTGCAGCGGCTGCCGGTCGGAAGTACTCACTTGCGGAGCTGGCCGTCTTCTGATAGTGGCTGCCGCAGGGTCCTGCACATTCGCCTCCTATTGATTTGAATAGGAGGCGAATGTGTAGTAACAAGCCGCGGTCACTATCAGAAGACGGCCAGCTCCGCAAGTGAGTACTTCCGACTGGCGGCCGCCACTGCAGACACAGCTAACAGTTGATCGGCGGGTGTGTCGGGTCTCGGACCCCGGCCGATCAGACATTGATGACCTACCCTAAGGATAAGTCATCAATGAAAGAAAAAATATGAAAGTGAGCTCATCTATTTTGTGAGAGACAATAAAGTGATAGACAATGCTATTTGTCCCATATTTAGCACCATTAAAAAGCAGGTCAAACAGAGTCCAAAGTTTTATATTTTGGGCTCCGTTTGCCTCCTTGAGGTAATATGTGTCCGCTCCGAAACTCACCAAAAAAAGTGCCCAGAAAATTCTTAATGGAGTATTCCCATCTCCAAGATTCTATCCCATATGTAGTAAATGTTATAATAATAATATTAGCAGATACCTCCAATTGGAGATGCTCTTCTGATTAGCTATGTCGTTTACCCCATGTGCAGGGTATTGCAGTAGCTTAGGTATCCATGGTTACGACCACTCATATAAGTGACATTTAGTTAGTTAGTTGTTAGTGGTCGTAACCATGAACACCTAAGCTACTGCAATACTCTGCACATTGGGTAAGCGACATAGCGGATCAGAAGAACTATACTACATTGCTAATTGGAGGTATTTGCTAATATTATTATTACACCTACTACATATTGGGTTAGGCTCTTGGGGATGGGAATACCCCTTTAAAATAATGAACATATGAGTTTCTATGTAAGAACGACTTGCTATTCATATGTTCAATCTATTGAGCATTTTTTAACCATTTCAACTTTCCAAAGACACCAAGTGGGTAAAGGAAGTGAACTGATCTTTCTTCAGGCATTCTCCACTATGAAGATGCTCAAAACCTTACAATACAAGTCAGTGGGAAGGGTCACTGGGGATGACGCCCGGTGCCTTTTTGAGCGTCTTGCCAGCATTTTACTTGAAAAAACGCTAGCAGTTTTTTTTTTTTTTTTATTGCTGAAGGAGGTAGAAAAAAACACATTGGGAAAACAGCTGTAAGAATAATGCCATAAAAGCAATGGAAAAATGCTGAAAAAAATCCCCAAACCCGCCGGCGGTAAAAAAAAGCATTGAAAAAATGACAAAAAAAAAGAAAAAAAAGTGCTCAATATGCTTGAGAAAAAAAACTGCTGATACTAACAATGCGTGGTTGTCCATGCCTGAAAAAGAAGTTGTATGCACATTAGAGATGAGCGTTGTTCTACTCGAACTGTTCGCCAATCTCAAATTCGAGCTGTTTTGGGCGGTGTTCGAGCCGTTCGGCGAACACGAACAATTTGAGAAAAATTCGGCTGTTCGAGGTTATGTTCGATAACTGTTCGTGCACCAAAATCATAACTGGATTTTTTCTCAGTAATGATGAAAATTAATGTTAATACGCAGTTTGAGTGTACAGCGGGGTGGGGGGAGGGGCAGGGGATGGATCTCTGCAGGAACAATGAAGATCTCCATTTTTTTTTCTCTTTCCCGCATTTACAGTGGGGAGGTGCAGTCTGTCAGCCTATCAGCAGCGCACACACGGAGCGAAGTGCTTTTTTTCACACAAGCAAGGGCATGTGTCATTGGCAGTGTATGTCACATGTCCTTGCCCTATAAGACCAAGCCATTTTCCCCGTCGCCACCATTTTCTCACTGCTGCAGCTGCGTGTTAGACGGCACCGCTGTTGCTGTGTGCGCTATACCTTGTTAATTTCAAGCCAATTTTCGCACAAATATACAGATAGCTTGGGAGTAGGGAATAGTTGTGATTGCAGTCCTTTTAAGGACTAGGTTACAGCATTTCCTACGACTTTTATCAGGGAGGTCTGTGCTCTTAAATAGATAGGTTGTGGGAGTAAAGACTAATTGTAATTGGAGTCCTTTTCAGGACTAGGTTACATGAGTTCCTATCAGTTTTTGCCAGGCAGGTCTGTGCCAGTGCTGTGCAAGTTTTTTTCACAGCATTTGGCTGAATCTAGCAAAGCTAATCCTTTTTGGCCTATTGCAGAGTGTGTTAGTCAGTGGAGTAGCCTATCTGTGTTGCAAGATATACCACCTGTGTATAGAATACCAATTTTTTTACTGCACCTAGTGAAGTAAAATCTTTTGGGCATAGCATCATTCTATTAGTCCATCTATACTGACCTCCATCAGGTTGCAAACTGAATATAATTTTTTTCTGCATCTAGCTCTGAAAAAATATTGGGCTTCTAGCTGTGTGTGGGACTTGTTCTATTAGTCCATCTATACTGACCTCCATCAGGTTGCAAATTGAATATAATTTTTTTCTGCATCTAGCTCTGAAAAAATATTGGGCTTCTAGCTGTGTGTGGGACTTGTTGTATTAGTCCATCCATACTGACCTCCATCAGGTTGCAAACTGAATATATTTTTTTCTGCATCTACCTCTGAAAAAATATTGGGCTTCTAGCTGTGTGTGGGACTTGTTCTATTAATCCATCTATACAGACCTCCATCAGGTTGCCATCTGAATATATTTTTTTCTGCATCTACCTCTGAAAAAATATTGGGCTTCTAGCTGTGTGTGGGACTTGTTGTATTAGTCCATCTATACTGACCTCCATCAGGTTGCAAACTAAATATATTTTTTTCTGCATCTACCTCTGAAAAAATATTGGGCTTCTAGCTGTGTGTGGGACTTGTTCTATTAATCCATCTATACAGACCTCCATCAGGTTGCAAACTGAATATATTTTTTTCTGCATCTACCTCTGAAAAAATATTGGGCTTCTAGCTGTGTGTGGGACTTGTTGTATTAGTCCATCTATACTGACCTCCATCAGGTTGCAAACTGAATATATTTTTTTCTGCATCTACCTCTGAAAAAATATTGGGCTTCTAGCTGTGTGTGGGACTTGTTCTATTAATCCATCTATACAGACCTCCATCAGGTTGCAAACTGAATATATTTTTTTCTGCATCTACCTCTGAAAAAATATTGGGCTTCTAGCTGTATGTGGGACTTGTTGTATTAGTCCATCTATACTGACCTCCATCAGGTTGCAAACTGAATATATTTTTTTCTGCATCTACCTCTGAAAAAATATTGGGCTTCTAGCTGTGTGTGGGACTTGTTCTATTAATCCATCTATACAGACCTCCATCAGGTTGCAAACTGAATATATTTTTTTCTGCATCTACCTCTGAAAAAATATTGGGCTTCTAGCTGTGTGTGGGACTTGTTCTATTAATCCATCTATACAGACCTCCATCAGGTTGCAAACTGAACATATTTTTTTCTGCATCTACCTCTGAAAAAATATGTGGCCTTCTAGCAGTGTGTGGGACTTTCTCTATTAGTCCATCTATACTGACCTCCATCAGGTTGCAAACTGAATATAATTTTTTTCTGCATCTAGCTCTGAAAAAATATTTGGCCTTCTAGCAGTGTGTGGGACTTTCTCTATTAGTCCATCTTTACTGACCTCCATCAGGTTGCAAATTAAAAATAATTTTTATCTGCATCTACAGTACCTCTGAAAAAATATTTGGGCTTCTAGCTGTGTGTGGGACTTGTTGTATTAGTCCATCTATACTGACCTCCATCAGGTTGCAAATTAAAAATAATTTTTATCTGCATCTACAGTACCTCTGAAAAAATGCTTGGGCTTCTAGCTGTGTGTGGGACTTGTTCTATTAGTCCATCTATACTGACCTCCATCAGGTTGCAAATTGAATATAATTTTTATCTGCATCTAGCTCTGAAAAAATATTTGGCCTTCTAGCAGTGTGTGGGACTTTCTCTATTAGTCCATCTATACTGACCTCCATCAGGTTGCAAATTAAAAATAATTTTTATCTGCATCAAGCTCTGAAAAAATATTTGGCCTTCTAGCAGTGTGTGGGACTTTCTCTATTAGTCCATCTATACTGACCTCCATCAGGTTGCAAATTAAAAATAATTTTTAACTGCATCTACCTCTGAAAAAATATTTGGGCTTCTAGCTGTGTGTGGGACTTGTTCTATTAATCCATCTATACAGACCTCCATCAGGTTGCAAACTGAATATAATTTTTTTCTGCATCTAGCTCTGAAAAAATATTTGGCCTTCTAGCAGTGTGTGGGACTTGTTCTATTAGTCCACCTATACTGACCTCCATCAGGTTGCAAATTCAAAATAATTTTTTGTCTGCATCTAGCTCTGAAAAAATATTTGGCCTTCTAGCAGTGTGTGGGACTTTCTCTATTAGTCCATCTATACTGACCTCCATCAGGTTGCAAACTGAATATATTTTTTTTCTGCATCTACCTCTGAAAAAATATTGGGCTTGTAGCTGTGTGTGGGACTTGTTCTATTAATCCATCTATACAGACCTCCATCAGGTTGCAAACTGAATAAAAAGTTTTTCTGCATCTACCTCTGAAAAAATATTTGGGCTTCTAGCTGTGTGTGGGACTTGTTCTATTAGTCCATCTATACTGACCTCCATCAGGTTGCAAATTGAATATAATTTTTTTCTGCATCTAACCCAGCCAATAGTTTTGGCCTAATACCACAGTTTGGCCACTCAGCTCTGCTCGGTTCCCATCCATTGTTTTTTTGTGCAAACAACTCCAGAGTTGTGAATTAGTTAACCACCAAAATGAGTGTAAAAAGGCCTGCTGCTGGTGGAAAGGGGAATAGGCGTGTTGGGAAGGGGAAAAAAGGTTGTGTCCGTGGGGTAGGTGTTAAAGCAACAGTAACATCTGCAGAAGAAAGACCATCTTCCAGCCAAACTAAAATGTCTACTTCTTTTAGCGGACAATGTGATAAGATCCCTTTCTTACGGCCACGCCAATCGCTACAAATTCCAGATGAGGCACAAAAACAGCAGGTGCTTCAACGGATATCAAGTGCTCCTTTAAGTGGGCTCTCCTCCACATCAACTTCAACATCACAAATACTCCAGTCCTCAAAGGTGTCACCCCAATTGTACTTGCTTCCTCACAGCTCCCAAATCTCCAGCTGCCCGTCTGAGTATGAGGTAGAACAGATGGTTGAGTCTGCAGAGCTGTTTACTCATACTATAGCCTGGGAATCAGAGGTCGACTCCAGCGCTTCTGTGAATCCAGACGAGGAAATGATCTGCACTGATGCCCAGAATCTTTATGAGTCGGATCCAGGACCAGACGCAGAAGGTTCTGACCATAATGTAGACCCTCATTCCCAAACTGTAACTCCTGTTGGTGGAGACAATGAGGAAGACGATGATAAGACTCAAATACCTGATTGGAGCGACAACTTTAGTTTTTTGTCAGGGCAGGAACAGGTTGGCTCTGAGGACGACGGGTGTGATAACGCACAGGGTGATGATGATGAGGTTGGAGATCCCACTTACTGTCAAACCCACAGTCAGCCAAGAGATGAGGTCAGCAGAGGAGGTGGAGGAAGATGCTAGTGACGACGAGGTCAGGTTGCGCCTTCCTGGACGGAGACGTAGTACTGGAAGCACGTCAACAACTGCATCCTCAAACACAACTCTGCCTCTCACCACAAGTCGTGGTGGCTCTTCAGGTCGCATGGGTGCTAAGCCTTGCATAGCCTGGGCATTTTTTCAGATCGATAAAGATGACCCAACTCGTGTTATCTGTAACATTTGTCAGCAAAAGCTAAGTAGAGGCCAAAAAATACATAGTTTGAGCACTTCATGCATGAACCGGCACATGGACATGAAGCATAAGTTGCAGTGGGAAGCTCAGTGTGCTACAATGCGGCCTAGCCGGCCGGGCCAACCACCGTCTGCCATATCTTGTGCATCCGCGGCCTCTTCATCCTCTGTGACTGGGGGGACAGCAGTCACACCTGTTTTGGGGCGCAGACCTGCCACCTCTTTACCCGCAACAGCCAGCGTGATTGGCAGGTCATCATTTTCTTTGGAGGTGGTAACACCAGCTGGTGTTGAGCGCTGTCCGACATCGATAGCACCACCTTTGGATCAAGGCAACCTAACATGTCCGCCTGCATCTTCCTCACAGACCGGCAGTTTGCCGGGGACACCCTTATCAACCCCGTCTAAGCACAATAGCCAGCCCTCGGTCCCTCAGATGTCGACAAGTAAAAGACCATTTCCTCCTAGCCATGAGAAAGCTAAGAGGTTGAATTTCACCATCTGCAAGCTCTTGGCTACAGAAATGCTGCCTTTCCGCCTGGTGGACACAGAGGATTTTCGAGACCTTATGTCCGTCGCAGTGCCCCAGTACCAGATGCCCAGTCGGCACTACTTCTCAAAGAAAGGTGTGCCTGCGCTCCACCAGCATGTCGCACACAACATCACCGCTTCTTTGAGAAACTCTGTGTGTGACAGGGTGCATTTCACCACAGACACTTGGACGAGTAGGCATGGACAGGGGCGTTACATGTCGCTGACTGGGCACTGGGTAACTATGGTGACAGCAGGACAAGGGGCTGCTGTATAAGTCTTGCCGTCCCCACGAGTTGTGCGTCAATCCTCTTTATGTCAAAGTTCCTCCACTGCTTCTGCCTCCTCAACCTCCTCTCGGTCTTCCACCTGCAACCAAAGCCTGTCTGGTCATGCCACAAGCTTTCTAACTGCGCAGAAGGGATCCTGCACACCTCCTTACTATGCTGGCAGTAGGGCTCAACGTCATCAGGCGGTTTTTACATTGAAATGTCTGGGAAATGTGAGTCACACAGCTGAAGAGTTGTGGTCAGCTCTGGAGAACCAATTTCATGAATGGTTGTCTACACTGGACCTGAAACCAGGGAAGGCCGTGTGCGACAATGCTGCAAACCTGGGTGCGGCCCTTCGCCGGGGCAATGTCACACACGTGCCTTGTATGGCTCACGTGTTGAACCTGGTTCTCCAGCAATTTTTAGCCCACTATCCCAGACTAGATGGCCTTCTGCAGAGGGCAGGGTCGCTGTGTGCTCACTTCCGCCGTTCGCATCCCGCAGCTCAGCGACTTACATCTCTACAGAAGTCGTTGGGCCTGCCACTTCACCGGCTAAAATGCGATGTGCCTACCCGGTGGAATTCAACTCTGCACATGTTGCAGCGACTGTGGCAGCACCGACAAGCCCTGGTGCAATACGTTCTGACGTATAGCCTGGGCCAACGAGATCCAGAGGTGGGGCAAATCACGCTGGAGGAGTGGTCTCAGATCAGGGACCTATGCACCCTTCTGCACAGTTTTGAAATGGCGACGAAGATGTTTAGTGCTGACGATGCCATTATCAGCATGACTATTCCGGTGATTTACAAGCTGGAGCACATGTTAAACAGAATTCGGAGTCAGGTGGTGGCACAAGAGGAGGTGGAGGAAGTAGAGGAGGAGGAGGAGTTGTATGCGGAAGGGCTAACATCTGCAAGGTCCAGACGGTCGGCAGCACCAAGGCAGCAGGCATGTGAGGGTGGGGGAGATGGTTTTACCAGGGCGCATGGTAGCAGCCAAACTAGTGAGGAAGGTGCAGGAGCCCAGGAAGAAGTGGAGGACGAACTGATGGAAGACTCATCAGATGAGGGAGACCTTAATCACATTTCTGTTGTGCGAGGTTGGGGGGAGAGGACAGAGGAAGGAAGCATGATTGTTACCTCGCCACCAACACAACAGGGACTTGGTGCTCCTGGATGCGCAACACACATGAGTGCCTTCTTGCTGCACTACCTGCAACATGACCCTCGAATTGTGAGAATTAGAAATAATCCTGACTACTGGGTTGCCACACTGTTAGATCCCCGGTACAAAAGTAAATTTGCAGAAATTATTCCTGCCATAGAAAGGGATGCACGCATGCAGGAGTATCAGCAGAGACTGTTGCAGAATCTTACATGTGCTTTTCCACAAAATACCAGTGGTGCACGTAGTGAATCTCACAGTTCCAACTTGCCAACCGTGGGACCGTCAAGTGTTCAGCACTCAAACCGTAACAGAACCACAGTATCTGCTGGTAACATCAATTTTGCGGAATCATTTCACCACTTTTTTAGCCCATCCTTTGCAAGGCCACAGGAGACAAGAAGTCTGACACATAGTCAACGCCTAGAGACGATGGTACAGGAGTATCTCCAAGTAAACATTGAAGCCATGACTGTGTCACTGGACCCTTGCTCTTTTTGGGCTTCCAATCTGGATAAATGGCCGGAGCTAGCCCTTACGCCTTGGAGATCTTGTCATGCCCCGCAGCCAGCGTTCTGTCTGAACGTGTGTTCAGCGCTGCTGGTGGTGTGCTGACAGATAAGCGCACGCGGCTCTCCACTGATAATGTAGACAGACTCACGTTCATAAAGATGAACAAATCATGGATCCGAAACGACTTTTCTACCCCTGTGTCATCCTGGGGAGAGTAAAAGCTTGATGATTGGTTAAAATCACCCTACCAACCGTTTTAAGCTTTCAAATTACTAATCATGTTTATCTGTATCTTGGCTGGAAAATAATTTGGGCTTTGTAGCAGTGTGCAGCACTGATTCTATTAGGCCATCTATAATAAGCTCCACCAGATTTAAAATTACTAATCATGTTTATCTGTATCTTGACTGGAAAATAATTTGGGCTTTGTAGCAGTGTGCAGCACTGATCCTATTAGGCCATCTATACTAAAGCTTCACCAGATTTAAAATTAATAATAATTTTTAGCTGCATCTAGCCCGGAAAATAATTTTGGGGCTCCGAGATGCGCAAGACACATAAGTGCCTTCTTGCTGCACTACCTGCAGCATGACCCTCATATTGTCAGAATTCGAAGTAATCATGACTACTGGGTTGCCACACTCTTAGATCCCCCAAACTTTTCGATCAACCTTTTCATTTTAATAAAGACCAAAAAAATGGTCATTTTTGAAATTATAAGCATTAGCAGGTTGTTAGAAACTGAAATCAAACAGTTTTCAACTCAAAACTTTATTCTAGGTGATGTTACATTTTCACATAGGACCCCTTGTTCGAAAGGAGCTTCTGAACTCTCTCGTCCATTGAATTTGTCAGGTTTTGGATGGTTTCTGCTTCAATTGTTTTGCATGAGGACAGAATACCCTCCCAGAGCTGTTGCTTAGATGTGAACTGCCTCCCGCCATCATAGACACTCCTTTTAATGATGCTCCAAAGGTTCTGAATGGGGTAGAGGTCAGGGGAGCATGGGGGTCACACCATAAGTTTGTCCCCTTTTATGCCCATATCAGCCAGAGATGCAGATGTTTTATGTGCAGCATGAGATGGTGCATTATCATGCAAAAAAATGATCTTGCTGTGAAATACACGGTTCTTCTTCTTGAACCATGGCAGGAAGTGCTGTTTGAGAAAATCCACATACATTATGGAGTTCATCTTTAGCGCCTTCAGGGATCCTAAAGGGGCCGACAATCTCTCTCCCCATGATTCCAGCCCAAAACATTACTCCACCTCCTCCTTGTTGGCGCTGTAGCCGTGTTTGCGTGGGGTGTCCATCAACCAGCCATCCTCCACTCCATCCATCTGGACCATCGAGCGCTGCACGGCACTCATCCGTGAACAAAACAGTTTTGAAATCAGTCTTCATGTAATGTTTGGCCCACTGGAGCCGTTTCTGCTTGTGTGAAGTGGATAGAGGAGGTCGACAGGATGGCGTATGCACAGCTGCAAACCTCTGAAGGACCCTGCATCTTGTTGTTCGGGGGACGTTGGAGGCACCAGCAGCTTCAAAAACTTGTCTGCTGCTATGACAAGGCTTTTTTGCCGCTGCTCTTTCAACCTGACGTAATTGCCTGTAGGAAAGAGTCCTCAATTTGCCCTTATCAGCACGCACACGTGTGTACTGTGAATCAGCTACATACTTCTTGATTGCCAAGACACTTCATCCTGATCATCGCACAATGTTGATTGTAGTCATGCCTTGACCTAAACACTCCACAATTTGTTGCTTCTCAGCAGCCGACACATCCTTTTTCTTTCCCATTTTGGCAGAAAATGTAGGCTGCTTAATAATGTGAGACAGCCTTCTTAAGTAGTCTTGCCTTTCATTGGACACACCTGCCAAACTAATTAGCACAGGTGTCTGCAATTGCTTACAGTGATATAAAGAGCCCTGACACACATCACCATCAATGAGTTTAACTGACAAACAAACAAATTCTTCCCTTATCACTCCTAAACACTTTTTGCATAATAATTTGGAACACAGTGTACATGTGCTTTTCCACAAAACACCAGTGGTTCACGTAGTGAATCTTACAGTTCTAACTTGCCAACCGTGGTCTGTATGGAGTTGTTCAATAAAGGGCCCAAAATTAAGATAACATAGATGGGAGAGGTCTCTATGAATAGGAATTCCTAAGTATTTGATACCCTGTGAGGGCCAGGCAAAGGGAAAGTTGGACTGGATGGAATCCTATATGGATTTGGGGAGGGAGACATCGAGGGCCTCAGACTTCGCTGCATTGATTTTAAAATTTGACCATGTAACAAAGTGATCTATTTCAGCCATAACAGCATGGATGGATATATGTGATTGAGTGATATATACTAGAACATCATCAGCAAATAGAGAGCACTTGTACTCGGTGTCTCCCACCTCAATCCGCCTAATATTGGGGTTATGGCGAATTGATGAGAGCAGGTGCTCCGTCACTAGGATGTATAAGAGAGGGGACAGAGAACACCCCTGCCTTGTCCCATTGGTGATTGTGAAAGGTGATGAAAATGTTCTGACGCGCCCCCTGGGCCTTGGGACACCCGGAGCCGGACCCTTTTTGGTGGATGTTGGTGGTTGTAGTCTCCGTGGCGGCGACCCGGTTCCGTGGCTCAGGGCGGTCAAACCAGTGGCGGAACTATTTATGTGGTTTTGATGTTTAAATGTCCGACTACGCCACCCGTGGATTGCGGTCAGAGTGAAGGTAACGGCTGCCCACGTCGTACTGTGCTCACCAGGTGAGGGGCTCAGACAACTTCCAGATAACTTTGGAGCGCTTCACAGGACCCCCTTTGTGTGTCCTTTGTCTGGCCTTTCTTACCAACCCTTCTGTCCGGCTGCCTCGGGCCTCCTCTTGGTAAACTTGGCGCCAGTTTCCCTGACCCTATGTGGTGCCTTCCTAGCGGGTGTAGCGAGGGGCTGCGCCACATAAAATGTCACAGCCTCCTGTTTCTAGCTGAGGGTCGTTTCCTGCCTCCACTAGTTTCGGGGACCGGTCTCCCCCTTTGGCCTGACCCCTCCACGCAGGTGGATTCGGGTGTGCGGTGGCGACTCGCCCATCCGCACCCCTGGGATCCCTTCGTTCCTCGTTCCTGGAGCCTTCTCCGCTCCTGTTCCTTCCTTCTCCCTCTTCCAGGCCTGGGCCTCTGTTACTAGGCCCGCCTCCGGAGCAGAGCTCATGCAGAGCCCCTGCTCCCTGCCACTTCTGCTCAGACTTCTCTGCACTGAACTAAGATGGTGCCCACCTTTTATACTCCCTTCTCAATGCACCCAGGAACTGCTTCCTCCCTGCTCCTGCACTACAGGGTTCCCCTTCCTCAGTGTTCCCTCCCCCCACTCCAGCCAGGGACAGGGACTGTCGTGCCCATCTCAGGGGCATATTGGTCACCCTGCCCCACGGCAATGTGGTGTAATGCATGCAGGTGTCGGGTCCTGATCCACACTCCATCCTTACCTGAGAGTGAGATATCACACCTCTGGGTGAGGTGCAATACCTCTGTAGCAACCGAGCCCTCAGGGTGCTACAGTTCCATTTATCTTCAGCCTAGGTGACGTATTGCGATACAGGGCCGTGATTTTGGCTATAAAAGGGTCCCCTAGACCCCTACCCCAAGCTTTTTAAGAGAATCATATATGGCGTGCCAGGAGACTCTATGGAATGCTTTCTCAGCATCCAACGAGAGTATCTAATTACAAATTTTTAACTGCATCTAGCCCAGGAAATACTTTGTGCCTAGTAGCAGTGTCTGCTAGTGAGCGGATTATCCCGGCTGTTAAGCAAGCTACACCACCTGTAGTTTGGACACTTAATTTTTTCAAAGGAAATGCTTCGGGACCACGGGATACTCAGTGAAGAGCATCAGGAGGCATCAGGAGGCACCCCAAGGCATAGGGGCTGGGACTGGCAGTAGGATGCCTTGCGGTGGACAGCCGAGCTCGATCCTTATAAAAGCTTTTTAACTGCAGCAGCTTTAGTGGACGCTACTGGAGCTGGAATTACGCGGCTGCTGGCATGAGACTTGCCCTCCAATAGATCCGTGTAAATGGATTTAAAGTGTATTCATTCAAATTAGAGAGACAATTTAAATTAAAAAGCTTAGAGCTGCCTCCACCACAGGGGGGCTCGCTCGACCCACCAGCGGACAGGCACCAGTATTGGGAGAGGGGGGCTGGCCGTCAGGGTTCACCGCGGCTCTGGCACAAACCCGGCGACGCGGAGGTGGCATGGGCAGGAGCGGACTGAACGTGTCGGCTTCTCACTTTTTGGATTTTAGAAGGGCATGACATGCTTATATCTGTGTCTCCCCCTCCTTTTACTCCTCCACCTCTTTTCTTTTCGCATGACTATATGTACTTGTCACTTTTCCATGTGTTAGTTGTGTCTTCTGAGCAGTTTGTCAGCTTTTGGACACCTTTGAAGGTGTTTTCTATGTGTTTCTATGTGTTTTTGTTTGCCTGCCATTGGTTTTAACGGTGTTCGAAGGTGTTCGACGAACAGTTCGGCGAACACGCGGGTGTTCGACGAACCGAACCGAACTCGAACACTACGGGGGTGGCTCAACACTAATGCACATACCCTTAAGGTGAATGGTTGTACCAGGGGCATGCTTGGATATTGTTTTCGAGCATTCAAGAGGTACCCTCCCATCCTCATGGAATTCTCAGCATAGAGCAGAAGCAGAAGATAAACCCTGCCTAACATACAATAATACATTATCCTCACATTTACTTTTCTATATGTCCCCTTGTATTATGCCATTTAAATCTATCTTCATTTGTTATCCATAGGGACAACCGACTGCGACCAATAGAAAGCTACGAACTACTATGATCCTACATTTATATATCAAAATCAGCTCTGTTCAATTTAGCATAATAGTGTCATTATGGCATAATTTCTAATAAAACAGATAAAAAACTGTTTCCTTGGAGCCTCATTTTGACTTTTACCGAAAATCGACAAAACAATTACTGCACCTCCAGGTCGGCCAATTGTAGCGGGGACAGGCTCTTTGACAGAGCCTCTGCTCTATGACCTAGATTGTTTTTTAAGACACCTATTGAAAGATGTGTCAGTCATCTCATTTGAAGGACACTAATGCGTTTTGAAGGTTTTACATGAAATACCTTGTCAAGACAATTTTAAATTATTCTCTATAGATGTCTAAAATATATACACATGCAGTCCACAATGTCAGGAGCAGCACTCCTGCTGTTACCAATTTGTCACCAAACCACTCGCGACACACGTGCCTTGGATGCTACTGTAGAGGGGGACTCTGCTTCCCACACTAACTCGTCCATTCACCTATCGCAATATTCTGACAATCAGATAAGCGCACCCCACACCAGTTCTTACATCCACACCACACTTTTCACTGCCGCTACTTGTCGTTTTGATACTTAAGTGAAACGCCTACACTGGGTCACACACTTACACTCATGCCACCCAGCTTTCCCGGTCACCTGATAGGAACTCTTCTTGCACTCGGGCATGCACAGGATATCACAAGCAAACTATACTCTTCCACCTCAGAGTTTGTGGGTACGTTTAGAGTAGCAAGGAACAAACTTATAAATTTTCAATTTAATATACAAAAATAAGTACAGTGCTTAAAAAAGGATAGAAAAGGTGAAATAGCAAAAAACACAGATAACAGCAAAAACATTATAAAATAAAAGGGATAAAATACAGATACTTCCTACGAATTGGATGCGTGAGAGCCTCTGATAGAAGAGAGAGCCACAGGAAATATGGACAGATTTGCAATACTCCTTGTTTCTCTTGGGGTCTGAAAATGATATTCAGTAGATGAGATGTTACAAAGGGTCTCACTAGACCCTTCACTTCGCCCTCCACTTAGATAAGAGAGGAATGGCTGATTAGATCAGATTGTAATATAGTTTTAGCCCTCATTTCTGCTGTCAGTCATATTTTCCCCCAGGAAACTCCTAGACAAACAATATGGCCGTCATTTTACCAAACATCCTTCAAGTATTCTCTAAATATCACACATGAATATGATATTTCTATAATTCACGGAGATATTGCGCTCGAGTGGGTTGCCAGCTACCAAAACTTTAGCAATTTTACCTACAGATGCAAATATGTTCCCTGATCATTTATATATCCATGGATTGTGTCAAACTCAGATTTTATAGATATGGCATGGAAAATATTGTACTTCCATTGCCATTTGAGGTCACTAGTATGGAGCTGAACTGTCTGCCTTCGGGCAGATATCTTCACCTTGCATTGATTAGCACCTCTTTGGTAATAAAGCTGTACGCATTCAAAGTTTGCCCTACTAACAACTGTCAGCTATTTATTAATTACTCTGTATACACACTCCATGTCTGCTCTCCATCAGGTAACCTACTTCAATTACCTGTTCACAGTGGGGGATGCAGGCAGTTATCCAGTTCCCCCAGCCTTTGATCCTTGTATAACTCATAACTCCATTTATGACACACAAGAAAAAGACATTGAAGTAATGAAATGCATACTTAATTCTATTGGAAAGTCTAAGGCTGGCCATACAAATTAGATGGATGTCGACCGAATGATCCTTTGGCCGATTGTTCGGCCGACAGCCATCTCAGCCAACATTCCCATAGACAGGAGCCCTCGCTTGGCCAAGCACTCCTGTGTTCGCAATACAAAAAACACCTACTAACACATTAGCTGGCGCCTTTTCTCAGGGAGAACAATACAATCGCCAGTCCGAAATCAGGCAAAATAAAATAAACATGAGGTTCACCCCTCAGTTTGGCGGTTACAATTTCAAGATGTAGAAGTTCGGAGCGTGGATGGTAGAATCTAAACACAATCTTTTAAAAAACCTACAGCTACTGATATATTATTCTGCTATGACAATGTACACCCGGATCATATTAAAAGGCCAATACCATATAGCCAATTTTTAATGTTGAGCAAGATTAATAGCGATGATAATGTATTTATAAAAGCAGAAAATCTAAATATAAGTTCCTCCGAAGGGGTTATACTAAAAGAATTACTGGAAGGTGCCTTGGCACGTGTTGTGAATTTGACACGCTAGATATTCTCACTAACAGACATCAATGGGCTTGGTCGATTAAAACTAAAGACAGGTTTGTTTTTAATTTTAAATATAATCCTACAGATAATATAGTTCATAGTGCCTTTTAAAGAAATTGTCATCTGTTATCTGAGGATCTAAAGAAGGTAGCAGGAAAAAATGTTTCTGGCATATAGGAAAAATGGCAATTTAAAAGACGTCTTGGTAAAAAAATAGATTGTGCAAACCTCTGAATATGTGGCTTATAAAAATTATTCCTAAAAGAAATTTCAGAGGCGGATAATGTTCCTTCTATAATCTCCACTTATTTGTTAAAAATGTGGGGCCTCACAGAGTTACTGTTTGTTTTTTTTACCATGCAAAATGCAATTTGTGCTCTAAGTTCTGTCTTGCCCTTGTGGCTATTTCTACATAGGAAAGACCTTTAGACAAATATACAAGAGATTCGGGAACATTACCGCTCAATCCAAACAGGAGTATGTGCCTACAACTATTTAAACATGAAGAAAAAAAGTCCCTAAAGTGACCCCACATTCATGACATTTTCAGGGTTACAGTGTACAGTCATGGCCAAAAGTTTTGAGAATGACACCAAAATTATATTTTCACATGATCTGCTGGCCTCTGGTTTTTATTAGTGTTTGTCTGATGTTTATATCACATACAGAAATATAATTGCAATCATATTATGAGTACCAATAGGTTATATTGACAGTTAGAATGAGTTAATGCAGCAAGTCAATATTTGCAGTGTTGCCCCTTCTTCTTCAAGACCTCTGTAATTCTCCCTGGCATGCTCTCAATCAACTTTTGGACCAAATCCTGACTGATAGCAGTCCATTCTTGCATAATCAATGCTTGCATTTTGCCAGAATTTGTTGGTTTTTGTTTGTCCACCCGTCTCTTGATGATTGACCACAAGTTCTCAATGGGATTAAGATCTGAGGAGTTTCCAGGCCATGGACCCAAAATCTCTATGTTTTGTTCCATGAGCCATTTAGTTATCACTTTTGCTTTATGGCAAGGTGCTCCATCATGCTGGAAAAGGCATTGTTGGGCGCCAAACTGCTCTTGGACGGTTGGGAGAAGTTGCTCTTGGAGGACATTCTGGTACCATTCTTTATTCATGGCTGTGTTTTTAGGCAAGACTGTGAGTGAGCCGATTCCCTTGGCTGAGAAGCAACCCCACACATGAATGGTTTCAGGATGCTTTACAGTTGGCATGAGACAAGACTGGTGGTAGCACTCACCTCTTCTTCTCCGAATAAGCGGTTTTCCAGATGTCCCAAACAATCGAAAAGGGGATTCATCAGAGAAAATGACTTTGCCCCAGTCCTCAGCAGTCCACTCCCTGTACCTTTTGCAGAATATCAGTCGGTCCCTGATGTTTTTTCTGGAGAGAAGTGGCTTCTTTGCTGCCCTCCTTGAAACCAGCCCTTGCTCAAAGAGTCTCCGCCTCACAGTGCGTGCAGAAGCACTCACACCAGCCTGGTGCCATTCCTGAGCAAGCTCGGCACTGCTGGTAGTCCGATCCCGCAGCTGAAACAGTTTTAAGATACGGTCCTGGCGCTTGCTGGTCTTTCTTGGGCGCCCTGGAGCTTTTTTGACAACAATGGAAGCTCTCTTCTTGAAGTTCTTGATGATTCGATAGATTGTTGACAGAGGTGCAATCTTTGTAGCTGCGATATTCTTCCCTGTTAGGCCATTTTTGTGCAGTGCAATGATGGCTGCACGTGTTTCTTTAGAGATAACCATGGTTAACTGAAGAGAAACAATGATACCAAGAACCAGCCTCCTTTTAAAGTGTCCAGTGATGTCATTCTTACTTAATCATGACTGATTGATCGCCAGCCCTGTCCTCATCAACACCCACACCTGTGTTAATGGATCAATCACTAAAACGATGTTAGCTGATCCTTTTAAGGCAGGACTGCAATGATGTTGAAATGTGTTTTGGGGGTTAAAGTTCATTTTCTGGGCAAATATTGACTTTGCAAGTACAGTAATTGCTGTTAAGCTGATCACTCTTTGACATTCAGGAGTATATGCAAATTGCCATTACAAAAAATGAAGCAGTAAACTTTGGAAAAATTACTATTTGTCTCATTCTCAATACTTTTGGCCATGACTGTATACACATTTTTTTTAGTAAATGGAGGAGATAGGCAGACAGAAAATATTGTTTCAAAAAGAGGCTAAATTGATAATTCGGACAGGGCCACAAGGGACTATTGGGCTTCGTTAATGGAAACAATCTTAGCGTGTTTGCACACTGCGTCTTTTAAGACATCGGCTGAACCGTTAAGTTTTAAATGACAAAGCCACTTCAGAAAACTGCCAGCAGTCTCTTTCTTGAAGCGGTTGCGCTGACGGTTTTGTTGCAATTTTTGAGGCGGCTCTGCGTCTTTGCTCTATACTTTCAAGCATATAGAGCAGGCGCCTTCCAAAGAGAGCATGAACATGTTACTTCTTTTAACTGCTTCAAGGTTTGTGAACCCTGAAGTGGTTAAAGAAGTGATCAAAGATGGAACTTGTGCACAGTAATGTAATTTTGCAGTGCCTTTTTGGTGCTTTTTCAAGTGGACAATGTGAAAAAGTTGTCGTGTGCACATACCCTTAGCGTATTTTTGTAAGTTTGTTGATTTAGTGTGCTATTTGTACAGTAAATTGTATATATTTTTTGCAAACTATGTAAATTTGTAGAATAAAACTGGATTTTATGTTTATCGTTACTATGGCATCTAATTGGACTAATGCTTAAAAGGAGTATAATAATTTCATGATAATATTATCATATGTGGTAAGTGCTGCCTGTTCCATTCTTTTTGTGTCATGGAAAGTCTGCATTAATCTGATCATAATGCAGAAGGTAGACTTATTTTTCCCATAAGACGAGATTAATTTGTATGCGTCAGCCTGCATTATGGCAGCAGTTATCGCGGTGAGATTTCGTCTATGCTTTCTTTTATATCAAAAACAGTGTTTACGAAGTATCCTTTTTTACTTGTATGAACTATTACTTTTTACTTACTTACAACAGGATTCTTGCTCATTTTGTTTCTATCTTAGGTTTTGTCTGTTTAATGGTCAATGTGAACATGCTCCTATACAGTACGTTCCATGCATACCAACTTATACTGCAGCTCCTTTTTTGGGGGGGTTTGCTTTAGGTCCTTGTACTCAGTACAAACAAGGGTGTGGCCTGGCTTTCTTTGAGCTGGGCATTACATTTATATACCTTCCCATTGCTGGGTGTCCACAGTCGGGCTCCGATCCTGCTCTAACCTTATTCACATTGTGGTCATTTTTGACACATGGTAAGGTCTTAATATTAGAAATAGTATAGGACTGTCCTGATTTGGGTACACCTTGTCGTGGTGGGATTGCTTTTTTGTAATCAGTGTTTACCAAGTACCCTATGTCATTTATATGTACTATTACTTTTTACTTACTTACAGCAGGGTTTTTGCTCATTTTGTTTCTATCTTAGGTTTTATCAGCCTTTAGTAGGTTTTCTTGTTGAGGTAGTCCAGAAAAAATCCATGGGAGGCCATTTTGTCTCCATTCTTCCACTTGAGTAAAGACAGTCCTATGTTGGTTAGAAAGAAAATTGTAAGTGCGTGGTGATAGCTAGGGTTCTTGTTGCACAAAGACCGAGAGTAGAAGGTAAATTTCCTTAGAGAGCTGCTGACAATCCTGAAGATGACGAAGGTTATAGCTGGCAGAAAAGTGTCAAAGACAATAGCACAAGTCAAGGATGGAGCACGCTGTGTGGATTCATAATCAATAAAACAAGGTCATGGTCACGTGCGGATGTCAAAGGTCAAACCAAATTCGCAGTTGTACTCATTAATCAGACAGTAAAATATGCCCAAGCCGAATAGGTTACCCAACCTGTTGGTCTTGTACAAAAGGCAGAGGCGGGTAAATGTATATAAGTGACATCATAGATTTTTCTGTTTTTCTTTTTATCTATATAACAGTGATAAATTACTGCGGTTGTCTAACTCTGCAAGAAAACAATACCATAGCCCTTATGTCCCACATCTGTGGAAGAAATATCTCGCAATTCATTAAAGCCTGTGTTTCAGTTTTCTGTTTTATCATGATTGTATTGTTTTTCTCCCTTTATAGTTGCAGTATTGTAAACTACCACACAGAGGAAGAATCCCCCGTCTGCTGCATGTTACACTCCCTTGTGCCTGGGAGCTTAGATTAAATAGACTTCTTTATGGAAGAACATGTGGTGATCTAATGCTGCATAGTTTCTAAATGAATTTCATCCTTCAGTCAAAATTCCCCAAAGGGAAGCAGTATGTAGTGGATATATAGCGTAGCAGAAAGGGAGTAAATCATAGGTTATGTGTGGGAACATTCTGAGAGAGTGCCGTAGAATATACTGTCAGGTACACGTTTGGAGGGTGGCTGTATATACATAGACATGTATAGCTACTGTATGTGTTGACATAGTGGTGCGGTAAGGCTTTATTGTTACAAGACAAGATAAGAATTTGTTGTATGTGCGGGCGTCACTTGTTTATAATACACCCTTAATACAAAAGAATAGCGAAGAAAGAAATGACACAGTACAGAGGAAGAGTCATCAGACAGTGATTTTATATGGTAGGTGACTCCCTCTGGAGGGGCCCTTTGTGCAATCATCCTTGGAGTGAGATTAATTTTTGGAAGGCGAAGGCGCCGGCGGTGAATAACAATCTATGTATTTATGTGTGTGTCTTGTACACAAGGTCATATGAGAAGCCAACACATCGTCATGGAAGATGTATAACAAAGGATGTTCTGAATTTGCTACGGGTGAAGCAGTAAGCAAAAAAACTAAGCCAGACGTGGTAAAGTCTGACTTCTATGCTAGCCTATGCATTATAATAGCAACTAGCACAGGAATGCTTGTTAGCACGTGCTGAGGTAATGTGACACCCCAGGGGTCTGGTTGCCACAGTGATAGAGATATTACGTCTGAGAGCAGGTGGGAGGTCTCTTGGTCAGGGATCCTATGCATGCCACACCTCCTGCCCAGTCCTGGGAGGGGAAGAACTTCCCCTATATAAACCTAGGGCTGAGGCAGGGTTAGTGAGTAGAGAAGAAGTAGAGACAGAGAAGCAGATATAGGAAAAGAACATCAGGAGCTCTGTGGGAACAGTGCTACAAGGAGTCAGGGGCTGGCAGCTGCAGAGCTCGCCCTGACTGAGAAGTATCACCGGACCCGGAGTCCGAGGCTGTGGGGACTAATCTCTACCCAGCAGCAGAAACCGACCGGCAGGGGATTGCAGGTCCTCTGGCCCAGAAACCCGAAGGCACGGTCACACGCGTGGGACCAGCACCGCCATCGTGGAGCGGAAGCCATTAGAAGGCCCCGAGTCACCGGCCATACGGGTGAGCACCACACGGTACACTCAGGGACGTGGGCTACTTTTACCCGCCTCTAGCAAGGTAGCCAGAAGAGTACAGTTAGTTGGGAAGGCCTACAACTCCGCCTGGCCAGGGGAGATCCCATCTGCTCAAGGACTGACCAGGCCCCGATTGCTAGCAAGTACTCCGGGAGGGTCTATCTTTGTCACCAGTAAAGACCCTGAACTACACCGCATCGTCTCTGAGTGGTTCCTGCTACCCCCATCATCCACGTCGGCTGCCCTGAGGCCATACCCCTCCCGTTGGGGGTTATACCATCCACGCTGCACCATCCTTCCACCGGCCTCAGCGGTCTGCCCTGCAGCGGCAGCTCCATAGCTGCATTCAACGGGTGGCGTAGTCATCCACCATCCACTGCTAATAGACTGCCACTTAGTCTGACTCCCTGGGCACGGACCGGGTCACCGCCACGAGACTACTACCCCCCATCTGATCCGGCTCCGGGTAGGCTCCCGCGTGCGCAACGCTGCGCGACTCAGGCCCAGGGGCGCGTCATCTTTTGGCGTAGTCGGCAGGATTTCGTGCCCGCAACCACCGGGTACTGCGTGCCTGAAAAAGAGACTTTTAAAACTTACCATCCGTGAAGTTTTCCCGCCATCCGGCGCCATCTTCAGCCTTCTTCCCGCCGTTGGCCGCCATCTTGAAGACGCCGCGCGGGAAGAAGAGGGGCGTGGACTCCGAAAGCGCGCGAGAACTGAAGCCCCGCCTCACGTCCGGACGTTGCGTAAGGTCCTGGAAGGAGCCCAGCAGACGCCGACGTCACAGGAGCGCGACAGAAGGTCCTCAACCCTGACGATCCACTGCGGAGCCGCGGCCTACGGAAGAGGATCATCGCAAGGTAGGCCACGGTCCACTAGGGGGGAGAAGGATGTCGGATACGGAGGAGAGCTTTACCGCTTCAACCCCCGCCAGCGCCACCGCTGTTGCGGTCATGCCTTTCACCATGCCCTATATCCCGGGGGCAGCCTGGCTACCCCAGTACTCAGGGGAGTCCCATACCCTGCATGACTTTAGAGAAAAGCTGGATAGCCTCTTCCAGGTGTACCCCCTCACAGAGGAGCAAAAAGTGAGCATCCTGGTGGCCCAACTAACCGGGGCAGCCCAAAGGGAGGTAAAGTCCTGGCCACGTGGGGGGAGGACTGTCGCAGGGATAATAACCCGGCTGAGGGACACCTTTGATACCCGCACCTCAGCCGAGATTAAGCTTAGATTCTACGGGTGCAAACAGCGGGCACATGAGAGTATAAGGGACTATGCCCTAAACCTACAAGAGGCCCTGAGAGCCATTAAGCAGACCGACCCTGACGGCGTGGGAGACGAGGACAGGCTGTTGACTGAACAATTTATAGAGGGTTTATATTGCAATGCCCACCGAACCCAGTTGCGGGTAATGGCCTTACAGGACCCTCATCTGGGATTTGCAGAGTTCAAGGACAGAGCCATCCGGGTGCTTCGAGAACCGGCACCAGGTGGCGTTGTGACCCACAGACGCCCCACTACCACTTACCACCAGGAGGCGGCGCCCTTGTCGGCAGGGCCTGTGGGAGCTGATGCGCAGGCTTTGAACAATGACCCGGCTCCAGACCTGCACCATCAGGTCCAAGAGCTAGCTAAAAGCGTTGCTGCGCTAACCCGAACTGTGCAGTCTTTACAGGTTTCCACTCCAGGGAAGATCCAGCTGGCATCCGGACCGGAGGACATCCCGTGGCGTCGACCAAGGAGGACCCCACCGGCCAGAGGAAGACCCAGCGACCGATACAACGAGGACGGACGACCCATCTGCCGCCGCTGCAATCAACCCGGACATATGGCAAGGTACTGTCCTTTAAACTGGCACAACCTGGGGTAGAGGGCCAACCCCCAGGAAAAAGATCACCAGGCCCATCGAACTGGCGCGACAAATATGTGGGAGGACGTCCAGTCTTACCCGTGGTACTGGATGGCATTCCTATGAGTGCCCTGCTGGACACCGGGTCACAGGTCACCACCATCCCGTACGTGCTCTTCAAGCAGTACTGGAATGACTCGGATATCACCCGCTACCCTGATGACGACTTGAGTATCATCGCCAGCAATGGTCAGCCCGTGCCACAGATTGGATTTAAAGAGGTGACCATTAAAATCGGTAGAGTCGAATTGGCAGCACAGGGACTGATCATTGTAGACATTGACAAACACGAGAGTCACCCAAAGATAACTCTAGGAACTAATGTAATTGAAAATTGTCTTGCAGAGGTGATTTTCCTTTTACAGCAGGTTGCCAAGAACGCCAGCTCCGGCCAGCAGCGAGTGCTCCAGAAAGAGATCCGGGCACTGATGCGACGGCAACAGCTAGAACTCTCCGGTGGTGAGATTGGTAGCGTGCGAATGTGTGACCCTTTCCCTATTGCCATGCCCCCAAAAAGTGAAATGATGATTTGGTGCCGGGCAGCTATTGGTCTGAGAGGTAGAGATTACCAGGCAATGGTAGAACCAGTTTACTCAGACAGTAGGCCCACCATTTTGACAGCACGGGGGGTGGTCAATGTACGCCATGGGAGGGTGCCCGTTCGCATAATAAATATCGGGAAGAGGGAAGTGTACCTGCCCCGGTATGCCACGCTAGCCAAATTGTATACCATCAATCAAGATTCCATACAGTCCGTAGAACCCTTGCCTCCATCTTCCCCGGAGGAAGGTAACGGCTCTAAGAAAACGATGGAGGACTGGTGTCAGCAACTACATTTGGGTACTGACTCCACTCCCTCACACCAGAAACAGGGAGTCTATCGGGTGGTTCAAGAGTACGAGAGAGTGTTTAGTAAACACCCGTTAGACTTCGGGCGAGTCAAGGGGGTAGAACACCACATCCCCACGGGAGACCATCCTCCCATAAAAGAGAGGTATCGACCCGTACCCCCTGCACACTACCAACACGCCAAGGGGATGCTTAGAGACATGAAGGAGGCTGGGGTGATCAGGGATAGCTGTAGCCCCTGGGCAGCTCCACTAGTCTTAGTCAAAAAGAAAGACAACACCATGAGGATGTGTGTAGATTACCGAAAAATCAACCGTATCACACACAAGGATGCGTACCCCTTACCAAGGATAGAGGAGTCTTTGGCTGCTTTAAGATCTGCTAACTTCTTCTCTACCTTGGATCTCACTAGTGGGTACTGGCAGGTTCCTGTAGCAGAGGCGGACCGGGAGAAGACCGCATTCACCACCCCGATGGGACTTAGCGAGTTTACCTGCATGCCGTTCGGACTCTGCAACGCACCAGGAACCTTCCAACGATTAATGGAGTGCTGTCTGGGCCACAGAAACTTCGAGACGGTCTTGTTGTACCTGGACGATGTCATCGTATATTCCAAGACGTATGAGGACCACCTGAAACACCTGGCGGAAGTGTTCGAAGCTCTGGCAAGCTACGGCCTAAAGGTGAAATCCTCCAAGTGTCACCTCCTGAAACCAAAGGTGCAGTACCTGGGACACGTGGTGAGCGCTGACGGAGTGGCTCCCGACCCTGATAAGATCACCGCAATTAAGGAATGGCCAAGTCCCTCCAGTGTAAAAGAAGTGCGGCAGTTCCTCGGGTTGGTAGGCTATTACCGCAGATTCATCCCCGGTTTCACCAAAAAGGCAGCTCCTATGCAGGACCTCCTGATAGGCCAGTCCCGGAAGGCCAAGAACCAGAAGCCACCCTTCAGATGGGAGAAGTTAGAAGAAGAGTCCTTCCGCCAGCTGAAGATGACCCTCACGGGGGATGAAATCCTGGCGTACCCTGATTACAGCCAGCCCTTTATCCTCTACACCGACGCAAGTAACATCGGGCTAGGAGCCGTGCTGTCCCAGATCCAGCAGGGGAAAGAACGAGTAATCGCTTACGCCAGCCGAAAACTGCGACCCACCGAGAGAAACCCTGAGAATTACAGCTCATTTAAGCTAGAGTTCCTGGCAGTGGTGTGGGCAGTCACCGAACGCTTTAAGCACTACCTCGCTTCTTCCCGGTTCATCGTGTACACGGATAACAACCCGTTGACACACCTGGACACGGCAAGACTCGGTGCCCTAGAGCAGAGATGGATGGCCCGTCTGTCCAACTACGAGTTCACAATCAAATACCGGGCAGGACGCTCCAATACCAACGCGGACGCCCTGTCCAGGATGCCAAACCTACCGGACGTAGGAGAAGATCCAGAGGGACTGGAAGAAGTTGAACTCCCCGCGTTCCACCGTCATGGGACTATCCAGTATTCCCATCGGGTAAAGAGTAAGCAAGCCGCTACGTTTAACCCCTTGCCTCACTACAACTGGGAGGAAACGCAAGACAGTGACCCTGCCGTCCGACTGGTGAAGGAGATGCTGACTCGGCCAGAGGCTCGCCTTGACCCAGACGCTCTGGAGGAAGCCAAGCAACTATGGGCTGAGAAGAGTCGACTGTTCCTTTACAAGGGGAAGTTGTGCCGCAAAATGGTTAACTCCCGGACGCATGAACTAATCTGGCAAGTAGTGGTGCCACGAAGAGACGCAGCCATGGTGATGGAGGCATACCACGACAGGGCTGGACACTTCGGATGGAAGAAGCTGGAGTTCGTGCTGCGCGAGCGGTTCCACTGGGTAGGCATGAGGGGAACCATCGAGAGGTGGTGCAGAGACTGTGGCCCGTGCAACCTAAGAAGGAAGGACCGTGCCAGCCAGAAGACTCCCCTGCAGTCCATCGTCACCCGGCAGCCATTGGAACTGGTAGCCTTGGATCATGTAAAACTGACCCCAAGCAGAAGTGGCTACGTCTACGCACTAACCATCGTGGATCACTACTCCCGGTTCTTGGTTGTCGTCCCTGTCAAGGACTTAACAGCTCGAACAGCAGCTAGAGCCTTCCAGCAGCATTTCTGCCATCCACACGGGTACCCGGACCAAGTGTTGACAGACCAGGGACCTGCCTTTGAAGCGGAGGTCTTCCAAGAATTCTGCACTCTGTATGGCTGCCGGAAGATAAGGACAACACCCTATCATCCGCAAACTAATGGACTTTGTGAGAAAATGAACCAGGTGGTAATGGATCTTCTGAAAACGTTGCCCCTGGAAGAACGCAGTCTGTGGCCTGAGAAGCTGCCCGATCTGGTGGACCTATACAACCACATCCCGGTAGGTTCCACCAACTGTACCCCGGCTTACCTAATGAGGGCGAGACCTGGTAAGTTACCTGTTGACCTGGAAATGGGAGTCCTGACACCCGAGGACACTTCACCAGAAGCAGACTGGGACACAGAGAGGCAGCAGCAGTACCGGAGAGTACAGGAGAGTGTGGAGCGAAGTCTCTGTCAAGCTAGGGAAAGACAAGAGAAAACTTACAACCAGTATGCTCCCGCTGTTCCCCTGGTACCCGGAGAGCAGGTCTTGAAGAGAAAAAGACGGCTCCACAAGTTGGACGACCAGTGGGAGAAGGACCCGTACACCGTACTGCCCTCAAGCCACGACAACCCAAAGGTCTGTACCATCAGTAAAGACGGAGGGGAAACCACGACCATTGTATCCCGGGATCACCTGAAGAAGTGTCCCGAACAGCTACGGAACCCTGAAGAGGAACAAGAAGACCCTCGACCCGTAGAGGAAAGGGAAGACATGGTTAGTACTGTGCTCGGAGACTTCCCTCGGTCTTGGACTCAAGTCAATGGCGCAGTTGTGGTACCCGTACTCACCTTCCTCCAACCAGCATCCCAAGCACCTACGGAGCGACAGGTAGAGCTGGAAGAGCAGCCGGTCCAGGAGGCAGAAGACTCCACACAAGCAGAACAGGAGGATCAACCCTCTGCTTATAGTGAGCCTGCCGTACCCCTAGTGAGCCAAGGAGCCGGTAGACAGCTGCCCAGTTTACCCTTGACAGCTCCTACACCCTGTAGTTCAGGGCTAGACAGTCAGCTCCGTAGGTCCACTAGGGCCACTAGAGGCCAGTTACCCGCACGTTGGAGGATTTGAAGTGTATAAATTGTTTTATTTGTGGTTACCTGTTTTTCTTGTTGCTTGTGTATAATTATGTGTTTCTAGTTGTTTATAGGAGTCTTTGGTGGATTTACCGGGAATCCTGTGTACATAGTTGGAGCGTAACCCAGGACGGACTAAAGACTGTTAAGGACTCGGGGTAGGACAGACCCCTACCTGGTTACGTCTCCCTGTTTTGGTGAAATGGACACCTTGCTTTTCTTCAAAAACTGCACCCGGTTGCGGACACGCCGTGACCATCTTTATATGTTTTTCTTATTGTACTATTATTGTTTATACCTTGTTATGTTTTTCCAAAAATATGTTTAGTCCCGGAGTACTAAATTTCACTAGGGGGGAATGTGACACCCCAGGGGTCTGGTTGCCACAGTGATAGAGATATTACGTCTGAGAGCAGGTGGGAGGTCTCTTGGTCAGGGATCCTATGCATGCCACACCTCCTGCCCAGTCCTGGGAGGGGAAGAACTTCCCCTATATAAACCTAGGGCTGAGGCAGGGCTAGTGAGTAGAGAAGAAGTAGAGACAGAGAAGCAGATATAGGAAAAGAACATCAGGAGCTCTGTGGGAACAGTGCTACAAGGAGTCAGGGGCTGGCAGCTGCAGAGCTCGCCCTGACTGAGAAGTATCACCGGACCCGGAGTCCGAGGCTGTGGGGACTAATCTCTACCCAGCAGCAGAAATTGACCGGCAGGGGATTGCAGGTCCTCTGGCCCAGAAACCCGAAGGCACGGTCACACGCGTGGGACCAGCACCGCCATCGTGGAGCGGAAGCCATTAGAAGGCCCCGAGTCACTGGCCATACGGGTGAGCACCACACGGTACACTCAGGGACGTGGGCTACTTTTACCCGCCTCTAGCAAGGTAGCCAGAAGAGTACAGTTAGTTGGGAAGGCCTACAACTCCGCCTGGCCAGGGGAGATCCCATCTGCTCAAGGACTGACCAGGCCCTGATTGCTAGCAAGTACTCCGGGAGGGTCTATCTTTGTCACCAGTAAAGACCCTGAACTACACCGCATCGTCTCTGAGTGGTTCCTGCTACCCCCATCATCCATGTCGGCTGCCCTGAGGCCATACCCCTCCCATTGGGGGTTATACCATCCACGCTGCACCATCCTTCCACCGGCCTCAGCGGTCTGCCCTGCAGCGGCAGCTCCATAGCTGCATTCAACGGGTGGCGTAGTCATCCACCATCCACTGCTAATAGACTGCCACTTAGTCTGACTCCCTGGGCACGGACCGGGTCACCGCCACGAGACTACTACCCCCCATCTGATCCGGCTCCGGGTAGGCTCCCGCGTGCGCAACGCTGCGCGACTCAGGCCCAGGGGCGCGTCAGTAACATATATGGGAATCTAACCAATATGGTTAAAATATTGCCTGAACTCTTAAAGGGGTCTTCCCGGAAAAGAAAAAGTAAATAACTAAAGCAAATGTAATTATATATTGACATGTGAGCATGTGCAGTATGAAGCTTCACCACACTCCCATCATGTGTAGGAAGATGTACTCCCTATGGATATTCTAATCTAATATTGGTGATGCTGGGGGTGCTGAGGTAAGAAAAAGCTGTTTACACTGTTGTCCAACCTGTTTTTCTAATCTAATACTGGAGATATCAGGGGTGCTGAGGTAAGAAGAGGCTGCTCATACTGCTGTCCACCCTGTCCTTCTGATCTAATACTGGAGATACCAGGAGTGCTGAGGTAAGAAGAGGCTGCTCACACTGCTGTCCACCCGGTCTTTCTGATCTAATACTGGAGATTCCAGGAGTGCTGAGGTAAGAAGAGGCTGCTCATACTGCTGTCCACCCGGTCCTTCTGATCTAATACTGGAGATACCAGGAGTGCTGAGGTAAGAAGAGGCTGCTCATACTGCTGTCTACCCGTTCTTCTGATCTAATACTGGAGGTACCAGGAGTGCTGAAGTAAGAAAAAGCTTCTCATACTGCTGTCAATACTCTGTTTATTTGATCTAATACTGAATATACCAGAGGGACTGAGGTAACAATAGGCTGCTCACCCTGCAGTCTACTTTGTTTAATCTTAAAGTGGAATAGTGAAAATACTGATATCATCTAATACTGGAGATTCCAGGCGTACTGAGCTAAAAAAAAATAGCCGTTCACACGGCTGTTCACCCTGTTTTTTCAAATCTGATACTGAAAAAGGTAAGGGTGCTACGGTCAGAAAAGGCTGCATACACTGCTGTCCACCCTGTTTTTCATATATAACATTGGAGATACCAAAACTGTTGAGGTAAGCAGAGGCTGCTCACACTGCTGTCCACCCTGTCTTTCTGATCTAATACTGGAGATACCAGGGGTGCTGAGGTTAGATGAGTCTATTCACACTGTTGTCCACCCTGTCTTTCTGATTTAATACTGGAGATATCAGGAGTGCTGTGGTTAAGGAGGCTGCTCACACTGTTGTCCATCCTGTCTTTCTAAATGCTGAACAGCTGCTGTGACCTGGAGATACCTTGACAGTACATGGTATAGGTTATCTCCAGGTCAGAAGAGAGAAGCTTTTACTGCACATACTCACAGGCACCTTTCCTATTCACATTCTAGGACAAATTTGTGTCAGTGTAACAAGACAATGGACATTTTCATTCTATAGCAATTACCTCTCTAGACAAAATGAGTTTGATTTTCTTATTATAGTTAGTTTGGAATTTATTTATAATGGTGTTTCCTTTAGTTATTTTTTCTTCTATTCATGGAGAACTTCTTTTATTACATTAAATTATAATTATTCTGATCAGTTTTATTAGGCTCTATTCACACTAAAATCTATTTATATGAGAACCATGATAGATAGATGCTTCTGTTCAGATATCCATTTTCTTTTTTTTGGGCAGTGTAGCCCAATATAGAAAGACTTTGGCATGCTGCATTTGAGCGAATGCAGAAACCTGATGGGATGGAACCTTGGTGCAATTCTATACTGGGTAAATGCTGAAAAAGATTGTGATGATGTTATTTCATCTGGTGAATACAGTCAGGTTGAGAGCATCTCATTCAGACAAAGCAAGAATGTAAATAAATAGTTGGATAACCTGACATAGTTAATGGATCATATTTTCAATATGAATAAGAAAAGTAATCTAAAAAACGCAGCCACTATCTATGTCAAATTAAAGAGGTCTACTACTACTTTTACATTGATGACTTATCTTTAGAATAGGTCATCAAGATTACATCAATGGGGACGCGACATTCGACACTACCACCAAACAGCTGCTAATGTATACATTTACATGCAACCTTTGTTGAAGCTGGTAGTAACTGATTAGTGGAGTGCTGAGTGTCAAACTTCCAGTGATCTGAAATTGCTAACCTTTTCCATATAGATCATCAATATAAAACTAGTGGAAAATCCTTTTAAAGCATATGGATTCTATAAAGGAGAGTGCCCTCATTGGAAGGGGAGTGCCCTGAATGGAACCCACTACATGAGCCACTAAGGAGAACTTGGGCAGTCCATCATTTCACAACATTACTGATATAACTGCCAAAGCACATCCACACAGGTAACATACAAACCAGGGAAACAAATAACTAATTCTGACAGGTCTCTGTTCAGACTAGGAAAAGCCATTCTCTGACCCTGGTTTGTCCCTGCCTGAATGCGGATGTTGGCACCCTAAGATGACGCAATGGCACCCCCACTCGACGGCGGCTTACCCCGAATGTCCTCAGCAGCTCCTAGGATCGCTAGAGTAGGAGTTCCCTAAGGAGTAACGGAATCACACAAAACAACTGCAACCAATAGAATCTACAGGAAAGTGAATGAATCAAATAAAATCTATCACCAGCAGGAAACACCAGTAGGGAAAGGTATTTAAAGCTGCACCCAAAAGGTGATAAGACAGACAAACAGAGTAAATGAAAAATACCTGTTACCTAAAACTTTCCCAGCAACAACAGTAGATTAATTTAGAACTTGGTTGTCTTCATGAGATAGCCCATTTAATTTACACTGTTATTCTTTTGTAACAGTTAACAAAAATGTAAAAGAGCAATATGAGATTAGAAGAAAGGTTTGTTATTTTTAGAAACTTTCTAAAACAGAAACTCACTCTCATGTAAGTGTGAAGGTGCCATACAGTTTACTTTTGATTTATTCATATTTAATTGTATGATCTTAATTTTTTAATTACTAGGCAGTAAAGTATTTGCCATGACTAACTGGATTTACGTAAGGTCAAGTTGCCAACACTGCCTATAATGGAAGTCATTCTTGAGGTAAGGACAATGACCCTATAGACATATAGCAATGACCTTGAGACTGACAAAGAGAAATGAAGATGGATTTGCTGCAAATGTGATTTATTTTGAATCAGCACCACTGGAGAAAAGATATTGCCCAAAATTTTGACCAGTTTGGGGTCTTTATCAAGGATATCTGTGTGGGTAGTGGCCTGGTGTATGAATATGGAGCCCGATGTCATGCAAATGTTGAGGTGTTGTTGAGGTCATCACTATATGTCTAACTGGATTTACACTATGTAGTTTGGAAGTGACGAGTACAGTTTAAGCAAGGACTATAGAGCAAGTTAGACAGCGACAAACATATGACCAATGATTTTAGTATCACAATGCTGCAGTATATTACACCATAATGAAATATGAAAATTGCCTCTTCAGAGAAAAAAAGGACTTGAACTCTATAGCGCCACCTATTGGAAGTAGCAATCCTACAAGTCACAATCAACCCTTTAATGAGTCGTGCAATATGACTTAGGATAAAAGCCCAATCAGAATCTCAATTTGCAGGCACGGTGTTTCAGGCTGTTGACCCTCGTCAGTGCAAAGTATGAGAACTGATTTGGCTAGATGAGAGGCTCTGAACTGAGGTCTAAGGGGTAACGTTTCTGCTTGTGGAAAAAGACATACCGGCTCAGAGATATCAAGGTAAGGAGGCTTATTCGCCGTGCAATGCTCCTCTGGGAAATTTAATATGCAAATTGCCTCTTCAGAGAGGAGCATTGCACGGCGAATAGGCCTCCTTACCTTGATATGCCAGAGCCGGTATGTCACTCTCCACAAGGAGAAATGTTACCCCTTAGACCTCAGTCCAGAGCAGCCTGAAACATTGTGTCTGCAAATTGAGATTCTGATTTGGCTTTTATCCTAAGTCATATTGCATGACTCGTTAAAGGGTTGATTGTGACTTGTAGGATTGCTGCTTCCAATAGGTGGTGCTATATAGTTCAAGTCCTCTTTAACTCTGAAGAGGCAATTTGCATATTACATTTCCCAGAGGAGCATTGTACGGCGTATAAGCCTCCTTACCTTGATATGCCAAAGCCGGTATGTCACTCTCCACAAGGAGAAATGTGTCACCCTGACCTGGATGCCACAAGTGTAATTAAAGCTGTGTCTGAGAGCAAGGGGGAGGTTCTCTGGTCAGGGGAACATTAGCATGCGATGCCTCCTGTCTCAGGCCAGTAGGGGGAGCTGGCTGCCCCTATAAAAGCTGGTACTGAGAGCAGGGTTAGGGGGAACCAGATGACCTGTCTCAGGACTGAGACGTGTCTCAGCAGAGCAGGGACAGACAGTTGCATTGTAACCTAAGAGGAAGTGTGGCAGGAGGAGAGCCACAAGCCAGAGACAAGAGGCGAAGAGAGCCTGTCTTGGCAGATAACAGACTTAATCTACCAGACTTTGGTGTCTGAGGCTGGAAGGATTCCACATCCCCCAGCAGAGAACCAGTCCGCAAGGGACTGTATATTCCTTGGCCTAAGAAGCCTGGAGGCCCTGCCACAACAGAAGGGACCAGCAAAGCCGTACAAGGCTGGGAGCAGAAAGGAACCCACGTCGCAGGCCATACAGGCGAGAATACACGGAAAGCTTTGAAACGTGGGCTGTTACCCTATAACGAAGAGATAGCCAGAAGGAGTGCAGAAAGCACGGTAGGCCTACACCCTCACCCTGACCAGGGCCAATTTCCCCATTGCTCTCAGACATCCAGGTCCCCTCCTAGCGGGGACTGTTTATGGGTCAGTTTACCTGTTTCAGTAAAGACCCTGGACTGCAACTTGTTGTCTGTGTGCTCCTTGCTCCTCCAGCACTATCAGCACCGGGACTCTCACTACCATCACTCCCACCATCCACTACACTGCCCTGGGGCCGCACTCTTCCCGTGGGGAGTCACACCATCCCAGCTGCATATATCATCAGCCCCAGCAGTCTGCCCTGCAGCGGCGGTTCCTGATGACCGCAAATCCACGGGTGGCGTAGTCGTACAAAACCAACAGCACATAACAGACTACCACTGGCCTGACCACCCTGAGCCACGGAACCGGGTTGCCACTACTACTCCCATCGTTCCCCCACTGCCCGGATCCGAGTGCCCCACGGCCCAGGGGGCGAGTCAGCTTTGGTGTAGTCGGCAGGATTTCGTGCCCGCAACCACCGGGTACTGCGTGCCTGAAAAAGACTTTTGTAACTTACCTGTGGCGAAGTTTCCCGCCATCCGGAGCCGATTCCCGCCATCAGACGCCATCTTGGACCGTTTCCCGCCGTCTTCTGCCGTCTTCCCGCCATCCGCAGCTGCTTCCCGCCATCGGACGCCATCTTCAGGACGCCGCGCAGGAAGAAGAGGGGCGTGGACGTCAAAACCGCGCGAGATCCGAAGCTCCGCCCCACGCACCGATGCTGCGCAAGGTCCTGGAAGGGAGAGACAGCGACGCTGATGTCATCAGGACGCGACGCCAGGTCCTCGTCCATAGCAGCAGCAGCGGAGCCGCGGCCTACAGAAGAGGATCATCGGAAGGTAGGCCACGCTTGACTAGGGGGGAAGGAAGATGTCGGACACAGAGGCGCCCACTACCACCAACGCAGCTGCAGCAGCGGTGATGCCCTTTTCCCTGCCCTACATCCCTGGAGCGGCCTGGCTGCCCAAATACTCAGGGGAGCCGCATGCCCTAACTGACTTCAAGGAAAGGCTATACAGTTTGTTCCACATTTACCCCCTGACAGAGGAACAGAAGGTCAGCATATTGACAGGGCAGTTAACTGGCGCAGCCCAGCGGGAGGTAAAATCATGGCCCACTGAGGAGAAAAGGACTGTGAAGGGTATTCTGGCCCGGCTGCGGGGTACCTTTGACACACGTACCTCCGCTGAAATTAAAATGAGGTTCTATGGATGTAAGCAGCGGGCACAGGACAGCATCAGAGACTATGCCCTAAATCTGCAGGAAGCCTTGAGGGCTATTCAACAAACTGACCCTGGCAGTGTGCAGGAAACCGATAAGCTGCTAACAGAACAATTCATAGAAGGTCTGCTGTCCAGTACCCACAGGGCTCAGCTGCGCCTCATGTTCTTTCAGAACCCCGACCTGACCTTTGCCCAATTTAAGGACAGGGCCATAAGGGTGCTCCGTGAATCTGCAACCAGTGGCGCTATAAACCCCCGGCGCCCTGCTATCACCTACTACCAGGAGGCGGCGCCCTCCTCTATGGACTCCGTGGAGGCTGATGCACAGGCCCTGAACCAAGCCCCGTCGAAAGGCCTGCACCACCAAGTCCAGGAGATAACCAGGAGCGTCACGGCGTTGACCAGGACCGTTCAGGCGTTGCAAGTGGACCCGTCAAGACCCATCGAGCTGGCTTCAAGTCCGGAGGATGTCCCGTGGCGTCGACAGAGGAGGATCCCGTCGTTCCGAGGGAGGCCCACAGACCGCTACCCAGAGGATGGACAGCCCATTTGTCGTCGATGCAACCAGCCCGGACACATTTCCAGGTACTGTAATTTAAACGGGTCCAACCTGGGGCAGAGGGCCAAACCCCAGGCATAAGATCACCAGGCCCTTACAATTGGCGTGATAAGTACGTTGGGGGGCGCCCGGTTTTACCCGTGGTGCTGGACGGTATCCCCATGAGCGCCTTGCTGGATACTGGGTCGCAAGTAACCACAATCCCTTATGTACTTTTTAAGCAGTATTGGACTGATGCTGATATCACACGGTATCCAGACAGTAACTTGAGCATCATCGCCAGTAATGGCTTACCCGTGCCGCAGATGGGGTTCAAGGAGATGACCATTAAAATTGGTAAAGTTGAACTGCCGACACAGGGAGTGATTATTGTGGACATTGACCGTCATGAAAGTCACCCTAAAATAACTGTGGGTACTAACATAATTGAAAATTGTCTTTCAGAGGTAATTGTAATTCTACAACAGGTGGCGGTGAATGCTAGTTCCAGCCAACAGAGGGTCCTCAACAAGGAGATAAAAGCCCTGATGAGACGGCAGCAGGTAGAACTGTCTGGTGGTGAGATCGGTAGCGTAAGACTGAGTGACCCATTCCCCATTTCCATGCCTCCCAAAAGTGAAATGATGATCTGGTGTCGGACTGCAATCGGGTTGAGAGGTAGAGACTACCAAGCCATGGTAGAACCCGTGTACTCAGACAGCAGGCCCACCATTTTGACAGCCCGGGGGGTGGTTGATGTCCATCATGGGAGGGTGCCCGTCCGCATCCTCAACATTGGGGAGAGGGAGGTACACTTACCCAGGTACACTACACTCGCCAAACTGTTTGTTGTCGAACACAAAGCTATCAGGGCCGTGGAACCCTTGCCTCCATCTCCACAGGCGGAGGGTAATGGCTCCCAGAAACAAAAGGAGGACTGGTGCCAGAAACTCCATGTGGGTGCTGACTCCACTCCCCTGCACCAAAAACAAGGAGTCTACCGGGTGGTACAGGAGTACGAGAGAGTCTTTAGTAAGCACCCGCTAGACTTCGGCAGAGTAAAGGGGATAGAACACCACATCCCCACCGGGAGCCACCCACCAATAAAAGAGAGGCACAGACCTGTACCCCCTGCACATTATCAGAATGCAAAGGGCATGCTAAGAGAGATGAAAGAAGCTGGGGTTATTAGAGACAGCTGTAGCCCCTGGGCAGCCCCTTTGGTTCTGGTCAAAAAGAAAGACGGCACCATGAGAATGTGCGTGGACTATAGACAAATCAACCGTATCACCCACAAAGACGCATATCCGCTGCCTAGAATAGAGGAGTCTTTAGCCGCACTAAAATCTGCTAACTTCTTTTCTACTTTGGACCTTACTAGCGGGTACTGGCAGGTTCCTGTGGCAGAGGCTGACAAGGAGAAGACCGCCTTCACCACCCCGATGGGACTGAGCGAGTTCAACTGTATGCCTTTCGGGCTCTGCAACGCACCAGGGACTTTCCAGCGGCTGATGGAATGCTGTCTAGGGCACCGAAACTTCGAGACGGTCCTCCTTTACCTGGACGACGTGATCATCTATTCGAAGACCTACGAGGACCATCTAAAGCACCTGGCCGAGGTGTTCGAAGCCCTGGCAGGCTATGGCCTGAAGGTGAAACCATCGAAGTGCCACCTGCTGAAACCAAAGGTCCAGTACCTAGGGCACGTGGTAAGCGCGGAAGGAGTGGCCCCCGACCCTGACAAGGTCACGGCAATCAAGAGCTGGCCAAGCCCCTCGAACATCAAAGAGGTGAGACAGTTTCTCGGGTTGGTAGGCTACTACCGAAGGTTCATCCCCGGGTTCACTAAGATGGCAGCTCCTATGCAGGACCTCCTGATCGGACAGTCTAAGTCCAGGAGTCAAAAGCCACCCTTCAAGTGGGATAAACCGGAAGAGGAGTCCTTCTGCCAGCTAAAGATGGCTCTCACGGGGGATGAGATCCTGGCCTACCCTGATTACGGCCAGCCTTTCATTCTCCACACAGATGCCAGTAATGTGGGACTGGGAGCCGTACTGTCCCAAAACCAACAGGGCAGAGAACGTGTGATCGCATACGCCAGCCGGAAGCTGAGGCCCACCGAGAGGAACCCGGAGAATTACAGCTCCTTCAAGCTAGAATTCTTGGCGGTGGTGTGGGCCGTGACGGAACGCTTCAAGCATTACCTGGCCTCCGCAAAGTTCACCGTGTACACGGACAACAACCCATTGACACACCTGGACAATGCAAGACTGGGTGCCCTGGAACAGCGGTGGATGGCCCGTCTCTCCAACAATGACTTCGTGATCAAGTACCGGGCAGGCAAAACCAACGCCAACGCGGACGCCCTATCAAGGATGCCTCACTTACCTGAAGGTGACGAAGACCCAGAAGAGCTGGAGGAGGTAGAACTCCCCGCGTTTCACCGGTATGGAGCCGCTCAACACTCTCACCGCGTGAAGGAGGAGGATCTAACAACTGTGATGATGAATCCCCTACCTCACCACAGCTGGGCCGAGACCCAAGATAGTGACCCTGCAGTCCGCCTGGTGAAAGATCTGCTGACCCGGGAAGACGCCCGCCTAGATCCAGATGCCCCAGAGGAAGCCAAGCAGCTATGGAAGGAGAAGAGCAAGCTGTTCCTCTACGAAGGCAAGTTGTGCAGAAGGATTGTTAACCACCGGACGCACGAGCTGACCTGGCAAGTCGTGGTCCCAAGGCGAGATGCAGCTATGGTCCTGGGGGCTTACCATGACAGAGCGGGACACTTCGGTTGGAAGAAACTGGAGTTCCTACTAAGAGGAAGGTTCTTTTGGGTCGGCATGAGAGGAGCTGTGGAAAAATGGTGCAGAGACTGTGGCCCTTGTCACCTAAGGAGGAAGGACCGTACCAGCCAGAAGACACCCTTGAGGCCCATCGTCACCACGCAGCCTCTTGAGCTGGTAGCTCTGGACCATGTCAAATTGGCTCCCAGCCGGTCAAGATACATCTATGCCCTGACAATCGTGGACCACTATTCCCGTTTTCTAGTGGTGGTCCCGGTAAAGGACTTGACAGCCCAAACAGCGGCCAGAGCCTTCCAGCAATACTTCTGCCGTCCTCACGGGTTTCCGGAACAGGTCCTGACAGACCAGGGTCCAGCATTTGAGGCTGAAATCTTCCAGGAGTTCTGCAACCTCTATGGCTGTAAGAAAATACGGACAACGCCTTACCACCCCCAAACCAACGGGATGTGTGAGAAGATGAACAATATAGTCATTGATCTCCTGAAGATGTTGCCCCTGGAGGAACGCAGCCTGTGGCCAGAAAAATTGCCGGACCTGGTAGACATGTACAACTATATCCCGGTGAACGCGACAAACTGCACCCCGGCTTACCTGATGCGAGCTAGACCAGGTAAGCTGCCCGTAGACCTGGAGATGGGAGTCCTAATACCTGAGGACACCTCCCCGGATGCGGACTGGGATATGGAAAGGCAACTGCAGTACAAGAAGGTACAGGAGAGTGTGGAGAAGAGCCTGGCCCAGGTGAGAGAGAAGCAAGAAAGACTCTTCAATCAACACGCCCCTGATGGTCCCCTAGAACCTGGTGAGCAAGTCCTAAAGCGAAAAAGAAGGCTACATAAGTTGGACGACCAATGGGAAAGGGAACCCTACACCGTACTGCAGTCTGACCACGACAACCCTAAGGTGTGCGTAATCACCAAGGACGGAGGAGAAACCACTAGTGTCGTCTCCAGAGACCATCTCAAAAGGTGCCCCGAGCAACTCCGTAGTGCAGAAGAGGATCAGAGTGACCTTGAACCCGCAGAGGACAAGGAAGAAATGATCAGCACCGTTCTCGGAGAGTTCCCTCAGTCCTGGACTCGCATAAATGATGCCATAGTGGTACCTGTCCTGCATTTCCGGCAACCGGCACAGCAACAACCAACACCAGAGCTGGAAGGTGAAGAGGAGCAAGCGGTTCCAGAGGCAGAAGAGCCTGTACCAGCAGCCCAGGAGAGTCAACCCTCTGCTGACAGTGTGCCTGCCATGCCTGCGGTAAGCCAAAGAACCCGCAGACAGCTGCCTGCCCTACCTGTACACCCAGCTGGTAGCTGTACCCCTAACGCTAGTGGGGAAAGCCAGGTTGGTCCACCACCAGACAGTGGGCTACGTAGGTCAACCAGGAGCACAAAGGGACAGATACCCGCTCGCTGGAGAATATAGGATGCACTAAATTGTAAATAACCTTGTTGCCAAATGTTAAAATGTTTGCCAAGTTACATGCATGTTTGGTAATTCTGTGTTTCAGTTTCTTGCAGCTACCGTAAGGACTCACAGGTTATGGACTTTTTATAACCGGGACCTTGTATGGACTGCATTCCGAGCCTAACCCAGGAATGAACTAAGACTGTGAAGGACTTGGGGTAGGACAGACCCCCACCTGGTTAAGGCTCCCCGTTGTATTGGTGATATGGACACCCGGTCACAGGCCACACTGTGACCTTAAGAACTCAATTTGTGCGTCCTCTGTCTATTAATGTTTTATTGTTATGCATATTGTCTTTGTTTATTGTTTAGTCCCGGAGTACTAAATTTCACTAGGGGGGAATGTGTCACCCTGACCTGGATGCCACAAGTGTAATTAAAGCTGTGTCTGAGAGCAAGGGGGAGGTTTTCTGGTCAGGGGAACATTAGCATGCAATGCCTCCTGTCTCAGGCCAGTAGGGGGAGCTGGCTGCCCCTATAAAAGCTGGTACTGAGAGCAGGGTTAGGGAGAACCAGATGACCTGTCTCAGGACTGAGACGTGTCTCAGCAGAGCAGAGACAGACAGTTGCATTGTAACCTAAGAGGAAGTGTGGCAGGAGGAGAGCCACAAGCCAGAGACAAGAGGCGAAGAGAGCCTGTCTTGGCAGATAACAGACTTAATCTACCAGACTTTGGTGTCTGAGGCTGGAAGGATTCCACATCCCCCAGCAGAGAACCAGTCCGCAAGGGACTGTATATTCCTTGGCCTAAGAAGCCTGGAGGCCCTGCCACAACAGAAGGGACCAGCAAAGCCGTACAAGGCTGGGAGCAGAAAGGAACCCACGTCGCAGGCCATACAGGCGAGAATACACAGAAAGCTTTGAAACGTGGGCTGTTACCCTATAACGAGGAGATAGCCAGAAGGAGTGCAGAAAGCACGGTAGGCCTACACCCTCACCCTGACCAGGGCCAATTTCCCCATTGCTCTCAGACATCCAGGTCCCCTCCTAGCCGGGACTGTTTATGGGTCAGTTTACCTGTTTCAGTAAAGACCCTGGACTGCAACTTGTTGTCTGTGTGCTCCTTGCTCCTCCAGCACTATCAGCACTGGGACTCTCACTACCATCACTCCCACCATCCACTACACTGCCCTGGGGCCGCACTCTTCCCGTGGGGAGTCACACCATCCCAGCTGCATATATCATCAGCCCCAGCGGTCTGCCCTGCAGCGGCGGTTCCTGATGACCGCAAATCCACGGGTGGCGTAGTCGTACAAAACCAACAGCACATAACAGACTACCACTGGCCTGACCACCCTGAGCCACGGAACCGGGTTGCCACTACTACTCCCATCGTTCCCCCACTGCCCGGATCCGAGTGCCCCACGGCCCAGGGGGCGAGTCAGAAACGTTACCCCTTAGACCATAATGAGGGAGACTGTAGCAACTCACTAAAAATTCAGCATGTTTGGATTTCTAGTGACATGCCCAGGGGCAATTTATGGGCTGCAATGCAACCACATTCACTTTCATTGTGGTGTGATGTAGCATTGTAATACTACAATCCTTACCCATTCTATGTCTCATGACCAAATTCGCTATGTGTCCTCAGCCTTATCACATAAATCTACTAATACAAACAGTCATATACTGTATATACATGTACATTTATTCCCATAAACAAGATTACACAGGGAAATAGTCGTATTAGGCAATGACTGCATCAATTGTATAATCCAAATTGGTTTTTATTTCCCTTGTCCTGTAATTAAATCCCCCATAAGTTCTTTTAGGATCAATATAAAAGCATTACACTCACATATGGGATAAATTATTGTTAGTTTTGGCTCAGAATTAGAAATAGTAGAAAAAAATTCTTTTATATCTAGGAGTAATAGATTTTAACTTGGCAACTTTTTTCTTGGTGCATTGTAATAGAAATCTTATATATGCTGTATTCCACACAGTGTTTACTTATCTGTTGGCCTGGGATCAAAGACTGGACTAATCTCAAGTTAGAATGGAGTTTTAAATCTTGTGATGAAAAGTTAAAGTCTGAGGCTCGGTGGTGTTAAATAAATGCACATTTTGCAAAGTATCATTCAAAGTGGATTGCCAGAGACTAGTTTATTTCCCAAAGTTCATATTTAAGGTGCATTTTGCTGAAAAATTTAGACTTGTATATATAATAGTAAATCAGATGTTAGGGTGGCAAATAGAATGTATTAAAGTGTTTGTCTGGGCAAGTACTTACTGTACTGTACTGTATTACTGGCATTGGGAACTGCAGGATTAGTCTTACACTTCAATCTGGGCATCAATACAATGGATGCCTACTGGATGATGCTGAGCTTCCTTGCTGATACATGTGACTCGCCCCCTGGGCCGTGGGGTACTCGGTAGCCGGGCCGGTCGGTGCTGGGGGATGTCACGGTGGCAGTGACCCGGTCCGTGATCCAGGGCGGTCAATTAAAGGGAAAGTAAAAGGGAATAAAGTTTTTATAAAGATAATGTTCGTGACGCCACCTGTGGGATGCGGCTATATGGAGCCGCCGCTGTGGTGCAGATCCTCTGGAGCTGATGGTGACGCAGCAGAGTTGGTTCAGCTCTCCACAGGCAAAGCTATGCTCCAGGGCAGGATATAGGGGTTTTATGAGGTAGATGTTGTTGGTGCTGTGTAGTGCAGGGCTGATGATGGCGCAGCAATATTTCCAGGACACAGTGGGGTGCTGTCTTCAAGGTTTACTCACAGTTGTTCAAGACTCCAGGTTACCAGGGCCAGTGTGTAACCTCCCACGTCATCCTGTGTTCACCAGGGAAGGGGTTCAGCAACTCTCGAGTCTCTCAGGAGTACTTAAACGGGACTCCGTTCTATGTTCCTTTCATGGTCGTCTTCCCTGCGCTGGCTCTCACCCTCCTCCCCTGCGTCTCACAATCAGTGTCCCAAGCCGGTAGCCTCGGGTCCTGTCGGGCGACTTGTAATCCCCTGGACCCTCCGCTGCCACCTTTTAGCGATGTAATTGTGGTGGTTGGCTGCTGCACCTTGCAAATACAGCAGCCTCCGGTTATCTAGCTGAGCCTGTTTGTTCTCCACTAGTTTAGGGGCCGGTCCCCTCTGCAGCCTGATCCCTCAACGTCCGTACCGTGTTGGCTACCAACAAGAAGCACTTTAAGAAGTGTGAACTATTTACAAAGGAAAGTTTTTTGGTTGTTCATCGTTCACAACCTATGACTCCTTGTACCTTTACCGGGTACACTTAATAAACAAACTTTTTCAACACACACAATGATTACATGCTTATTTTGTATACCCTTCTGGGTAACTATATACACTTTAACTTTCTTAAATGAACAGTTCAGTTTGCTTTAATAGTGGTGTCCCCTCTGGGGAAGTGTTTCACCACTGTATGGCCCAGCTGGTCATCAGCCTCAGACGGCAGAGGCATGTCCTCCTCCTCCATCACTCTGTGCACGTGGAGGGCGTACCATTCATGCTCTCCCTTATGCTGGATGTAGGCAACCCTGTCGCCAGGGTATAGATCCCGTCCAGGATGTCATTTTTGCAGGTGGGATTCCACGTCACGCCGCTGGACAAAGAGATCCGTGGCCATTTGCGGCTCCCTGATGAAGCCCCACACAGCTTCCAGGTCAAATTTGACCATGATCCCCTCTGCATGTGGACTGGGTGTGGCAGGCTTGGTTTTGCGGGCCCGGGTCTTAGCCTGCATATTGCGGGCCTCCATCGCCTCCCAGCGCAACCGCCGTAGCCGCTGCTCCGCCTATAGTTGGAGAAGTTCCCACCGGCAGTGCTCCTCCCTGCATAGGGCTTCTGTTTGGGTCTCCCTGGGGAATCCCATCAGGTCACCCGCCGGGTTGTCCCACCTAAACGCCTCTCCTTCCTTGCGGGAAACCGGGGATACGGGAGTGGGCAGCAACGGGAGACTCTGGTCCTCAATTTTCGCGGACCAATCCCAGTCTGTGCGTCTGTACACCCATTCGGGTGTGGTGGCAGGTGGTTCCTCTACAGGGCCCAGGAGCGTGTCAGCGCTGTCGGAGCCCGGGGCAGGGATGCTGTTATTACCTGCTCCTGTGGCCGCTCCGGCACTTCATGTTGCCTCCAGGTCCAGGATAGGCTCCGCTGGGGCTGGGATGCTGATGTGGCACCCCAGGTCTGGTCGCCACAGTGGCAGCAATGTCATGTCTGAGAGCAGGTGGGAGGTTCCCTGGTTGGGGACAATTAGCATGCAGCACCTCCTGCCTCAGTCCAGGGAGGGGAGAAACCTGCCCTTTATAAACTGGATCTGGGGCGGGGTTAGAGAGACAAGTTAGAGACCAGTTAGAGACAAGTTCCAGTGAAGTTGCAGATAGGGACAGGTCAGCAGCAGGCTGAGGAGTCCCTGTAGGCAGAGGAGGAACACTAGGCCAGGAGGGGAGCTAGCAGAGCTCATCCTGGCTAGAGACTTACAAAGCCGGACACTGGAGTCACAGGCTGTGAGGGTTATAAGCCCAGCAGCAGAAAACCACCACGCAGGGGACTTCAAGTCCTCTGGCCCAAGGAAGCCCGGAGGCTCAGCCACACGAGAGGGACCACTACTTCCCCGGAGGGGTGAGAGGTACGGAAGGCCCGAGTCGCCAGTCATACGGTTGAGAACAACACGGTACACTCAGAGATGTGGGCTACCACTACACTACAGCGGGATAGCCAAGAAAGAGTGAAGTCAGCACGGTAGGCCTACAAACTCCCCCTGACCAGCGGGATTTCCCAGTTGCTCTCAGACTGACCAGGCCTCCATTGTTAACCTATATTCTGGACGGGTCCCTTAATACCACCAACAGTAAAGACCCTGAATTGCATGACAGACTCCGTGTGGTTACTGCACCATCACCACCAACATCCCTATTTACTGCCCTGAGGCTATACTCCTCCCGTGGGGAGTTATACTACACTCAGCTGCACCCACAACACCAGCCTCAGCGGTCTGCCCTGCAGTGGTGGTTCACTCTGACCGCAATCCACGGGTGGCGTAGTCGGACATTCAGCTTATAGACTGCCATTTGGTTTGACCGCCCTGAGCCACGGGACCGGGTCCCCACCACGCAAGGACTACAACCCCCCAGCATCCACAACAGGTCCGGTTCCGGGTATCCCCACACACACACAGCCCAGGGGGCGCGTCACTGACGGTGGAATGCAGCGTGAACTGCTGCCAGGTCATCAGCTTCTCCAGCAGCTCGTCCTTCCATATCGCGACGGTGGCCTGCTGGGCCTCTCCCATCCGCCGGCTCAGCTCCTGTACCTCGGCGTGGAGGAAACCAGTATCTTCCAGGGACAGCTTAGTGAGGACCCCCTCCAGGTTGAGGGAAGATTCAGTTGGCTGCAGGCCACGGGCGGGAGTCTGGTGCTTGTCTCTGTCCATGTTGCCTGCCTGGTGCATTCTGTCTCCACTGCCTGTGGCCCTTTCCTTCCTGTAAGGTTTTTCTTCTCCTCTCCCCTTTCTGGGGCGGCTCCATGGCAGCTTGCGGTTGGCCACAGCTGGGGGCGGCTTCCCCAGACTGATGGACAAGTCTAGGTATATGGCCACAGATGCACTGGCGGGCCCCGCTTTTTTCACCATTCTGCGACCCGGCCCACGATGGGAGGTTTCTTGTCATCTTCTATCACACACATAATGACTCCTGTTCTTCTGGGGCGGGCGTCGCTTTCAGTATTTAACACAGTCTATAGGCGCACAGGACTCGGTATAACGGGTCGGTTCATCCTGTTCGTGACTCCAAGTTTGACGCGCCCCTGGGACCGTGGGGTACTCGGTAGCCGGGCCGGTTGGTGCTGGGAGATGTCACGGTGGCAGTGACCCAGTGCGTGACCCAGGGCGGTCAATTAAAGAGAAAGTAAAAGGGAATAAAGTTTTTATAAAGATAATGCTCGTGATGCCACCTGTGGTATGCGGCTATATGGAGCCGCCGCTGCAGTGCAGATCCTCTGGAGCTGATGGTAACGCAGCAGAGTTGGTTCAGCTCTCCACAGGCAGAGCTACGCTCCAAGGCAGGATATAGGGGTTTTATGAGGTAGATGTTGTTGGTGCTGTGTAGTGCAGGACTGGTGATGGCGCTGCAATAATTCCAGGACACAGTGGGGTGCAGGCTTCAAGGTTTGCTCACAGTTGTTCAAGACTCCAGGCTACCAGGGCCAGTGTGTAACCTTCCACGTCGTCCTGTGTTCACCAGGGAAGGGGTCAGCAACTCTTGAGTCTCTCAGGAGTACTTAAACGGGACCCCGTTCTATGTTTCATTCACGGTCGTCTTCCCTGCGTTGACTCTCACCCTCCTGCCCTGCACCTCACAATTAGTGTCCCAAGCCGGTAGCCTCGGGTCTTGTCGGGCGACTTGCAATCCTCTGGACCCTACGCGGCCACCTTTTCGGTGATGTAATTGTGGTGGTTGGCTTCTGCACCTTGCAAATACAGCAGCCTCTGGTTATCTAGCTGAGCCTGTTTGTTCTCAACTAATTTAGGGGCTGGTACCCTCTGCAGCCTGATCCCTCTACGTCCGTGTAGATTCGGGCACACGGATGGCTTCCTGCACTCACCGTGCCCCTGGGATCCTCTCTGTTCCTGGAGCCTTCCCTCTGCTCCTGTCCTCTCTCTCCTGGGCATCTCTTACCAGGCCCACTCTCCTCTCTCTTGAGCGGAGCTCCTTCTGAGCTCCCACTCCCTACTGTTTCTCCTCTGTACTCACACACTTCTAGATGGTTCCCCTTCTTCTTATACTCTTTCTGATGGTGCTCCCCTCATCTACTTCCTCCATCCACACCCACTACATGATTCCCCCTCTCTTGGTTCCCCCCTTCCAACCAGGGACAAGGCTCAGCAGTGGATCAGTGCATCTGGCCCCTCCTGCTGGTCTGGAGTGGTGTAGTGTTGGATGTAGGCGGATGGGTCCGGGGTAGTACTCCCTCCTTACCTGAGAGTGAGATGCAGTACCTCTGTGGCGACTGAACCCGCAGGGGCGCAACGCATGTCCAATGGCTCTGCTGGCCCTTCTCTCAGCTTGATCTGTGCAATTTCTGCCTTCAGGAGGCCTAACACGAGTCTGACTGATGCAGGGGTGCTGAGACTAATAGAGATGAGCAAAACTGATGAAATTTGGTTAATCAGATTTGATTGAAGTCATGATGTCCATAGCCCTGGGATGTCATGATGTCACTAGGACTAGGCATTATAAAATAAAGAGTAAAGATGGAAGAGAAGACCAGATCTGGAGGCAGGATGCCAGCCAGTGGAGGACTGAGTGGGAGGCTGTGGTGTCAGGGCAGGTGAAGGAAGAGATAAATATAATGTTTATTTGTTTTTTAACTCCTTTCTTGCCCTAAAATAAAAAATAAAAAATGGCGACCAGGTTAGCTAATCAAATTGCAAAAAATTGAGGTTCTCGCAAATCTGCATTTTTTTGTGAAATTATAACCAAATTCGATTTGCTATTAATTAGATTATCTCTAGTGACCAACACTTAGCTTCTGCTGCATTGAGTGTATTGGGGGTAACCCAGGAGTCCAACACGGCTCTTTAACTGGTCCAGCTTTACCTTCATCCGCTTATGGTTCTTCGTACTGCACTCATCTCTGCTCAGGCTTCTGTGCCAAGCACACAAAAACTAAATTATTACTTGACAAACACTCTACCCTTCTGCATTCCACTAATCAGCTTCCCGAGAACCAGCTTTCCTCACGCTGTGCTCCAACTTAGTCCTAATATCACTTTTTCTCCTTTAATGGTATGGAAACTTTATTTTATCACTGATTTTCTCAATTGTAGGATTGGTGGGTGGCAGCATATACAGGGTTAGAATTTTGCTCTGGAGTCCCTTTTGTCCTGATTAATGCTCGACTTTAGGTGTTCTAAAATTTCTACATTTAGATTTGCATATCTTTTATATTCCGGTATATAAGTCTTATTATAGAGCCAAATAAATATGACAACCCGATGATTGTGCCTTTGTGTGGTCTGTGTGTTCTATTTCAGCTTCTCTGCTTACATAAAATAACATTACTAAGAGACCTGCTTTAGTTTGTGTATTCTAACTCAAATAAGTAATGCGATCTAGTAAAATCTCCAGTTTCAAAGCTGTCATTTAACACATCAGAAAGTGACGGTGCAAAAAACAACTAAATCCAAACTGAAAGCTAACATTTGGATAAGAGCATACGGCAACCTTCATGGAAGGCGCTCCTGCACCGACCAATCCTTTCTCCCCTCTAGCTTTCCTTGCAGCTATCCTTTTTTCCTACCGGTAGTGACAAAGAATGTGACAGTCACATCTCAACCCTGCTGCCTGTTTCTTCTTGGTAGCCCTAGTAGCCACTTCAAATTACAATTACATCTACAAGACTGGCCAAACCATGAGAAGGCTGTCATTTCTAGAATTCAAGTAATAGGGAGTAAGGCTGTGTTTTTTCAATAATACGATAATGATAGTCAATAATAAGACCTCAATTGCTGGAAGAGTTAGAAGCTGAGTTCTGAACATGTGTATACATCTATGCAGCCACAAGCTTGCCAAGGTGAACGTCTACTTAACATACTGTATTAAGGTGTTGTCTCACCTGATAAATGGATTCTCAAGGCTCTTGGAATGGATGAACAGTTGTAAGGCAGCAGGGACTGATGATGTTGGTGCAGCAGGAAGCTCCTGATGGAACAATGGAAGCTTTAGTGGCAGAACATCAACAAGAGGTGAAAACGGGATCTGAGGTGAAGAAGAGTTAAGATTACAGAAACAGGTATAACAGAGTTGTACTCCACAAGGGAGCAGAGGAGACTCGGCATTGAGGCAGGGCTGAGTTCACTTAGCGATAGAGCAGAACTGAGTTTGTCACAGAGTCTGATTCAAAGCCAGCAGTGAGTGGGACAGTAAAGTTTGTCCAATGCAATAATATTATTATTTATCCTATTCAGTATATCAAGGCTGCATTATACAATATATGTACTTTTTACCTTTTGTGTCTCCCCCACTTCCTCATAGCCTGTAAGCTCGCGAGCAGGGCCCTCACTCCTTTCGATATGAGATATGCTTATTCTGTATTGTCTGTATAAGTCCCCCCTAAAATTTGTAAAGTGCTGCGGAATATGTTGGCGCTATAAAAATAAACTATTATTATTATTATTATTATTATCATTGCTTCAGCAATATAGTAGTCCACAGTAGCTGCATGTGACGCGCCCCCTGGGATGTGGGGTACCCGGTGCTGGGCCGGTAGATGCTGGGGGAATGTCACAGTGCCGGTGACCCGGTCCGTGACCCTGGGCGGTCAATAAAAGGGGTTATGGATAGGGGATTTATAGTGTTTTTATAGAGTTCGTGACGCCACCTGTGGTATGCGGCTAAAGGGAGCCACCGCTGCGGAGCAGTCCTCTGAAGGTGGTGTTACTGCAGCAGGGATGGTGTGGCTCTCCACAGGAAGAGCTATCTCCAGGGCAGTGTAGATGATGTTGCAGGTTGTGCTGGGCATTGCAGTGCAGGGGTTGATGGCACAGCAGGAAACACAGAGACAAGAAAGTGCAGTTCCAGGGTCTTTACTGGTGCTGATTAAACAAGCCGGGACTAGAGTACTGGCTAGAAGTGGAAGTCCGGGCAGCCTGGAAGCAAGTAAAGAATCCTCCTTGCCAGATGAAGTTGGAGGCCTTCCCTTTCCACTAAACTCTTTGGCCCTGCTGCTTGTAGCGGTGCGGTGGCCCTCGTCCCTGAGTGCAACGTTTCTGTGCTCACCTATATGGCAGGCAGCTCGGGCCTTGCTGGCGCGTCGCTCCAACGTGGCGGTGCTCCAGTTTCTGCGGCTGGGCCTTCAGTGCTCCACAGCTTCGGGCTCCGGTGTCCGGTTCTTCTGTGCGGTACTTCTGGGGTGAGCTGCTGCGCAGCTCCAGTCCCCAGCTCCTCTCTCCTCAACGTCCTCGCTTCAACTCCTCACACTAAGACTAACTAACCACGCCCCCAGATACCAGTTGCCAAGGGGAGTGGCTCCCCTTGCTGGTCTGGAGCCAGGAAGTGTTGCATGTTTAGTATACCTGACTAGGAGATCCCTGCTTGCTTCCAGGCATGGCATTACCTCTTTTGAGGGAGGCAATGCCACTGTGGCAACCGGACCCCTGGGGTGCCACACATGAACGCCAACTACCTGAATACTCAGGTGGCACCCACCACATGAACAGGGTCAAGAAATTTAAGAGCATTATAGCAGAGGTGCTCTTAAGTTTGCCATAGTAACCTGACATGCAGAGTAGCAGAGAAAGTCAGCAGGAAGGGAGAAGACATAGTGCCTGGCACTGGATCCCGGACAGGTGAATATTGAGTAACAATTAAACAGCACTGTCCAGCCTAACAGGAAGGTAATCTTGCTTTCACCAACAGCTAACTTCTATTTGGTGTCCATAGCCCACAAATTTATATACCCAAATCTCTATTTATTGACGAGATTACGTGTATTTGTTGTGTATATGCCCAGTCACCAGTCTAACCTACCCAAACACTGCTGTTAATGGGACTCTCGCAAATCCAGGGAATGAAGGACGGCAGTCACTTTCACATATATACTGCACAGTGGAGCTCACTGCTACACACTGACAATATCTAAGATAGAAACAAAATAAACATATACTCTGCTGTAAAGGGTATGTGCTCATTTTGTTTCTATCTTAGGTTTTGTCTGTTTAATGGCCAGTGTGAACATGCTCCTACATGTTGCATGTATGCCAATTTATACTCCAGTTCATTTCTTTCGGTTCTGCCACATACTGAGAAGGAAATGGCTCCATGCTATTTTTTTAGTGATATAGTAGTTTGCCGCTCACAGGATTGCAGGGATCATTGCTGACCAGTGAAGTAGCCACAATCACTGCAGCCTTTACATCTTCAGGATCATGTGGTCACTACCTTGGGGCCGCTATTGATCTGTAAGAGATGGTACATGCTAGCAATAGTCCATCGTTACCTACAGTTGGAAACCATATTTCCATAAGAACTAAATCTATAAATTAAATCTGTAAAACCAGAAAGCACTGTGTAAAAGTACGCCATGAATAAATGTATTACCTTAATGCATTTGTTACCCTCAGTGACATTCCTAAGCCAAACATTGTTTTATTAAAGATGAAGGATTTGGCTTAGCTGTGGGTCTCAAAGATTTAATACACTTTCAATCCCTTCTAACAATTCTTTTGTAAGAGGACATAAGATCCTGTTTTACAGGCAAAAGAAATCACAGGGAGTTAAAAAGTCTTTTTGTGTTAAAGGGATTTCAAAGGTGGGAATTCCCTATAATCCTATTAGGTACCATGACATCATAAATTTCAATGGGAACATCAGGAGCTAAGAGGTGAATCTATATGTTTAGGAGGTACCATACAGAGCATTACATGGATGGTCAGTCTTGAATAATCACACTCAGGCCATGAAATTCCCCATGATTGGGGTCATTAATAATGGATTACTATGTTGACTTCATGGGATCTTGCAAACTAGCAGTTACCTACATTACTTCTAATGGAGGCTTTTATACTCGGGAGATCACCCAAGTTTATTATAGCATTAAGAGATGGAGATGTGCATCTTTTTGTGTGTGCAATATCTAGCTTTGTATTGTATATAAAAATCTATCTGTTCTACAAGGACAGTTCACAGGTGCGAGTTAAAAGGAATCTGTCAACAGGATTGCACCTCCCAAATTATTCACATGCACATGTAGATATTTCTGAGACAAATCCAGCAATACCTTTTCATGGCCAGTCCGTTCCTCCATTATTGAGAAATCAAGATGTGAATTGATATGCAAATGAGGCTGAAAAGCTATATGTAGTTCTAAAGCCTCTGTCATTCCAGCTCTATTCCCCGCCCAGCACAGCCGCCGCCTCCTCCTGCTTGACTAACATCCTCTATGCTGTGTGACTTCAGGCAAAGGAGACGTCAGTGAAGCAGGAGAAGGTGGTGCTGGGCAAGGAGTAGAGCTGGAGTGACAGAGGCTTCAGTTCTACAAATAGCTCTTCAGCCTCATTTGCATATCACATCAAATGCTGATTTCTCAGTAATGGAGGAACTGACTGGTCATGTAAAGTATTGCTGGACTTGTCTTTGAAAGAGCTCCATGTATATATAAATAGCTTGGGGTGTGAAGTCCTGCTGACAGATTCCCTTTAAAGTTGAAATGATGTGCTGCAAGTAACATGGGCATGTGTTTATATGGATATACAGAAATATTTATTTATACGGAAATTTACTGATTGCTTTTGTTTTTTTTTTAAAAACCTATACAACCCTTTCAAGTGGATCTAAACTTGTGGATTTGATGCTGATGAGGGTAACAAATCTGACAATTTTGTATAGAACTTTTCTATCATCAATAGTTATAAAGAAACACGTTATGATAATTTAATCATATTAGTAGTTCTGATATTGGCCTCGTTCAGAGAAATATATTAAACATGTGTGTGCTGTTCGTATGCAAAACAGGTAGCATGTGTAAAGTACAAGGAACAATACAAGTCAATGTATGGTGTACCCAATCGGGAGGGGTAGGGTATATGCTGATTTTGCTTTTTTCTTGAGTTTTGATATACAGTTAGGTCAAAGAATATTTGGACTGTGACTCAAGTTTTGGCATTTTAGCTATCTACCAAAACATATTCAAGGTACAGATATATAATCATTATGAGCTTAGCAGTAAATTCAGACTCTCAGCCTTAATTTGAGGGTGTTCACATCCTAATTGGAGTAAGAATTTAGAAATTACAGCTCTTTAATATTTAGCTGCCTCTTTTCAGAGGAACCAAAAGTAATTGGACAATTATCTAAAAAGCTCTTTCATAGGCTGCAATTTCTATTCCTTCATTAATCCATCATCAGTTAAGCAAGTAAAAGGTCTGGAGCTGATTCCAGGTGTGCCATTTGCATTTGAAAGCTGCTACTGTGAACTCATAACATGCGGTCAAAGGAGCTCTTAATAGAAACAGACCATCAGTAGGCCGAATAAAAAGAAGAAATCCATCAGAGTAATAGCAGAAATGTTGGAAGTGACCAAATCAATAGTTTGGTACATTCTGGAAAAAAAAAGCACTGATGAGCTTGGGAACGCAAAAAGGCCTGGACATCCATGAAAGACAACAGTGGGGGATCATCACAGAATCCTTACAATGGTGATGAGAAACCCCTTCAAAACATCCACCCAAGTGAAGAACACTCTCCAAGAAGTAGGTGTTTCAGAATTTAAGTCTACCATAAAGAGAAAACTTTATGAGAACAAATACAGAGGGTTCACCACAAGGTGCAAACCATTAACCAGCCATAAAAATAGAAAGGCCAGATTGGACTTTGTTAAAAAAAAACAGCTAAAGAAGCCAGTCCAGTTCTGGAAAAGCAGTCTTTGGACAGATGAAACTAAGATCCACATGTACCAGAATGATGGGAAGAAAATAATATGGAGAAGTCTTCGAATGTCTCATGATCCAAAGCACACCACATCCTCTGTAAAGCGTGGTGGGGGCAGTGTGATGGCATGGGCATGCATGGCTTTCAATAGCACTGAGTCACTAGTTTTTAATCATGATGTGACTGAAGACAGAAGCAGCTGGATGATTTCTGGAGTGTACAGGATGATACTTTCTGCTCAGATTCAAGCAAATGCAGCAAGGTTGATTGGACGGTGATACACAGTACAGATGGACAATGACCCAAAGCATAGTGTGAAAGCAACCCAGGAGTTTTTTAAGGGAAACAAGTGGAATATTCTGCAATGGCCGAGTCAATCACCAGATCTCATCCCCATAGAACGTGTGTTTCACACGCTTAAGACAAAACTTAAACAAAAAGACCCACAAACAAGCAACAACTGAAGTCAGATGCAGTAAAGGCCTGGCAAAACATCACAAAGGAGGAAACTCAGTGTTTGGTGACGTCCATGGCTTCCAGACTTCTGGCAGTCACTGCCTACTAAGGATTCTCTACAAAATATTAAATTGAACATTTTATTTATGGCAAAGTTAATTTGTCCAATTACTTTTTAGCCCCTGAAGTGAGGAGGGTTTTTTCTAAATTTCTAAATGTTTCACAGGATATTTTTGTTCAACCCCCTGTAATTAAACCTGAAAGTCTACACTTCAATCACATCTCGGTTGTTTCATTTTAAATACAAAATAGTCACTGTCCAAATATTTCTGGACCTTATTGTAGATGTATAGTAAGTGGATAGCATGGGGGAAATTTATCAAGACTGTAGCTTCACCAAGCAGTTCTTGTCCTGAAGCCTACTATAATAATATATGCACAAGATGACCAAATTGGCTTATATTTGGGCAGTCCAGAAATCTCTTAGCTGATGTAGGTTTCCACTGGAATTGTTACTAATTTCTGGCATCAATTATAGTAAATTTGTCAGGTGGAGGTTGACCACATATTGCTGCTAAGGCCTTATAAAAACTACTGTAAAAACACAAAAAGAAAATTGAAGTAATATTTTTGACTGATTACCCCACAAGTGCAAACTCTTGACTTAATTTAAATGTTATACAAGTAGGTCTAAGGCCGGATTTTAGGCATATACGTTTTTTGTCATTGTGCTGTTCACATGGTCCATGGACTGATCCCACAATAATCTGTGTGCCAGAGCATGGACCTGTGAAAAAAAAATTTGCAGCATGCAGTAAACTGGTTGTCTTACAGACCAAACTTGTGTATGTCAATAGCAGACTAAGCAGCTAGGCAGGAAGGTATGAGGATGAAAAAAAACAAAGCTAAACACAGAAGGAGTCATTTGATCAGTCATCCAGATCAAAAATGCACAGAAGCCTGTTTTTTTGAGGACACTCCATCTGCAAAAAAAAATATGGAAATGTGAACAGCACTATAGACTACAATGAGTATGTGATTTATTTATTATATTTATTATATTGATGGCTGGACCATACAATACAAGCACATTTTACCATTTACCTTTCATGTCCCCCCTATTTCCTCGTAGACTGTAACCTTGCGAGCAGGGCCCTCACTCCTCTTGGTATCTTATGAGTTATGTGTTACTCTGTTATGTCTTTATTATCTGTACAAGTCACATGAGAAATGTAAAGAGCTGCAGAATATGTTGTCGCTATAGAAATAAAAATTATTACTATTATTTTATCTGTAAAAAACACTCACTTTACATAGTTACATAATTACATAGTTTATAAGGCCGAAAAAAGACAAGCGTCCATCAAGTTCAGCCTATTTCTTGTGCACTGCAGCTATTCCGCAGCGTTGATCCAGGGGAAGTAAAAAAAAAACATGCGGTATAGGCCAATTTACATCATTGAGGAAAAATTCACTTCCCGACACCAATCTGGCAGTCAGATTAAATCCCTGGATTAATTAACTATCACTAAGCATAAGATGTAATTTTATTGTTCTCAAGAAAGGCGTCCTGGCCTCTCTTGAACTCATTAAGTGAGTTGGACATCACCACTTCCTCTCCCAGAGAGTTCCAGAGTCTCACGGCTCTGACCGTAAAGAATCCCCTTCTATGCTGGTGCAGGAACCTCCTTTCCTCCAGACGCATAGTGTGCCCCCTCGTCTTTGTCACCATCCTTGGTATAAACAGGTCATGGGAGAGATCTCTGTACTGCCCCCTGATGTATTTATACATGTTTATGAGGTCTCCCCTAAGCCTTCTCTTTTCCAACGTAAATAGGCCTAATTTTGACAACCTCTCTGGGTATTCTAGTCCCTCCATTCCCTTTATTACCTTAGTCGCCCTCCTTTGTACCCTCTCTAGCTCCAATATGTCTTTCCTGAGCACCGGAGCCCAGAACTGTGCACAATATTCTAAGTGCGGCCTTACCAGCGCTTTATACAGAGGAAGAACAATGTTCTCATCATATGCCCCTATTCCTCTTCTGATGCATGCCATGACTCTATTTGCCTTCGCAGCTGCTGCCTGACACTGGGCACTCCAATTTAATTTGCTATTAACCAAGACGCCCAGGTCCTTCTCCATGTCAGATTTCCCCAACGGTTTCCCATTTAATATGTATGGGTGACTGCTGTTTTTCTTTCCCATGTGCATGACCTTACATTTATCGGCATTGAACCCCATTTGCCATTTTTTGGCCCAACTCCCCAATTTATCTAAATCCTCCTGTACCTGTGCCCTATCCTCATCTGTATTAACTACTTTACAAAGTTTAGTATCATCTGCAAATATTGCTATTTTACTATGCAACCCTTCCACTAGATCATTAATAAATATATTAAATAATATAGGGCCCAAGACAGACCCTTAAGGCACCCCGCTAGTAACCCTGACACACCCTGAGCTTACTCCATTGATAACCACCCTCTGCTTTCTATCACTCAGCCAGCTATTTACCCACTTGCACACATTATCCCCCAGACCAAGCATTCTCATTTTATATACCAACCTTTTGTGTGGCACGGTATCAAACGCTTTGGAGAAGTCAAGGTATACAACATCCAATGACTCTCCCCGGTCCAGCTGTGAGCTCACCTCCTCGTAGAAGGCGATCACTTTGTCATTAAGCTGTATATGAGCAGAGACAGAATTGTGTCTTCCACTTTTTCTTCAATATTAAACCTAGATGAGAAAAAATATAAAATAATTGCAATTTACAAATAAATATATATTTATATTTGTATTTTTTAAAATTACCTAGCAATAATCCATCATAAAATATTAGTTAAATCCTTTAATTGTTGCATTTTTTTTTATCCAGAATTTATTTATTTTTTATAGAATTTTATTTGGCATCATTCATATTAAATGCATAGTAATTATATACTGGCTTGCTTAAGAGCATTAAATGTATAAGGCTAATCATATATAATTATAATATAATAATAAATGAAGTATAATTTACCATCAAGTTACATATAAAAGAATAAGAAACATATCACTAAGAGCTCAGTTACCATAGTAATATTAAAACTTTAACAGTCCATCATAATAAAAGTTTTTGGATATATATGTAGTATTAAAGAATGCAATAATACATGTCAAAGTCACCAAGAGGATTGTCTTTATTGACACCAAAGTAATCACTAAAAGGTATGTTCATGTATAATTTTGTTACACAGTTCTTGGAAATTGAGACTTAATGGTTTGTAAAACCATATTCATGTTAGAGAACATGTTAGTACTTTTGTCATTAAAACAACACATTCTGGGTATTAGCTGCTAGTAGTAAATTTTACTATATTGTTCCCAATTCATCAGTTTGCAACAGAATTCTGGCATCAAGTGTTGGAAATTTTGCAAAATGCCAGTCATGGATGAATTGAGTTCTTAATATTCTGTCATTTCAAAAATTCATTGCAATAACAATAATAATACTAATTGTTATTGATATAGCTCCAACATATTTCGCACTTTAGAATTAAGTTGGTACAATCAGTATCAGACATTATAGAGGAATACATCCTTCAACAATTCAACCAATAGGAGTGAGGGCCCTGCTCGTAAGAGTTAATAATTGCTAACAAGTGCATGAAGTGTGTTACGGGTGGTGGAACCTCTGTGCTGCGGTGCAAGGAGGGACCAGAGGGGCGTGACTAAGTACCTACTCAGCCTGACCAAAGTCGCACGGCGGCTCAATCGACTCCGTGAACCAGGGAGGGACCGAGCAGGGGGACAAGGTGCCACTCTGGGACCGACCTTGTATGAGAGCAGGTGACTCCCACGGGTCAGATGGCAGGAACTGACCGGTACAGCGGAAGAGCATGGCAGGCAGGCTGACGGGTGGTCGGGGTAGACAAGCAGGCTGATTCGGCTGATAGCCAGACGGGTGTTCCGGGTAGGCAGGCTAGCGAGCACAACGGGTAACTGGCAGGTGCTTCCAGGTAAGCAGGCTGGCGGGCATGGCAGGTAACAGACAGGTGCTTCCAGGTAAGCAGGCTAGTGGGCACGGCAGGTAACAGGCAGGTGCTTCCAGGTAGGCAGGCTGGCGTGCACGGCAGGTATCAGGCAGGTGCTTCCAGGTAAACAGGTGGGCAGAGCACATAGACAGACTGGCGGACTGGTCTGTAGACAGACTGTCGGGCTGGATAGTAGTCAGACTGGCGGGCTGGACTGAAGAACCGACTGGCGGACAGGACTGACTTGCAGAGGGACCTGAGGGCTGAAGCAACAGTAAGAATCACAGAGCAACAACCTTGCACGGGCACCTCCATATTGGAGGAGGTGCTTTAAATAGGGAAAGTCCTCCGGCCATTGGCCGGGGACTTTTTAGGATAGCACACGCGGTCCCTTTAAGAGGGAGGGAACGCGCGCGCCCTAAGCACAGTGCCCGGGAAGCTGCGTGCACCAGCAGCAGCAGGGAGGCCGGAAGACGCCGGACCAGGAGTGCGGCGGTAAGGGGAAAGGCGTCTCTGCCTGGCAGGGGGCAGAGACACCGATGCTACAAAGTGTAAGAGTAAATGTTAATAGTTCGAGGCTAGATTATAGTAAAAAATATAAGGGGAAATCTGAAAAACATTAAATCGGTCAACAGGTTTTTGCTATTTAATCTGAGAGCATAATATAAAGCATGAGACTGTGATTACAAGGAAGTGTCACTTATTAGGCTGTGTGCTGTAGTTTCAATACAATCACTATTTTATTAGCAAGAGATTAGCACTGCAGGACTAAGTTTCATGTGCACACCAGTCAGGCTAATCTGTGTAACCCCGCCCCCACCACTTATTAGCCAATTGCTGACAATTCACAGTGTACACAGGAAGCTGCCTGTCAGGGGTGTAGGTGGGGTAGTAGATAAGACTTAGCTGTGTATAACATCTACAGTAGACAAACAATGATTCTATCAAAACTACACCAAGCAGTCTAGTAAGTGACACATCGGTGGAATCGGTCTCACTTGCCCTATATTTTGCTGCTCTCAGATTATACAGCAAAAACCTGCTTACAGATTCCCTTTAAATTGCAAGCATAATAGATGTATTTTTAGGGGCACTTAAAACTGTAGACTCTTGGAATAACCTGATTGTCCAGAGTAGTACATTCCAGAAGACAAACAGGAAATAAAAAGAAACCATTATGGATACATAAGACAGTACAAAGTTTAATAAGGCAGAAACAAAGGGCATTCAAAATCTGAAAGGCCGAGAATACAGAAATAGCATTTCATGAGTATAAAGACCTAAATAAGAAATGTAAAAAAGAAATCAAGCTAGGAAAGTTATCTACAGAGAAACAAATCGCCAGTGACATTAAAATAAATCCAAAAATGTTTTATAAATATATCAATGCCATAAAGAAAAAAACTGATGGTATCGGCCCCTTAAAAGATGATAATAAGAAGATAATTTTAGAGGACAAAGAAAAGGCTGAGATGTTAAACAGGCATTTTTCATCCATGTTCACCAACGAACCATCTGTTCCTGGGATCTTTCAACAGGGCAAAAATCAAAGTTCACCACCTGATATAATTAGTTTAACACAAAAAGAAGTACGCCTGCGTCTGAGCAAATAAAATATTGACAAATCCCCCGGTCCAGAAGACATTCATCCATGGATACTGAGGGAATTAAGCTCAGTAACTGACAAACCGCTGAATCTCATTTTCGTAGACTCTCTGGTAACAGGGGTAGTGCCACAGGATTGGAGGATAGCCAATGTGGTACCGATATTTAAGAAAGGTAAGAAGGTGGATCCAGGTAACGATCGTCCAGTAAGTCTGACATCAGTAGTGTGCAAAGTTTTTGAGGGCATCATAAGAGATGACCTGCATAGTTATATCGCAGAGAATAATATAATAAATGATAATCAGCACGGATTCATCAAAAAGGTTGTGTCTAACCAACATGTCGGGGTTCTAAGAGGAGGTAAGTGCAAATCTGGATGTTGATAATGCGGCTGATGTGATTTATCTGGACTTTACAAAGGCATTTGATACTGTACCTCATAACAGCCTTATACTGAAACTACAGAAGCAAGGACTTGGGGGAACTATATGCAGATGGGTAAGGAATTGGTTACATGATAGGAAACAAAGAGTCGTCGTAAATGGTACTGTTATGCACACGCCCGGGCTAAGCGGCGTGTGCGTGTGATTGGTAGTGATTCCACTGGACCGTGCCGGAGAGTGAATGCCTGGAGGGGCGTGACTAAGTATTCACCCGATCCGACCAGGGTCGCACGACGGCATACGACGCCAGTGCACCAAGGAGGAACCGAGCAGAGGGACCAGGTGCTACTCCAGGACAGACCCCGGACACGGCTGTTGACCCACACAGGGGAATACAGGAACAGGCTGGTAGGCTGGCACACAGACTGGAGGGTATAGGCAGGCACGACTGGTATGCAGGCAGGCGGGTATAGGCAAGCACAGCTAGAGTGCAGACAGGGAGGCACTAGCAGGTAGGAACACAGGCGGGATAGGACCCAGTACACACCGGGACTCAGGAACAATACAGGCAGAGGGTTACAGGCAAGCACAGCTAGAGTGCAGACCAGGCTGAGCAGGGAGGACAGGGCTCTGTTCACACGGAACAGACAGGAAGGGAAAGACAGAGCCAGATACTCACACAGTACTTGCAGAGACAACAAGCAGGAGTTAGGTACGAGTTCAGACTCTGCAGAAAAAGGAAGGGAACGGACATAGAGGCAAAACAGGTAAAGGACAGGAGAGAGTTCAGACTGGAACTGAGTGTACGGAGGAGACCGACACTGCAGAGGGATACAGGAGCGGGTCTGGGAATACGGCCCCCAGAGAGGCGGAACGAACAGGCAAGGAGCGTGTTCAGACAGGACAGACCAGACGCAGGAGCGGGTCTAGGAAATCGGCCACTAGAAGGCGGAACGAACAGGCAAGGAGCGTGTTCAGACAGGACAGACCAGACACAGGAGCGGGTCTAGGAAATCGGCCACTAGAAGGCGAGAGGAACAGGCTAGGAGCGTGTTCAGACAGGACAGACAAGAGAACACAGAAAGGAGTCAGTTCAGACACGGGAGCTGATACCGCAAAGCAGGAGACATACAGGACTCAGTTCAGACACGGGAGCTGATACCGCAAAGCAGGAGACATACAGGACTCAGTTCAGACACGGGAACTGATACAAAAAGCAGGAGACAAGAGACGGGACCTGGCACCTTCAGAGTGCAAGCACACACTGAAGGAAACACTAAGCACAGGCAGGGATAGAAGGGAGCTGCTGAGCTATATACCAAGTGACAGACAGCAATAGGCTGAGGACGCACAAGGGGTGTGACCCACAGCAGGTACAAAAGGCAGGAAGTGATCGGGCGCCGCCCTTAAGCAGCAGAAACAGACACAAACAGACAGCATGGAGGGAAGCCAGAGAGACATTCTGGACAGGAGATCAAGTGCGCCCTCTTGCACAGTGGGAGATGGACCACCATGCAAGGACGCCGCCAGGTATGTTACAGGTACGTTCTCTAAATGGGACATAGACAGCAGTGGGGACCGCAGGGATCTGTACTAGGACTGATTATTTTTAACCTCTTTATTACTGACCTGGGAGGTGGGATTGAGAGTAAAGTGTCAGTCTTTGCTGACGACACCAAATTATGTTGGATATTAAAATCTGATATTGACATTACAATATTGCAGAACGATCTGGTTAAAATGACTGAATGGGCAAACACTTGGCAGATGAGGTTTAATGTAGATTAATGTAGAGTAATGCACCCAGGACGGAGTAATCCTATTGCTGCATATACATTAAATGGGAGTATACTCAGGACTACAGAACAGGAGAAGGACTTGGGTATTCTGGTTACAAGTAAGCTGAGCAGCAGTACTCAATGTCAAGCAGCAGCCGCAAAAAGCAAACAATATTTTAGGATGTATAAAGAGAGAAATAAAATCCCGCGATCCCAACGTATTGTTACCCCTTTATAAATCACTGGTGAGGCCACATCTGGAATATGGGATCCAGTTTTGGGCTCCACATTTTAAAAAGGATATTCAGAAGTTAGAGTCATTTTAAAGGCAGAAACTAGATTATTACATGGGATGGAAGGCCTCTCATATGATGAGAGGTTGGAAAAGTTGGGCTTGTTTAGCTTAGAGAAGCAACACCTCAGAGGGGATCTCATTTACATGTACAAATATATGTGTGGTCAGTACAAAGGACTAGCTCATGACTTATTCCTTCCAAACACCATACTAAGGACCAGGGGGCACTCATTATGGGTGGAAGAAAGGTGATTCCGGCACCTTAACAGGAAAGGGTTCTTTATAGTCAGAGCAGTTGGACTGTGGAATGCCGACCACAAGAGGTAGTGATGGCCGACACTATAACAGCTTTCAAAAAAGGGCTGGAGGATTTCCTCCATACACATAACATTGTGGGTTATAGTTAAATTAGACAAAATGTATAATTGGGGGAGGAAGGTTGAACTTGATGGACTTAGGTCTTTATTCAACCTACGTTACTATGTTACTAAGTCTTTAGGATGGAATTAGGATGTTCAAATAATAGAATATGTTAGTCTTAGATTATTAGTGGAGCGGAGAGCAGGGGGAGGGTGGTAGACAGAGATGAGGAGGAGATGTAGGGTGTGCAGTGCTATGAAGAGCTTTGTCGGAGCTTTGTCAAAAGTTTATATTGATTCAATAGTACTTTCTCCAGTGCATCCCCCCTACTCTGGAACTCTCTACCTCAACATATCAGACTCTCGCCTACCGTGGAAACCTTCAAAAGGAACCTGAAGACCCACCTCTTCCGACAAGCCTACAACCTGCAGTAACCCTCGCTCCACCATACTGCTGCACAACCAGCTCTGCCCTCACCTACTGTATCCTCACCCATCCCTTATAGATTGTGAGCCCTCACGGGCAGGGTCCTCTCTCCTCCTGGACCAGTCGCTGACTTGTTTTGTTCAAGATTATTGTAAGTGTTTTTGCTATATATACCCCCTTTTTCACATGTAAAGTGCCATGGAATAAATTAAACCATAATAATAATAAATAATAATAATAGTGTATAGGTAATCAGTGCAATGACTGGCATAGAGTATATGCATCAATGTAGTGGCTGGACAGACATATGAACCTGGCTGCTACATTTAGGATAGATTGGAGAAGGGGGAGAGTTTAGTGGGAGGAAGACCAATAGACTCCAGACTGTTCTTCTCGGTCCAGAAAACCCATTTAAATAGGTGGCTATATCTTCAGCACTGACAACAGTGGTAGGTGCCTGCATTTTGGGACTCAGGGATTGCTACCATCTGTGTTGGCAGGGTATGTCTGAGTATCTTACTATAATGTTGGGCATCCATATATACAGGCACATGAAAAGATCAGGGCTTACCATGTTTGTAATCCTGTTACTTGAAGATATTGAAAGAAACTGGTCTCAGGATATGGGAGTGAAGTTTCAAGTTGCAGTCCATCAACTGGATTAATGAAAAAGGTAGAGAAAACTTCGTGTCCCAATTCCTTGTATAAAAACATCAAAATGTTGTTCCATCTTGATTAAAGAAGCAGCATATTGTATTCTTGCTTCTATACTCCATAGAGAACATGTTTTAGTCAAGATGGAATAAAATTTTGATGCTTTTATACAATGAATTGGGATGTGCAGTTTTCTGAACTTTGTTCCTAAATCCAGTATAATATTGGGTAGCAAATCTGACACAAAGGAAGAGATTGAAGACTATGAATACTGTAAACTCTCTACTCTCCTAAATGATTAAGATCTACATATAGCTTTTTCAAAGACAATTCCAGCAATACCTTTAACTCAATATTCTATTTCTCCACTCCTGAAAATTAGCATTTGAGTAGATATACAAATGAGGTTGAAGTGCTTTCGACCCCTAAAAGCTCATTCTGATCCTATGTTCCTCCGGCTATATTCCCCGTCCAGTAATTATTTCTGGATTTGTCTTTGAAAGAGCTACATGTATACATAAATAAATAGTTTGGGGAGGGGGGCAAAATCACGTGACAGATTCCCTTAAAAAGAGAAGAATGGGAGTGAGGTTTGGGAAAATTACCTGAAAAGTGCATTGAGAAGAAAGAAGCTGGCTAACACCATGTATCCTCTCAGGTCTAGGGGTATGAGAAAAGTGTAGCCCACAATACGAAACAGCAGTACTGGACATGGTGTCAGATTATTTATTCCAAGGTTCAGAGAGAGTCAGCAGATTAAAACATTTTGAAAGGAAGTCATGAATGTCGGGAAGTTTATTACACACTGACAAGAGTTCCAGAGAGCTCCAGAGTTTCATTACATTAGAAAGGTTCCTGTGTGCATCAGACAAAAAGTTAAGTAAAGAGACTGAACAGGTACCAATCTGATATCATTCTAATTTATTAAACTGACTTGAAATGTGGATTTTTAAATCCCCAGTATATCAATTTATCATGAGGATATATTTTGTGGCTTCCACCTTTTGAAATACATAATGCAAAATTTGTTGCAAATTATATTTCTCCCTGTTATTAAACTGAGCATTTCTTGATTCTACCTAGAGCTAAAATGCTTATTTCACTATCAGGTAAAACAAGTTTCAAAAAAGGATTATAAAGCCATTCTAAAATGGATTTTCTCAGATTCTAAGATGGATTTTCAATGTCAGTATACCATCCTCATCAGGTATAGGAGAACTATTTAATAATGTATGCAGTTTATATTGTGAATCTGGTGACAGATTCACTTTAATATAAAGAGACAATTTTTCGTCTCCTTTATCCCAAAGAGTTGATAACAAAAATTCCAAAAATGAAAAGCAAATGGCACTCAGATCTATGATGTTTGTATGTCATTATGGTAAAAGGGTAGATAAGGTAATTTGCATTTAAGAAAATGATTTTGTACTTATATAACAGCCTAGTTTCATAAATATTTACAGCCATCATACTTAATACAAATGAAATATAAAAAGCACTACCCACATATGAGACAGTTCTGGCTATAATCCATGGTAAAAAATAGTAGTTGTAGTTGAAATGATAGATTTTAGTGGTTACCTAGAGAGAAAGAAAATGTGAGCTTTAGGCTTCATGTCCCAATCTAATATGACATTGCTACTGGGAGGGGTTGAAAATTCAACATGGTTGTAAAATAATAAAACATGTCTGTGTTACTATTCTGTTCATTTGTAGCAGGCTCTTAACGCCAGGTTCTCAATTATAAACCTTCCAGGAGGTTATCCTGGGAACTTTTTAGTACAATCTTACAGCACCTTACAAACAGTTAAGATCAAAGGACAAATGACAAGCAAATAATTGCAGGAGCCAATATTTCTCTTTATACCTGAAAGAACAGCAAATATTTAGAGGGAACTGTTACATTGTAAAGGTTCCGCAGAAATAGGTTGCACAAACTATTGACAATAAGACACAATATAAACTTCTCTAAGAATAGGACAGCAATAATAATCCTAAATTACTATAAGGGGAAACATTTTTTTAAGTAATTATATGGGTGATCAGCTGATTACAGGTTCAAGTCCCCTATGAAACTAATTAAAAGTGTAAATAATAGTAAAATATAAAAAATAAATAAAGTTTACAATTTCCCATTTTCTTCAAATTAAAATAGCACAATGTAAAAAGCAAATAAAATTTACGTATTTGGTATTGCTACGTGCGTAATCGCCTAAATTAGTCAAATATATAAATATTTATCCCATATGGTGAATTGAAAAATGAAAATGAAACTCCACAATTGGCATTTTTTGATCGCTTCAAGTCCCTCAAAAAGTGCAAAAATTGTGATTAAAAAATTATATGTACCTCCAAAATGGTATAAAAAATGTCAGTTTGACACACAAACAATAAATGATCCATAAATGAATGGAAAAATAAAAAACTTGCGGCTCTAATAAAATGGAGACACAAACCAATTTTTTTTTACAAAGCTCAGAATTTTTGTAACCACTAAAATATAAAAAGAATATGAAATATGAAAATAATCTTGTAAGTTTGGTATTGCTGCTGGAGTGTGCATACAATTCAGGGATTCTCATAGCAAAATTCCTCCAAGACATTTAATACTGAACTCACAAAGTAGTTTTCCCCCTATAGAAGCCGCTTATTGTTCTCACCCACTACGATACTTCTTTCATGGCCCCCATAGAATATGATGGCTCAAAAATGGCCTTACACAGTATGATACTCTCAGAGTGAATTTCATCACAGTAACCGCCACATGCACAATATGAAAACCCCACAGTGCCCCCAGTAAAATATGATGCCCTACAGTGACCACATCACAGTATGATGCAGCCACAGTGCCCCACAATACAGTATGATGCCTATCTAATGCCCTTCACACTGCATGACGTCCTCACAGTTTCCACACACACAATGTGAGGTCCTCAAAGTGACCACTTAACACAGTATGATAGCCCCACAGTTCTCTCACATGTATTTTGAGGGCCCTAGAGTGAACCCCAACACTCTATGATGCCCCCACAGTCCTTTCACACAATATGATCCCCACGCAATAAGCTTCCCTCACACATTATTATGACCTTAGACCCCACACAATATCATGCAACCCCCAGTCCCCCACAAAGTGTGATGGCTTCCCACAAACCCCAAACACTTTATGATGGTGCCACAGGCCCCAACACAAGGTATTATGACTCCACAGCCTGCCGCATGGTATGATGCACTCACAGCACTCCCATGTTGTATGATGGCCCCCATAGCCTTCAGACACTATATGATGGCCCTCACATCCCACAACAAAGTATGATACACCCACAGTCTCCCACACAGTATGATATCTTCAAAACCCACCACACATTATGATGGCACATAAATACTGTATAATGGTCTACACAACCCCCTTACACAGTATAACAGTATAGTGGCCCCCACAGTATGTAGCCTACACACAATATGATGCACCCCCCCCCCCCCCAGCTTCTCTACACAGCATGATCATCCCTATAGCTCCCGACACAGTGTAATGGCCACCACAGTCTACCCACATAGTATGATTCCCCCACAGCATCCCACAGAATAATGCTGCCCCAACAACATCCCCACACTGTGTGGTGGACATACAACAGCTAATATAATAATAATCTTTATATAGCGCTAACATATTCCGCAGCACTTTACATACATTTTCATCACTGTCCCCATCGGGGCTCACAATCTAGATTCCCTATCAATATGTCTTTGGAGTGTGGGAGGAAACCACAGAACCTGGAGGAAGCCCACACAAACACGAGGAGAACATACAAACTCCTTGCAGATGTTGTCCTTGGTGGGATTAGAACCCAGGACCCCAGCGCTGCAAGGCTGCACTGCTAACCACTGCGCCACCGTGCCGTATAATGGACCCTTCAGCCCACATACATTTTGATCTCCCCACTGCTTCCCACACAATTTAATCACTCCTACCACACCCGCAAATATAATGACCTGATGGCCCCACACACAATATAATAGCCACCACAGCCCCCCTCACAGCATAATGGTCCCCACAATCACCCACATTGTAATTTCCACCACAGCCTTTTACAAAGTATGATGTTCCCACAGTCCCCACACAGCATGATTCACCCACAGCCCCTTACAACACATTATGTGGCCCCAAAGCCACCTAAAAGTATTGACTGATAAAATAATGAAAAAATACTCACCTAGCCTAGATCCACTGATGCACTACTTCACTGTGTGCAGCATGTGGACTGAGGGCGCCTGCGACTCAGACGCACAGGGTGAATAGTGGAACAGGCAGCTGACGGCCCCCAACTCAAGGACCCCATAGAGGCTGAGTGGTCTATGACACTGTATCGCCACAATTGTACTAACATGAAGAATTATATTGCCAGGTCATTACTGCACTATCAATGATGCAAGGAAAACATTTTTTTTGCATTGTGTTTTTTTCACCTCACATTATACATTATATGATAAAATGAAAAAAACTACAACTTGTCCCACAAAAAACATGTCCTACATGGCCACAGGAAAATGAAAAAAAAGTTATGTCTTGTAAGAAGAGAAAAACATGGAACCGCAAAACAAAAAATTCCTAGAAATGAATGACTCAGCTGAAGAAGAGATATCTTGTCCCAATGATTGTCAGTCTGAGAATTCATTTTCCTGAAACAGAGAACCAAGGGCAGATATACCACTGGTGCAACTTGTGTAGTCGCACAAGGACCCAAGAGTTAAGGGGGCCACTGCCACCTCCAAAGCGGCAACAGCATCTGTCACAGACACAAAGAGGTTTCCATACACTCTTCTTGCACAGGGGCCCTCTTCTGTCTTTTTCTTCCACTGAAGAGAATACAGGGGTTCATTTAATTTGAATCTATTGCATTTTTAGCTTTTAAATAGCTGAGGGTCTAGTGTGAGTGTCCATCAGGATGTGGCTACAAACTTTTTTTTTTATAGGAATTCCCTCTGAGACGTCACTCTATCTATTAACTAAATGTAGCTATAAGGTTATCTAAAATGCAGCCCCAGGCAATGATTACATGATGACTTGCTGCATTTTTTTGGAACCAAGTGCCTGCTGTATGGCATATGCATTCATATGAATATGTCAATCAAGCAACACAGAATCCCCAGCCTCACATTGAATGGGTTTATTCTCTATTAAAAAAAATATATTTTTCTTTCTCATGCCGAATACAGCTGATAAAATATACACAGATCAGCCCTGCCTCATTGAATAACATTGGTTTGAGTGCTATCCGATTGCACTAGTGTGAGCGAACCCTTAGGCCGGGGTGCAGAGAATCGGGCCAATTATGCTAATAATAACACTCTGATCAAAGTCTGTCAGAGTTTGATCCGAGTGTCACCTTAGTGTGGTCTGATTCACATTAGAGAACTGCAGCACAGGTGAGGGGAAGATGGAGAACAAAATTTCTCCATCTTCTCCATTGACTCTGTGCGACATCGGACTGCTCTCCGATGACATCCGAGTGCAGTCCAATTTTTCACTCGCACCCATTGACTTGAATGGACGAGCGCGATCTGTCCATCGGATGTGCTTGCAGCATGCTGCAATACTTTTCTCATACTAAATCGGCATGAGATCTGCACTGCCCCATAGAATAACATTTGTCCAAGTGCAATCTGAATTTTTATTGGATTGTACTCGTCCGATTTATTCGTTCGTGTGAGTGAGCCCTTATAGTGATTATCCCAGGGGAGTTGTCTTTGTCTTTCAGGCACAAACAGCCTTTATCATTGTATTAATCTCTGGCAGGACATGGGGGTCTTAACATAGCCTAGAGAAATTCTTCCCAGCCAAATACCCTGAAATTGTCATCTACTTATTAGCCTCCTGCCAGCAGAAGCCGTTCTTCTCATTGTTCTGATTTTTAAGTCTTTCCATCCTGTCTCTGGTTTGGTTTTCGGCATCCAATGTTAAATTTGCATGGATGTATCCAGAAATAATTAGTGTCACAAAAATGTAAGCGGCGGTGTGCATCTGCCTAACAAGAGCAGAAGTTAAGCTCCGAGTGACTGAATGGAACCTATTGAAAGAGTTTTTCAGGAGCCTGACGTTCATTAGATATGCTTTAATAAAGCTAATGTGGCAATTAGCCCGTCATATGTTACTGGCTCTGGAAACGATGGCTAAAAGTGACAGCAAAATGTGCAGCCTTATATTACTTGACATATAAAGACAACAAAAAAAGAAAGTATTCAATGATTTCCATGGTTGAAACTAACACTGTATCAGCCATACAAGAAAAAAGCAAGAAAAAAGGCTGAAAAGGAGGGAGGAGGGGAAGAAAAAACAGCAAAACACACTAAACAGATATCTTGAATGTGGACAACATTGTTACAGCTCAATCCGCCGGCTGTTACCAGGGCCGGACATCCTAATAAGGTGCCGTATTGTAATGCCACCGCCCCACTATCAGTGTTTGGTCAGTATTCGGTCAGCATTTTTTCTCAGGAGTGGGAGCCAAAACCAGGTGAGGAACAATCAGAGAAAGGCTATGTGCACACGATGCGTATTTCATGCGTATTTTGTGCAGAAAATTCCGCAGCGTAAACGCATGAATTACGCATGTTAGCCTTCTGCCATGGTCCCCTATGGCATTCCGCAATTGTAATGCCCACGCTGCGGAATTTTCCGCAGCGTTTTGTTGTGCGGAAAATTCCGCAGCATGTCAATTCTTTGTGCGTTTACGCATGCGGAATTGCCATCTACAATGCAGTAGAAAACGCAAGGCAATTCCGCATGTGCAAAACGCGCGAATTACGCGCGAAAAACGCATGCCAAATTCCGCATGCGTTTTCCAGGAAAAAGGACATGCGGAAATGAAGCGGAAATTTCCTCTTCAAATACGCATCGTGTGCACTTAGCCAAAAGGTATAATAGAAACAAGTCACCAATTCTGCATTTATCACCCACTCCTGGTTTTGTCTCCCACTCCTGAGAAAATATACTGACCGAATACTGACCAAATACTGATAGTGGGCCGTGGCCTATGACAGCCAGGGTCGGACTGGGGTGCCTAGAGCCCACCAGGGGAATTGACTCTAAGGGCCCACACTATAGCCACCATAAACAGTTTTATTACTTGTTGTGTTTTTATATAATGCAAGGACAGGGATGTTAAACATATTTGGAATATACTTTATTAGGAAAATAAGTTTCTGTCAGAAGCGACTGAGCTCCCGGCTTTCCTTACATTTACAGGTTTTTTTAAACTGATTTAGCAGCGGAGGGCGATGAAAGTCAGGAATCATGAATATTCAGGAGGACTCATCATTATATGCTGGAGCCGTCCGATATAACATTTTGGTAATACTGAGTGACCCAGCATTTTGCTATGGGGATCTGTCACTTGTTTGTTACCCTTAGTTAGGACACCATAACATTGGTGACAGATCCCTTTAACAAAATCCCTGGATAACACCTTTAGGGTAGTTTCACACGAGCGAGTCCACCGCGGGATGCCCACTGCTTGTATCCGGCAGTGGACCTGCTCTGGAGGAGGATCATGTCGGCATTATACTGATATATACTCATATATAATGCTGGGTGCATTATATACAATGTTATGAGTCAGAGTGAAATCCTTCAGCTGTACTGGACTCCTCTTTATAGGAACTCTGTCAGCACAGAATGACTGTTCAAACTCGGTGCATCATGGCGGGGCCAATCATTTATATATACCTCCCCACCTGCTTGTTTTCCATCCATCTCCGCTCTTCTCTAGCTCTATGAAGCCAGAGCTGTCAATCAAAGAAGAGGTGAAGATAGAGGGAAAACAAGCAAGTGGCAAGATGAATTTACATGATTGGCCTCGCTGTGAAGCACTGAGCGGCAGGACTTAGCTTGAACAGTCATTCTGTACGGACAGAGTCCCTTTAATTGTAACTTGTCACCTTGAAAAACTCTATTTATCTGCAGATATAGGGTTAATCTGCAGGTAAATAGGGCTTAAAGCCTGGTTAGACAGTTTAATGGAAAAGCGTTGGATATAGGTAGAAAATTAAGTTTTATTCTCCACTCACTTCCTGTCATAGGGTCGGTATAAGGAGAGAGATATTATAGTCACTGCCAACTACAAAGTGAGTGTGCTGTAATAACGTCCGGCACTTTGATTGTGACATCTTCCATGGAGCCCAACCTCAGTAGCATGTTTTGCGGCGGTAGACAGGCGCAACGCATGCAGGAATTGTCTGTTTGTTAGGTAATCCCTGCATGTGTTGTGTCTGTCTACTGCCGCAAAACATGTTACCGCAGGGACTCGAGCATATTAGCAGAGCACTACAAGATACTCGGATAACTCACAAGCATGCTGGGATAACAGCTTATCCGACCACACTCACTCATCACTACAGGCAACCCATCAGTAACCTTCAACTGCGTCACAGGGGGCTGAAGGGAGCAGGTGACTGCATGCACCAGACATCTAAATGCCGCTGTCAGTGATTGACAAGGGCACTTAAATACTCAAAACAGCAGCAATCAAGGTGAGCTCTGATCACTGCTGTTACAGGCAGACGCCGGCTATGTATCACAACCGACATCTGCCTGGTAAGGAGAAGGCTCAGCTCCTGAACCCCCTCCATACAAGGTGACAGTTATGTCAGGGTTAGCAAATTTACCTTTCTGTTCATAAACGTGGAAAGACAAATGGAATTCCCTAACACATGTGAAAGTGCCCTTATAGATTTAGTAAACGTGCCCCAAGCATATGAAAGTTGTTACACACCACAATGCACTGTTACATACACGCATCTTACAAAAATACATATAATTCCAGATACATGCAGGCATATACGCAGACATGCACAAACACACCAGTACATGAATATGTCATGTAAACCACCATCAGTACATGGTACATCAATTGTAATGTCAGGTCTACCTCATATATCTTTGTATCGCGTAAACATACAACTCCCAGTATGTAATTAACAATAGAGATACTGGGAGTTGTTGTTACCAGTCATCATCAGACTGCGAACCATACAGAAACCACAGTACTGATGAGACGCAGCCAGTATCACAAATAAACATTTACAGTGGGTACGGAAAGTATTCAGACCCCTTTAAATTTTTAACTCTTTGTTTCATTGCAGCCATTTTCTAAATTCTAAAAAGTTCATTTTTTTCTCATTAAAGTACACTCTGCACCCCCAAGAAAAACTCATTCCTGAGAAAAAATACTGACCGAATACTGACCAAATACTGATAGTGGGACCGTGGTCTAACTCTCACAGTGCTCCCTGCGCAAAACTCTACCCCTCTTATGGTACATGCCCCCCACACTGCCCTCTTTTCTATACTGGCTCTCTTCTTCAGACTGTCCTCTCACACTGTGTCCCCGCTATACTGCCCAATCTCTATACTATGCCCCTTCATCACACTATCCCTCCTCAGCATATTGTTCCCTCCTTGCTGTGCCCTCACAGTCCTCCCCATACTGTCCCCTCTCTATACCTCCCCCCAAACTACCTAGTCTCTGGTCTATGTCTATAGGCCTCAGCTTGTATGTCAAAAGTTCAAATTTATGCAAGTACAAATAGAAAAAACTGAACAAGTATAACTTGCTTGGAAGGGTTGCCAGCTGAAAGCCTCTTCTTTCTAAAAAGAACATGGCAGCATGGCTAAAGTTGCAAAGTTGAATCTGTACTAACCAAAATACTTCTGGAATAGTGGCCTTTGGACAAAGAAGATCAAATGTACAGTGGGGAAACTAAGTATTTGATACACTGCCAATTTTGCAAGTTTTCCCACCTACAAAGAATGGAGAGGTCTGTAATTTTTATGGTAAGTACACTTCAACTGTGAGAGACAGAATCTAAAAATAAAAAGCAGAAAATCACATTGTATGATTTTTAAATAATTAAATTGCTTTTTATTGCATGAAATAAGTATTTGATCACCTGCCAACAAGCAAGAATTCTGTCTCTCACAGACCTGTTAGTTTTTCTTTAAGAAGCCCTCCTACTCTGCCTGTTTGAACTCGTTACTTGTATAAAAGACATCTGTCCACACACTCAATCAATCACAATCCAATCTCTCCACCATGGCCAAGACCAAAGAGCTGTCTAAGGACACCAGGGACTAAATTGTAGACCTGCACAAGTCTGGGATGGGCTACAGGACAATAGGCAAGCAGCTTGGTGAGAAGGCAAGAACTGTTGGCATAATTATTAGAAAATGGAAGAAACACAAGATGACTGTCAATCTTCCCCGGTCTGGAGCTCCGAGCAAGATCTCTCCTCGTGGGTTAAGGATGATTCTGAGAAAGGTCAGGAATCAGCCCAGAACTAAATGGGAAGACCTGGTCAATCACCGGAAGAGAGATCGGACCACAGTCTCAAACATTACCATTAGTAACACGCTACGCCGTCATGGATTAAAATCCTATGGCCTCATGAGATGATGATTTCATAGTATGGACCTGTACCTTTATATTCACGACTCTACGTTGGGTATTTAATATGAGGTTTTACATTTTACCTTCACCAACATTTTTCATATACATTAAACTCCTTCATATCAGGTAATAATTGTACAACACAGATCTACTCAAGGTTGTAACAGGCCTCATTATTCATCTGTTATCTATGGTTATCCGGCCTGTATGGGGCCTTGTTGCTACACACAATATTTTTCACATTTTTCTGCCACATTTAGTTAGCAGATGTGATAACAATTTGAAAAGCACTTGCCAGAAATCCTTTTTATCCTTGTGTGAAATAATCATTTTGAACTCCCGCTTGTGAGATAAAGGATTCTCTATGTATTGTGCAACACATCATTTCAATGGCATGCAAACCATTCCAGAGGCAGGAACAATGTGGATGGTAAAGCAGATAGCACGTCTACTTCCCAGTCATTGACTAAGTAATAAATGTCTGCACAGTGATGGAACAGAATGGCCAACCTTGGCTTGGATCTCGGCACTGATAGGAACAAATGCTTTTCTGACACACAACCCTGAGTGTTTTATTCTAGTCTGCGCAGAGGAATTCAGGAATGTGCACTCATTTGTTTCACAAGCCACAAACCCAGAGGTGGGGCCCACTGTTCTCAGATGAACTTGGAGTTCAGATAGGTGGGATAGGTCAAATTGTGGTGAACGCCGCAGCCATGCTAATTAAACATGCATCAGCTTCATCTTTTGTTTGCTTGATTCATCCTATTGCTTTCTTTCTTTTTCTCTTTCTTTCTTTCTTTCTTTTTCTCTTTCTTTTTCTCTTTCTTTCTTTTTCTCTTTCTTTCTTTCGTTTTCTCTTTCTTTCTTTTTCTCTTTCTTTGTCTCTTTCTTTTGCTTTCTTTCCAGAATTTTTAAGTGAAAATAAATATTTTTTTTAACAGTTGAGTCATAGTGGGTCGATTACATTTCTACCTAGAAATTATGTTACAATTGAGAGCTAGTTTTAATTGATCAATTCATTATAATATAGGCAGATTAAAGGGGTTGTTCCCTTTCAATTGAGTTTCTACCCCGACTGCAGTTTGTTTTAAAGTGCGCTCACACTGGCATGTAACACGGCCGAGTGCTGTCTGATGCTTTATCTTATAGCACTCGGCCCAGTGTTATATTATGGGGCACTGCAGATCGGCATTAGAAAACAATTGCAGCATGCTGCGAGTGCTTCCGATAATCGGAAAATGCACATCCATATAAGTCTATAGCTCTTGTTCAGTGCCGCAGCCAATGCCAGGCACCGGAAGCAGTGGCCAAGATTCGCTGGTGGACCCAGGGATGGTGAATATAACACAATTTGCTGTTTTATAAAAAACTACAACTGCAGTAGAAACTTAATTAAAAAGGAATAACACCTTTAGGCCACGGCCCCACTGTCAGTATTTGGTCAGTGGCCTTAAGGGAATACTCCCCGTGAATGTGCTGCATATTTTCCAGAAAGGAATTGCATGTAGTGTATTACAATACCAGAAACTGCATGAGATGTTAATAAATGTTATCTACCCAGTGTGGGGAAAAAATTGTGGATTTTTCCAGGTCACATCTGTATAGAAAAAAATATATAGAAAAACCCCTGAGGAAGCCACATGTGAAGTGGCAATACACATGGGGACTTACAGTCCTTTTATATCAGCAAGTTCTTATGTCCGCAGGATCGTTCACTTGATGTTTTTCGTCGATAACACTATTGTTATTACATTCCTTATATTGTTGCAAGAGAAAATCTAGCAATGTAGGCTGTTTTCTTGTAAAATACTAGCCCTAAGGCCACATTCACACGTTCAGTATTTTACATCAGTACTAGTGATGAGCGAGCATGCTCGCTACTGCTCGATGCTCGCCCGAGCATCTCACTGCTCGCCGAGTATTTCCGGGGTTGCTCGGCAGGAGCTCGGGTCTCCTCCCTGCATATTTGGCGCTCTTTACAGAGCTAATGAACATGCAGGGATTGCCTGCCACTCACTGTAATGCCGTAGCCATGTTGGTTGTGGCATTACAGTGATTGGCTGGCCGCACAGTGTCATCAGGTTTATATCAGACCTGGCCCCGCCAAGCTCGTCACAGTCACTCCGGAATCAGACAGTATAGGGAGAGGTGCTGCTGAGCTAGGGAGAGATTTGCTTGTTTCTAGTTAGTGTAGGTGTACCAAACTATATTAGAGACACATATCCATCTCAACAAACAGTCCCTCTGAGGACTAATCCATATGCAGAGATATCAGGCAGGCAGTGTATATAGGCAGGCAGGCAGGGTATATAGCAGACTGCAGTGCACATAGCACAAGAGGCTCCATTCCAGTTTTGTCTGCTGCTGTTAGATATTTCTAGAAATAGGCCCAGGTCTCAGGGGCCAGGAATAATTTTTTTGGATCTTAATCCTCATTATTTGCTTAAAAAGCAATCCAGAGAACACCATTGTTCTGCGCCATTTCCTTGTTGGCACTGCAGAATACAGCCAGGTCCTTTCCACATTACAGCGCTAAAAATCCAGCTATTTAAAACTGTGGTTTGTCCGTCACACGGATCACATATAATTGCGCTGAAAATACTGCCATTTCTGGCATCCATTAAAAATTTGTTTCAGTGTGTCAGTGAAGCAATTGACACCGGTTTGCTGTTCAAAATAGAATCATAGAATGGTAGAGTTGGAAGGGACCTCCTGGGTCATCTGGTCCAACCCCCTTCTCAAAGCAGGATTCACTAAATCATCTCAGACAGGTATCTGTCCAGCCTCTGTTTGAAGACGTCCATTGAAGGGGAACTCACCACGTCTCGTGGCAGCCTGTTCCACTCATTGATCACCCTAACTGTCAAAAAGTTTTTTCTAATATCTAATCTGTGTCTCCTCCCATTCAGTTTCATCCCATTGCTTCTAGTCTTTCCTTGTGCAAATGAGAATAAAGATGATCCTTCTAGAATGTGACAGCCCTTGAGATATTTGTAGACAGCTATTAAGTCTCCTCTCAGTCTTCTTTTTTGCAAGTTAAACATTCCCAAATCCTGTAACCGTTCCTCATAGGACATGGTTTGCAGACCGGTCACCATTCTGGTCACTCTTCTCTGAACTTGCTCCAGTTTGTCGATGTCTTTTTTAAAATGTGGTGCCCAAAACTGGACGCAGTATTCCAGATGAGGTCTGACCAAAGAGGAGTAAAGTCCGATAATGACTTCACGTGATCTAGACTGTATGCTTCTGTTAATACATCCCAGAATTGTATTTGCCTTTTTTGCTGCTGCATCACACTGTTGACTCATGTTCAGTCTATGATCTATTAGTATATCTAAGTCTTTTTCACATGTACTGTTGCTTAGCTCTATTCCTCCCATTTTGTATATGCTGTTTTCATTTTTATTGCCCAGATGTAGAACTTTGCATTTTTTCCTGTCAAAAACCATTCTGTTAGTTACTGCCCACTGCTCCAGTTTATTTAGGTCTTTTTGAATCCTCTCTCTCTCTTCTCTAGTATTAGCTATCCCTCCTAGCTTTGTGTCATCAGCAAATTTAATCAGTTTACCCTCAATTCCTTCATCTAAATCATTGATAAAGATGTTGAACAATACAGGTCCCAGGACAGAGCCCTGTGGTACCCCACTTGAGACATTCATCCAACTGGATGTGAAGCCATTTACGACCACTCTTTGAGTCCGATCACTAAGCCAGTTATGAATCCACCTAACAGTTGCCTTGTCCATTCCATACTTGGTAATTTTTTCAATAAGGATGGTGTGAGATACTTTGTCAAATGCTTTGCTGAAGTCAAGATATACTATATCTACAGCATTTCCCTGATCCAGCCAGTCAGTGATTCTGTCATAGAAGGAAATTAAGTTAGTGTGACATGACTTGTTAGTTACAAAACCATGCTGATTCTGTTTAATCACTTCATTCTTATCCAGGTACTTACATACATGTTGTTTAATAATTTGTTCAAAGATCTTTCCTGGTATAGAAGTCACACTCTTTTACCTACAGGACAGGTATTTAAAACTGTGGTTTCTCCGTCACATGGATTACATATAACTTCACTCCAAATTCAGCCATTTGTAGTGAGCGTGGAAGATATTGTCCTCCAAGGGACGGGGAACTGGACGTGATGGTGCATGCAGAGGCCGAGGCCGTGTCCGTGGGCAAGCTGAAATTGTGCCACAACAAACACCCACATCTTCTCTCCCGACCTTCCTGTCCCAATTCCTAGGGGACGGCAGCACACCACTATTGAACCCAGAGTAGTGTCAAAAGTTGTTGGTTGGATAGCGGATAATGCTTCCAGTCACTTTGCCACCACCACCACCCTGTCATCCACACGGTCAAGTCTCAGTAGCCGTGAGTCTGGACTGCATATTCCTCACCCTGATCCTCCTTCCTCCCACCATGCCGAGTGCTCAAAGATAACTGATCCCACACTTGGACACTCCGAAGAGCTGTTCACTTTTTTATAATTTATAGATTCGGGCCTCTAGACCGGTCCACTTGAAGCGGGGCAAGAGGAGATCGCATGTAGCGATGCCCAAATATTTGAGCAGCCACGGTCACATGACGTCGACTGTGGGAAAGTGTCACATGAGGTGGACGATGATGAGACACAATTGCCAGAAAGTCAGGATGAGGACCAGAGTGCGGAAGTGGAAGACGAGGTGGTGGATGATATAGTAACTGACCCAACCTGGCAGGAGGATATGCAGAGCGAGGACAGCAGCACTCAGGGGGAGGGATTCACAGCACCCCAAAAGTCAGGAAGAATCAGTGTGGTGGCTGCAGACAGAAGGCAGGCAACCGTTCCCCGTAACACCAACATGAAGGAAGTTGCCAGTACAACCGTTAGGTCTTCCCGAGTCTGGATGTTTTTTAAAGGCTCTTCAGATAACCCCAAAAAGGCCATTTGCACCACCTGCTAGGCCAGCATCAGCAGGGGTGGCACAACTAGCAGCCTGACCACCACGAGCATGATCAGGCACATGGCAGCAAAACACCCGTCTTTGTGGGCTGAACCCCAGGGTCCAGGAACAGTGTCTGCGGGTGGCACTACTGCTTCTTCTGCTGTTGTGCATGCAAGCCAATCCCCTGTCCATGGTGCATGCGAAGATGCCTCCTGCCCTGCACCTGTCATTGCATACTCTCAAGAAGCAGCATCAAGAAGCACGTCCTTGTCCCAGCGCAGTGTTCAGTTGTCCATACCCCAGTCTTTGAAACACAAGCGCAAATACGCAGCCAACGACCCACAAGCCACACTACTAAATTCACACATTTCATGACTGCTTGCGCTCGAAATGTTGCCTTTTAGGCTGGTGGAGACGGAAGCATTCCGCAACCTGATGGCGGTGGCCGTCCCTCGGCACTTGGTTCCCAGCCGCCACTATTTCTCCCGGTGTGCCGTCCCCACATTACACAAGCATGTGTCCCAAAACATTAGCCGTGTCCTCAACAACGCAGTTACCGGGAAAGTCCACCTAACCACGGACACGTGGACAAGTGCTTGTGGGCAGGGACAATACATCTCGCTGACAGCACACTGGGTTAACCTAGTGGAAGCCAGGACCCAGTCGGACCTTGGGACGGAAAACGTCCTCCCGACGCCAAGGATTACGGCCCTAGGTCAATCAGGGTTGCCCCCACAGTCTACAGCTCCTTCACCTCATCCTCCTCAGCCTCCATCTCCGAAATGACCACATCAGTCACAAGATGGAAGCACTGCAGCACTACCTCGGCTAAGCGGCAACAGGCTGTGCTGAAGTTAATATGCTTAGATTACAAACCGCACAATGCTGAAGAGTTGTGGACAGTTCTGAAAGAGCTGGAAGATCTGTGGCTCACACTGCTGAACCTACAGCCAGGCATGGTCGTGTGTGACGACCCCACGCGTTGGAACTCTACACTGCAGATGTTGGGAAGGATTTGGGAGCAGAAGAGGGCAGTTGTTGAGTACCAGCATCAACAAGGCCGTTGGTATTCAGTTCAGACTCTACACATAAGACCTCAGGAGTGGACATGGATGTCAGACATATGTACCATCCTCCAATACTTTGAGGACTCCACCAAGATGGTGAGCGGCAATGACGCCATAATTAGCTTCACCATCCCGCTTCTCTGTCTTCTGAAATGCTCTCTTCTCACAATCAAAGAGGATGCATTGCAGGAGGAGCATGATGAGATGGAGCAAGGAACCCTACAGGGTGATTACACACACCTCAGCCTCATCTCATCCCAACGTGGATTGGGTGACAATGAGGAAGAGGAGGAGGAGGAGGAAGAACAGGAGCTAGTTTCTTGCTCTATAGACGGTACTACCTGCACAACTGTCACACAGTCTGTTCAGCATGGATGGCCAGAGGACAGAGAGGAGGAGGAGGAGAGCATGGTCAGTCATCTTCCATTTCCGTTTGTGGCTCCACCATTACTCCCCAGCAACAAGCCCGCTGTCTTGGGGTCACTTTTGATTCAGATCTTTCCTTCACTCCTCACATCAAATCACTCGCTCGTTCATGTCATCTACACCTCAAAAACATCTCAAGAATCAGGACTTTTCTCACCTTTGACTTGGCAAAAACTCTTACTGTAGCTCTTATTCATTCTCGTCTGGACTACTGCAACTCTCTACTTATCAGGCTCCCTCTTACTAAACTCTCCCCTCTCCAATCCTTCCTTAATGCAGCAGCCAGGATCATATTCCTCGCCAACCGCTACACCGATGCCTCTTCCCTGTGCCAGTCATTGCATTGGTTACCCATCCAATATAGAGTTCAATTTAAACTTATCACGCTTACCCACAAAGTGCTCCATGCTTCAGTACCCCCCTACATCTCCTCCCTTGTCTCAGTCTACCACCCTACACGTGCGCTCCGTTCTGCCAGTGACTTAAAACTAAAATCCTCCATAATCCAAACTTCCCACTCCCGTCTCCAAGATTTCTCGGGTGCTGCGCCAATTCTTTGGAATGCACTACCCAGGACAGTTCGATTAATTCCCAATACCCACAGTTTCAAGCGGACCCTAAAAAAGCATTTCTTTAGACTGGCGTATCGCCTCCACACACTATCTGTCCGTCCCAGTTGTCTATCCCAGTTTTCCCCCATATTAAAATCTTCAATTTCAGGTTCATACCAACCATGTACATAATAGCCTTGGTCAGGACTGTACACATACTGACCAGTCCATGTATTATTTATCCTATTTAGTATATCAAGGCTGCATTATACAATATATGTACATTCTACCTTTTATGTCTCCCCCATTTCCTCATAAACTGTAAGCTTGCGAGCAGGGCCCTCACTCCTTTCGATATGAGATATGCTTATTCTGTATTGTCTGTATAAGTCCCCCCTAAAATTTGTAAAGTGCTGCGGAATATGTTGGCGCTATAAAAATAAAAATTATTATTATTATTATTATTATTGGTGAGGACACAGAAGTCTTGCCTGTTAGCAGTCTGGCATGCATGGCTGAGTTTATGTTACGCTGCCTTTCCCATGACCCTCGCATTCTCAAAATTTTGGGTGACAGTCATTACTTGGTTGGTGACACTTCTAGACCCACACTAAAAGGAGAACTTTATATCTCTTTTTCCTGAGGCGGACAGGTCTACAAAAATGGGGCAGTACCAGAAGGCCCTTGTTGCGGAACTATTAAAAAAATTCCCATCTGAAAACACTGGCGGCAGAGGTCACAATTCGTTGGACAACCAAGGAGTACAGGCAAGAGAGACACAACTTCAATACAGCAGAGGCAGGGGAACACTGTCAAAGTTGTGGGAGAATTTTCTCAGCCCCTCCCATCGCACAGGCCTTGAGGCGCAGGGTACTCTCACAAGGAGTGCAAAGCAAAGTTTGGGAAGATGCTGAGGGAGTACCTTGTCGACTGTACCAACATCCTCCGTGATTCCTCTGTGCCTTAAAATTATTGAGTATCCAAGCTGGATACGTGGAATGAACTGGCACTCTTCCCCTTGGAGCTCCTGGCCTGCCCTGCCGCTAGCGTTTTATCAGAGCGGGTTTTTAGTGCCGCTGGTGGAATTATAACTGATAATGCTGACAGGCTGACTCTTATAAAAATGAGCAAGGGCTGGATTGGGCCAGACTTCTCAACACCACTGAATGATAGCAGCATAACATAAACTCAAATCCTGTGTCTTTTCTTGGGAGGTGTATTCCCATGAACCTCTTCACAACCACACATGGGTATACGTTTCCTGATTTTGTCTATTTGCTCTTGTCCTCCTCCTTCTCCTCATCCTCCACCACCATATCACCAGGGTGACCATGGTCTGTGATGCAACACCCACAAAATTTTTTTAAAGGGTGTTTATGATGCCCGTAAAAAAAAAAGATTATACAGTATTTTCATGTATACCCCCCAGTGATAAATGTTTGTCAGCCCATACATTTAGTGCATGGGCATTACAAGTATAGGAGACCAGCTCCTTTCTAATGGTAACATTTTTTATGAGGACCTCCTCCATGTCTATCCCAATTTTTGGCAGCCCTTGCATTCGCTGCATAGGAAAACATAATGGGAGACCCACTTCCTAATAATGGGAATATTTTTTTTAAGGAGGTCCTCCTCTACGTCTCTTCCAAGGGGCATTGGAGTGCCTCCAAATTTTTGGTAACCCTTGCATTTACTGCATAGGCAAACACAATAGGAGACCCACTTCCTAATAATGGGAACATTGTTTTCAGAAGGCCCTCTGACCTCCACGTCTCTTCCAGGGGGCATTGGAGTGCCTCCAAATTTTTGGCAACCTTTCTTTTCATTCACTGCATAGGCAAACACAATGGGAGACCTACTTCCTAATAATGGGAATGTTGTTTTCAGGAGGCCCTCCTCTAAGTCTCTTCAAAGGGGTATTGGGGTGCGTCCAAATTTTCAAAGTGGTAGTGTGGTGCGTCCAAATTTTACGCAGCCCTGCCACTCACTGCATACATAATAACAGTATAGGAGACCCACTCTTTAGTAATGGGAACAATAAAACATAGCCGGCTGATGGCTCTCTAAGAATAGTGAGGACCGACTGCTGGCCCTTTAAGAATAGTAAAGGCCGCCTGATGGCCCTATAAAAATAGGCTTTGTGACTTTCAGAGTCCCTCCTTCATAAATGAAACACGATGTGTCTGATAATATCTCACACACCACATGGCCAGATAAGGTTGTAAAATGTTAAAATGACATTTCCTGGTGAGTGCATTTGTCATCGTTGAAAGCAATGCAAAAGTGCAAAAACGCATCAAAAATGCTAAGTGTGAAAATAGCCCAAGGTGTGGAGAAGTATTTTTGTTTTTGGTTATTTATTTTGCTTTATATATAAGTCATTACCCTCGAAAGGATGTTCCTTAACATATTTCCCAGGAAAATTGATTTTGTTTTTGTTTTTGTATGCTTTATTGTGAGTCCGTAAAAGTGGCGTAATACCTCTGACAACTTTGTTGACAGAAGTGACCTGGGAGTCAGAAATGCTTCCAGGGGTATTCCCCATGCTGTTCCCATGTCATTTGAGCACTGTTCCCATCGATTTGGGCAATTTTTAGGCCCTCTGCAGACCGCCAGGGGGAGCCGCCTAAAAAATGCTTGAGTTTCCCATAGACTTACATTGGGCTCGTTGCTGGGGTCGAGCACCCGAGTATTCCAATGTGCTCAACCTGAGCATCGAGCACCCGAGCATTTTAGTGCTCGCCCATCACTAATCAGTACTTGTAAAACAAAACCAGGAGTGGGTAAAAAATGCAGCCGTGATTCAGCTGTTCCTATTAAACTTTTCCTTTGATTGCTCCACTCCTGGTTTTGGCTTACAAATTCTGATTAAATACTGAACGTGTGAACGTGGCCTAATAGTCTTGCACTGGTGACGTTGTCTAGCTCAATTTTCCAACTGAAAAATGGATTTGTGGCTCCCCTGCGGGTTCAGTCGCCACAGATGTACTGCATCTCACTCAGAGGTGTGGTACCCCACTCTCAGGTAAGGAGGGAGTACTACATGGGACCCACACACCCACATCCAACACACTCCACTTCAGTAGGGAAGGGCGAGATTGCTCCTAAGGGAGAGCACAGTCCCTGGTCCCTGGCTGGAGGGTGGAACTAAGTAGAGGAGGTGGGTGGAGGAAGAAGCTCAGGGGAGCACAAAGGGTAGTAGTATAAAAGAGAAGGTGGAAGGTTCTGGAAGTGGTCAGAGAGTCAGAGGGAGAGCTGGGAGCAGGAGCTCAGGAGGAGCTCTGCTCAGGAGGAGCTGAGACAGGAGCAGGGGCCCAGTGAAAGAGGCCCAGGAGAAGGAAAGAAAGAAGAGAGGAGCAGTGAGAAAGGTTCCAGGATGAACACAGGGGATCCCAGGGGCACGGTGAGTGCAGAGGCCACCAGTGCGCCCGAATCCACGCTGACGAGGAGGGATCAGGCCGCAGAGAGGGGACCGGCCCCTAACCTAGTGGAGAACAACCAGGCTCAGCTAGATAACCGGAGGCTGCAGCATTTTCAAGGTGCTGCAGCCAACAGGCAGAATTATATCGCCGAAAAGGTGGCCGCATAGGGTCCAGGGGATTGCAAGTCGCCCGACAAGGTCACTGGCTTGGGACACTGATTGTGAGGCGCTGGGCAGGAGGGTGAGAGCCAGCGCAGTGAGACGACTGGGAAAGGTACATAGAATGGGGTCCCGTTTAAGTGCTCCTGAAATACCTGAGAGTTTGCTGGATCACTACCCAGGAGGACACAGGACGACGTGGGCGGTTATAATCCGGAAAGTGTAACCTGAGGAACTTAACAACTGTGAGTAAAATCTGAAGACTGCATCCCACTGTGTCATTGAATAATTGCTGCGGTATCACCAGCCCTGCACTACAAAGCACCAACAACATCTACCTCATAAAATCACCATCTACTACCCTGAAGCTAAGCTGAACCATCTCGGCTGCGTCACCATCAGCTTCAGAGGATCTGCACAGCAGCGGCGGCCCGATATACCGCATACCACAGGTGGCGTCACGAACATTATCTCTAAAAACTTTATTCCCCTTTTACTCTTTCTTTAATTATTTGACCGCTGGGGGCCACGGACCAGGTCACTGCCACCGTGACTACCCGATACAGGATCGGCCTGGCTACCGAGTACCCCACCACCCCAGGGGGCGCGTCATACTCACACTTAAAGGGGTTTTTCCACGAACACAGTATATTTTACTTAATAGATCTTGGAATAATAATAAATTCCACAATTGGACGTGTTAAAGAAAATGTTCCTGTGCTGAGATATCTAAACCTACAAATTTGGCAGCAAGCCAATGGGACACTTTTGCATTGCAATTACTTTTATTGCAGTTATAAGCAAAAATTAGTTGAAACCTACAAAAATGACTGCATGTAATATGAAATGTCAATAAACTTTATTAATCACAACATTAAGGAATGATAAAAAAACATCCATAAAAAGTGGTTGATTACATTTACACTGTGTGCAGAATTATTAGGCAAGTTGTATTTTAGAGGATTATTTTATTATTGATCAACATCTATGTTCTCAGTCAACCCAAAAGACTCATAAATATCCAAGCTTAATATTTTTGGAAGCTGGAGTGTTTTTTTTTTAGATTTGGCTATCTTAGGAGGATATTGTTAGAACTTTGCTCTTAGGTTTTTTTTCCTTTGCTGGTCACATGACCTTGTTGGCCTATTTAATCCTGCTCCGCCCTTCTGACTTTGCTGGACTTCATTGTATATCTACTTTCTAGCTAGCCTGTGCTCTGTGTCTTGCTCTGTTAGTTTGCTTGGTCTTCTGACCTCTATGTTCTATATATTTTGTTTGTTCGTCTGTCTGCTACTATTTCTGTTAGGAGGTGTCCCATATTCCTCCCAGTCCTTAGTACTTGTAGGGATTCCTTCCCCACATCTATAGGTCTCCGTACAGACTAGCTTAGGACTTTAGCAGGTCTGATCGCAGGATCAGGTTCCCTGTTACATCGTAGGGATTAAGCTGAGTTCTATCGTAGGGACAGATCTCCTCTCTTTCCTTAGCTCTGGTAGCAGAACATAACAGTAAGTCCAGCCAGCAAATTCTCTAAGGAAAGATTTTTCTGTTCCATCATGGTGTCGGTTCAGGATTTGGTTCATCGCCTGCAGGGACTCTCTCTGGAGGTGGCCGAGCTCCGTCAGCACGTGAGTAACTGTCCTGGAGCACATTTCTTGGAGCCTAAGGTATGTTTGCCGGATTTATTTTTTGGTGAACACCGAGAATTTTTTTCATTCAAAAATGCTTGCTTATTGTATTTTCGTTTGAGACCTAAGTCCTCTGGGGATGAATCCCAGCGCGTAGGGTTCATAATGTCACTTTTGCGCAAAGAGTCTCAGGAGTGGGCCTTTTCTTTGCAACCTAGTGATACATGCTTCAGATCAGTGGATAGTTTTTTTTCTGCTTTGGGACTATTATATGATGATCCTGACCGTGTCGCATCAGCTGAGACTGAGTTGAGACGTTTAAAACAAGGATCAGGTAATGTGGAAAAATATTGTACTCATTTCCGTCGTTGGTCTACTCAAACAGGGTGGAACGATTCTGCTCTGAAAAGTCTATTTCTTGCTGGGCTCAGTGAAAGGGTTAAAGACCTGCTAATTGCTTATCCTACACCTGAAGATTTGCAACAGGCTATGCAATTAGCTATACGGGTGGATAGAAGACTGCGTGCAAGGGTTAATGAGAGCAAATCCTCTGCTATGTCAGTTTCTGGTTATGAGAATGTGTGTACTAACAGTGGTGAACCGATGGAGATTGGATCGGTGGCACCTCGCTCTCAAGAAAAAGACCGTCGATTTTTTGAAGGCTTGTGTTTCTATTGCGGAAAATCTGGTCATTTGATTAAAGGCTGTGAGCTTCGTATGAAGAAAGAAAAAAAAATGGTCAGTCATGCCCGTATTGCCTGTTTAAATTCCAAGGGTGTATTTTTAGCTTCTTCCACGATTGCTCAGGAAAAATTAATGGAATTTCGGGTGTTTGTCGATTGTGGGTCTACTCTGAATGTTATTGATGGGGGATTCGTGGAAAGACTCAATTTAAAACCTGAACCTTTATCATCCCCCATTGCTGTGGTTTCTGTGGATGGTTCCCCTTTGAAGAATATTACTCTCAAGGTCTGTGAATTTCCTCTCACTATTAATGGTGTTCACCATGAGAAATTGGATTTGGTAGTGTTGAATAACTTGCCTTCTCCAGTAATATTGGGATTGCCCTGGTTAAAATTTCACAATCCTGTACTGGATTGGTCTACCAGTGAAATTAAATCCTGGAGCCATAAATGTTATGACAAGTGTTGTAATGGGCGTATTGCAGCTTTGGATAGGGGAGAATTGCCTGTTCCTATTCAGGATTTTTGGAGAGTTTTTTCTGAGAAGGAATCGCAGGTTTTGCCTCCCCATAGAGACTATGATTGTTCTATTGAATTTGTCCCTGGAGCGACTCTTCCTAAAAGTCGTTTATTTAACCTTACTATTCCTGAGAGGAAGGCTTTGGAGGAATACATACAGACAAGTTTGGCCGCCGGTCACATTAGGCCCTCTAAGTCTCCTGTGGCGGTTGGATTTTTTTTTGTAAAAAAAAAGGACGGCGGTTTACGTCCTTGTCTGGATTTTCGTGAGATTAACAAAATTACTGTACGCAATCCTTACCCACTGCCATTGATTCCTGATCTGTTTAACCAGTTAATGGGGGCCAAGTGGTTCTCTAAAATTGACCTTAAGGGGGCATACAATTTGTTGCGCATGAAGGAGGGTGACGAATGGAAGACTGCTTTTAACACTCCTGTGGGTCATTTTGAGAATCTGGTTATGCCTTTTGGTCTTACTAATGCTCCTGCATTTTTTCAGAATCTGATTAATGACATCCTTAGACCTTTGATCGGTAAAAATGTGGTTGTGTATTTGGATGACATTTTGATTTATTCGCCGGATCTGGAGTCTCATTGGCGGAGCGTGCGTGAGGTATTACAGTTATTAATGGACAATTCGCTTTTTGCTAAGCTGGAGAAATGTGAGTTCGCTGTACAGAGAATTAGTTTTTTGGGCTACATTATCTCCAGCAAAGGTTTTGAGATGGATCCGGTTAAGGTTCAGGCTGTGCAGGAATGGCCTAGGCCTATTGGTTTGAAATCGATACAGAGGTTTTTGGGTTTCGCCAATTACTATAGAAAATTCATAAAAAATGTTTCTAGTATTGTCAAACCTCTGACTGATCTCACCAGGAAAGGTGCTGATGCGGTTCAGTGGTCTTCTGAGGCCATTGAAGCTTTTGTGTATCTCAAGGAGAGGTTCACCTCTGCTCCCATCCTTATGCAGCCTGATGTTACTAGGCCGTTTTTGGTTGAGGTTGATGCTTCCTCTGTGGGGGTTGGCGCAGTATTGTCTCAGGATAACGGGGATGGATTACATCCCTGTGCCTTTTTTTCAAAAAAATTTTCGGAGACTGAACTGAATTACGATATTGGTAATCGGGAATTATTGGCTATTAAACTCGCATTTGAACACTGGCGCCACTTCTTGGAAGGTGCGGAATTTCCCGTTCAGGTTCTTACGGATCATAAAAATCTGATATATCTTGATGCTGCCAAGCGCCTGAATGCCCGTCAGGCTAGGTGGGCACTGTTTTTCTCGCGGTTTAATTTCTCCGTTACTTACATCCCTGGTACTAAGAATGTTAAGGCGGATGCCTTGTCTCGCAGTTTTTCTCCCATAGTCGGTGCTGAGAAAGAGGAGAACATTTTACAAGAAGGTGTTGTGATAGCTGCTTTGGACTCCGTTTTGGAAAATGAGATTCTTAAAGCACAGGAGAATGCCCCTTCTAACACTCCTCATGGGAGGTTGTTTGTGACTGGGACCTTTAGGAGAGATTTGTTTGTTGAGTGTCACGAATCTCGGTTGGCAGGTCATCCCGGAATCTCTGAGACCAAGAGACTGGTGGGTCGCAGTTTTTGGTGGCCTGGATGGCAGAAGGAAGTCATTAAGTGGGTGCGTCAATGTACTATATGTGCTAGATCTAAGTCCTCACATACTCCTGCTGCGGGGTTGCTTTGTCCTTTGGAGGTTCCCAGTGCTCCTTGGACACATTTGGCTATGGACTTTATAACTGACCTTCCCCCCTCTGAGGGTTTTACTGTCATCTGGGTGGTCGTGGACCATTTTAGCAAGATGTGTCACTTGGTTCCTTTCGTCAAACTGCCCTGCGCTAAAACTCTCGCTAAGGCCTTTGTCAAGGAAATTGTCAGACTTCATGGCGTTCCTACTGACATTGTTTCTGATAGGGGTCCTCAGTTCGTGGCTCGTTTTTGGCGTGCCTTTTGTGATAGGTTGGGAGTTCATTTGTCGTTCTCGTCCGGATATCATCCTGAATCTAATGGCCAGACAGAAAGGAAAAACCAGGATGTTGAGCAGTTCTTGCGTTGTTTTGTGGCAGACAATCAAGAGGGGTGGTCTGATTTTCTGCCACTTGCTGAATTTGCTCTGAACAATCATACATCTTCTTCTGCTGGTTGTTCGCCTTTTTTTTGTTGTTCTGGGAGACATCCGTCGTTTGGGTCGTTCTCCAAGTTGGGATCTGCCGTGCCTGAGGAGGAGAATTTTTCCGGTGATTTGGAGAGAGTTTGGACGGATGTGCGTGGTAATCTTCAGGAGGCCAACAGAAAATCTAAAGACTACTTTGATAGGAAACGACAGGAGGTTTTGTTCGATGTTGGTGACATGGTTTGGTTGTCCTCTAGGAATCTGCGGTTGAGGATTCCTTCAAAGAAATTGGGTCCCAAGTTTGTAGGGCCCTTTAAGGTGCTTCAGGTTGTCAACCAATCTGCTGTTAGGTTGGAGGTTCCTACCTCCTGGAGAATTAATCCGGTATTTCATGTCTCTCTGTTGAAAAAAGCTGTTGTATCGGATTGTGACGCCTCTGCCTCTGTTCCTCCGGTGGTGGAGGATGGGGAATATGAAATTTCTCGCATCCTTAACTCTAGACGGTATAGAGGTAGTTTGCAGTATCTTGTGGCCTGGAAAGGTTTCGGTCCCGAGGATAACTCTTGGGTGAGGTCGGATGATGTTTCCGCGTCCAGACTTATCAGAGCGTTTCACAGGAGATTTCCTGATAAGCCTGGTCCTAGGGGATCCGGAGGATCCTCTTAGAAGGGGGGGTACTGTTAGAACCTTGCTCTTAGGTTTTTTTTCCTTTGCTGGTCACATGACCTTGTTGGCCTATTTAATCCTGCTCCACCCTTCTGGCTTTGCTGGACTTCATTGTATATCTACTTTCTAGCTAGCCTGTGCTCTGTGTCTTGCTCTGTTAGTTTGCTTGGTCTTCTGACCTCTATGTTCTATATATTTTGTTTGTTCGTCTGTCTGCTACTATTTCTGTTAGGAGGTGTCCCATATTCCTCCCAGTCCTTAGTACTTGTAGGGATTCCTTCCCCACATCTATAGGTCTCCGTACAGACTAGCTTAGGACTTTAGCAGGTCTGATCGCAGGATCAGGTTCCCTGTTACATCGTAGGGATTAAGCTGAGTTCTATCGTAGGGACAGATCTCCTCTCTTTCCTTAGCTCTGGTAGCAGAACATAACAGATATCTGTTTGTGCAGGTAACTATTACTGTGCCGAATTATTAGGCAACTTAATAAAAACCAAATATAATTCCATCTCACGTGTTTATTTTCACCAGGTAAACCAATATCAGTGCACAAACTTTAGAGATAAACATTTCTGACATGCAAAAACAAAAACCAAAAAAATTAGTGATCAATAATAGCCACCTTTCTTTATGATAACACTCAACAGCCTTCCATCCATAGATTCTGTCAGTTGCTTGATCTGTTTTCGATCAACATTGCGTGTAGCAGCCATCATACCATCCCAGACACTGTTCCGAGAGGTGTACTGTTTTCCCTCCCTGTAGATCTCACATTTTATGATGGACCACAGGTTCTCTATGGGGTTCAGATCAGGTGAACAAGGGGGCCATGTCATTATTTTTTCTTCTTTAAGACCTTCACTGGCCAGGCACGCTGTGGAGTAGTTGGATGCATGTGATGGAGCATTGTCCTGCATGAAAATCATGTTTTTCTTGAACGATACCGACTTCTTCCTGTACCACTGCTTGAAGAAGTTGTCTTCCAGAAACTGGCAGTAGGTCTGGGAGTTGAGCTTCACTCAATCCTCAACCCGAAAAGGTCCCACAAGTTCATCTTTGGTGATACCAGCCCATACCAGTACCCCACCTCCACCTTGCTGGCGTCTTAGTCGGAGTGGAGCTCTCTGCCCTTTACTGATCAAGTCTCTGGCCCATTCATCTGGCCCATCAAGAGTCACTCTCATTTCATCAGCCCATAAAACCTTTGAAAAATCAGTCTTAAGATATTTCTTGGCCCATTCTTGACGTTTTATCTTATGTTTCTTGTTCATAGGTGGTCGTTTTTCAGCCTTCCTTACCTTGGCCATGTCCCTGAGTATCGCACACCTTGTGCTTTTTGAAACTTCAGTAACGTTGCAGCTCTGATATATGGCAAAACTGGTGGCGAATGGCATCTTGGCAGCTTCACGCTTGATTTTCCTCAATTCATGGGCAGTTATTTTGCGCCTATTTTGGCCAACACGCTTCTTGCGACCCTGTTGGCTATTTGCCATGAAATGCTTGATTGTTCGGTGATCACGCTTCAAAAGTTTGGAAATTTCAAGACTGCTGCATCCCTCTGCAAGACATCTCACAATTTTGGACTTTTCAGAGCCCGTCAAATCTCTCTTCTGACCCATTTTGCCAAAGGAAAGGACGTTGCCTAGTAATTAAGCGAACCTTATATAGGGTGTTGATGTCATTAGTCAACACCCCTCCTCATTACAAAGATGCACATCACCAGATTTACTTAATTGGTAGTTGGCTCTCAAGCCTATGCAGCTTGGAGTAGGACAATAAAAAGCATCATGTGATCAAAATACTCATTTGCCTAATAATTCGGCACACAGTGTAAAGAAATGTACCAAAAAGATACAGAAAAGGATCGAAGTTATACATCTAAGGTATATGATTTGCATACATATGAACCTTATAGCTAAATCGAAAAAAAGGGGATTAAGGACTCTGAAGAGTATTCAGATGATTATGGCTATAAACAATATAGTGTTCAGGTTATACATTAACAAATAGATGTGCAAAAATACAAAGAAGAGTCCAATGACAAAGTAGACTGTCTGGAGGATAACTAATATTAAACCCACGTAAAGAAATAATACAAGGTCTCAGTAACTTTCTTGATATATAAAAGATCAAAAGTGCAATAAGGTATAACTGTGCTAATCCAGAATAATCCTTCAGGCATCGTCAAGTGTAAATACACAGGGTATGAACTCATTGATCTCTTCTTGGTGGAAAGAGTGCACATTACATATTGAAAGCATATATAAATCACATCCCATGATATAATACGTTAATAGGATATTCTTATCATTAAAATGTACTTTGTTCATTGCGCAGCTCCTTTAAAACTGAAGCACTGAAAGCTTGATCACTTAAAGGGAATCCGTCAGCAGGTTTTTGCTATGTAATCTAAGGACAGAATGAGGTAGGGGTTAAAAGACTGAATTCAGGCCCAGTTTGTGTACGAGCACCCTTACCTCTCTATGTACCAGATTTGATGGATGTTGTGTATTTTTGTCATGAAAACTTAAATAAAAATGATGTTGGGAAAAAAAAACTCTGAATTCATGGATGTGTCACTTATCAGGCTATTAGCTGTTGTTTACTTACAATGAAGGTTTTATCACCATGACATTATCACTGATAGACTAGGTCTGATCACACCCCCTCCTGTGATAAGCAGCTCACTGTCTATAGATTATATACATAGACAGTCTGGTGTGGGCGGGAGAAACATTCTCAGCTCTGCTACATGCTACATCTAAGAACTCTGATTGTGTCACAACTGCTGCACCAAGTAAACTAAGTGATACAGAGCTGGAATCAGGGTCTCTTTGCCTACATCATGGTACTCTCAGATAAGGTAGAACAAACCTGCTGACAGATTCCCTTTAATTTTATGCTGCAGTCAAGTGTCTAATTTCCAGGGAACTTCCAACTGTGAAAAGGCATTCATCTCTAATAAAGTGGCCATTCAGTGTATTTAGCAAATATAGGGTTCAACTTGATTCACCTATTTAGGTAGGGGGTGGAAGAATGGTTTTGAAAATTTCTGTAACTGTTTACTTGACGAAAACACGTGGATTTCTGCTACAAATATGGGACATACGTTCATATCTGCATAAATATACTCTAACATTTTAAAGAGAACTTATTTCTAGATGCATGCTGCCCGAACCATGGTTCAGTATAAATCAGAGCCTGACTGCGCGATTACTGCCAGGTATGCTGTACTCTGAAATACTGCACCGTTTTAGAAAAAACATAGTTTGAAATGACCGGAGACTATAGGGAGAGATATGACTCGTCCAATGATGCTTCCCGCCCATGTTACATTTATTTGACAGGTCTCCTCCATCTGGGTACATAGGGAAAGACCTGTCAATCAGGCAGCAGGGAGAAGCCAACTGGGGATGTCATTGGACTAGTCAGGTCTCTCCATTTTCAAACTTTGTTTTCTCTGAAATGCTGTACTTGTGTACCCCGGTTCTGATTCATACTGCCCCTGCTTCAAGAAGAATGAATCTAATGACAGGTTACCTTGTAACTACTACATATCCACTTAGCTATGCAATCGTTTCTGATCCATTGATCATATTTCTTTCTGAAAGAAAGTACATATCATGAAAATGAAATATAGGATAAAGCAGTGAATCGAAATAGTAAAATCATCTGCACTGATTGTACAATGTCTGCCTGCAGAAACAGGACTTTAATGAAAGTGATGGCAGATCCCAATGCTTTGAACCACCTACATTGTGCAAGGTAAATGGGTTCAGACAAGTTTCTAATCTCTGATCTACGAAACAGAAAACAACTCAGTCATTATGGTTTGCTTTTTTTTTTAATTGAGGTTTTCCACATAGCAGCACACAAAAAAACTCTTGTTTTCTGGAAAGAACAGAAATGGGTAGAAACAAAAGCATATATACACACATGCTCCAAGTCACACTATTCATTATGTGGGGCATGTATGAATATACAGATAAATATATCTTGTAGTTTGATACATCTTTACAAAATTGTAATTTAATAGTTTAATGTGTAGTTAGATAGATTGTGTGGCGCTCCTGAGGGTTCAGTCGCCTCAGAGGTACTGCACCTCACCCCGAGGTGTGGTGTCTCCTTCTCTCAGGTAAGGAGGGGGTACTGCCCGGAGCCCCAACACCTGCATCCAACACTACACTGGTCCAGGCCGGCTGGAGGGGCAACATACAGAGTGCAGCTGCTGAGCCCTGTCCCTGGCTGGAGTGGGGGGAACCCAGAGGTAGGGGGAACCAGTAGTGGGTGTGGGTGGAGGAAGCAGTTTGAGGGAGCACTATAGAGTGAGATATAAATAGGGAAGCCATCTTAGGGTGGCAGATAAGTAAGAAGGAGAAGTCAGTCAGGGAGCAGAGTCTCTGTGGGAGCTCTGCTCCACAAGTAGGGCCCAGTCCAGAGGCCCAGGTGGGGAGCAGAGGAGTAGGCTCCATTCTAAGAAAGGATCCTAGGGGGTATGGTGAGTGCAGGATGGCACCCGTACGCCCCTCATCTGTCAGAAGACAGAGGGATCGTAGGCCGCAAGAAGGGGACCGGCCCCTGGTCCAGCCGTGCTACTCTACGTCTCGGCTGGGAAAACCGGAGGCTTCTGGCTTCTATAGTCAGTTGCTGAAGCCTCATTCTAATCCCCGTGAGGGTCAAGCAGGTCTGGGAACTCCGACGAGACAGGAGGGACTTCATAGCACCCGAGCGGGATTGAGAGTGGGAAGCGCAGGGCAGGAGGGAGAAAGACCCAGCGTGAAGATGGTCTAGCTAGGAACACAAGAAAGTGGGGTTCTGCCAGGTACCCCTGATCTGCCTGAGGAAGTGCTGAACCCCTGCCTGGTGAACACAGAGCGACGTGGGAGGCCGACAACTGTACAGTGCACCAGTGGAACTGTCATAAGAACTGTGAGTAAAGACTCGGATGACTGCACCGCACTGCCTCCGTCCATTATTCCAGCTGCGCCATCTTTCCCTCCCTGCACTACAACGCCCAGCGCAACCTATAACACCTACACTGCCCTGGAGCCAGCTCTACCTGTGGAGAGCCACACAATCCCTGCTGCCATAACACCAGCTCCAGAGGACTGCTCCGCAGAGGCGGCACCCTTTAGCCGCAATCCACAGGTGGCATCACGAACTTTCCAAAAACCCCATATAAATATAAAGTTGCCCCCCCTTTTTACTGACCGCCCTGGGTCACGGACCGGGCCAGACACCATGATATCCCCCGGCAACCAGAGGCCCGGCTGCCAAGTACCCCATGGCCCAGGGGACACGTCAGCTCTGGCGTCACGAACAGGATACGTGACCAACCCGTTAACGGCGGGTATTGTGTGCCTAAAGAACTGTGTAATGTTGCTGGATGTGGCGCCCGCCCCAGAAGAACGGGTGCCATTATGTGCGTGATCAAATACAACAATATGGAACCTCTCATCGTGGGCCGGGTCCCAAAATGGCGCCAAAAGCATACCCTGCCTCTTGCAACAGTAACTGTCCGCATAGATGTGTCCGTCAAGGCAGGGAGGACGTCGCAAGGAGTGACCGACAGCAGATTGCCATGGGACCGCCCCCGAGAGAGGAGAGGAGGTGGAGAGAAGGAATGGAGACAGGGTGTGGTCTTAACCAGTCTAGACAGACCGCACCCGGGAGCTAACATGGACGGACGCCAGGAACAAGCCTCCGCCTCTGGCCTGCTGCAGTGGCCAGCGACTCCCCTCACCCTGGAGGGAGAAGCCGGAAAATTGTCCCCGAAGGACGCGGAGTTCCTCCAGAATGAAATCCTGGAGCTGAGCCAGCGAGTTGAGAAGGCTCAGCAGGTAGCGGTCCAAGATGGAGGAGCGAGCTCTTGGAGAAGATGGCAGCAAGGCGGAGAGCAGCACCGGAAGCCAGCAGCCGCACCCCAGCCCCGGCGGAGCCCGTTGAATGCCAGGAGGCCGCGAGCAGCACAGGAGCAGGTAGGAAGGAATCCCCTGTCCCTGGTGCTGCAAGCGCTGACCTGCTCCTGGGCCTCCTTCATCAACACTCCCCGTATTCCGCCATGCCCCCTCTGGAGCAGCTGCTCAGCCCGGAACCTCCACCCCCGGGCTCCAAACTCGAAGACTTTCCACCTGGTGCCCTCCAGGAACCGCCATTCCCGGGCGCCGAAGTCAGGGGCCCTCCACTTGACGCCATCCCGGAGCCTCCACACCCGGCACCCGAGTGGGTGTGCAGCGCGCCGGCCTTTGATTGGTCCGCCCGGTTCGAGGACCAGCAGCCGTGCCCGCTACTCCCGATACCAGCGCCCCCGGTTGCATACACCAGCGGAGTGGAGCTTTGCTGGGACAACCGGGAGGGGACCTGATGGGGTTCCCGCGGGAGACCCAGGCCGAAGCCCTGCAGAGGAAGGAATTCTGCAGGCTGGAGCTCCAGCAGCTGGATAAGGAGCGGCGCGCTCGGCGGGCGCTTTGCGAGCGTCTGGAGTAGAGATGAGCGTTGTTCTACTCGAACTGTTCGCCAATCTCAAATTCGAGCTGTTTTTGGCGGTGTACGAGCCGTTCGGCGAACACGAACAATTTGAGAAAAATTCGGCTGTTCGAGGTTATGTTCGATAACTGTTCGTGCACCAAAATCATAACTGGATTTTTTCTCAGTAATGATGAAAATTAATGTTAATACGCAGTTTGAGTGTACAGCGGGGTGGGGGGAGGGGCAGGGGATGGATCTCTGCAGGAACAATGAAGATCTCCATTTTTTTTTTCTCTTTCCCGCATTTACAGTGGGGAGGTGCAATCTGTCAGCCTATCAGCAGCGCACACACGGAGCGAAGTGCTTTTTTTCACACAAGCAAGGGCATGTGTCATTGACAGTGTATGTCACATGTCCTTGCCCTATAAGACCAAGCCATTTTCCCCGTCGCCACCATTTTCTCACTGCTGCAGCTGCGTGTTAGACGGCACCGCTGTTGCTGTGTGCGCTATACCTTGTTAATTTCAAGCCAATTTTCGCACAAATCTACAGATAGCTTGGGAGTAGGGAATAGTTGTGATTGCAGTCCTTTTAAGGACTAGGTTACAGCATTTCCTACGACTTTTATCAGGCAGGTCTGTGCTCTTAAATAGATAGATTGTGGGAGTAAAGACTAATTGTAATTGGAGTCCTTTTCAGGACTAGGTTACATCAGTTCCTATCAGTTTTTGCCAGGCAGGTCTGTGCCAGTGCTGTGCAAGTTTATTTCACAGCATTTGGCTGAATCTAGCAAAGCTAATCCTTTTTGGCCTATTGCAGAGTGTGTTAGTCAGTGGAGTAGCCTATCTGTGTTGCAAGATATACCACCTGTGTATAGAATACCAATTTTTTTACTGCACCTAGTGAAGTAAAATCTTTTGGGCATAGCATCATTCTATTAGTCCATCTATACTGACCTCCATCAGGTTGCAAATTGAATATAATTTTTTTCTGCATCTAGCTCTGGAAAAATATTGGGCTTCTAGCTGTGTGTGGGACTTGTTGTATTCGTCCATCTATACTGACCTCCATCAGGTTGCAAACTGCATATATTTTTTTCTTCATCTACCTCTGAAAAAATATTGGGCTTCTAGAAGTGTGTGGGACTTGTTCTATTAATCCATCTATACAGACCTCCATCAGGTTGCAAACTGAATATATTTTTTTCTGCATCTACCTCTGAAAAAATATTGGGCTTCTAGCTGTGTGTGGGACTTGTTGTATTAGTCCATCTATACTGACCTCCATCAGGTTGCAAACTGAATATATTTTTTTCTGCTGCTACCTCTGAAAAAATATTGGGCTTCTAGCTGTGTGTGGGACTTGTTCTATTAATCCATCTATACAGACCTCCATCAGGTTGCAAACTGAATATATTTTTTTCTGCATCTACCTCTGAAAAAATATTTGTCCTTCTAGCAGTGTGTGGGACTTTCTCTGTTAGTCCATCTATACTGACCTCCATCAGGTTGCAAATTAAAAATAATTTTTATCTGCATCTAGCTCTGAAAAAATATTGGGCCTTCTAGCAGTGTGTGGGACTTTCTCTATTAGTCCATCTATACTGACCTCCATCAGGTTGCAAATTAAAAATAATTTTTATCTGCATCTAGCTCTGAAAAAATATTTGGCCTTCTAGCAGTGTGTGGGACTTTCTCTATTAGTCCATCTATACTGACCTCCATCAGGTTGCAAATTGAATATAATTTTTTTCTGCATCTAACCCAGCCAATAGTTTTGGCCTAATACCACAGTTTGGCCACTCAGCTCTGCTCGGTTCCCATCCATTGTTTTTTTGTGCAAACAACTCCAGAGTTGTTAATTAGTTAACCACCAAAATGAGTGGAAAAAGGCCTGCTGCTGGTGGAAAGGGGAATAGGCGTGTTGGGAAGGGGAAAAAAGGTTGTGTCCGTGGGGTAGGTGTTAAAGCAACAGTAACATCTGCAGAAGAAAGACCATCTTCCAGCCAAACTAAAATGTCTACTTCTTTTAGCGGACAATGTGATAAGATCCCTTTCTTACGGCCACGCCAATCGCTACAAATTCCAGATGAGGCACAAAAACAGTAGGTGCTTCAACGGATATCAAGTGCTCCTTTAAGTGGGCTCTCCTCCACATCAACTTCAACATCACAAATACTCCAGTCCTCAAAGGTGTCACCCCAATCGCACTTGCTTCCTCACAGCTCCCAAATCTCCAGCTGCCCGTCTGAGTATGAGGTAGAACAGATGGTTGACTCTGCAGAGCTGTTTACTCATACTATAGCCTGGGAATCAGAGGTCGACTCCAGCGCTTCTGTGAATCCAGACGAGGAAATGATCTGCACTGATGCCCAGAATCTTTATGAGTCGGATCCAGGACCAGACGCAGAAGGTTCTGACCATAATGTAGACCCTCATTCCCAAACTGTAACTCCTGTTGGTGGAGACAATGAGGAAGACGATGATAAGACTCAAATACCTGATTGGAGCGACAACTTTAGTTTTTTGTCAGGGCAGGAACAGGTTGGCTCTGAGGACGACGGGTGTGATAACGCACAGGGTGATGATGATGAGGTTGGAGATCCCACTTACTGTCAACCCACAGTCAGCCAAGAGATGAGGTCAGCAGAGGAGGTGGAGGAAGATGCTAGTGACGACGAGGTCAGGTTGCGCCTTCCTGGACAGAGACGTAGTACTGGAAGCACGTCAACAACTGCATCCTCAAACACAACTCTGCCTCTCACCACAAGTCGTGGTGGCTCTTCAGGTCGCATGGGTGCTAAGCCTTGCATAGCCTGGGCATTTTTTCAGATCGATAAAGATGACCCAACTCGTGTTATCTGTAACATTTGTCAGCAAAAGCTAAGTAGAGGCCAAAAAATACATAGTTTGAGTACTTCATGCATGAACCGGCACATGGACATGAAGCATAAGTTGCAGTGGGAAGCTCAGTGTGCTACAATGCGGCCTAGCCGGCCGGGCCAACCACCGTCTGCCATATCTTGTGCATCCGCGGCCTCTTCATCCTCTGTGACTGGGGGGACAGCAGTCACACCTGTTTTGGGGCGCAGACCTGCCACCTCTTTACCCGCAACAGCCAGCGTGATTGGCAGGTCATCATTTTCTTTGGAGGTGGTAACACCAGCTGGTGTTGAGCGCTGTCCGACATCGATAGCACCACCTTTGGATCAAGGCAACCTAACATGTCCGCCTGCATCTTCCTCACAGACCGGCAGTTTGCCGGGGACACCCTTATCAACCCCGTCTAAGCACAATAGCCAGCCCTCGGTCCCTCAGATGTGGACAAGTAAAAGACCATTTCCTCCTAGCCATGAGAAAGCTAAGAGGTTGAATTTCACCATCTGCAAGTTCTTGGCTACAGAAATGCTGCCTTTCCGCCTGGTGGACACAGAGGATTTTCGAGACCTTATGTCCGTCGCAGTGCCCCAGTACCAGATGCCCAGTCGGCACTACTTCTCAAAGAAAGGTGTGCCTGCGCTCCACCAGCATGTCGCACACAACATCACCGCTTCTTTGAGAAACTCTGTGTGTGACAGGGTGCATTTCACCACAGACACTTGGACGAGTAGGCATGGACAGGGGCGTTACATGTCGCTGACTGGGCACTGGGTAACTATGGTGACAGCAGGACAAGGGGCTGCTGTCCAAGTCTTGCCGTCCCCACGAGTTGTGCGTCAATCCTCTTTATGTCAAAGTTCCTCCACTGCTTCTGCCTCCTCAACCTCCTCTCGGTCTTCCACCTGCACCCAAAGCCTGTCTGGTCATGCCACAAGCTTTCTAACTGCGCAGAAGGGATCCTGCACACCTCCTTACTATGCTGGCAGTAGGGCTCAACGTCATCAGGCGGTTTTTACATTGAAATGTCTGGGAAATGTGAGTCACACAGCTGAGGAGTTGTGGTCAGCTCTGGAGAACCAATTTCATGAATGGTTGTCTCCACTGGACCTGAAACCAGGGAAGGCCGTGTGCGACAATGCTGCAAACCTGGGTGCGGCCCTTCGCCGGGGCAATGTCACACACGTGCCTTGTGTGGCTCACGTGTTGAACCTGGTTGTCCAGCAATTTTTAGCCCACTATCCCAGACTAGATGGCCTTCTGCAGAGGGCACGGTCGCTGTGTGCTCACTTTCGCCGTTCGCATCCCGCAGCTCAGCGACTTACATCTCTACAGAAGTCGTTGGGCCTGCCACTTCACCGGCTAAAATGCGATGTGCCTACCCGGTGGAATTCAACTCTGCACATGTTGCAGCGACTGTGGCAGCACCGACAAGCCCTGGTGCAATGCGTTCTGACGTATAGCCTGGGCCAACGAGATCCAGAGGTGGGGCAAATCACGCTGGAGGAGTGGTCTCAGATCAGGGACCTATGCACCCTTCTGCACAGTTTTGAAATGGCGACGAAGATGTTTAGTGCTGACGATGCCATTATCAGCATGACTATTCCGGTGATTTACATGCTGGAGCACATGTTAAACAGAATTCGGAGTCAGGTGGTGGCACAAGAGGAGGTAGAGGAAGTAGAGGAGGAGGAGTTGTATGCGGAAGGGCTAACATCTGCAAGGTCCAGACGGTCGGCAGCACCAAGGCGGCAGGCATGTGAGGGTGGGGGAGATGGTTTTACCAGGGCGCATGGTAGCAGCCAAACTAGTGAGGAAGGTGCAGGAGCCCAGGAAGAAGTGGAGGACGAACTGATGGAAGACTCATCAGATGAGGGAGACCTTAATCACATTTCTGTTGTGCGAGGTTGGGGGGAGAGGACAGAGGAAGGAAGCATGATTGTTACCTCGCCACCAACACAACAGGGACTTGGTGCTCCTGGATGCGCAACACACATGAGTGCCTTCTTGCTGCACTACCTGCAACATGACCCTCGAATTGTGAGAATTAGAAATAATCCTGACTACTGGGTTGCCACACTGTTAGATCCCCGGTACAAAAGTAAATTTGCAGAAATTATTCCTGCCATAGAAAGGGATGCACGCATGCAGGAGTATCAGCAGAGACTGTTGTAGAATCTTACATGTGCTTTTCCACAAAATACCAGTGGTGCACGTAGTGAATCTCACAGTTCCAACTTGCCAACCGTGGGACCGTCAAGTGTTCAGCACTCAAACCGTAACAGAACCACAGTATCTGCTGGTAACATCAATTTTGCGGAATCATTTCACCACTTTTTTAGCCCATCCTTTGCAAGGCCACAGGAGACAAGAAGTCTGACACATAGTCAACGCCTAGAGACGATGGTACAGGAGTATCTCCAAGTAAACATTGAAGCCACGACTGTGTCACTGGACCCTTGCTCTTTTTGGGCTTCCAATCTGGATAAATGGCCGGAGCTAGCCACTTATGCCTTGGAGATCTTGTCATGCCCCGCAGCCAGCGTTCTGTCTGAACGTGTGTTCAGCGCTGCTGGTGGTGTGCTGACAGATAAGCGCACGCGGCTCTCCACTGATAATGTAGACAGACTCACGTTCATAAAGATGAACAAATCATGGATCCGAAACGACTTTTCTACCCCTGTGTCATCCTGGGGAGAGTAAAAGCTTGATGATTAGTTAAAATCACCCTACCAACCGTTTTAAGCTTTCAAATTACTAATCATGTTTATCTGTATCTTGGCTGGAAAATAATTTGGGCTTTGTAGCAGTGTGCTGCACTGATTCTATTAGGCCATCTATAATAAGCTCCACCAGATTTAAAATTACTAATCATGTTTATCTGTATCTTGACTGGAAAATATTTTGGGCTTTGTAGCAGTGTGCAGCACTGATCCTATTAGGCCATCTATACTAAAGCTTCACCAGATTTAAAATTAATAATAATTTTTAGCTGCATCTAGCCCGGAAAATAATTTTGGGGCTCCGAGATGCGCAAGACACATAAGTGCCTTCTTGCTGCACTACCTGCAGCATGACCCTCATATTGTCAGAATTCGAAGTGATCATGACTACTGGGTTGCCACACTCTTAGATCCCCCAAACTTTTCGATCAACCTTTTCATTTTAATAAAGACCAAAAAAATGGTCATTTTTGAAATTATAAGCATTAGCAGGTTGTTAGAAACTGAAATCAAACAGTTTTCAACTCAAAACTTTATTCTAGGTGATGTTACATTTTCACATAGGACCCCTTGTTCGAAAGGAGCTTCTGAACTCTCTCGTCCATTGAATTTGTCAGGTTTTGGATGGTTTCTGCTTCAATTGTTTTGCATGAGGACAGAATACCCTCCCAGAGCTGTTGCTTAGATGTGAACTGCCTCCCGCCATCATAGACACTCCTTTTAATGATGCTCCAAAGGTTCTGAATGGGGTAGAGGTCAGGGGAGCATGGGGGTCACACCATAAGTTTGTCCCCTTTTATGCCCATATCAGCCAGAGATGCAGATGTTTTATGTGCAGCATGAGATGGTGCATTATCATGCAGAAAAATGATCTTGCTGTGAAATACACGGTTCTTCTTCTTGAACCATGGCAGGAAGTGCTGTTTGAGAAAATCCACATACATTATGGAGTTCATCTTTAGCGCCTTCAGGGATCCTAAAGGGGCCGACAATCTCTCTCCCCATGATTCCAGCCCAAAACATTACTCCACCTTCTCCTTGTTGGCGCTGTAGCCGTGTTTGCGTGGGGTGTCCATCAACCAGCCATCCTCCACTCCATCCATCTGGACCATCGAGCGCTGCACGGCACTCATCCGTGAACAAAACAGTTTTGAAATCAGTCTTCATGTAATGTTTGGCCCACTGGAGCCGTTTCTGCTTGTGTGAAGTGGATAGAGGAGGTCGACAGGATGGCGTATGCACAGCTGCAAACCTCTGAAGGACCCTGCATCTTGTTCTTCGGGGGACGTTGGAGGCACAAGCAGCTTCAAAAACTTGTCTGCTGCTATGACAAGGCTTTTTTGCCGCTGCTCTTTCAACCTGACGTAATAACCTGTAGGAAAGAGTCCTCAATTTGCCCTTATCAGCACGCACACGTGTGTACTGTGAATCAGCTACATACTTCTTGATTGCCAAGACACTTCATCCTGATCATCGCACAATGTTGATTGTAGTCATGCCTTGACCTAAACACTCCACAATTTGTTGCTTCTCAGCAGCCGACACATCCTTTTTCTTTCCCATTTTGGCAGAAAATGTAGGCTGCTTAATAATGTGAGACAGCCTTCTTAAGTAGTCTTGCCTTTCATTGGACACACCTGCCAAACTAATTAGCACAGGTGTCTGCAATTGCTTACAGTGATATAAAGAGCCCTGACACACATCACCATCAATGAGTTTAACTGACAAACAAACAAATTCTTCCCTTATCACTCCTAAACACTTTTTGCATAATAATTTGGAACACAGTGTACATGTGCTTTTCCACAAAACACCAGTGGTTCACGTAGTGAATCTTACAGTTCTAACTTGCCAACCGTGGTCTGTATGGAGTTGTTCAATAAAGGGCCCAAAATTAAGATAACATAGATGGGAGAGGTCTCTATGAATAGGAATTCCTAAGTATTTGATACCCTGTGAGGGCCAGGCAAAGGGAAAGTTGGACTGGATGGAATCCTATATGGATTTGGGGAGGGAGACATCAAGGGCCTCAGACTTCGCTGCATTGATTTTAAAATTTGACCATGTAAAAAAGTGATCTATTTCAGCCATAACAGCATGGATGGATATATGTGATTGAATGATATATACTAGGACATCATCAGCAAATAGAGAGCACTTGTACTCGGTGCCTCCCACCTCAATCCACCTAATATTGGGGTTATGGCGAATTGATGAGAGCAGGTGCTCCGTCACTAGGATGTATAAGAGAGGGGACAGAGAACATCCCTGCCTTGTCCCATTGGTGACTGTGAAAGGTGCTGAAAATGTTCTGACGCGCCCCCTGGGCCTTGGGACACCCGGAGCCGGACCCTTTTTGGTGGATGCTGGTGGTTGTAGTCTCCGTGGCGGCAACCCGGTTCCGTGGCTCAGGGCGGTCAAACCAGTGGCGGAACTATTTATGTGGTTTTGATGTTTAAATGTCCGACTACGCCACCCGTGGATTGCGGTCAGAGTGAACCGCCGCTCCAGGGCAGACCGCTGAGGCTGGTGTTGTGGGTGCAGCAGAGCGTAGCATAACTCCCCACGGGAGGAGTATAGCCTCAGGGCAGTGTATGCGGAGGATGGGGGTGATGGTGCAGGGCAGCAGCAGTAATGACACGGAGTCAGTGATGCAGTCCAGGGCCTTTACTCACAGTTCTTATTATCCAGACCACGTCTGCAGGTAACGGCTGCCCACGTCGTACTGTGCTCACCAGGTGAGGGGCTCAGACAACTCCGGAATAACTTTGGAGTGCTTCACAGGACCCCCTTTGTGTGTCCTTTGTCTGGCCTTTCTTACCAACCCTTCTGTCCGGCTGCCTCTGGCCTCCTCTTGGTAAACTTGGCGCCAGTTTCCCTGACCCTATGTGGTGCTTTCCTAGCGGGTGTAGCGAGGGGCTGCGCCACATAAAATGTCACAGCCTCCTGTTTCTAGCTGAGGGTCGTTTCCTGCCTCCACTAGTTTCGGGGACCGGTCTCCCCTTTTGGCCTGACCCCTCCACGCAGGTGGATTCGGGCGTGCGGTGGCGACTCGCCCGTCCGCACCCCTGAGATCCCTTCGTTCCTCGTTCCTGGAGCCTTCTCCGCTCCTCTTCCTTCCTTCTCCCTCTTCCAGGCCTGGGCCTCTGTTACTAGGCCCGCCTCCGGAGCAGAGCTCATGCAGAGCCCCTGCTCCCTGCCACTTCTGCTCAGACTTCTCTCCACTGAACTAAGATGGTGCCCACCTTTTATACTCCCTTCTCAATGCACCCAGGAACTGCTTCCTCCCTGCTCCTGCACTACAGGGTTCCCCTTCCTCAGTGTTCCCTCCCCCCACTCCAGCCAGGGACAGGGACTGTCGTGCCCATCTCAGGGGCATATTGGTTGCCCTGCCCCACGGCAATGTGGTGTAATGCATGCAGGTGTCGGGTCCTGATCCACACTACATCCTTACCTGAGAGTGAGATATCACACCTCTGGGTGAGGTGCAATACCTCTGTAGCAACCGAGCCCTCAGGGTGCTACAGTTCCATTTATCTTCAGCCTAGGTGACGTATTGCGATACAGGGCCATGATTTTGGCTATAAAAGGGTCCCCTAGACCCCTACCCCAAGCTTTTTAAGAGAATCATATATGGCGTGCCAGGAGACTCTATGGAATGCTTTCTCAGCATCCAACGAGAGTATCTAATTACAAATTTTTAACTGCATCTAGCCCAGGAAATACTTTGTGCCTAGTAGCAGGGTCTGCTAGTCAGCGGATTATCCCGGCTGTTAAGCAAGCTACACCACCTGTAGTTTGGACACTTCATTTTTTCAAAGGAAATGCTTCGGGACCACGGGATACTCAGTGAAGAGCATCAGGAGGCACCCCAAGGCATAGGGGCTCGGACTGGCAGTAGGATGCCTTGCGGTGGACAGCCGAGCTCGATCCTTATAAAAGCTTTTTAACTGCAGCAGCTTTAGTGGACGCTACTGGAGCTGGAATTACGCGGCTGCTGGCATGAGACTTGCCCTCCAATAGATCCTTGTAAATGGATTTAAAGTGTATTTATTCAAATTAGAGAGACAATTTAAATTAAAAAGCTTAGAGCTGCCTCCACCACAGGGGGGCTCGCTCGACCCAACAGCGGACAGGCACCAGTATTGGGAGAGGGGGGCTGGCCGTCAGGGTTCACCGCGGCTCTGGCACAAACCCGGCAACACGGAGGTGGCACGGGCAGGAGCGGTCTGAACGTGTCGGCTTCTCACTTTTTGGATTTTAGAAGGGCATGACATGCCTATATCTGTGTCTCCCCCTCCTTTTACTCCTCCACCTCTTTTCTTTTCGCATGACTATATGTACTTGTCACTTTTCCATGTGTTAGTTGTGTCTTCTGAGCAGTTTGTCAGCTTTTGGACACCTTTGAAGGTGTTTTCTATGTGTTTCTATGTGTTTTTGTTTGCCTGCCATTGGTTTTAACGGTGTTCGAAGGTGTTCGACGAACAGTTCGACGAACAGTTCGGCGAACACACGGGTGTTCGACGAACCGAACCGAACTCGAACACTACGGGGGTGGCTCAACACTAGTCTGGAGGCCCGGAACAAGGCCGAAAAGGCCCAGGCCCGTCAGTTGGAGTCAGCCCACCCCAGCCTCCGTGAGGAGGGACTCGTGGTAAAGTTTGACCTGAAGGCTGGGTGGGGCTTTATCAGAGATCCCAACTTTGCCCGGGACATTTTCGTAAAATGGCGGGATGTGGAGCCCGAGCTGGAACAGGGCCATCCCGACCGGAATCTATACCCCGGTGACAGGGTCACCTACACACGTCACCACGGGGAGCGCGGGTGGTACGCCCTGCAAGTGTACCGCGTCATCGAGGACGCACCCCCGCAGGACATACCCTATGACCCAGCTGAGTCAGGTAAAAACCAGCAGTACCCCAGGTGGGGACCCCACTACTAGGCCAGTAGTTGGGACTAACTGTAAATAGTCACCCGTAAGGGTGCAGTATTTGATAGTTGAGATAATGTTTTTCTTTTTCTACTAGTGTGTGCCTAATTACCCGTCAGGGTATATAGAGACTCCAGGCTGGGGACTGTGAACAGCAAAAGACTGATGTGTAAATAGTTCTGCACTTCTTAAAGTGCACCCTAAAGGGTTTTATATTTGTAAAAAACAAAAAAAACAAAGCAGGCTCTCACCCTCCCCAAGTGTAGCAGCTTTCTGTCGCTGCTCTGGTCTCTGTGTTTTGGCTGCAGCAGTTACGTCACATCGACAGCTCACATCACTGCTGCAGCTAATCACTGAGTTCAGCAGCTCATACCATCTAGAAGAGCAGTGCCGTTAAGCTCATTGATTGGGGGCAGCGGTTATGTGAGCTGTTGACATGACAACACCATTGCAGCCAAAACATAAAGACTGGAGAAGTCGCCAAAGAACTAATTGTAAATCTGGGTAGAGTGAGAACCTTCTCTATTGGTTATTTTACATACACTGACAAACAAAAGTGTAACAATGTTTTGAACTTTTGACTTTCAGGCTCCATATCTCATCATCCACTACTGCTTCGAACGTGAGACTACCATAATTTTATAGACAATTATCTTGGCTTTCTCATACATAAATTTGACTTGCAACTGTTTAGCATATGATTAGTTATGCAGATTCTTGTCATGTCACTGCATTCTTACTGTTTTGCTCCTAAAAATATAAGTTTTCATTTTTATTATTTTGTTAGTATTTCATAAATACACTTTTAGCTTTTAACATTGCCTGAATCCTTCTGGGCATTCTCTCGATCAGACCAAAATCTGATCCCAAGTCTCTTCTACTCATTCCCAAAGTTGGTGCATACTGGTCGACTGACTTGGGTATATATACAGTTTTTCTTCAACTCTACCCACAAGGTGTTTGATTGGGTTGAGGTCTGTGGACTGTGGGGGCCAATCCACACCTCTGCTTCATTGTCATTGAACTATTTCTTCACCAATCTCGAAGTAAGCTTTGGGTCGCTGTCCTGCTGGAACACTGTGTTGTCCTTTTCATACCCAAAGTACTGTTACACTTGCCAATAATGTGTTTCTCAATGACTGCTTCCCAGTTTTGATAGTCTGTTCCCACTCTGGCATTAAAGTCCCCAAGTATAATTAGCTTTTCTGACTGTGGGGCTGCTGAGATAAGTTTGTCAAGTTCATCATTGAAATTATCCTTAATGTCACTTGGATTGGTCATGGTGGGAGCATAGGCACTAATTAACGTGGCAAGCTTTTTGTTTGTAAGTTGGAGCTGAAGTGTCATCAGGTGATCGTTGATGCCCTCCGGAAGCTGGGTACATTTTTGAACAAGATGAGATTTGATAGCATATCCCATGCCTGTTTCTCGTAGTTCAGTGCTGCCTCGATCACTCCAGAAAAGCATGTATCCACCACTTTGCTCTTTCAGTTGGCCCTTATCTGCTAAGTGCATTTTTCTGAGAGCAGCTATGTCCATGTTGTAGGAGGCTAGCTTCTTAGCAACCAGTGCCGTTCTTCTCTCCGGTCTGTCTGCCTTGATATTGTCTAGCAGAGTTCTCACATTCCATGTGTCAAGGTTGAGTACCACCATTTTCTAATTTGTGTGTCGACCGCTATGAGGCATACTCGCCAGCTGCGGTAGGCTGGCCTGGTCAAGGTGAAGCAGACTATGATTGAGGCACCTTTCCTAGCCGCTTCCTCAATGTAGGTATGCAGAGTGATCCTAAAGAGGGCCACTCAGACACTGAACTCTACTGCTGCTTCAGTCCAGTAGAGAACGACCCTATGCCTTGGGCCACCTGTGTGCAGGTTCGTGACTACAGCATCCAGTGATCCACACCTGCTAATTCGCCGCTCGCCCATTGCCACAGGACTTTGAAGCGCAGTAATTGAAGTCATGACTTGTACTTGACTTGGATTAAAGTGAAGAAGAGTTGTGCAGGTCGTCAGCCTCACTCTTTCATCCATGCCTATCGAGTCCCAGTGGCAAGAGCTAGTCGAGATGATTGGAGATAGGTCAGGATGCAATGGATGGCCAGCTGTGTCCTATATGTGCTTCCCTGTGCCCTCTCAGCGCTTCATAACGCTTTGCTGGAAATCGCTTTTCTGTCCATTGAATCTTAGATGGTTTCTTATGCACAGTCCGCCGACTCCAGCCTTCACATGCACGGTTATGCAAACCCTTAAAGTCACCGTGCACCTAAAAACCAACGGCTACCCTGACCAGGTATAGCCTGCCTACTGAGGTGGTGTACCAGGGTGTACCCACTTCAGCATGCTAGCAGCTACTTGGAAGTACAGGTGAGAGTTGAGTAGCAGATGAGGACCAAAGATGGGCAAGCTGTCCTAAAAGGACATGGCAAGCCCTATACATGAGGTGCTACCTCTATCTTGACACCCAATACACCCCTATTTTTGACTACAGACTGTGATAATGTAAAGTGCTAGAGAAGAGTTGACATCTTTCAATGTTCTGTGCAGTTCATTATTTATAAAACAAAAAGCCCTTTAAGGTAAAGCTTGACTATGATCTAATTAAATATCCTCTTCTAACTCTAAAGTGTCTTAGTATATTGAAATGAAAGCCACATAAGAGCACATTGTTCAAGAATCAATGTGTAAATGTTCATTATGGCATTGCTGAGACACCTCATCGCAGCTGCACGCTCCTCATCATAATATAGGGCTTCATTCAGAAGCTGTGAAGTCTGTGCACATGGCTTATTATCTCTGTCATTCATACATTTCATTTAATGATTACAGAATGGAACTATCTATGTTCTGATGAATGGGTGGCAGGTGCATCGTCTATGGCACAAGACTCGCTCATACATAATGGATTTATGCCGGAGGGTTTGGCTTATACAAAGTCATGTGCAACTGGAGCACAATCAGTGGAAAATCAATAACTTTGAATTTATCATTGGACAGACATGTTATATCACGCATAAGAAATAATGTTGTGTTCACTCTATGCAAAATCCAGCTTTCATTTCACAGTTTGTTTGAATTCTTACAATTTACAATCGTAATATATATATATATATATATATATATATATATATATATATATATATAGTACAGACCAAAAGTTTGGACACACCTTCTCATTTAAGAAGCAGTCATGAAAGCAAAAGGTGGCTACTTTGAAGAACCTAGAATATAAGACATATTTTCAGTTTTTCACACTTTTTTGTTAAGTATATAATGCCACATGTGTTAATTCATAGCTTTGATGCCTTCAGTGTGAATGTACAATTTTCATAGTCATGAAAATACAGAAAAATTTTTAAATGAGAAGGTGTGTCCAAACTTTTGGTCTGTACTGTATATATATATATATATATATGTATATATATATATATATATATATATACACTGCTCAAAAAAATAAAGGAAACACTTAAACAACAGAATATAACTCCAAGTAGATCAAACTTCTGTGAAATCAAACTGTCCACTTAGGAAGCAACACTGATTGACAATCAATTTCACATGCTGTTGTGCAAATGGAATAGACAATAGATGGAAATTATTGGCAATTATCAAGACACACTCAATAAAGGAGTGGTTCTGCAGGTGGGGACCACAGACCACATCTCAGTACCAATGCTTTCTGGCTGAAGTTTTGGTCAATTTTGAATGTTGGTTGTGCTTTCACACTCGTGGTAGCATGAGACGGACTCTACAACCCACAGGAGTTGCTCAGATAGTGCAGCTCATCCAGGATGGCACATCAATGCGAGCTGTGGCAAGAAGGTTTGCTGTGTCTGTCAGCCTAGTGTCCAGAGGCTGGAGGCGCTACCAGGAGACAGGCCAGTACACCAGAAGACGTGGAGGGGGCTGTGGGAGGGCAACAACCCAGCAGCAGGACTGTTACCTCCGCCTTTGTGCAAGGAGGAACAGGAGCAGCACTGCCAGAGCCCTGCAAAATGACCTCCAGCAGGCCACAAATGTGCATGTGTCTGCACATACGGTTAGAAACCGACTCCATGAGGGTGATATGAGGGCCCGACGTCCACAGTTGGGGGTTGTGCTCACAGCCCAACACTGTGCAGGACGCTTGGCATTTGCCACAGAACACCAGGATTGGCAAAGCTGCCACTGGCACCCTATGCTCTTCACAGATGAAAGCAGGTTCACACTGAGCTCATGTGACATACGTGACAGAGTCTGGAGACGCAGTGGAGAGCAATCTGCTGCCTGCAACATCCTTCAGCATGATGGGTTTGGCAGTGGGTCAGCAATGGTGTGGGGTGGCATTTCTTTGGAGGGCCGCACAGCCCTCCATGTGCTCGCCAGAGGTAGCCTGACTGCCATTAGGTACCGAGATGAGATCCTCAGACCCCTTGTGATACCATATGCTGGTGCGGTTGGCCTTGGGTTCCTCCTAATGCAGGACAATGCCAGACCTCATGTGGCTGGAGTGTGTCAGCAGTTCCTGCAAGATGAAGGCATTGAAGCTATGGACTGGCCCACCAGTTCCCAAAACCTGAATCCGATTGAGCACATCTGGGGCATCATGTCTCGCTCCATCCACCAACATCACGTTGCACCACAGACTGTCCAGGAGTTGGTGGATGCTTTAGTAGAGGTTTGGGAGGAGATCCCACAGGAGACCATCCGCAACCTCATCATGCCCAGGCATTGTAGGGAGGTCATACAGGCACGTGGAGGCCACACACAATACTGAGCCTCATTTTGACTTGTTTTAAGGACATTACATCAAAGTTGTATCAGCCTGTAATGTGTTTTTCCACTTTAATTTTGGGGGTGACTCCAAATCCAGGCCTCCATTGGTTAATAAATCTGATGATTTTTGTGTAATTTTTCTTTGTACAGAACAAAGTATTCAAGGAGAATATTTCAATCATTCAGATCCAGGATGTTATTTGAGTGTTCCCTTTATTTTTTTGAGCAGTGTATATATATATATATACGTATATATACTGTATATATATACACTGTATATATATACAGGGTGGTCCAAAAGTAGGTGGACAGAAAGTGTAATAAGGTTATGAAGGGGGAGATTTATCAAACATGTTGTAAAGTGAAAGTGGCTCAGTTGCCCTTAGCAACCAATCAGATTCCACTTTTCATTCCTCACAGACTCTTTGGAAAATGAAAGGTGGAATCTGATTGGTTTCTAAGGGCAACTGAGCCAGTTTCACAGATCTAGTTTTCACAGATAGATCTCCCCCAAATCTGTTTTCTTTTCAGATAATTCAGATAACACATAATGGCAAATATTTTAAATACAGATCAAAGAAAATGGATTTTAACAGAGTATTGGAAATCTCAAAATGCTGAAACCGTTAGAGCAAATTGGGTTGAAACATTAGGTACTCAAGCCCCAAAGAGACAAACCATTTACCGCATTCGTGACAAATTCACTGCCACTGGCTCAATCCTTAATGCTCCAAAAACTGGTCGACCCAAAACAGTCTGTACAGACGATAATAAACAACTTGTTGCTGAAACATTTGTTCAGAGTCCAAAAAAGTCCACAGAAGAGCCTCTTTGAAAGTGGGAATTTCACGAGCTTCTATCATGCGAATCCTGAAATCTGTTGGGTGGAAAGCTTCTCGTCCACATCTAATTCATGGTTTATTGGAGGATGATCCAGACAGGCGGCTGCAATTTAGTGTTTGATAAATCTCCCCCTTCATAACCTTATTACACTTTCTGTCCACCTACTTTTGGACCACCCTGTATATATTTATATCTATTTTTTTAAAAAATGTCATTATTTTCAAGTTTGTAAAGTAAAAATTTAAAATTTATACAAGGTATTAATACTGGGAGGATGACTGTGATTGTAGTTACCAATATTATTAAAATGATTAAAAATGGTTATAATGGCTCCCTCACACTGGTGTATAGATCGACCGATTGCTATCTGATGTTTTTCTATGGGGAAGTGCTGATCTGGGTTTTTTATTCTCATACCGATTCAGCATGAGAAAAAAAATTGCACCCTGCTGGGATTTGCAACGCAAATGGGATGCCATTTACCCATTCAAGTCTATGGTTGCATGGAAAGCATTTTCCATTTCTGCAGACTCACACAATGGAGAAGATGGAGAAGTTTTGTTTTCCATCTTCTCATCACCTGTGCTAGGATTCTCTTATCCAAGAGTATTGAATCACACTAATCTGACACTTTGATTAACCCCCTCACCACCTTGCAATTTTCCATTTTTGCGCTTTTCTTTTTTGCTCCCCTTCTCATCAGACCAATAACTCTTTTATTTTTCTGTCAATATAGCTATATCAGAGCTTGTTTTTTTGTGAGATGAGTTGTTCTTTTGAATGGCACCATTGATTTTGCCATATAGTGTACTAGAAAACAGGAAAACAATTCCAAGTGTGGTGAAATTTAAAAAAATTGCAATTACACTATTGTTTTTTTTTCTTTTTACGATGTTAATTAAAAGGCAAAACTGATCTGACAATATGATTTCCCAGATCAATATAAGTGTGCAGATACCAAACATGAGTAGGTTCTTTTTTATGTTAGTTGTGAAAAAAAAAATAAAAAATGAATTTATGTTGCCATTTTCCGAGACTCATAGCGTCTTCATTTTTTGTGATCTGGGACTAGGTGACGGCTATTTATTGTGCCTTGAACTGACGTTTTTCTTGATACCATTTTGGGGTAGATCCGATGTTTTGATCGCCTGTTATTGCATGTTATTGTAATGTTGCAGCGACCAAAAAAACGTAATTTTAGAGCTTTGATTTTTTTCTTGATATGCCATTTACCGATCAGATTAATTTACTTTATATTTTGATAGATCGGACATTTCTAAATACAGTGATACCAAATGTGTATTTTTTGTTTTGAATGGGACAAAAGGGGGGTGATTTGAACCTTTGTGTTTTTTTATTTTTTAATATTTTTAAAACTTTTTTTTACTGTCTAGTGGCTTAAATAGTCCCCTTAGGAGACTTGGAGCTGCGATGATCCGATCACCTGTGCTACACAGCCCTGATATGTGTAGCAGAAATTATGATCTCCTATGAACGCCGGCTATGGGGTGGCTGTCATGCTCCTGGGTTCAATTCCTTGAGCCTGTGTGGTCAGCTTCTTTGTCCACTGAGCCACACCAGATACACCCTTTTCCCAGTGTTTAGGTTCTGCTATTCTGGCTACATCTGTTTTGCATAACGCAGGTGTTTTCATTTGTCTGTCCCTATCACCTTGTAGGTGTAGCTTTATATTCTGTCCCCCTGCTGGTGATAGTCCCATTTGCAGGTTCAGCCATTCTGCTGTAGTTTAAAACGAGTCAGTGTATTTCCAGCTAGGGTTTAACACTTTATTTATTATGTCATGGTTTAACTTACTCACTATGGTATCTTTCCTTTTTTAAGCACACTTTCCCTTTTGTAGATAATTCACACTCTGCTCTGCTCTTAGATTCTTTAAGAGGAAAGTGAAGCGCTCGACAGCCTTTTAGGCAGCATAGGTCCGAGCTGCCATCTTCTAGTCTGTGATTAGGGAAATCTCTGCTCATGCAAGAACTATTAGGGGCAGCGGGTCAGGCTCTCTAGTCTGTACAGGAGCCGGCAGGGTCAGTTGCAGTTTTTAGTTTGTTACCTATTTTCACGAGTGAGTAGCTACACTAGGAGATTCACAATGACAGGCACAGGGGTCTTCTGCAGACCCTTGGCTGTCATGACAACCCATCGGCGCCCTGGGACAGGGGTGCCGATGGATGGAACTTGTGATGCACTTTCAGCTGGCGCATGTTAAATGCCGCTGTCAGTGATTGATAACGGTATTTAAATAGTTAATAGCCTCGGGTGGATCTCATATCCACCCGTGGCTGTTAGAGGCACATGACAGCTGATCAGATCAACTGTTATCTGCAGGGAAAGATGCAGGCTCAGCGTCTGAGCCCGCATCAAAGGCAGGAACATGACCTTGGACGTACCTATACATCAAAAGTTGTGAAGGGCTTAAATTCTGATCAAAATTTGATAGGAGTGTCATTAACATAATCCAATTCTCTCATATGAGAGAATCTATGCTCATGTTACTCCAGCCTAAGACCATGGCCCCACTATCAGTATTCGGTCAGTATTTTTTCTCAGGAGTAGGAGCCAAAACCAAGTGAGGAACAATCAGAGAAAAGGTATAATAGAAACAAGTCACCAATTCTGCATTTATCACCCACTCCTGGTTTTGGCTCCCACTCCTGAGAAAAATACTGACCGGATACTGAATACTGTTTTTTTAATATGCATAAAAGGCATAGTTTTCCTTATAAAGATGTTTTTCCCTAATTCATCATTTGTAACTTTTTTAAATGTAATTTCAAATGTGGCTTGTGACTTTTTAAAGCAATTTTAGTAGTGTAATGCTAATTTTAAAAGAAATTCCCCAAATCTGAAATTTTACTCTCATGGACCTTGGACTGATCACTGAGACCCTCAGCTATTCCAACAGTGGGACTCTGGAACACCGAGAATGGGGCCCTGTAGAACCCTGTCTTGAATGGAGAGGGCACTTGCCTACTCGACCTCCACTACATTCATTGCCTATGGGACTGCTTGAGAAAGCCAAAAGCTATGCTCGGCTACTTCCAGCTATAAAATTGACAAAGAAAGGAGTGAAGGTTGAGCATGCTAACCTCTGCTCCAATCAAAATAGAGCAAGTTCTGTTCTCAAGACCAGTTGGTTCCCCAGCGATCTACAAATTATCCCTTACCCTATGGATAGGTGATAATGTGCAATTTTTGGGAAGGGCTTTAAGTTCCACTTACACGGTCTTTTGAGAATTATGTGCCTCATATAGTACTTTTCCCCATTTTAATGGGACAACCTGAATATTTGCTGTTTCATTTTCTTTGCAGTAATAATGCAGTTCACAACTGTTCTACTACAGACCCAACTCCCCAATGATTAAACAAGACTAAAACTTTACTTATATCATAGATAAAGAGACAGCAGGGTGGCTCAGTGGTTTGCACTGCAGCCTTGCAGCTCTGGTTTCCTGGGTTCAAATCTCACCAAGGACAACATCTGCAAGGAGTTTGTATGTTCTCCCTTGTTTGCATAGGTTTCCTCCACAACTCCAAAGACATACTGATAGGGAATCTAAATTGTGATCCCCAATAGAGACAGTGATGATAATGTCTTTAAAGTGTGGTGGACTTAATTGTGCTATATAAGTGAGTAAAATAAATAACTAGATAGATCATAGAGAGTGAGATAGATAAATAGGTCGGTCCGTTTTGTTCTTCAAAATGTGATATACTGTATGCCCTTGTGGCACAGCACAATATCTAAATCCCTAACACAAGCATTATATTAACCTAGTAGTTTGCATTGTTCTTTCCATGACATATGATTCTTTCATAGTGAAATGTCAGTTGGGGAAAGGTGGAAAACTAGGTCACCTTGTAGCCTTTATATAGTAACACCTTAAAATGAGGCCATATGGCTTACAATCTCTCCAAGTAAGCTGGGAGCAGAAAGCAAACTCAGCTCCATATGATTGTTTTAATTAGTAGATAATGTGTTTCTGAAAAACTAATATAGATTTTTGCAATTGTAAGTAAATATTTTTATTCATGAGTAAAACTAAGACCTTGTCTTCAATATTTATTTATTTTACTCACTTATATAGCGCTATTAATTCCACAGCACTTTACAGACATTATCATCACTGTCCCCATTGGGGCTCACAATATAAATTCCCTATCACTATGTCTTAAAAGTGTGGGAGGAAACCCAAACAAACACGGAGAGAACATAAAAACTCCTTGTAGATGTTGTCCTTGGTGGGAATTGAACCCAGAACCCCAGCACTGCAAAGCAACAGTGTTAACTACTGAGCCACCATGCTGCCCTTCAACAAGATTTCATCTTCATGTTACAGCCAGGTTAGTAATATTAGTAATCAAAATGGAAGAAAAAATGGAACGCAGTTAGAATACACTAGACATAAAATGATCGATACTTTAAAATTATTACACTTTGAATAGTCGCAAAATGTTTGCACAACAGAGAGTTGTGGAAAGAATTGGTGACCTCATGTCAAATTCACCAAAAGTCCTGTTGTTTCTTATGCCAGAAATGTTACTCCAGAAAAATTTGGGATGTAACACCATGCGTTTACTGTTTGAAAATGGTAAGGCGCTGACATAAAGCAAATTAGAAAGTTGTTACTCTCATTATACAGTAATTGAGCTATAAGTAATTAAAGCTAATTTAATATTAAACTTAATTAATACTAAATTTTAACATTTAAAAGGGTTTAAAAGGGTTGTCCAGTGCTGAAAGTCTGCAGTCACCTTATGTGACTTCTGAATATTTACAGCGTGCACATCACAAGCTGTTAGGATTCTTGAGTATCACTGCCGAGACCAGGCGGTCAATTTGCATACTTCCAGCCACATGCTGACTAGACGTGCATGATCTCGCTAAATACATTTGTATGTATGCAAATTGCATACTTGCTGTCACGTGACCACTCGGTTTGAGCAGCAACACCAGAGAATCTTGACAGCATGCGTTGGGGTAGATCGGATAATCCCTTTAAGTTGCACTAAAAAACACAAAACTCTTGTAGTTTGATGACAACTTGTAGGACAAGGAGGGATATCATCATTTCTGATAATACCTTTTGCACCTATCATAAAATCTGAGTTTCGGAGATCTAAAAAACTCTCTATTTTTTATTATAGACTATAATATATGTTTTTAGAATTGCGTTTTTAGTAAATCAGCAGTAATGAGAAAAATTAGAAGGTTGATGTGAAATGACTGTCTGGCTCACATAATCTCTTCATTGTGATTTCTGCTTGTTGGGCTGTGAATTATGGCTCTAACATCGAGACATAAAACACATGTATTGTGCGGAGTTGTCCTATTACATATTATTACTTTATGGATGGAAAGTTGTGTTTACAGGGGAATCAGGAGGAAAAGCTTTCTCATGTCTGAATGTTGTGTCCTGAACTGGATTTTCATAAAGAAAAGTAATTAGTCTTTTGCTATACACAACATTGCTGTATATTGTACAATTAAAAAGGGTTTTTCCCATCATGATCCCTTCTCCAGCTTGGAAATAAAATTTTGGCTGACCGCACATTTCCATTACAGACACTGCAGGGGAGATGTAGTATTGTACCATTTAAATAAATGGTCTACAACCACCACTGACTAACAGAGTCAGAGTTTAGGTAGGTAACCCCTCTATAGGATTTTACTAAGTCATTTAGTATTTTAATAGGTTGATTAGATAATCCCTTTTAAGGGAAGTTGTCAGAATCTTTTAATCCCCATCCATAATATGATTGTTTAGCCCTTTAAAAGATAAGTCAGTCAATCCCTTTATGACCTTAATGTGCTGCTCCAGCATTGAGAAGTTGTGTTTTGAAGCTGTGTCTGTAAGGGCATTAGGGCAAGATGATGCACTTACAGCTCCTTAGCCTCACGCTTTATTTCCTGCACCCTCCCCTGGCACCCTCCCCTGGCTGATTGATAGGTCAGAGGCCATGTACCAGAACAAATGATCTGGCAATCAGCCAGGGCAGGGCGCTGCTAATGAAGGGATACAGTGGAGGCTGAGGAGCTGTAAGTGCATCTTCACACCCTAATGCACTTCAGACACAACTTTAAAATGCAATTTCTCGCTTCTGGAGCAGCGCTTTGCAGTCATAAAGGGATTGGCTGGCTTATCTTTTAAATGGCTACACAATCACATTAATGGCTGGTGAAGTCAAGGTTTCTGACAGGTTACCTTTAATTACTGAAATAAGTTTACAAAATCCCCATACTCCGTATGCATTTCCTGAAGATGTGGCTTGGACTCATCAGGGGTGTCTTAACTACAGGTAATACAAGTATATATAGGAGTTATAGCAAGATGGTGGCACCAATATGTCCCTAGAAAACTGAGAAATGGGTTAAAATGTTATTTGGGAAAAATATCCACTTAAAGGGAATCTGTCATCAAGTTTCATGCTATTTAATGTGAGAGAAGCATAGTGTAGGAGCTGAGAGTCTGAGGGATGTGTTATTTATTCAGTTGTGTGCTGTAGTTTCAATATAATCAGTGTTTTATCAGCAGGAGATTATCACTGCAGGACTAGGTCTCATGTGCAGGTTAGTCAAGCTAATCTGTGTAACCCCAACCCCAACACTGACTGGCAGCTTGCTCACATGCACAGTGTATACAGAAAGCTGTCAGTTACGGGTGTGGTTGGGGTTATACACAGCTCAGAAGTCTTAGCTCTTCTACATTTACAGCAGGCAAACAGGGATTCTATCAAAACTGCACTAAGCAGCCTAGTAAGTGACATATCCCTGGAATCTGGCTCTCTGACTCTACATTAAGCTGCTATCAGATTACATAGCAAAAACCTGCTGTCAGATTCCCTTTAGAGAAGTCTCAGTAAATTGTTGATTTTTTTATCCCCTAAACCCACCTACTTACTTATGTTGTAATTTAGTGTAAAAGTATTAAAGATTACTGTCCTCCCAGTTTCCAGCCTCGCTCTGGTCCTCTTCTGTCCCACGTGACTGGTCTCCAGCTTTGCCGGCTCACACTGTATGGAGCAATGCTTCTTTTCCAATGTACGTTTATGAGACCAATAAGAGATTCCATAGACTTATGTTAAGAAAGCGACTTCAACTCCACATATAAACCCCTGTGTGAGCCGGCGAGTCTATTCAGGTCACTTGTGCCAGAAGAGGACTGGAGTAGTGCTGGAAACCAGGGAACGCAGCAATCGGAAAGTATTTTAATACAATTGCACTAAATCATATACATGATTAGGAAGGTATAGGGAAAAACATTACTTAGATTTCTTCTTTAAATCAGAGCTAGCATGATGTCTGAACCTAGTTGGACAAATTGGGATAGAAGGTAATTCCTCTACAGCAGCTGAGATCAGTTGAATAGATATTGATAATATACAGTCATTTGGTGACACTGCTTTTATAATCAACCCCAACACACCAAGGCTACGTTCCCACAATGAGATTTTGATGATTTTTTGATGTTACAGATTTACTGTACAATTTCTGAACCTATTAAAGGTAATCTGTCAGCAGGTTATTGCTATGTAATATGAGGACTACATGATGTAAGGGTTAAAACACAAATTTCAATGATGTGTTACTTATCAAGCTGTGTGCTGCTGTTTGCTTACAATGAAGATTTTATCACTAGGACATTATCACTGCTGTGACTAGCTGCTGCTTGAGCCCAGGTCCAACTCCTCCCCCTGATAAGCAGCTCACTGTCAATAGGCGATGTACATACAGAGCCTGGTGTGGGCGGGGTTAGCTTTCTCAGCTCTGCTTCATGTTAAATCTAAGAACTCTGATTGTGTCACAACTGCTGCACCCAATAAACTAAGTGATACATCGTTGGATTCAGGGTCTCTTAGCCTACATCATGCTGCTCTCAGATCAGGTATAAAAAAAAACGGTGAAAGATTCCCTTTAAGTAAATTAAGTTATTTGTGTTTTTTTCATTGCGTTTTTCAGTGCGTTTTTTTACATGTGTTTTTATCATATTTTTCACGCTGCGGTTTTTGTCTCTTCTTGATGTGTCATGTTTTAAATAAAGCTGCTGTTGTTGTTTTTGATATTTCCTGGTATTTGGATTTGACAATACTTTATTGATATTGTCATGTGTGGATTACATGTGTTTTTGATGCGGTTCCGCTGCAGATAATTATTCATCCCTTATTGCAGTGAACATCAAATTCACCCCAATAAGACAACAAATACTGAGCTTAAGGCCACGGCCACACTATCAGTATTTGGTCAGTATTCAGTCAGTATTTTTTCTCAGGAGTGGGAGCCAAAACCAGGAGTGGGTGATAAATGCAGAATTGGTGACATGTTTCTATTATACCTTTTCTCTGATTGTTCCTCACCTGGTTTTGGCTCCCGCTCCTGAGAAAAAATACTGACCGAATACTGACCAAACACTGATAGTGGGTCCGTGGCCTCAAGGAAATTCTCATTCCTTCCATGACTCCATTATCTTGACAGAAGGTGCGAGACACAGAAAAAATTTCAACGAGTAACATATCACTCCATGTTGATGCAATGTTTCGTCCCAATGATTTCACCTCTTCCTCAGCCATTATGATGCCAGTTGGAGTGATGGGTCACCGAAACATTGCATCAAAATGGTGTGATATGTTACAGGTTGAAATTTTCCTTGTAACTCCCACCATCTACCAAGATAATGGAGTCATGGAATGAATGAAGATTTCCTTGAAACTCAGTATTCCTTGCCTTATTGGGGTGAATCTGATATTTTATTGTTTTGTGTCTTGCTATATAGTGCATGAGTTGGAGATATCCTCGCACACACAGCAGTTTCCCCCATAAGTGCAATAAGTTTATATATTTTTGGATATTTGTTAGCCATATGGACATAGTCATCAATTCTTCTCTACGGGTATATTCTTAATCATTGTGCCCAGATGGCTAAAAAACTAGATTTATATACAGAGAAGAGGGGCCATATCTCAATAACATAAAGAAACAATAGAAAAGCAACACCAGATTTAGGAGAACACCATTTACACCAGGTGAAAATATGACATATTTATTGAAAGTGACAGGTCTTCTTAAAGAAGCGCTCCCACTAATTTTTGTATCTGTTAAATGTGTGTGCATATAATGAAGTGTGAGTGTACTCACCTGCTGCTGCTCTCTCTGATGTCCAGCACCATTCTTCTTGGCTTCTCAGTGACGTCACCGCAATTGTTACTACCCGGGTCACTCTATGCATGAGTCGGAAGTGTCTTTTACAATGAAAGCCCATGGAGCTTCATTCTTTCTATAGGCTTACACTGTAAAAGCCACTATACGGTCACGCTGCACTCTGCGTGACCTGGCCAGTTTGTAGAGTGGTGACGTGTCATGCCAGAGCAAGGAAATGCCGGCATGCGGCGCAAAAGAGGGAAAGAAGGTAAAATGATGACAGGGAAAGGGGAGACTGCACTCTGCTCTTCCTATCATCCCTAGACTGGTCCTTCCCCCTGTGCACGATCACGTGCCTAAGCCGTGGCTGGCCCTGAGCTAGCCCTAACTAGTGAGTAGGGCAGCAAGACAATAATCTCACTATTAAAGGAAGGAAGCACAGATAGGGAGACAAACAGGATGAAATCAAACAGCAACTGGAACTCCATAGCTTAAACAGGAACAATTTCCCCAGGGAGCTCACTTTAGAAAGCCTATAACCGGCACAGGAGAGCGCTAAGAGTAGAGATGAGCGTTGTTCTACTCGAACTGTTCGCCAATCTCAAATTCGAGCTGTTTTGGGCGGTGTTCGAGCCGTTCGGCGAACACGAACAATTTGAGAAAAATTCGGCTGTTCGAGGTTATGTTCGATAACTGTTCGTGCACCAAAATCATAACTGGATTTTTTCTCAGTAATGATGAAAATTAATGTTAATACGCAGTTTGAGTGTACAGCGGGGTGGGGGGAGGGGCAGGGGATGGATCTCTGCAGGAACAATGAAGATCTCCATTTTTTTTTCTCTTTCCCGCATTTGCAGTGGGGAGGTGCAATCTGTCAGCCTATCAGCAGCGCACACACGGAGCGAAGTGCTTTTTTTCACACAAGCAAGGGCATGTGTCATTGGCAGTGTATGTCACATGTCCTTGCCCTATAAGACCAAGCCATTTTCCCCGTCGCCACCATTTTCTCACTGCTGCAGCTGCGTGTTAGACGGCACCGCTGTTGCTGTGTGCGCTATACCTTGTTAATTTCAAGCCAATTTTCGCACAAATATACAGATAGCTTGGGAGTAGGGAATAGTTGTGATTGCAGTCCTTTTAAGGACTAGGTTACAGCATTTCCTACGACTTTTATCAGGGAGGTCTGTGCTCTTAAATAGATAGGTTGTGGGAGTAAAGACTAATTGTAATTGGAGTCCTTTTCAGGACTAGGTTACATGAGTTCCTATCAGTTTTTGCCAGGCAGGTCTGTGCCAGTGCTGTGCAAGTTTTTTTCACAGCATTTGGCTGAATCTAGCAAAGCTAATCCTTTTTGGCCTATTGCAGAGTGTGTTAGTCAGTGGAGTAGCCTATCTGTGTTGCAAGATATAACACCTGTGTATAGAATATCAATTTTTTTACTGCACCTAGTGAAGTAAAATCTTTTGGGCATAGCATCATTCTATTAGTCCATCCATACTGACCTCCATCAGGTTGCAAACTGAATATAATTTTTTTCTGCATCTAGCTCTGAAAAAATATTTGGGCTTCTAGCAGTGTGTGGGACTTGGTCTATTAGTCCATCTATACTGACCTCCATCAGGTTGCAAATTAAAAATAATTTTTTTCTTCATTTAGCTCTGAAAAAATATTTGGGCTTCTAGCAGTGTGTGGGACTTGTTCTATTAGTCCTTCTATACTGACCTCCAGCAGGTTGCAAATTGAATATAATTTTTTTCTGCATCTAGCTCTGAAAAAATAGTTGGGCTTCTAGCGGTGTGTGGGACTTGGTCTATTAGTCCATCTATACTGACCTCCATCAGGTTGCAAATTAAAAATAATTTTTTTCTGCATCTAGCTCTGAAAAAATATTTGGGCTTCTAGCAGTGTGTGGGACTTGGTCTATTAGTCCATCTATACTGACCTCCATCAGGTTGCAAATTAAAAATAATTTTTTTCTTCATTTAGCTCTGAAAAAATATTTGGGCTTCTAGCAGTGTGTGGGACTTGTTCTATTAGTCCTTCTATACTGACCTCCAGCAGGTTGCAAATTGAATATAATTTTTTTCTGCATCTAGCTCTGAAAAAATAGTTGGACTTCTAGCGGTGTGTGGGACTTGGTCTATTAGTCCATCTATACTGACCTCCATCAGGTTGCAAATTAAAAATAATTTTTTTCTGCATCTAGCTCTGAAAAAATATTTGGGCTTCTAGCAGTGTGTGGGACTTGGTCTATTAGTCCATCTATACTGACCTCCATCAGGTTGCAAATTAAAAATAATTTTTTTCTGCATCTAGCTCTGAAAAAATATTTGGCCTTCTAGTAGTGTGTCGGACTTTCTCTATTAGTCCATCTATACTGACCTCCATCAGGTTGCAAATTAAAACTAATTTTTATCTGCATCTACAGTACCTCTGAAAAAATATTTGGGCTTCTAGCTGTGTGTGGGACTATTTGTATTAGTCCATCTATACTGACCTCCATCAGGTTGCAAATTCAAAATAATTTTTTTCTGCATCTAACCCAGCCAATAGTTTTGGCCTAATACCACAGTTTGGCCACTCAGCTCTGCTCGGTTACCATCCATTGTTTTTTTGTGCAAACAACTCCAGAGTTGTGAATTAGTTAACCACCAAAATGAGTGGAAAAAGGCCTGCTGCTGGTGGAAAGGGGAATAGGCGTGTTGGGAAGGGGAAAAAAGGTTGTGTCCGTGGGGTAGGTGTTAAAGCAACAGTAACATCTGCAGAAGAAAGACCATCTTCCAGCCAAACTAAAATGTCTACTTCTTTTAGCGGACAATGTGATAAGATCCCTTTCTTACGGCCACGCCAATCGCTACAAATTCCAGATGAGGCACAAAAACAGCAGGTGCTTCAACGGATATCAAGTGCTCCTTTAAGTGGGCTCTCCTCCACATCAACTTCAACATCACAAATACTCCAGTCCTCAAAGGTGTCACCCAAATCGCACTTGCTTCCTCACAGCTCCCAAATCTCCAGCTGCCCGTCTGAGTATGAGGTAGAACAGATGGTTGAGTCTGCAGAGCTGTTTACTCATACTATAGCCTGGGAATCAGAGGTCGACTCCAGCGCTTCTGTGAATCCAGACGAGGAAATGATCTGCACTGATGCCCAGAATCTTTATGAGTCGGATCCAGGACCAGACGCAGAAGGTTCTGACCATAATGTAGACCCTCATTCCCAAACTGTAACTCCTGTTGGTGGAGACAATGAGGAAGACGATGATAAGACTCAAATATAGAGATGAGCGTTGTTCTACTCGAACTGTTCGCCAATCTCAAATTCGAGCTGTTTTGGGCGGTGTTCGAGCCGGTCGGCGAACACGAACAATTTGAGAAAAATTCGGCTGTTCGAGGTTATGTTCGATAACTGTTCGTGCACCAAAATCATAACTGGATTTTTTCTCAGTAATGATGAAAATTAATGTTAATACGCAGTTTGAGTGTACAGCGGGGCGGGGGGAGGGGCAGGGGATGGATCTCTGCAGGAACAATGAAGATCTCCATTTTTTTTTCTCTTTTCCGCATTTGCAGTGGGGAGGTGCAATCTGTCAGCCTATCAGCAGCGCACACACGGAGCGAAGTGCTTTTTTTCACACAAGCAAGGGCATGTGTGATTGGCAGTGTATGTCACATGTCCTTGCCCTATAAGACCAAGCCATTTTCCCCGTCGCCACCATTTTCTCACTGCTGCAGCTGCGTGTTAGACGGCACCGCTGTTGCTGTGTGCGCTATACCTTGTTAATTTCAAGCCAATTTACGCACAAATATACAGATAGCTTGGGAGTAGGGAATAGTTGTGATTGCAGTCCTTTTAAGGACTAGGTTACAGCATTTCCTACGACTTTTATCAGGCAGGTCTGTGCTCTTAAATAGATAGATTGTGGGAGTAAAGACTAATTGTAATTGGAGTCCTTTTCAGGACTAGGTTACATCAGTTCCTATCAGTTTTTGCCAGGCAGGTCTGTGCCAGTTATGTGCAAGTTTTTTTCACAGCATTTGGCTGAATCTAGCAAAGCTAATCCTTTTTGGCCTATTGCAGAGTGTGTTAGTCAGTGGAGTAGCCTATCTGTGTTGCAAGATATACCACCTGTGTATAGAATACCAATTTTTTTACTGCACCTAGTGAAGTAAAATCTTTTGGGCATAGCATCATTCTATTAGTCCATCTATACTGACCTCCATCAGGTTGCAAACTGAATATAATTTTTTTCTGCATCTAGCTCTGAAAAAATATTTGGGCTTCTAGCGGTGTGTGGGACTTGGTCTATTAGTCCATCTATACTGACCTCCATCAGGTTGCAAATTAAAAATAATTTTTTTCTGCATCTAGCTCTGAAAAAATATTTGGGCTTCTAGCAGTGTGTGGGACTTGGTCTATTAGTCCATCTATACTGACCTCCATCAGGTTGCAAATTAAAAATAATTTTTTTCTGCATCTAGCTCTGAAAAAATATTTGGGCTTCTAGCAGTGTGTGGGACTTGGTCTATTAGTCCATCTATACTGACCTCCATCAGGTTGCAAATTAAAAATAATTTTTTTCTTCATTTATCTCTGAAAAAATATTTGGGCTTCTAGCAGCGTGTGGGACTTGTTCTATTAGTCCATCTATACTGACCTCCATCAGGTTGCAAATTAAAAATAATTTTTTTCTGCATCTAGCTCTGAAAAAATATTTGGGCTTCTAGCAGTGTGTGGGACTTGGTCTATTAGTCCATCTATACTGACCTCCATCAGGTTGCAAATTAAAAATAATTTTTTTCTGCATCTAGCTCTGAAAAAATATTTGGGCTTCTAGCAGTGTGTGGGACTTGGTCTATTAGTCCATCTATACTGACCTCCATCAGGTTGAAAATTAAAAATAATTTTTTTCTTCATTTATCTCTGAAAAAATATTTGGGCTTCTAGCAGCGTGTGGGACTATTTGTATTAGTCCATCTATACTGACCTCCATCAGGTTGCAAATTAAAAATAATTTTTTTCTGCATCTAGCTCTGAAAAAATATTTGGGCTTCTAGCAGTGTGTGGGACTTGGTCTATTAGTCCATCTATACTGACCTCCATCAGGTTGCAAATTAAAAATAATTTTTTTCTGCATCTAGCTCTGAAAAAATATTTGGGCTTCTAGCAGTGTGTGGGACTTGGTCTATTAGTCCATCTATACTGACCTCCATCAGGTTGCAAATTAAAAATAATTTTTTTCTGCATCTAACCCAGCCAATAGTTTTGGCCTAATACCACAGTTTGGCCACTCAGCTCTGCTCGGTTACCATCCATTGTTTTTTTGTGCAAACAACTCCAGAGTTGTGAATTAGTTAACCACCAAAATGAGTGGAAAAAGGCCTGCTGCTGGTGGAAAGGGGAATAGGCGTGTTGGGAAGGGGAAAAAAGGTTGTGTCCGTGGGGTAGGTGTTAAAGCAACAGTAACATCTGCAGAAGAAAGACCATCTTCCAGCCAAACTAAAATGTCTACTTCTTTTAGCGGACAATGTGATAAGATCCCTTTCTTACGGCCACGCCAATCGCTACAAATTCCAGATGAGGCACAAAAACAGCAGGTGCTTCAACGGATATCAAGTGCTCCTTTAAGTGGGCTCTCCTCCACATCAACTTCAACATCACAAATACTCCAGTCCTCAAAGGTGTCACCCAAATCGCACTTGCTTCCTCACAGCTCCCAAATCTCCAGCTGCCCGTCTGAGTATGAGGTAGAACAGATGGTTGAGTCTGCAGAGCTGTTTACTCATACTATAGCCTGGGAATCAGAGGTCGACTCCAGCGCTTCTGTGAATCCAGACGAGGAAATGATCTGCACTGATGCCCAGAATCTTTATGAGTCGGATCCAGGACCAGACGCAGAAGGTTCTGACCATAATGTAGACCCTCATTCCCAAACTGTAACTCCTGTTGGTGGAGACAATGAGGAAGACGATGATAAGACTCAAATACCTGATTGGAGCGACAACTTTAGTTTTTTGTCAGGGCAGGAACAGGTTGGCTCTGAGGACGACGGGTGTGATAACGCACAGGGTGATGATGATGAGGTCGGAGATCCCACTTACTGTCAACCCACAGTCAGCCAAGAGATGAGGTCAGCAGAGGAGGTGGAGGAAGATGCTAGTGACGACGAGGTCAGGTTGCGCCTTCCTGGACAGAGACGTAGTACTGGAAGCACGTCAACAACTGCATCCTCAAACACAACTCTGCCTCTCACCACAAGTCGTGGTGGCTCTTCAGGTCGCATGGGTGCTAAGCCTTGCATAGCCTGGGCATTTTTTCAGATCGATAAAGATGACCCAACTCGTGTTATCTGTAACATTTGTCAGCAAAAGCTAAGTAGAGGCCAAAAAATACATAGTTTGAGTACTTCATGCATGAACCGGCACATGGACATGAAGCATAAGTTGCAGTGGGAAGCTCAGTGTGCTACAATGCGGTCTAGCCGGCCGGGCCAACCACCGTCTGCCATATCTTGTGCATCCGCGGCCTCTTCATCCTCTGTGACTGGGGGGACAGCAGTCACACCTGTTTTGGGGCGCAGACCTGCCACCTCTTTACCCGCAACAGCCAGTGTGATTGGCAGGTCATCATTTTCTTTGGAGGTGGTAACACCAGCTGGTCTTGAGCGCTGTCCGACATCGATAGCACCACCTTTGGATCAAGGCAACCTAACATGTCCGCCTGCATCTTCCTCACAGACCGGCAGTTTGCCGGGGACACCCTTATCAACCCCGTCTAAGCACAATAGCCAGCCCTCGGTCCCTCAGATGTGGACAAGTAAAAGACCATTTCCTCCTAGCCATGAGAAAGCTAAGAGGTTGAATTTCACCATCTGCAAGCTCTTGGCTACAGAAATGCTGCCTTTCCGCCTGGTGGACACAGAGGATTTTCGAGACCTTATGTCCGTCGCAGTGCCCCAGTACCAGATGCCCAGTCGGCACTACTTCTCAAAGAAAGGTGTGCCTGCGCTCCACCAGCATGTCGCACACAACATCACCGCTTCTTTGAGAAACTCTGTGTGTGACAGGGTGCATTTCACCACAGACACTTGGACGAGTAGGCATGGACAGGGGCGTTACATGTCGCTGACTGGGCACTGGGTAACTATGGTGACAGCAGGACAAGGGGCTGCTGTCCAAGTCTTGCCGTCCCCACGAGTTGTGCGTCAATCCTCTTTATGTCATTTTTCCTCCACTGCTTCTGCCTCCTCAACCTCCTCTCGGTCTTCCACCTGCACCCAAAGCCTGTCTGGTCATGCCACAAGCTTTCTAACTGCGCAGAAGGGATCCTGCACACCTCCTTACTATGCTGGCAGTAGGGCTCAACGTCATCAGGCGGTTTTTACATTGAAATGTCTGGGAAATGTGAGTCACACAGCTGAGGAGTTGTGGTCAGCTCTGGAGAACCAATTTCATGAATGGTTGTCTCCACTGGACCTGAAACCAGTGAAGGCCGTGTGCGACAATGCTGCAAACCTGGGTGCGGCCCTTCGCCGGGGCAATGTCACACACGTGCCTTGTATGGCTCACGTGTTGAACCTGGTTGTCCAGCAATTTTTAGCCCACTATCCCAGACTAGATGGCCTTCTGCAGAGGGCACGGTCGCTGTGTGCTCACTTCCGCCTTTCGCATCCCGCAGCTCAGCGACTTACATCTCTACAGAAGTCGTTGGGCCTGCCACTTCACCGGCTAAAATGCGATGTGCCTACCCGGTGGAATTCAACTCTGCACATGTTGCAGTGACTGTGGCAGCACCGACAAGCCCTGGTGCAATACGTTCTGACGTATAGCCTGGGCCAACGAGATTCAGAGGTGGGGCAAATCACGCTGGAGGAGTGGTCTCAGATCAGGGACCTATGCACCCTTCTGCACAGTTTTGAAATGGCGACGAAGATGTTTAGTGCTGACGATGCCATTATCAGCATGACTATTCCGGTGATTTACATGCTGGAGCACATGTTAAACAGAATTCGGAGTCAGGTGGTGGCACAAGAGGAGGTGGAGGAAGTAGAGGAGGAGGAGTTGTATGCGGAAGGGCTAACATCTGCAAGGTCCAGACGGTCGGCAGCACCAAGGCGGCAGGCATGTGAGGGTGGGGGAGATGGTTTAACCAGGGCGCATGGTAGCAGCCAAACTAGTGAGGAAGGTGCAGGAGCCCAGGAAGAAGTGGAGGACGAACTGATGGAAGACTCATCAGATGAGGGAGACCTTGATCACATTTCTGTTGTGCGAGGTTGGGGGGAGAGGACAGAGGAAGGAAGCATGATTGTTACCTCGCCACCAACACAACAGGGACTTGGTGCTCCTGGATGCGCAACACACATGAGTGCCTTCTTGCTGCACTACCTGCAACATGACCCTCGAATTGTGAGAATTAGAAATAATCCTGACTACTGGGTTGCCACACTGTTAGATCCCCGGTACAAAAGTAAATTTGCAGAAATTATTCCTGCCATAGAAAGGGATGCACGCATGCAGGAGTATCAGCAGAGACTGTTGCAGAATCTTACATGTGCTTTTCCACAAAATACCAGTGGTGCACGTAGTGAATCTCACAGTTCCAACTTGCCAACCGTGGGACCGTCAAGTGTTCAGCACTCAAACCGTAACAGAACCACAGTATCTGCTGGTAACATCAATTTTGCGGAATCATTTCACCACTTTTTTAGCCCATCCTTTGCAAGGCCACAGGAAGTCTGACACATAGTCAACGCCTAGAGACGATGGTACAGGAGTATCTCCAAGTAAACATTGAAGCCACGACTGTGTCACTGGACCCTTGCTCTTTTTGGGCTTCCAATCTGGATAAATGGCAGGAGCTAGCCACTTACGCCTTGGAGATCTTGTCATGCCCCGCAGCCAGCGTTCTGTCTGAACGTGTGTTCAGCGCTGCTGGTGGTGTGCTGACAGATAAGCGCACGCGGCTCTCCACTGATAATGTAGACAGACTCACGTTCATAAAGATGAACAAATCATGGATCCGAAACGACTTTTCTACCCCTGTGTCATCCTGGGGAGAGTAAAAGCTTGATGATTGGTTAAAATCACCCTACCAACCGTTTTAAGCTTTCAAATTACTAATCATGTTTATCTGTATCTTGACTGGAAAATAATTTGGGCTTTGTAGCAGTGTGCAGCACTGATCCTATTAGGCCATCTATAATAAGCTTCACCAGATTTAAAATTAAAAATAATTTTTAGCTGCATCTAGCCCGGAAAATAATTTTGGGGCTCCGAGATGCGCAAGACACATAAGTGCCTTCTTGCTGCACTACCTGCAGCATGACCCTCATATTGTCAGAATTCGAAGTAATCATGACTACTGGGTTGCCACACTCTTAGATCCCCCAAACTTTTCGATCAACCTTTTCATTTTAATAAAGACCAAAAAAATGGTCATTTTTGAAATTATAAGCATTAGCAGGTTGTTAGAAACTGAAATCAAACAGTTTTCAACTCAAAACTTTATTCTAGGTGATGTTACATTTTCACATAGGACCCCTTGTTCGAAAGGAGCTTCTGAACTCTCTCGTCCATTGAATTTGTCAGGTTTTGGATGGTTTCTGCTTCAATTGTTTTGCATGAGGACAGAATACCCTCCCAGAGCTGTTGCTTAGATGTGAACTGCCTCCCGCCATCATAGACACTCCTTTTAATGATGCTCCAAAGGTTCTGAATGGGGTAGAGGTCAGGGGAGCATGGGGGTCACACCATAAGTTTGTCCCCTTTTATGCCCATATCAGCCAGAGATGCAGATGTTTTATGTGCAGCATGAGATGGTGCATTATCATGCAGAAAAATGATCTTGCTGTGAAATACACGGTTCTTCTTCTTGAACCATGGCAGGAAGTGCTGTTTGAGAAAATCCACATACATTATGGAGTTCATCTTTAGCGCCTTCAGGGATCCTAAAGGGGCCGACAATCTCTCTCCCCATGATTCCAGCCCAAAACATTACTCCACCCCCTCCTTGTTGGCGCTGTAGCCGTGTTTGCGTGGGGTGTCCATCAACCAGCCATCCTCCACTCCATTCATCTGGACCATCGAGCGCTGCACGGCACTCATCCGTGAACAAAACAGTTTTGAAATCAGTCTTCATGTAATGTTTGGCCCACTGGAGCCGTTTCTGCTTGTGTGAAGTGGATAGAGGAGGTCGACAGGATGGCGTATGCACAGCTGCAAACCTCTGAAGGACCCTGCATCTTGTTGTTCGGGGGACGTTGGAGGCACAAGCAGCTTCAAAAACTTGTCTGCTGCTATGACAAGGCTTTTTTGCCGCTGCTCTTTCAACCTGACGTAATTGCCTGTAGGAAAGAGTCCTCAATTTGCCCTTATCAGCACGCACACGTGTGTACTGTGAATCAGCTACATACTTCTTGATTGCCAAGACACTTCATCCTGATCATCGCACAATGTTGATTGTAGTCATGCCTTGACCTAAACACTCCACAATTTGTTGCTTTTCAGCAGCCGACACATCCTTTTTCTTTCCCATTTTGGCAGAAAATGTAGGCTGCTTAATAATGTGAGAGAGCCTTCTTAAGTAGTCTTGCCTTTATTGGACACACCTGCCAAACTAATTAGCACAGGTGTCTGCAATTGCTTACAGTGATATAAAGAGCCCTGACACACATCACCATCAATGAGTTTAACTGACAAACAAACAAATTCTTCCCTTATCACTCCTAAACACTTTTTGCATAATAATTTGGAACGCGGTGTACATGTGCTTTTCCACAAAACACCAGTGGTTCACGTAGTGAATCTTACAGTTCTAACTTGCCAACCGTGGTCTGTATGGAATTGTTCAATAAAGGGCCCAAAATTAAGATAACATAGATGGGAGAGGTCTCTATGAATAGGAATTCCTAAGTATTTGATACCCTGTGAGGGCCAGGCAAAGGGAAAGTTGGACTGGATGGAATCCTATATGGATTTAGGGAGGGAGACATCGAGGGCCTCAGACTTCGCTGCATTGATTTTAAAATTTTACCATGTAACAAAGTGATCTATTTCAGCCATAACAGCAGGGATGGATATATGTGATTGAGTGATATATACTAGGACATCATCAGCAAATAGAGAGCACTTGTACTCGGTGCCTCCCACCTCAATCCACCTAATATTGGGGTTATGGCGAATTGATGAGAGCAGGTGCTCCGTCACTAGGATGTATAAGAGAGGGGACAGAGGACATCCCTGCCTTGTCCCATTGGTGATTGTGAAAGGTGATGAAAATGTTCTGACGCACCCCCTGGGCCTTGGGACACCCGGAGCCGGACCCTTTTGGTGGATGCTGGTGGTTGTAGTCTTCGTGGCGGCGATCCGGTTCCGTGGCTCAGGGCGGTCAAACCAGTGGCGGAACTATTTATGTGGTTTTGATGTTTAAATGTCCGACTACGCCACCTGTGGATTGCGGTCAGAGTGAACCGCCGCTACAGGGCAGACCGCTAAGGCTGGTGTTGTGGGTGCAGCAGAGCGTAGCATAACTCCCCACGGGAGGAGTATAGCCTCAGGGCAGTGTATGCGGAGGATGGGGGTGATGGTGCAGGGCAGCAGCAGTAACGACACGGAGTCAGTGATGCAGTTCAGGGCCTTTACTCACAGTTCTTATTATCCAGACCACGTCTGCAGGTAACGGCTGCCCACGTCGTACTGTGCTCACCAGGTGAGGGGCTCAGACAACTCCCAGATAACTTTGGAGCGCTTCACAGGACCCCCTTTGTGTGTCCTTTGTCTGGCCTTTCTTACCAACACTTCTGTCCGGCTGCCTCGGGCCTCCTCTTGGTAAACTTGGCGCCAGTTTCCCTGACCCTATGTGGTGCCTTCCTAGCGGGTGGAGCAAGGGGCTGCGCCACATAAAATGTCAGAGCCTCCGGTTTCTAGCTGAGGGTCATTTCCTGCCTCCACTAGTTCGGGGACCGGTCTCCCCCTTTGGCCTGACCCCTCCACGCAGGTGGATTCGGGCGTGCGGTGGCGACTCGCCCGTCCGCACCCCTGGGATCCCTTCATTCCTCGTTCCTGGAGCCTTCTCCGCTCCTCTTCCTTCCTTCTCCCTCTTGCAGGCCTGGGCCTCTGTTACTAGGCCCGCCTCCGGAGCAGAGCTCATGCAGAGCCCCTGCTCCCTGCCACTTCTGCTCAGACTTCTCTGCACTGAACTAAGATGGTGCCCACCTTTTATACTCCCTTCTCAATGCACCCAGGAACTGCTTCCTCCCTGCTCCTGCACTGCAGGGTTCCCCTTCCTCAGTGTTCCCTCCCCCCACTCCAGCCAGGGACAGGGACTGTCGTGCCCATCTCAGGGGCATATTGGTCGCCCTGCCCCACGGCAATGTGGTGTAATGCATGCAGGTGTCGGGTCCTGATCCACACTCCATCCTTATCTGAGAGTGAGATATCACACCTCTGGGTGAGGTGCAATACGTCTGTAGCAACCGAGCCCTCGGTGCTACAGTTCCATTTATCTTCAGCCTAGGTGACGTATTGTGATACAGGGCCGTGATTTTGGCTATAAAAGGGTCCCCTAGACCCCTACCCCAAGCTTTTTAAGAGAATCATATATGGCGTGCCAGGAGACTCTATGGAATGCTTTCTCAGCATCCAACGAGAGTATCTACTTACAAATTTTTAACTGCATCTAGCCCAGGAAATACTTTGTACCTAGTAGCAGTGTCTGCTAGTCAGCGGATTATCCCGGCTGTTAAGCAAGCTACACCACCTGTAGTTTGGACACTTAATTTTTTCAAAGGAAATGCTTCGGGACCACGGGATACTTAGTGAAGAGCATCAGGAGGCACCCCAAGGCATAGGGGCTGGGACTGGCACTAGGATGCCTTGCGGTGGACAGCCGAGCTCGATCCTTATAAAAGCTTTTTAACTGCAGCAGCTTTAGTGGACGCTACTGGAGCTGGAATTACGCGGCTGCTGGCATGAGACTTGCCCTCCAATAGATCCTTGTAAATGGATTTAAAGTGTATTCATTCAAATTAGAGGGACAATTTAAATTAAAAAGCTTAGAGCTGCCTCCACCACAGGGGGGCTCTCTCGACCCACCAGCGGACAGGCACCAGTATTGGGAGAGGGGGGCTGGCCGTCAGGGTTCACCGCGGCTCTGGCACAAACCCGGCGACACGGAGGTGGCACGGGCAGGAGCGGACTAGCCGTCTCGGCTTCTCACTTTTTGGATTTTAGAAGGGCATGACATGCCTATATCTGTGTCTCCCCCTCCTTTTACTCCTCCACCTCTTTTCTTTTCGCATGACTATATGTACTTGTCACTTTTCCATGTGTTAGTTGTGTCTTCTGAGCAGTTTGTCAGCTTTTGGACACCTTTGAAGGTGTTTTCTATGTGTTTCTATGTGTTTTTGTTTGCCTGCCATTGGTTTTAACGGTGTTCGAAGGTGTTCGACGAACAGTTCGACGAACTGTTCGGCGAACACACGGGTGTTCGACGAACCGAACCGAACTCGAACACTACGGGGGTGGCTCAACACTACTCAAATACCTGATTGGAGCGACAACTTTAGTTTTTTGTCAGGGCAGGAACAGGTTGGCTCTGAGGACGACGGGTGTGATAACGCACAGGGTGATGATGATGAGGTCGGAGATCCCACTTACTGTCAACCCACAGTCAGCCAAGAGATGAGGTCAGCAGAGGAGGTGGAGGAAGATGCTAGTGACGACGAGGTCAGGTTGCGCCTTCCTGGACAGAGACGTAGTACTGGAAGCACGTCAACAACTGCATCCTCAAACACAACTCTGCCTCTCACCACAAGTCGTGGTGGCTCTTCAGGTCGCATGGGTGCTAAGCCTTGCATAGCCTGGGCATTTTTTCAGATCGATAAAGATGACCCAACTCGTGTTATCTGTAACATTTGTCAGCAAAAGCTAAGTAGAGGCCAAAAAATACATAGTTTGAGTACTTCATGCATGAACCGGCACATGGACATGAAGCATAAGTTGCAGTGGGAAGCTCAGTGTGCTACAATGCGGCCTAGCCGGCCGGGCCAATCACCGTCTGCCATATCTTGTGCATCCGCGGCCTCTTCATCCTCTGTGACTGGGGGGACAGCAGTCACACCTGTTTTGGGGCGCAGACCTGCCACCTCTTTACCCGCAACAGCCAGCGTGATTGGCAGGTCATCATTTTCTTTGGAGGTGGTAACACCAGCTGGTGTTGAGCGCTGTCCGACATCGATAGCACCAGCTTTGGATCAAGGCAACCTAACATGTCCGCCTGCATCTTCCTCACAGACCGGCAGTTTGCCGGGGACACCCTTATCAACCCCGTCTAAGCACAATAGCCAGCCCTCGGTCCCTCAGATGTGGACAAGTAAAAGACCATTTCCTCCTAGCCATGAGAAAGCTAAGAGGTTGAATTTCACCATCTGCAAGCTCTTGGCTACAGAAATGCTGCCTTTCCGCCTGGTGGACACAGAGGATTTTCGAGACCTTATGTCCGTCGCAGTGCCCCAGTACCAGATGCCCAGTCGGCACTACTTCTCAAAGAAAGGTGTGCCTGCGCTCCACCAGCATGTCGCACACAACATCACCGCTACTTTGAGAAACTCTGTGTGTGACAGGGTGCATTTCACCACAGACACTTGGACGAGTAGGCATGGACAGGGGCGTTACATGTCGCTGACTGGGCACTGGGTAACTATGGTGACAGCAGGACAAGGGGCTGCTGTCCAAGTCTTGCCGTCCCCACGAGTTGTGCGTCAATCCTCTTTATGTCAAAGTTCCTCCACTGCTTCTGCCTCCTCAACCTCCTCTCGGTCTTCCACCTGCACCCAAAGCCTGTCTGGTCATGCCACAAGCTTTCTAACTGCGCAGAAGGGATCCTGCACACCTCCTTACTATGCTGGCAGTAGGGCTCAACGTCATCAGGCGGTTTTTACATTGAAATGTCTGGGAAATGTGAGTCACACAGCTGAGGAGTTGTGGTCAGCTCTGGAGAACCAATTTCATGAATGGTTGTCTCCACTGGACCTGAAACCAAGGAAGGCCGTGTGCGACAATGCTGCAAACCTGGGTGCGGCCCTTCGCCGGGGCAATGTCACACACGTGCCTTGTATGGCTCACGTGTTGAACCTGGTTGTCCAGCAATTTTTAGCCCACTATCCCAGACTAGATGGCCTTCTGCAGAGGGCACGGTCGCTGTGTGCTCACTTCCGCCGTTCGCATCCCGCAGCTCAGCGACTTACATCTCTACAGAAGTCGTTGGGCCTGCCACTTCACCGGCTAAAATGCGATGTGCCTACCCGGTGGAATTCAACTCTGCACATGTTGCAGCGACTGTGGCAGCACCGACAAGCCCTGGTGCAATACGTTCTGACGTATAGCCTGGGCCAACGAGATTCAGAGGTGGGGCAAATCACGCTGGAGGAGTGGTCTCAGATCAGGGACCTATGCACCCTTCTGCACAGTTTTGAAATGGCGACGAAGATGTTTAGTGCTGACGATGCCATTATCAGCATGACTATTCCGGTGATTTACATGCTGGAGCACATGTTAAACAGAATTCGGAGTCAGGTGGTGGCACAAGAGGAGGTGGAGGAAGTAGAGGAGGAGGAGTTGTATGCGGAAGGGCTAACATCTGCAAGGTCCAGACGGTCGGCAGCACCAAGGCGGCAGGCATGTGAGGGTGGGGGAGATGGTTTTACCAGGGCGCATGGTAGCAGCCAAACTAGTGAGGAAGGTGCAGGAGCCCAGGAAGAAGTGGAGGACGAACTGATGGAAGACTCATCAGATGAGGGAGACCTTGATCACATTTCTGTTGTGCGAGGTTGGGGGGAGAGGACAGAGGAAGGAAGCATGATTGTTACCTCGCCACCAACACAACAGGGACTTGGTGCTCCTGGATGCGCAACACACATGAGTGCCTTCTTGCTGCACTACCTGCAACATAACCCTCGAATTGTGAGAATTAGAAATAATCCTGACTACTGGGTTGCCACACTGTTAGATCCCCGGTACAAAAGTAAATTTGCAGAAATTATTCCTGCCATAGAAAGGGATGCACGCATGCAGGAGTATCAGCAGAGACTGTTGCAGAATCTTACATGTGCTTTTCCACAAAATACCAGTGGTGCACGTAGTGAATCTCACAGTTCCAACTTGCCAACCGTGGGACCGTCAAGTGTTCAGCACTCAAACCGTAACAGAACCACAGTATCTGCTGGTAACATCAATTTTGCGGAATCATTTCACCACTTTTTTAGCCCATCCATTGCAAGGCCACAGGAGACAAGAAACAAAACCTACAAAAGACAAAAGACAAAAATATATCTCATACCCTACCATCATTATATATAAATGTAAAGCAAAGTTGCATAATAAATATAGGGTACTTAGTGAACTATTTTTGATCAAAAAAAGTATACAAGCCGTCCCACCAGCGGCAAGGTGACCCTAAATTGGGACGGTACCTATACTGCCTATATTAAAAACCTTACTGTATATCAAAGTTGAAGCAATGCATATAAAAGGGTAGACAAATAGGACCGGGTCCCAACTCCAGACCACCCAGGCCCGTGGTAAGCTACATATATGCCAGTCAGCTCAACAAAGGGGATGCCACACCCTTAAATTGCACAGAATGCAAACAAGACAAAAAACCAGGCAATGTGAACTGAGGTCTAAGATGGTAGACATGCAAGAAATAGGAGCATGTTCACACTAGCAAAAAAGAAACAAAACCTACAAAAGACAAAAGACAAAAATATATCTCATACCCTACCATCATTATATATAAATGTAAAGCAAAGTTGCATAATAAATATAGGGTACTTAGTGAACTATTTTTGATCAAAAAAAGTATACAAGCCGTCCCACCAGCGGCAAGGTGACCCTAAATTGGGACGGTACCTATACTGCCTATATTAAAAACCTTACTGTATATCAAAGTTGAAGCAATGCATATAAAAGGGTAGACAAATAGGACCGGGTCCCAACTCCAGACCACCCAGGCTCGTGGTAAGCTACATATATACCAGTCAGCTCAACAAAGGGGATGCCACACCCTTAAATTGCACAGAATGCAAACAAGACAAAAAACCAGGCAATGTGAACTGAGGTCTAAGATGGTAGACATGCAAGAAATAGGAGCATGTTCACACTAGCAAAAAAGAAACAAAGCCTACAAAAGACAAAAGACAAAAATATATCTCATACCCTACCATCATTATATATAAATGTAAAGCAAAGTTGCATAATAAATATAGGGTACTTAGTGAACTATTTTTGATCAAAAAAAGTATACAAGCCGTCCCACCAGCGGCAAGGTGACCCTAAATTGGGACGGTACCTATACTGTATATATTAAAAACCTTACATGTCTACCATCTTAGACCTCAGTTCACATTGCCTGGTTTTTTGTCTTGTTTGCATTCTGTGCAATTTAAGGGTGTGGCATCCCCTTTGTTGAGCTGACTGGTATATATGTAGCTTACCACGGGCCTGGGTGGTCTGGAGTTGGGACCCGGTCCTATTTGTCTACCCTTTTATATGCATTGCTTCAACTTTGATATACAGTAAGGTTTTTAATATAGGCAGTATAGGTACCGTCCCAATTTAGGGTCACCTTGCCGCTGGTGGGACGGCTTGTATACTTTTTTTGATCAAAAATAGTTCACTAAGTACCCTATATTTATTATGCAACTTTGCTTTACATTTATATATAATGATGGTAGGGTATGAGATATATTTTTGTCTTTTGTCTTTTGTAGGTTTTGTTTCTTTTTTGCTAGTGTGAACATGCTCCTATTTCTTGCATGTCTACCATCTTAGACCTCAGTTCACATTGCCTGGTTTTTTGTCTTGTTTGCATTCTGTGCAATTTAAGGGTGTGGCATCCCCTTTGTTGAGCTGACTGGTATATATGTAGCTTACCACGGGCCTGGGTGGTCTGGAGTTGGGACCCGGTCCTATTTGTCTACCCTTTTATATGCATTGCTTCAACTTTGATATACAGTAAGGTTTTTAATATAGGCAGTATAGGTACCGTCCCAATTTAGGGTCACCTTGCCGCTGGTGGGACGGCTTGTATACTTTTTTTTATCAAAAATAGTTCACTAAGTACCCTGTATTTATTATGCAACTTTGCTTTACATTTATATATAATGATGGTAGGGTATGAGATATATTTTTGTCTTTTGTCTTTTGTAGGTTTTGTTTCGTTTTTGCTAGTGTGAACATGCTCCTATTTCTTGCATGTCTACCATCTTAGACCTCAGTTCACATTGCCTGGTTTTTTGTCTTGTTTGCATTCTGTGCAATTTAAGGGTGTGGCATCCCCTTTGTTGAGCTGACTGGTATATATGTAGCTTACCACGGGCCTGGGTGGTCTGGAGTTGGGACCCGGTCCTATTTGTCTACCCTTTTATATGCATTGCTTCAACTTTGATATACAGTAAGGTTTTTAATATAGGCAGTATAGGTACCGTCCCAATTTAGGGTCACCTTGCCGCTGGTGGGACGGCTTGTATACTTTTTTTGATCAAAAATAGTTCACTAAGTACCCTATATTTATTATGCAACTTTGCTTTACATTTATATATAATGATGGTAGGGTATGAGATATATTTTTGTCTTTTGTCTTTTGTAGGTTTTGTTTCTTTTTTGCTAGTGTGAACATGCTCCTATTTCTTGCATGTCTACCATCTTAGACCTCAGTTCACATTGCCTGGTTTTTTGTCTTGTTTGCATTCTGTGCAATTTAAGGGTGTGGCATCCCCTTTGTTGAGCTGACTGGTATATATGTAGCTTACCACGGGCCTGGGTGGTCTGGAGTTGGGACCCGGTCCTATTTGTCTACCCTTTTATATGCATTGCTTCAACTTTGATATACAGTAAGGTTTTTAATATAGGCAGTATAGGTACCGTCCCAATTTAGGGTCACCTTGCCGCTGGTGGGACGGCTTGTATACTTTTTTTGATCAAAAATAGTTCACTAAGTACCCTATATTTATTATGCAACTTTGCTTTACATTTATATATAATGATGGTAGGGTATGAGATATATTTTTGTCTTTTGTCTTTTGTAGGTTTTGTTTCTTTTTTGCTAGTGTGAACATGCTCCTATTTCTTGCATGTCTACCATCTTAGACCTCAGTTCACATTGCCTGGTTTTTTGTCTTGTTTGCATTCTGTGCAATTTAAGGGTGTGGCATCCCCTTTGTTGAGCTGACTGGTATATATGTAGCTTACCACGGGCCTGGGTGGTCTGGAGTTGGGACCCGGTCCTATTTGTCTACCCTTTTATATGCATTGCTTCAACTTTGATATACAGTAAGGTTTTTAATATAGGCAGTATAGGTACCGTCCCAATTTAGGGTGACCTTGCCGCTGGTGGGACGGCTTGTATACTTTTTTTGATCAAAAATAGTTCACTAAGTACCCTATATTTATTATGCAACTTTGCTTTACATTTATATATAATGATGGTAGGGTATGAGATATATTTTTGTCTTTTGTCTTTTGTAGGTTTTGTTTCTTTTTTGCTAGTGTGAACATGCTCCTATTTCTTGCATGTCTACCATCTTAGACCTCAGTTCACATTGCCTGGTTTTTTGTCTTGTTTGCATTCTGTGCAATTTAAGGGTGTGGCATCCCCTTTGTTGAGCTGACTGGTATATATGTAGCTTACCACGGGCCTGGGTGGTCTGGAGTTGGGACCCGGTCCTATTTGTCTACCCTTTTATATGCATTGCTTCAACTTTGATATACAGTAAGGTTTTTAATATAGGCAGTATAGGTACCGTCCCAATTTAGGGTCACCTTGCCGCTGGTGGGACGGCTTGTATACTTTTTTTGATCAAAAATAGTTCACTAAGTACCCTATATTTATTATGCAACTTTGCTTTACATTTATATATAATGATGGTAGGGTATGAGATATATTTTTGTCTTTTGTCTTTTGTAGGTTTTGTTTCTTTTTTGCTAGTGTGAACATGCTCCTATTTCTTGCATGTCTACCATCTTAGACCTCAGTTCACATTGCCTGGTTTTTTGTCTTGTTTGCATTCTGTGCAATTTAAGGGTGTGGCATCCCCTTTGTTGAGCTGACTGGTATATATGTAGCTTACCACGGGCCTGGGTGGTCTGGAGTTGGGACCCGGTCCTATTTGTCTACCCTTTTATATGCATTGCTTCAACTTTGATATACAGTAAGGTTTTTAATATAGGCAGTATAGGTACCGTCCCAATTTAGGGTCACCTTGCCGCTGGTGGGACGGCTTGTATACTTTTTTTGATCAAAAATAGTTCACTAAGTACCCTATATTTATTATGCAACTTTGCTTTACATTTATATATAATGATGGTAGGGTATGAGATATATTTTTGTCTTTTGTCTTTTGTAGGTTTTGTTTCTTTTTTGCTAGTGTGAACATGCTCCTATTTCTTGCATGTCTACCATCTTAGACCTCAGTTCACATTGCCTGTTTTTTTGTCTTGTTTGCATTCTGTGCAATTTAAGGGTGTGGCATCCCCTTTGTTGAGCTGACTGGTATATATGTAGCTTACCACGGGCCTGGGTGGTCTGGAGTTGGGACCCGGTCCTATTTGTCTACCCTTTTATATGCATTGCTTCAACTTTGATATACAGTAAGGTTTTTAATATAGGCAGTATAGGTACCGTCCCAATTTAGGGTCACCTTGCCGCTGGTGGGACGGCTTGTATACTTTTTTTGATCAAAAATAGTTCACTAAGTACCCTATATTTATTATGCAACTTTGCTTTACATTTATATATAATGATGGTAGGGTATGAGATATATTTTTGTCTTTTGTCTTTTGTAGGTTTTGTTTCTTTTTTGCTAGTGTGAACATGCTCCTATTTCTTGCATGTCTACCATCTTAGACCTCAGTTCACATTGCCTGGTTTTTTGTCTTGTTTGCATTCTGTGCAATTTAAGGGTGTGGCATCCCCTTTGTTGAGCTGACTGGTATATATGTAGCTTACCACGGGCCTGGGTGGTCTGGAGTTGGGACCCGGTCCTATTTGTCTACCCTTTTATATGCATTGCTTCAACTTTGATATACAGTAAGGTTTTTAATATAGGCAGTATAGGTACCGTCCCAATTTAGGGTCACCTTGCCGCTGGTGGGACGGCTTGTATACTTTTTTTGATCAAAAATAGTTCACTAAGTACCCTATATTTATTATGCAACTTTGCTTTACATTTATATATAATGATGGTAGGGTATGAGATATATTTTTGTCTTTTGTCTTTTGTAGGTTTTGTTTCTTTTTTGCTAGTGTGAACATGCTCCTATTTCTTTCATGTCTACCATCTTAGACCTCAGTTCACATTGCCTGATTTTTTGTCTTGTTTGCATTCTGTGCAATTTAAGGGTGTGGCATCCCCTTTGTTGAGCTGACTGGTATATATGTAGCTTACCACGGGCCTGGGTGGTCTGGAGTTGGGACCCGGTCCTATTTGTCTACCCTTTTATATGCATTGCTTCAACTTTGATATACAGTAAGGTTTTTAATATAGGCAGTATAGGTACCGTCCCAATTTAGGGTCACCTTGCCGCTGGTGGGACGGCTTGTATACTTTTTTTGATCAAAAATAGTTCACTAAGTACCCTATATTTATTATGCAACTTTGCTTTACATTTATATATAATGATGGTAGGGTATGAGATATATTTTTGTCTTTTGTCTTTTGTAGGTTTTGTTTCTTTTTTGCTAGTGTGAACATGCTCCTATTTCTTGCATGTCTACCATCTTAGACCTCAGTTCACATTGCCTGTTTTTTTGTCTTGTTTGCATTCTGTGCAATTTAAGGGTGTGGCATCCCCTTTGTTGAGCTGACTGGTATATATGTAGCTTACCACGGGCCTGGGTGGTCTGGAGTTGGGACCCGGTCCTATTTGTCTACCCTTTTATATGCATTGCTTCAACTTTGATATACAGTAAGGTTTTTAATATAGGCAGTATAGGTACCGTCCCAATTTAGGGTCACCTTGCCGCTGGTGGGACGGCTTGTATACTTTTTTTGATCAAAAATAGTTCACTAAGTACCCTATATTTATTATGCAACTTTGCTTTACATTTATATATAATGATGGTAGGGTATGAGATATATTTTTGTCTTTTGTCTTTTGTAGGTTTTGTTTCTTTTTTGCTAGTGTGAACATGCTCCTATTTCTTGCATGTCTACCATCTTAGACCTCAGTTCACATTGCCTGGTTTTTTGTCTTGTTTGCATTCTGTGCAATTTAAGGGTGTGGCATCCCCTTTGTTGAGCTGACTGGTATATATGTAGCTTACCACGGGCCTGGGTGGTCTGGAGTTGGGACCCGGTCCTATTTGTCTACCCTTTTATATGCATTGCTTCAACTTTGATATACAGTAAGGTTTTTAATATAGGCAGTATAGGTACCGTCCCAATTTAGGGTCACCTTGCCGCTGGTGGGACGGCTTGTATACTTTTTTTGATCAAAAATAGTTCACTAAGTACCCTATATTTATTATGCAACTTTGCTTTACATTTATATATAATGATGGTAGGGTATGAGATATATTTTTGTCTTTTGTCTTTTGTAGGTTTTGTTTCTTTTTTGCTAGTGTGAACATGCTCCTATTTCTTGCATGTCTACCATCTTAGACCTCAGTTCACATTGCCTGGTTTTTTGTCTTGTTTGCATTCTGTGCAATTTAAGGGTGTGGCATCCCCTTTGTTGAGCTGACTGGTATATATGTAGCTTACCACGGGCCTGGGTGGTCTGGAGTTGGGACCCGGTCCTATTTGTCTACCCTTTTATATGCATTGCTTCAACTTTGATATACAGTAAGGTTTTTAATATAGGCAGTATAGGTACCGTCCCAATTTAGGGTCACCTTGCCGCTGGTGGGACGGCTTGTATACTTTTTTTGATCAAAAATAGTTCACTAAGTACCCTATATTTATTATGCAACTTTGCTTTACATTTATATATAATGATGGTAGGGTATGAGATATATTTTTGTCTTTTGTCTTTTGTAGGTTTTGTTTCTTTTTTGCTAGTGTGAACATGCTCCTATTTCTTGCATGTCTACCATCTTAGACCTCAGTTCACATTGCCTGTTTTTTTGTCTTGTTTGCATTCTGTGCAATTTAAGGGTGTGGCATCCCCTTTGTTGAGCTGACTGGTATATATGTAGCTTACCACGGGCCTGGGTGGTCTGGAGTTGGGACCCGGTCCTATTTGTCTACCCTTTTATATGCATTGCTTCAACTTTGATATACAGTAAGGTTTTTAATATAGGCAGTATAGGTACCGTCCCAATTTAGGGTCACCTTGCCGCTGGTGGGACGGCTTGTATACTTTTTTTGATCAAAAATAGTTCACTAAGTACCCTATATTTATTATGCAACTTTGCTTTACATTTATATATAATGATGGTAGGGTATGAGATATATTTTTGTCTTTTGTCTTTTGTAGGTTTTGTTTCTTTTTTGCTAGTGTGAACATGCTCCTATTTCTTGCATGTCTACCATCTTAGACCTCAGTTCACATTGCCTGGTTTTTTGTCTTGTTTGCATTCTGTGCAATTTAAGGGTGTGGCATCCCCTTTGTTGAGCTGACTGGTATATATGTAGCTTACCACGGGCCTGGGTGGTCTGGAGTTGGGACCCGGTCCTATTTGTCTACCCTTTTATATGCATTGCTTCAACTTTGATATACAGTAAGGTTTTTAATATAGGCAGTATAGGTACCGTCCCAATTTAGGGTCACCTTGCCGCTGGTGGGACGGCTTGTATACTTTTTTTGATCAAAAATAGTTCACTAAGTACCCTATATTTATTATGCAACTTTGCTTTACATTTATATATAATGATGGTAGGGTATGAGATATATTTTTGTCTTTTGTCTTTTGTAGGTTTTGTTTCTTTTTTGCTAGTGTGAACATGCTCCTATTTCTTGCATGTCTACCATCTTAGACCTCAGTTCACATTGCCTGTTTTTTTGTCTTGTTTGCATTCTGTGCAATTTAAGGGTGTGGCATCCCCTTTGTTGAGCTGACTGGTATATATGTAGCTTACCACGGGCCTGGGTGGTCAGGAGTTGGGACCCGGTCCTATTTGTCTACCCTTTTATATGCATTGCTTCAACTTTGATATACAGTAAGGTTTTTAATATAGGCAGTATAGGTACCGTCCCAATTTAGGGTCACCTTGCCGCTGGTGGGACGGCTTGTATACTTTTTTTGATCAAAAATAGTTCACTAAGTACCCTATATTTATTATGCAACTTTGCTTTACATTTATATATAATGATGGTAGGGTATGAGATATATTTTTGTCTTTTGTCTTTTGTAGGTTTTGTTTCTTTTTTGCTAGTGTGAACATGCTCCTATTTCTTGCATGTCTACCATCTTAGACCTCAGTTCACATTGCCTGTTTTTTTGTCTTGTTTGCATTCTGTGCAATTTAAGGGTGTGGCATCCCCTTTGTTGAGCTGACTGGTATATATGTAGCTTACCACGGGCCTGGGTGGTCTGGAGTTGGGACCCGGTCCTATTTGTCTACCCTTTTATATGCATTGCTTCAACTTTGATATACAGTAAGGTTTTTAATATAGGCAGTATAGGTACCGTCCCAATTTAGGGTCACCTTGCCGCTGGTGGGACGGCTTGTATACTTTTTTTGATCAAAAATAGTTCACTAAGTACCCTATATTTATTATGCAACTTTGCTTTACATTTATATATAATGATGGTAGGGTATGAGATATATTTTTGTCTTTTGTCTTTTGTAGGTTTTGTTTCTTTTTTGCTAGTGTGAACATGCTCCTATTTCTTGCATGTCTACCATCTTAGACCTCAGTTCACATTGCCTGGTTTTTTGTCTTGTTTGCATTCTGTGCAATTTAAGGGTGTGGCATCCCCTTTGTTGAGCTGACTGGTATATATGTAGCTTACCACGGGCCTGGGTGGTCTGGAGTTGGGACCCGGTCCTATTTGTCTACCCTTTTATATGCATTGCTTCAACTTTGATATACAGTAAGGTTTTTAATATAGGCAGTATAGGTACCGTCCCAATTTAGGGTCACCTTGCCGCTGGTGGGACGGCTTGTATACTTTTTTTGATCAAAAATAGTTCACTAAGTACCCTATATTTATTATGCAACTTTGCTTTACATTTATATATAATGATGGTAGGGTATGAGATATATTTTTGTCTTTTGTCTTTTGTAGGTTTTGTTTCTTTTTTGCTAGTGTGAACATGCTCCTATTTCTTGCATGTCTACCATCTTAGACCTCAGTTCACATTGCCTGGTTTTTTGTCTTGTTTGCATTCTGTGCAATTTAAGGGTGTGGCATCCCCTTTGTTGAGCTGACTGGTATATATGTAGCTTACCACGGGCCTGGGTGGTCTGGAGTTGGGACCCGGTCCTATTTGTCTACCCTTTTATATGCATTGCTTCAACTTTGATATACAGTAAGGTTTTTAATATAGGCAGTATAGGTACCGTCCCAATTTAGGGTCACCTTGCCGCTGGTGGGACGGCTTGTATACTTTTTTTGATCAAAAATAGTTCACTAAGTACCCTATATTTATTATGCAACTTTGCTTTACATTTATATATAATGATGGTAGGGTATGAGATATATTTTTGTCTTTTGTCTTTTGTAGGTTTTGTTTCTTTTTTGCTAGTGTGAACATGCTCCTATTTCTTGCATGTCTACCATCTTAGACCTCAGTTCACATTGCCTGGTTTTTTCACAGGAGACAAGAAGTCTGACACATAGTCAACGCCTAGAGACGATGGTACAGGAGTATCTCCAAGTAAACATTGAAGCCACGACTGTGTCACTGGACCCTTGCTCTTTTTGGGCTTCCAATCTGGATAAATGGCCGGAGCTAGCCACTTACGCCTTGGAGATCTTGTCATGCCCCGCAGCCAGCGTTCTGTCTGAACGTGTGTTCAGCGCTGCTGGTGGTGTGCTGACAGATAAGCGCACGCGGCTCTCCACTGATAATGTAGACAGACTCACGTTCATAAAGATGAACAAATCATGGATCCGAAACGACTTTTCTACCCCTGTGTCATCCTGGGGAGAGTAAAAGCTTGATGATTGGTTAAAATCACCCTACCAACCGTTTTAAGCTTTCAAATTACTAATCATGTTTATCTGTATCTTGACTGGAAAATAATTTGGGCTTTGTAGCAGTGTGCAGCACTGATCCTATTAGGCCATCTATACTAAAGCTTCACCAGATTTAAAATTAAAAATAATTTTTAGCTGCATCTAGCCCGGAAAATAATTTTGGGGCTCCGAGATGCGCAAGGCACATAAGTGCCTTCTTGCTGCACTACCTGCAGCATGACCCTCATATTGTCAGAATTCGAAGTAATCATGACTACTGGGTTGCCACACTCTTAGATCCCCCAAACTTTTCGATCAACCTTTTCATTTTAATAAAGACCAAAAAAATGGTCATTTTTGAAATTATAAGCATTAGCAGGTTGTTAGAAACTGAAATCAAACAGTTTTCAACTCAAAACTTTAATCTAGGTGATGTTACATTTTCACATAGGACCCCTTGTTCGAAAGAAGCTTCTGAACTCTCTCGTCCATTGAATTTGTCAGGTTTTGGATGGTTTCTGCTTCAATTGTTTTGCATGAGGACAGAATACCCTCCCAGAGCTGTTGCTTAGATGTGAACTGCCTCCCGCCATCATAGACACTCCTTTTAATGATGCTCCAAAGGTTCTGAATGGGGTAGAGGTCAGGGGAGCATGGGGGTCACACCATAAGTTTGTCCCCTTTTATGCCCATATCAGCCAGAGATGCAGATGTTTTATGTGCAGCATGAGATGGTGCATTATCATGCAGAAAAATTATCTTGCTGTGAAATACACGGTTCTTCTTCTTGAACCATGGCAGGAAGTGCTGTTTGAGAAAATCCACATACATTATGGAGTTCATCTTTAGCGCCTTCAGGGATCCTAAAGGGGCCGACAATCTCTCTCCCCATGATTCCAGCCCAAAACATTACTCCACCTCCTCCTTGTTGGCGCTGTAGCCGTGTTTGCGTGGGGTGTCCATCAACCAGCCATCCTCCACTCCATCCATCTGGACCATCGAGCGCTGCACGGCACTCATCCGTGAACAAAACAGTTTTGAAATCAGTCTTCATGTAATGTTTGGCCCACTGGAGCCGTTTCTGCTTGTGTGAAGTGGATAGAGGAGGTCGACAGGATGGCGCATGCACAGCTGCAAACCTCTGAAGGACCCTGCATCTTGTTGTTCGGGGGACGTTGGAGGCACAAGCAGCTTCAAAAACTTGTCTGCTGCTATGACAAGGCTTTTTTGCCGCTGCTCTTTCAACCTGACGTAATTGCCTGTAGGAAAGAGTCCTCAATTTGCCCTTATCAGCACGCACACATGTGTACTGTGAATCAGCTACATACTTCTTGATTGCCAAGACACTTCATCCTGATGATCGCACAATATTGATTGTAGTCATGCCTTGACCTAAACACTCCACAATTTGTTGCTTCTCAGCAGCCGACACATCCTTTTTCTTTCCCATTTTGGCAGAAAATGTAGGCTGCTTAATAATGTGAGAGAGCCTTCTTAAGTAGTCTTGCCTTTCATTGGACACACCTGCCAAACTAATTAGCACAGGTGTCTGCAATTGCTTACAGTGATATAAAGAGCCCTGACACACATCACCATCAATGAGTTTAACTGACAAACAAACAAATTCTTCCCTTATCACTCCTAAACACTTTTTGTATAATAATTTGGAACGCAGTGTACATGTGCTTTTCCACAAAACACCAGTGGTTCACGTAGTGAATCTTACAGTTCTAACTTGACAACCGTGGTCTGTATGGAGTTGTTCAATAAAGGGCCCAAAATTAAGATAACATAGATGGGAGAGGTCTCTATGAATAGGAATTCCTAAGTATTTGATACCCTGTGAGGGCCAGGCAAAGGGAAAGTTGGACTGGATGGAATCCTATATGGATTTGGGGAGGGAGACATCGAGGGCCTCAGACTTCGCTGCATTGATTTTAAAATTTTACCATGTAACAAAGTGATCTATTTCAGCCATAACAGCATGGATGGATATATGTGATTGAGTGATATATACTAGGACATCATCAGCAAATAGAGAGCACTTGTACTCGGTGCCTCCCACCTCAATCCACCTAATATTGGGGTTATGGCGAATTGATGAGAGCAGGTGCTCCGTCACTAGGATGTATAAGAGAGGGGACAGAGGACATCACTGCCTTGTCCCATTGGTGATTGTGAAAGGTGATGAAAATGTTCTGACGCACCCCCTGGGCCTTGGGACACCCGGAGCCGGACCCTTTTTGGTGGATGCTGGTGGTTGTAGTCTTCGTGGCGGCGACCCAGTTCCGTGGCTCAGGGCGGTCAAACCAGTGGCGGAACTATTTATGTGGTTTTCATGTTTAAATGTCCGACTACGCCACCCGTGGATTGCGGTCAGAGTGAACCGCCGCTACAGGGCAGACCACTGAGGCTGGTGTTGTGGGTGCAGCAGAGCGTAGCATAACTCCCCACGGGAGGAGTATAGCCTCAGGGCAGTGTATGCGGAGGATGGGGGTGATGGTGCAGGGCAGCAGCAGTAACGACACGGAGTCAGTGATGCAGTTCAGGGCCTTTACTCACAGTTCTTATTATCCAGACCACGTCTGCAGGTAACGGCTGCCCACGTCGTACTGTGCTCACCAGGTGAGGGGCTCAGACAACTCCCAGATAACTTTGGAGCACTTCACAGGACCCCCTTTGTGTGTCCTTTGTCTGGCCTTTCTTACCAACACTTCTGTCCGGCTGCCTCGGGCCTCCTCTTGGTAAACTTGGCGCCAGTTTCCCTGACCCTATGTGGTGCCTTCCTAGCGGGTGTAGCGAGGGGCTGCGCCACATAAAATGTCAGAGCCTCCGGTTTCTAGCTGAGGGTCGTTTCCTGCCTCCACTAGTTCGGGGACCGGTCTCCCCCTTTGGCCTGACCCCTCCACGCAGGTGGATTCGGGCGTGCGGTGGCGACTCGCCCGTCCGCACCCCTGGGATCCCTTCATTCCTCGTTCCTGGAGCCTTCTCCGCTCCTCTTCCTTCCTTCTCCCTCTTCCAGGCCTGGGCCTCTGTTACTAGGCCCGCCTCCGGAGCAGAGCTCATGCAGAGCCCCTGCTCCCTGCCACTTCTGCTCAGACTTCTCTGCACTGACCTAAGATGGTGCCCACCTTTTATACTCCCTTCTCAATGCACCCAGGAACTGCTTCCTCCCTGCTCCTGCACTACAGGGTTCCCCTTCCTCAGTGTTCCCTCCCCCCACTCCAGCCAGGGACAGGGACTGTCGTGCCCATCTCAGGGGCATATTGGTCGCCCTGGCCCACGGCAATGTGGTGTAATGCATGCAGGTGTCGGGTCCTGATCCACACTCCATCCTTACCTGAGAGTGAGATATCACACCTCTGGGTGAGGTGCAATACGTCTGTAGCAACCGAGCCCTCGGTGCTACAGTTCCATTTATCTTCAGCCTAGGTGACGTATTGCGATACAGGGCCGTGATTTTGGCTATAAAAGGGTCCCCTAGACCCCTACCCCAAGCTTTTTAAGAGAATCATATATGGCGTGCCAGGAGACTCTATGGAATGCTTTCTCAGCATCCAACGAGAGTATCTAATTACAAATTTTTAACTGCATCTAGCCCAGGAAATACTTTGTGCCTAGTAGCAGTGTCTGCTAGTGAGCGGATTATCCCGGCTGTTAAGCAAGCTGCACCACCTGTAGTTTAGACACTTAATTTTTTCAAAGGAAATGCTTCGGGACCATGGGATACTTAGTGAAGAGCATCAGGAGGCACCCCAAGGCATAGGGGCTGGGACTGGCAGTAGGATGCCTTGCGGTGGACAGCCGAGCTCGATCCTTATAAAAGCTTTTTAACTGCAGCAGCTTTAGTGGACGCTACTGGAGCTGGAATTACGCGGCTGCTGGCATGAGACTTGCCCTCCAATAGATCCTTGTAAATGGATTTAAAGTGTATTCATTCAAATTAGAGAGACAATTTAAATTAAAAAGCTTAGAGCTGCCTCCACCACAGGGGGGCTCGCTCGACCCACCAGCGGACAGGCACCAGTATTGGGAGAGGGGGGCTGGCCATCAGGGTTCACCGCGGCTCTGGCACAAACCCGGCGACACGGAGGTGGCACGGGCAGGAGCGGACTGGCCGTGTCGGCTTCTCACTTTTTGGATTTTAGAAGGGCATGACATGCCTATATCTGTGTCTCCCCCTCCTTTTACTCCTCCACCTCTTTTATTTTCGCATGACTATATGTACTTGTCACTTTTCCATGTGTTAGTTATGTCTTCTAAGCAGTTTGTCAGCTTTTGGACACCTTTGAAGGTGTTTTCTATGTGTTTCTATGTGTTTTTGTTTGCCTGCCATTGGTTTTAACGGTGTTCGAAGGTGTTCGACGAACAGTTCGGCGAACACACGGGTGTTCGACGAACCGAACCGAACTCGAACACTACGGGGGTGGCTCAACACTAGTCACGACTATCACACTGTTCTTACCTCAGAGGAGGAACACTACACTCCATTAGAGAAGTGCAGCATCCCTGTGGCGGTCGAACCCTCAGGGGCGCCACATTAATCATCGAGTGGACTCCAAAGAGGACCTGCGATCTGCCAATCCCTGCGACCTTCTGATCCCAGATACCACAAAGATCTCAGCAGGATGCGGCACATTCGTGACATAACGTCATTCAGGAGAGAAAAAAACTGCGCTGGACACCGAAGAGAGCAGCAGTAGGTGAGTAAGTATATTAATACACTCACACTACATTACATGCAAATGCACACACATATAATGTATTAAAACCTTATTGGGAGTGCTTCTTAAGACAAGAGCCCCAGCAGGGACCTGAATTCTTTATTGCCCCTTCACTGCCCTGGAACATTATATATTATAACAAACATATTACATAGGTTTTAAAAGTTAAAGCACTAAAGTAACAAAATAGCATTCACCTATTCTTAATCTGACTTTCAATAACATCAGACATTACGCCAGGAGCGCCCTCCATTCCATTCCCATGCGCCATGCAGCAGCTGTGTTGCCTCTCAGTAATCCTTCCTGATCTGTAGGTTGGCCACCCATATAGTCTGCTTGTGGCTGTAGTAGAGCTGTATATTTTGAGCTGTCATGTTGACGTTTTGTTCCTGTTGGTAAATGTCTGAGTGCTTATTACTTATGATAATTCTAACTGTCACTATAATAACGTGCTGTAATGTTTTCTTCATATGATCTGATTTATAAATGATGCCGCTGAACACTGGGGTATCTGAGCTATTATTCTGTTTTTAATAATACATCATTATATATTAGAAATCACTCTATAAAACTAGGTCAGACCAAAAAAAGTTGTGGTGTTGGCCAAAACAGCTAAATGGGTTGCAGCTTTCATTTTTCTAATATATTGGAAAAGGAAAGCTGGAATCTGATCAGTGATTTTTTGCAGCCTTTATACATCAAAGTGTATTTCTTTCATCTGACCTTTTATAGATTTTGCTTTATGAATTTGAAAAATAATCAAAAGTTCTTACTTAATCATTAGCAAAATATACATTTTAGGCTCAAGCACATGAAATGAGTTGTGTGCATGGAGGCTACAGATGTCACGTGGAGTCCCTCCTATGGGCATTCTGTGCGTCACCTTGTGGTGCCTCCGTATGGCTTGTATTAATTACAGATGTAGCATTTCTAACTTGATTCACAGATTCACATGCTACAATGCAACAAAATATATTGCTGCATCACTCAATGTTCCTTGGCTTAGTGTCACGTTACAGTTTTCTGCATCATGGCATAGTTAGGGTAAGCTAACAAGTATAAAGTGCTCTACGCTGAGCATTGCATGAGAATATCTGTCAGATCCTTCAAAAACAGGATTCTATCAAAACCTCGACAAAGCCATTCACTTCAATGAGGCAAAAAAAAATCACTTCCAACTCCATCTAGCATCTGATTTGGTGGTATTCATCATTTTCAGTTGTTTACAGAAGCTTAGTAGGTTATGCTTTTGTGCATGTCTAAGGCCAGGGTCACACGAGAACCTGTCAGTGAAAAAAAAGTCGCAGCATGCTGCAATTTCACTAATCAGAAGACACTCACCTATTCAAGTCCATGGGTGCTTAGAAAACATCAACTGCACTCGGATGACATTCTGAGTGCAGTCCAATTTCTGCGGACTTACACAGTGGAGAAGATGGAGATATTTTATTCTCCTTCTTCTCCTCAGTGTGCTACAGTTCTCTCATCTGAGAGAATCTGATCACATTATTATGAACATTCCGAGCAAACTTTGATCAAAAGTTTTATTGGAGTGTCATTTGCATAATCGACCCGATTCTCTCTGATGAGAGAATCTACAGTCGTGTGACCCTGGCCTAAAACAGATGAACAATGCTGGGGCAGAGACCAGTCCAAAATGATTCTGTTGGCCTCATAATAATTAATAGTACCATTGCGGCTTCCAATGGAATCCTGTCTTTCCGGGATTCCAACAGAAGCCCTGACACAGTGCTCAGGGTAGAGCACTGCATATGTGTGAACCTAGCCTTAATGTGTTGTGCGTTAGGTGAAAAAATGCTACATCTGTAGAAAGGTTTCGCCCAAATGCTCCTAGGGAAGAATATCTGAAACCGGTAGAACAATGAAGTGCAATAGGGATTTATTCAGTGATGGAGGACATCAAGGTGCAGGGAGGTGCTGACCTGATGAGCTTGTGTGAATTACAATGACTGTAATGGCTCAAAATATCAGCTGCTGCAAGCCCATAAGTGAATTCTGAGGAAAAGCAAAACAGGAGAATGTGGGTTAACAGCATTATTGATGAATACCAATTGACAATTCCAGGAAACCGAGGATTTTACTATGCCGTTTATTATCAACTCGTTTCAAAGTCATCCGACTTCTTGATCAGCAAAGAACAGAAATATGCATTTGTGGCTTGTCCTGATGAAGCAGTCGGATTACTACTTCATGATAATGTATTTGTGTTTCATATTTGCTAATCAGAGGCTGTTTTCCTTTCTATTGGGAGAGATTGTTATATCTCACTTCCAATAGTTTATCACCATTTATCATCAGATACATTGCCATTATTAACCTGGAAAACTGTATTTCTTAATGAACATGTCACAGGGACACTGTAACAGAGAGGGGCCAGAAGATTGCGCCATCTAGTTACACGAACTCCTGCACTTATTAGAACTGCTCCACCATCCTATTAAACAGTGCAGGTTTCCTTGCTTTGCCATTGCAAGGGTTAATCAGTTCAGTTGATCACCTGGAGCTCTCCACCCTGAATTGTCTCAGCTGTTCTGTGTTGGCCACTCCCCTCTGGCATATATGTTCACCACTGGCACTTGAGAGTTGACAGTGATAGTTCTACTTCCGGTTTTGGTGGTGAATGAGAAAGCTCAGTGTTTGGAGATGGCGGTTGGAGAGGTTTTCTGGAGATTGCTGCGTGGAGTTGGTTTGCATGTTTTTCCTTATTCCCTCACATTTGGCTTCCCCATTCTATACCTCCTTTGTTTCCCACTCTATTGGTTTGTGAGTGTATTTGTATGATTTTAGTTCTCTTTTATCCCTGTCTGGTAACCCTGTCTGTCTGGTTAGTGTTTTCATTACACTTCATTATTAACTTAGGAAACTTTATTTCATAATGTACATCCGTGACAGAGAGGGGCCAAAAGATCGGCGTGTTTGGTTACACAAACTCCTGCACTTATTAGAACTGCTTCACCATCCTATTACACAGTGCAGATTTCCTTGCTGTCATGGCAAACGTTAATCAGTTCAGTTGATCTCCTAGAACTCTCCATCCTGAATTGTCACAGCTGTTTTGTTAGCCACTCCCCTCTGCTATGTATGCTCATCACTGGCACTTGGGAGTTGCCAGTGATAGGTCTACTTCCTGATTTGGTGGAAAAGGAGAAAATTCAGTGTTTGGAGTTGGCGGTTGGAGAGTTTTTCTGGAGATTTCTGCATGGATTTGGTTTGCATGTTTTACCTTATCCTCTCACATTTAGTTTCCGCTTCCTATACCTCCTCTGTTTCCCACTCTGTTGTTTTGTGAGTGTATTTGTATGATTGTAGTTTTTTTTTATCCCTGTCTGTTAACCTTGTCTTTCAGGTAAGTGTTTTCCTATACACTTGAACTCGTCACCTTCCTCAGTGGAGGAGGGATCAGATAAGGGTTAAGTTAGGTGTCTCCGCCTTCAGGAGTAATCCGGGGGACAGGGATAGACTAGTTCGCCCCTAGTTCAAGGGATTGGTTAGGTGCCCACAGTCCCTTGACAGTTCCTGACAGTACATTTTAAAATGATGTACAAAAATGGATGCCACATGGATGTCTCACAGATGTAAAAAAACAAACACACAGATGCCACGTGTATGATAATATGATTAAAAATTGTACACATTTTCTGGATGAAAATTTGATGATTTTTCAGATGCTCATCTGACCCTCTCCTAACCATTTTTCCCCAGGAAAAAAGTGTTAGCTTTAAAATTACAGCAACATTAATCACTATCAAGACCAGTGATTTTTTAACACATATGTTCTTGACCAAGTTTGTACACACTGCAGCAGGGATTTTGGCCCACTCCTCCATACAGATCTTTTCCAGATCTTTCAGGTTTCGGTGCTGTCGCTGGGCAACATTGAGTTTCAACTCCCTCCATAGATTTTCTATTGGGTTCAGGTCTGGAGACTGGCTAGGCCACTCCATGACCTTGAAATGTTTCTTACGGAGCCACTCCTTAGTTGCCCTGGCTGTGTGTTTCGAGTCAATGTCATGCTGGAAGACCCAGCCACGACCCATCTTCAATATTTTTCATAAGGGAAGGAGGTTTATGGCCAAAATGTCATGATATATGACACCAGCCATCCTCCCTTTAATTACAATGCATTCGTCTTGTCCCTTTTGCAGAAAAGCACCCCCAAATTATGATGTTTCCCCCACCAGGCTTCATGGTTGAGACGGTATTCTTGGGGTTTTACTAATCCTTCTTCTTCCTCCAAATGGCGAATGGAGATGATACTAAAAATTTCTATTTTGGTCTCACCTGTCCACATGACCTTCTCCCATGCCTTCACTTGATCATTCAGATAGTCATTGGCGAACTTAAAACAAGCCTGGACATGTGCTGCGTGAGTAAGGGGACCTTGCGTGCCCTGCAGGATTTTAATCCATGACAGCGTAGTGCGTTACTAACAGTAATGTTTGAGATTGTGGTCCCAGCTCTTTTCAGGTCATTGACAAGGTCCTCCCGTGTATTTCTGGGCTGATTCCTGACCTTTCTCAGAATCATTCTTACTCCACGAGGCGAGATATGGCATGGAACCTCAGACCGAGGAAGATTGACAGTCATCTTGTGTTTCTTCCATTTTCTAATAATTGCGCCAACAGTTGTTGACTTCTCAACAAGCTGCTTGCCTATTTTCCTGTAGCCCATCCCAGCCTTATGCAGGTCTACAATTTTGACCTTGGTGTCCTTAGACATCTGTTTGGTCTTGGCCATGGTGGAGAGGACTGACTGTGTGGACAGGTGTCTTTTACACAGGTAAGAAGTTCAAACAGGTGCAATTAATACAGGTAATGAGTGCAGAGAAGGAGGGCTTCCTAAAGAAAAACTAACAGGTCTTGCTGGTTGGCAGGTGATCAAATACTTATTTCATGCAATAAAATGCAATTTAATTATTTAAAAATCATTCAATGTGATTTTCTTTATTTTTTTTAGATTGTGTCTCTTACAGTTGAAGTGCACCTATGATAAAAATTACAGACCTCTCCATTCTTTGTAGGTGGTAAAACTTGCAAAATCGGCAGTGAATCAAATACTTTTCTTACATGCGGATTTTCCACATCCTATGGATTTCTGGTATGCATGGCACCCCTCATCCCCCAATCTTGGTATGCGTGGCCCCCTCATCCCCCAATCCTGGTATGCGTGGCCCCCTCATCCCCCAATCCTGGTATGCGTGGTCCCCTCATCCCCCAATCCTGGTATGCGTGGCCCCCTCATCCCCCAATCCTGGTATGCGTGGCCCCCTCATCCCCCAATCCTGGTATGCGTGGCCCCCTCATCCCCCAATCCTGGTATGCGTGGCCCCCTCATCCCCCAATCCTGGTATGCGTGGCCCCCCTCATCCCCCACAATCCTGGTATGCGTGGCCCCCTCATCCCTCACAATCCTGGTATGTGTGGCCCCCTCATCCCCCCACAATCCTGGTATGCGTGGGCCCCCTCATCCCCCCAATCCTGGTATGCGTGGGCCCCCTCATCCCCCCAATCCTGGTATGCATGGCCTCCTCATCCCCCAATCCTGGTATGTATGGCCCCATCACTGCACATATAAAACAAATAAACACTTATACTCACCTTCCTTCCTCACCTCTGCTCCAGCGCTGCGTTCTGTCTGCCAGCACCTCATGTCAGCATCTGAGCAGTGCATGGCATCACAGCCATGCGCTCTCAAGACACTGATGTCCACACCGGGACTGTGGGCGTGGAGAAGAATGAATATGCATTCTCTTTAGTAGCGGGCACTGTCAGCAGGAGCCGCGGCTCAGCGCTTCTCCGTGCCCGCTGCTAAAGAGAATGAATATTCATTCTCCTCCATGCCCATGGGAGTGGAGAAGAGGGAATATTAGTTGCCCTTTAGCAGCAGGCACACATGGTAGCTGCAGCAGCCAGCTACTGCGTGTGCCCCGCTCCTCCACCGCAACCTCCCCTCCCCCCCGTAAATACAATACTCACCTATCCTCCTCTTTCCTCCCGCTGCTTCGGGGCCCCTGGCTCACGGACCCTCCGGCTCACGGGCCCCATAGCAGTGGCATGGCCTGCCGCAATTGGCGGTACGCTACTGCAAGAAACATTGCCATGTTGCAGATTTGAAACACGCATCGCAGGTCAGTTTTACGATGAGTAAAAAAGTACAGTAGCCATGAGTTTTCTATAAATCCCCTTCACTTTGCTGAAACTTTAAGACACTGCGTTTTTGATGCAGCGAAAATACATAACATCAAAAACTCATCATTGGCACACTGCCTAAGACACTTCAACGCATGCCGAAACCCAAGGCATCTTCACGCTAGGTCGGGACTTCATGACATGTGGTACAACACTATAATGGGTACTCTAGGCTGTGACTTCTGGCTGCGACTAGGCTTGGGACATCCCATGCCTAGTTACATCTGGAAGTCTATCATGAAGATGCCTGGGGTTTCAGCCTAAAGTAATTAATGGTAAGAAGAGGTGGTGAGGATTAGTGTTGAGCCACCCCCGTAGTGTTCGAGTTCGGTTCGGTTCGTCGAACACCCGTGTGTTCGCCGAACTGTTCGTCGAACACCATTAAAACCAATGGCAGGCAAACAAAAACACATAGAAACACATAGAAAACACCTTCAAAGGTGTCCAAAAGCTGACAAACTGCTCAGATGACATAACTAACACATGGAAAAGTGACAAGTACATATAGTCATGCGAAAAGAAAAGAGGTGGAGGAGTAAAAGGAGGGGGAGACACAGATATAGGCATGTCATGCCCTTCTAAAATCCAAAAAGTGAGAAGCCGACACGGCCAGTCCGCTCCTGCCCGTGCCACCTCCGTGTCGCCGGGTTTGTGCCAGAGCCGCGGTGAACCCTGACAGCCAGCCCCCCTCTCCCAATACTGGTGCCTGTCCGCTGGTGGATCGAGCGAGCCCCCTGTGGTGGAGGCAGCTCTAAGCTTTTTAATTTAAATTGTCTCTCTAATTTGAATGAATACACTTTAAATCCATTTACAAGGATCTATTGGAGGGCAAGTCTCATGCCAGCAGCCGCGTAATTCCAGCTCCAGTAGCGTCCACTAAAGCTGCTGCAGTTAAAAAGCTTTTATAAGGATCGAGCTCGGCTGTCCACCGCAAGGCATCCTACTGCCGGTCCCAGCCCCTATGCCTTGGGGTGCCTCCTGATGCTCTTCACTGAGTATCCTGTGGTCCCGAAGCATTTCCTTTGAAAAAATTAAGTGTCCAAACTACAGGTGGTGTAGCTTGCTTAACAGCTGGGATAATCCGCTGACTAGCAGACACTGCTACTAGGCACAAAGTATTTCCTGGGCTAGATGCAGTTAAAAATTTGTAATTAGATACTCTCGTTGGATGCTGAGAAAGCATTCCATAGAGTCTGCTGGGACGCCATATATTATTCTCTTAAAAAGTTTGGGGTAGGGGTCTAGGGGACCCTTTTATAGCCAAAATCACGGCCCTATATCGCAATACGTCACCTAGGCTGAAGATAAATGGAACTGTAGCACCCTGAGGGCTCGGTTGCTACAGAGGTATTGCACCTCACCCAGAGGTGTGATATCTCACTCTCAGGTAAGGATGGAGTGTGGATCAGGACCCGACACCTGCATGCATTACACCACATTGCCGTGGGGCAGGGCAACCAATATGCCCCTGAGATGGGCACGACAGTCCCTGTCCCTGGCTGGAGTGGGGGGAGGGAACACTGAGGAAGGGGAACCCTGTAGTGCAGGAGCAGGGAGGAAGCAGTTCCTGGGTGCATTGAGAAGAGAGTATAAAAGGTGGGCACCATCTTAGTTCAGTGCAGAGAAGTCTGAGCAGAAGTGACAGGGAGCAGGGGCTCTCCATGAGCTCTGCTCCGGAGGTGGGCCTAGTAACAGTGGCCCAGGCCTAGAAGAGGGAGAAGGAAGGAAGAGGAGCAGAGAAGGCTCCAGGAACGAGGAACGAAGGGATCCCAGGGGTGCGGACGGGCGAGTCGCCACCGCACGCCCGAATCCACCTGCGTGGAGGGGTCAGGCCAAAGGGGGAGACCGGTCCCCGAAAGTAGTGGAGGCGGGAAACGACCCTCAACTAGAAACCGGAGGCTGTGACATTTTATGTGGTGCAGCCCCTCGCTACACCCGCTAGGAAGGCACCACATAGGGTCAGGGAAACTGGCGCCAAGTTTACCAAGAGGAGACCCGAGGCAGCCTGACATAAGGGTTGGTAAGAAAGGCCAGACAAAGGACACACAAAGGGGGTCCTGTGAAGCGCTCCAAAGTTATCTGGGAGTTGTCTGAGCCCCTCACCTGGTGAGCACAGTACGACGTGGGCAGCCGTTACCTGCAGACGTGGTCTGGATAATAAGAACTGTGAGTAAAGGCCCTGGACTGCATCACTGACTCCGTGTCGTTACTGCTGCTGCCCTGCACTATCACCCCCATCCTCCGCATACACTGCCCTGAGGCTATACTCCTCCCGTGGGGAGTTATGCTACGCCCTGCTGCACCCACAACAGTCTCAGCGGTCTGCCCTGCAGCGGCGGTTCACTCTGACCGCAATCCACGGGTGGCGTAGTCGGACATTTAAACATCAAAACCACATAAATAGTTCCGCCACTGGTTTGACCGCCCTGAGCCACGGAACCGGGTCACTGCCACGGAGACTACAACCACCAGCATCCACCAAAAAGGATCCGGCTCCGGGTGTCCCAAGGCCCAGGGGGCGCGTCAGAACATTTTCATCACCTTTCATAATCACCAATGGGACAAGGCAGGGATGTCCTCTGTCCCCTCTCTTATACATCCTTGTGACGGAGCACCTGCTCTCATCAATTCGCCATAACCCCAATATTAGGTGGATTGAGGTGGGAGGCACCAAGTACAAGTGCTCTCTATTTGCTGATGATGTCCTAGTATATATCACTCAATCACATATATCCATCCCTGCTGTTATGGCTGAAATAGATCACTTTGTTACATGGTCAAATTTTAAAATCAATACAGCGAAGTCTGAGGCCCTCGATGTCTCCCTCCCCAAATCCATACAGGATTCCATCCAGTCCAACTTTCCCTTTGCCTGGCCCTCACAGGGTATCAAATACTTAGGAATTCCTATTCATAGAGACCTCTCCCATCTATGTTATCTTAATTTTGGGCCCTTTATTGAACAACTCCATACAGACCACGGTTGGCAAGTTAGAACTGTAAGATTCACTACGTAAACCACTGGTGTTTTGTGGAAAAGCACATGTACACTGTGTTCCAAATTATTCTGCAAAAAGTGTTTAGGAGTGATAAGGGAAGAATTTGTTTGTTTGTCAGTTAAACTCATTGATGGTGATGTGTGTCAGGGCTCTTTATATCACTGTAAGCAATTGCAGACACCTGTGCTAATTAGTTTGGCAGGTGTGTCCAATGAAAGGCAAGACTACTTAAGAAGGCTGTCCCACATTATTAAGCAGCCTACATTTTCTGCCAAAATGGGAAAGAAAAAGGATGTGTCGGCTGCTGAGAAGCAACAAATTGTGGAGTGTTTAGGTCAAGGCATGACTACAATCAACATTGTGCGATGATCAGGATGAAGTGTCTTGGCAATCAAGAAGTATGTAGCTGATTCACAGTACACACGTGTGCGTGCTGATAAGTAGAGATGAGCGTTGTTCTACTCGAACTGTTCGCCAATCTCAAATTCGAGCTGTTTTGGGCGGTGTTCGAGCCGGTCGGCGAACACGAACAATTTGAGAAAAATTCGGCTGTTCGAGGTTATGTTCGATAACTGTTCGTGCACCAAAATCATAACTGGATTTTTTCTCAGTAATGATGAAAATTAATGTTAATACGCAGTTTGAGTGTACAGCGGGGCGGGGGGAGGGGCAGGGGATGGATCTCTGCAGGAACAATGAAGATCTCCATTTTTTTTTCTCTTTCCCGCATTTGCAGTGGGGAGGTGCAATCTGTCAGCCTATCAGCAGCGCACACACGGAGCGAAGTGCTTTTTTTCACACAAGCAAGGGCATGTGTGATTGGCAGTGTATGTCACATGTCCTTGCCCTATAAGACCAAGCCATTTTCCCCGTCGCCACCATTTTCTCACTGCTGCAGCTGCGTGTTAGACGGCACCGCTGTTGCTGTGTGCGCTATACCTTGTTAATTTCAAGCCAATTTTCGCACAAATATACAGATAGCTTGGGAGTAGGGAATAGTTGTGATTGCAGTCCTTTTAAGGACTAGGTTACAGCATTTCCTACGACTTTTATCAGGCAGGTCTGTGCTCTTAAATAGATAGATTGTGGGAGTAAAGACTAATTGTAATTGGAGTCCTTTTCAGGACTAGGTTACATCAGTTCCTATCAGTTTTTGCCAGGCAGGTCTGTGCCAGTGCTGTGCAAGTTTTTTTCACAGCATTTGGCTGAATCTAGCAAAGCTAATCCTTTTTGGCCTATTGCAGAGTGTGTTAGTCAGTGGAGTTAGTCAGTGGAGTAGCCTATCTGTGTTGCAAGATATACCACCTGTGTATAGAATACCAATTTTTTTACTGCACCTAGTGAAGTAAAATCTTTTGGGCATAGCATCATTCTATTAGTCCATCTATACTGACCTCCATCAGGTTGCAAACTGAATATAATTTTTTTCTGCATCTAGCTCTGAAAAAATATTTGGGCTTCTAGCAGTGTGTGGGACTTGGTCTATTAGTCCATCTATACTGACCTCCATCAGGTTGCAAATTAAAAATAATTTTTTTCTTCATTTAGCTCTGAAAAAATATTTGGGCTTCTAGCAGTGTGTGGGACTTGTTCTATTAGTCCTTCTATACTGACCAGGTGAACAACTGGCTACGTCGATGGTGCCGTCAACAAGGATTTGGATTTCTGGATCACGGAATGAATTACCTATACGATGGACTACTTGCTAGAGATGGGGTGCACCTTACGAAGACTGGAAAACATGTATTTGGAAGTCGCCTTGCTACACTCATCAGAAGAGCTTTAAACTAGAACAATGTGGGAAGGGAAGCAAAAGGCCAGAAAAAGCCATACAGCTGACAAATACTATTAAGATCTCTGCTACTGGAAGTGGAAAGGAAGAACAAAGACAAAACAATTTAAATAATAAAAATATGGGAGGAAGAGAAACCAATCACAAACTAAAATGTTTTTATACAAATGCACAAAGCATGGGCAACAAACAAGGAGAATTGGAACTACTAATGCAGGAAAAGGAATATGATGTCATTGGAATCACTGAAACTTGGTGGGACGATACACATGATTGGAATAAAAGGCTAAAAGGATACAACTTATTTGCAAGAAACAGACTTGATAAACGAGGAGGAGGTGTTGCATTGTATGTTAGAAAAGCGTATATCTGCACAGAGATTGAAGCTTCAGAGACTGGGAGTTCTGTGGAAACTGTTTGGGTAAGAATACAAGGAGAGAACAACGGAAAGGACACCATTGTAGGCATTTACTACAGGCCACCTGGGCAAGCTGAAGATATGGATGAACTCTTTATGTATCAAATGACCAAGTTCTCCAAAAAATATGACGTAGTGGTCATGGGAGATTTCAACTATCCAGACATTTGTTGGGAATCTCTCTCAAGTAAAACTAACAGGTCAAGAAAATTCTTATCCTCTCTTGCTGACAACTTTATCTTCCAAAAGGTAGGGGAGAAAACAAGGGGATCTGCTACTTTGGATCTAATCCTTATAAACAGGGAGGAAATGGTTGAGGAGGTAAAGGTGGCTGGGACCCTAGGAGGCAGCGATCATGCTATTATAGAATTTTGGATAACTAGAGGAGGAAGACATGTGAAGACTCAAACTTCAAGGTTAGATTTTAGAAAGGCAGATTTTAAGAGACTCAGAAAGAGAATAGGAGGGATCCAATGGCTGGATGTCCTTAAGGACAAAAATGTCCAGGAAGGATGGGAAATTTTTAAAAATGAGATTCTCAAAGCACAATCGCTAACAATCCCGAAAAGTAGGAAGAATGGGAAGCATTTAAGGAAACCAGGATGGATGAACACAGAACTTAAACACATGCTAAAAAGAAAGAAAGAAATGTTTATTAAATGGAAAGAGGGAGGCATATCTAAAGAAGATTATAATGCAGTCTGCAGATCCTGCAGGGCACGTATCAGGTTAGCTAAAGCTGACAATGAATTAAGGCTTGCAAGAGATGTCAAAAGCAATAAAAAAGGATTTTGGGGGTATGTCAAAAGTAAAAGAAAAGTCAAAGATGCTATAGGATTTTTACAGGATGAAAATGGAGAAATGGTAAGAGAGGATGTTGAGAAGGCCGAACTTTTTAATTCCTATTTTGCATCTTTTTTCTCTCAGAAAGAAAATGTAACATCAACTGATCTTCACTGTCCTTTTAAAGGAATAGAGGAATCAAAGTTATCTGTAAACAGAAAGATTGTGAGGGAATATTTAGCTAACATAAATGAGTTCAAGTCTCCAGGTCCAGATGAATTACACCCCAGAGTACTGAAGGAGATCGTAGAAGAAATTTTAGAACCACTCTCCATAATCTTTGAAAATTCTTGGAGAACAGGAGAAGTCCCAGAAGACTGGAGAAGAGCAAATGTTGTTCCTATCTTCAAAAAGGGGAAGAAGGTGGACCCAGGGAACTATAGGCCGGTGAGTCTGACTTCTATACCAGGAAAGATCTTTGAACAAATTATTAAACAACATGTATGTAAGAACATGGATAAGAATGAAGTGATTAACCAGAGTCAGCATGGGTTTGTAACTAACAAGTCATGTCAGACTAACTTAATTTCCTTCTATGACAGAATCACTGACTGGGTGGATCAGGGAAATGCTGTAGATATAGTATATCTTGACTTCAGCAAAGCATTTGACAAAGTATCTCACACCATCCTTATTGAAAAAATGACCAAGTATGCAATGGACCAGGCAACTGTTAGGTGGATTCATAACTGGCTTAGTGATCGGACTCAAAGGGTGGTTGTAAATGGCTTCACATCCAGCTGGATGAATGTCTCAAGTGGGGTACCACAGGGCTCCGTCCTGGGACCTGTATTGTTCAACATCTTTATCAATGATTTAGATGAAGGAATTGAGGGTAAACTGATTAAATTTGCTGATGACACAAAGCTAGGAGGGATAGCTAATACTAGAGAAGAGAGAGAGAGGATTCAAAAAGACCTAAATAAACTGGAGCAGTGGGCAGCAACCAACAGAATGGTTTTTAACAGGGAAAAATGCAAAGTACTACATCTGGGCAATAAAAATGAAAAAAGCATATACAGAATGGGAGGAATAGAGCTAAGCAACAGTACATGTGAAAAAGACTTAGGTATACTAATAGATCATAGACTGAACATGAGTCAACAGTGTGATGCAGCAGCAAAAAAGGCAAATACAATTCTGGGATGTATTAACAGAAGCATACAGTCTAGATCACGTGAAGTCATTATCGGTCTTTACTCCTCTTTGGTCAGACCTCATCTGGAATACTGTGTACAGTTTTGGGCACCACATTTTAAAAAAGACATAGACAAACTGGAGCAAGTTCAGAGAAGAGCGACCAGAATGGTGACTGGTCTGCAAACCATGTCCTATGAGGAACGGTTGCAGGATTTGGGAATGTTTAGCTTGCAAAAAAGAAGACTGAGAGGAGACTTAATAGCTGTCTACAAATATGTCAAGGGCTGTCACATTGTAGAAGGATCATCTTTATTCTCATTTGCACAAGGAAAGACTAGAAGCAATGGGATGAAACTAAATGGGAGGAGACACAGATTAGATATTAGAAAAAACATTTTGACAGTTAGGGTGATTAATGAGTGGAACAGGCTGCCACGAGAGGTGGTGAGTTCCCCTTCAATGGACGTCTTCAAACAGAGGCTGGACAGACATCTGTCTGAGATGATCTAGTGAATCCTGCTTTGAGCAGGGGGTTGGACCAGATGACCCAGGAGGTCCCTTCCAACTCTACCATTCTATGATTCTATGATTCTATGACCTCCAGCAGGTTGCAAATTGAATATAATTTTTTTCTGCATCTAGCTCTGAAAAAATATTTGGGCTTCTAGCGGTGTGTGGGACTTGGTCTATTAGTCCATCTATACTGACCTCCATCAGGTTGCAAATTAAAAATAATTTTTTTCTGCATCTAGCTCTGAAAAAATATTTGGGCTTCTAGCAGTGTGTGGGACTTGGTCTATTAGTCCATCTATACTGACCTCCATCAGGTTGCAAATTAAAAATAATTTTTTTCTTCATTTATCTCTGAAAAAATATTTGGGCTTCTAGCAGCGTGTGGGACTTGTTCTATTAGTCCATCTATACTGACCTCCATCAGGTTGCAAATTAAAAATAATTTTTTTCTGCATCTAGCTCTGAAAAAATATTTGGGCTTCTAGCAGTGTGTGGGACTTGGTCTATTAGTCCATCTATACTGACCTCCATCAGGTTGCAAATTAAAAATAATTTTTTTCTGCATCTAGCTCTGAAAAAATATTTGGGCTTCTAGCAGTGTGTGGGACTTGGTCTATTAGTCCATCTATACTGACCTCCATCAGGTTGCAAATTGAATAAAAAAATTTTCTGCATCTAGCTCTGAAAAAATATTTGGGCTTCTAGCGGTGTGTGGGACTTGGTCTATTAGTCCATCTATACTGACTAGAGATGAGCGTTGTTCTACTCGAACTGTTCGCCAATCTCAAATTCGAGCTGTTTTGGGCGGTGTTCGAGCCGGTCGGCGAACACGAACAATTTGAGAAAAATTCGGCTGTTCGAGGTTATGTTCGATAACTGTTCGTGCACCAAAATCATAACTGGATTTTTTCTCAGTAATGATGAAAATTAATGTTAATACGCAGTTTGAGTGTACAGCGGGGTGGGGGGAGGGGCAGGGGATGGATCTCTGCAGGAACAATGAAGATCTCCATTTTTTTTTCTCTTTCCCGCATTTGCAGTGGGGAGGTGCAATCTGTCAGCCTATCAGCAGCGCACACACGGAGCGAAGTGCTTTTTTTCACACAAGCAAGGGCATGTGTGATTGGCAGTGTATGTCACATGTCCTTGCCCTATAAGACCAAGCCATTTTCCCCGTCGCCACCATTTTCTCACTGCTGCAGCTGCGTGTTAGACGGCACCGCTGTTGCTGTGTGCGCTATACCTTGTTAATTTCAAGCCAATTTTTGCACAAATATACAGATAGCTTGGGAGTAGGGAATAGTTGTGATTGCAGTCCTTTTAAGGACTAGGTTACAGCATTTCCTACGACTTTTATCAGGCAGGTCTGTGCTCTTAAATAGATAGATTGTGGGAGTAAAGACTAATTGTAATTGGAGTCCTTTTCAGGACTAGGTTACATCAGTTCCTATCAGTTTTTGCCAGGCAGGTCTGTGCCAGTGCTGTGCAAGTTTTTTTCACATCATTTGGCTGAATCTAGCAAAGCTAATCCTTTTTGGCCTATTGCAGAGTGTGTTAGTCAGTGGAGTAGCCTATCTGTGTTGCAAGATATACCACCTGTGTATAGAATACCAATTTTTTTACAGCACCTAGTGAAGTAAAATCTTTTGGGCATAGCATCATTGTATTAGTCCATCTATACTGACCTCCATCAGGTTGCAAACTGAATATAATTTTTTTCTGCATCTAGCTCTGAAAAAATATTTGGGCTTCTAGCAGTGTGTGGGACTTGGTCTATTCGTCCATCTATACTGACCTCCATCAGGTTGCAAATTAAAAATAATTTTTTTCTTCATTTAGCTCTGAAAAAATATTTGGGCTTCTAGCAGTGTGTGGGACTTGTTCTATTAGTCCTTCTATACTGACCTCCAGCAGGTTGCAAATTGAATATAATTTTTTTCTGCATCTAGCTCTGAAAAAATATTTGGGCTTCTAGCGGTGTATGGGACTTGGTCTATTAGTCCATCTATACTGACCTCCATCAGGTTGCAAATTAAAAATAATTTTTTTCTGCATCTAGCTCTGAAAAAATATTTGGGCTTCTAGCAGTGTGTGGGACTTGGTCTATTAGTCCATCTATACTGACCTCCATCAGGTTGCAAATTAAAAATAATTTTTTTCTTCATTTATCTCTGAAAAAATATTTGGGCTTCTAGCAGCGTGTGGGACTTGTTCTATTAGTCCATCTATACTGACCTCCATCAGGTTGCAAATTAAAAATAATTTTTTTCTGCATCTAGCTCTGAAAAAATATTTGGGCTTCTAGCAGTGTGTGGGACTTGGTCTATTAGTCCATCTATACTGACCTCCATCAGGTTGCAAATTAAAAATAATTTTTTTCTGCATCTAGCTCTGAAAAAATATTTGGGCTTCTAGCAGTGTGTGGGACTTGGTCTATTAGTCCATCTATACTGACCTTCATCAGGTTGCAAATTGAATAAAAAAAATTTCTGCATCTAGCTCTGAAAAAATATTTGGGCTTCTAGCGGTGTGTGGGACTTGGTCTATTAGTCCATCTATACTGACCTCCATCAGGTTGCAAATTAAAAATAATTTTTTTCTGCATCTAGCTCTGAAAAAATATTTGGGCTTCTAGCAGTGTGTGGGACTTGGTCTATTAGTCCATCTATACTGACCTCCATCAGGTTGCAAATTGAATAAAAAAATTTTCTGCATCTAGCTCTGAAAAAATATTTGGGCTTCTAGCGGTGTGTGGGACTTGGTCTATTAGTCCATCTATACTGACCTCCATCAGGTTGCAAATTAAAAATAATTTTTTTCTGCATCTAACCCAGCCAATAGTTTTGGCCTAATACCACAGTTTGGCCACTCAGCTCTGCTCGGTTACCATCCATTGTTTTTTTGTGCAAACAACTCCAGAGTTGTGAATTAGTTAACCACCAAAATGAGTGGAAAAAGGCCTGCTGCTGGTGGAAAGGGGAATAGGCGTGTTGGGAAGGGGAAAAAAGGTTGTGTCCGTGGGGTAGGTGCAGAAGAAAGACCATCTTCCAGCCAAACTAAAATGTCTACTTCTTTTAGCGGACAATGTGATAAGATCCCTTTCTTACGGCTACGCCAATCGCTACAAATTCCAGATGAGGCACAAAAACAGCAGGTGCTTCAACGGATATCAAGTGCTCCTTTAAGTGGGCTCTCCTCCACATCAACTTCAACATCACAAATACTCCAGTCCTCAAAGGTGTCACCCAAATCGCACTTGCTTCCTCACAGCTCCCAAATCTCCAGCTGCCCGTCTGAGTATGAGGTAGAACAGATGGTTGAGTCTGCAGAGCTGTTTACTCATACTATAGCCTGGGAATCAGAGGTCGACTCCAGCGCTTCTGTGAATCCAGACGAGGAAATGATCTGCACTGATGCCCAGAATCTTTATGAGTCGGATCCAGGACCAGACGCAGAAGGTTCTGACCATAATGTAGACCCTCATTCCCAAACTGTAACTCCTGTTGGTGGAGACAATGAGGAAGACGATGATAAGACTCAAATACCTGATTGGAGCGACAACTTTAGTTTTTTGTCAGGGCAGGAACAGGTTGGCTCTGAGGACGACGGGTGTGATAACGCACAGGGTGATGATGATGAGGTCGGAGATCCCACTTACTGTCAACCCACAGTCAGCCAAGAGATGAGGTCAGCAGAGGAGGTGGAGGAAGATGCTAGTGACGACGAGGTCAGGTTGCGCCTTCCTGGACAGAGACGTAGTACTGGAAGCACGTCAACAACTGCATCCTCAAACACAACTCTGCCTCTCACCACAAGTCGTGGTGGCTCTTCAGGTCGCATGGGTGCTAAGCCTTGCATAGCCTGGGCATTTTTTCAGATCGATAAAGATGACCCAACTCGTGTTATCTGTAACATTTGTCAGCAAAAGCTAAGTGGAGGCCAAAAAATACATAGTTTGAGTACTTCATGCATGAACCGGCACATGGACATGAAGCATAAGTTGCAGTGGGAAGCTCAGTGTGCTACAATGCGGTCTAGCCGGCCGGGCCAACCACCGTCTGCCATATCTTGTGCATCCGCGGCCTCTTCATCCTCTTTGACTGGGGGGACAGCAGTCACACCTGTTTTGGGGCGCAGACCTGCCACCTCTTTACCCGCAACAGCCAGCGTGATTGGCAGGTCATCATTTTCTTTGGAGGTGGTAACACCAGCTGGTCTTGAGCGCTGTCCGACATCGATAGCACCACCTTTGGATCAAGGCAACCTAATATGTCCGCCTGCATCCTCCTCACAGACCGGCAGTTTGCCGGGGACACCCTTATCAACCCCGTCTAAGCACAATAGCCAGCCCTCGGTCCCTCAGATGTGGACAAGTAAAAGACCATTTCCTCCTAGCCATGAGAAAGCTAAGAGGTTGAATTTCACCATCTGCAAGCTCTTGGCTACAGAAATGCTGCCTTTCCGCCTGGTGGACACAGAGGATTTTCGAGACCTTATGTCCGTCGCAGTGCCCCAGTACCAGATGCCCAGTCGGCACTACTTCTCAAAGAAAGGTGTGCCTGCGCTCCACCAGCATGTCGCACACAACATCACCGCTTCTTTGAGAAACTCTGTGTGTGACAGGGTGCATTTCACCACAGACACTTGGACGAGTAGGCATGGACAGGGGCGTTACATGTCGCTGACTGGGCACTGGGTAACTATGGTGACAGCAGGACAAGGGGCTGCTGTCCAAGTCTTGCCGTCCCCACGAGTTGTGCGTCAATCCTCTTTATGTCATTTTTCCTCCACTGCTTCTGCCTCCTCAACCTCCTCTCTGTCTTCCACCTGCACCCAAAGCCTGTCTGGTCATGCCACAAGCTTTCTAACTGCGCAGAAGGGATCCTGCACACCTCCTTACTATGCTGGCAGTAGGGCTCAACGTCATCAGGCGGTTTTTACATTGAAATGTCTGGGAAATGTGAGTCACACAGCTGAGGAGTTGTGGTCAGCTCTGGAGAACCAATTTCATGAATGGTTGTCTCCACTGGACCTGAAACCAGGGAAGGCCGTGTGCGACAATGCTGCAAACCTGGGTGCGGCCCTTCGCTGGGGCAATGTCACACACGTGCCTTGTATGGCTCACGTGTTGAACCTGGTTGTCCAGCAATTTTTAGCCCACTATCCCAGACTAGATGGCCTTCTGCAGAGGGCACGGTCGCTGTGTGCTCACTTCCGCCGTTCGCATCCCGCAGCTCAGCGACTTACATCTCTACAGAAGTCGTTGGGCCTGCCACTTCACCGGCTAAAATGCGATGTGCCTACCCGGTGGAATTCAACTCTGCACATGTTGCAGCGACTGTGACAGCACCGACAAGCCCTGGTGCAATACGTTCTGACGTATAGCCTGGGCCAACGAGATTCAGAGGTGGGGCAAATCACGCTGGAGGAGTGGTCTCAGATCAGGGACCTATGCACCCTTCTGCACAGTTTTGAAATGGCGACGAAGATGTTTAGTGCTGACGATGCCATTATCAGCATGACTATTCCGGTGATTTACATGCTGGAGCACATGTTAAACAGAATTCGGAGTCAGGTGGTGGCACAAGAGGAGGTGGAGGAAGTAGAGGAGGAGGAGTTGTATGCGGAAGGGCTAACATCTGCAAGGTCCAGACGGTCGGCAGCACCAAGGCGGCAGGCATGTGAGGGTGGGGGAGATGATTTTACCAGGGCGCATGGTAGCAGCCAAACTAGTGAGGAAGGTGCAGGAGCCCAGGAAGAAGTGGAGGACGAACTGATGGAAGACTCATCAGATGAGGGAGACCTTGATCACATTTCTGTTGTGCGAGGTTGGGGGGAGAGGACAGAGGAAGGAAGCATGATTGTTACCTCGCCACCAACACAACAGGGACTTGGTGCTCCTGGATGCGCAACACACATGAGTGCCTTCTTGCTGCACTACCTGCAACATGACCCTCGAATTGTGAGAATTAGAAATAATCCTGACTACTGGGTTGCCACACTGTTAGATCCCCGGTACAAAAGTAAATTTGCAGAAATTATTCCTGCCATAGAAAGGGATGCACGCATGCAGGAGTATCAGCAGAGACTGTTGCAGAATCTTACATGTGCTTTTCCACAAAATACCAGTGGTGCACGTAGTGAATCTCACAGTTCCAACTTGCCAACCGTGGGACCGTCAAGTGTTCAGCACTCAAACCGTAACAGAACCACAGTATCTGCTGGTAACATCAATTTTGCGGAATCATTTCACCACTTTTTTAGCCCATCCTTTGCAAGGCCACAGGAGACAAGAAGTCTGACACATAGTCAACGCCTAGAGACGATGGTACAGGAGTATCTCCAAGTAAACATTGAAGCCACGACTGTGTCACTGGACCCTTGCTCTTTTTGGGCTTCCAATCTGGATAAATGGCCGGAGCTAGCCACTTACGCCTTGGAGATCTTGTCATGCCCCGCAGCCAGCGTTCTGTCTGAACGTGTGTTCAGCGCTGCTGGTGGTGTGCTGACAGATAAGCGCACGCGGCTCTCCACTGATAATGTAGACAGACTCACGTTCATAAAGATGAACAAATCATGGATCCGAAACGACTTTTCTACCCCTGTGTCATCCTGGGGAGAGTAAAAGCTTGATGATTGGTTAAAATCACCCTACCAACCGTTTTAAGCTTTCAAATTACTAATCATGTTTATCTGTATCTTGACTGGAAAATAATTTGGGCTTTGTAGCAGTGTGCAGCACTGATCCTATTAGGCCATCTATAATAAGCTTCACCAGATTTAAAATTAAAAATAATTTTTAGCTGCATCTAGCCCGGAAAATAATTTTGGGGCTCTGAGATGCGCAAGACACATAAGTGCCTTCTTGCTGCACTACCTGCAGCATGACCCTCATATTGTCAGAATTCGAAGTAATCATGACTACTGGGTTGCCACACTCTTAGATCCCCCAAACTTTTCGATCAACCTTTTCATTTTAATAAAGACCAAAAAAATGGTCATTTTTGAAATTATAAGCATTAGCAGGTTGTTAGAAACTGAAATCAAACAGTTTTCAACTCAAAACTTTATTCTAGGTGATGTTACATTTTCACATAGGACCCCTTGTTCGAAAGGAGCTTCTGAACTCTCTCGTCCATTGAATTTGTCAGGTTTTGGATGGTTTCTGCTTCAATTGTTTTGCATGAGGACAGAATACCCTCCCAGAGCTGTTGCTTAGATGTGAACTGCCTCCCGCCATCATAGACACTCCTTTTAATGATGCTCCAAAGGTTCTGAATGGGGTAGAGGTCAGGGGAGCATGGGGGTCACACCATAAGTTTGTCCCCTTTTATGCCCATATCAGCCAGAGATGCATATGTTTTATGTGCAGCATGAGATGGTGCATTATCATGCAGAAAAATGATCTTGCTGTGAAATACACGGTTCTTCTTCTTGAACCATGGCAGGAAGTGCTGTTTGAGAAAATCCACATACATTATGGAGTTCATCTTTAGCGCCTTCAGGGATCCTAAAGGGGCCGACAATCTCTCTCCCCATGATTCCAGCCCAAAACATTACTCCACCTCCTCCTTGTTGGCGCTGTAGCCGTGTTTGCGTGGGGTGTCCATCAACCAGCCATCCTCCACTCCATTCATCTGGACCATCGAGCGCTGCACGGCACTCATCCGTGAACAAAACAGTTTTGAAATCAGTCTTCATGTAATGTTTGGCCCACTGGAGCCGTTTCTGCTTGTGTGAAGTGGATAGAGGAGGTCGACAGGATGGCGTATGCACAGCTGCAAACCTCTGAAGGACCCTGCATCTTGTTGTTCGGGGGACGTTGGAGGCACAAGCAGCTTCAAAAACTTGTCTGCTGCTATGACAAGGCTTTTTTGCCGCTGCTCTTTCAACCTGACGTAATTGCCTGTAGGAAAGAGTCCTCAATTTGCCCTTATCCGCACGCACACGTGTGTACTGTGAATCAGCTACATACTTCATAGAATCATAGAATCATAGAATCATAGAATGGTAGAGTTGGAAGGGACCTCCTGGGTCATCTGGTCCAACCCCCTGCTCAAAGCAGGATTCACTAGATCATCTCAGACAGATGTCTGTCCAGCCTCTGTTTGAAGACGTCCATTGAAGGGGAACTCACCACCTCTCGTGGCAGCCTGTTCCACTCATTAATCACCCTAACTGTCAAAAAGTTTTTTCTAATATCTAATCTGTGTCTCCTCCCATTTAGTTTCATCCCATTGCTTCTAGTCTTTCCTTGTGCAAATGAGAATAAAGATGATCCTTCTACAATGTGACAGCCCTTGACATATTTGTAGACAGCTATTAAGTCTCCTCTCAGTCTTCTTTTTTGCAAGCTAAACATTCCCAAATCCTGCAACCGTTCCTCATAGGACATGGTTTGCAGACCAGTCACCATTCTGGTCGCTCTTCTCTGAACTTGCTCCAGTTTGTCTATGTCTTTTTTAAAATGTGGTGCCCAAAACTGTACACAGTATTCCAGATGAGGTCTGACCAAAGAGGAGTAAAGACCGATAATGACTTCACGTGATCTAGACTGTATGCTTCTGTTAATACATCCCAGAATTGTATTTGCCTTTTTTGCTGCTGCATCACACTGTTGACTCATGTTCAGTCTATGATCTATTAGTATACCTAAGTCTTTTTCACATGTACTGTTGCTTAGCTCTATTCCTCCCATTCTGTATATGCTTTTTTCATTTTTATTGCCCAGATGTAGTACTTTGCATTTTTCCCTGTTAAAAACCATTCTGTTGGTTGCTGCCCACTGCTCCAGTTTATTTAGGTCTTTTTGAATCCTCTCTCTCTCTTCTCTAGTATTAGCTATCCCTCCTAGCTTTGTGTCATCAGCAAATTTAATCAGTTTACCCTCAATTCCTTCATCTAAATCATTGATAAAGATGTTGAACAATACAGGTCCCAGGACGGAGCCCTGTGGTACCCCACTTGAGACATTCATCCAGCTGGATGTGAAGCCATTTACAACCACCCTTTGAGTCCGATCACTAAGCCAGTTATGAATCCACCTAACAGTTGCCTGGTCCATTGCATACTTGGTCATTTTTTCAATAAGGATGGTGTGAGATACTTTGTCAAATGCTTTGCTGAAGTCAAGATATACTATATCTACAGCATTTCCCTGATCCACCCAGTCAGTGATTCTGTCATAGAAGGAAATTAAGTTAGTCTGACATGACTTGTTAGTTACAAACCCATGCTGACTCTGGTTAATCACTTCATTCTTATCCATGTTCTTACATACATGTTGTTTAATAATTTGTTCAAAGATCTTTCCTGGTATAGAAGTCAGACTCACCGGCCTATAGTTCCCTGGGTCCACCTTCTTCCCCTTTTTGAAGATAGGAACAACATTTGCTCTTCTCCAGTCTTCTGGGACTTCTCCTGTTCTCCAAGAATTTTCAAAGATTATGGAGAGTGGTTCTAAAATTTCTTCTACGATCTCCTTCAGTACTCTGGGGTGTAATTCATCTGGACCTGGAGACTTGAACTCATTTATGTTAGCTAAATATTCCCTCACAATCTTTCTGTTTACAGATAACTTGGATTCCTCTATTCCTTTAAAAGGACAGTGAAGATCAGTTGATGTTACATTTTCTTTCTGAGAAAAAACAGATGCAAAATAGGAATTATAAAGTTCGGCCTTCTCAACATCCTCTCTTACCATTTCTCCATTTTCATCCTGTAAAAATCCTATAGCATCTTTGACTTTTCTTTTACTTTTGACATACCCCCAAAATCCTTTTTTATTGCTTTTGACATCTCTTGCAAGCCTTAATTCATTGTCAGCTTTAGCTAACCTGATACGTGCCCTGCAGGATCTGCAGACTGCATTATAATCTTCTTTAGATATGCCTCCCTCTTTCCATTTAATAAACATTTCTTTCTTTCTTTTTAGCATGTGTTTAAGTTCTGTGTTCATCCATCCTGGTTTCCTTAAATGCTTCCCATTCTTCCTACTTTTCGGGATTGTTAACGATTGTGCTTTGAGAATCTCATTTTTAAAAATTTCCCATCCTTCCTGGACATTTTTGTCCTTAAGGACATCCAGCCATTGGATCCCTCCTATTCTCTTTCTGAGTCTCTTAAAATCTGCCTTTCTAAAATCTAACCTTGAAGTCTGAGTCTTCACATGTCTTCCTCCTCTAGTTATCCAAAATTCTATAATAGCATGATCGCTGCCTCCTAGGGTCCCAGCCACCTTTACCTCCTCAACCATTTCCTCCCTGTTTATAAGGATTAGATCCAAAGTAGCAGATCCCCTTGTTTTCTCCCCTACCTTTTGGAAGATAAAGTTGTCAGCAAGAGAGGATAAGAATTTGCTTGACCTGTTAGTTTTACTTGAGAGAGATTCCCAACAAATGTCTGGATAGTTGAAATCTCCCATGACCACTACGTCATATTTTTTGGAGAACTTGGTCATTTGATACATAAAGAGTTCATCCATATCTTCAGCTTGCCCAGGTGGCCTGTAGTAAATGCCTACAATGGTGTCCTTTCCGTTGTTCTCTCCTTGTATTCTTACCCAAACAGTTTCCACAGAACTCCCAGTCTCTGAAGCTTCAATCTCTGTGCAGATATACACTTTTCTAACATACAATGCAACACCTCCTCCTCGTTTATCAAGTCTGTTTCTTGCAAATAAGTTGTATCCTTTTAGCCTTTTATTCCAATCATGTGTATCGTCCCACCAAGTTTCAGTGATTCCAATGACATCATATTCCTTTTCCTGCATTAGTAGTTCCAATTCTCCTTGTTTGTTGCCCATGCTTTGTGCATTTGTATAAAAACATTTTAGTTTGTGATTGGTTTCTCTTTCTCCCATATTTTTATTATTTAAATTGTTTTGTCTTTGTTCTTCCTTTCCACTTCCAGTAGCAGAGATCTCAATAGTATTTGTCAGCTGTATGGCTTTTTCTGGCCTTTTGCTTCCCTTCCCACATTGTTCTAGTTTAAAGCTCTTCTGATGAGTGTAGCAAGGTGACTTCCAAATACATGTTTTCCAGTCTTCGTAAGGTGCACCCCATCTCTAGCAAGTAGTCCATCGTATAGGTAATTCATTCCGTGATCCAGAAATCCAAATCCTTGTTGACGGCACCATCGACGTAGCCAGTTGTTCACCTGTAGAATCTTATTCCACCTCATTGTTCCATGGCCATCCACTGGGAGGATGGATGAGAAGACCACCTGCGCTCCCAATTCTTTCACTTTCTTGCCTAAGTCTTCAAAGTCACTGCAGATGGTCTCCAGGTCCTTTCTTGCGGTGTCATTTGTCCCCACATGTATTAGCAGGAATGGGTAGTGATCTGTAGGTCTGAAGAGTCTTGATATCCTGTCAGACACATCTTTAATTTTTGCTCCTGGAAGACAGCACATTTCTCTTGAGGTTATGTCTGGTCTGCAGATAGCGGCCTCTGTTCCTCTTAACAGGGAATCCCCCATGACCACCACTCTCCGTTTTTTCTTCACAACATTCTTCTTTCTCCATCCAGGAGGATTCTGAGGGCTTACAAGGTTATTCATTGCTGGCAAAGTCTTATCTTGCTGTATTTCTTCATGGTGCTCCTGCGAGAGAGCCTGGTACTGGTTCCTGAGCAGTATGGGTGCTGACTGCCTCTCGATCCTCCTGCTTCGGTGGGTCACATGCTTCCATTCCTCTGTTTCGTCAGGTGCAGTTCGAATTTCTTCTCTTTCTGAATCATGAAGAGATAATTCTGCTCTGTCTAAGAACTCTTCACCTTCCTTAATGATTTTCAAGGTAGTTAACCTCTCTTCTAGATTTCGCAACTTTTCCTCCAACAGGGACACAAGCTTGCATTTCTGGCATGTGAAGTTTGGCTTTTCCACTGGCAAGTCTGTGAACATGTAGCAGGATATGCAGCTCACCAAATGGCTCCTGGACTCTTCCATGTTCTTATTGTTAATGTTCTGAAAACAGTGAAAAAAGCTTAAAAAAAAAGCTTCAAAATGCGCGCGCCAGTAGGCGCACGGTTTACCGATGTCCTCTTTTCAGCTCCAACAGCCAAAATCCAGTGTTCTTTGAGCTCGCGGAGACTCTTCACTTACCCCAAAATGCAGTGGGAATATGCAAATTATCTCCTCAGGACTCCTCCCCTGGTTTACCGATGTCCTCTTTTCAGCTCCAACAGCCAAAATCCAGTGTTCTTTGAGCTCGCGGAGACTCTTCACTTACCCCAAAATGCAGTGGGAATATGCAAATTATCTCCTCAGGACTCCTCCCCTGGTTTACCGATGTCCTCTTTTCAGCTCCAACAGCCAAAATCCAGTGTTCTTTGAGCTCGCAGAGACTCTTCACTTACCCCAAAATGCAGTGGGAATATGCAAATTATCTCCTCAGGACTCCTCCCCTGGTTTACCGATGTCCTCTTTTCAGCTCCAACAGCCAAAATCCAGTGTTCTTTGAGCTCGCGGAGACTCTTCACTTACCCCAAAATGCAGTGGGAATATGCAAATTATCTCCTCAGGACTCCTCCCCTGGTTTACCGATGTCCTCTTTTCAGCTCCAACAGCCAAAATCCAGTGTTCTTTGAGCTCGCGGAGACTCTTCACTTACCCCAAAATGCAGTGGGAATATGCAAATTATCTCCTCAGGACTCCTCCCCTGGTTTACCGATGTCCTCTTTTCAGCTCCAACAGCCAAAATCCAGTGTTCTTTGAGCTCGCGGAGACTCTTCACTTACCCCAAAATGCAGTGGGAATATGCAAATTATCTCCTCAGGACTCCTCCCCTGGTTTACCGATGTCCTCTTTTCAGCTCCAACAGCCAAAATCCAGTGTTCTTTGAGCTCGCGGAGACTCTTCACTTACCCCAAAATGCAGTGGGAATATGCAAATTATCTCCTCAGGACTCCTCCCCTGGTTGATTATCCAGACCACGTCTGCAGGTAACGGCTGCCCACGTCGTACTTCTTGATTGCCAAGACACTTCATCCTGATCATCGCACAATGTTGATTGTAGTCATGCCTTGACCTAAACACTCCACAATTTGTTGCTTCTCAGCAGCCGACACATCCTTTTTCTTTCCCATTTTGGCAGAAAATGTAGGCTGCTTAATAATGTGAGAGAGCCTTCTTAAGTAGTCTTGCCTTTCATTGGACACACCTGCCAAACTAATTAGCACAGGTGTCTGCAATTGCTTACAGTGATATAAAGAGCCCTGACACACATCACCATCAATGAGTTTAACTGACAAACAAACAAATTCTTCCCTTATCACTCCTAAACACTTTTTGCATAATAATTTGGAACGCGGTGTACATGTGCTTTTCCACAAAACACCAGTGGTTCACGTAGTGAATCTTACAGTTCTAACTTGCCAACCGTGGTCTGTATGGAATTGTTCAATAAAGGGCCCAAAATTAAGATAACATAGATGGGAGAGGTCTCTATGAATAGGAATTCCTAAGTATTTGATACCCTGTGAGGGCCAGGCAAAGGGAAAGTTGGACTGGATGGAATCCTATATGGATTTAGGGAGGGAGACATCGAGGGCCTCAGACTTCGCTGCATTGATTTTAAAATTTTACCATGTAACAAAGTGATCTATTTCAGCCATAACAGCAGGGATGGATATATGTGATTGAGTGATATATACTAGGACATCATCAGCAAATAGAGAGCACTTGTACTCGGTGCCTCCCACCTCAATCCACCTAATATTGGGGTTATGGCGAATTGATGAGAGCAGGTGCTCCGTCACTAGGATGTATAAGAGAGGGGACAGAGGACATCCCTGCCTTGTCCCATTGGTGATTGTGAAAGGTGATGAAAATGTTCTGACGCACCCCCTGGGCCTTGGGACACCCGGAGCCGGACCCTTTTTGGTGGATGCTGGTGGTTGTAGTCTTCGTGGCGGCGATCCGGTTCCGTGGCTCAGGGCGGTCAAACCAGTGGCGGAACTATTTATGTGGTTTTGATGTTTAAATGTCCGACTACGCCACCCGTGGATTGCGGTCAGAGTGAACCGCCGCTACAGGGCAGACCGCTAAGGCTGGTGTTGTGGATGCAGCAGAGCGTAGCATAACTCCCCACGGGAGGAGTATAGCCTCAGGGCAGTGTATGCGGAGGATGGGGGTGATGGTGCAGGGCAGCAGCAGTAACGACACGGAGTCAGTGATGCAGTTCAGGGCCTTTACTCACAGTTCTTATTATCCAGACCACGTCTGCAGGTAACGGCTGCCCACGTCGTACTGTGCTCACCAGGTGAGGGGCTCAGACAACTCCCAGATAACTTTGGAGCGCTTCACAGGACCCCCTTTGTGTGTCCTTTGTCTGGCCTTTCTTACCAACACTTCTGTCCGGCTGCCTCGGGCCTCCTCTTGGTAAACATGGCGCCAGTTTCCCTGACCCTATGTGGTGCCTTCCTAGCGGGTGGAGCAAGGGGCTGCGCCACATAAAATGTCAGAGCCTCCGGTTTCTAGCTGAGGGTCGTTTCCTGCCTCCACTAGTTCGGGGACCGGTCTCCCCCTTTGGCCTGACCCCTCCACGCAGGTGGATTCGGGCGTGCGGTGGCGACTCGCCCGTCCGCACCCCTGGGATCCCTTCATTCCTCGTTCCTGGAGCCTTCTCCGCTCCTCTTCCTTCCTTCTCCCTCTTGCAGGCCTGGGCCTCTGTTACTAGGCCCGCCTCCGGAGCAGAGCTCATGCAGAGCCCCTGCTCCCTGCCACTTCTGCTCAGACTTCTCTGCACTGAACTAAGATGGTGCCCACCTTTTATACTCCCTTCTCAATGCACCCAGGAACTGCTTCCTCCCTGCTCCTGCACTGCAGGGTTCCCCTTCCTCAGTGTTCCCTCCCCCCACTCCAGCCAGGGACAGGGACTGTCGTGCCCATCTCAGGGGCATATTGGTCGCCCTGCCCCACGGCAATGTGGTGTAATGCATGCAGGTGTCGGGTCCTGATCCACACTCCATCCTTATCTGAGAGTGAGATATCACACCTCTGGGTGAGGTGCAATACGTCTGTAGCAACCGAGCCCTCGGTGCTACAGTTCCATTTATCTTCAGCCTAGGTGACGTATTGTGATACAGGGCCGTGATTTTGGCTATTAAAGGGTCCCCTAGACCCCTACCCCAAGCTTTTTAAGAGAATCATATATGGCGTGCCAGGAGACTCTATGGAATGCTTTCTCAGCATCCAACGAGAGTATCTACTTACAAATTTTTAACTGCATCTAGCCCAGGAAATACTTTGTGCCTAGTAGCAGTGTCTGCTAGTCAGCGGATTATCCCGGCTGTTAAGCAAGCTACACCACCTGTAGTTTGGACACTTAATTTTTTCAAAGGAAATGCTTCGGGACCACGGGATACTTAGTGAAGAGCATCAGGAGGCACCCCAAGGCATAGGGGCTGGGACTGGCACTAGGATGCCTTGCGGTGGACAGCCGAGCTCGATCCTTATAAAAGCTTTTTAACTGCAGCAGCTTTAGTGGACGCTACTGGAGCTGGAATTACGCGGCTGCTGGCATGAGACTTGCCCTCCAATAGATCCTTGTAAATGGATTTAAAGTGTATTCATTCAAATTAGAGGGACAATTTAAATTAAAAAGCTTAGAGCTGCCTCCACCACAGGGGGGCTCTCTCGACCCACCAGCGGACAGGCACCAGTATTGGGAGAGGGGGGCTGGCCGTCAGGGTTCACCGCGGCTCTGGCACAAACCCGGCGACACGGAGGTGGCACGGGCAGGAGCGGACTGGCCGTCTCGGCTTCTCACTTTTTGGATTTTAGAAGGGCATGACATGCCTATATCTGTGTCTCCCCCTCCTTTTACTCCTCCACCTCTTTTCTTTTCGCATGACTATATGTACTTGTCACTTTTCCATGTGTTAGTTGTGTCTTCTGAGCAGTTTGTCAGCTTTTGGACACCTTTGAAGGTGTTTTCTATGTGTTTCTATGTGTTTTTGTTTGCCTGCCATTGGTTTTAACGGTGTTCGAAGGTGTTCGACGAACAGTTCGACGAACAGTTCGGCGAACACACGGGTGTTCGACGAACCGAACCGAACTCGAACACTACGGGGGTGGCTCAACACTACTGATAAGGGCAAATTGAGGACTCTTTCCTACAGGCAATTACGTCAGGTTAAAAGAGCAGCGGCAAAAAAACCTTGTCATAGCAGCAGACAAGTTTTTGAAGCTGCTGTTGCCTCCAACGTCCCCCGAACAACAAGATGCAGGGTCCTTCAGAGGTTTGCAGCTGTGCATACGCCATCCTGTCGACCTCCTCTATCCACTTCACACAAGCAGAAACGGCTCCAGTGGGCCAAACATTACATGAAGACTGATTTCAAAACTGTTTTGTTCACGGATGAGTGCCGTGCAACGCTCGATGGTCCAGATGGATGGAGTGGAGGATGGCTGGTTAATGGACACCCCACGCAAACACGGCTACAGCGCCAACAAGGAGGAGATGGAGTAATGTTTTGGGCTGGAATCATGGGGAGAGAGATTGTTGGCCCCTTTAGGATCCCTGAAGGGGTAAAGATGAACCCCATAATGTATGTGGAGTTTCTCAAACAGCACTTCCTGCCATGGTTCAAGAAGAACCGTGTATTCCACAGCAAGATCATTTTTATGCATGATAATGCACCGTCTCATGCTGCACATAACACTTCTGCATCTCTGGCTGATATGGGCATAAAAGGGGACAAACTTATGGTGTGACCCCCATGCTCCCCTGACCTCTACCCCATTCAGAACCTCTGGAGCATCATCAAAAGGAGTGTCTATGATGGCGGGAGGCAGTTCACATCTAAGCAACAGCTCTGGGAGGGTATTCTGTCCTCATGCAAAACAATTGAAGCAGAAACCATCCAAAACCTGACAAATTCAATGGACGAGAGAGTTCAGAAGCTCCTTTCGAACAAGGGGTCCTATGTGCAAATGTAACATCACCTAGAATAAAGTTTTGAGTTGAAAACTGTTTGATTTCAGTTTCTAATAACCTGCTAATGCTTATAATTTCAAAAATGACCATTTTTTTGGTCTTTATTAAAATGAAAAGGTTGATCGAAGAGTGTGGGGGATCTAAGAGTGTGGAAACCCAGTAGTCAGGATTACTTCGAATTCTGACAATCTGAGGGTCATGTTGCAGGTAGTGCAGCAAGAAGGCACTTATGTGTCTTGCGCATCTCGGAGCCCCAAAATTATTTTCCGGGCTAGATGCAGCTAAAAATTATTATTAATTTTAAATCTGGTGGAGCTTAGTATAGATGGCCTAATAGAATCAGTACTGCACACTGCTACAAAGCCCAAATTATTTTCCAGCCAAGATACAGATAAACATGATTACTAATTTTAAATCTGGTGGAGCTTAGTATAGATGGCCTAATAGAATCAGTACTGCACACTGCTACAAAGCCCAAATAATTTTCCAGCCAAGATACAGATAAACATGATTAGTAATTTGAAAGCTTAAAATGGTTGGTGAGGTGATTTTAACCAATCATCAAGCTTTTACTCTCCCCAGGATGACACAGGGGTAGAAAAGTCGTTTCGGATCCATGATTTGTTCATCTTTATAAACGTGAGTCTGTCTACATTGTCAGTGGAGAGCCGCGTGCGCTTATCTGTCAGCACACCACCAGCAGCGCTGAACACACGTTCAGACAGAATGCTGGCTGCGGGGCATGACAAGATCTCCAAGGCGTAAGTGGCTAGCTCCGGCCATTTATCCAGATTGAAAGCCCAAAAAGAGCAAGGGTCCAGTGACACAGTCATGGCTTGAATGTTTACTTGGAGATACTCCTTTACCATCGTCTCTAGGCGTTGACTATGTGTCAGACTTCTTGTCTCCTGTGGCCTTGCAAAGGATGGTCTAAAAAAGTGGTGAAATGATTCCGCAAAATTGATGTTACCAGCAGATACTGTGTTTCTGTTACGGTTTGAGTGCTGAACACTCGACGGTCCCACGGTTGGCAAGTTGGAACTGTGAGATTCAGTACGTGCACCACTGGTGTTTTGTGGAAAAGCACATGTAAGATTCTGCAACAGTCACTGCTAATACTCCTGTATGCGTGCATCCCTTTCTATGGTAGGAATAATTTCTGCAAATTTACTTTTGTACCGGGGATCTAACAGTGTGGCAACCCAGTAGTCAGGATTATTTCTAATTCTCACAATTCGAGGGTCATGTTGCAGGTAGTGCAGCAAGAAGGCACTCATGTGTGTTGCGCATCCAGGAGCACCAAGTCCCTGTTGTGTTGGTGGCGAGGTAACAATCATGCTTCCTTCCTCTGTCCTCTCCCCCCAACCTCGCACAACAGAAATGTGATCAAGGTCTCCCTCATCTGATGAGTCTTCCATCAGTTCATCCTCTACTTCTTCCTGGGCTCCTGCACCTTCCTCACTAGTTTGGCTGCTACCATGCGCCCTGGTAAAACCATCTCCCCCACCATCACATGCCTGCCGCCTTGGTGCTGCCGACCGTCTGGACCTTGCAGATGTTAGCCCTTCCGCATACAACTCCTCCTCCTCTACTTCCTCCACCTCCTCTTGTGCCACCACCTGACTCCGAACTCTGTTTAACATGTGCTCCAGCATGTAAATCACCGGAATAGTCATGCTGATAATGGCATCGTCAGCACTAAACATCTTCGTCGCCATTTCAAAACTGTGCAGAAGGGTGCATAGGTCCCTGATCTGAGACCACTCCTCCAGCATGATTTGCCCCACCTCTGGATCTCGTTGGCCCAGGCTATATGTCAGAACGTATTTCACCAGGGCTTGTCGGTGCTGCCACAGTCGCTGCAACATGTGCAGAGTTGAATTCCACCGGGTAGGCACATCGCATTTTAGCCGGTGAAGTGGCAGGCCCAACGACTTCTGTAGAGATGTAAGTCGCTGAGCTGCGGGATGCGAACGGCGGAAGCGAGCACACAGCGACCGTGCCCTCTGCAGAAGGCCATCTAGTCCGGGATAGTGGGCTAAAAATTGCTGGACAACCAGGTTCAACACGTGAGCCATACAAGGCACGTGTGCGACATTGCCCCGGCGAAGGGCCGCACCCAGGTTTGCAGCATTGTCGCACACGGCCTTCCCTGGTTTCAGGTCCAGTGGAGACAACCATTCATGAAATTGGTTCTCCAGAGCTGACCACAACTCCTCAGCTGTGTGACTCACATTTCCCAGACATTTCAAAGTAAAAACCACCTGATGACGTTGAGCCCTACTGCCAGCATAGTAAGGAGGTGTGCAGGATCCCTTCTGCGCAGTTAGAAAGCTTGTGGCATGACCAGACAGGCTTTGGGTGCAGGTGGAGGACCAAGAGGAGGTTGAGGAGGCAGAAGCAGTGGAGGAACTTTGAGATAAAGAGGATTGATGCACAACTCGTGGGGACGGCAAGACTTGGACAGCAGCCCCTTGTCCTGCTGTCACCATAGTTACCCAGTGCCCAGTCAGCGACATGTAACGCCCCTGTCCATGCCTACTCGTCCAAGTGTCTGTGGTGAAATGCACCCTGTCACACACAGAGTTTCTCAAAGAAGCGGTGATGTTGTGTGCGACATGCTGGTGGAGCGCAGGCACACCTTTCTTTGAGAAGTAGTGCCGACTGGGCATCTGGTACTGGGGCACTGCGACGGACATAAGGTCTCGAAAATCCTCTGTGTCCACCAGGCGGAAAGGCAGCATTTCTGTAGCCAAGAGCTTGCAGATGGTGAAATTCAACCTCTTAGCTTTCTCATGGCTAGGAGGAAATGGTCTTTTACTTGTCCACATCTGAGGGACCGAGGGCTGGCTATTGTGCTTAGACGGGGTTGATAAGGGTGTCCCCGGCAAACTGCCGGTCTGTGAGGAAGATGCAGGCGGACATGTTAGGTTGCCTTGATCCAAAGGTGGTGCTATCGATGTCGGACAGAGCTCAACACCAGCTGGTGTTACTACCTCCAAAGAAAATGATGACCTGCCAATCACGCTGGCTGTTGCGGATAAAGAGGTGGCAGGTTTGCGCCCCAAAACTGGTGTGACTGCTGTCCCCCCAGTCACAGAGGATGAAGAGGCCGCGGATGCACAAGATATGGCAGACGGTGGTTGGCCCGGCCGGCTAGTCCGCATTGTAGCACAGTGAGCTTCCCACTGCAACTTATGCTTCATGTCCATGTGCCGGTTCATGCATGAAGTACTCAAACTATGTATTTTTTGGCCTCTACTTAGCTTTTGCTGACAAATGTTACAGATAACACGAGTTGGGTCATCTTTATCGATCTGAAAAAATGCCCAGGCTATGCAAGGCTTAGCACCCATGCGACCTGAAGAGCCACCACGACTTGTGGTGAGAGGCAGAGTTGTGTTTGAGGATGCAGTTGTTGACGTGCTTCCAGTACTACGTCTCTGTCCAGGAAGAGGCAACCTGACCTCGTCGTCACTAGCATTCTCCTCCACCTCCTCTGCTGACCTCATCTCTTGTCTGACTGTGGGTTGACAGTAAGTGGGATCTCCGACCTCATCATCATCACCCTGTGCGTTATCACACCCGTAGTCCTCAGAGCCAACCTGTTCCTGCCCTGACAAAAAACTAAAGTTGTCGCTCCAATCAGGTATTTGAGTCTCATAATCGTCTTCCTCATTGTCTCCACCAACAGGAGTTACAGTTTGGGAATGAGGGTCTACATTATGGTCAGAACCTTCAGCGTCTGGTCCTGGATCCGACTCATAAAGATTCTGGGCATCAGTGCAGATCATTTCCTCGTCTGGATTCACAGAAGCGCTGGAGCCGACCTCTGATTCCCAGGCTATAGTATGAGTAAACAGCTCTGCAGACTCAACCATCTGTTCTACCTCATACTCAGACGGGCAGCTGGAGATTTGGGAGCTGTGAGGAAGCAAATGCAATTGGGGTGACACCTTTGAGGACTGGAGTATTTGTGAAGTTGAAGTTGATGTGGAGGAGAGCCCACTTAAAGGAACACTTGATATCCGTTGAAGCACCTGCTGTTTTTGTGCCTCATCTGGAATTTGTAGCGATTGGCGTGGCCGTAAGAAAGGGATCTTATCACATTGTCCGCTAAAAGAAGTAGACATTTTAGTTTGGCTGGAAGATGGTCTTTCTTCTGCAGATGTTACTGTTGCTTTAACACCTACCCCACGGACGCAACCTTTTTTCCCCTTCCCAACACGCCTATTCCCCTTTCCACCAGCAGCAGGCCTTTTTCCACTCATTTTGGTGGTTAACTAATTCACAACTCTGGAGTTGTTTGCACAAAAAAACAATGGATGGGAACCGAGCAGAGCTGAGTGGCCAAACTGTGGTATTAGGCCAAAACTATTGGCTGGGTTAGATGCAGAAAAAAATTATATTCAATTTGCAACCTGATGGAGGTCAGTATAGATGGACTAATAGAACAAGTCCCACACACAGCTAGAAGCCCAAATATTTTTTCAGAGGTAGATGCAGAAAAAAATTATATTCAGTTTGCAACCTGATGGGGGTCAGTATAGATGGACTAATAGACCAAGTCCCACACACTGCTAGAAGGCCAAATATTTTTTCAGAGCTAGATGCAGACAAAAAAATATTTTTAATTTGCAACCTGATGGAGGTCAGTATAGATGGACTAATAGAACAAGTCCCACACACTGCTAGAAGCCCTAATATTTTTTCAGAGGTAGATGCAGAAAAAAATTATATTCAGTTTGCAACCTGATGGAGGTCAGTATAGATGGACTAATAGAACAAGTCCCACACACTGCTAGAAGGCCAAATATTTTTTCAGAGCTAGATGCAGATAAAAATTATTTTTAATTTGCAACCTGATGGAGGTCAGTATAGATGGACTAGTAGAACAAGTCCCACGCACTGCTAGAAGGACAAATATTTTTTTTCTGAGTTAGATGCAGAAAAAAATTATATTCAATTTGCAACCTGATGGAGGTCAGTATAGATGGACTAGTAGAACAAGTCCCACACACTGCTAGAAGGACAAATATTTTTTCAGAGCTAGATGCAGAAAAAAAAATATTTTGAATTTGCAACCTGATGGAGGTCAGTATAGATGGACTAGTAGAACAAGTCCCACACACTGCTAGGAGGACAAATATTTTTTCAGAGCTAGATGCAGAAAAAAATTATATTAAATTTGCAACCTGATGGAGGTCAGTATAGATGGACTAATAGAACAAGTCCCACACACTGCTAGAAGGCCAAATATTTTTTCAGAGGTAGATGCAGAAAAAAATTATTTTTAATTTGCAACCTGATGGAGGTCAGTATAGATGGACTAATAAAACAAGTCCCACACACTGCTAGAAGCCCAAATATTTTTTCAGAGGTAGATGCAGAAAAAAATTATATTCAGTTTGCAACCTGATGGAGGTCAGTATAGATGGACTAGTAGAACAAGTCCCACACACTGCTAGAAGGACAAATATTTTTTCAGAGCTAAATGCAGATAAAAATTATTTTTAATTTGCAACCTGATGGAGGTCAGTATAGATGGACTAATGGAACAAGTCCCACACACTGCTAGAAGGCCAAATATTTTTTCAGAGCTAGATGCAGACAAAAAAATATTTTTAATTTGCAACCTGATGGAGGTCAGTATAGATGGACTAATAGAACAAGTCCCACCCACTGCTAGAAGGCCAAATATTTTTTCAGAGCTAGATGCAGATAAAAATTATTTTTAATTTGCAACCTGATGGAGGTCAGTATAGATGGACTAATAAAACAAGTCCCACACACTGCTAGGAGCCCAAATATTTTTTCAGAGGTAGATGCAGAAAAAAATTATATTCAGTTTGCAACCTGATGGAGGTCAGTATAGATGGACTAGTAGAACAAGTCCCACACACTGCTAGAAGGACAAATATTTTTTCAGAGCTAAATGCAGATAAAAATTATTTTTAATTTGCAATCTGATGGAGGTCAGTATAGATGGACTAGTAGAACAAGTCCCACACACTGCTAGAAGGACAAATATTTTTTCAGAGCTAGATGCAGAAAAAAATTATATTCAATTTGCAACCTGATGGAGGTCAGTATAGATGGACTAATAGAACAAGTCCCACACACTGCTAGAAGGCCAAATAATTTTTCAGAGCTAAATGCAGACAAAAAAATATTTTTAATTTGCAACCTGATGGAGGTCAGTATAGATGGACAAATAGAACAAGTCCCACACACTGCTAGAAGCCCAAATATTTTTTCAGAGCTAGATGCAGATAAAAATTATTTTTAATTTGCAACCTGATGGAGGTCAGTATAGATGGACTAATAGAACAAGTCCCACACACTGCTAGAAGCCCTAATATTTTTTCAGAGGTAGATGCAGAAAAAAATTATATTCAGTTTGCAACCTGATGGAGGTCAGTATAGATGGACTAATAGAACAAGTCCCACACACTGCTAGAAGGACAAATATTTTTTCAGAGCTAGATGCAGAAAAAAAAATATTTTGAATTTGCAACCTGATGGAGGTCAGTATAGATGGACTAGTAGAACAAGTCCCACACACTGCTAGAAGGACAAATATTTTTTCAGAGCTAGATGCAGAAAAAAATTATATTCAATTTGCAACCTGATGGAGGTCAGTATAGATGGACTAATAGAACAAGTCCCACACACTGCTAGAAGGCCAAATATTTTTTCAGAGGTAGATGCAGAAAAAAATTATATTCAGTTTGCAACCTGATGGAGGTCAGTATAGATGGACTAATAGAACAAGTCCCACACACTGCTAGAAGGCCAAATATTTTTTGAGAGCTAGATGCAGATAAAAATTATTTTTAATTTGCAACCTGATGAAGGTCAGTATAGATGGACTAATAAAACAAGTCCCACACACTGCTAGAAGCCCAAATATTTTTTCAGAGGTAGATGCAGAAAAAAATTATATTCAGTTTGCAACCTGATGGAGGTCAGTATAGATGGACTAGTAGAACAAGTCCCACACACTGCTAGAAGGACAAATATTTTTTCAGAGCTAAATGCAGATAAAAATTATTTTTAATTTGCAATCTGATGGAGGTCAGTATAGATGGACTAGTAGAACAAGTCCCACACACTGCTAGAAGCCCAAATATTTTTTCAGAGCTAGATGCATACAAAAAATTATTTTTAATTTGCAACCTGATGGAGGTCAGTATAGATTGACAAATAGACCAAGTCCCAAACACTGCTAGAAGCCCAAATATTTTTTCAGAGCTAGATGCAGATAAAAATTATTTTTAATTTGCAACCTGATGGAGGTCAGTATAGATGGACTAATAGAACAAGTCCCACACACTGCTAGAAGGCCAAATATTTTTTCAGAGCTAGATGCAGACAAAAAAATATTTTTAATTTGCAACCTGATGGAGGTCAGTATAGATGGTCTAATAGACCAAGTCCCACACACTGCTAGAAGGCCAAATATTTTTTCAGAGCTAGATGCAGGCAAAAGAATATGTTTAATTTGCAACCTGATGGAGGTCAGTATAGATGGACTAGTAGAACAAGTCCCACACACTGCTAGAAGGACAAATATTTTTTCAGAGCTAGATGCAGAAAAAAATTATATTCAATTTGCAACCTGATGGAGGTCAGTATAGATGGACTAATAGAACAAGTCCCACACACTGCTAGAAGGCCAAATAATTTTTCAGAGCTAGATGCAGACAAAAAAATATTTTTAATTTGCAACCTGATGGACGTCAGTATAGATGGACAAATAGAATAAGTCCCACACACTGCTAGAAGCCCAAATATTTTTTCAGAGCTAGATGCAGATAAAAATTATTTTTAATTTGCAACCTGATGGAGGTCAGTATAGGTGGACAAATAGAACAAGTCCCACACACTGCTAGAAGCCCAAATATTTTTTCAGAGCTAGATGCAGACAAAAAATTATTTTTAATTTGCAACCTGATGGAGGTCAGTATAGATGGACAAATAGACCAAGTCCCAAACACTGCTAGAAGCCCAAATATTTTTTCAGAGCTAGATGCAGATAAAAATTATTTTTAATTTGCAACCTGATGGAGGTCAGTATAGATGGACTAATGGAACAAGTCCCACACACTGCTAGAAGGCCAAATATTTTTTCAGAGCTAGATGCAGACAAAAAAATATTTTTAATTTGCAACCTGATGGAGGTCAGTATAGATGGACTAATAGACCAAGTCCCACACACTGCTAGAAGGCCAAATATTTTTTCAGAGCTAGATGCAGGCAAAAGAATATGTTTAATTTGCAACCTGATGGAGGTCAGTATAGATGGACTAGTAGAACAAGTCCCACACACTGCTAGAAGGACAAATATTTTTTCAGAGCTAGATGCAGAAAAAAATTATATTCAATTTGCAACCTTATGGAGGTCAGTATAGATGGACTAATAGAATGATGCTATGCCCAAAAGGTTTTACTTCACTAGGTGCAGTAAAAAAATTGGTATTCTATACACAGGTGGTGTATCTTGCAACACAGATAGGCTACTCCACTGACTAACACACTGTGCAATAGGCCAAAAAGGATTAGCTTTGCTAGATTCAACCAAATGCTGTGAAAAAAACTTGCACAGCACTGGCACAGACCTGCCTGGCAAAAAGTGATAGGAACTGATGTAACCTAGCCCTGAAAAGGACTGCAATTACAATTAGTCTTTACTCCCAACCTATCTATTTAAGAGCACAGACCTGCCTGATAAAAGTCGTATGAAATGATGTAACCTAGTCCTTAAAAGGACTGCAATCACAACTATTCCCTACTCCCAAGCTATCTGTAGACTTGTGCGAAAATTGGCTTGAAATTAACAAGGTATAGCGCACACAGCAACAGCGGTGCCGTCTAACACGCAGCTGCAGCAGTGAGAAAATGGTGGCGACGGGGAAAATGGGTGGGTCTTATAGGGCGAGGACATGTGACATACACAGCCAATGACACATGCCCTTGCTTGTGTGAAAAAAAGCAGTTCGCTCCGTGTGTGCACTGCTGATAGGCTGACAGATTGCACCTCCCCACTGTAAATGCGGGAAAGAGAAAAAAAAATGGAGATCTTCATTATTCCTGCAGAGATCCATCCCCTGCCCCTCCCCCCGCCCCGCTGTACACTCAAACTGCGTATTAACATTAATTTTCATCATTACTGAGAAAAAATCCAGTTATGATTTTGGTGCACGAACAGTTATCGAACATAACCTCGAACAGCCGAATTTTTCTCAAATCGTTCGTGTTCGCCGAACGTCTCGAACACCGCCCAAAACAGCTCGAATTTGAGATTGGCGAACAGTTCGAGTCGCACAACGCTCATCTCTACTAAGGATTGCATGGGGGGCAGTGAGTATTGGATGCGAGCAATGAGGCAAGTGTTGCCTTTTTTTTTGTTATATACAGTATATCTTACGTTTATTATGTTCTGGGAATAAATTCACTGCAAATCGAATTTCCTTGTCAAATCCAGTGGACTTTAATTTAAATAAATCTTGTCATATCTGCTCAGCTTTACTTTTGAGTCTTGCCATCGTATCTGAAGCCGTTGTCCGGCCCAACAGCTTAAAAATTGCAATAAATGTAGAACACTGCATAGAGATTTAGGCCCTGATTTGTTATTACATATTGTTTTTTGTTTGTTCATATGTGTTTGCCTGTTTTGTTTTTTATTTGCCTTTTCTTGGCATAAAAACTTTTTTAAAAAGAATTACAAAATCTTTGCTCAAATGTACTCCAATTCCCCCTTGAAGTTTTTTTTACTTTTACAGCACAAATGTTTGCACAAATATTAGACTCTTGTGCAACATTTTATCAGACTCTTGGTACAAAAATATATAAAAAAAATGAAAGACAAAAATTAAGAGAATGTTTGATTTAGTGCAAAATTCATAACCTTCATGCACTATTTTGAAGAAATTAGAACATAAAACGCATGTGAATACGGCAAGTCAAAAAAAAAAGGAAAATGACTTAAAGGTAATCTGTCAGCTTGTTTTTGCTACATAATCTGAGGGCAGCATGAGGTAGGGGCTGAGATACTGATTTCAGAGATGTGTCACTTATTAGGCTGTGTGCTGTTGTTTCACTACAATGAGTGTTTTTATCAGCAGGAGATTATCACTACCTGGACTACAGCTGAACCTTGGTCCAACCACACCCCTTCATCTAAAAAGCAGCTCACTGCTAATAGATAGTGTACATAAAGAGCTGTGGTGTGGGCAGGGATAGCTTTCTGAGCTCTGCTACATACATCTAAAAACTATGATTGTCTCACAACTGCTGCACCCAGTAAACTAAGTGATATATCATTGGATTCGGGGTCTATTTTCTTACGTTATGCTGCTCTCAGATGAGGTAGCAAAAAACTGGTGACTAGTGTTGAGCATTCCGATACTGAAATATCGGGTATCGGCCGATATTCGCGGTATCGGAATTCCGATACTTAATTCCGATACTTTTGCAATATCGTATACTGGAATCGGAAGTTCCCATAATGCAATGAGCCATTTTCATTTTATTCAGCCAATGAGGATCCTAAGAAGTATGGGCACATCCTGTTAGGCATGTAGGCCTCTTAACTAATGGCATGGCTGTGATTGGCTGCTGAAATGATGTCATGATGCACTATAAAAGCCGCCGCCGCCATTTTGAGCTCACTCTGCTGTGAATTCGGTTAGGGATAGGATGCTGTTGTTCTGAGGGACAGTTTTAGCTACCTATTTGGTCTATTCTGCTTTACCCAAGCTACTTTATAAATCGCTGTGCCTTGCAGCGCTAGTGCACAGTTCTCTGTGCTGTTCACCGCTTTCTGCAAGGTCTCTGTGTGTGAGTGCAGCTCACCCTGTAGTGTGCGCTTCAGCCACGTCTGGTTGTAGTGCACTCAGTGTGTGTCACTGCCTCATACATTGTCCTTTTTTGCCAATTCATAATTTTTCCTGATATCTCCTATTAGTGTGGTGGTTCCATCCGTATTCAGCTAAATTGGTTCCAAACACACTATATAGGAGTAGATAGAGAAATTTTTTTGGTCTTGCAGCGCTAGTGCACAGTGCTCTGCATCTGTACTGTTCACCGCTGTCTGCAAGGTCTGGTGTGTGAGTGCAGCTCACCCTGTAGTGTGTGCTTCAACCACGTCTGGTTGTAGTGCACTCAGTGTGTGTCACTGCCTCATACATTGTCCTTTTTTGCCAATTCATAATTTTTCCTGATATCTCCTATTAGTGTGGTGGTTCCATCCGTATTCAGCTAAATTGGTTTCAAACACACTATATAGGAGTAGATAGAGAATTTTTTTTGGTCTTGCAGCGCTAGTGCACAGTGCTCTGCATCTGTACTGTTCACTGCTGTCTGCAAGGTCTGGTGTGTGAGTGCAGCTCACCCTGTAGTGTGTGCTTCAACCACGTCTGGTTGTAGTGCACTCAGTGTGTGTCACTGCCCCATACATTGTCCTTTTTTGCCAATTCATAATTTTTCCTGATTTCTCCTATTAGTGTGGTGGTTCCATCCGTATTCAGCTAAATTGATTCCAAACACACTATATAGGAGTAGTTAGAGGAGCCTTTCTGCAGCATTGGGCCCTGCAGCCCCAGCCAGATTAGTATTAGCCTATTTTTTGTAGCCTCATCTATTGCATTTTAGGTTACCTTCCTACATTGTAATAGCTACAAAAAGTTTGTGATACTATTGTTATTACTAGAGATGAGCGGTGTTCGACTAGAACTGTTCGCCAATCTCAAATTCGAGCTGTTTTGGGCGGTGTTCGAGTTGTTCGACGAACCCGAACGATTTGCAAAAAATTCGGCTGTTCGAGGTTATGTTCGATAACTGTTCGTGCACCAAAAGCGTGTCCTGCATGTCTGGCGCTATTTAGAGCACCAATCATGCAGGGATTGTCTGCCACTCACTGTAATGCCACAGCCATGGTGGTTGTGGCATTACAGTGATTGCCCAAATCGATGGGAACAGTGCCAACAGTGAAACATGAAAAGCCGGCAATTCAGCAGCGGCATACACCTGTACCCGACAATTTAGAACCGAAAGAATAGAGCTTCACACATAGATTAGATAGATATAAACATGTCAGCCACATATATACGAAGTACAGTGAAAGTGCTGCTTACTGTACTTGTCATTTAGCGTAAAGGATTTATCAAAAAAAATAATAGTGTTTTCATGCACCGTCTCTTTAAAAAAGCCGGCCGGCAATTCAGCAGCGGTACCCGACAATTTACAACAGAAAGAATAGAGCTTCACACATAGATTAGATAGATAGAAACATGTCAGTCACATATATATGAAGTACAGTGATAGTGTTGGTTACTGTACTTGTCATTTAGTATTAAAATAAAGGATTTATTATTAAAAAAATTGGCGTGGGGTTCCCCTTAATTTTAGGCTCTAGCGGAGGTTAAGCAGACGGCTGGGGCAGATGTTTGAAGCCTGGGAAGGGGGTAATACCCACGGAGCTTCCCAGGCTACTAATATCAGCCCCCAGCTGAATACATAGCCTTTACTAGCTATTAAAATGAGGGACCCCCCAAAAAAAATGACGTGGGGTCCCCCCTAATTTAATAGCTAGCAAAGGCTAGGCAGACAGCTGGGGGCTGATATTAATAGCCCAGGAAGGGAGCCATGAATATTGGCCCCCTCCCAGGCTAGAAACACCAGCCGTCAGCCGCCCCAGAAATGGCGCATTCATAGGATGCGCCAAATCTGGCACTTAGCCTCGCTCTTCCACGCTGCCCTGGTGCGGTGGCAGGGGGTAATAGGGTTGGGGTTGATGTCAGCTTATAATGCCAGCTGACATCAAGCCCAGGTTAGTAATTAGAGATGAGCGTTGTTCTACTCGAACTGTTCGCCAATCTCAAATTCGAGCTGTTTTGGGCGGTGTTCGAGCCGGTCGGCGAACACTAACAATTTGAGAAAAATTCGGCTGTTCGAGGTTATGTTCGATAACTGTTCGTGCACCAAAATCATAACTGGATTTTTTCTCAGTAATGATGAAAATTAATGTTAATACGCAGTTTGAGTGTACAGCGGGGCGGGGGGAGGGGCAGGGGATGGATCTCTGCAGGAACAATGAAGATCTCCATTTTTTTTTCTCTTTCCCGCATTTGCAGTGGGGAGGTGCAATCTGTCAGCCTATCAGCAGCGCACACACGGAGCGAAGTGCTTTTTTTCACACAAGCAAGGGCATGTGTGATTGGCAGTGTATGTCACATGTCCTTGCCCTATAAGACCAAGCCATTTTCCCCGTCGCCACCATTTTCTCACTGCTGCAGCTGCGTGTTAGACGGCACCGCTGTTGCTGTGTGCGCTATACCTTGTTAATTTCAAGCCAATTTTCGCACAAATATACAGATAGCTTGGGAGTAGGGAATAGTTGTGATTGCAGTCCTTTTAAGGACTAGGTTACAGCATTTCCTACGACTTTTATCAGGCAGGTCTGTGCTCTTAAATAGATAGATTGTGGGAGTAAAGACTAATTGTAATTGGAGTCCTTTTAAGGACTAGGTTACATCAGTTCCTATCAGTTTTTGCCAGGCAGGTCTGTGCCAGTGCTGTGCAAGTTTTTTTCACAGCATTTGGCTGAATCTAGCAAAGCTAATCCTTTTTGGCCTATTGCAGAGTGTGTTAGTCAGTGGAGTAGCCTATCTGTGTTGCAAGATATACCACCTGTGTATAGAATACCAATTTTTTTACTGCACCTAGTGAAGTAAAATCTTTTGGGCATAGCATCATTCTATTAGTCCATCTATACTGACCTCCATCAGGTTGCAAACTGAATATAATTTTTTTCTGCATCTAGCTCTGAAAAAATATTTGGGCTTCTAGCAGTGTGTGGGACTTGGTCTATTAGTCCATCTATACTGACCTCCATCAGGTTGCAAATTAAAAATAATTTTTTTCTTCATTTAGCTCTGAAAAAATATTTGGGCTTCTAGCAGTGTGTGAGACTTGTTCTATTAGTCCTTCTATACTGACCTCCAGCAGGTTGCAAATTGAATATAATTTTTTTCTGCATCTAGCTCTGAAAAAATATTTGGGCTTCTAGCAGTGTGTGGGACTTGGTCTATTAGTCCATCTATACTGACCTCCATCAGGTTGCAAATTGAATAAAAAAATTTTCTGCATCTAGCTCTGAAAAAATATTTGGGCTTCTAGCGGTGTGTGGGACTTGGTCTATTAGTCCATCTATACTGACCTCCATCAGGTTGCAAATTAAAAATAATTTTTTTCTGCATCTAACCCAGCCAATAGTTTTGGCCTAATACCACAGTTTGGCCACTCAGCTCTGCTCGGTTACCATCCATTGTTTTTTTGTGCAAACAACTCCAGAGTTGTGAATTAGTTAACCACCAAAATGAGTGGAAAAAGGCCTGCTGCTGGTGGAAAGGGGAATAGGCGTGTTGGGAAGGGGAAAAAAGGTTGTGTCCGTGGGGTAGGTGCAGAAGAAAGACCATCTTCCAGCCAAACTAAAATGTCTACTTCTTTTAGCGGACAATGTGATAAGATCCCTTTCTTACGGCTACGCCAATCGCTACAAATTCCAGATGAGGCACAAAAACAGCAGGTGCTTCAACGGATATCAAGTGCTCCTTTAAGTGGGCTCTCCTCCACATCAACTTCAACATCACAAATACTCCAGTCCTCAAAGGTGTCACCCAAATCGCACTTGCTTCCTCACAGCTCCCAAATCTCCAGCTGCCCGTCTGAGTATGAGGTAGAACAGATGGTTGAGTCTGCAGAGCTGTTTACTCATACTATAGCCTGGGAATCAGAGGTCGACTCCAGCGCTTCTGTGAATCCAGACGAGGAAATGATCTGCACTGATGCCCAGAATCTTTATGAGTCGGATCCAGGACCAGACGCAGAAGGTTCTGACCATAATGTAGACCCTCATTCCCAAACTGTAACTCCTGTTGGTGGAGACAATGAGGAAGACGATGATAAGACTCAAATACCTGATTGGAGCGACAACTTTAGTTTTTTGTCAGGGCAGGAACAGGTTGGCTCTGAGGACGACGGGTGTGATAACGCACAGGGTGATGATGATGAGGTCGGAGATCCCACTTACTGTCAACCCACAGTCAGCCAAGAGATGAGGTCAGCAGAGGAGGTGGAGGAAGATGCTAGTGACGACGAGGTCAGGTTGCGCCTTCCTGGACAGAGACGTAGTACTGGAAGCACGTCAACAACTGCATCCTCAAACACAACTCTGCCTCTCACCACAAGTCGTGGTGGCTCTTCAGGTCGCATGGGTGCTAAGCCTTGCATAGCCTGGGCATTTTTTCAGATCGATAAAGATGACCCAACTCGTGTTATCTGTAACATTTGTCAGCAAAAGCTAAGTAGAGGCCAAAAAATACATAGTTTGAGTACTTCATGCATGAACCGGCACATGGACATGAAGCATAAGTTGCAGTGGGAAGCTCAGTGTGCTACAATGCGGTCTAGCCGGCCGGGCCAACCACCGTCTGCCATATCTTGTGCATCCGCGGCCTCTTCATCCTCTTTGACTGGGGGGACAGCAGTCACACCTGTTTTGGGGCGCAGACCTGCCACCTCTTTACCCGCAACAGCCAGCGTGATTGGCAGGTCATCATTTTCTTTGGAGGTGGTAACACCAGCTGGTCTTGAGCGCTGTCCGACATCGATAGCACCACCTTTGGATCAAGGCAACCTAATATGTCCGCCTGCATCCTCCTCACAGACCGGCAGTTTGCCGGGGACACCCTTATCAACCCCGTCTAAGCACAATAGCCAGCCCTCGGTCCCTCAGATGTGGACAAGTAAAAGACCATTTCCTCCTAGCCATGAGAAAGCTAAGAGGTTGAATTTCACCATCTGCAAGCTCTTGGCTACAGAAATGCTGCCTTTCCGCCTGGTGGACACAGAGGATTTTCGAGACCTTATGTCCGTCGCAGTGCCCCAGTACCAGATGCCCAGTCGGCACTACTTCTCAAAGAAAGGTGTGCCTGCGCTCCACCAGCATGTCGCACACAACATCACCGCTTCTTTGAGAAACTCTGTGTGTGACAGGGTGCATTTCACCACAGACACTTGGACGAGTAGGCATGGACAGGGGCGTTACATGTCGCTGACTGGGCACTGGGTAACTATGGTGACAGCAGGACAAGGGGCTGCTGTCCAAGTCTTGCCGTCCCCACGAGTTGTGCGTCAATCCTCTTTATGTCATTTTTCCTCCACTGCTTCTGCCTCCTCAACCTCCTCTCGGTCTTCCACCTGCACCCAAAGCCTGTCTGGTCATGCCACAAGCTTTCTAACTGCGCAGAAGGGATCCTGCACACCTCCTTACTATGCTGGCAGTAGGGCTCAACGTCATCAGGCGGTTTTTACATTGAAATGTCTGGGAAATGTGAGTCACACAGCTGAGGAGTTGTGGTCAGCTCTGGAGAACCAATTTCATGAATGGTTGTCTCCACTGGACCTGAAACCAGGGAAGGCCGTGTGCGACAATGCTGCAAACCTGGGTGCGGCCCTTCGCTGGGGCAATGTCACACACGTGCCTTGTATGGCTCACGTGTTGAACCTGGTTGTCCAGCAATTTTTAGCCCACTATCCCAGACTAGATGGCCTTCTGCAGAGGGCACGGTCGCTGTGTGCTCACTTCCGCCGTTCGCATCCCGCAGCTCAGCGACTTACATCTCTACAGAAGTCGTTGGGCCTGCCACTTCACCGGCTAAAATGCGATGTGCCTACCCGGTGGAATTCAACTCTGCACATGTTGCAGCGACTGTGACAGCACCGACAAGCCCTGGTGCAATACGTTCTGACGTATAGCCTGGGTCAACGAGATTCAGAGGTGGGGCAAATCACGCTGGAGGAGTGGTCTCAGATCAGGGACCTATGCACCCTTCTGCACAGTTTTGAAATGGCGACGAAGATGTTTAGTGCTGACGATGCCATTATCAGCATGACTATTCCGGTGATTTACATGCTGGAGCACATGTTAAACAGAATTCGGAGTCAGGTGGTGGCACAAGAGGAGGTGGAGGAAGTAGAGGAGGAGGAGTTGTATGCGGAAGGGCTAACATCTGCAAGGTCCAGACGGTCGGCAGCACCAAGGCGGCAGGCATGTGAGGGTGGGGGAGATGATTTTACCAGGGCGCATGGTAGCAGCCAAACTAGTGAGGAAGGTGCAGGAGCCCAGGAAGAAGTGGAGGACGAACTGATGGAAGACTCATCAGATGAGGGAGACCTTGATCACATTTCTGTTGTGCGAGGTTGGGGGGAGAGGACAGAGGAAGGAAGCATGATTGTTACCTCGCCACCAACACAACAGGGACTTGGTGCTCCTGGATGCGCAACACACATGAGTGCCTTCTTGCTGCACTACCTGCAACATGACCCTCGAATTGTGAGAATTAGAAATAATCCTGACTACTGGGTTGCCACACTGTTAGATCCCCGGTACAAAAGTAAATTTGCAGAAATTATTCCTGCCATAGAAAGGGATGCACGCATGCAGGAGTATCAGCAGAGACTGTTGCAGAATCTTACATGTGCTTTTCCACAAAATACCAGTGGTGCACGTAGTGAATCTCACAGTTCCAACTTGCCAACCGTGGGACCGTCAAGTGTTCAGCACTCAAACCGTAACAGAACCACAGTATCTGCTGGTAACATCAATTTTGCGGAATCATTTCACCACTTTTTTAGCCCATCCTTTGCAAGGCCACAGGAGACAAGAAGTCTGACACATAGTCAACGCCTAGAGACGATGGTACAGGAGTATCTCCAAGTAAACATTGAAGCCACGACTGTGTCACTGGACCCTTGCTCTTTTTGGGCTTCCAATCTGGATAAATGGCCGGAGCTAGCCACTTACGCCTTGGAGATCTTGTCATGCCCCGCAGCCAGCGTTCTGTCTGAACGTGTGTTCAGCGCTGCTGGTGGTGTGCTGACAGATAAGCGCACGCGGCTCTCCACTGATAATGTAGACAGACTCACGTTCATAAAGATGAACAAATCATGGATCCGAAATGACTTTTCTACCCCTGTGTCATCCTGGGGAGAGTAAAAGCTTGATGATTGGTTAAAATCACCCTACCAACCGTTTTAAGCTTTCAAATTACTAATCATGTTTATCTGTATCTTGACTGGAAAATAATTTGGGCTTTGTAGCAGTGTGCAGCACTGATCCTATTAGGCCATCTATAATAAGCTTCACCAGATTTAAAATTAAAAATAATTTTTAGCTGCATCTAGCCCGGAAAATAATTTTGGGGCTCTGAGATGCGCAAGACACATAAGTGCCTTCTTGCTGCACTACCTGCAGCATGACCCTCATATTGTCAGAATTCGAAGTAATCATGACTACTGGGTTGCCACACTCTTAGATCCCCCAAACTTTTCGATCAACCTTTTCATTTTAATAAAGACCAAAAAAATGGTCATTTTTGAAATTATAAGCATTAGCAGGTTGTTAGAAACTGAAATCAAACAGTTTTCAACTCAAAACTTTATTCTAGGTGATGTTACATTTTCACATAGGACCCCTTGTTCGAAAGGAGCTTCTGAACTCTCTCGTCCATTGAATTTGTCAGGTTTTGGATGGTTTCTGCTTCAATTGTTTTGCATGAGGACAGAATACCCTCCCAGAGCTGTTGCTTAGATGTGAACTGCCTCCCGCCATCATAGACACTCCTTTTAATGATGCTCCAAAGGTTCTGAATGGGGTAGAGGTCAGGGGAGCATGGGGGTCACACCATAAGTTTGTCCCCTTTTATGCCCATATCAGCCAGAGATGCATATGTTTTATGTGCAGCATGAGATGGTGCATTATCATGCAGAAAAATGATCTTGCTGTGAAATACACGGTTCTTCTTCTTGAACCATGGCAGGAAGTGCTGTTTGAGAAAATCCACATACATTATGGAGTTCATCTTTAGCGCCTTCAGGGATCCTAAAGGGGCCGACAATCTCTCTCCCCATGATTCCAGCCCAAAACATTACTCCACCTCCTCCTTGTTGGCGCTGTAGCCGTGTTTGCGTGGGGTGTCCATCAACCAGCCATCCTCCACTCCATTCATCTGGACCATCGAGCGCTGCACGGCACTCATCCGTGAACAAAACAGTTTTGAAATCAGTCTTCATGTAATGTTTGGCCCACTGGAGCCGTTTCTGCTTGTGTGAAGTGGATAGAGGAGGTCGACAGGATGGCGTATGCACAGCTGCAAACCTCTGAAGGACCCTGCATCTTGTTGTTCGGGGGACGTTGGAGGCACAAGCAGCTTCAAAAACTTGTCTGCTGCTATGACAAGGCTTTTTTGCCGCTGCTCTTTCAACCTGACGTAATTGCCTGTAGGAAAGAGTCCTCAATTTGCCCTTATCCGCACGCACACGTGTGTACTGTGAATCAGCTACATACTTCATAGAATCATAGAATCATAGAATCATAGAATGGTAGAGTTGGAAGGGACCTCCTGGGTCATCTGGTCCAACCCCCTGCTCAAAGCAGGATTCACTAGATCATCTCAGACAGATGTCTGTCCAGCCTCTGTTTGAAGACGTCCATTGAAGGGGAACTCACCACCTCTCGTGGCAGCCTGTTCCACTCATTAATCACCCTAACTGTCAAAAAGTTTTTTCTAATATCTAATCTGTGTCTCCTCCCATTTAGTTTCATCCCATTGCTTCTAGTCTTTCCTTGTGCAAATGAGAATAAAGATGATCCTTCTACAATGTGACAGCCCTTGACATATTTGTAGACAGCTATTAAGTCTCCTCTCAGTCTTCTTTTTTGCAAGCTAAACATTCCCAAATCCTGCAACCGTTCCTCATAGGACATGGTTTGCAGACCAGTCACCATTCTGGTCGCTCTTCTCTGAACTTGCTCCAGTTTGTCTATGTCTTTTTTAAAATGTGGTGCCCAAAACTGTACACAGTATTCCAGATGAGGTCTGACCAAAGAGGAGTAAAGACCGATAATGACTTCACGTGATCTAGACTGTATGCTTCTGTTAATACATCCCAGAATTGTATTTGCCTTTTTTGCTGCTGCATCACACTGTTGACTCATGTTCAGTCTATGATCTATTAGTATACCTAAGTCTTTTTCACATGTACTGTTGCTTAGCTCTATTCCTCCCATTCTGTATATGCTTTTTTCATTTTTATTGCCCAGATGTAGTACTTTGCATTTTTCCCTGTTAAAAACCATTCTGTTGGTTGCTGCCCACTGCTCCAGTTTATTTAGGTCTTTTTGAATCCTCTCTCTCTCTTCTCTAGTATTAGCTATCCCTCCTAGCTTTGTGTCATCAGCAAATTTAATCAGTTTACCCTCAATTCCTTCATCTAAATCATTGATAAAGATGTTGAACAATACAGGTCCCAGGACGGAGCCCTGTGGTACCCCACTTGAGACATTCATCCAGCTGGATGTGAAGCCATTTACAACCACCCTTTGAGTCCGATCACTAAGCCAGTTATGAATCCACCTAACAGTTGCCTGGTCCATTGCATACTTGGTCATTTTTTCAATAAGGATGGTGTGAGATACTTTGTCAAATGCTTTGCTGAAGTCAAGATATACTATATCTACAGCATTTCCCTGATCCACCCAGTCAGTGATTCTGTCATAGAAGGAAATTAAGTTAGTCTGACATGACTTGTTAGTTACAAACCCATGCTGACTCTGGTTAATCACTTCATTCTTATCCATGTTCTTACATACATGTTGTTTAATAATTTGTTCAAAGATCTTTCCTGGTATAGAAGTCAGACTCACCGGCCTATAGTTCCCTGGGTCCACCTTCTTCCCCTTTTTGAAGATAGGAACAACATTTGCTCTTCTCCAGTCTTCTGGGACTTCTCCTGTTCTCCAAGAATTTTCAAAGATTATGGAGAGTGGTTCTAAAATTTCTTCTACGATCTCCTTCAGTACTCTGGGGTGTAATTCATCTGGACCTGGAGACTTGAACTCATTTATGTTAGCTAAATATTCCCTCACAATCTTTCTGTTTACAGATAACTTGGATTCCTCTATTCCTTTAAAAGGACAGTGAAGATCAGTTGATGTTACATTTTCTTTCTGAGAAAAAACAGATGCAAAATAGGAATTATAAAGTTCGGCCTTCTCAACATCCTCTCTTACCATTTCTCCATTTTCATCCTGTAAAAATCCTATAGCATCTTTGACTTTTCTTTTACTTTTGACATACCCCCAAAATCCTTTTTTATTGCTTTTGACATCTCTTGCAAGCCTTAATTCATTGTCAGCTTTAGCTAACCTGATACGTGCCCTGCAGGATCTGCAGACTGCATTATAATCTTCTTTAGATATGCCTCCCTCTTTCCATTTAATAAACATTTCTTTCTTTCTTTTTAGCATGTGTTTAAGTTCTGTGTTCATCCATCCTGGTTTCCTTAAATGCTTCCCATTCTTCCTACTTTTCGGGATTGTTAACGATTGTGCTTTGAGAATCTCATTTTTAAAAATTTCCCATCCTTCCTGGACATTTTTGTCCTTAAGGACATCCAGCCATTGGATCCCTCCTATTCTCTTTCTGAGTCTCTTAAAATCTGCCTTTCTAAAATCTAACCTTGAAGTCTGAGTCTTCACATGTCTTCCTCCTCTAGTTATCCAAAATTCTATAATAGCATGATCGCTGCCTCCTAGGGTCCCAGCCACCTTTACCTCCTCAACCATTTCCTCCCTGTTTATAAGGATTAGATCCAAAATAGCAGATCCCCTTGTTTTCTCCCCTACCTTTTGGAAGATAAAGTTGTCAGCAAGAGAGGATAAGAATTTGCTTGACCTGTTAGTTTTACTTGAGAGAGATTCCCAACAAATGTCTGGATAGTTGAAATCTCCCATGACCACTACGTCATATTTTTTGGAGAACTTGGTCATTTGATACATAAAGAGTTCATCCATATCTTCAGCTTGCCCAGGTGGCCTGTAGTAAATGCCTACAATGGTGTCCTTTCCGTTGTTCTCTCCTTGTATTCTTGCCCAAACAGTTTCCACAGAACTCCCAGTCTCTGAAGCTTCAATCTCTGTGCAGATATACACTTTTCTAACATACAATGCAACACCTCCTCCTCGTTTATCAAGTCTGTTTCTTGCAAATAAGTTGTATCCTTTTAGCCTTTTATTCCAATCATGTGTATCGTCCCACCAAGTTTCAGTGATTCCAATGACATCATATTCCTTTTCCTGCATTAGTAGTTCCAATTCTCCTTGTTTGTTGCCCATGCTTTGTGCATTTGTATAAAAACATTTTAGTTTGTGATTGGTTTCTCTTTCTCCCATATTTTTATTATTTAAATTGTTTTGTCTTTGTTCTTCCTTTCCACTTCCAGTAGCAGAGATCTCAATAGTATTTGTCAGATGTATGGCTTTTTCTGGCCTTTTGCTTCCCTTCCCACATTGTTCTAGTTTAAAGCTCTTCTGATGAGTGTAGCAAGGTGACTTCCAAATACATGTTTTCCAGTCTTCGTAAGGTGCACCCCATCTCTAGCAAGTAGTCCATCGTATAGGTAATTCATTCCGTGATCCAGAAATCCAAATCCTTGTTGACGGCACCATCGACGTAGCCAGTTGTTCACCTGTAGAATCTTATTCCACCTCATTGTTCCATGGCCATCCACTGGGAGGATGGATGAGAAGACCACCTGCGCTCCCAATTCTTTCACTTTCTTGCCTAAGTCTTCAAAGTCACTGCAGATGGTCTCCAGGTCCTTTCTTGCGGTGTCATTTGTCCCCACATGTATTAGCAGGAATGGGTAGTGATCTGTAGGTCTGAAGAGTCTTGATATCCTGTCAGACACATCTTTAATTTTTGCTCCTGGAAGACAGCACATTTCTCTTGAGGTTATGTCTGGTCTGCAGATAGCGGCCTCTGTTCCTCTTAACAGGGAATCCCCCATGACCACCACTCTCCGTTTTTTCTTCACAACATTCTTCTTTCTCCATCCAGGAGGATTCTGAGGGCTTACAAGGTTATTCATTGCTGGCAAAGTCTTATCTTGCTGTATTTCTTCATGGTGCTCCTGCGAGAGAGCCTGGTACTGGTTCCTGAGCAGTATGGGTGCTGACTGCCTCTCGATCCTCCTGCTTCGGTGGGTCACATGCTTCCATTCCTCTGTTTCGTCAGGTGCAGTTCGAATTTCTTCTCTTTCTGAATCATGAAGAGATAATTCTGCTCTGTCTAAGAACTCTTCACCTTCCTTAATGATTTTCAAGGTAGTTAACCTCTCTTCTAGATTTCGCAACTTTTCCTCCAACAGGGACACAAGCTTGCATTTCTGGCATGTGAAGTTTGGCTTTTCCACTGGCAAGTCTGTGAACATGTAGCAGGATATGCAGCTCACCAAATGGCTCCTGGACTCTTCCATGTTCTTATTGTTAATGTTCTGAAAACAGTGAAAAAAGCTTAAAAAAAAAGCTTCAAAATGCGCGCGCCAGTAGGCGCACGGTTTACCGATGTCCTCTTTTCAGCTCCAACAGCCAAAATCCAGTGTTCTTTGAGCTCGCGGAGACTCTTCACTTACCCCAAAATGCAGTGGGAATATGCAAATTATCTCCTCAGGACTCCTCCCCTGGTTTACCGATGTCCTCTTTTCAGCTCCAACAGCCAAAATCCAGTGTTCTTTGAGCTCGCGGAGACTCTTCACTTACCCCAAAATGCAGTGGGAATATGCAAATTATCTCCTCAGGACTCCTCCCCTGGTTTACCGATGTCCTCTTTTCAGCTCCAACAGCCAAAATCCAGTGTTCTTTGAGCTCGCAGAGACTCTTCACTTACCCCAAAATGCAGTGGGAATATGCAAATTATCTCCTCAGGACTCCTCCCCTGGTTTACCGATGTCCTCTTTTCAGCTCCAACAGCCAAAATCCAGTGTTCTTTGAGCTCGCGGAGACTCTTCACTTACCCCAAAATGCAGTGGGAATATGCAAATTATCTCCTCAGGACTCCTCCCCTGGTTTACCGATGTCCTCTTTTCAGCTCCAACAGCCAAAATCCAGTGTTCTTTGAGCTCGCGGAGACTCTTCACTTACCCCAAAATGCAGTGGGAATATGCAAATTATCTCCTCAGGACTCCTCCCCTGGTTTACCGATGTCCTCTTTTCAGCTCCAACAGCCAAAATCCAGTGTTCTTTGAGCTCGCGGAGACTCTTCACTTACCCCAAAATGCAGTGGGAATATGCAAATTATCTCCTCAGGACTCCTCCCCTGGTTTACCGATGTCCTCTTTTCAGCTCCAACAGCCAAAATCCAGTGTTCTTTGAGCTCGCGGAGACTCTTCACTTACCCCAAAATGCAGTGGGAATATGCAAATTATCTCCTCAGGACTCCTCCCCTGGTTGATTATCCAGACCACGTCTGCAGGTAACGGCTGCCCACGTCGTACTTCTTGATTGCCAAGACACTTCATCCTGATCATCGCACAATGTTGATTGTAGTCATGCCTTGACCTAAACACTCCACAATTTGTTGCTTCTCAGCAGCCGACACATCCTTTTTCTTTCCCATTTTGGCAGAAAATGTAGGCTGCTTAATAATGTGAGAGAGCCTTCTTAAGTAGTCTTGCCTTTCATTGGACACACCTGCCAAACTAATTAGCACAGGTGTCTGCAATTGCTTACAGTGATATAAAGAGCCCTGACACACATCACCATCAATGAGTTTAACTGACAAACAAACAAATTCTTCCCTTATCACTCCTAAACACTTTTTGCATAATAATTTGGAACGCGGTGTACATGTGCTTTTCCACAAAACACCAGTGGTTCACGTAGTGAATCTTACAGTTCTAACTTGCCAACCGTGGTCTGTATGGAATTGTTCAATAAAGGGCCCAAAATTAAGATAACATAGATGGGAGAGGTCTCTATGAATAGGAATTCCTAAGTATTTGATACCCTGTGAGGGCCAGGCAAAGGGAAAGTTGGACTGGATGGAATCCTATATGGATTTAGGGAGGGAGACATCGAGGGCCTCAGACTTTGCTGCATTGATTTTAAAATTTTACCATGTAACAAAGTGATCTATTTCAGCCATAACAGCAGGGATGGATATATGTGATTGAGTGATATATACTAGGACATCATCAGCAAATAGAGAGCACTTGTACTCGGTGCCTCCCACCTCAATCCACCTAATATTGGGGTTATGGCGAATTGATGAGAGCAGGTGCTCCGTCACTAGGATGTATAAGAGAGGGGACAGAGGACATCCCTGCCTTGTCCCATTGGTGATTGTGAAAGGTGATGAAAATGTTCTGACGCACCCCCTGGGCCTTGGGACACCCGGAGCCGGACCCTTTTTGGTGGATGCTGGTGGTTGTAGTCTTCGTGGCGGCGATCCGGTTCCGTGGCTCAGGGCGGTCAAACCAGTGGCGGAACTATTTATGTGGTTTTGATGTTTAAATGTCCGACTACGCCACCCGTGGATTGCGGTCAGAGTGAACCGCCGCTACAGGGCAAACCGCTAAGGCTGGTGTTGTGGATGCAGCAGAGCGTAGCATAACTCCCCACGGGAGGAGTATAGCCTCAGGGCAGTGTATGCGGAGGATGGGGGTGATGGTGCAGGGCAGCAGCAGTAACGACACGGAGTCAGTGATGCAGTTCAGGGCCTTTACTCACAGTTCTTATTATCCAGACCACGTCTGCAGGTAACGGCTGCCCACGTCGTACTGTGCTCACCAGGTGAGGGGCTCAGACAACTCCCAGATAACTTTGGAGCGCTTCACAGGACCCCCTTTGTGTGTCCTTTGTCTGGCCTTTCTTACCAACACTTCTGTCCGGCTGCCTCGGGCCTCCTCTTGGTAAACATGGCGCCAGTTTCCCTGACCCTATGTGGTGCCTTCCTAGCGGGTGGAGCAAGGGGCTGCGCCACATAAAATGTCAGAGCCTCCGGTTTCTAGCTGAGGGTCGTTTCCTGCCTCCACTAGTTCGGGGACCGGTCTCCCCCTTTGGCCTGACCCCTCCACGCAGGTGGATTCGGGCGTGCGGTGGCGACTCGCCCGTCCGCACCCCTGGGATCCCTTCATTCCTCGTTCCTGGAGCCTTCTCCGCTCCTCTTCCTTCCTTCTCCCTCTTGCAGGCCTGGGCCTCTGTTACTAGGCCCGCCTCCGGAGCAGAGCTCATGCAGAGCCCCTGCTCCCTGCCACTTCTGCTCAGACTTCTCTGCACTGAACTAAGATGGTGCCCACCTTTTATACTCCCTTCTCAATGCACCCAGGAACTGCTTCCTCCCTGCTCCTGCACTGCAGGGTTCCCCTTCCTCAGTGTTCCCTCCCCCCACTCCAGCCAGGGACAGGGACTGTCGTGCCCATCTCAGGGGCATATTGGTCGCCCTGCCCCACGGCAATGTGGTGTAATGCATGCAGGTGTCGGGTCCTGATCCACACTCCATCCTTATCTGAGAGTGAGATATCACACCTCTGGGTGAGGTGCAATACGTCTGTAGCAACCGAGCCCTCGGTGCTACAGTTCCATTTATCTTCAGCCTAGGTGACGTATTGTGATACAGGGCCGTGATTTTGGCTATTAAAGGGTCCCCTAGACCCCTACCCCAAGCTTTTTAAGAGAATCATATATGGCGTGCCAGGAGACTCTATGGAATGCTTTCTCAGCATCCAACGAGAGTATCTACTTACAAATTTTTAACTGCATCTAGCCCAGGAAATACTTTGTGCCTAGTAGCAGTGTCTGCTAGTCAGCGGATTATCCCGGCTGTTAAGCAAGCTACACCACCTGTAGTTTGGACACTTAATTTTTTCAAAGGAAATGCTTCGGGACCACGGGATACTTAGTGAAGAGCATCAGGAGGCACCCCAAGGCATAGGGGCTGGGACTGGCACTAGGATGCCTTGCGGTGGACAGCCGAGCTCGATCCTTATAAAAGCTTTTTAACTGCAGCAGCTTTAGTGGACGCTACTGGAGCTGGAATTACGCGGCTGCTGGCATGAGACTTGCCCTCCAATAGATCCTTGTAAATGGATTTAAAGTGTATTCATTCAAATTAGAGGGACAATTTAAATTAAAAAGCTTAGAGCTGCCTCCACCACAGGGGGGCTCTCTCGACCCACCAGCGGACAGGCACCAGTATTGGGAGAGGGGGGCTGGCCGTCAGGGTTCACCGCGGCTCTGGCACAAACCCGGCGACACGGAGGTGGCACGGGCAGGAGCGGACTGGCCGTCTCGGCTTCTCACTTTTTGGATTTTAGAAGGGCATGACATGCCTATATCTGTGTCTCCCCCTCCTTTTACTCCTCCACCTCTTTTCTTTTCGCATGACTATATGTACTTGTCACTTTTCCATGTGTTAGTTGTGTCTTCTGAGCAGTTTGTCAGCTTTTGGACACCTTTGAAGGTGTTTTCTATGTGTTTCTATGTGTTTTTGTTTGCCTGCCATTGGTTTTAACGGTGTTCGAAGGTGTTCGACGAACAGTTCGACGAACAGTTCGGCGAACACACGGGTGTTCGACGAACCGAACCGAACTCGAACACTACGGGGGTGGCTCAACACTACTGATAAGGGCAAATTGAGGACTCTTTCCTACAGGCAATTACGTCAGGTTAAAAGAGCAGCGGCAAAAAAACCTTGTCATAGCAGCAGACAAGTTTTTGAAGCTGCTGTTGCCTCCAACGTCCCCCGAACAACAAGATGCAGGGTCCTTCAGAGGTTTGCAGCTGTGCATACGCCATCCTGTCGACCTCCTCTATCCACTTCACACAAGCAGAAACGGCTCCAGTGGGCCAAACATTACATGAAGACTGATTTCAAAACTGTTTTGTTCACGGATGAGTGCCGTGCAACGCTCGATGGTCCAGATGGATGGAGTGGAGGATGGCTGGTTAATGGACACCCCACGCAAACACGGCTACAGCGCCAACAAGGAGGAGATGGAGTAATGTTTTGGGCTGGAATCATGGGGAGAGAGATTGTTGGCCCCTTTAGGATCCCTGAAGGGGTAAAGATGAACCCCATAATGTATGTGGAGTTTCTCAAACAGCACTTCCTGCCATGGTTCAAGAAGAACCGTGTATTCCACAGCAAGATCATTTTTATGCATGATAATGCACCGTCTCATGCTGCACATAACACTTCTGCATCTCTGGCTGATATGGGCATAAAAGGGGACAAACTTATGGTGTGACCCCCATGCTCCCCTGACCTCTACCCCATTCAGAACCTCTGGAGCATCATCAAAAGGAGTGTCTATGATGGCGGGAGGCAGTTCACATCTAAGCAACAGCTCTGGGAGGGTATTCTGTCCTCATGCAAAACAATTGAAGCAGAAACCATCCAAAACCTGACAAATTCAATGGACGAGAGAGTTCAGAAGCTCCTTTCGAACAAGGGGTCCTATGTGCAAATGTAACATCACCTAGAATAAAGTTTTGAGTTGAAAACTGTTTGATTTCAGTTTCTAATAACCTGCTAATGCTTATAATTTCAAAAATGACCATTTTTTTGGTCTTTATTAAAATGAAAAGGTTGATCGAAGAGTGTGGGGGATCTAAGAGTGTGGAAACCCAGTAGTCAGGATTACTTCGAATTCTGACAATCTGAGGGTCATGTTGCAGGTAGTGCAGCAAGAAGGCACTTATGTGTCTTGCGCATCTCGGAGCCCCAAAATTATTTTCCGGGCTAGATGCAGCTAAAAATTATTATTAATTTTAAATCTGGTGGAGCTTAGTATAGATGGCCTAATAGAATCAGTACTGCACACTGCTACAAAGCCCAAATTATTTTCCAGCCAAGATACAGATAAACATGATTAGTAATTTTAAATCTGGTGGAGCTTAGTATAGATGGCCTAATAGAATCAGTACTGCACACTGCTACAAAGCCCAAATAATTTTCCAGCCAAGATACAGATAAACATGATTAGTAATTTGAAAGCTTAAAATGGTTGGTGAGGTGATTTTAACCAATCATCAAGCTTTTACTCTCCCCAGGATGACACAGGGGTAGAAAAGTCGTTTCGGATCCATGATTTGTTCATCTTTATAAACGTGAGTCTGTCTACATTGTCAGTGGAGAGCCGCGTGCGCTTATCTGTCAGCACACCACCAGCAGCGCTGAACACACGTTCAGACAGAATGCTGGCTGCGGGGCATGACAAGATCTCCAAGGCGTAAGTGGCTAGCTCCGGCCATTTATCCAGATTGAAAGCCCAAAAAGAGCAAGGGTCCAGTGACACAGTCATGGCTTGAATGTTTACTTGGAGATACTCCTTTACCATCGTCTCTAGGCGTTGACTATGTGTCAGACTTCTTGTCTCCTGTGGCCTTGCAAAGGATGGTCTAAAAAAGTGGTGAAATGATTCCGCAAAATTGATGTTACCAGCAGATACTGTGTTTCTGTTACGGTTTGAGTGCTGAACACTCGACGGTCCCACGGTTGGCAAGTTGGAACTGTGAGATTCAGTACGTGCACCACTGGTGTTTTGTGGAAAAGCACATGTAAGATTCTGCAACAGTCACTGCTAATACTCCTGTATGCGTGCATCCCTTTCTATGGTAGGAATAATTTCTGCAAATTTACTTTTGTACCGGGGATCTAACAGTGTGGCAACCCAGTAGTCAGGATTATTTCTAATTCTCACAATTCGAGGGTCATGTTGCAGGTAGTGCAGCAAGAAGGCACTCATGTGTGTTGCGCATCCAGGAGCACCAAGTCCCTGTTGTGTTGGTGGCGAGGTAACAATCATGCTTCCTTCCTCTGTCCTCTCCCCCCAACCTCGCACAACAGAAATGTGATCAAGGTCTCCCTCATCTGATGAGTCTTCCATCAGTTCATCCTCTACTTCTTCCTGGGCTCCTGCACCTTCCTCACTAGTTTGGCTGCTACCATGCGCCCTGGTAAAACCATCTCCCCCACCATCACATGCCTGCCGCCTTGGTGCTGCCGACCGTCTGGACCTTGCAGATGTTAGCCCTTCCGCATACAACTCCTCCTCCTCTACTTCCTCCACCTCCTCTTGTGCCACCACCTGACTCCGAACTCTGTTTAACATGTGCTCCAGCATGTAAATCACCGGAATAGTCATGCTGATAATGGCATCGTCAGCACTAAACATCTTCGTCGCCATTTCAAAACTGTGCAGAAGGGTGCATAGGTCCCTGATCTGAGACCACTCCTCCAGCATGATTTGCCCCACCTCTGGATCTCGTTGGCCCAGGCTATATGTCAGAACGTATTTCACCAGGGCTTGTCGGTGCTGCCACAGTCGCTGCAACATGTGCAGAGTTGAATTCCACCGGGTAGGCACATCGCATTTTAGCCGGTGAAGTGGCAGGCCCAACGACTTCTGTAGAGATGTAAGTCGCTGAGCTGCGGGATGCGAACGGCGGAAGCGAGCACACAGCGACCGTGCCCTCTGCAGAAGGCCATCTAGTCCGGGATAGTGGGCTAAAAATTGCTGGACAACCAGGTTCAACACGTGAGCCATACAAGGCACGTGTGCGACATTGCCCCGGCGAAGGGCCGCACCCAGGTTTGCAGCATTGTCGCACACGGCCTTCCCTGGTTTCAGGTCCAGTGGAGACAACCATTCATGAAATTGGTTCTCCAGAGCTGACCACAACTCCTCAGCTGTGTGACTCACATTTCCCAGACATTTCAAAGTAAAAACCACCTGATGACGTTGAGCCCTACTGCCAGCATAGTAAGGAGGTGTGCAGGATCCCTTCTGCGCAGTTAGAAAGCTTGTGGCATGACCAGACAGGCTTTGGGTGCAGGTGGAGGACCAAGAGGAGGTTGAGGAGGCAGAAGCAGTGGAGGAACTTTGAGATAAAGAGGATTGATGCACAACTCGTGGGGACGGCAAGACTTGGACAGCAGCCCCTTGTCCTGCTGTCACCATAGTTACCCAGTGCCCAGTCAGCGACATGTAACGCCCCTGTCCATGCCTACTCGTCCAAGTGTCTGTGGTGAAATGCACCCTGTCACACACAGAGTTTCTCAAAGAAGCGGTGATGTTGTGTGCGACATGCTGGTGGAGCGCAGGCACACCTTTCTTTGAGAAGTAGTGCCGACTGGGCATCTGGTACTGGGGCACTGCGACGGACATAAGGTCTCGAAAATCCTCTGTGTCCACCAGGCGGAAAGGCAGCATTTCTGTAGCCAAGAGCTTGCAGATGGTGAAATTCAACCTCTTAGCTTTCTCATGGCTAGGAGGAAATGGTCTTTTACTTGTCCACATCTGAGGGACCGAGGGCTGGCTATTGTGCTTAGACGGGGTTGATAAGGGTGTCCCCGGCAAACTGCCGGTCTGTGAGGAAGATGCAGGCGGACATGTTAGGTTGCCTTGATCCAAAGGTGGTGCTATCGATGTCGGACAGAGCTCAACACCAGCTGGTGTTACTACCTCCAAAGAAAATGATGACCTGCCAATCACGCTGGCTGTTGCGGATAAAGAGGTGGCAGGTTTGCGCCCCAAAACTGGTGTGACTGCTGTCCCCCCAGTCACAGAGGATGAAGAGGCCGCGGATGCACAAGATATGGCAGACGGTGGTTGGCCCGGCCGGCTTGTCCGCATTGTAGCACAGTGAGCTTCCCACTGCAACTTATGCTTCATGTCCATGTGCCGGTTCATGCATGAAGTACTCAAACTATGTATTTTTTGGCCTCTACTTAGCTTTTGCTGACAAATGTTACAGATAACACGAGTTGGGTCATCTTTATCGATCTGAAAAAATGCCCAGGCTATGCAAGGCTTAGCACCCATGCGACCTGAAGAGCCACCACGACTTGTGGTGAGAGGCAGAGTTGTGTTTGAGGATGCAGTTGTTGACGTGCTTCCAGTACTACGTCTCTGTCCAGGAAGGGGCAACCTGACCTCGTCGTCACTAGCATTCTCCTCCACCTCCTCTGCTGACCTCATCTCTTGTCTGACTGTGGGTTGACAGTAAGTGGGATCTCCGACCTCATCATCATCACCCTGTGCGTTATCACACCCGTAGTCCTCAGAGCCAACCTGTTCCTGCCCTGACAAAAAACTAAAGTTGTCGCTCCAATCAGGTATTTGAGTCTCATAATCGTCTTCCTCATTGTCTCCACCAACAGGAGTTACAGTTTGGGAATGAGGGTCTACATTATGGTCAGAACCTTCAGCGTCTGGTCCTGGATCCGACTCATAAAGATTCTGGGCATCAGTGCAGATCATTTCCTCGTCTGGATTCACAGAAGCGCTGGAGCCGACCTCTGATTCCCAGGCTATAGTATGAGTAAACAGCTCTGCAGACTCAACCATCTGTTCTACCTCATACTCAGACGGGCAGCTGGAGATTTGGGAGCTGTGAGGAAGCAAATGCAATTGGGGTGACACCTTTGAGGACTGGAGTATTTGTGAAGTTGAAGTTGATGTGGAGGAGAGCCCACTTAAAGGAACACTTGATATCCGTTGAAGCACCTGCTGTTTTTGTGCCTCATCTGGAATTTGTAGCGATTGGCGTGGCCGTAAGAAAGGGATCTTATCACATTGTCCGCTAAAAGAAGTAGACATTTTAGTTTGGCTGGAAGATGGTCTTTCTTCTGCAGATGTTACTGTTGCTTTAACACCTACCCCACGGACGCAACCTTTTTTCCCCTTCCCAACACGCCTATTCCCCTTTCCACCAGCAGCAGGCCTTTTTCCACTCATTTTGGTGGTTAACTAATTCACAACTCTGGAGTTGTTTGCACAAAAAAACAATGGATGGGAACCGAGCAGAGCTGAGTGGCCAAACTGTGGTATTAGGCCAAAACTATTGGCTGGGTTAGATGCAGAAAAAAATTATATTCAATTTGCAACCTGATGGAGGTCAGTATAGATGGACTAATAGAACAAGTCCCACACACAGCTAGAAGCCCAAATATTTTTTCAGAGGTAGATGCAGAAAAAAATTATATTCAGTTTGCAACCTGATGGGGGTCAGTATAGATGGACTAATAGACCAAGTCCCACACACTGCTAGAAGGCCAAATATTTTTTCAGAGCTAGATGCAGACAAAAAAATATTTTTAATTTGCAACCTGATGGAGGTCAGTATAGATGGACTAATAGAACAAGTCCCACACACTGCTAGAAGCCCTAATATTTTTTCAGAGGTAGATGCAGAAAAAAATTATATTCAGTTTGCAACCTGATGGAGGTCAGTATAGATGGACTAATAGAACAAGTCCCACACACTGCTAGAAGGCCAAATATTTTTTCAGAGCTAGATGCAGATAAAAATTATTTTTAATTTGCAACCTGATGGAGGTCAGTATAGATGGACTAGTAGAACAAGTCCCACGCACTGCTAGAAGGACAAATATTTTTTTTCTGAGTTAGATGCAGAAAAAAATTATATTCAATTTGCAACCTGATGGAGGTCAGTATAGATGGACTAGTAGAACAAGTCCCACACACTGCTAGAAGGACAAATATTTTTTCAGAGCTAGATGCAGAAAAAAAAATATTTTGAATTTGCAACCTGATGGAGGTCAGTATAGATGGACTAGTAGAACAAGTCCCACACACTGCTAGGAGGACAAATATTTTTTCAGAGCTAGATGCAGAAAAAAATTATATTAAATTTGCAACCTGATGGAGGTCAGTATAGATGGACTAATAGAACAAGTCCCACACACTGCTAGAAGGCCAAATATTTTTTCAGAGGTAGATGCAGAAAAAAATTATTTTTAATTTGCAACCTGATGGAGGTCAGTATAGATGGACTAATAAAACAAGTCCCACACACTGCTAGAAGCCCAAATATTTTTTCAGAGGTAGATGCAGAAAAAAATTATATTCAGTTTGCAACCTGATGGAGGTCAGTATAGATGGACTAGTAGAACAAGTCCCACACACTGCTAGAAGGACAAATATTTTTTCAGAGCTAAATGCAGATAAAAATTATTTTTAATTTGCAACCTGATGGAGGTCAGTATAGATGGACTAATGGAACAAGTCCCACACACTGCTAGAAGGCCAAATATTTTTTCAGAGCTAGATGCAGACAAAAAAATATTTTTAATTTGCAACCTGATGGAGGTCAGTATAGATGGACTAATAGAACAAGTCCCACCCACTGCTAGAAGGCCAAATATTTTTTCAGAGCTAGATGCAGATAAAAATTATTTTTAATTTGCAACCTGATGGAGGTCAGTATAGATGGACTAATAAAACAAGTCCCACACACTGCTAGAAGCCCAAATATTTTTTCAGAGGTAGATGCAGAAAAAAATTATATTCAGTTTGCAACCTGATGGAGGTCAGTATAGATGGACTAGTAGAACAAGTCCCACACACTGCTAGAAGGACAAATATTTTTTCAGAGCTAAATGCAGATAAAAATTATTTTTAATTTGCAATCTGATGGAGGTCAGTATAGATGGACTAGTAGAACAAGTCCCACACACTGCTAGAAGGACAAATATTTTTTCAGAGCTAGATGCAGAAAAAAATTATATTCAATTTGCAACCTGATGGAGGTCAGTATAGATGGACTAATAGAACAAGTCCCACACACTGCTAGAAGGCCAAATAATTTTTCAGAGCTAAATGCAGACAAAAAAATATTTTTAATTTGCAACCTGATGGAGGTCAGTATAGATGGACAAATAGAACAAGTCCCACACACTGCTAGAAGCCCAAATATTTTTTCAGAGCTAGATGCAGATAAAAATTATTTTTAATTTGCAACCTGATGGAGGTCAGTATAGATGGACTAATAGAACAAGTCCCACACACTGCTAGAAGCCCTAATATTTTTTCAGAGGTAGATGCAGAAAAAAATTATATTCAGTTTGCAACCTGATGGAGGTCAGTATAGATGGACTAATAGAACAAGTCCCACACACTGCTAGAAGGACAAATATTTTTTCAGAGCTAGATGCAGAAAAAAAAATATTTTGAATTTGCAACCTGATGGAGGTCAGTATAGATGGACTAGTAGAACAAGTCCCACACACTGCTAGAAGGACAAATATTTTTTCAGAGCTAGATGCAGAAAAAAATTATATTCAATTTGCAACCTGATGGAGGTCAGTATAGATGGACTAATAGAACAAGTCCCACACACTGCTAGAAGGCCAAATATTTTTTCAGAGGTAGATGCAGAAAAAAATTATATTCAGTTTGCAACCTGATGGAGGTCAGTATAGATGGACTAATAGAACAAGTCCCACACACTGCTAGAAGGCCAAATATTTTTTGAGAGCTAGATGCAGATAAAAATTATTTTTAATTTGCAACCTGATGAAGGTCAGTATAGATGGACTAATAAAACAAGTCCCACACACTGCTAGAAGCCCAAATATTTTTTCAGAGGTAGATGCAGAAAAAAATTATATTCAGTTTGCAACCTGATGGAGGTCAGTATAGATGGACTAGTAGAACAAGTCCCACACACTGCTAGAAGGACAAATATTTTTTCAGAGCTAAATGCAGATAAAAATTATTTTTAATTTGCAATCTGATGGAGGTCAGTATAGATGGACTAGTAGAACAAGTCCCACACACTGCTAGAAGCCCAAATATTTTTTCAGAGCTAGATGCATACAAAAAATTATTTTTAATTTGCAACCTGATGGAGGTCAGTATAGATTGACAAATAGACCAAGTCCCAAACACTGCTAGAAGCCCAAATATTTTTTCAGAGCTAGATGCAGATAAAAATTATTTTTAATTTGCAACCTGATGGAGGTCAGTATAGATGGACTAATAGAACAAGTCCCACACACTGCTAGAAGGCCAAATATTTTTTCAGAGCTAGATGCAGACAAAAAAATATTTTTAATTTGCAACCTGATGGAGGTCAGTATAGATGGTCTAATAGACCAAGTCCCACACACTGCTAGAAGGCCAAATATTTTTTCAGAGCTAGATGCAGGCAAAAGAATATGTTTAATTTGCAACCTGATGGAGGTCAGTATAGATGGACTAGTAGAACAAGTCCCACACACTGCTAGAAGGACAAATATTTTTTCAGAGCTAGATGCAGAAAAAAATTATATTCAATTTGCAACCTGATGGAGGTCAGTATAGATGGACTAATAGAACAAGTCCCACACACTGCTAGAAGGCCAAATAATTTTTCAGAGCTAGATGCAGACAAAAAAATATTTTTAATTTGCAACCTGATGGACGTCAGTATAGATGGACAAATAGAATAAGTCCCACACACTGCTAGAAGCCCAAATATTTTTTCAGAGCTAGATGCAGATAAAAATTATTTTTAATTTGCAACCTGATGGAGGTCAGTATAGGTGGACAAATAGAACAAGTCCCACACACTGCTAGAAGCCCAAATATTTTTTCAGAGCTAGATGCAGACAAAAAATTATTTTTAATTTGCAACCTGATGGAGGTCAGTATAGATGGACAAATAGACCAAGTCCCAAACACTGCTAGAAGCCCAAATATTTTTTCAGAGCTAGATGCAGATAAAAATTATTTTTAATTTGCAACCTGATGGAGGTCAGTATAGATGGACTAATGGAACAAGTCCCACACACTGCTAGAAGGCCAAATATTTTTTCAGAGCTAGATGCAGACAAAAAAATATTTTTAATTTGCAACCTGATGGAGGTCAGTATAGATGGACTAATAAAACAAGTCCCACACACTGCTAGAAGCCCAAATATTTTTTCAGAGGTAGATGCAGAAAAAAATTATATTCAGTTTGCAACCTGATGGAGGTCAGTATAGATGGACTAGTAGAACAAGTCCCACACACTGCTAGAAGGACAAATATTTTTTCAGAGCTAAATGCAGATAAAAATTATTTTTAATTTGCAACCTGATGGAGGTCAGTATAGATGGACTAATGGAACAAGTCCCACACACTGCTAGAAGGCCAAATATTTTTTCAGAGCTAGATGCAGACAAAAAATTATTTTTAATTTGCAACCTGATGGAGGTCAGTATAGATGGACTAATAAAACAAGTCCCACACACTGCTAGAAGCCCAAATATTTTTTCAGAGGTAGATGCAGAAAAAAATTATATTCAGTTTGCAACCTGATGGAGGTCAGTATAGATGGACTAGTAGAACAAGTCCCACACACTGCTAGAAGGACAAATATTTTTTCAGAGCTAAATGCAGATAAAAATTATTTTTAATTTGCAACCTGATGGAGGTCAGTATAGATGGACTAATGGAACAAGTCCCACACACTGCTAGAAGGCCAAATATTTTTTCAGAGCTAGATGCAGACAAAAAAATATTTTTAATTTGCAACCTGATGGAGGTCAGTATAGATGGACTAATAGAACAAGTCCCACCCACTGCTAGAAGGCCAAATATTTTTTCAGAGCTAGATGCAGATAAAAATTATTTTTAATTTGCAACCTGATGGAGGTCAGTATAGATGGACTAATAAAACAAGTCCCACACACTGCTAGAAGCCCAAATATTTTTTCAGAGGTAGATGCAGAAAAAAATTATATTCAGTTTGCAACCTGATGGAGGTCAGTATAGATGGACTAGTAGAACAAGTCCCACACACTGCTAGAAGGACAAATATTTTTTCAGAGCTAAATGCAGATAAAAATTATTTTTAATTTGCAATCTGATGGAGGTCAGTATAGATGGACTAGTAGAACAAGTCCCACACACTGCTAGAAGGACAAATATTTTTTCAGAGCTAGATGCAGAAAAAAATTATATTCAATTTGCAACCTGATGGAGGTCAGTATAGATGGACTAATAGAACAAGTCCCACACACTGCTAGAAGGCCAAATAATTTTTCAGAGCTAAATGCAGACAAAAAAATATTTTTAATTTGCAACCTGATGGAGGTCAGTATAGATGGACAAATAGAACAAGTCCCACACACTGCTAGAAGCCCAAATATTTTTTCAGAGCTAGATGCAGATAAAAATTATTTTTAATTTGCAACCTGATGGAGGTCAGTATAGATGGACTAATAGAACAAGTCCCACACACTGCTAGAAGCCCTAATATTTTTTCAGAGGTAGATGCAGAAAAAAATTATATTCAGTTTGCAACCTGATGGAGGTCAGTATAGATGGACTAATAGAACAAGTCCCACACACTGCTAGAAGGACAAATATTTTTTCAGAGCTAGATGCAGAAAAAAAAATATTTTGAATTTGCAACCTGATGGAGGTCAGTATAGATGGACTAGTAGAACAAGTCCCACACACTGCTAGAAGGACAAATATTTTTTCAGAGCTAGATGCAGAAAAAAATTATATTCAATTTGCAACCTGATGGAGGTCAGTATAGATGGACTAATAGAACAAGTCCCACACACTGCTAGAAGGCCAAATATTTTTTCAGAGGTAGATGCAGAAAAAAATTATATTCAGTTTGCAACCTGATGGAGGTCAGTATAGATGGACTAATAGAACAAGTCCCACACACTGCTAGAAGGCCAAATATTTTTTGAGAGCTAGATGCAGATAAAAATTATTTTTAATTTGCAACCTGATGAAGGTCAGTATAGATGGACTAATAAAACAAGTCCCACACACTGCTAGAAGCCCAAATATTTTTTCAGAGGTAGATGCAGAAAAAAATTATATTCAGTTTGCAACCTGATGGAGGTCAGTATAGATGGACTAGTAGAACAAGTCCCACACACTGCTAGAAGGACAAATATTTTTTCAGAGCTAAATGCAGATAAAAATTATTTTTAATTTGCAATCTGATGGAGGTCAGTATAGATGGACTAGTAGAACAAGTCCCACACACTGCTAGAAGCCCAAATATTTTTTCAGAGCTAGATGCATACAAAAAATTATTTTTAATTTGCAACCTGATGGAGGTCAGTATAGATTGACAAATAGACCAAGTCCCAAACACTGCTAGAAGCCCAAATATTTTTTCAGAGCTAGATGCAGATAAAAATTATTTTTAATTTGCAACCTGATGGAGGTCAGTATAGATGGACTAATAGAACAAGTCCCACACACTGCTAGAAGGCCAAATATTTTTTCAGAGCTAGATGCAGACAAAAAAATATTTTTAATTTGCAACCTGATGGAGGTCAGTATAGATGGTCTAATAGACCAAGTCCCACACACTGCTAGAAGGCCAAATATTTTTTCAGAGCTAGATGCAGGCAAAAGAATATGTTTAATTTGCAACCTGATGGAGGTCAGTATAGATGGACTAGTAGAACAAGTCCCACACACTGCTAGAAGGACAAATATTTTTTCAGAGCTAGATGCAGAAAAAAATTATATTCAATTTGCAACCTGATGGAGGTCAGTATAGGTGGACTAATAGAACAAGTCCCACACACTGCTAGAAGGCCAAATAATTTTTCAGAGCTAGATGCAGACAAAAAAATATTTTTAATTTGCAACCTGATGGACGTCAGTATAGATGGACAAATAGAATAAGTCCCACACACTGCTAGAAGCCCAAATATTTTTTCAGAGCTAGATGCAGATAAAAATTATTTTTAATTTGCAACCTGATGGAGGTCAGTATAGGTGGACAAATAGAACAAGTCCCACACACTGCTAGAAGCCCAAATATTTTTTCAGAGCTAGATGCAGACAAAAAATTATTTTTAATTTGCAACCTGATGGAGGTCAGTATAGATGGACAAATAGACCAAGTCCCAAACACTGCTAGAAGCCCAAATATTTTTTCAGAGCTAGATGCAGATAAAAATTATTTTTAATTTGCAACCTGATGGAGGTCAGTATAGATGGACTAATGGAACAAGTCCCACACACTGCTAGAAGGCCAAATATTTTTTCAGAGCTAGATGCAGACAAAAAAATATTTTTAATTTGCAACCTGATGGAGGTCAGTATAGATGGACTAATAGACCAAGTCCCACACACTGCTAGAAGGCCAAATATTTTTTCAGAGCTAGATGCAGGCAAAAGAATATGTTTAATTTGCAACCTGATGGAGGTCAGTATAGATGGACTAGTAGAACAAGTCCCACACACTGCTAGAAGGACAAATATTTTTTCAGAGCTAGATGCAGAAAAAAATTATATTCAATTTGCAACCTTATGGAGGTCAGTATAGATGGACTAATAGAATGATGCTATGCCCAAAAGGTTTTACTTCACTAGGTGCAGTAAAAAAATTGGTATTCTATACACAGGTGGTGTATCTTGCAACACAGATAGGCTACTCCACTGACTAACACACTGTGCAATAGGCCAAAAAGGATTAGCTTTGCTAGATTCAACCAAATGCTGTGAAAAAAACTTGCACAGCACTGGCACAGACCTGCCTGGCAAAAAGTGATAGGAACTGATGTAACCTAGCCCTGAAAAGGACTGCAATTACAATTAGTCTTTACTCCCAACCTATCTATTTAAGAGCACAGACCTGCCTGATAAAAGTCGTATGAAATGATGTAACCTAGTCCTTAAAAGGACTGCAATCACAACTATTCCCTACTCCCAAGCTATCTGTAGACTTGTGCGAAAATTGGCTTGAAATTAACAAGGTATAGCGCACACAGCAACAGCGGTGCCGTCTAACACGCAGCTGCAGCAGTGAGAAAATGGTGGCGACGGGGAAAATGGGTGGGTCTTATAGGGCGAGGACATGTGACATACACAGCCAATGACACATGCCCTTGCTTGTGTGAAAAAAAGCAGTTCGCTCCGTGTGTGCACTGCTGATAGGCTGACAGATTGCACCTCCCCACTGTAAATGCGGGAAAGAGAAAAAAAAATGGAGATCTTCATTATTCCTGCAGAGATCCATCCCCTGCCCCTCCCCCCGCCCCGCTGTACACTCAAACTGCGTATTAACATTAATTTTCATCATTACTGAGAAAAAATCCAGTTATGATTTTGGTGCACGAACAGTTATCGAACATAACCTCGAACAGCCGAATTTTTCTCAAATCGTTCGTGTTCGCCGAACGTCTCGAACACCGCCCAAAACAGCTCGAATTTGAGATTGGCGAACAGTTCGAGTCTCACAACGCTCATCTCTACTAAGGATTGCATGGGGGGCAGTGAGTATTGGATGCGAGCAATGAGGCAAGTGTTGCCTTTTTTTTTGTTATATACAGTATATCTTACGTTTATTATGTTCTGGGAATAAATTCACTGCAAATCGAATTTCCTTGTCAAATCCAGTGGACTTTAATTTAAATAAATCTTGTCATATCTGCTCAGCTTTACTTTTGAGTCTTGCCATCGTATCTGAAGCCGTTGTCCGGCCCAACAGCTTAAAAATTGCAATAAATGTAGAACACTGCATAGAGATTTAGGCCCTGATTTGTTATTACATATTGTTTTTTGTTTGTTCATATGTGTTTGCCTGTTTTGTTTTTTATTTGCCTTTTCTTGGCATAAAAACTTTTTTAAAAAGAATTACAAAATCTTTGCTCAAATGTACTCCAATTCCCCCTTGAAGTTTTTTTTACTTTTACAGCACAAATGTTTGCACAAATATTAGACTCTTGTGCAACATTTTATCAGACTCTTGGTACAAAAATATATAAAAAAAATGAAAGACAAAAATTAAGAGAATGTTTGATTTAGTGCAAAATTCATAACCTTCATGCACTATTTTGAAGAAATTAGAACATAAAACGCATGTGAATACGGCAAGTCAAAAAAAAAAGGAAAATGACTTAAAGGTAATCTGTCAGCTTGTTTTTGCTACATAATCTGAGGGCAGCATGAGGTAGGGGCTGAGATACTGATTTCAGAGATGTGTCACTTATTAGGCTGTGTGCTGTTGTTTCACTACAATGAGTGTTTTTATCAGCAGGAGATTATCACTACCTGGACTACAGCTGAACCTTGGTCCAACCACACCCCTTCATCTAAAAAGCAGCTCACTGCTAATAGATAGTGTACATAAAGAGCTGTGGTGTGGGCAGGGATAGCTTTCTGAGCTCTGCTACATACATCTAAAAACTATGATTGTCTCACAACTGCTGCACCCAGTAAACTAAGTGATATATCATTGGATTCGGGGTCTATTTTCTTACGTTATGCTGCTCTCAGATGAGGTAGCAAAAAACTGGTGACTAGTGTTGAGCATTCCGATACTGAAATATCGGGTATCGGCCGATATTCGCGGTATCGGAATTCCGATACTTAATTCCGATACTTTTGCAATATCGTATACTGGAATCGGAAGTTCCCATAATGCAATGAGCCATTTTCATTTTATTCAGCCAATGAGGATCCTAAGAAGTATGGGCACATCCTGTTAGGCATGTAGGCCTCTTAACTAATGGCATGGCTGTGATTGGCTGCTGAAATGATGTCATGATGCACTATAAAAGCCGCCGCCGCCATTTTGAGCTCACTCTGCTGTGAATTCGGTTAGGGATAGGATGCTGTTGTTCTGAGGGACAGTTTTAGCTACCTATTTGGTCTATTCTGCTTTACCCAAGCTACTTTATAAATCGCTGTGCCTTGCAGCGCTAGTGCACAGTTCTCTGTGCTGTTCACCGCTTTCTGCAAGGTCTCTGTGTGTGAGTGCAGCTCACCCTGTAGTGTGCGCTTCAGCCACGTCTGGTTGTAGTGCACTCAGTGTGTGTCACTGCCTCATACATTGTCCTTTTTTGCCAATTCATAATTTTTCCTGATATCTCCTATTAGTGTGGTGGTTCCATCCGTATTCAGCTAAATTGGTTCCAAACACACTATATAGGAGTAGATAGAGAAATTTTTTTGGTCTTGCAGCGCTAGTGCACAGTGCTCTGCATCTGTACTGTTCACCGCTGTCTGCAAGGTCTGGTGTGTGAGTGCAGCTCACCCTGTAGTGTGTGCTTCAACCACGTCTGGTTGTAGTGCACTCAGTGTGTGTCACTGCCTCATACATTGTCCTTTTTTGCCAATTCATAATTTTTCCTGATATCTCCTATTAGTGTGGTGGTTCCATCCGTATTCAGCTAAATTGGTTTCAAACACACTATATAGGAGTAGATAGAGAATTTTTTTTGGTCTTGCAGCGCTAGTGCACAGTGCTCTGCATCTGTACTGTTCACTGCTGTCTGCAAGGTCTGGTGTGTGAGTGCAGCTCACCCTGTAGTGTGTGCTTCAACCACGTCTGGTTGTAGTGCACTCAGTGTGTGTCACTGCCCCATACATTGTCCTTTTTTGCCAATTCATAATTTTTCCTGATTTCTCCTATTAGTGTGGTGGTTCCATCCGTATTCAGCTAAATTGATTCCAAACACACTATATAGGAGTAGTTAGAGGAGCCTTTCTGCAGCATTGGGCCCTGCAGCCCCAGCCAGATTAGTATTAGCCTATTTTTTGTAGCCTCATCTATTGCATTTTAGGTTACCTTCCTACATTGTAATAGCTACAAAAAGTTTGTGATACTATTGTTATTACTAGAGATGAGCGGTGTTCGACTAGAACTGTTCGCCAATCTCAAATTCGAGCTGTTTTGGGCGGTGTTCGAGTTGTTCGACGAACCCGAACGATTTGCAAAAAATTCGGCTGTTCGAGGTTATGTTCGATAACTGTTCGTGCACCAAAAGCGTGTCCTGCATGTCTGGCGCTATTTAGAGCACCAATCATGCAGGGATTGTCTGCCACTCACTGTAATGCCACAGCCATGGTGGTTGTGGCATTACAGTGATTGCCCAAATCGATGGGAACAGTGCCAACAGTGAAACATGAAAAGCCGGCAATTCAGCAGCGGCATACACCTGTACCCGACAATTTAGAACCGAAAGAATAGAGCTTCACACATAGATTAGATAGATATAAACATGTCAGCCACATATATACGAAGTACAGTGAAAGTGCTGCTTACTGTACTTGTCATTTAGCGTAAAGGATTTATCAAAAAAAATAATAGTGTTTTCATGCACCGTCTCTTTAAAAAAGCCGGCCGGCAATTCAGCAGCGGTACCCGACAATTTACAACAGAAAGAATAGAGCTTCACACATAGATTAGATAGATAGAAACATGTCAGTCACATATATATGAAGTACAGTGATAGTGTTGGTTACTGTACTTGTCATTTAGTATTAAAATAAAGGATTTATTATTAAAAAAATTGGCGTGGGGTTCCCCTTAATTTTAGGCTCTAGCGGAGGTTAAGCAGACGGCTGGGGCAGATGTTTGAAGCCTGGGAAGGGGGTAATACCCACGGAGCTTCCCAGGCTACTAATATCAGCCCCCAGCTGAATACATAGCCTTTACTAGCTATTAAAATGAGGGACCCCCCAAAAAAAATGACGTGGGGTCCCCCCTAATTTAATAGCTAGCAAAGGCTAGGCAGACAGCTGGGGGCTGATATTAATAGCCCAGGAAGGGAGCCATGAATATTGGCCCCCTCCCAGGCTAGAAACACCAGCCGTCAGCCGCCCCAGAAATGGCGCATTCATAGGATGCGCCAAATCTGGCACTTAGCCTCGCTCTTCCACGCTGCCCTGGTGCGGTGGCAGGGGGTAATAGGGTTGGGGTTGATGTCAGCTTATAATGCCAGCTGACATCAAGCCCAGGTTAGTAATTAGAGATGAGCGTTGTTCTACTCGAACTGTTCGCCAATCTCAAATTCGAGCTGTTTTGGGCGGTGTTCGAGCCGGTCGGCGAACACTAACAATTTGAGAAAAATTCGGCTGTTCGAGGTTATGTTCGATAACTGTTCGTGCACCAAAATCATAACTGGATTTTTTCTCAGTAATGATGAAAATTAATGTTAATACGCAGTTTGAGTGTACAGCGGGGCGGGGGGAGGGGCAGGGGATGGATCTCTGCAGGAACAATGAAGATCTCCATTTTTTTTTCTCTTTCCCGCATTTGCAGTGGGGAGGTGCAATCTGTCAGCCTATCAGCAGCGCACACACGGAGCGAAGTGCTTTTTTTCACACAAGCAAGGGCATGTGTGATTGGCAGTGTATGTCACATGTCCTTGCCCTATAAGACCAAGCCATTTTCCCCGTCGCCACCATTTTCTCACTGCTGCAGCTGCGTGTTAGACGGCACCGCTGTTGCTGTGTGCGCTATACCTTGTTAATTTCAAGCCAATTTTCGCACAAATATACAGATAGCTTGGGAGTAGGGAATAGTTGTGATTGCAGTCCTTTTAAGGACTAGGTTACAGCATTTCCTACGACTTTTATCAGGCAGGTCTGTGCTCTTAAATAGATAGATTGTGGGAGTAAAGACTAATTGTAATTGGAGTCCTTTTAAGGACTAGGTTACATCAGTTCCTATCAGTTTTTGCCAGGCAAGTCTGTGCCAGTGCTGTGCAAGTTTTTTTCACAGCATTTGGCTGAATCTAGCAAAGCTAATCCTTTTTGGCCTATTGCAGAGTGTGTTAGTCAGTGGAGTAGCCTATCTGTGTTGCAAGATATACCACCTGTGTATAGAATACCAATTTTTTTACTGCACCTAGTGAAGTAAAATCTTTTGGGCATAGCATCATTCTATTAGTCCATCTATACTGACCTCCATCAGGTTGCAAACTGAATATAATTTTTTTCTGCATCTAGCTCTGAAAAAATATTTGGGCTTCTACCAGTGTGTGGGACTTGGTCTATTAGTCCATCTATACTGACCTCCATCAGGTTGCAAATTAAAAATAATTTTTTTCTTCATTTAGCTCTGAAAAAATATTTGGGCTTCTAGCAGTGTGTGAGACTTGTTCTATTAGTCCTTCTATACTGACCTCCAGCAGGTTGCAAATTGAATATAATTTTTTTCTGCATCTAGCTCTGAAAAAATATTTGGGCTTCTAGCGGTGTGTGGGACTTGGTCTATTAGTCCATCTATACTGACCTCCATCAGGTTGCAAATTAAAAATAATGTTTTTCTGCATCTAGCTCTGAAAAAATATTTGGGCTTCTAGCAGTGTGTGGGACTTGGTCTATTAGTCCATCTATACTGACCTCCATCAGGTTGCAAATTAAAAATAATTTTTTTCTTCATTTATCTCTGAAAAAATATTTGGGCTTCTAGCAGCGTGTGGGACTTGTTCTATTAGTCCATCTATACTGACCTCCATCAGGTTGCAAATTAAAAATAATTTTTTTCTGCATCTAGCTCTGAAAAAATATTTGGGCTTCTAGCAGTGTGTGGGACTTGGTCTATTAGGCCATCTATACTGACCTCCATCAGGTTGCAAATTAAAAATAATTTTTTTCTGCATCTAGCTCTGAAAAAATATTTGGGCTTATAGCAGTGTGTGGGACTTGGTCTATTAGTCCATCTATACTGACCTCCATCAGGTTGCAAATTGAATAAAAAAATTTTCTGCATCTAGCTCTGAAAAAATATTTGGGCTTCTAGCGGTGTGTGGGACTTGGTCTATTAGTCCATCTATACTGACCTCCATCAGGTTGCAAATTAAAAATAATTTTTTTCTTCATTTAGCTCTGAAAAAATATTTGGGCTTCTAGCAGTGTGTGGGACTTGTTCTATTAGTCCTTCTATACTGACGTCCAGCAGGTTGCAAATTGAATATAATTTTTTTCTGCATCTAGCTCTGAAAAAATATTTGGGCTTCTAGCGGTGTGTGGGACTTGGTCTATTAGTCCATCTATACTGACCTCCATCAGGTTGCAAATTAAAAATAATTTTTTTCTGCATCTAGCTCTGAAAAAATATTTGGGCTTCTAGCGGTGTGTGGGACTTGGTCTATTAGTCCATCTATACTGACCTCCATCAGGTTGCAAATTAAAAATAATTTTTTTCTGCATCTAACCCAGCCAATAGTTTTGGCCTAATACCACAGTTTGGCCACTCAGCTCTGCTCGGTTACCATCCATTGTTTTTTTGTGCAAACAACTCCAGAGTTGTGAATTAGTTAACCACCAAAATGAGTGGAAAAAGGCCTGCTGCTGGTGGAAAGGGGAATAGGCGTGTTGGGAAGGGGAAAAAAGGTTGTGTCCGTGGGGTAGGTGCAGAAGAAAGACCATCTTCCAGCCAAACTAAAATGTCTACTTCTTTTAGCGGACAATGTGATAAGATCCCTTTCTTACGGCCACGCCAATCGCTACAAATTCCAGATGAGGCACAAAAACAGCAGGTGCTTCAACGGATATCAAGTGCTCCTTTAAGTGGGCTCTCCTCCACATCAACTTCAACATCACAAATACTCCAGTCCTCAAAGGTGTCACCCAAATCGCACTTGCTTCCTCACAGCTCCCAAATCTCCAGCTGCCCGTCTGAGTATGAGGTAGAACAGATGGTTGAGTCTGCAGAGCTGTTTACTCATACTATAGCCTGGGAATCAGAGGTCGACTCCAGCGCTTCTGTGAATCCAGACGAGGAAATGATCTGCACTGATGCCCAGAATCTTTATGAGTCGGATCCAGGACCAGACGCAGAAGGTTCTGACCATAATGTAGACCCTCATTCCCAAACTGTAACTCCTGTTGGTGGAGACAATGAGGAAGACGATGATAAGACTCAAATACCTGATTGGAGCGACAACTTTAGTTTTTTGTCAGGGCAGGAACAGGTTGGCTCTGAGGACGACGGGTGTGATAACGCACAGGGTGATGATGATGAGGTCGGAGATCCCACTTACTGTCAACCCACAGTCAGCCAAGAGATGAGGTCAGCAGAGGAGGTGGAGGAAGATGCTAGTGACGACGAGGTCAGGTTGCGCCTTCCTGGACAGAGACGTAGTACTGGAAGCACGTCAACAACTGCATCCTCAAACACAACTCTGCCTCTCACCACAAGTCGTGGTGGCTCTTCAGGTCGCATGGGTGCTAAGCCTTGCATAGCCTGGGCATTTTTTCAGATCGATAAAGATGACCCAACTCGTGTTATCTGTAACATTTGTCAGCAAAAGCTAAGTAGAGGCCAAAAAATACATAGTTTGAGTACTTCATGCATGAACCGGCACATGGACATGAAGCATAAGTTGCAGTGGGAAGCTCAGTGTGCTACAATGCGGTCTAGCCGGCCGGGCCAACCACCGTCTGCCATATCTTGTGCATCCGCGGCCTCTTCATCCTCTGTGACTGGGGGGACAGCAGTCACACCTGTTTTGGGCGCAGACCTGCCACCTCTTTACCCGCAACAGCCAGCGTGATTGGCAGGTCATCATTTTCTTTGGAGGTGGTAACACCAGCTAGTCTTGAGCGCTGTCCGACATCGATAGCACCACCTTTGGATCAAGGCAACCTAACATGTCCGCCTGCATCTTCCTCACAGACCGGCAGTTTGCCGGGGACACCATTATCAACCCCGTCTAAGCACAATAGCCAGCCCTCGGTCCCTCAGATGTGGACAAGTAAAAGACCATTTCCTCCTAGCCATGAGAAAGCTAAGAGGTTGAATTTCACCATCTGCAAGCTCTTGGCTACAGAAATGCTGCCTTTCCGCCTGGTGGACACAGAGGATTTTCGAGACCTTATGTCCGTCGCAGTGCCCCAGTACCAGATGCCCAGTCGGCACTACTTCTCAAAGAAAGGTGTGCCTGCGCTCCACCAGCATGTCGCACACAACATCACCGCTTCTTTGAGAAACTCTGTGTGTGACAGGGTGCATTTCACCACAGACACTTGGACGAGTAGGCATGGACAGGGGCGTTACATGTCGCTGACTGGGCACTGGGTAACTATGGTGACAGCAGGACAAGGGGCTGCTGTCCAAGTCTTGCCGTCCCCACGAGTTGTGCGTCAATCCTCTTTATGTCATTTTTCCTCCACTGCTTCTGCCTCCTCAACCTCCTCTCGGTCTTCCACCTGCACCCAAAGCCTGTCTGGTCATGCCACAAGCTTTCTAACTGCGCAGAAGGGATCCTGCACACCTCCTTACTATGCTGGCAGTAGGGCTCAACGTCATCAGGCGGTTTTTACATTGAAATGTCTGGGAAATGTGAGTCACACAGCTGAGGAGTTGTGGTCAGCTCTGGAGAACCAATTTCATGAATGGTTGTCTCCACTGGACCTGAAACCAGGGAAGGCCGTGTGCGACAATGCTGCAAACCTGGGTGCGGCCCTTCGCCGGGGCAATGTCACACACGTGCCTTGTATGGCTCACGTGTTGAACCTGGTTGTCCAGCAATTTTTAGCCCACTATCCCAGACTAGATGGCCTTCTGCAGAGGGCACGGTCGCTGTGTGCTCACTTCCGCCGTTCGCATCCCGCAGCTCAGCGACTTACATCTCTACAGAAGTCGTTGGGCCTGCCACTTCACCGGCTAAAATGCGATGTGCCTACCCGGTGGAATTCAACTCTGCACATGTTGCAGCGACTGTGACAGCACCGACAAGCCCTGGTGCAATACGTTCTGACGTATAGCCTGGGCCAACGAGATTCAGAGGTGGGGCAAATCACGCTGGAGGAGTGGTCTCAGATCAGGGACCTATGCACCCTTCTGCACAGTTTTGAAATGGCGACGAAGATGTTTAGTGCTGACGATGCCATTATCAGCATGACTATTCCGGTGATTTACATGCTGGAGCACATGTTAAACAGAATTCGGAGTCAGGTGGTGGCACAAGAGGAGGTGGAGGAAGTAGAGGAGGAGGAGTTGTATGCGGAAGGGCTAACATCTGCAAGGTCCAGAAGGTCGGCAGCACCAAGGCGGCAGGCATGTGAGGGTGGGGGAGATGGTTTTACCAGGGCGCATGGTAGCAGCCAAACTAGTGAGGAAGGTGCAGTAGCCCAGTAAGAAGTGGAGGACGAACTGATGGAAGACTCATCAGATGAGGGAGACCTTGATCACATTTCTGTTGTGCGAGGTTGGGGGGAGAGGACAGAGGAAGGAAGCATGATTGTTACCTCGCCACCAACACAACAGGGACTTGGTGCTCCTGGATGCGCAACACACATGAGTGCCTTCTTGCTGCACTACCTGCAACATGACCCTCGAATTGTGAGAATTAGAAATAATCCTGACCACTGGGTTGCCACACTGTTAGATCCCCGGTACAAAAGTAAATTTGCAGAAATTATTCCTGCCATAGAAAGGGATGCACGCATGCAGGAGTATCAGCAGAGACTGTTGCAGAATCTTACATGTGCTTTTCCACAAAATACCAGTGGTGCACGTAGTGAATCTCACAGTTCCAACTTGCCAACCGTGGTCTGTATGGAATTGTTCAATAAAGGGCCCAAAATTAAGATAACATAGATGGGAGAGGTCTCTATGAATAGGAATTCCTAAGTATTTGATACCCTGTGAGGGCCAGGCAAAGGGAAAGTTGGACTGGATGGAATCCTATATGGATTTAGGGAGGGAGACATCGAGGGCCTCAGACTTCGCTGCATTGATTTTAAAATTTTACCATGTAACAAAGTGATCTATTTCAGCCATAACAGCAGGGATGGATATATGTGATTGAGTGATATATACTAGGACATCATCAGCAAATAGAGAGCACTTGTACTCGGTGCCTCCCACCTCAATCCACCTAATATTGGGGTTATGGCGAATTGATGAGAGCAGGTGCTCCGTCACTAGGATGTATAAGAGAGGGGACAGAGGACATCCCTGCCTTGTCCCATCGGTGATTGTGAAAGGTGATGAAAATGTTCTGACGCACCCCCTGGGCCTTGGGACACCCGGAGCCGGACCCTTTTTGGTGGATGCTGGTGGTTGTAGTCTTCGTGGCTGCGATCCGGTTCCGTGGCTCAGGGCGGTCAAACCAGTGGCGGAACTATTTATGTGGTTTTGATGTTTAAATGTCCAACTACGCCACCCGTGGATTGCGGTCAGAGTGAACCGCCGCTACAGGGCAGACCGCTAAGGCTGGTGTTGTGGGTGCAGCAGAGCGTAGCATAACTCCCCACGGGAGGAGTATAGCCTCAGGGCAGTGTATGCGGAGGATGGGGGTGATGGTGCAGGGCAGCAGCAGTAACGACACGGAGTCAGTGATGCAGTTCAGGGCCTTTACTCACAGTTCTTATTATCCAGACCACGTCTGCAGGTAACGGCTGCCCACGTCGTACTGTGCTCACCAGGTGAGGGGCTCAGACAACTCCCAGATAACTTTGGAGCGCTTCACAGGACCCCCTTTGTGTGTCCTTTGTCTGGCCTTTCTTACCAAGACTTCTGTCCGGCTGCCTCGGGCCTCCTCTTGGTAAACTTGGCGCCAGTTTCCCTGACCCTATGTGGTGCCTTCCTAGCGGGTGGAGCAAGGGGCTGCGCCACATAAAATGTCAGAGCCTCCGGTTTCTAGCTGAGGGTCGTTTCCTGCCTCCACTAGTTCGGGGACCGGTCTCCCCCTTTGGCCTGACCCCTCCACGCAGGTGGATTCGGGCGTGCGGTGGCGACTCGCCCGTCCGCACCCCTGGGATCCCTTCATTCCTCGTTCCTGGAGCCTTCTCCGCTCCTCTTCCTTCCTTCTCCCTCTTGCAGGCCTGGGCCTCTGTTACTAGGCCCGCCTCCGGAGCAGAGCTCATGCAGAGCCCCTGCTCCCTGCCACTTCTGCTCAGACTTCTCTGCACTGAACTAAGATGGTGCCCACCTTTTATACTCCCTTCTCAATGCACCCAGGAACTGCTTCCTCCCTGCTCCTGCACTGCAGGGTTCCCCTTCCTCAGTGTTCCCTCCCCCCACTCCAGCCAGGGACAGGGACTGTCGTGCCCATCTCAGGGGCATATTGGTCGCCCTGCCCCACGGCAATGTGGTGTAATGCATGCAGGTGTCGGGTCCTGATCCACACTCCATCCTTATCTGAGAGTGAGATATCACACCTCTGGGTGAGGTGCAATACGTCTGTAGCAACCGAGCCCTCGGTGCTACAGTTCCATTTATCTTCAGCCTAGGTGACGTATTGTGATACAGGGCCGTGATTTTGGCTATAAAAGGGTCCCCTAGACCCCTACCCCAAGCTTTTTAAGAGAATCATATATGGCGTGCCAGGAGACTCTATGGAATGCTTTCTCAGCATCCAACGAGAGTATCTACTTACAAATTTTTAACTGCATCTAGCCCAGGAAATACTTTGTGCCTAGTAGCAGTGTCTGCTAGTCAGCGGATTATCCCGGCTGTTAAGCAAGCTACACCACCTGTAGTTTAGACAATTAATTTTTTCAAAGGAAATGCTTCGGGACCATGGGATACTCAGTGAAGAGCATCGGGAGGCACCCCAAGGCATAGGGGCTGGGACTGGCAGTAGGATGCCTTGCGGTGGACAGCCGAGCTCGATCCTTATAAAAGCTTTTTAACTGCAGCAGCTTTAGTGGACGCTACTGGAGCTGGAATTACGCGGCTGCTGGCATGAGACTTGCCCTCCAATAGATCCTTGTAAATGGATTTAAAGTGTATTCATTCAAATTAGAGAGACAATTTAAATTAAAAAGCTTAGAGCTGCCTCCACCACAGGGGGGCTCGCTCGACCCACCAGCGGACAGGCACCAGTATTGGGAGAGGGGGGCAGGCCATCAGGGTTCACCGCGGCTCTGGCACAAACCCGGCGACACGGAGGTGGCACGGGCAGGAGCGGACTGGCCGTGTCGGCTTCTCACTTTTTGGATTTTAGAAGGGCATGACATGCCTATATCTGTGTCTCCCCCTCCTTTTACTCCTCCACCTCTTTTATTTTCGCATGACTATATGTACTTGTCACTTTTCCATGTGTTAGTTGTGTCTTCTGAGCAGTTTGTCAGCTTTTGGACACCTTTGAAGGTGTTTTCTATGTGTTTCTATGTGTTTTTGTTTGCCTGCCATTGGTTTTAACGGTGTTCGAAGGTGTTCGACGAACAGTTCGACGAACAGTTCGGCGAACACACGGGTGTTCGACGAACCGAACCGAACTCGAACACTACGGGGGTGGCTCAACACTATTAGTAATGGAGAGGCGTCTATAAGACACCCCCATTACTAACCCCATAGTCAAAGTTAAAAAAACACAAACACCCAGAATAAAGTCCTTTAATTGAAATAAAGACACAATCCTTTATTGTTCTAAATTAAACCATACTTACCGTCACGCCCATTCCAGCTGAAGCCAACGATCTCCTGCAATAAAAGAAAAATAACAAAGCAACCTCATTCTTACCTTTCCATGGTTCCCACGACAGCTTCAGCTCTGCTACATCGAGATGACAGGCTGGACCGCAGCAGAACGCTGCCATCCAGCCTCTCATCCCGCAGACACTGAGAAGCGCAGGCTTGCTTGCGCTGCTCAGCGTCTCTCTGTGACGACATCCAGATGAGCCGAGTTCATGTCCAATGAACTCGGCTCACCTCATGCACGTCACTGACAGCGTGGGAAAATTCTCACGCTGAAGCGGTGAGTGCAGGAGAATTCTCCCACGCTGTCAGTGACGTGCATAAGGTGAGCTCATGTCCAATGAACTCAGCTCACCTCCTGCACGTCACTGACAGCGTGGGAGAATTCTCCTGCACTCAGCGCTTCAGCGTGAGAATTCTCCCACGCTGAAGCGCTGAGTGCAGGAGAATTTTCCCACGCTGTCAGTGACGTGCATAAGGTGAGCTCAGGTCCAATGAACTCAGCTCACCTCCTGCACGTCACTGACAGCGTGGGAGAATTCTCCTGCACTCAGCGCTTCAGTGTGAGAATTCTCCCACGCTGAAGCGCTGAGTGCAGGAGAATTTTCCCACGCTGTCAGTGACGTGCATGAGGTGAGCCGAGTTCATTGGACATTAACTCGGCTCATCTGGATGCCCTCACACAGAGACACTGTGGAGCGCAAGCAAGCCTGCGCTTCTCAGTGTCTGCGGGATGACAGGCTGGATGGCAGCGTTCTGCTGCGGTCCAGCCTGTCATCTCGATGTAGCAGAGCTGAAGCTGTCATGGGAACCATGGAAAGGTAAGGATGATGTTGCTTTATTATTTTTCTTTTATTGCAGGAGATCGTTGGCTTCAGCTGGAATGGGCGTGATGGTAAGTATGGTTTAATTTAGAACAATAAAGAATTGTGTGTTTATTTCAATTAAAGGACTTTTTTCTGGGTGTTGTGTTTTTTTTAAATACTTTACTAGAAATTCATGGTGGTCATGTCTAATAATGGCGTGACCCCATGAATTTCGGGCTTAGGGCCAGCTGATAATGCCAAGCTGGCCCTAACCCCTTTATTACCCAGTGAGCCACCGCATCAGGGCCCTGGATGAGTTGGGTACAGCGCCAGAAGATGGCGCTTCTATGAACGCGCCATTTTCCGGGGTGGCTGCGGACTGCAATTTGCAGCGGGGGTGGCCCAGAAAGCTTGGGCCTCCCTGCGCTGCGGATTCCAGCCCCCAGCTGCCTAGTTGTACCTGGCTGGACACAAAAACAGGGCGAAGCCCCACGTCAATTTTCTTTAAATTATTTCATGAAATAATTAAGAAAAAAAGGGCTTCCCTATATTGTTGTGTCCGGCCAGGTACAAATAGGCAGCTGGTGGTTGGGGGCAGCCCTTTCCTGCCTGCTGTACCTGGCTGGACACAAATATAGTGCGAAGCCCCACGTCAATTTTTTTTAAATTATTTCATGAATTTCCTGAAATAATTTAAAAAAATTGAAGTGGGGCTTCGCACTATATTTGTGTCCAGCCAGGTACAGCAGGCAGGAACGGGCTGCCCCCAACCACCAGCTGACTATTTGTACCTGGCCGGACACAACAATATAGGGAAGCCCTTTTTTTCTTAATTATTTCATGAATTTCATGAAATAATTAAAAAAAATTGAAGTGGGGCTTCGCACTATATTTGTGTCCAGCCAGGTACAGCAGGCAGGAACGGGCTGCCCCCATCCACCAGCTGCCTATTTGTACCTGGCCGGACACAACAATATAGGGAAGCCCTTTTTTTCTTAATTATTTCATGAATTTCATGAAATAATTAAAAAAAATTGAAGTGGGGCTTCGCACTATATTTGTGTCCAGCCAGGTACAGCAGGCAGGAACGGGCTGCCCCCAACCACCAGCTGCCTATTTGTACCTGGCCGGACACAACAATATAGGGAAGGCCTTTTTTTCTTAATTATTTCATGAATTTCATGAAATAATTAAAAAAAAAGTACGTGGGGCTTCGCCCTATTTTTGTGTCCAGCCAGGTACAACTAGGCAGCTGGGGGCTGGAATCTGCAGCGCAGGGAGGCCCAAGCTTTCTGGGCCCCCCCCCCCCCCGCTACAAATTGCAGTCCGCAGCCACCCCGGAAAATGGCGCGTTCATAGAAGCGCCATCTTCTGGCGCTGTACCCAACTCATCCAGGGCCCTGGTGCGGTGGCTCACTGGGTAATAAAGGGGTTAGGGCCAGCTTGGTATTATCAGCTGGCCCCAAGCCCAAAATTCATGGGGTCACGCCAGTATTAGACATGACCGCCATGAATTTCTAGTAAAGTATTTAAAAAAAACACAACACCCAGAATAAAGTCCTTTAATTGAAATAAAGACACAATTCTTTATTGTTCTAAATTAAACCATACTTACCATCACACCCATTCCAGCTGAAGCCAACGATCTCCTGCAATAAAAGAAAAATAATAAACCAACCTCATCCTTACCTTTCCATGGTTCCCACGACAGCTTCAGCTCTGCTACATCGAGATGACTGGCTGGACCGCAGCAGAACGCTGCCATCCAGTCTGTCATCCCGCAGACACTGAGAAGCGCAGGCATGCTTGCGCTCCTCACTGTCTCGCTGTGACGGCATCCAGATGAGCCGAGGTCATGTCCAATGAACTCGGCTCACCTCATGCACGTCACTGACAGCGTGGGAAAATTCTCACGCTGAAGTGCTGAGTGCAGGAGAATTCTCCCACGCTGTCAGTGATGTGCATGAGGTGAGCTCATGTCCAATGAACTCAGCTCACCTCCTGCACGTCACTGACAGCGTGGGAAAATTCTCCTGCAATCAGCGCTTCAGCGTGAGAATTTTCCCACGCTGTCAGTGACGTGCATGAGGTGAGCCGAGTTCATTGGACATGAACTCAGCTCATCTGGATGTCGTCACAGAGAGACGCTGAGCAGCGCAAGCAAGCCTGCGCTTCTCAGTGTCTGCGGGATGACAGGCTGGATGGCAGCGTTCTGCTGCGGTCCAGCCTGTCATCTCGATGTAGCAGAGCTGAAGCTGTCGTGGGAACCATGGAAAGGTAAGGATGAGGTTGCTTTATTATTTTTCTTTTATTGCAGGAGATCGTTGGCTTCAGCTGGAATGGGCGTGATGGTGAGTATGGTTTAATTTAGAACAATAAAGGATTGTGTCTTTATTTCAATTAAAGGACTTTATTCTGGGTGTTTGTGTTTTTTTTTAACTTTGACTATGGGGTTAGTAATGGGGGTGTCTTATAGACGCCTCTCCATTACTAACCTGGGCTTGATGTCAGCTGGCATTATAAGCTGACATCAACCCCAACCCTATTACCCCCTGCCACCGCACCAGGGCAGCGTGGAAGAGCGAGGCTAAGTGCCAGAATTGGCGCATCCTATGAATGCGCCATTTCTGGGGCGGCTGACGGCTGGTGTTTCTAGCCTGGGAGGGGGCCAATATTCATGGCTCCCTTCCTGGGCTATTAATATCAGCCCCCAGCTGTCTGCCTAGCCTTTGCTAGCTATTAAATTAGGGGGGACCCCACGTCATTTTTTTTGGGGGGTCCCCCATTTTAATAGCTAGTAAAGGCTATGTATTCAGCTGGGGGCTGATATTAGTAGCCTGGGAAGCTCCGTGGGTATTACCCCCTTCCCAGGCTTCAAACATCTGCCCCAGCCGTCTGCTTAACCTCCGCTAGAGCCTAAAATTAAGGGGAACCCCACGCCAATTTTTTTAATAATAAATCCTTTATTTTAATACTAAATGACAAGTACAGTAACCAACACTATCACTGTACTTCATATATATGTGACTGACATGTTTCTATCTATCTAATCTATGTGTGATGCTCTATCTTTCTGTTCTAAATTGTCGGGTACCGCTGCTGAATTGCCGGCCGGCTTTTTTAAAGAGACAGTGCATGAAAACACTATTATTTTTTTAAATAAATCCTTTACACTAAATGACAAGTACAGTAAGCAACACTCTCACTGTACTTATTATATATGTGACTGACATGTTTCTATCTATCTAATCTATGTGTGAAGCTCTATTCTTTCTGTTCTAAATTGTCGGGTACAGATGCTGAATTGCCGGCCGGCTTTTTTAAAGAGACGGTGCATGAAAACACTAATATTTTTTTTAATAAATCCTTTACACTAAATGACAAGTGCAGTAACCAACACTGTCACTGTGCTTCTTATATGTGTGACTGACATGTTTCTATCTATCTAATCTATGTGTGATGCTCTATTCCTTCTTGTCTAAATTGTCGGGTACCGGTGTATGCCGCTGCTGAATTTGCCGGCCGGCTTTTTTAAAGAGAGTGTCTTCTGAGCAGTTTGTCAGCTTTTGGACACCTTTGCAGGTGTTTTCTATGTGTTTCTATGTGTTTTTGTTTGCCTGCCATTGGTTTTAACGGTGTTCGACGGTGTTCTAAGGTGTTCGACGAACAGTTCGACGAACAGTTCCTCGAACATCCCGGTGTTCGACGAACCGAACCGAACCCGAACACTACGGGGGTGGCTCAACACTAGTTATTACATCTTTAGGCACATCCAGTGTCTTTTTGTGACAAAAAAAACCTAAATAAAGTTCACCAAACACTCCACTTTACAGTTGTGTAGGCCACATTAGCTCATATTAAAGTCTAGTCCACACTTTATAAAATTAGTGTTTCTTATACCTGTTAGCAGCTGTTCAGGAATAAGCACACTAAGCCCTTAGTACTTTTCTGCCTATCTTTATCAGTCTACCAAGATGAAGAAGGCAGGGAGTAAGGCATGTGGTCGTGGGCGTGGGCGTGGGCGTGGAGTTTCTGCAGGGAGAGGACGTGAGGATTCTGTGCCTGCAGGGAGAGGACGTGGGGATTCTGTGCCTGCTGCGGGCACCAGTGACTCAGCATCCCCCAGTTTTACCAGGGAACAGTCCTTTATGCGCAGCTTTGTAGGAGCTAGCCATACCCCACTGCTGCGGGAGGACCAAATTGAAGCCGTTGTCGGATGGATGGCAGCTAACGCATCGACTTCAATTAGTTCCAGATCCTCTCAGGTCCTGAGCACTGAAGAGCACCCATCTGTCTCTTCACCACCTGCCAAATTGCCCAGGCAGTCAGAGAGCCCTGGACAGGAGCCATCTCTACTTCTGTTCTCTGAATCTCTTGGCTTGGAAAGAGGGGGCCAGCCAAGCAGAATTCGAGAATTTGAAGAAGAGGTAGTATGCAGTGATGCGCAACCGTTTTGTCTCTCTGAATCTGAAGAGGCGGGTGGGCCAGTGCCTATGGTCAGCAGCACACCTCAGTATGCATTTGATGATGAGACTCAGGTGCCACTTTCTGGTGCGTACTGTGCTGTCGAGACTACCCAGGAGAAGCAGTTGTTTGAAGAGGGTGGTGTAGATGATGAGGTCCTTGACCCATCATGGCGTGAGGGACAGGAAGGTGGTGGGAGCAGCTCTGAGGAAGAGATTCCTCGAACAGCCCAAAAAGGAGGGAGAGGGAGGGGGCAGACTTGGTTGCCTGTAGCCTCCACTTCGGCACCCATTAGGAGCATGGCTCTTCCAAAATCCAAAGCGGGCGCTCCCAAGACTTGCAGTGCCTGGTCCTTTTTTGACACAGTTGCAGATGACATTTGCTTTGTCAAATGCAAGCTGTGTAATACATACATACATAGTTAGTAAAGCCGAATAAAGACTTGCATCCATCAAGTTCGACCTGTTAGTTCTGTAATTGCTAAAGTTGATCCAGAGGAGGGCAAAAACCCCAAATGATTTAGCCAATCTTCACCTGAGGAAAAATTCCCTCCCGACTCTGAAACCAGCAGTCACAATAAATCCCTGTATCAACCTACTATTTTATTTTATTTTTAAGTATATGCTGAAATCTGCCTGGTATCTAGAAATGCATCCAGTCCCCGCTTGAACTGGTTTAGTGATTCCGACATTACCGTCTCCTCACTCAGTGAATTCCATATTCTCACTGCTCTTACCGTAAAGAACCCCTTCCTATGCTGGTACTGAAACCTTTTCTCTTCCAGTCTTAGTGAATGCCCTCTTGTTACCATAATATCCCTCCTTTTGAACAAATCCCGGCCAAGGTCTCTATACTGTCCCCTAACATATTTGTACACATTTATTATGTCCCCCCTCAACCTTCTCTTTTCCAGGCTGAATAGTCCTAGTTTTGCCAACCTCTCTGGGTATTGCAGTCCCTCCATTCCCTTTATTAATTTTGTTGCCCTCCTTTGTACCTTTTCAAGCTCATTTATATCCTTTCTATATATTGGGGCCCATAACTGAGCACAGTATTCCAAGTGTGGTCTGACCAGTGCTTTGTACAGTGGAAGAACAATGTTCTCATCCTTTGCAGCTATACCTCTTCTGATACATCCCATTACCCTGTTTGCCCTTACAGCAGCCGCCTGACTTTGGGCACTCCAATTTAGTTTGCTATCAATCAAGATGCCCAAGTCCTTCTCCATCTCTGAATTCCCCAATGATTTCCCATTCAGTGAGTACTGGTGACTTCCATTTTTCCTTCCCATATGTATGACCTTACATTTCTCCTCGTTAAACCTCATTTGCCATTTAATGCTCCACCTACCCAGCTTATCCAAATCCCTCTGTAGGTCTGCACTGTCCTCTTTTGTATTAATTGTTTTACATAACTTTGTGTCATCTGCAAATATTGATATTTTACTATTTATCCCGTTGACTATGTCGTTAATAAAGATATTAAATAACATTGGGCCTAGTATAGACCCCTGTGGTACCCCACTAGTGACGCTTACCCAATCTGAGTATATTCCATTTATAACCACCCTCTGCCTTCTATCCTTTAGCCAGTTAGCTACTAGTGTTGAGCCACCCCCGTAGTGTTCGAGTTCGGTTCGGTTCGTCGAACACCCGTGTGTTCGCCGAACTGTTCGTCGAACTGTTCGTCGAACACCTTCGAACACCGTTAAAACCAATGGCAGGCAAACAAAAACACATAGAAACACATAGAAAACACCTTCAAAGGTGTCCAAAAGCTGACAAACTGCTCAGAAGACATAACTAACACATGGAAAAGTGACAAGTACATATAGTCATGCGAAAATAAAAGAGGTGGAGGAGTAAAAGGAGGGGGAGACACAGATATAGGCATGTCATGCCCTTCTAAAATCCAAAAAGTGAGAAGCCGACACGGCCAGTCCGCTCCTGCCCGTGCCACCTCCGTGTCGCCGGGTTTGTGCCAGAGCCGCGGTGAACCCTGACGGCCAGCCCCCCTCTCCCAATACTGGTGCCTGTCCGCTGGTGGGTCGAGCGAGCCCCCCTGTGGTGGAGGCAGCTCTAAGCTTTTTAATTTAAATTGTCTCTCTAATTTGAATGAATACACTTTAAATCCATTTACAAGGATCTATTGGAGGGGAAGTCTCAAGCCAGCAGCCGCGGTAATTCCAGCTCCAGTAGCGTCCACTAAAGCTGCTGCAGTTAAAAAGCTTTTATAAGGATCGAGCTCGGCTGTCCACTGCAAGGCATCCTACTGCCAGTCCCAGCCCCTATGCCTTGGGGTGCCTCCTGATGCTCTTCACTAAGTATCCCATGGTCCCGAAGCATTTCCTTTGAAAAAATTAAGTGTCTAAACTACAGGTGGTGCAGCTTGCTTAACAGCCGGGATAATCCGCTCACTAGCAGACACTGCTACTAGGCACAAAGTATTTCCTGGGCTAGATGCAGTTAAAAATTTGTAATTAGATACTCTCGTTGGATGCTGAGAAAGCATTCCATAGAGTCTCCTGGCACGCCATATATGATTCTCTTAAAAAGCTTGGGGTAGGGGTCTAGGGGACCCTTTTATAGCCAAAATCACGGCCCTGTATCGCAATACGTCACCTAGGCTGAAGATAAATGGAACTGTAGCACCCTGAGGGCTCGGTTGCTACAGACGTATTGCACCTCACCCAGAGGTGTGATATCTCACTCTCAGGTAAGGATGGAGTGTGGATCAGGACCCGACACCTGCATGCATTACACCACATTGCCGTGGGGCAGGGCGACCAATATGCCCCTGAGATGGGCACGACAGTCCCATCCCTGGCTGGAGTGGGGGGAGGGAACACTGAGGAAGGGGAACCCTGTAGTGCAGGAGCAGGGAGGAAGCAGTTCCTGGGTGCATTGAGAAGGGAGTATAAAAGGTGGGCACCATCTTAGTTCAGTGCAGAGAAGTCTGAGCAGAAGTGGCAGGGAGCAGGGGCTCTGCATGAGCTCTGCTCCGGAGGCGGGCCTAGTAACAGAGGCCCAGGCCTGGAAGAGGGAGAAGGAAGGAAGAGGAGCGGAGAAGGCTCCAGGAACGAGGAATGAAGGGATCCCAGGGGTGCGGACGGGCGAGTCGCCACCGCACGCCCGAATCCACCTGCGTGGAGGGGTCAGGCCAAAGGGGGAGACCGGTCCCCGAACTAGTGGAGGCAGGAAACGACCCTCAGCTAGAAACCGGAGGCTCTGACATTTTATGTGGCGCAGCCCCTCGCTACACCCGCTAGGAAGGCACCACATAGGGTCAGGGAAACTGGCGCCAAGTTTACCAAGAGGAGGCCCGAGGCAGCCGGACAGAAGTGTTGGTAAGAAAGGCCAGACAAAGGACACACAAAGGGGGTCCTGTGAAGTGCTCCAAAGTTATCTGGGAGTTGTCTGAGCCCCTCACCTGGTGAGCACAGTACGACGTGGGCAGCCGTTACCTGCAGACGTGGTCTGGATAATAAGAACTGTGAGTAGAGGCCCTAAACTGCATCACTGACTCCGTGTCGTTACTGCTGCTGCCCTGCACCATCACCCCCATCCTCCGCATACACTGCCCTGAGGCTATACTCCTCCCGTGGGGAGTTATGCTACGCTCTGCTGCACCCACAACACCAGCCTCAGTGGTCTGCCCTGTAGCGGCGGTTCACTCTGACCGCAATCCACGGGTGGCGTAGTCGGACATTTAAACATGAAAACCACATAAATAGTTCCGCCACTGGTTTGACCGCCCTGAGCCACGGAACTGGGTCGCCGCCACGAAGACTACAACCACCAGCATCCACCAAAAAGGTTCCGTCTCCGGGTGTCCCAAGGCCCAGGGGGTGCGTCAGAACATTTTCATCACCTTTCACAATCACCAATGGGACAAGGCAGTGATGTCCTCTGTCCCCTCTCTTATACATCCTAGTGACGGAGCACCTGCTCTCATCAATTCGCCATAACCCCAATATTAGGTGGATTGAGGTGGGAGGCACCGAGTACAAGTGCTCTCTATTTGCTGATGATGTCCTAGTATATATCACTCAATAACATATATCCATCCATGCTGTTATGGCTGAAATAGATCACTTTGTTACATGGTAAAATTTTAAAATCAATGCAGCGAAGTCTGAGGCCCTCGATGTCTCCCTCCCCAAATCCATATAGGATTCCATCCAGTCCAACTTTCCCTTTGCCTGGCCCTCACAGGGTATCAAATACTTAGGAATTCCTATTCATAGAGACCTCTCCCATCTATGTTATCTTAATTTTGGGCCCTTTATTGAACAACTCCATACAGACCACGGTTGGCAAGTTAGAACTGTAAGATTCACTACGTGAACCACTGGTGTTTTGTGGAAAAGCACATGTACACTGCGTTCCAAATTATTATACAAAAAGTGTTTAGGAGTGATAAGGGAAGAATTTGTTTGTTTGTCAGTTAAACTCATTGATGGTGATGTGTGTCAGGGCTCTTTATATCACTGTAAGCAATTGCAGACACCTGTGCTAATTAGTTTGGCAGGTGTGTCCAATGAAAGGCAAGACTACTTAAGAAGGCTCTCTCACATTATTAAGCAGCCTACATTTTCTGCCAAAATGGGAAAGAAAAAGGATGTGTCGGCTGCTGAGAAGCAACAAATTGTGGAGTGTTTAGGTCAAGGCATGACTACAATCAACATTGTGCGATGATCAGGATGAAGTGTCTTGGCAATCAAGAAGTATGTAGCTGATTCACAGTACACACGTGTGCGTGCTGATAAGGGCAAATTGAGGACTCTTTCCTACAGGCAATTACGTCAGGTTGAAAGAGCAGCGGCAAAAAAGCCTTGTCATAGCAGCAGACAAGTTTTTGAAGCTGCTTGTGCCTCCAACGTCCCCCGAACAACAAGATGCAGGGTCCTTCAGAGGTTTGCAGCTGTGCATGCGCCATCCTGTCGACCTCCTCTATCCACTTCACACAAGCAGAAACGGCTCCAGTGGGCCAAACATTACATGAAGACTGATTTCAAAACTGTTTTGTTCACGGATGAGTGCCGTGCAGCGCTCGATGGTCCAGATGGATGGAGTGGAGGATGGCTGGTTGATGGACACCCCACGCAAACACGGCTACAGCGTCAACAAGGAGGAGGTGGAGTAATGTTTTGGGCTGGAATCATGGGGAGAGAGATTGTCGGCCCCTTTAGGATCCCTGAAGGCGCTAAAGATGAACTCCATAATGTATGTGGATTTTCTCAAACAGCACTTCCTGCCATGGTTCAAGAAGAAGAACCGTGTATTTCACAGCAAGATCATTTTTCTGCATGATAATGCACCATCTCATGCTGCACATAAAACATCTGCATCTCTGGCTGATATGGGCATAAAAGGGGACAAACTTATGGTGTGACCCCCATGCTCCCCTGACCTCTACCCCATTCAGAACCTTTGGAGCATCATTAAAAGGAGTGTCTATGATGGCGGGAGGCAGTTCACATCTAAGCAACAGCTCTGGGAGGGTATTCTGTCCTCATGCAAAACAATTGAAGCAGAAACCATCCAAAACCTGACAAATTCAATGGACGAGAGAGTTCAGAAGCTCCTTTCGAACAAAGGGTCCTATGTGAAAATGTAACATCACCTAGAATAAAGTTTTGAGTTAAAAACTGTTTGATTTCAGTTTCTAACAACCTGCTAATGCTTATAATTTCAAAAATGACCATTTTTTTGGTCTTTATTAAAATGAAAAGGTTGATCGAAAAGTTTGGGGGTGTAACGGGTCCGGGAGGCGGAACCTCTGAGCTACTATACAAGGGGGCGGCCCTTGTAAGGGAGCGGGTGGCAGTCTCTGGGTGAACGGACAGGGAGTTACGGCAAGTGATCAGGGCAGTCTCTGGGTAAGGGGTAGGTACGACCTGTGATGGCAGAGCCTCCGGGTAGGCTAGCAGGCAGATGGTAGATGTGTGCTCCCAGGTGAGCAAGCGAGAGTCTCTGGAATAGCAGGTGGTCACGGCTTCTGACGGCGGAACCTCCGGGCTGGCAGGCAGGTAGGTAACGGAGAAGCGCTCCCAGGTGAGCGGGCAAGAGTCTCTGGAATAGCTGGTGGTCACCGCACGTGACAACGGGACCTCCGGGCTGGCAAGCAGGCAGGTAACGGAGATGCGCTCCCAGGAGAGCGGGCAAGAGTCTCTGAGATAGCTGGTGGTCACAGCACGTGACAACGGAGCCTCCGGGCTGGCAAGCAGGCAGTTAATGGAGATGCGCTCCCAGGTGAGCGGGCAAGCTGGTCCATAGACAGACTGACCGGAGTAGTAAGGCAGACCGTCGGACCTCAGGCAAGCAGGCAGGTAGCTGATATGCGCTCCCAGGTGAGCGGGCAGGCTGGTCCTTTAGACAGACTGACAGGAGTAGTAAGGCAGACCGTCGGACCTCAGACTGGCAGACAGGTAACAAGTATTCAGGCAGGAATCAGGCAGGTAACTGGCAGGTAACTGGCAGGAAACTGGCAGGAAACTGGCAACGGGACCTGAGGGCTGAAGCACAGGTGAGACACAGGTGCAAACAACATTGCTCGGGCACCTCCATTTTGGAGGAGGTGCCTTAAATATGATGAAGTCCTCCGGCCATTGGCCGGGGACTCTTTAGGGCGGCGCGCGCGGCCCCTTTAAGAGGAGGGGAGCGCGCGCGCGCGCTCCCTAAGCACAGGGGCCGGGAAGGAGCGCGCGCTGAGAGCAGAGCAGGAGGAGGACGCCGGGACGGAGCGCGCGCTGACAGCAGAGCGGGGGGAGGAAGCCGGGCACGGAGCAGAGCGGTGAGGGGAGCAGCGTCCCTGCCTAGCAGAGGGCAGGGACGCCGGCACTACAGTACCCCCCCCTTTAGGCCCCCCCTTTTTTAGGCCAGACAGAAATTTAGCTAGGATGAGAGGGGCATGGATGTTCTCCCGGGGCTCCCACGTTCTCTCCTCAGGACCAAACCCCTTCCAATCTACCAGGAAAAAGGTCTTTCCTCTTACCCTTTTGGTGGCAAGAATGTTCTCTACCTCAAACTCGTCCTCAGCAGAAACCGGAGCAGGAGGCGTACCTGTAGACTTGGAAAAAGAGTTAAGCACCACAGGTTTGAGGAGAGACACATGGAAGGAGTTAGGGATCCGTAAGTTGGCCGGGAGTTTCAATTTATAGGCCACCGGGTTGATCTGACTGATGACCTCCAGTGGGCCGATGAACCGAGGCCCTAACTTATAGGAAGGGATCTTGAGCCGGACATATTTGGACGAGAGCCAGACTTTATCCCCAGGGCGGAATTGAGGAGGGTCCAGACGTTTTTTGTCAGCGTGTCTTTTCATACGCTCGGATGACAGAAGGAGTGCGGACCGGGTACTCTCCCATATGGAGGAAAATTTGTTAACAAGAGATTCCGCAGCCGGATTGTCCGCCGAGGTGGAGACGGGAAACGGGATCCGAGGATGCTGACCGTAGACTACAAAAAACGGGGATTTGGAGGAAGACTCGCTCTCGTGATTGTTGTACGAGAATTCGGCCCATGGCAGGAGATCCACCCAGTCAGAATGGTGGGCATTAACGAAGTGCCGAAGGTAACTGGTCAGGTTCTGATTGATCCGCTCCACTTGACCATTAGACTGTGGGTGGTAAGCGGAGGAGAAGTCCAGGGTGACGTCCAGCAATTTACAAGTGGCTCTCCAGAAACGGGAAGTGAACTGTACCCCACGATCCGACACGATGTGACGGGGCAGGCCATGAAGACGGAAGATGTGGCGGATAAAGTCTTTAGCCAGCTCGGGTGCAGACGGAAGACCTGGCAGTGGAGTGAAGTGAGCCATCTTGGAGAAGCGGTCAGCGACCACCCAAATGACCGTACAACCGGCAGAGACGGGCAGATCAGTAATGAAGTCCATCGCTATATGCTGCCAGGGGGCAGCAGGTACTGGCAGAGGTAGGAGGCGGCCGGCCGGCAGGTGTCTCGGAACTTTGTTGCGGGCGCAGGACACACAGGCAGAAACAAAGTCTATTACATCCTTGTGCAGGTTAGGCCACCAGTAGTGCCGGGTAATAAGCTGGAGGGTCTTTTTCTGACCGGCGTGGCCAGCTAGTTTAGACGAATGACCCCAGTGTAGGATCTTCTCCCGATCAGGTACTGGTACGAACGTCTTACCAGGAGGAAGACGATTTAGACTCACGGGAGCCACCTGCATTACTCTGGCGGGATCGATGATATGTTTCGGATCCTCCTCGAGATCAGACACCAGAAAGGATCGAGACAAGGCGTCCGCCTTGACGTTTTTGTCAGCCGGGCGAAAATGAAGGACAAAATCAAAACGAGCAAAAAACAAGGACCACCGGGCTTGGCGCGGGTTAAGTCTCTGGGCATGCTGGAGGTAAGCCAAGTTCTTGTGGTCAGTGTAAATTATTACCGGGTGAAGAGCCCCCTCGAGCAGGTAACGCCACTCCTCCAATGCCAGTTTGATGGCCAATAACTCTCGGTCTCCTATGGAATAGTTGCGCTCAGAGGAGGAGAAGAGTTTAGAGAAGAAGCCACAAGTTACCATCCTCCCGGAAGATGATTTTTGAGTAAGTACCGCTCCGGCTCCAGAGGAGGAGGCGTCAACTTCCAGGAAGAACTGCTTGTTGCCATCTGGGCGATGCAGCACCGGGGCGGAAGAGAAGGCCTGTTTAAGGGAAAGAAAGGCCTCCTCTGCTTCGGGTGGCCACTCTTTGGGATTAGTACCTTTACGGGTGAGCGCAGAAATTGGGGCCGTCCGGGAAGAGAAGTGTGGTATGAAGAGGCGGTAGTAGTTGGCGAAGCCCAGGAATCGCTGAATGGCCTTCAACCCCTCCGGTCGGGGCCATTTCTCGATGGCAGACAGTTTCTCAGGATCCATTTGTAGGCCGGTCTGAGAGATAATGTAGCCCAGAAACGGAAGCGAGGTCTGCTCAAAGAGGCACTTCTCAAATTTAGCGTAGAGATGGTTCTGCCTTAGCCTGAGCAGGACCTGACGAACGTCCCTCCGGTGAGTTTGGAGATCCGGAGAGAAGACCAAGATGTCGTCCAGGTACACCACTACGCAGGAGTAGAGAAGGTCCCGGAAGATGTCATTGACCAACTCTTGAAAGACGGCAGGAGCGTTACAGAGACCAAAGGGCATTACCAGGTATTCATAGTGGCCGTCCCGGGTGTTGAATGCCGTCTTCCATTCATCCCCCTGACGAATACGAACCAGGTTGTACGCCCCACGAAGGTCCAGTTTGGTGAAGATCCTAGCCCCCCTCAGACGATCAAATAATTCTGGAATGAGCGGAAGGGGGTACTTATTCTTCACCGTGATCAGGTTTAGGCCTCTATAGTCTATACAGGGACGGAGAGAGCCGTCCTTCTTTTTGACGAAAAAGAAGCCTGCTCCCGCCGGGGAGGTAGATTTCCGGATGAATCCTCTGGCTAGATTCTCCTCAATATATTCGGACATTGACCGGGTCTCAGCAGCGGATAAAGGATAGATACGCCCACGGGGAGGAGTAGTACCGGGTAGCAGATCGATGGGACAGTCGTATGGTCTATGTGGTGGTAATGTCTCTGCCTCCCCTTTATTAAAGACATCTGCATAAGACCAATAAGGAATCGGAAGTCCAGGCAGATTAGCCGGGGTAGGAGAGGGACGGACGGGATGGACGGGAACCAGGCAGGTTTTATGACAGTCTTGTCCCCAGCGAAGGACCTCTCCGGTTTGCCAGTCTAGCACGGGTGCATGTCTCTGGAGCCAGGGCAAACCTAGCAAGAGGGCGTGAGAGAGTCCAGGCAGAACATGAAAGGAGATACTTTCAGAATGCAGCATTCCCACCTGCAGGGTAATGGATTCGGTGATGAGTTGAATGGGGCGAGGTAAGAGGCCCCCATCCACGGCAGCGACAGACAAGGGTACAGCCAGAGGTTTGGTGGGGATGCGGTATTTCTCAACCAGGGACTGTGAAATAAGGTTCCCGGCTGCTCCAGAGTCAAGTTGGGCCAGTTCGAAACAACGGTTCTCCCCGTAGATGATCGAAACTGACAACAGCAGGGATGGAGAGGATTTATTCTTGTCTAGGTGGACCTCTCTGAGCGAACCTAGACACAGGCGTTTCCCGACCTCTCCGGGCAGGCACGGATCCGGTGCTCCTTACTGCCACAGTAGAAGCAGCTCCCCTCGGCACGGCGTGAGTCCTGACGGGTTTTGACCATCTTGGTCTGGTCGACCTGCATAGGCTCAGGAGAGTGTACCTGGGGAGAGATGGAGGGAATGACGGGTTTCTGGAAAGTAGGAGCTAAACGTGGAATCCTTCTCTCACCGGTGACCTCTTTGGCACGCTCCTGGAACCGTAGGTCAATCCGGGTGGCAAGAGTTATTAAGTCATCGAGAGTGGTAGGAATGTCCCGACCGGCAAGTTCATCTTTAATACGGCCGGACAGACCCTCCCAGAAGACGGAAACCAGAGCGTCGTTATCCCAGGCCAGCTCCGAGGCAAGGGTACGGAACCGTATGGCATATTGGCCCACGGTGAGACTCCCCTGACGGAGGCGTAGCAACGATGATGCAGATGAGGTCTTCCGTCCGGGTTCGTCGAAGACTTTCCGGAAAGCCGTGAGAAAAGCAGGCAAGTTGGACACCAGGGGGTCTCCTCTCTCCCATAGAGGATTCAGCCAGGCCAGGGCCTCCCCGGTGAGATGGGACATGATGAAGGCAATTTTGGCCCGGTCGGAGTTAAACTGGTAGGACAAAAGTTCAAAATGCAGGGTGCACTGATTTAAGAAGCCCCGAGCCTGGACGGGGTCGCCTCCGAAGCGAGGAGGTGCAGAAAGCCGGGGTCCGGGGTAGGATACCATAGTATTAGTGGGCAGCGGAGCTGCCGGATTGCAAGATATGGCACTGGCGGAGGTTGTTGGTGGATCAGACAGAGTGTTCAGGCGAGTATTAACATTCCGCAGGTGACCCAGGATGGCCTCCTGTTGGGACCTCTGACGGGACAGTTCAAGACAGAGGTCCGAGAGCGAGGGAGCTTGGGTGCCACCGGGTTCCATGGCCCGAGCAAACTGTAACGGGTCCGGGAGGCGGAACCTCTGAGCTACTATACAAGGGGGCGGCCCTTGTAAGGGAGCGGGTGGCAGTCTCTGGGTGAACGGACAGGGAGTTACGGCAAGTGATCAGGGCAGTCTCTGGGTAAGGGGTAGGTACGACCTGTGATGGCAGAGCCTCCGGGTAGGCTAGCAGGCAGATGGTAGATGTGTGCTCCCACGTGAGCAAGCGAGAGTCTCTGGAATAGCAGGTGGTCACGGCATGTGACGGCGGAACCTCCGGGCTGGCAGGCAGGTAGGTAACGGAGAAGCGCTCCCAGGTGAGCGGGCAAGAGTCTCTGGAATAGCTGGTGGTCACCGCACGTGACAACGGGACCTCCGGGCTGGCAAGCAGGCAGGTAACGGAGATGCGCTCCCAGGAGAGCGGGCAAGAGTCTCTGAGATAGCTGGTGGTCACAGCACGTGACAACGGAGCCTCCGGGCTGGCAAGCAGGCAGGTAACGGAGATGCGCTCCCAGGTGAGCGGGCAAGCTGGTCCATAGACAGACTGACCGGAGTAGTAAGGCAGACCGTCGGACCTCAGGCAAGCAGGCAGGTAGCTGATATGCGCTCCCAGGTGAGCGGGCAGGCTGGTCCTTTAGACAGACTGACAGGAGTAGTAAGGCAGACCGTCGGACCTCAGACTGGCAGACAGGTAACAAGTATTCAGGCAGGAATCAGGCAGGTAACTGGCAGGTAACTGGCAGGAAACTGGCAGGAAACTGGCAACGGGACCTGAGGGCTGAAGCACAGGTGAGACACAGGTGCAAACAACATTGCTCGGGCACCTCCATTTTGGAGGAGGTGCCTTAAATATGATGAAGTCCTCCGGCCATTGGCCGGGGACTCTTTAGGGCGGCGCGCGCGGCCCCTTTAAGAGGAGGGGAGCGCGCGCGCGCGCGCCCTAAGCACAGGGGCCGGGAAGGAGCGCGCGCTGAGAGCAGAGCAGGAGGAGGACGCCGGGACGGAGCGCGCGCTGACAGCAGAGCGGGGGGAGGAAGCCGGGCACGGAGCAGAGCGGTGAGGGGAGCAGCGTCCCTGCCTAGCAGAGGGCAGGGACGCCGGCACTACAGGGGGATCTAAGAGTGTGGCAACCCAGTAGTCATGATTACTTCGAATTCTGACAATATGAGGGTCATGCTGCAGGTAGTGCAGCAAGAAGGCACTTATGTGCCTTGCGCATCTCGGAGCCCCAAAATTATTTTCCGGGCTAGATGCAGCTAAAAATTATTTTTAATTTTAAATCTGGTGAAGCTTTAGTATAGATGGCCTAATAGGATCAGTGCTGCACACTGCTACAAAGCCCAAATTATTTTCCAGTCAAGATACAGATAAACATGATTAGTAATTTGAAAGCTTAAAACGGTTGGTAGGGTGATTTTAACCAATCATCAAGCTTTTACTCTCCCCAGGATGACACAGGGGTAGAAAAGTCGTTTCGGATCCATGATTTGTTCATCTTTATGAACGTGAGTCTGTCTACATTATCAGTGGAGAGCCGCGTGCGCTTATCTGTCAGCACACCACCAGCAGCGCTGAACACACGTTCAGACAGAACGCTGGCTGCGGGGCATGACAAGATCTCCAAGGCGTAAGTGGCTAGCTCCGGCCATTTATCCAGATTGGAAGCCCAAAAAGAGCAAGGGTCCAGTGACACAGTCGTGGCTTCAATGTTTACTTGGAGATACTCCTGTACCATCGTCTCTAGGCGTTGACTATGTGTCAGACTTCTTGTCTCCTGTGGCCTTGCAAAGGATGGGCTAAAAAAGTGGTGAAATGATTCCGCAAAATTGATGTTACCAGCAGATACTGTGGTTCTGTTACGGTTTGAGTGCTGAACACTTGACGGTCCCACGGTTGGCAAGTTGGAACTGTGAGATTCACTACGTGCACCACTGGTATTTTGTGGAAAAGCACATGTAAGATTCTGCAACAGTCTCTGCTGATACTCCTGCATGCGTGCATCCCTTTCTATGGCAGGAATAATTTCTGCAAATTTACTTTTGTACCGGGGATCTAACAGTGTGGCAACCCAGTAGTCAGGATTATTTCTAATTCTCACAATTCGAGGGTCATGTTGCAGGTAGTGCAGCAAGAAGGCACTCATGTGTGTTGCGCATCCGGGAGCACCAAGTCCCTGTTGTGTTGGTGGCGAGGTAACAATCATGCTTCCTTCCTCTGTCCTCTCCCCCCAACCTCGCACAACAGAAATGTGATCAAGTTCTCCCTCATCTGATGAGTCTTCCATCAGTTCGTCCTCCACTTCTTCCTGGGCTCCTGCACCTTCCTCACTAGTTTGGCTGCTACCATGCGCCCTGGTAAAACCATCTCCCCCACCCTCACATGCCTGCCGCCTTGGTGCTGCCGACCGTCTGGACCTTGCAGATGTTAGCCCTTCCGCATACAACTCCTCCTCCTCTACTTCCTCCACCTCCTCTTGTGCCACCACCTGACTCCGAATTCTGTTTAACATGTGCTCCAGCATGTAAATCACCGGAATAGTCATGCTGATAATGGCATCGTCAGCACTAAACATCTTCGTCGCCATTTCAAAACTGTGCAGAAGGGTGCATAGGTCCCTGATCTGAGACCACTCCTCCAGCGTGATTTGCCCCACCTCTGAATCTCGTTGGCCCAGGCTATACGTCAGAACGTATTGCACCAGGGCTTGTCGGTGCTGCCACAGTCGCTGCAACATGTGCAGAGTTGAATTCCACCGGGTAGGCACATCGCATTTTAGCCGGTGAAGTGGCAGGCCCAACGACTTCTGTAGAGATGTAAGTCGCTGAGCTGCGGGATGCGAACGGCGGAAGTGAGCACACAGCGACCGTGCCCTCTGCAGAAGGCCATCTAGTCTGGGATAGTGGGCTAAAAATTGCTGGACAACCAGGTTCAACACGTGAGCCATACAAGGCACGTGTGTGACATTGCCCCGGCGAAGGGCCGCACCCAGGTTTGCAGCATTGTCGCACACGGCCTTCCCTGGTTTCAGGTCCAGTGGAGACAACCATTCATGAAATTGGTTCTCCAGAGCTGACCACAACTCCTCAGCTGTGTGACTCACATTTCCCAGACATTTCAATGTAAAAACCGCCTGATGACGTTGAGCCCTACTGCCAGCATAGTAAGGAGGTGTGCAGGATCCCTTCTGCGCAGTTAGAAAGCTTGTGGCATGACCAGACAGGCTTTGGGTGCAGGTGGAAGACCGAGAGGAGGTTGAGGAGGCAGAAGCAGTGGAGGAACTTTGACATAAAGAGGATTGACGCACAACTCGTGGGGACGGCAAGACTTGGACAGCAGCCCCTTGTCCTGCTGTCACCATAGTTACCCAGTGCCCAGTCAGCGACATGTAACGCCCCTGTCCATGCCTACTCGTCCAAGTGTCTGTGGTGAAATGCACCCTGTCACACACAGAGTTTCTCAAAGAAGCGGTGATGTTGTGTGCGACATGCTGGTGGAGCGCAGGCACACCTTTCTTTGAGAAGTAGTGCCGACTGGGCATCTGGTACTGGGGCACTGCGACGGACATAAGGTCTCGAAAATCCTCTGTGTCCACCAGGCGGAAAGGCAGCATTTCTGTAGCCAAGAGCTTGCAGATGGTGAAATTCAACCTCTTAGCTTTCTCATGGCTAGGAGGAAATGGTCTTTTACTTGTCCACATCTGAGGGACCGAGGGCTGGCTATTGTGCTTAGACGGGGTTGATAAGGGTGTCCCCGGCAAACTGCCAGTCTGTGAGGAAGATGCAGGCGGACATGTTAGGTTGCCTTGATCCAAAGGTGGTGCTATCGATGTCGGACAGCGCTCAAGACCAGCTGGTGTTACCACCTCCAAAGAAAATGATGACCTGCCAATCACGCTGGCTGTTGCGGGTAAAGAGGTGGCAGGTCTGCGCCCCAAAACAGGTGTGACTGCTGTCCCCCCAGTCACAGAGGATGAAGAGGCCGCGGATGCACAAGATATGGCAGACGGTGATTGGCCCGGCCGGCTAGGCCGCATTGTAGCACACTGAGCTTCCCACTGCAACTTATGCTTCATGTCCATGTGCCGGTTCATGCATGAAGTACTCAAACTATGTATTTTTTGGCCTCTACTTAGCTTTTGCTGACAAATGTTACAGATAACACGAGTTGGGTCATCTTTATCGATCTGAAAAAATGCCCAGGCTATGCAAGGCTTAGCACCCATGCGACCTGAAGAGCCACCACGACTTGTGGTGAGAGGCAGAGTTGTGTTTGAGGATGCAGTTGTTGACGTGCTTCCAGTACTACGTCTCTGTCCAGGAAGGCGCAACCTGACCTCGTCGTCACTAGCATCTTCCTCCACCTCCTCTGCTGACCTCATCTCTTGGCTGACTGTGGGTTGACAGTAAGTGGGATCTCCGACCTCATCATCATCACCACCCTGTGCGTTATCACACCCGTCGTCCTCAGAGCCAACCTGTTCCTGCCCTGACAAAAAACTAAAGTTGTCGCTCCAATCAGGTATTTGAGTCTTATCATCGTCTTCCTCATTGTCTCCACCAACAGGAGTTACAGTTTGGGAATGAGGGTCTACATTATGGTCAGAACCTTCTGCGTCTGGTCCTGGATCCGACTCATAAAGATTCTGGGCATCAGTGCAGATCATTTCCTCGTCTGGATTCACAGAAGCGCTGGAGTCGACCTCTGATTCCCAGGCTATAGTATGAGTAAACAGCTCTGCAGACTCAACCATCTGTTCTACCTAATACTCAGACGGGCAGCTGGAGATTTGGGAGCTGTGAGGAAGCAAGTGCGATTTGGGTGACACCTTTGAGGACTGGAGTATTTGTGATGTTGAAGTTGATGTGGAGGAGAGCCCACTTAAAGGAGCACTTGATATCCGTTGAAGCACCTGCTGTTTTTGTGCCTCATCTGGAATTTGTAGCGATTGGCGTGGCCGTAAGAAAGGGATCTTATCACATTGTCCGGTAAAAGAAGTAGACATTTTAGTTTGGCTGGAAGATGGTCTTTCTTCTGCAGATGTTACTGTTGCTTTAACACCTACCCCACGGACACAACCTTTTTTCCCCTTCCCAACACGCCTATTCCCCTTTCCACCAGCAGCAGGCCTTTTTCCACTCATTTTGGTGGTTAACTAATTCACAACTCTGGAGTTGTTTGCACAAAAAAACAATGGATGGTAACCGAGCAGAGCTGAGTGGCCAAACTGTGGTATTAGGCCAAAACTATTGGCTGGGTTAGATGCAGAAAAAAATTATTTTGAATTTGCAACCTGATGGAGGTCAGTATAGATGGACTAATACAAATAGTCCCACACACTGCTAGAAGCCCAAATATTTTTTCAGAGGTACTGTAGATGCAGATAAAAATTATTTTTAATTTGCAACCTGATGGAGGTCAGTATAGATGGACTAATAGACCAAGTCCCACACACTGCTAGAAGCCCAAATATTTTTTCAGAGCTAGATGCAGAAAAAAATTATTTTTAATTTGCAACCTGATGGAGGTCAGTATAGATGGACTAATAGACCAAGTCCCACACACCGCTAGAAGCCCAACTATTTTTTCAGAGCTAGATGCAGAAAAAAATTATATTCAATTTGCAACCTGCTGGAGGTCAGTATAGAAGGACTAATAGAACAAGTCCCACACACTGCTAGAAGCCCAAATATTTTTTCAGAGCTAAATGAAGAAAAAAATTATTTTTAATTTGCAACCTGATGGAGGTCAGTATAGATGGACTAATAGACCAAGTCCCACACACTGCTAGAAGCCCAAATATTTTTTCAGAGCTAGATGCAGAAAAAAATTATTTTTAATTTGCAACCTGATGGAGGTCAGTTTAGATGGACTAATAGACCAAGTCCCACACACCGCTAGAAGCCCAAATATTTTTTCAGAGCTAGATGCAGAAAAAAATTATTTTTAATTTGCAACCTGATGGAGGTCAGTATAGATGGACTAATAGACCAAGTCCCACACACTGCTAGAAGCCCAAATATTTTTTCAGAGCTAGATGCAGAAAAAAATTATTTTTAATTTGCAACCTGATGGAGGTCAGTATAGATGGACTAATAGACCAAGTCCCACACACCGCTAGAAGCCCAAATATTTTTTCAGAGCTAGATGCAGAAAAAAATTATTTTTAATTTGCAACCTGATGGAGGTCAGTATAGATGGACTAATAGACCAAGTCCCACACACTGCTAGAAGCCCAAATATTTTTTCAGAGCTAGATGCAGAAAAAAATTATTTTTAATTTGCAACCTGATGGAGGTCAGTATAGATGGACTAATAGACCAAGTCCCACACACCGCTAGAAGCCCAACCATTTTTTCAGAGCTAGATGCAGAAAAAAATTATATTCAATTTGCAACCTGCTGGAGGTCAGTATAGAAGGACTAATAGAACAAGTCCCACACACTGCTAGAAGCCCAAATATTTTTTCAGAGCTAAATGAAGAAAAAAATTATTTTTAATTTGCAACCTGATGGAGGTCAGTATAGATGGACTAATAGACCAAGTCCCACACACTGCTAGAAGCCCAAATATTTTTTCAGAGCTAGATGCAGAAAAAAATTATTTTTAATTTGCAACCTGATGGAGGTCAGTATAGATGGACTAATAGACCAAGTCCCACACACTGCTAGAAGCCCAAATATTTTTTCAGAGCTAGATGCAGAAAAAAATTATTTTTAATTTGCAACCTGATGGAGGTCAGTATAGATGGACTAATAGACCAAGTCCCACACACTGCTAGAAGCCCAAATATTTTTTCAGAGCTAGATGCAGAAAAAAATAATTTTTAATTGCAACCTGATGGAGGTCAGTATAGATGGACTAATAGACCAAGTCCCACACACTGCTAGAAGCCCAAATATTTTTTCAGAGCTAGATGCAGAAAAAAATTATTTTTAATTTGCAACCTGATGGAGGTCAGTATAGATGGACTAATTGACCAAGTCCCACACACTGCTAAAAGCCCAACTATTTTTTCAGAGCTAGATGCAGAAAAAAATTATATTCAATTTGCAACCTGCTGGAGGTCAGTATAGAAGGACTAATAGAACAAGTCCCACACACTGCTAGAAGCCCAAATATTTTTTCAGAGCTAAATGAAGAAAAAAATTATTTTTAATTTGCAACCTGATGGAGGTCAGTATAGATGGACTAATAGACCAAGTCCCACACACTGCTAGAAGCCCAAATATTTTTTCAGAGCTAGATGCAGAAAAAAATTATATTCAGTTTGCAACCTGATGGAGGTCAGTATAGATGGACTAATAGAATGATGCTATGCCCAAAAGATTTTACTTCACTAGGTGCAGTAAAAAAATTGGTATTCTATACACAGATAGGCTACACAGATAGGCTACTCCACTGACTAACACACTCTGCAATAGGCCAAAAAGGATTAGCTTTGCTAGATTCAGCCAAATGCTGTGAAAAAAACTTGCACAGCACTGGCACAGACCTGCCTGGCAAAAACTGATAGGAACTCATGTAACCTAGTCCTGAAAAGGACTCCAATTACAATTAGTCTTTACTCCCACAACCTATCTATTTAAGAGCACAGACCTCCCTGATAAAAGTCGTAGGAAATGCTGTAACCTAGTCCTTAAAAGGACTGCAATCACAACTATTCCCTACTCCCAAGCTATCTGTATATTTGTGCGAAAATTGGCTTGAAATTAACAAGGTATAGCGCACACAGCAACAGCGGTGCCGTCTAACACGCAGCTGCAGCAGTGAGAAAATGGTGGCGACGGGGAAAATGGCTTGGTCTTATAGGGCAAGGACATGTGACATACACTGCCAATGACACATGCGCTTGCTTGTGTGAAAAAAAGCACTTTGCTCCGTGTGTACGCTGCTGATAGGCTGACAGATTGCACCTCCCCACTGCAAATGCGGGAAAGAGAAAAAAAAATGGAGATCTTCATTGTTCCTGCAGAGATCCATCCCCTGCCCCTCCCCCCACCCCGCTGTACACTCAAACTGCGTATTAACATTAATTTTCATCATTACTGAGAAAAAATCCAGTTATGATTTTGGTGCACGAACAGTTATCGAACATAACCTCGAACAGCCGAATTTTTCTCAAATTGTTCGTGTTCGCCGAACGGCTCGAACACCGCCCAAAACAGCTCGAATTTGAGATTGGCGAACAGTTCGAGTAGAACAACGCTCATCTCTATTAGCTACCCACTTGCAGACATTTTCCCCCAGCCCCATCATTCTCATTTTGTATACCAACCTATTATGTGGCACGCTATCGAACGCTTTTGAGAAGTCGAGATACACGACATCCACTGGTTCCCCCTGATCTACTCGAGAGCTAACCTCCTCGTAGAAGTCAATCAGGTTTGTTTGGCAGGAGCGATTCCTCATGAATCCATGTTGGTTCGGGATTAAAAGATTATTAGCATCAAGATGCTCCGTAATTGCCTCTTTAATGAAGCTTTCAAAAATTTTGCCCACAACGGACGTCAGACTCACCGGCCGATAGTTTCCGGCGTCACTTTTCGCTCCCTTTTTGAATATTGGCACTACATTCGCCTGTCGCCAATCAAGTGGCACAGACCCAGTCTCAACAGAGTCCTTAAATATAAGATATAAGGGTCTGTCTATCACATTACTTAGTTCCCTTAGTACCCGTGGGTGTATGCCATCAGGTCCTGGTGATTTGTTTATTTTAATGTTACTGAGGCGTTTCTGTACCCCAGCTTGGGTTAGATTTGTCATACTTAGTGGAGGATTAAGTTTGTCACTTCTCATTTCGCCTGTTAGTTCTTTTTCCTTTGTGAAAGTTGACGAAAAAAATTTATTTAATAGATTAGCTTTATCCTCATCTTTCTCTTTGATTTTGCCTTCATCACTTTTTATCGGTCCAATATTATTCGATTTAATCCTTTTACTATTTATATACGTAAAGAACAGTTTGGGATTTGATCTACTTTCCCTAGCAATACGTCTCTCTGTTTCCTCCTTTGCTATTTTTATTTGTTTTTTTAATCAGAAGGTGAAAAGAGGGAAAAGTGTCAGCAACCTCAATACCACAAATATGTGGAAACATGTGCGGACCAAGCACGTGGTGGAGTTACAAAAACACACTGAAGACCTAGGCCAACCTACAGCGCCACCTACCACCTCTTCAGCTCGTGTTGTAGCCTCTTCCTCCAGCTCACACACAGCTGGTTCGGCTTCCTCACAGGATCGCCATGGAAGAATCTCTGGTACTGTTGTACAGAGACACAGTGTAATTCCACCCACAGCACCACTTTCCCAGTCATCCTCACACTCCCAGGCCAGTCTACAGCCATCGTTAGCACAGGCATGGGAGAAAAGGCGCCCATACTCGGCAAACCACCCCCGAGCACAGGCTCTGAATGCTGGCATTGCTAAACTACTGGCCCTTGAAATGCTATCATTCAGGCTGGTGGAGACTGACACATTCCGTAACTTTATGGCATTGGCAGTCCCGCAATACAACGTGCCCAGCCGCTTTTATTTCAGCAGGCAAGCCGTCCCTGCCCTGCAACATCATGTGGAGGGAAAAATTAAACATGCGCTACAAAACGCCGTCAGTAGCAAGGTCCACCTGACCACCGATGCGTGGACCAGTAAGCATGGACAGGGAAGATACCTTTCCCTCACTGCCCATTGGGTAAATGTTGTGGAGCCGGGTACAGATCTTGAGAGTGGCGCTGTACGTGTTCTGCCAACTCCAAGGATTGCTGGAATCCAGTCTGTACACATTGACTCCTCCTCATACTCCAGTTCCTCTGAATCAGCACTGCAAGAGCCGTCACGGTCTACCTCCACATCGACTCGTGAACGGTTACCTGTTATGGTGACCAATATGAGCACAGCCATGGCCAAACGTCAACAGGCCGTATTAAAATTAATTTCTTTGGGGAATCGAAGCCACACAGCGCAGGAGCTCTGGAATGCCATCAAGCAGCAGAGCGACGTGTGGTTTGTGCCAGCGAATCTCCAGCCAGGCATGGTAGTGTGTGACAATGGCCGAAATCTGGTGGCAGCTCTGGGCCTAGGCAACCTCACTCACATCCCATGTCTGGCACATGTGCTCAACTTGGTCGTGCAGAGTTTTTTGAAGGACTATCCGGATCTTGATGCACTGCTTCACAAGGTCCGCATAGAGTGCGCTCACTTGCGGCGTTCCAGCAATGCAAGATCACGCATTGCAGCTCTGCAGCGCCGATTACGTCTTCCGGAACATCGCATCATATGTGACATACCCACCAGGTGTAATTCAACGTTACATATGTTGGAGAGGTTGTGTGAGCAGCAGGCAGCAGTAATGGAGTACCAGCTGCAGCAGGCGCAAAGAAGTCGCAGTGCGCGCCGTTCACACTTCACCACCACTGAGTGGGCCTCTATGAAGGACATTTGCCACGTTTTGCGTGCCTTCGATTATTCCACGCGGATGGCGAGTGCAGATGATGCACTAGTCAGCATGACTATCCCCCTTATCTGCCTGCTTGAAAAAACACTGCAAGCACTAAGGGACGAGGTTTTGGAAGAGGTGGAGGATGAGGAGTCACAAATGCCATCTGCTTCTCTACAGTCTGCGCAACGTGGTTCCTCACAAAGGCCTAGGCAAGGGACACTTTGTGAGGAGGATGAGGAGGAGTCAATGGATGAGGAAGACATCTGTCCAGAGGAGGGAGGTACACAATGCTCTAGTAGTCAGTATCTAGAGTGAGGGTGGGGTGATGCAGAGCAGGCAGAGATCACGCCTCAAGCAGGGGACAGCGTTTCTTGGCCAGTTGGCAGTCTGCAGCACATGGTTGATTTCATGCTGCAGTGCCTGAGAAACGACCGCCGCATCGCCCACATTCTCAACACGGCTGATTATTGGGTGTCCACCCTCCTAGATCCTCGCTACCGGGACAACTTACAAAGCCTCATAACACCGTTGAACCGGGAGCGTAAAATGCGGGAGTACCAAGACGCACTGGTGCATTCCATCATGTTCTCCATTCCAACCGAGAGCAGTGCTGCTAGTGCTTTACAAAGCTGCTCAGTGCGTCGAGGCAGTGGAGTAAGCTCTGCACAAAGAGGGAGCGGAAGCAGCGCCTCAGCACAAGGCAAGACCAGTATGGCCGAAATGTGGCAAAGTTTTGTGTCCCCGCCGCCACAAATGTCTACACCATCACAGACGGCTCCCGTCAGCAGGAGGCAACGTTTCCGTCAGATGGTGACAGACTACATGTCTTGCCCTCTTAGTGTACTCCCAGACGGCTCTTCTCCCTTCAAGTTTTGGGTCTGTAAGCTGGATACATGGCCAGAGCTTAGTCAGTATGCATTGGAGGTGCTAGCTTGCCCTGCTGCTAGTGTATTATCGGAACGCGTCTTTAGTGCCGCAGGTGGTGTACTAACAGACCGTCGCATGCGACTATCCTCCGATAACGTTGACCGGCTTACTTTTCTCAAAATGAACAAGGCCTGGATCTCTCATGAATTTGCCAGTCCTCTTCCAGAATAAATAATTGGTTGGCAACAGTATCCAGGTCTCCTGTTCTGTTCATGTTTCTACCACCTGAACTGTAATCCCTGAGCTCCAACACCGCCAGTTGGCGCTCGGAAGTGCCGTCTGCACAGTCAACACTTGCTGCCGTGTTATTGGGGTTCAGTAACGTCACCTGTTCCCCAGCTGTGCGGACGGCAATTTCCCCTGCTCTGTCCACATTCTCACTACTACAGATTTTAAAGTTGCTCCAATTACACCTCTGGCTCCTCTGTTTTCAGTATTATCTGTAGCGCCGGCGTCCCTGCCCTCTGCTAGGCAGGGACGCTGTTCCCCTCACCTCCCTGCTCCGTGCCCGGCGTCCTCCTCCCGCTCTGCTGGCAGCGCGCGCTCCTTCCCGGCCACTGTGCTTAGGGCGCGCGCGCTCTCCCTCCCTCTTAAAGGGGCCGCGCGCGCCGTCCTAAGGAGTCCCCGGCCAATGGCCGGTGGACTTCACCATATATAAGGCACCTCCTCCAAGATGGAGGTGCCCGAGCAATGTTGTTGCACTGTTCACTACTCTGCTTCAGCCCTCAGGTCCCGTTGCCAGTTACCTGCCAGATACCTGCCAGATTCCTGCCAGCTTGCTGTCTTATTCCTGCCTGATATTCTGCTACCTGCCTGCTAGCCTGAGGTCCGACGGTCTGCCTTACTACTCCTGTCAGTCTGTCTAAGGACCAGCTTGCCCGCTCACCTGGGAGCGCACATCAACTACCTGCCAGCATTTCCGGAGGTCCGACGGTCTGCCTTCCAACTCTTGTCAGTCTGTCTATGGACCAGCTTGCCCGCTCACCTGGGAGCGCACATCTGCTACCTGCCTGCTAGCCTACCTGGAGGCTCTGCCGTCACGTGCTGTGACCACCTGCCTGTCCAGTGACTCCTGCCCGCTCACCTGGGAGCGCTCATCTGCTGCCTGTCTGCTAGCCTACCTGGAGGCTCTGCCGTCACGTGCTGTGACCACCCGCCTGTCCAGAGACTTCTGCCCGCTCACCTGGGAGCGCTCATCTGCCGCCTGTCTGTTGGTCTTCCTGGAGGCTCCGCCGTCACATGCTGTGACCACCCGTTTATCCAGAGACTCTCGCCTGCTCACCTGGGAGCTCACGTCTACCGTCAGCCGCCACAGGTCGTACCAACCCTTTACCCAGAGACTGCCCCGGTCACTTGCCGTGACCATCTGCCCGTTCACCCAGAGACTGCCCCGGTCACTTGCCATGACCATCTGCCCGTTCACCCAGAGACTGCCCCGGTCACTTGCCGTGACCATCTGCCCGTTCATCCAGAGACTGCCCCGGTCACTTGCCGTGACCTCCTGCCCGTTCATTCAGAGACTGTCCCAGTCACCTGCTGTGACTGCCTGCCCGTCTACCCTGGTCGCCACCCGCTCCCTTACAAGGACCGCCCCCTTGTATAGTAGCTCAGAGGTTCCGCCTCCCAGACCCGTTACAGTTTGCTCGGGCCATGGAACCCGGTGGCACCCAAGCTCCCTCGCTCTCGGACCTGTGTCATGAACTGTCCCGTCAGAGGTCCCAACAGGAGTCCATCCTGGGTCACCTGCGGAATGTCAATTCTCGCCTGGACACTCTGACTGCTCCGCCAGCAACCTCCGCCAGTGCCATGACTCGCAATCCGGCAGCTCCGCTGCCCACTAATACCATGGTATCCTACCCCGGACCCAGGCTTTCTGCACCTCCTCGCTTTGGAGGCGACTCCGCCCAGGCTCGGGGCTTCATAAATCAGTGCACCCTGCACTTTGAACTCCTGTCCCACCAGTTTAACTCCGACCGGGCCAAAATTGCCTTCATCATGTCCCATCTCACCGGGGAGGCCCTGGCCTGGCTAAATCCTCTATGGGAGAGAGGAGACCCCCTGGTGTCCGACTTGCCTGCCTTTCTCACGGCTTTCCGGAAAGTCTTCGACGAACCCGGACGGAAGACCTCATCCGCATCATCACTGATACGCCTCCGTCAGGGAAGTCTCACCGTGGGCCAATATGCCATACGGTTCCGTACCCTTGCCTCGGAGCTGGCCTGGGATAACGACGCTCTGGTATCCGTCTTCTGGGAGGGTCTGTCCGGCCGTATTAAAGATGAACTTGCCGGTCGGGACATTCCTACCACTCTCGATGACCTAATAACTCTTGCCACCCGGATTGACCTACGGTTCCAGGAGCGTGCCAAAGAGGTCACCCGTGAGAGGAGGTTTCCACGTCTAGCTCCTACTTTTCAGAAATCCGTCTCTCCCCAGGTACACTCTCCTGAGCCTATGCAGGTCGACCAGACCAAGATGGTCAAAACCCGTCAGGACTTACGCCGTGCCGAGGGGAGCTGCTTCTACTGTGGCAGTAAGGAGCACCGGATCCGTGCCTGCCCGGAGAGGTCGGGAAACGCCTGTGTCTAGGTTTGCTCAGAGAGGTCGACCTAGACAAGAATAAATCCTCTCCATCTCTGCTGCTGTCAGTCTCAATCGTCTGCGGGGAGAACCGTTATTTCGAACCAGCCCAACTTGACTCTGGAGCAGCCGGGAATCTTATTTCACAGTCCCTGGTAGAGAAATACCGCATCCCCACCAAACCTCTGGCTGTACCCTTCTCTGTTGCTTCCGTGGATGGGGGTCTCTTACCACGCCCCATCCAACTCATCACCGAATCCATTACTCTGCAGGTGGGAATGCTGCATTCTGAGAGTATCTCCTTTCATGTTCTGCCTGGACTCTCTCACGCCCTCTTGCTAGGTCTACCTTGGCTCCAGAGACATGCACCCGTGCTTGACTGGCAGACCGGAGAAGTCCTTCGCTGGGGACAGGACTGCCATAAGACCTGTCTGGTTCCCGTCCATCCCGTCCGTCCTTCTCCTACCCCAGCTAATCTACCTGGACTTCCGATTCCTTATTGGTCTTATGCTGATGTCTTTAATAAAAAGGAGGCAGAGACACTACCCCCTCATAGACCATACGACTGCCCTATCGACCTGTTACCCGGTACTACTCCTCCCCGTCGGCGTATTTATCCATTATCCGCTGCTGAGACCCGGTCGATGTCCGAATATATTGAGGAGAATCTGGCCAGGGGATTCATCCGGAAATCTACCTCCCCGGCGGGAGCAGGCTTCTTTTTCGTCAAAAAGAAGGACGGCTCTCTCCGTCCCTGTATAGACTATAGAGGCCTTAACCAGATCACGGTGAAGAATAAGTACCCCCTTCCGCTCATTCCGGAGTTATTTGATCGTCTGAGGGGGGCTAGAATCTTCACCAAACTGGACCTCCGTGGGGCGTACAACCTGGTTCGTATCCGTCAGGGGGATGAATGGAAGACGGCATTCAACACCCGGGACGGTCACTATGAATATCTGGTAATGCCCTTTGGTCTCTGTAACGCTCCTGCCGTCTTTCAAGAGTTGGTCAATGACATCTTCCGGGACCTTCTCTACTCCTGCGTAGTGGTGTACCTGGACGACATCTTGGTCTTCTCTCCGGATCTCCAGACTCACCGGAGGGACGTTCGTCAGGTCCTGCTCAGGCTCAGGCAGAATCACCTCTTCGCTAAATACGAGAAGTGCCTCTTTGAGCAGACCTCGCTTCAGTTTTTGGGCTACATTATTTCTCAGACCGGCCTACGAATGGATCCAGAGAAACTGTCTGCCATCGAGAAATGGCCTCGACCGGAGGGGTTGAAAGCCATTCAGCGGTTCCTGGGCTTCGCCAACTACTACCGCCTCTTCATACCGCACTTCTCTTCCCGGACTGCCCCAATTTCCGCGCTCACCCGTAAGGGTACTAATCCCAAAGAGTGGCCGCCCGAAGCAGAGGAGGCCTTTCTTTCCTTAAAACAGGCCTTCTCTTCCGCCCCGGTGCTGCATCGCCCGGACGGCAACAAGCAGTTCTTCCTGGAAGTTGACGCCTCCTCCTCTGGAGCCGGAGCGGTACTTACTCAAAAATCATCTTCCGGGAGGATGGTAACTTGCGGCTTCTTCTCTAAACTCTTCTCCTCCTCAGAGCGCAATTATTCCATAGGAGACCGAGAGTTATTGGCCATCAAACTGGCATTGGAGGAGTGGCGTTACCTGCTCGAGGGGGCTCTTCACCCGGTAATAATTTACACTGACCACAAGAACTTGGCTTACCTCCAGCATGCCCAGAGACTTAACCCGCGCCAAGCCCGGTGGTCCTTGTTTTTTGCTCGCTTTGATTTTGTTCTTCATTTTCGCCCGGCTGACAAAAACGTCAAGGCGGACGCCTTGTCTCGATCCTTTCTGGTGTCTGATCTCGAGGAAGATCCGAAACACATCATCGATCCCGCCAGAGTAATGCAGGTGGCTCCCGTGAGTCTAAATCGTCTCCCTCCAGGAAAGACGTTCGTATCAGTACCTGAACGGGAGAAGATCCTTCACTGGGGTCACTCGTCTAAACTGGCTGGCCACGCCGGTCAGAAAAAGACCCTCCAGCTTATTACCCGGCACTACTGGTGGCCTACCCTGCACAAGGACGTAATAGACTTTGTTTCTGCCTGTGTGTCCTGCGCCCGCAACAAGGTTCCGAGACATCTGCCAGCCGGTCGCCTCCTTCCGCTTTCTGTACCTGCTGCCCCCTGGCAGCATATAGCAATGGACTTTATAACTGACCTCCCAGTCTCTGCCGGTTGTACGGTCATTTGGGTGGTCGCTGACCGCTTCTCCAAGATGGCTCATTTCGTTCCCCTGCCAGGCCTCCCGTCTGCACCCGAGCTAGCTAAAGACTTTATTCGTCACATCTTTCGTCTTCATGGCCTGCCCCTCCACATCGTGTCGGATCGTGGGGTACAGTTCACCTCACGCTTCTGGAGAGCCACTTGTAAACTGCTAGACGTCACCCTGGACTTCTCTTCCGCTTACCACCCACAGTCCAATGGTCAAGTGGAGCGGATCAATCAGAACCTGACCAGATACCTCCGGCACTTCGTTAATGCCCATCATTCAGACTGGGTGGATCTCCTACCATGGGCCGAGTTCTCTTATAACAATCACGAGAGCGAATCCTCCTCCAAATCCCCGTTTTTTGTAGTCTTCGGTCAGCATCCTCGGATTCCTTTTCCTGTCTCCACCTCTGTGGACAACCCGGCTGCGGAATCTCTCGTTAGCAAATTTTCCTCCATTTGGGAGAGTACCCGATCCGCACTCCTTCAGTCGTCCGAACGGATGAAAAGACACGCTGACAAAAAACGCCTGGATCCTCCACAATTTCGTCCTGGAGATAAAGTCTGGCTCTCATCTAAATATGTCCGACTCAAGATACCTTCTTACAAGTTAGGGCCTCGGTTCATCGGTCCTCTGGAGGTCATCAGTCAGATCAACCCGGTGGCCTATAAATTGAAACTCCCGGCCAACTTACGGATCCCTAACTCCTTCCATGTATCTCTCCTCAAACCTGTGGTACTTAACTCTTTTTCCAAGTCTACAGGTACGCCTCCTGCTCTGGTTTCTGCTGAGGACGAGTTTGAGGTAGAGAACATTCTTGCCACCAAAAGGGTAAGAGGAAAGACCGTTTTTCTAGCAGATTGGAAGGGGTTTGGTCCTGAGGAGAGAACGTGGGAGCCCCGGGAGAACATCCATGCCCCGCTCATCCTTGCTAAATTTCTGTCTGGCCTAAAAAAGGGGGGGCCTAAAGGGGGGGGTACTGTAGCGCCGGCGTCCCTGCCCTCTGCTAGGCAGGGACGCTGTTCCCCTCACCTCCCTGCTCTGTGCCCGGCGTCCTCCTCCCGCTCTGCTGGCAGCGCGCGCTCCTTCCCGGCCACTGTGCTTAGGGCACGCGCGCGCGCTCTCCCTCCCTCTTAAAGGGGCCGCGCGCGCCGTCCTAAGGAGTCCCCGGCCAATGGCCGGAGGACTTCACCATATATAAGGCACCTCCTCCAAGATGGAGGTGCCCGAGCAATGTTGTTGCACTGTTCACTACTCTGCTTCAGCCCTCAGGTCCCGTTGCCAGTTACCTGCCAGATACCTGCCAGATTCCTGCCAGCTTGCTGTCTTATTCCTGCCTGATATTCTGCTACCTGCCTGCTAGCCTGAGGTCCGACGGTCTGCCTTACTACTCCTGTCAGTCTGTCTAAGGACCAGCTTGCCCGCTCACCTGGGAGCGCACATCAACTACCTGCCTGCTTGCCTGAGGTCCGACGGTCTGCCTTCCAACTCTTGTCAGTCTGTCTATGGACCAGCTTGCCCGCTCACCTGGGAGCACACATCTGCTACCTGCCTGCTAGCCTACCTGGAGGCTCTGCCGTCACGTGCTGTGACCACCTGCCTGTCCAGTGACTCCTGCCCGCTCACCTGGGAGCGCTCATCTGCTGTCTGTCTGCTAGCCTACCTGGAGGCTCTGCCGTCACGTGCTGTGACCACCCGCCTGTCCAGAGACTTCTGCCCGCTCACCTGGGAGCGCTCATCTGCCGCCTGTCTGTTGGTCTTCCTGGAGGCTCCGCCGTCACATGCTGTGACCACCCGTTTATCCAGAGACTCTCGCCTGCTCACCTGGGAGCTCACGTCTACCGTCAGCCGCCACAGGTCGTACCAACCCTTTACCCAGAGACTGCCCCGGTCACTTGCCGTGACCATCTGCCCGTTCACCCAGAGACTGCACCGGTCACTTGCTGTGACCATCTGCCCGTTCACCCAGAGACTGCCCCGGTCACTTGCCGTGACCATCTGCCCGTTCATCCAGAGACTGCCCCGGTCACTTGCCGTGACCTCCTGCCCGTTCATCCAGAGACTGCCCCGGTTACTTGCCGTGACCTCCTGTCCGTTCATTCAGAGACTGTCCCAGTCACCTGCTGTGACTGCCTGCCCGTCTACCCTGGTCGCCACCCGCTGCCTTACAAGGACCGCCCCCTTGTATAGTAGCTCAGAGGTTCCGCCTCCCAGACCCGTTACATTATCCCTGAGCTCCAACACCGCCAGTTGGCGCTCGGAAGTGCCGTCTGCACAGTCAACACTTGCTGCCGTGATATTGGGGTTCAGTAACGTCAGCTGTTCCCCTGCTGTGCGGACGGCAATTTCTCCTGCTCTGTCCACATTCTCACTACTACAGATTTTAAAGTTGCTCCAATTACACCTCTGGCTCCTCTGTTTTCAGTATTATCCCTGAGCTCCAACATCGCCAGTTGGCGCTCGGAAGTGCCGTCTGCACAGTCAACACTTGCTGCCGTGTTATTGGGGTTCAGTAACGTCAGCTGTTCCCCTGCTCTGCGGACGGCAATTTCTACTGCTCTGTCCACATCCACTGTACTACTGATTTAAAACCTCCTCCAAATACACCTCTGGCTCCTCTGTTTTCAGTATTATCCCTGAGCTCCAACACCGCCAGTTGGCGCTCGGAAGTGCCGTCTGCACAGTCAACACTTGCTGCCATGTTATTGGGGTTCAGTAACGTCAGCTGTTCCCCTGCTGTGCGGACGGCAATTTCTCCTGCTCTGTCCACATTCTCACAACTACAGATTTTAAAGTTGCTCCAATTACACCTCTGGCTCCTCTGTTTTCAGTATTATCCCTGAGCTCCAACACCGCCAGTTGGCGCTCGGAAGTGCCGTCTGCACAGTCAACACTTGCTGCCATGTTATTGGGGTTCAGTAACGTCAGCTGTTCCCCTGCTGTGCGGACGGCAATTTCTCCTGCTCTGTCCACATTCTCACTACTACAGATTTTAAAGTTGCTCCAATTACACCTCTGGCTCCTCTGTTTTCAGTATTATCCCTGAGCTCCAACATCGCCAGTTGGCGCTCGGAAGTGCCGTCTGCACAGTCAACACTTGCTGCCGTGTTATTGGGGTTCAGTAACGTCAGCTGTTCCCCTGCTGTGCGGACGGCAATTTCTCCTGCTCTGTCCACATCCACTGTACTACTGATTTAAAACCTCCTCCAAATACACCTCTGGCTCCTCTGTTTTCAGTATTATCCCTGAGCTCCAACACCGCCAGTTGGCGCTCGGAAGTGCCGTCTGCACAGTCAACACTTGCTGCCATGTTATTGGGGTTCAGTAACGTCAGCTGTTCCCCTGCTGTGCGGACAGCTATTTCTCCTGCTCTGTCCACATTCTCACTACTACAGATTTTAAAGTTGCTCCAATTACACCTCTGGCTCCTCTGTTTTTAGTATTTACCCTGGGCTCCAATACCGCTAGTTGCTGCTCAGAAGTGCCGTCTGCACAGTCAATGCTTGCTCTAGTGTTATTGGGGTTCAGTAACGTCAGCTGTTCCCCTGCTGTGTGTCCGGCAAATTCTCCTGCTTTGTACACATTCACTGTACTACTGATTTAAAACTTGCTCCAATTACACCTCTGGCTCCACTCTGTTTTTAGTATTTACCCTGGGTTCCAGCAACACCAGCTGGTTCTCGGTAGTTCCATTTGCTCTTGTACCTTCTGCTACCCATCTGGGTTCCAGTACCGTCAGCTGGTTCTCGGCAGTGCCTTTGGATTAGGTGCCTCCTTCTCGGTATCCAAGTTCCACCAACGTCTGCTGGTTCTTGGTAGTGCTTTCTGGCACAGATACCTCCTGCTTAGTAACCGAGTTCCAGTACCGTCAGCTGGTCTTCGGCAGTTCCATTGGCTCTTGTACCTTCTGCTACCCATCCGGGTTCCAGTACCGTCAGCTGGTCCTCGGTAGTTCCATTTGCTCTTGTACCTTGTACTACCCATCCGGGTTCCAGTACCGTCAGCTGGTTCTCGGCAGTGACTTTGGCACGGGTACTCCCTCCTGCCCAGCCTGGTTCCAGCACGCCAGCTGTTTCCGGTTAGTGTCAACGTCACTTTGCCTCCAATGCGTTGTCCTGTCGTGTTGTGGTCGGGTTAGCCGACTCTATGGTGCCTGCAGTTTAGGTGACTCCTATGTGGGCTGCGGGATCTGGCAATGAAGGCTGGTTCCATAGTGCCAATAGGACAAGCACCCCCTGTAGGACTGTGGGTTTTGGTAACTGCGGCCGGCTCGCGGCCTTGAACTTTTTTTTACATGGGTACCTTCTGCTACCCATCCGGGTTCCAGTACCGTCAGCTGGTTCTCGGCAGTGCCTTTGGATTAGGTGCCTCCTTCTCGGTATCCAAGTTCCACCAACGTCTGCTGGTCCTTGGTAGTGCTTTCTGGCACAGGTACCTCCTGCTTAGTAACCGAGTTCCAGTACCGTCAGCTGGTCTTCAGCAGTTCCATTGGCTCTTGTACTTTCTACTACCCATCCGGGTTCCAGTACCGTCAGCTGGTTATCGGCAGTGTCTTTGGCACGGGTACTCCCTCCTGCCCAGCCTGGTTCCAGCACGCCAGCTGTTTCCGGGTAGTGTCAACGTCACTTTGCCTCCAATGCGTTGTCCTGTCGTGTTGCAGTCGGGTTAGCCGACTCTATGGTGCCTGCAGTTTAGGTGACTCCTATGTGGGCTGCGGGATCTGGCAATGAAGGCTGGTTCCATAGTGCCAATAGGACAAGCACCCCCTGTAGGACTGTGGGTTTTGGGAACTGCGGCCGGCTCGCGGCCTTGAACTTTTTTTTACATGGGTACCTTCTGCTAGCCATCCGGGTTCCAGTACCGTCAGCTGGTTCTCGGCAGTGTCTTTGGATTAGGTGCCTCCTTCTCGGTATCCAAGTTCCACCAACGTCTGCTGGTCCTTGGTAGTGCTTTCTGGCACAGGTACCTCCTGCTTAGTAACCGAGTTCCAGTACCGTCAGCTGGTCTTCGGCAGTTCCATTGGCTCTTGTACCTTCTACTACCCATCCGGGTTCCAGTACCGTCAGCTGGTTCTCGGCAGTGTCTTTGGCACGGGTACTCCCTCCTGCCCAGCCTGGTTGCAGCACGCCAGCTGTTTCCGGGTAGTGTCAACGTCACTTTGCCTCCAATGCGTTGTCCTGTCGTGTTGCGGTCAGGTTAGCCGACTCTATGGTGCCTGCAGTTTAGGTGACTCCTATGTGGGCTGCGGGTTCTGGCAATGAAGGCTGGTTCCATAGTGCCAATAGGACAAGCACCCCCTGTAGGACTGTGGGTTTTGGTAACTGCGGCCGGCTCGCGGCCTTGAACTTTTTTTTACATGGGTACCTTCTGCTACCCATCCGGGTTCCAGTACCGTCAGCTGGTTCTCGGCAGTGCCTTTGGATTAGGTGCCTCCTTCTCGGTATCCAAGTTCCACCAATGTCTGCTGGTCCTTGGTAGTGCTTTCTGGCACAGGTACCTCCTGCTTAGTAACTGAGTTCCAGTACCGTCAGCTGGTCTTCGGCAGTTCCATTGGCTCTTGTACCTTCTGCTACCCATCCGGGTTCCAGTACCGTCAGCTGGTTCTCGGCAGTGCCTTTGGATTAGGTGCCTCCTTCTCGGTATCCAAGTTCCACCAACGTCTGCTGGTCCTTGGTAGTGCTTTCTGGCACAGGTACCTCCTGCTTAGTAACCGAGTTCCAGTACCGTCAGCTGGTCTTCGGCAGTTCCATTGGCTCTTGTACCTTCTGCTACCCATCCGGGTTCCAGTACCGTCAGCTGGTCCTCGGTAGTTCCATTTGCTCTTGTACCTTCTACTACCCATCCGGGTTCCAGTACCGTCAGCTGGTTCTCGGCAGTGACTTTGGCACGGGTACTCCCTCCTGCCCAGCCTGGTTCCAGCACGCCAGCTGTTTCCGGGTGGTGTCAACGTCACTTTGCCTATAATGCGTTGTCCTGTCGTGTTGCGGTCGGGTTAGCCGACTCTATGGTGCCTGCAGTTTAGGTGACTCCTATGTGGGCTGCGGGTTCTGGCAATGAAGGCTGGTTCCATAGTGCCAATAGGACAAGCACCCCCTGTAGGACTGTGGGTTTTGGTAACTGCGGCCGGCTCGCGGCCTTGAACTTTTTTTTACATGGGTACCTTCTGCTACCCATCCGGGTTCCAGTACCGTCAGCTGGTTCTCGGCAGTGCCTTTGGATTAGGTGCCTCCTTCTCGGTATCCAAGTTCCACCAACGTCTGCTGGTCCTTGGTAGTGCTTTCTGGCACAGGTACCTCCTGCTTAGTAACCGAGTTCCAGTACCGTCAGCTGGTCTTCGGCAGTTCCATTGGCTCTTGTACCTTCTGCTACCCATCCGGGTTCCAGTACCGTCAGCTGGTTCTCGGCAGTGCCTTTGGATTAGGTGCCTCCTTCTCGGTATCCAAGTTCCACCAACGTCTGCTGGTCCTTGGTAGTGCTTTCTGGCACAGGTACCTCCTGCTTAGTAACCGAGTTCCAGTACCGTCAGCTGGTCTTCGGCAGTTCCATTGGCTCTTGTACCTTCTGCTACCCATCCGGGTTCCAGTACCGTCAGCTGGTCCTCGGTAGTTCCATTTGCTCTTGTACCTTCTACTACCCATCCGGCTTCCAGTACCGTCAGCTGGTTCTCGGCAGTGACTTTGGCACGGGTACTCCCTCCTGCCCAGCCTGGTTCCAGCACGCCAGCTGTTTCCGGGTGGTGTCAACGTCACTTTGCCTATAATGCGTTGTCCTGTCGTGTTGCGGTCGGGTTAGCCGACTCTATGGTGCCTGCAGTTTAGGTGACTCCTATGTGGGCTGCGGGATCTGGCAATGAAGGCTGGTTCCATAGTGCCAATAGGACAAGCACCCCCTGTAGGACTGTGGGTTTTGGTAACTGCGGCCGGCTCGCGGCCTTGAACTTTTTTTTACATGGGTACCTTCTGCTACCCATCCGGGTTCCAGTACCGTCAGCTGGTTCTCGGCAGTGCCTTTGGATTAGGTGCCTCCTTCTCGGTATCCAAGTTCCACCAACGTCTGCTGGTCCTTGGTAGTGCTTTCTGGCACAGGTACCTCCTGCTTAGTAACCGAGTTCCAGTACCGTCAGCTGGTCTTCGGCTGTTCCATTGGCTCTTGTACCTTCTGCTACCCATCCGGGTTCCAGTACCGTCAGCTGGTCCTCGGTAGTTCCTCAGCTTTCTTGTACCTTCTGCTACATTTCCAAGTTCAAGCTTCTTGAAATGGTTCTTGTTAATCACTCTGGATCTCCCTGACGAGGACCCTGAAGACGAGGACCCTGAAGACCAACCCTAAGAAGACGAGGACCCCGAAGACGACGACCCTGAAGACGAGGACCCTGAAGACCACCCCGAAGAAGACGAGGACCCTGAAAACCACCCCGAAGAAGACGAGGACCCTGAAGACCACCCCGAAGAAGACGAGGACCCTGAAGACCACCCCGAAGAAGACGAGGACCCCGAAGACGAGGACCCAGAAGACCAACCCGAAGAAGACGAGGACCCCGAAGACGAGGACCCCCGAAGACGACGACCCTGAAGACCACCCCGAAGAAGACCAAGAAGATGACCCTGAAGAAGTTGACCAAGAGGACAAAGAAGAGAAGACAAGCACCAAGATACAGAAGAACAAGAGACAGAAAACCAAGAAGCAGAAATACAAGAAGCTGCAGAACAAAAAGCGGAAGAACATTAAGCATAAGACTAAAAATCAGAGCAAAAGATAATATCTAAATTATAAGCAGAAGATGACTAAGCAGTGTATGGGGGTGAGTCCGTTCCTCCTCGTGGTGCCCCTGGAAAAGACCTGCTGCTGCAGGCCAAACTGAACGCGGACAAATCCTGTTGTAAATCTTTTGTGACGGGCAGAACGAAAGGTGTAATGTCCAACCTTTTATAGATAACAACTACAGTAATGCCTGTCACAAATAAGAATATGATGAAGAAGAAGAATATGAAGAAGATGAAGAAGTAGAATATGAAGAATGTAAAAAAAAAGAATAATACGAAGAAAGTGAAGAAGAAGAAGATGAAGAAGGTGAAGAAGAAGTGGATGAAAAAGATGCTGAGGATGATGAAGGAGAAAGTGTGGGAGAAGTAAAAAAGAAGGTGAAGAGCATGGAAGTAGTGAAACATAAATATCTGACAAAATATAAAAATACTTAACATAGTCAATATTTCCGTAACTCAGAACGTCTTAAAAAAAATATTAATTCCTGCTATTCCATTTGATTGGGCTAAACCTCTATGCCTTTATTGTCTCCCCCACCTCCCCCAATACATTCTACATTATTCTTAGTTGTTTTCCTTCATGTAGAATTAACCTACAAGGAAAGAAAGGGTTTATTTTCATTCCGATATTTCTGTCCCATTGACTTGCATTGGTTTCCGGTATCGGAATCGGCGATATCCGATACTTTTTCGGTATAGGTCCGATCCGATCCGATATTTCCCGATATCGGAAGGTATCGCTCAACACTACTGGTGACAGATTCCCTTTAAAAAAATTATAAATCAGGCCCTTAGTCTTATTTTGACACTGAGCATTCTGTATATCTATTGATTCAATGCTGTTAGAATGAAACATAAAAACCTGAGTGGGGATGAATACTGTTCATAGATTCTGTATATCTAGTATCTTCTTCATATCTCTGGTTCTTGAATCTCATTCATTTTAAACAAACCTTCTCACTTGTGTAATCCGCACATCTAGTGATAACACGCTGTACATTCGAATCCTCTTATGGTAAGGGTTATCCTATTTTGTCAGATATTTTGGCTTACGCTGGTTATGAATAAATGATGCTGTGTGATAAATAATATAATAACCCTTGCAGCATCTTCTTTGATATTGTACTTCTTTTGTGCAAGTTAAAATTGTAACAATAAATATTGCATTACCAGTGAATACATTCTGTCTCATGTTCTGCTTTCATCTTTCATAGTTGACTTCGGATCTTCTGAGGGCTAAAAAAATATTATGAAGGAAAATCCAGAAAAAAACAGCCTATAAAGTACATAAAAAAGTAAATAAACATAGAAAACTAATTGCCGTTATTGCGATGTATTGTGTGGAAAACCGGAAAAAAAAACAGGCATATAAAGATATACTTCTCAGAAAAGACAGATGCAATGAGCTCTCATTACAAGGGTTAGCAAGCTCAGGAGGGAGATTGAAATAGATCTGTTGGACAAAAGTTGTTGAAATTTCATGTACATCAAAGACAAAGCACATTTTTTCAATAAGGCCCCATGCACATAACAGGATCATACACATGAAGTCTGTACATAAGCGCACAGTCCATGATGCTTGGTGCTATGGAACCTACATGTACTTCCACATGGTGCTTCATGTAGAGCAGTATAAGGACTTGTTTACATGCTGCATTTTTTTACTCTTTTTTGTGTGTGTTTTTGCCATGGAAAAAAAAACATTCCCTTCTTCATCACTGCCTGTGCGTCTGTTTTGTTTGTCGTATTTCGTGCTTTTTCTTTTGTTGCACCCAATTCCAATTCATTATTTTACTTGCTCCTTTTTATGTGCTCGCCTGGATTATTTTTTAATTTTTTGCATTGTGATCAGAGTTTTAGAGATCCTAGATGGTTTTCTCTGATTCATCAATTGTGATTTTTTTGAAAAGTCTCAAAATTTGGCGAAATTCCACTCCAGTTCCCCTTTCATGTACATTTCAGCACGCCAGCTTATTGGTGCAATTTTTTGCACCATTTTGCAATAGATGAAACTTTTGGCATCAGAAAGTCGCAAACAGTCCAAGACACAAAAAAGCCCATTATTGACTTTGCCCCAAACTCATGAATCAAATGCGCTATTTTGAAGAATTTGGCGCCAAAAATGGCAACTAATGCCGCAACACATAAGAGGAAAGTGACTTAAAAAATTCACAATTGTTATAAAATCTTGTTATCCTTAACCCTTACATGACCTTCATTTTTTTTTAACATGTAGTTGTAAGAGGTTTTTTTTCTTGTTCATTAATTCAAATAATGTTCGCCCATTTTTCTCGTGTTACGTGGGGCCTAATTTTCATGTCAATTTTATATTTGTATTTTTTGTTGATATCGGGGGAAATTGCAAACAAATAATATAATTGTCTCTTTTCACAATTAAAACACATTTTAAATTATGATCCCCTTTTCATAACAATTATTTTTGTTATACATCTGATACATTTCTTTTTTCTTAATCGGCAGTGGTATTAAAAAGTGCAATTGGGATTGTTAGTGGCTTTCCTCTTTTTAATTTCATTTGATTTATTTTTTCTTGTTTTGTCACTTATTTTCTTATTTAGTTCACACATTGTGCCCCTTTGGGGATGTCAATATTTGACAATATTTTTTACATTACTGATTTTCCCTGTAAGTAAGACTGGCATAATAGCCCCAGTTACGTGGCAAAGTCAGTCTTCCTGAATCCACTGTAGAACTGATCTGAGTCGGCTATGATCCAGCGTCTCCTGCTTAGTTCCGGCACCGGATGATCGCATGATCGCTAGGATGGAATAAGGACAAGCTGTTAGTTCATTTTAAACTGTATACATAGCGCTTGTTCAGTGCTGTGTACTGTACATAGTGATCTATGGGGAGTTGGCTGTGTATGATAACTGGCTCCCCACCCCTGAAGCTGCACAATCACATTCTAAGATGTACTTGCAAATTCACATGCAGACAGTCCAATGTTTTAAGACTTAAGGTAGTACGTAATTACTTAAAAATAACACAACCATCATTACCCCCTGCAGTTGCCTTCACATCTATAACACATGACCACTGATAAATAAATGAAAAAAATGACATGGGGTCCCCCCTATTTTTGATTACCAGCCAAGGTAAAGCAGACAGCTGTGGGCTTATATTATCAGGCTGGGAATGTCCATGGTTATTGGGCCCTTCCCAGCCTAAAAATACAAGTCCGCAACCAACCTAGAATTGGCACATCCATTAGATGTGCCAATTCTGGTGCTTTTCCAGGCTGTTCCTGATTGCTCTGGTGCAGTGGCAATCGGGGTAATCGTAGTTGGGGTTGATGACAGTTGTGATTTGTCAAAAATTACAGCTGGCATCAAGCCCTGGGGTTAGTAATGAAGAGATATCTATCAGACACCCCCATTACTAACCCAGCAATCAAAAAATCATAGAGTACAGTGATTGGCTGCAGCTGTCACAAACTGTAGATGTGACATCACCGCTGTTCTCATGTGAACAAAGATCATCATTGAGCAGCGGAGAGAATGCAATGGAGCTGTAGTGGTAATTTTATTGTTTTCAAGGAGAGCAAGCCTTTGGACAAGTCGCAAAAATCTAAATAAATCATATTTATTTTGCCTAATGTAAGCATTTCATGTTGACAGCTGTAGAAATGTTGTAAAGAACTAATATTTTCTTAATGCAAATTCTGGAGACAGGCTGTATTTTCTTAAATGCAAATCATCTGCTTCATAATCTGTAGGCAAATATTTGTGCATGATATCACACAACACAAGCTGCAAATAGAGGCGCTCAGTGAATTCTAAGTACTCAGCAAAGCTGCAAAACACAGATCCATTGTTCATATATTCTGAAGGTGCAAACACTCCTTGGAAGAAAGAAATTCACTACTATTCCTCTGTAAGGATTATATGAACATACTTTATATATAAACCCAATTATATGAACCTAATTTAAGAAAAATGTACACTTTCAGCCTCTGTATAACCCGCTGAAAAGACTTCCAAAGAGGCACCCAGGCTTCATATTGCTTTCAGGCATACATAGTTACATAGTTACTAGTGTTGAGCGAACATGCTCGACACTGCTCGGTACTCGCCCGAGCATCACGCTACTCGGGATGTTCGGCGAGCACCGAGCATTTCCGGGTTACTCGGGCGGGAGCTCGGGTCCCCGCCCTGCATGTTTGGCGCTCTTTACAGAGCCAATGAACATGCAGGGATTGCCAGCCAGTCACTGTAATGCTGCAGCCATGTTGGTTGTGGGCATTACAGTGATTGGCTGGCCGCACAGCGTCACCTCGAGTATTTAAAACCGGGCGCCGCCATCTTGGACACAGTCGCTCCGGATTAGACAGTGTAGGGACAGCGCTGCTGATTTAGGGAGAGATATAAACTGCGAAATAGTTAGTGTAGGGTCTGCAAAGGCTGTCAGAACAAACAAACAGTCCTTTTCAGGACTAATATCCATCCCAGATACCAGGCAGGCAGGCTGTATAGGAGACACAGTGGTTATACCAGCAAACGCTGCATTACAGTCCTGTGTGCTCCTGTTGCTCAAATTGCTGGACTTAGCACCAGGTGTCGGGGGCCAGGAAAAATCCTTTTCTTTCCATCTAAATCCTCCTTTTTTTTCCCTCCTTCACACTGTACAAATACCCGTCTTATTAACCTTTTGGTGTGTCCCCCCCCCCCCAAAAAAAAAGCGTGTCTCTGATTTTTCAGACACAAATATAACTGTTGAAAATAGTCTGGTGTAGGCTAGAGAAACAGTGTTGTTTTGCAGTTCCACGGTTCAAACCTCTGTATTATCCATTTTGGGCCATTTGTATCTAAAAAAAAAACAGTTTGAGTGTGTCGCTCACTGTTCAGCCGCAAATATCTCTATTTAAAAAAGTGTGGTATACCCCAGTAAACAATAACTGTGGTTTTGCCATCCCACGGTAAAAAATCTCTATTATTCAGGTTTTGGTAGTTTTTTCCGTAAAGAAAAACAGTAGTGTCTCCTGACTGTTGTGACACAAAAATATATCTGTTGAAAATAGTCTTGTGTAGGCCCGACATCCCAGTGTGGTTTCGCAGTTCCACGGGTCAAATCGCTGTACTATCCAGTTTTGGGCCTTTGGTATCTAAAAAAAAAGCAGTTTGAGTGTGTCGCTCACTGTTCAGCCGCAAATATCTCTATTTAAAAAAGTGTGGTATACCCCAGTAAACAATAACTGTGGTTTTGCCATCCCACGGTAAAAAATCTCTATTATTCAGGTTTTGGTAGTTTTTTCCGTAAAGAAAAACAGTAGTGTCTCCTGACTGTTGTGACACAAAAATATATCTGTTGAAAATAGTCTTGTGTAGGCCCGACATCCCAGTGTGGTTTCGCAGTTTCACGGGTCAAATCGCTGTACTATCCAGTTTTGGGCCTTTGGTATCCAAAAAAAAAGCAGTTTGAGTGTGTCGCTCACTGTTCAGCCGCAAATATCTCTATTTAAAAAAGTGTGGTATACCCCAGTAAACAATAACTGTGGTTTTACTCTTCCACAGTTCTAATCTACTCTTTATTACCCTTTTTCCATTGATAGTGCAAGTGTAAGCTGTAACGGGTCCGGGAGGCGGAACCTCTGAGCTACTATACAAGGGGGCGGCCCTTGTAAGGGAGCGGGTGGCAGTCTCTGGGTGAACGGACAGGGAGTTACGGCAAGTGATCAGGGCAGTCTCTGGGTAAGGGGTAGGTACGACCTGTGATGGCAGAGCCTCCGGGTAGGCTAGCAGGCAGATGGTAGATGTGTGCTCCCAGGTGAGCAAGCGAGAGTCTCTGGAATAGCAGGTGGTCACGGCACGTGACGGCGGAACCTCCGGGCTGGCAGGCAGGTAGGTAACGGAGAAGCGCTCCCAGGTGAGCGGGCAAGAGTCTCTGGAATAGCTGGTGGTCACCGCACGTGACAACGGGACCTCCGGGCTGGCAAGCAGGCAGGTAACGGAGATGCGCTCCCAGGTGAGCGGGCAAGAGTCTCTGAGATAGCTGGTGGTCACAGCACGTGACAACGGAGCCTCCGGGCTGGCAAGCAGGCAGATAACGGAGAAGCGCTCCCAGGTGAGCGGGCAAGCTGGTCCATAGACAGACTGACCGGAGTAGTAAGGCAGACCGTCGGACCTCAGGCAAGCAGGCAGGTAGCTGATATGCGCTCCCAGGTGAGCGGGCAGGCTGGTCCTTTAGACAGACTGACAGGAGTAGTAAGGCAGACCGTCGGACCTCAGACTGGCAGACAGGTAACAAGTATTCAGGCAGGAATCAGGCAGGTAACTAGCAGGAAACTGGCAGGAAACTGGCAGGTAACTGGCAGGTAACTGGCAACGGGACCTGAGGGCTGAAGCACAGGTGAGACACAGGTGCAAACAACATTGCTCGGGCACCTCCATTTTGGAGGAGGTGCCTTATATATGATGAAGTCCTCCGGCCATTGGCCGGGGACTCTTTAGGGCGGCGCGCGCGGCCCCTTTAAGAGGAGGGGAGCGCGCGCGCGCGCGCCCTAAGCACAGGGGCCGGGAAGGAGCGCGCGCTGAGAGCAGAGCAGGAGGAGGACGCCGGGACGGAGCGCGCGCTGACAGCAGAGCGGGGGGAGGAAGCCGGGCACGGAGCAGAGCGGTGAGAGGAGCAGCGTCCCTGCCTAGCAGAGGGCAGGGACGCCGGCACTACAGTACCCCCCCCTTTAGGCCCCCCCTTTTTTAGGCCAGACAGAAATTTAGCTAGGATGAGAGGGGCATGGATGTTCTCCCGGGGCTCCCACGTTCTCTCCTCAGGACCAAACCCCTTCCAATCTACCAGGAAAAAGGTCTTTCCTCTTACCCTTTTGGTGGCAAGAATGTTCTCTACCTCAAACTCGTCCTCAGCAGAAACCGGAGCAGGAGGCGTACCTGTAGACTTGGAAAAAGAGTTAAGTACCACAGGTTTGAGGAGAGACACATGGAAGGAGTTAGGGATCCGTAAGTTGGCCGGGAGTTTCAATTTATAGGCCACCGGGTTGATCTGACTGATGACCTCCAGTGGGCCGATGAACCGAGGCCCTAACTTATAGGAAGGGATCTTGAGCCGGACATATTTGGACGAGAGCCAGACTTTATCCCCAGGGCGGAATTGAGGAGGGTCCAGACGTTTTTTGTCAGCGTGTCTTTTCATACGCTCGGATGACAGAAGGAGTGCGGACCGGGTACTCTCCCATATGGAGGAAAATTTGTTAACAAGAGATTCCGCAGCCGGATTGTCCGCCGAGGTGGAGACGGGAAACGGGATCCGAGGATGCTGACCGTAGACTACAAAAAACGGGGATTTGGAGGAAGACTCGCTCTCGTGATTGTTGTACGAGAATTCGGCCCATGGCAGGAGATCCACCCAGTCAGAATGGTGGGCATTAACGAAGTGCCGAAGGTAACTGGTCAGGTTCTGATTGATCCGCTCCACTTGACCATTAGACTGTGGGTGGTAAGCGGAGGAGAAGTCCAGGGTGACGTCCAGCAATTTACAAGTGGCTCTCCAGAAACGGGAAGTGAACTGTACCCCACGATCCGACACGATGTGACGGGGCAGGCCATGAAGACGGAAGATGTGGCGGATAAAGTCTTTAGCCAGCTCGGGTGCAGACGGAAGACCTGGCAGTGGAATGAAGTGAGCCATCTTGGAGAAGCGGTCAGCGACCACCCAAATGACCGTACAACCGGCAGAGACGGGCAGATCAGTAATGAAGTCCATCGCTATATGCTGCCAGGGGGCAGCAGGTACTGGCAGAGGTAGGAGGCGGCCGGCCGGCAGGTGTCTCGGAACTTTGTTGCGGGCGCAGGACACACAGGCAGAAACAAAGTCTATTACATCCTTGTGCAGGTTAGGCCACCAGTAGTGCCGGGTAATAAGCTGGAGGGTCTTTTTCTGACCGGCGTGGCCAGCTAGTTTAGACGAATGACCCCAGTGTTGAATCTTCTCCCGATCAGGTACTGGTACGAACGTCTTACCAGGAGGAAGACGATTTAGACTCACGGGGGCCACCTGCATTACTCTGGCGGGATCGATGATATGTTTCGGATCCTCCTCGAGATCAGACACCAGAAAGGATCGAGACAAGGCATCCGCCTTGACGTTTTTGTCAGCCGGGCGAAAATGAAGGACAAAATCAAAACGAGCAAAAAACAAGGACCACCGGGCTTGGCGCGGGTTAAGTCTCTGGGCATGCTGGAGGTAAGCCAAGTTCTTGTGGTCAGTGTAAATTATTACCGGGTGAAGAGCCCCCTCGAGCAGGTAACGCCACTCCTCCAATGCCAGTTTGATGGCCAATAACTCTCGGTTTCCTATGGAATAGTTGCGCTCAGAGGAGGAGAAGAGTTTAGAGAAGAAGCCACAAGTTACCATCCTCCCGGAAGATGATTTTTGAGTAAGTACCGCTCCGGCTCCAGAGGAGGAGGCGTCAACTTCCAGGAAGAACTGCTTGTTGCCATCTGGGCGATGCAGCACCGGGGCGGAAGAGAAGGCCTGTTTAAGGGAAAGAAAGGCCTCCTCTGCTTCGGGTGGCCACTCTTTGGGATTAGTACCTTTACGGGTGAGCGCAGAAATTGGGGCCGTCCGGGAAGAGAAGTGTGGTATGAAGAGGCGGTAGTAGTTGGCGAAGCCCAGGAAACGCTGAATGGCCTTCAACCCCTCCGGTCGGGGCCATTTCTCGATGGCAGACAGTTTCTCAGGATCCATTTGAAGGCCGGTCTGAGAGATAATGTAGCCCAGAAACGGAAGCGAGGTCTGCTCAAAGAGGCACTTCTCAAATTTAGCGTAGAGATGGTTCTGCCTTAGCCTGAGCAGGACCTGACGAACGTCCCTCCGGTGAGTTTGGAGATCCGGAGAGAAGACCAAGATGTCGTCCAGGTACACCACTACGCAGGAGTAGAGAAGGTCCCGGAAGATGTCATTGACCAACTCTTGAAAGACGGCAGGAGCGTTACAGAGACCAAAGGGCATTACCAGGTATTCATAGTGGCCGTCCCGGGTGTTGAATGCCGTCTTCCATTCATCCCCCTGACGAATACGAACCAGGTTGTACGCCCCACGAAGGTCCAGTTTGGTGAAGATCCTAGCCCCCCTCAGACGATCAAATAATTCTGGAATGAGCGGAAGGGGGTACTTATTCTTCACCGTGATCAGGTTTAGGCCTCTATAGTCTATACAGGGACGGAGAGAGCCGTCCTTCTTTTTGACGAAAAAGAAGCCTGCTCCCGCCGGGGAGGTAGATTTCCGGATGAATCCTCTGGCCAGATTCTCCTCAATATATTCGGACATTGACCGGGTCTCAGCAGCGGATAAAGGATAGATACGCCCACGGGGAGGAGTAGTACCGGGTAGCAGATCGATGGGACAGTCGTATGGTCTATGTGGTGGTAATGTCTCTGCCTCCTTTTTATTAAAGACATCTGCATAAGACCAATAAGGAATCGGAAGTCCAGGTAGATTAGCTGGGGTAGGAGAGGGACGGACGGGATGGACGGGAACCAGGCAGGTTTTATGACAGTCTTGTCCCCAGCGAAGGACCTCTCCGGTTTGCCAGTCTAGCACGGGTGCATGTCTCTGGAGCCAGGGCAGACCTAGCAAGAGGGCGTGAGAGAGTCCAGGCAGAACATGAAAGGAGATACTTTCAGAATGCAGCATTCCCACCTGCAGGGTAATGGATTCGGTGATGAGTTGAATGGGGCGAGGTAAGAGGCCCCCATCCACGGCAGCGACAGACAAGGGTACAGCCAGAGGTTTGGTGGGGATGCGGTATTTCTCAACCAGGGACTGTGAAATAAGGTTCCCGGCTGCTCCAGAGTCAAGTTGGGCTAGTTCGAAATAACGGTTCTCCCCGTAGATGATCGAAACTGACAACAGCAGGGATGGAGAGGATTTATTCTTGTCTAGGTGGACCTCTCTGAGCGAACCTAGACACAGGCGTTTCCCGACCTCTCCGGGCAGGCACGGATCCGGTGCTCCTTACTGCCACAGTAGAAGCAGCTCCCCTCGGCACGGCGTGAGTCCTGACGGGTTTTGACCATCTTGGTCTGGTCGACCTGCATAGGCTCAGGAGAGTGTACCTGGGGAGAGATGGAGGGAATGACGGGTTTCTGGAAAGTAGGAGCTAAACGTGGAATCCTTCTCTCACGGGTGACCTCTTTGGCACGCTCCTGAAACCGTAGGTCAATTCGGGTGGCAAGAGTTATTAAGTCATCGAGAGTGGTAGGAATGTCCCGACCGGCAAGTTCATCTTTAATACGGCCGGACAGACCCTCCCAGAAGACGGAAACCAGAGCGTCGTTATCCCAGGCCAGCTCCGAGGCAAGGGTACGGAACCGTATGGCATATTGGCCCACGGTGAGACTCCCCTGACGGAGGCGTAGCAACGATGATGCAGATGAGGTCTTCCGTCCGGGTTCGTCGAAGACTTTCCGGAAAGCCGTGAGAAAAGCAGGCAAGTTGGACACCAGGGGGTCTCCTCTCTCCCATAGAGGATTCAGCCAGGCCAGAGCCTCCCCGGTGAGATGGGACATGATGAAGGCAATTTTGGCCCGGTCAGAGTTAAACTGGTAGGACAAAAGTTCAAAATGCAGGGTGCACTGATTCAAGAAGCCCCGAGCCTGGACGGGGTCGCCTCCGAAGCGAGGAGGTGCAGAAAGCCGGAGTCCGGGGTAGGATACCATAGTATTAGTGAGCAGCGGAGCCGCCGGATTGCAAGATATGGCACTGGCGGAGGTTGTTGGTGGATCAGACAGAGTGTTCAGGCGAGTATTAACATTCCGCAGGTGACCCAGGATGGCCTCCTGTTGGGACCTCTGACGGGACAGTTCAAGACCGAGGTCCGAGAGCGAGGGAGCTTGGGTGCCACCGGGTTCCATGGCCCGAGCAAACTGTAACGGGTCCGGGAGGCGGAACCTCTGAGCTACTATACAAGGGGGCGGCCCTTGTAAGGGAGCGGGTGGCAGTCTCTGGGTGAACGGACAGGGAGTTACGGCAAGTGATCAGGGCAGTCTCTGGGTAAGGGGTAGGTACGACCTGTGATGGCAGAGCCTCCGGGTAGGCTAGCAGGCAGATGGTAGATGTGTGCTCCCAGGTGAGCAAGCGAGAGTCTCTGGAATAGCAGGTGGTCACGGCACGTGACGGCGGAACCTCCGGGCTGGCAGGCAGGTAGGTAACGGAGAAGCGCTCCCAGGTGAGCGGGCAAGAGTCTCTGGAATAGCTGGTGGTCACCGCACGTGACAACGGGACCTCCGGGCTGGCAAGCAGGCAGGTAACGGAGATGCGCTCCCAGGTGAGCGGGCAAGAGTCTCTGAGATAGCTGGTGGTCACAGCACGTGACAACGGAGCCTCCGGGCTGGCAAGCAGGCAGATAACGGAGAAGCGCTCCCAGGTGAGCGGGCAAGCTGGTCCATAGACAGACTGACCGGAGTAGTAAGGCAGACCGTCGGACCTCAGGCAAGCAGGCAGGTAGCTGATATGCGCTCCCAGGTGAGCGGGCAGGCTGGTCCTTTAGACAGACTGACAGGAGTAGTAAGGCAGACCGTCGGACCTCAGACTGGCAGACAGGTAACAAGTATTCAGGCAGGAATCAGGCAGGTAACTAGCAGGAAACTGGCAGGAAACTGGCAGGTAACTGGCAGGTAACTGGCAACGGGACCTGAGGGCTGAAGCACAGGTGAGACACAGGTGCAAACAACATTGCTCGGGCACCTCCATTTTGGAGGAGGTGCCTTATATATGATGAAGTCCTCCGGCCATTGGCCGGGGACTCTTTAGGGCGGCGCGCGCGGCCCCTTTAAGAGGAGGGGAGCGCGCGCGCGCGCGCCCTAAGCACAGGGGCCGGGAAGGAGCGCGCGCTGAGAGCAGAGCAGGAGGAGGACGCCGGGACGGAGCGCGCGCTGACAGCAGAGCGGGGGGAGGAAGCCGGGCACGGAGCAGAGCGGTGAGAGGAGCAGCGTCCCTGCCTAGCAGAGGGCAGGGACGCCGGCACTACATAAGCTATTTTACTTCATTTACAATGGGCAAGGCACGTGGCAAGGGACGTGGAAGTGGACATTCTGGTGATGGTTCGTGCAGAGGACGGGGCCGTGGCCAAGGTGAAAATGTGCCACAACCAACAGCCACATCTTCTCGTTCCCACTTCTTGACCGAATTACTAGGGAAGCACAGAACAACACCAGTATTGAGAACTGATCAGTGTGAACAGGTTATTAATTGGATAGCAGAAAATACTTCCAGTTACCTGGGCACCACCACCTCCGGTCTGTCTTCCACACGGTCAACTCTTAGTAGCCGTGAGTCTCGACCGCATACTACTCTTCACCCTGATGCTCCTCCCTACCACCATGCCGAGTGTCGTCAGACAGCAAGTGATCCCACACTTGGACACTCTGAAGAGCTGTTCACTGGTCCATTTCCATATTTGGGCCCCTCGCCTGATACGCTTGAAGTGGTGGAAGAGGAGATCCCATGTTGCGATGCCCAAATATTTGATCAGCCACGGCCACAGGAAGTCGACGTTGGCAATCTGTCACAAGAGGTGGACGATGACGAGACACATTTGCCAGGAAGTGAGGAGGAGGATCATGGTGCGCAAGTGGAAGAGGAGGAGGTGGTGGATGATCTAGTAACTGACCCAACGTGGAAGGAGGACATGCAGAGTGAGGCCAACAGCACACAGGGGGAGGGAGGCAGAGTACCCCAACAGGCCGGAAGAAGCAGTGTGGTGGCCATAGACAGAAGGCAGGCAACCGTTCCCCGTAACACCAACACGAGGGACATTGCCAGTACAAGCAGTAGGTCTTCCAGAGTCTGGAATTTTTTTAAAGACTCTGCTGATAACCCCAAAGAGGCCATATGTTCCACCTGCCATGCCAGCATCAGCAGGGGTGACAAAACTACCAGCCTGACCACCACCAGCATGATCAGGCACATGGCAGCAAAGCACCCGACTTTGTGGGGCGAAACCCAGGGTCCACGACCAGTGTCAGCAGGTGTCACCACTGCTTCTTCCACTGTTGTGCGTGCAATAGAACCCCCTGTTGTGTGTGCAAGGCAATCCCCTGTCCATACTGCATGTAAAGATGCCCCCTCCTCTCAGTCTTCACTTGTTATGGCAGTTTCTCAAGAAACAGCATCAACGTCCACGTCCACGTCCCACCGCAGCGTTCAATTGTCCATATCCCAGACCTTTGAACGAAAGCGGAAATTCGCAGCTAACGCCCCACAGGCCACAGTCCTAAATTCGCACACTTCACGACTGCTTGCATTGGAAATGCTGCCTTTTAGGCTGGTGGAGACGGAATCCTTCCGCAATCTTATGGCGGTGGCCGTCCCTCGGTACTCGGTCCCCAGCCGACACTATTTTGCCCGGTGTGCCATCCCCGCACTACACAAGCACGTGTCCAAAAGCATCTGCCGTGCCCTCAACAACACAGTTACTGGGAGAGTCCACCTGACAACGGACACGTGGACAAGTGCTTGTGGCCAGGGGCGGTACATCTCTCTGACGGCACACTGGGTAAACATAGTGGAAGCCGGGACCCAGTCGGACCTTGGGACGCAACACATCCTCCCCACACCGAGGATTGCGGGCCCTATGTCAGTCAGAGTTGCCCCCACAGTGTACAGCTCCTGCGTATCCTACTCCTCCTCCTCCTCATGTTCAGCCTCCATCTCAGATATCACATCAGTTACAAGCTGGAAGCATTGCAGTACTGCCTCCGCCAAGCGGCAACAGGCTGTGCTGAAACTCATAAGCTTAGGTGATAAACCTCACACTGCTTGTGAGTTGTGGACAGCTGTGAAAGAGCAGGCAGATCTGTGGCTGAGACCGCTGAACCTACATCCCGGCATGGTCATGTGTGACAATGGCCGTAACCTGGTGGCGGCTCTGAGGCGAGGTGAGATCACACACGTACCATGCCTGGCTCATGTGCTTAACCTCGTGGTTCAGCGGTTTCTTAAATCGTTCCCCGAGTTGCCAGATCTGCTCGTGAAAGTACGCCGCCTGTCAGCTCATTTTCACAAGTCGGCTACAGCTTCCGCCGCCCTTGCTGTGTTGCAGCAGCGTTTGCAGCTTCCGGCACACCGACTGGTGTGTGATGTCCCCACACGTTGGAACTCTACCCTCCACATGTTGCAAAGGATTTGTGAGCAGAAGAGAGCAGTTGTGGAGTACCAGCTGCAACAAGGTCGTCGATATTCAGGTCAGACTCCACACATAAGACCTCAGGAGTGGACCTGGATGTCTGACATATGTACCATCCTGACAAACTTTGAGGAGGCCACCAAGATGGTGAGTGGCGATGACGCCATCATTAGTGTCAGCATCCCACTTGTCTGTCTTTTGCAACGCTCTCTGCAGAGAATTAAAGAGGAGGCATTGCAGCCAGAGTATGATGAGATGGATCAAGAAGCCGTAGCGGGCGATTACACACAGCCCAGCCTCATCTCATTCCAACGTGCATTGGGGGACAATGAGGGAGAGGAGGAGGAGGAGGAGGAAGAACAGGAGCTGCTATCATGCGTTGTAGACGGTAGTACCTGTACAAGTGTCATACCGTCGGTTCAGCGTGGGTGGCCTGAGGACAGGGGGGAGGAGGAAGAGGAGGAGGAGGAGGAGAGCATGGTCAGTCGTCATCTTGGTGAGGACACGGAAATCTTGCCCGTTACCAGTCTGGCACGCATGGCTGACTTTATGTTACGCTGCCTTAACCGTGACCCTCGCATTGTCAAAATGTTGGGTGACAGTCATTACTGGTTGGTGACACTTGTAGACCCCCGCTACAAGGAGAACTTTCACTCTCTTATTCCTGAGGTGGAGAGGTCTACAAAAATGGGGCAATACTAGAAGGCCCTTGCTGCAGAACTCTTAAAAAAATTCCCATCTGAACACGCTAGCGGCAGAGGTCACAGTTCGTTGCCCAACCAAGGCGTACAGGCGAGAGAGATGCAACTCCAATCCAGCAGAGGCAGGGGAACACTGTCAACGTTCTGGGACAGTTTTCTGAGAACCGCCCAGCTTACAGGCCCTGAGGCGCGGGGTACTCTCACAAGGAGTGGAAAGTTTCAAAAGATGGTGAGGGAGTACCTTGCCGATCGTACCAGCGTCCTCCGTGATTCCTCTGTGCCTTTTAATTATTGGGTATCCAAGCTGGACACTTGGAATGAACTCGCTCTGTACGCCTTGGAGGTCCTGGCCTGCCCTGCCGCTAGCGTGTTATCGGAGCATGTTTTTAGTGCCGCTGGGGGAATTATAACTGATAAGCGCACTTGCCTGTCAACTGACAATGCTGACAAGCTGACCCTTATCAAAATGAACAAGGGCTGGATTGGGCCAGACTTCTCATCACCACCAAATGACAGCAGAGTAACATAAAGTCAAATCCACTGTGTTATTTCGGGAGGTGTATTCACATGCACCGCTTCACACCCACACATGGGTATACGCTTCCTCATTTTGGCTGTTTAATCTTCTTCTCCTTATCCTCAGCCTCCACCACCACTATACCACCAGGGTGCCAGCATTGCAAGTTCCTCCGTCCTAATTTTTGGCAGCTTTTGCTGGGAAAGCATAAGCAAATACCATGGGACACCCACTCCCCAATAATGGGACTTATGTTTGTAATATGCTGTACTGCATGGCTCTTGTAAGGGGCATTGCAAGTTGCTCCGTCCTAATTTTTGGCAGCTTTTGCTGGGAAAGCATAAGCAAATACTATGGGAGACCCACTCCCCAATAATGGGACTTATGTTTGTAATATGCTGTACTGCATGGCTCTTGTAAGGGGCATTGCAAGTTGCTCCGTCCTAATTTTTGGCAGCTTTTGCTGGGAAAGCATAAGCAAATACCATGGGACACCCACTCTCCAATAATGGGACTTATGTTTGTAATATGCTGTACTGCATGGCTCTTGTAAGGGGCATTGCAAGTTGCTCCGTCCTAATTTTTGGCAGCTTTTGCTGGGAAAGCATAAGCAAATACTATGGGAGACCCACTCCCCAATAATGGGACTTATGTTTGTAATATGCTGTACTGCATGGCTCTTGTAAGGGGCATTGCAAGTTGCTCCGTCCTAATTTTTGGCAGCTTTTGCTGGGAAAGCATAAGCAAATACCATGGGACACCCACTCTCCAATAATGGGACTTATGTTTGTAATATGCTGTACTGCATGGCTCTTGTAAGGGGCATTGCAAGTTGCTCCGTCCTAATTTTTGGCAGCTTTTGCTGGGAAAGCATAAGCAAATACTATGGGAGACCCACTCCCCAATAATGGGACTTATGTTTGTAATATGCTGTACTGCATGGCTCTTGTAAGGGGCATTGCAAGTTGCTCCGTCCTAATTTTTGGCAGCTTTTGCTTGCAAGGCATAAGCAAATACTATGGGACACCCACTCCCCAATAATGGGACTTATGTTTGTAATATGCTGTACTGCATGTGACACGCCCCCTGGGCCGTGTGTACACGTGTGTGGGATACCCGATGCCGGGTCTCTGGGGTCTGTAGTCTCCGTGGCGGTGACCCGGTCCCGTGGCTCAGGCTGGTCAAACCAGTGGCAGTCTTTCTTAGGTTTTGAGGTTAATTGTCCGACTGTGCCACCCGTGGATTGCGGTCAGGGAGTACCACCGCTGCGAGGCAGACCGCTGAGGCTGGTGTTGTGTGCGCAGCATAGAATGGGATAACTCCCCTCGGGAGGAGTATAGCCTCAGGGCAGTGAGTGTGGATGATGGGGGTGATGGTGCACGAGCGCAGCAGGAATGACTCAGAGTCTTTGCAGTGCAGTTCAGGGTCTTTACTGATGATTATAAGGTAGACCCTCCCGGGAGTACTGGCTAGCATAAGAGGCCTGGTCAGTCTGTGAGCAAGCAGGAGTTCCCCTGGCCAGGTGGAGTTGTAGGCCTCCCCGACTGTCTGCACTCTTCCTGGCTACCTTGCTGTAAGCGGGTAGAAGTAGCCCACGTCCCTGAGTGTACCGTGTAGTGCTCACCCATATGGCTGGTGACTTGGGGCCTTCTGTTAGCCTCCGCTCCACGACGGCGGTGCTGGTCCCTTGCTTGTGACTGAGCCTCCGGGCTTCTATGGCCAGAGGACCTGAAATCCCCTGCTGGCTGGTTTCTGCTGCTGGATATATAAGTTCTCACAGCTTCGGACTCCTGTGTCCGGTTCCTATTGTCGTCTGCCAGGGCGAGCTCCTCTCAGCTTCCAGTCCCTGGTCTTTAGCTCCTAGCTCCTACAGAGCTCCTCGCTGTTACTTTCCCTTGCTCTCACTCTGACTCTGACTGTTCTCTGACTCACTCAACCCCGCCCCAGGTCCAGTTTATAAGGGCAGAATTCTCCCCTCCCAGGACTGGGGCAGGAGGATGTTGCATGTTTAAGGGATCCTGACCAGGAAACCTCCCACTTGCTCTCCGACGTAATATCTCTATTACTGTGGTGACCAGACCCCTGGGGTGCCACACATGGCTCTTGTAAGGGGCATTGCAGTTCCTCATAATTTTTGGAAAGCCTTCCATTCACTGCTTAGGCCAACAGTGCACGGGAGACCCAGTTGCTATAAATCGAAAAAAAGGTTTAGTTAACGCCCTCTGACCTCCATGTCATTTCCAAGGGGCATTGGAGTGGCTCGAAATTTTTGGTAGGCATTGCACTCACTGTATGCCCTATAACTGTGTAGCCGAACCGCTCCTTTTGTTACAGAAACATATCCTACAAGACATATCTGGTTGATAGGCCTGATATTGATGTGAATGGTCCCTGTTCCTCCTGCTCTTTCTCCTTTGCCACCACCTCATCCATCATTTATCACCTGAAGCTTTGTTTTAACGGGAGTCATAGAACTGGGATAGTAACAGGAAAACATCCAGCAATCCTCGGAGGAGGTAGGATATGCGCCAAAACGCGGACCACCTCAGGCCTAGCCACTACTACATACATGCGCTTGCATTCCAAGAAAACAAAGCAGATGCTAACTTCTATCATCATCATCATGCTCCTCACCTAGGCACTCTCAACTCCCCTGATGGAGAAGCCAGGGCCCACCGGAGGAGTCTGGTTCTCTGGTGGGCTCGTCCAATGCTGCCCTAAAGCAGGCCAGGCTAAGAAAAGTGTGGGGGAAGGTGACAGGAGAAATCAGGGCGGCTGGCGACCGAGTATGGACACCTGGCCGCCATCTGGCGGCTGGGGACCGAGCGTGGACACCCGGCCGCCGGGCGGCTGGGGACAGAGTATGGATACCTCACTGCCGAAGCGGCCATGAGGTAGTGGCCAGCTTCGGCCTCCTCCAAACTAAAAGGCCCCATTTCAAGTGAAAGCTAGCAGTATAGTATTGCAGCCTGCGGGTGGGTGGGTGGTTGGCTGCATATTTTCGCTTGCATTGCAAGGAATGGGGGAGGTACAATTGAACACTGCCCTGGGACAAGGACTTGCATGGGGATAGTTGCAAGTCTGCATCTTCTGATGCGGCAAGGATCACTTCTGATGGGCACACTTTTAGACAGTGACCTGGGTGTCAGAGATGCTTCCAGGGGTCTTCTCCATGCTGATCCCTTGTCTTTTCAGCACTGTATGCATGTGTCACACAGCAAATGGCCAGATAAGGTTGTAAAATGTTAAAATGACATTTCCCGGTGAACGCATTTGTCACGGTTGAAAGCAATACAAAAGTGCAAAAACGCATGAAAAATGCTACTTGTGAACATAGCCCAAGGTGTGGAGGAGTATTTTTGTTTTTGGTTATTTATTTTACCTTATACACAAGTTTTTACCCTGGAAAGGAAATTCCTTAACATATTTCACAGGAAAACCGTTTCAGTTTCGTTTTTGAACGTTTTATTGTGAGCCCGCAAAAGTGGCTTAATACCTCTGACCACGTTGTTGACAGCAGTGACCTGGGGGTCAGAAATGCTTCCAGGGGCGATCCCCATGCTGCCCCCATGTCTTTTGAGCACTGTCACTATCGTTTTGGGCACTTTTTAGGCTTTCCACAGACTGCCGGGGGTGCTGCCGCAAAAATGCTCGGGTCTCTCATAGACTAACATTGGGCTCGTTGCTCGGGTCGAGCACCTGAGTATCACGGTAAGCTTGGCCCGAGCTTCGAGCACCCGAGCATTTTAGTGATCGCTCAACACTATCAGTCGTCATCTTGGTGAGGACACGGAAGTCTTGCCCGTTACCAGTCTGGCACGCATGGCTGACTTTATGATACGCTGCCTTAACCGTGACCCTCGCATTGTCAAAATGTTGGGTGACAGTCATTACTGGTTGATGACACTTTTAGACCCCCTCTACAAGGAGAACTTTCACTCTCTTATTCCTGAGTTGGAGAGGTCTACAAAAATGGGGCAGTACCAGAAGGCCCTTGCTGCAGAACTATTAAAAAAATTACCATTTGAACACGGTAACGGCAGAGGTCACAGTTCGCTGCCCAACTAAGGCATACAGGCGAGAGAGACGCAACTCCAATCCAGCAGAGGCAGGGGAACACTGTCAATGTTCTAGGACAGTTTTCTGAGACCTGCCCAGCTTACAGGCCCTGAGGCGCAGGGTACTCTCACAAGGAGTGGAAAGTTTCAAAAGATGGTGAGAGAGTACCAGCATCCTCCGTGATTCCTCTGTGCCTTTTAATTATTGGGTATCCAAGCTGGACACTTGGAATGAACTCACTCTGTATGCCTTGGAGGTCCTGGCCTGCCCTGCCGCTAGCGTGTTATCGGAGCGTGTTTTTAGTGCCGCTGGGGGAATTATAACTGATAAGCGCACTCGCCTGTCAACTGACAATGCTGACAAGCTGACCCTTATCAAAATGAACAAGGGCTGGATTGGGCCAGACTTCTCATCACCACCAAATGACAGCAGAGTAACATAAAGTCAAATCCACTGTGTTATTTCGGGAGGTGTATTCCCATGCATCGCTTCACACCCACACATGGGTATACGCTTCCTCATTTCGGCTGTTTTTTGCTCTTCTCCTTATCCTCAGCCTCCACAACCACTATACCACCAGGGTGACCGTGGTCCATGTTGCCAGCATTGCAAGTTCCTCTGTCTTAATTTTTGGCAGCTTTTGCTTGGAAGGCATAGGCAAAGACTATGGGAGACCCACTCCCCAATAATGGGAATAATGTTTTTAATATGCTGTACTGCATGGCTCTTGTAAGGGGCATTAAAATAGTCTTGTTAAGCTACTGTGACCTCCACGTCTCTTCCAAGGGTCGTTAATATTGTCTTTTTATTCCACTGCGACCTTCACCACTCTTCCGAGGGGCATTAAAAGCGTCTTGTTAAGCTACTGTGACCTCCACGTCTCTTCCACAGGGCGTTGATATTGTCTTTTTATTCCACTGTAACCTCCACCACTCTTCCAAGGGGCATTGATATTGTCTTTTTATTCCACTGTAACCTCCACCACTCTTCCAAGGGGCATTAAAACCGTCTTGTTAAGCTACTGTGACCTCCACGTCTCTTCCACGGGGCATTGATATTGTCTTTTTATTCCACTGTAACCTCCACCACTCTTCCAAGGGGCATTAAAACTGTCTTGTTAAACCACTCTGAACTCCACGTCTCTTCCAAGGGGCATTAAAACCATCTTGTTAAGCTACTGTGACCTCCACATCTCTTCCAAGGGGCATTAAAACTGTCTTGTTAAACCACTCTGAACTCCACGTCTCTTCTAAGGGGCATTAAAACCGTCTTGTTAAACCACTCTGAACTCCACAGCTCTTCCAAGGGGCATTGACATGTTGTTTTTAATTACATCTAACCTCCACGACTCTTGCAACTGGCATTGCATTTCCTCCTAATTTTTGTCAGCATTTGCTTTTCAATGCATAGGCGAACACTAAGGGAGACCCACTCCCCAATAATGGGTAGAAGGTTTTTAATATGCTGTAATCCACGTCTGTTTCAAGGGGCATTGCAGTGCCTAATAATTTTTGGAAAGCCTTCCATTCCCTGCTTAGGCCAACAGTGTACAGGAGACCCAGTTGCTATAAATGGAAAAAACGGTTTAGTTAAGGCCCTCTGACCTCCATGTCACTTCCAAGGGGCATTGGAGTGCCTCGAAATTTTTGGTAGGCATTGCATTCACTGTATGCCTTATAACTGTGTAGCTGAACCGCTCCTTTTGGTACAGAAACATATCCTACAAGACATGTGTGGTTGGCTGGCCTGATATTGATGTGAATGGTCCCTGTTCCTCCTGCTCTTTCTCCTTTGCCACCACCTCATCCATCATTCATCACCTGTTTTAACAGGAGTCATAGAACTGGGATAGTAGCAGGAAAACATCCAGCAATCCTCGAAGGAGGTAGAATATGCGCCAAAACGCTGACCACCTCAGGCCTAGCTGCTACTACATACATGCGCTTTCATTCCAAGGAACAGAAAACTAAGGAGGTGGATGGCCTCATGATCATGAATAATTTACTCGTTGTGTAGGAGGCCGACCATTGCTGCTGTCTACCTTCTGAACTTTGTGTTGAAGCCTGATTTACCCAGGACCCGCAATCCTCTATGTCTGGAGGATGTGTTGCATCCCAGTGTCCAACTGTGTCCCGGCTTCCACAATATTAACCCAGGCGTCAGTGAGATGGACCATTCCTGGCCACATTCACTTGTCCACGTGTTTGTGGTTAGGCTGTCCTTCCCACTAAATGCACTGGGGAGGGCACAGGTAATGTTTTGGTATGCGCGCTTGTGTATAAGGCGCACCGGGACAAATAGGGGCGGCTGGGGACCGTTTATGGACACCCGGCCACCCCCACGTGGCCGGGGACTGTGTGTGGGCACCTGGCCGCGGGGCGGCTGGGGACTGAGTATGGACACCCGGCCGCCCCCTGGCGGCTGGGGACCAAGCATGGACACCCGGCCGCCGGGCGGCTGGGGACTGAGTATGAATACCAGGCTACCGACGCAGCCATGACGTGGTGGCCAGATTCCACCTCCACATGCCTAAAAGGCCCAATTTCAAGTGCAAGCAAGCTAGCAGTATGGTATTGCAGCCTGGGGGTGGGTGGGTGGCAGGCTGCATACTTGCGCTTGTATTGCAAGTTATGGGGGAGGTACAATTGAACACTGCCCTGGGACAAGGACTTGCACGGGGATAGTTGCAAGTCTGCATCTTCTGATGCGGCAAGGATCACTTCTGATGGGCACACTTTTAGGCAGTGACCTGGGTGTCAGAGATGCTTCCAGGGGTCTTCCCCATGCTGTTCCCATGTCTTTTTAGCACTGTATGCATGTGTCACACAGCACATGGCCAGATAAGGTTGTAAAATGTTAAAATTACATTTCCCGGTGAATGCATTTGTCACGGTTGAAAGCAATACAAACATGCAAAAACGCATAAAAAATGCTACTTGTGAACATAGCCCAAGGTGTGGAGGAGTATTTTTGTTTTTGGTTATTTATTTTACCTTATACACAAGTATTTACCCTGGAAAGGATGTTCCTTAACCCCTTTCCGACCTGGTCAGTAATAGTACGCACCAGGTCGGGAAGGCCGGTTCAGCGGGGGCTCCGGCGGTGAGCCCGCACTGAAGCGAGCACATGTCAGCTGATTATTGGAATCGCAATCCACCCGCGGCTGTTAACATGTTAAATCTCTGACAGTGGCATTTAACTTGCGCTTCCGGGAGTCCTAAGCCCCGCCCATCAGTGACCCCGTCACGTGATCGCGGGTCACCAATGGGTGGGCATGACAACTCAGGGTCTGCAGCAGACGCCTGTGGTTGTCATGTCTCAATTGCTATGAGCGCCACCTAGTGGTCAGCGCTCATAGCAAGTGAGCATTTCTCCTGCATACAAGCGATCTGCTCATCGCTTGTATGCAGTAGAAGCAATCAGACAACTGCTGCTTCTAGTCTCCTCTGGAGACTATAGAAGCAAGCAGAAAGTGTAAAAAAAAAGTTTTTAAAAAAATAAAAAAAATAAAAAATATATAAAAGTTTAAGTCACCCCCCTTTCGCCCCATTCAAAATAAAATATATATATATGAAAAAAAAAACACATACACATATTTGGTATCGCCGCGTTCAGAATCGCCCAATCTATCAATATAAAAGAAGATTTAATACAATCAGTAAACGGCGTAACGAGAAAAAAATTTTAAACGCCAGAATTAAGATTTTTTGGTCGCTACAACTTTGCAATCAAATGCAATAACGGGCGATCAAAACATCGGATCTACCCCAAAATGGTATCAATTAAAACGTCAGCCTGGCATGCAAGAAATAAGCCCTCACCTGGCCCCAGATCCCGAAAAATGGAGAAGCTAAGGGTCTCGGAAAATGGCGTCATTTTTTTTTGTTTTTTTAGCAAGCTTTGGATTTTTTTTTCACCACTTAAATAAAAAAGAACCTATACATGTTTGGTGTCTATGAACTCGTAACGACCTGGAAAATAATGATGGCAGGTCAGTTTTAGCAATCTGTGAACGTGGTAAAAAAAGGACCCAAAAAACAACTGTGGAATTGCATTTTTTTGCAGTTTCACTGCACTTGGAATTTTTTTCCCATTTTCCAGCACACGATATGGTAAAACCAGTGATGGTGTTTAAAAGTACAACTCGTCCCACAAAAAATAAGCCCTCACATGGCCATATTGAACGAAAATTAAAAAAGTTCTGGCTCTGGGAAGAAGGGGAGCAAAAAAGGAAAACACAAAAACAGAAAGACCCATGGTCGTTAAGGGGTTAACATATTTCACAGGAAAGCACTTTCACTTTCGTTTTTGAAAGTTTTATTGTGAGCCTGTAAAAGTGGCTTAATACCTCTGACCACGTTGTTGACAGCAGTGACCTGGGGGTCTGAAATGCTTCCAGGGGCGATCCCCATGCTATCCCCATGTCATTTGATCACTGTCACTATCGTTTTGGGCACTTTTTAAGCTGTCTACAGACTGCCGGGGGAGCCGCTGCAAAAATGTTCGGGTCTCCCATAGACTAACATTGGGCTCGTTGCTCGGGTCGAGCACCAGAGTGTCACAGTGAGCTCAGCCCGAGCTTCGAGCACCCGAGCATTTTAGTGCTCGCTCAACACTAATAGTTACATAGTTTATAAGGCCGAAAAAAGAAAAGCGTCCATCCAGTTCAGCCTATTTCTTGTGCACTGCAGCTATTCCGCAGCGTTGATCCAGGGGAAGGCAAAAAAAACCCATGCGGTATAGGCCAATTTACATTATTGAGGAAAAATTCACTTCCCGACTCCAATCTGGTAGTCAGATTAAATCCCTGGATTAATTAACTATCACTAAGCATAAGATGTAATTTTATTGTTCTCAAGAAAGGCGTCCAGGCCTCTCTTGAACTCATTAAGTGAGTTGGACATCACCACTTCCTCTCCCAGAGAGTTCCAGAGTCTCATGGCTCTGACCGTAAAGAATCCCCTTCTATGCTGGTGCAGGAACCTCCTTTCCTCCAGACGCATAGTGTGCCCCCTCCTCTTTGTCACCATCCTTGGTATAAATGTAGCACCCCGAGGGCTCGGCTGCTACAGGGGTATTGCACCTCAAACCAGAGGTGTGATATTCCACTCCCGGGTAAGGATGGAGTGTGGACCAGGACTCGGTAGGCTGCATGCACCACACACACCCCATTTCCGAGGGACAGCTCAACGGTGCTCCCACTAGACAGAAGTGCAGGCACGACAGCATCTGTCCCTGGCTGGAGTGGGGAGGGGAAAGTACACCCAGTGGTGTAGGAGCAGATAGGGGTGGGTCTCTGGGCATAGGTAGGAGCCCATTGGTTGCTAGTCACCTGGGTTCACACATGAGGGAGGTATATAAGGTGGGCACCATCTTAGGACAGGGTTCAGTTCAGTCAGGAGTTCAGCCAGAGAGGGCTGACAGGGAGCTGTGGCTCAGTCTGGGCCCAGCTCCTGAGGCAGGCCTGGAGTGGAGGCCAGAAACAGCAGAAAGAGAGAGGAGAAGGAACGGAAAGGAAAGTAAGAAAGGAACTGGAACAGAGGAGAAAGGAAGCAAGGAACACAGAGAAAGGCCCAGAGACACGAGGACAGAAAGAACCCCATATGCCCAGGAGATACAGGGTGAAGGGTTGGCAGAGCAGGGTACCGGAACCCAAATTGGTGGAGGCAACAGATTCCTCAGCCAAAGACCGGAGGTTGTGACCACATCTTGGTGCGACCCCTCACTACATCCACCAGGAAAGCATACCGCATAGGGTCAGGGAAACCGGAGATAGGTTTCGCCAATAGAAGGTCCGAGGGAGCTGGACAAAGGTGGGTCACTGGTGGGGATGGCCAGAGAAAGGAAAGGAAGGGAGCCCTGTGCCACGCTCTGGAATTGCCTGGGAGTTGACCGAGTCCCTCACCTGATGGACGCAGCACGGCTTGGGCCGTCATCACCTGCAGGATTGACACGAATAACAACTGTGAGTAAAGCATTGGAAACTGCAAGTACAAGTCTCTGTGTTTCATCGCCGCACCAGCACCATTAGTACTGGGACGCTCACACCATAACTCCCATCATCCACATTAGCTGCCCTGAGGCAATACTTCTCCCATACTCGGCTGCGCAAATCACATCAGCCTCAGCGGTCTGCAGCGCAGCGGCGGTCCCCACTGACCGCAATCCACGGGTGGCGTAGTCGGACACTTATTATAACACAAAGACTGCCACTGGTTTGACCACCCTAGGCACGGACCGGGTCAGCGCCACTGAGACTACAACCCCCCAGCATCCTACAACAGGCCCGGTTCTGGGTTCCCCACGCGGCCCAGGGGGCGCGTCATAAACAGGTCATGGGAGAGATCTCTGTACTGCCCCCTGATATATTTATACATGTTTATGAGGTTTATGAGGTCCCCTAAGCCTTCTCTTTTCCAATATAAATAGGCCTAATTTTGACAACCTCTCTGGGTATTCTAGTCCCTCCATTCCCTTTATTACCTTAGTCGCCCTCCTTTGTACCCTCTCTAGCTCCAATATGTCTTTCCTGAGCACCGGAGCCCAGAACTGTGCACAATATTCTAAGTGCGGCCTTACCAGCGATTTATACAGAGGAAGAACAATGTTCTCATCATATGCCCCTATTCCTCTTCTGATGCATGCCATGACTCTATTTGCCTTCGCAGCTGCTGCCTGACACTGGGCACTCCAATTTAATTTGCTGTTAACCAAGACGCCCAGGTCCTTTTCCATGTCAGATTTCCCCAACGGTTTCCCATTTAATATGTATGGGTGACTGCTGTTTTTCTTTCCCATGTGCATGACCTTACATTTATCGGCATTGAACCCCATTTGCCATTTTTTGGCCCCAACTCCCCAATTTATCTAAATCCTCCTGTAGCTGTGCCCTATCCTCATCTGTATTAACTACTTTACAAAGTTTAGTATCGTCTGCAAATATTGCTATTTTACTATGCAACCCTTCCACTAGATCATTAATAAATATATTAAATAATATAGGGCCCAAGACAGACCCTTGAGGCACCCCACTAGTAACCCTGACACCCCCTGAGCTTACTCCATTGATAACCACCCTCTGCTTTCTATCACTCAGCCAGCTATTTACCCACTTGCACACATTATCCCCCAGACCAAGCATTCTCATTTTATATACCAACCTTTTGTGTGGCACGGTATCAAACGCTTTGGAGAAGTCAAGGTATACAACATCCACTGACTCTCCCCGGTCCAGCTGTGAGCTCACCTCCTCGTAGAAGGTCATCAGGTTTGTTTGGCAGGAGCGATCCCTCATGAATCCATGTTGATATGGAGTTAGACAGTTATTATCATTAAGATATTCTACAATAGCATCTCTAAGAAATCCTTCAAACAATTTACCCACAACAGACGTTAAGCTTACTGGTCTGTAGTTCCCAGGGTCACTTTTAGACCCCTTTTTGAATATTGGTACCACATTTGCTTGGCGCCAGTCTAGTGGGACAGTCCCTGTCCATAAAGAGTGCTTGAATATAAGATACAGCGGCCTGTCTATCACATTACTTAATTCTTTTAGTACCCGGGGGTGTATGCCATCTGGGCCTGGTGACTTGTCTATTTTGATATTATTTAGGCGTTTCTGAACTTCCTCCTGGGTTAGGTGGGTGATATTTAGCGGAGGGTTTACTTTATCACTCTGCATTTCCTCTGATAAATTGTTTTCTTTTGTGAAAACAGTGGAGAAGAAGCTATTGAGTAGGTTTGCTTTACCCTCATCGCCCTCTATGATTTTACCCAGGTTATTTTTCAATGGGCCAACTCCATCAGTTTTAATCCTTTTACTGTTTATATAGTTAAAGAACAGATTGGGATTCGTTTTACTTTCCTTGGCAATTAGTCTCTCTGTCTCCTCTTTTGCTATTCTTAAGGCTGTGTGCCCACTATGCGTTGTTCAAACGTTTTTGCCGCAGGATTTCCGCAGCGAAAACGCTTAAAAAACACTTGGTAATACATGCCCCATGGCGCCCAATGATAATCCGCATATGCTGTGCACATGCTGCGGAAATTTCCGCTGCGGATTATAATTGCGGAAAAATCCTCAGCATGTCCATTATTTTTGTCTAAACGCCGCCATTGACTTGCATTGAATCACATAATATCTGCATGACTACATGTGCACATGCGGATATTAAGCGATTCAATGTGCGGATGGTACCTGGGTCTGGAGAAGAGGAGACTCTCATCCAGACTAGGGTACCATAGAACCTGTTGAAAAAAAGAATTTAAAATAAAAAAGTAAACATTATACGCACCTTCTGATGGCCCCCGGTCTACTCTCCAGTGCATCCTGGCTCCCCGGTGGCTCGCGATGGTGTAAAAGGACCTGTCACATGACTAAATGACGTCATGGAAGGTCCTTTTACACTACCGCGAGCCGCCCAAGACACCGGATGCACCGGAGAAGGAGACCGGGGACGATCATAAGGTGCATATAATGTTTTTTTTTTTATTTTTTACCATTTTTATTCTTTTTTTAACTATTAACTTGGTCACACTATATAAATCCATGCCGGTTGCATGGATTTATATAGTGTGACCAAGTTGTCAAGCACTTTTCCAAGTGATGCTCAAATCGCTTGGAAAAGCGCTTGATAACCCGCATGCAGAAATGCATGCAAAAACGCTTGACAAACGCTTCTATCTGGCGGGAAAAACGCATGTAAAATCCGCATGCATTTTTCCTGCCAGGGAGATGCAGAAAAAATCAAAAGCATTTCTGCATCGTGGGCACTTAGCTTAATACTATCCTCGGTATTACATTTTGGAATAATGGACCTCATTTATCAAAACTGGCTGAGGCCCCCTTAACATGTCCTGATATTTCTGGTACTGGAAAACCCAGTACCGGTGCCATCCGTGTCCGTGTGTGGCATCCGTTTGCCGTCCATGTGCACCATCCATATGACACATACTGAAATAGAATGCAGAATAGAAATGACAGATGTTTAGGTGTTAGATGTGCAAACATAGAGGATAGATATACTTGTATGTGGAGTAGATAGATAGATATTCGTGAGATATATAATTAGTGTCGTGCGTGTGTAGTTTACTGTACATGTATTTAGCTAATAAATAAATGAAAATGACTTGGGGTCCCCCCTATTTTTGAGAACCAGCCAAGGTAAAGCAGACAACTGTGGGCTTATATTATCAGGCTGGGAAGGTCCATGGTTATTGGGCGCTTCCCAGTCTAAAAATACAAGTCCACAGCCAACTCTGAATTGGCGCATCCATTAAATGCTCCAATTCTGGTATTTTTTCCTGCTCTTCCCAATTGCCCTGGTGCTGTGGCAATCGGGGTAATCGTAGTTGGGGCTGATGACAGCTGTGATTTGTCAAAAATCACATCTGGCATCAAGCCCTGTGGTTAGTAGTAGAGAGGTATCTATCAGACACCCCCATTACTAACCCAGTAATCAAAAAATAAAAACACACACAGGAAAAAAATACTTTATTTGAATAAAGACTCCCCCCACACCATCCCTCTATTACCAATTTATTAAATAAAAAATCCCATGCAGGAATAATCCTGAGTCCTACAGAGTGAAAGCCACTCTTTGTAATGACTATCCGCTTTGGCTATTAGATAGGACCCCAGATCCTTTATGACATCCATATTACATAACAGGGCATATGCAGTAGATGGAACATCCTCATGAAGTGGTGAAACATTACCAATATCAGTGTCAGTGGTGACTTGTACAGTAGCAGAGTAATAAACAGAGCATATCTTGTATCATCATTTCACAGCCAGAATATGAAAGTCAACAACCATGAAGGCATTTTGGATCAATGTGTGAAGTATAATGAGGGAAAGAGATATGGGACATTGGAGGTGCAAAGTAATAAATAATATCTTAATTAAGTCACCGTCCCAGATTGTATCTCTGCGCCTGCACTTGGCAGCGTACCAAAAGCATTACTGTGTAATTAACGATCATGTGGCTCCGATATTTCATTACAGAAGTAAAAATACTAACAAACATTTATTGCTCTGGCCAGGGAGGCTCCAATTATATCAGTAAGATGCTAGATGACCTATGAGGATTTGCCATTCTATAGACGTTCAATGACCTGAGAATCAATATCTTCTGACACTAAAACTGCAACCAAAGAAGGAGGCAGTCACCCTCATCTCATATGTGCTCTTGGTCTATTCTTTCCCATATAACGAGCTCGTCTTGTCTCTGAATACAGTGAAACACGAGCAAGTTGACATGTTGCAGTTGTTATGATGTCTAGTGCTTTACTCGGCCCACCACCTGCCAACCCCCCATGGCATATGTCCTTCTGAAAGCTATTCGTTCTCAAGTTTTTTTAGGCAGCTTTTTCATAACAGCTTTTATAGTTTCTAAAGAAGGATAACAATATCCCTAGAATCTATGGGATTCTCTGCAACACCAATGACTGGTCTGTGGGGGTCTTGTGTGATTCATAATTGTAAAAGTGGTATGTGTTGTTTGATTGAGCAGCGTCAGCCCTGTTATTATCTTTACATTTCTGTAATTTATGAATGGAACAGAGTTTAAAGAAGCCCTCCTCCTCCTCCCATCAATGTTTTTATCCCCTTAATATATTGCAGCCATCATATTATATAGCACTGTGCACTTACAATTGCTCACTTTGCCTTTCTACCCAGATAATTCTTCTCTTTTCCATTAGGTCTTTGACATCACGTGATAAATAACTGACTAGCTAAATCCTTCTTCGCTCTATGTAGAAACAAGAGGTCAATTTTCCCTGTATGATTCATAAATCACTGCAAAAGTCCTTGGCAGGGACAAGAGACAAGAATGATAAATGCAGGGACAAGAGATTTCCTGTTTCTACATAGAGCAGAGAAAAGAGAAGATTTAGCTCTTTAAAAAGGCAAAATAAGTATCTTTAAATGCAAAGGGTTCTCCGGTCCTGTGATTTGCAAGAACAAAACATCATGCTAAATGCCATAAACTCTTGTCCCACCTACAAGGTACTGCAAAGAATTATCAGAAAATGACCTGTTGTTTAATTCAGGTTTTTTTGTTAAATGTATTTATTTTTTATTTAGCATTCTTTTTTTATATCATAATCTGTATTAAAAGAACAAATTAGAAATCTAAATCTTTAGACTTAGTTATATTTCCTATTGTTGCAGAAATCTTTTCAGCGCTCTTCTCATCATCATAGGCCGTATTACGATCTATACTATATACAGTGGATCTACTAATTGCAAAAGATGATGTCATATCTGACCCTGCGCCTCCTCCATTTACAATGACATTAGCACACGCTCATTACATACTTCAATGCAAATGATAGAGCCTAAGTCAATATAATACTGCTAATGGCCATGAGAATTTCCTGAAGGAACAGGAAGTGTAGAAAAGCCCTAGTGGCCAGTGTTAAAATTGCAAGACTTCTATTTTTAAATACAGATCATAAAAAATCTGGCACTCACTTAATCAAGTGAGCACTGGTGGCACTATCAAACTTTGCAGGGATCGTTTTAGTTGTAGGTGGCGAATTCAATTTTCTTTAGATGTCTCCCGAGTGGAGCTGTCACCTCCCAACATCTGAGGGCCCTGAAATGAGATCTCTATTATCTTCAGTGGACCAATGTATGGAAAAATGCTAAGTTCATGGGGACTATAGATAATTCCCGTAATTCATATAGTCATATTGACTTTTTTCTCCTTAGCATCTACAGGTTTCCATAGAATATATGGTAGGGTCAGATCATGTCCTATATTTATTTTGCTCTCCCAACCCAATGGCCTTGGCAGTCCTGGACATGGAGGTCTAATGATACTCTCAAAGATACTTAATGAGTGGCAGATCTTCAACCTGCCATAAGTTCTTTATTCATAATCCTCACCTCAGATACCACCCCCTTGCATGTGCAACGTGAAGCATAAAAATGCATCTTTATAGGGTGTCAATAAATCAGGTGTCAAATCCTCAAAAACGCTTTGTTAGCAGCAACATCCGCAGAACTGGCAAAACACAGAAATGAATTAAAAACCCCATTACATCAGAAGTACCTGTGTTATTGAGACCAAACGATAATTATGGATTATTTACATACATGCTGACGGGTATTGTTGAGTATTCTTCACCCATGCACAGCAAATACATCCACCCACTTATTAAAAGGTCTACCACGGAGGATACACAAGATCCGGCTGTAATGTTCAAAACAATTCAAACATATTACAAACTTTACAATGTCAAGGGATTATTCTCACGTATGATTTCCTGGACATTCATGGAGTGAGTGGAGAACTATTTTAGGGAATGGCCTTGACTGTACTAAATAATGACGGAGTGAAAGAAATAGACACTGCTTTTTCAGGGATAGAAATAAACCTTGAAATTAAAAATTCACCCTCAGGAAAGACAAATCCTGAAATAAAAACAAAATGAACATACACCCTGCTGTACAAAAAGCAATAGTGCATATAAATAATACAAGGTACTTAGTAAATACCATTTTTGATCAAAAAAAGCAGACAAGTCATCCCACCAGTGCCAAGGTGTACCAAATCGGGATGGTCCTAATCTCTAGTATTAAAACCTTACCATGTGTCAAAAATGACCTCAATGTGAATAAGGGCCGAGGTCGAGCAGGACAGCAAAACAGTGTTTACTAAATACCCTATGTTATGTATATGCACTATTGCTTTTTACTTACAGCAGGATATATGTTCATTTTGTATCTTAGTTTTCTCTGTTTAATGGCCAGTGTGAACATTCTCCTACACGTTGCATATATACTAATTTGTACTCCAGTTCATTTCTTTCAGTTTTACCCTCAAGTAGGAGTCTGAAACATGTCGGTCTCCCTCCTGCGTTCTATAAATTATTTAAGGACCAACTCACTCCATTTTTAACTAAAGTGTCCAACTCTATTTTGGAGGTCTCATCCTTCATCTCACAACACTTGGGAGCCCAAAGAACACCTTGCGGTGGCCCTCAGAGAAAACCCTAATATAGAAGAAATCCAAGTGGGACAAACACGCTTTACAGCATTATTATGTGACAATGACCTCTTGATGTACATTTTACTACCTAGAATAATGTTCCCTTCACTGATACATGAGTTTAAGAGATTTAGCTCTCTAAGTAACGTCAAAGTGAATTTCAAAAGTATCATGCTTTAAATATTTCCCTTATACTTAATGAGTTGACCCATGCAATGGATAATACCCAATATAGGTGGAAACTTAGTGCCATTAAGTATCTGGAAATCTCCATTTCTGGAACCACTTCAAGATATATGCATTAAATTATTATACACTATATGATCACATATTGAAAGATCTGACCACCATTAAGAAAACAATATTTATCCTGGTTTGGAAGTATCATTGCTTTTGAGATGGACATCTTATCTAGGTTTTTCTAACTGTTCCAGGTCACCCCACTTCAACCTCCTTCTTTCTTTTTTTAAAATGCTTTACTCAGTATTAATAACATTCTGGGGTGTCTCTCAACAACTAACAAGGATACAAATACTATAATGTTCTAAGACATCTGGTGGAGCAGGTCTTCATGATCTAGAGCTATATCACCAAGCTTAAATGCTCATTTGCCTAATAGATTGGCATTTCCACGCTGACTCACAACGATGGGTCTTCTTGGAACAAACCCATATTGCTACACCTTTGGGTGCAACATAGAGAGATGTTATATACTGGTTCACATGCTTACCTTTTAAAAACAACTCTAAGAATGTGGGACTCTTTAATGTAGAATATGCAAATGGCCTCTTCAGAGAAAAAGAGGACTTGAACTCTATAGCGCCACCTATTGGAAGCAGCAATCCTACAAGTCACAATCAACCCTTTAATGAGTCGTGCAATATGACTTAGGATAAAAGCCAAATCAGAATGTCAATTTGCAGACACAGTGTTTCAGGTGTGGGCCAACAGCCCTAAATACCGTGTCTGCAAACTGACATTCTGATTTGGCTTTTATCTTAAGTTATATACTGTATCGTTAAAGGGTTGATTGTGACTTGTAGGATTGCTGCTTCCAATAGGTGGCGCTATAGAGTTCAAGTCCTCTTTTTCTCTGAAGAGGCAATTTGCATATTACATTTCCCAAAGGAGCATTGCACGGAGAATAAGCCTCCTTACCTTGGCAAGCCAGAGCCGGTGTGTCACTCTCCACAAGGAGAAACGTTACCCCTTGGACTTTAATATAGAACATACTATTTACACACTTCTACACACTACCAAATCTCCTAATCTCAGCCTGCCCACCACTCTGTCTTGTCCTTCGTCATTGTCTGTCTGGTACCTGCAGTCCAACTCCTGAATCCCTGACCTTAGTCTGCTTCCTGACCACATCTCAGTTTTGTCTACCTGTTACCCATGGAGCTACTTTTGTATTCTAACCTTGACCTGTTCCCTGAATACATTTCTGTTGAATATATTTTTCTGTCGCATGCAATTTCTTTTCCTAGTGGCAAATCCCAGCTCAGTTTCTGACTATGCCATTGCACCTGCAGTTTTTCAATTGCCAATCTGAGACTGTAACCTCTGGAATCTCCTCAGTTAAAGGATTAAAGGGAGAAAACCAGGGGATCCTTTAGGCTCCGTACCGAAACCTAACTTAGGCCAATTGGATTGAAGTTTTGCAAGCCAACTATTTCCACTGACTTGTATGTGACATCTGGTTGAACTCTTCAATTATTCTGTTTTCTAGTTGATCTGCTCTTAGTTCTGAACTATGAATAGCATCTTACCAGAAGCCTGAAAAACAACCATCAAGTCCTGTTACTGTTCAGTCTGTTTAGCTGTGGTCAGGTTACAAACTAATCAAGTATAGATTCACAGGCATGACCTCCTGAGAAAAGTCAAGTTGACATGACTCAGGTATTGATTGCCTTATGCCGCTAAGAACTACAATTGTTTCTTTTCGAACACTTATTCTTCATGGACACAATGTGAGAATTATGTTTTCATTGTTTATTTGCAACAGATAGAAATAAGAATAACCTGTGTGAAATTGAAACCACAATGTACAAAAAGCTGTAATTTCCCAATTGAGTTAAATAAAGCCTTATAAATTAAATGAAAATATCTCTCATGCCTCTCTACAGTGCTGTCCAAACACCATAGCTTTTGATGATACAGCACGGTGGCTCAGTGGTTAGCACTGCAGCCTTGCAGCACTGGGGTCCTGGGTTCAAATCCCACCAAGGACAACATCTGCAAGGAGTTTGTATGGGTTTCCTCCAGGTTCTCTGGTTTTCTCCCACACTTCCAAGACATACTGATTGGGAATGTAGATTGTGTGCTCCAATGGGGACAGTGATGATAATGTCTGTAAATTGTTTGAATTGTAAAGCGCTGCGGAATATGTTGGTGCTATATAAATAAAAAGATTATTATTATGATACTCATAAATATAAACATATATGTAAAATAATAATGATTTGCTCATTCATTAGTTTATTCTGTTTCAGCAGCAAATAATCAATGACATGGGTTCTCAAGGTTTTTCTGTTTGGGACCTTACCAGTCGAGAGACATCTAGGCCTCATTAACAGTTAACATGACAGCTTTGGTGCTAAAATAGGGGCATGTAGAAAGTATGTAGACTAAGCATGTAGACTAAAGTCACTAATGACCTACTAACCGCCAAATCCAAGCGAAACTATTCTGTCCTTCTCCTCCTGGACCTGTCACCTGCCTTTGACACAGTGGACCATTCCCTTTTACTACAGACCCTCTTATTTCTTGGTATCAAAGACTTGGCCCTATCTTGGATCTCCTCATACTTAACAGATAGGACCTTCAGTTTTTCTCACTCACACACCACATCCTCATCTCGCCTCCAATCTGTTGGTGTCCCCCAAGGTTCAGTCCTATGACCCCTGCTCTTCTCCATCTACACTTTTGGCCTGGGACAGCTCATAGAGTCCCACGGCTTTTGGTATTATCTCTATGCTGACGACACACAGGTTTACCTCTCTGGACCTGATATCACCTCCTTGCTAACTAGAATCCCACAATGTCTGTCCGCTATCTCATCCTTCTTCTCTGCTAGATTTCTAAAACTTAACATGGATAAAAGAGCATTCATCATCTTTCCCCCATCTCACTCAGCCCCCCCATCTGACCTTCCATCAAAATCAATGGCTGTCCACAAGCTCACTGCCTCGGGGTAACCCTGGACTCTAACCTCTCCTTCAAACCACATATCTAAGCCCTTTCCACTTCCTGCCGACTCCAATTCATAAACATTTCCTGGATACACACATTCTTCAACCACAAATCTGCAAAAACACTAGTGCACACCCTCATCATCTCCCGTCTTGACTACTGCAACCTCCTGCTCTGTGGCCTCCTCTCTTACACTCTTGCATCCCTCCAATCTATCCTAAACTTCTGCTGCCCAACTAATCCACCTGTCCCCCCTCTATTCCTCAGCCTCTTCTCTCTGTCAAACGCCTCACTGGCTCCCATTGCTCAGAGACTTCAGTTCAAAACCCTAACCATGGCATACAAAGCCATCCACAACCTCACTCCTCCATACATCTGTGACCTAGTCTCCCGGTACACACCTACACACAACCTACGATCCTCACAAGATCTCCTTCTCTACTCCCCTCTTATATCCTCTTCCCACACTCGCATACAAGATTTCTCCCATGCATCCCCCCTACTCTGGAACTCTCTACCCCAAAGCATCAGACTTTCGCCTAACATTGAAAACCTTCAAAAGGAATCTGAAGACCTACCTCTTCCGACAAGCCTACAACCTACAGTAACCATTGCTCCACCACACCACTGCTCTACCCTCACCTACTGTATCCTCACCCATCCCTTGTAGACTGTGAGCCCTCATGGGCAGGGTTTTTGTTCAAGATTTTTGGAATTGTTTTTGCTATGCATACCCCCTTTTTCACATGTAATGCGCCATGGAATAAATGCTGCTATAATAATGAATAATAATAATAATAATGTAATAATATAATAATAATTTTTTATTTATATAGCGCCAACAAATTCCGAAGCACTTTACAATTAAGCGGGGACATGTACAGACAATAAATTCAATACAATTTAAGGACAGTTTAAACAGTTACATTAGGGGTGAGGTCCCTGCTCGCAAGCTTACATTCTACAAGGAAATGGGGGAACACAATAGGTAAAAAGTGCTTGTTATTTCAGGTCTGGCAATTATAATAAATAGGGATTTTCATATAAAGCTGTATGGTCCGGTCATCAGCCTGTATGTTTAAGTGCAATACTCAAGTACCGAGTGCAGTTATCTTGTGCATGGAGGGTGTGGAGACAGATGAAGAGTAGGGAACAGATTCTGAATGATATTTATAAGGAGGGAACAGGGGAAAGTTAATTTACTGAGTAGTTAAGGTGGTCGGCTTGTTTAAAGAGATGGGTTTTTAAAGCACGCATGAAGATATGGGGGCTAGGCATCAGTCGGATCGCCTGGGGTAGTGCATTCCAGAGAACTGGCGCAGCACAAGAGAAGTCTTGGAGACGGAGGTGCGAGGTTCGGATTATGGGGGATGTTAATCTTAGGTCATTTGTAGAACGGAGGGCACGTGTAGGGCGATAGACAGAGATGAGAGAGGAGATATAAGGCGGTGCAGAACTGTGGAGAGCTTTGTGGGTGAGAGTGATGAGTTTATATTGGACCCTGAGGCGGACCGGCATTCAGGATGGATTGGAGAGGAGAAAGTTTAGTAAGAGGGAGATCGATCAGAAGAGAGTTGCAGTAGTCCAGACGAGAGTGAATAAAAGCAACAATAAGAGTTTTAGCAGTTTCAAAGGTGAGAAAAAGTCGGATTCTGGAGATGTTTTTAAGATGCAGGTGACAGGAGCGAGTGAGTGATCGGATATGGGGGGTAAAGGAAAGGTTAGTGTCGAATATGATCCCCAGGCAGCAGGCGTGCTGCTTGGGAGTTATGGTTGAACCCTCCAAGGTAATTTCGATGTTAGGTACAGTTGGGTTAGTGGAGGGGAGAAACACAAGAAGTTCAGTTTTAGAGAGATTCAGTTTAAGATATAGGGAGGACATGATGTTAGAGACAGCAGATAGACAATCCTTGGTATTTTGTATTAGGGTAGGGGTGATGTCAGGTGAAGAGGTTTATAGTTGGGTGTCGTCAGCATAGAGATGATGCTGGAACCCAAATCTGCTGATTGCTTGTTCAATAGGGGCAGTGTATAGAGAGAAGAGGAGGGGGCCTAGGACTGAGCCCTGCGGAACTCCGATAGTAAGGGGACGAGGAGAGGAAGAGGAGCCGGCAAAAGATACAGTGAAGGAGCGGTCAGAGAGGTAGGAGGAGAACCAGGAGAGAACGGTTTCCTTGAGGCATATAGAGTGGAGCATTGTGAGGAGGAGCTGGTGATCCACAGTGTCAAATGCGGCGGAGAGATCCAGGAGAATCAGAAGGGAGTAGTGACCTTTGGATTTGGCTGTTAGTAGATCATTAGAGACTTTAGTGAAGGCAGTTTCAGTGGAGTGTAAGGAGCGGAAATCAGATTGTAGAGGGTCGAGGAGAGAGTTATCTGAGAGATAGAGGATTAGACGGGAGTGGACCAAGCATTCCAGGAGTTTAGAGATGAAAGGAAGGTTAGAGACAGGTCTGTAGTTAGCAGTGCAGTTCTGGTCCAGGGATGGCTTTTTAAGTAAAGGGGTTATGATGGCATGTTTAAATGAGGAGGGAAAGATACCAGTAGAAAGAGAGAGGTTAAATATTTCAGTCAGGTGAGTGGTGACCACCGGTGAGAGAGACTGCAGGAGATATGACGGAATGGGGTCACTGTTGCAGGTTGTAGGTCGAGAAGAAATGAGGAGCTGGGTAACTTCTTCTTATGTAACAGGCTCAAAGATGGCTAGTGAGCTTGAAGTGCGGCAGTGACGGGGATCCAGGCACTGAGGAGATTGGGCTGAGATGTCCTGATGGATGTGGTTGATTTTTTCTAGGAAATAAGTGGCCAGATCCTCCACTTATGGGGGTCTGTGCTTTAGGGCTCAGGAGGGAGTTTAAGGTTTCAAAAAGTCGTTTTGGATTGTTGGACAGTGAAGTGATGAGAGTGGTGAAGTAGGATTGTTTGGCCAGATAAAGGGCAGAGTTGTAGGTTTTGAGCATGAATTTATAGTGCATGAAGTCCTCTGCTAAAAGAGATTTTCACCACTGCCGCTCAGCATACCTAGAGCAACGCTGAAGAAAGCGTGTTTGCATTGTGTGCCAGGGCTGCCGTTGTCTGTGTTGGGTCACTCTGCGTGTAGAAGGTGCGGCTTCATCTAGGGCACTCTTCAGTGTATTATTGTAGTGTGACAATGCAAAGTCTGGACAGGAGAGGGAGGATATGGGGGCTAAAGATGTGTGGAGATTGCCCACAAGCTGCTGGGTATTAATGGTACGTGTGTTCCTATAAGTGTGGTAAGTGGGGATGCCCCGGGTGTGGAGACGGTTCTTGACAGAGAAGGAAAGATGGTTGTGGTCAAAGAGCGAGAGAGGTGAGTTAGTAAAGTCATGCAGCGAGCAGAGACGTGAGAAAACCAGGACCAGAGTATTCCCGTCTTCATGCGTAGGAGAATTAGTAAATTGAGAGAGGCCGAATGAGGAGGTTAGAGAAAGTAGATGAGAGGCAGATTGGGAGAGGGGATCATTGATGGGGATATTAAAGTCTCCCATGATGATGGTGGGGATGTCACAGGATAGAAAGTGAGGAAGCAGGTGGCAAAGTGATCCAGGAACTGGCGGGAGGAGCCTGGAGGGCGATACACAACCGCCACTCGCAGGGAGAAGGGATTGAAGAATCTGATGGTATGCACTTCAAAGGAAGGAAATATGAGTGAGGGAACTGGGGGGGGTGACCTGGAAAGCACATTGTGGTGAAAGGAGCAAACCAACACCTCCACCCTGTCTATCCTCAGGTCTGGCAGTATGTGAAAATTTCAGCCCACCAAATGAGAGAGCAGCAGCTGCGGTGGTGTCTGAATGCTGGATCCAGGTTTATGCAATAGCCAGAAGGTTAAGGGAATTAGAGAGGAAAAAATCGTGAATGTAAGTTAGTTTATTACACACAGACCGTGCGTTCCAGAGAGCGCAATGGAAAGCGATAGGAGAGGGCATGCACTGAATGTTAATAAAATAAGCAGGGTTTCTATATGCAGCTGGAGGACAGTGGTGTATGCTAGTGGAGGGAGGCCCAGGGTTGGGGGAGATGTTGCTAAGCGACTAGGAGAAGGAGAAAAAAGAGAAAGGTGGTGCAATGATTTGTATGAAAGTTTTGAGTGCAGTATGGAGGTGGTGGATGGTTTGGAGTGGGTGAGAAAGGTCAGTAGAGCCTCAGAGTTATACATGGGAGAGGGGAGAAGGGAGGGGTGGATATGGAGTGAGTGCACAGAATGTGTTAAAGGGAGGACGAGATGGGAGAAAGCAGAAGTCAAAACAAGTAAGAAGCAGATTGCTATGACTAATGTATAATGCAATACATCTGACCAAGAAGCAGTATGTTTGTATGAATATCTTATACATCTTACCTGTCTCCTGCCCTGTCTAACTGCTATTGTGTAACTGCTTATTAACACTTTAAGCTATTGCACTTAAAGTCTGTTGCACGCGTGATCCAGCATGCGTGCTATCCTAAGCCAGAGCTGAATATATATGAATTGAAATGTCTGCTAACATGCAGCACCAATTGGCCAAACTGAGTAATTAGCCAATTAGCACAAGGCCAGAGCAGGCAATGCTATGCAGGGTAAACAAACCAATATACAACAGAGAGCCATAAAACTGTGAAAAAGAAAGCTTTTAACACTTCAAAACAGAGCCCCCCCCAAAAAAACCAGCAGCAATGGATGACATACCATGAAGAAATCTTGCTAGAATATAACCCCATTCACACCCAGACAGCACACAAACGGATGGATGGATGAAATACCATGAAGAAATCTTGCTAGAATATGACCCCGTTCACACCCAGACAGCACACAAACGGATAGATGGATGAAATACCTGTATGGAGAAGAGAGGAGAGATGAGTGTCAGCTTCGTGCCATTGTATAACTGCTTATTAAACGCACTTTAAGCTATTGCACTTAAAGTCTGTTGCACGCGTGACCTAGCATGCGTGCTATCCTAAGCCAGAGCTGAATATATATGAAATGAAATGTCTGCTAACATGCAGCACCAATTGGCCAACCTGAGTAATTAGCCAATTAGCGCAAGGCCAGAGCAATGCTATGCAGGGTAAACAAACCAATATACAACAGAGGGCCATAAAACAGTGAAAAAGAAAGCTTTGAATACTTCAAAACAGATAGAGATGAGCGGTGTTCGACTCGAACTGTTCACCAATCTCAAATTCGAGCTGTTTTGGGCGGTGTTCGAGCTGTTCGGCGAACACAAACGATTTGAAAAAAATTCGGCTGTTCGAGGTTATGTTCGATAACTGCTCGTGCACCAAAATCATAACTGGATTTTTTCTCAGTAATGCTGAAAATGAATGTTAATACGCAGTTTGAGTGTACAGCGGGGCGAGGGGAGGGGCAGGGGATGGATATCTGCAGGAATAATGAAGATCTCCATTTTTTTTCTCTTTCCCGCATTTACAGTGGGGAGGTGCAATCTGTCAGCCTATCAGCAGCGCACACACAGAGCGAAGTGCTTTTTTTCACACAAGCAAGGGCTGTTATGTTCTGCTACAAGCACTAAGGAAAGACAGGAGATCTGTCCCTACAATAGAACTAAACTGGATCCCTACGATGTAACCGGGAACCTGATCCTGCGATCAGACCCGCTAAAGTCCTCGGCTAGTCTGTACGAAGACCTATAGATGCAAGGGAGGGATCCCTACAAGAACTAGGGACTGGGATAAAGTTGGACACCTCCTAGCAGAAATTGTAGCAGTAAAGGACAAACACACAACATAGAACATAGAGGTCAGAAGACCTAACAAAACTAACAGAGAAAGGTAACAGAGTACCAAGCTAGCTCAAGAGTAGAAAATACAATGAAGTCCAGCAAGGCCAGGAGGGCAGAGCCGGATTAAATAGGCAAAAATGGTCATGTGACCAGCAAACTAGAAAAACCCTAACAGGAGAGTTCTAACAGTACCCCCTCTTCTAAGAGGATCCTCCGGGTCCCCTAGGACCGGGCTTATCAGGAAACCTCCTGTGAAACGCTCTGACAAGTCTGGAAGCAGAAACATCATCCGCCCTCACCCATAAGTTATCCTCGGGTCCGAAACCCTTCCAAGCGACGAGATACTGCAAACTCCCTCTATACCGTCTAGAATTTAGGATGCGGGGAATTTCATATTCCCCGTCCTCCACCACCGGAGGAACAGTGGCAGAGGCGTCACCAACCGACACATCAGCTTTTTTCAACAGAGAAACATGAAACACCGGATTAATCTTCCAGGAGGTAGGAACCTCCAACCTAACAGCAGATTGGTTAACTATCTGAAGCACCTTAAAGGGCCCTACAAACTTGGGACCCAATTTTTTCGAAGGAATCCTCAATCGCAGATTCTTAGAGGACAACCAAACCATGTCACCAATAGCAAACGAAACTTCTTGCCGTTTCCTATCAAAGTACCTCTTAGATTTTTTGTTAGCCTCCTGAAGATTATCACGCACATCCGTCCAAACTCTCTCCAAATCACCGGAAAAACTCTCCTCCTCAGGCACAGCCGATACCAATTTGGAGAATGACCCAAAAGACGGATGTCTCCCAGAACAACAAAAAAAAGGTGAACACTCAGCAGAAGAGGATGTATGGTTGTTAAGAGCAAATTCAGCAAGTGGCAAAAACTCAGACCACCCCTCTTGATTGTCTGCCACAAAGCAACGCAAGAACTGCTCAACATCCTGGTTCTTTCTTTCTGTCTGGCTATTAGACTCAGGATGATATCCGGATGAAAACGACAAATGAGCTCCCAACCTGTCACAAAAGGCACGCCAAAAACGAGCCACGAACTGAGGTCCCCTATCAGAAACAATGTCAGTAGGAACGCCATGTAGTCTGACAATTTCCTTGACAAAGGCCTTAGCGAGTGTCTTAGCGCAAGGCAGTTTGATGAAGGGAACCAAGTGACACATCTTGCTAAAACGGTCCACGACCACCCAGATGACTGTGAAACCTTCAGAGGGGGGAAGGTCAGTAATAGAGTCCATAGCCAGATGTGTCCAAGGTGTACTAGGAACCTCCAGAGGGCAAAGCAACCCCGCAGAAGGAGCATGCGAAGACTTAGATCTAGCACACACAGTACATTGACGCACCCACTTAATGACTTCCTTCTGCCATCCAGGCCACCAAAAACTGCGACCCACAAGTCTCTTGGTCTCAGAAATTCCTGGATGACCTGCCAACCGAGACTCATGACACTCAACAAACAAATCTCTCCTAAAGGTCCTAGGCACAAACATCCTCCCATGGGGAGTGTTAGATGGGGCATTCTCCTGAGCTTTAAGAATCTCATCCTCCAAAACGGAGTCCAAAGCAGCAATCACAACACCTTCTTGTAAAATGCTCTCCTCCTCCTCCTCAGGACTGACCATAGGAGAAAATCTGCGAGACAAAGCATCCGCTTTAACATTCTTGGTACCCGGGATGTAAGTAACGGAAAAATTAAACCGCGAGAAAAAAAGTGCCCACCTAGACTGACGGGCATTCAAGCGCTTGGCAGCATCAAGATAGATCAGATTTTTATGATCAGTGAAAACCTGAATGGAAAATTCAGCACCTTCCAAGAGATGACGCCAGTGTTCAAATGCGAGTTTAATAGCCAGCAGTTCCCGATTACCAATATCGTAATTAAGTTCAGTCTCAGAAATTTTTTTTGAAAAAAAGGCACAGGGATGTACTCCATCCTTGCTTTCCTGAGACAACACCGCACCAAACCCCACAGAAGAAGCATCAACCTCAACCAAAAACGGCTTAGTCACATCAGGCTGCATAAGAGTCCTCGGCTAGTCTGTACGAAGACCTATAGATGCAAGGGAGGGATCCCTACAAGAACTAGGGACAGGGATAAAGTTGGACACCTCCTAGCAGAAATTGTAGCAGTAAAAGACAAACACGCAACATAGAACATAGAGGTCAGAAGACCTAGCAAAACTAACAGAGAAAGGTAACAGAGTACCAAGCTAGCTCAAGAGTAGAAAATACAATGAAGTCCAGCAAGGCCAGGAGGGCGGAGCCGGATTAAATAGGCAAAAATGGTCATGTGACCAGCAAACTAGAAAAAAACCTAGCAGGAGACTTCTAACAAGGGCATGAGTCATTGGCAGTGTATGTCACATGTTCTTGCCCTATAAGACCCAGCCATTTTCCCCGTCACCACCATTTTCTCACTGCTGCAGCTGCGTGTTAGACGGCACCGCTGTTGCTGTGTGCGCTATACTTTGTTAATTTCAAGCAAATTTTCGCACAAATCTACAGATAGCTTGGAAGTAGGGAAGAGTTGTGATTGCAGTCCTTTTAAGGACTAGGTTACATCATTTCCTATGACTTTTATCAGGCAGGTCTGTGCTCTTAAATAGGTAGGTTGGGAGTAAAGACTAATTGTAATTGCAGTCCTTTTCAGGGCTAGGTTACATCAGTTCCTATCACTTTTTGCCAGGCAGGTCTGTGCCAGTGCTGTGCAAGTTTTTTTCACAGAATTTGGCTAAATCTAGCAAAACAAATCCTTTTTGGCCTATTGCAGAGTGTGTTAGTCAGTGGAGTAGCCTATCTGTGTTGCAAGCTACACCACCTGTGTATAGAATACAAATTTTTTTACTGCACCTAGTGAAGTAAAACCTTTTGGGCATAGCATCATTCTATTAGTCCATCTATACTAACCTCCACCAGGTTGCAAATTCAATAAAATATTTTTCTGCATCTAGCTCTGAAAAAATATTTAGGCTTCTAGCAGTGTGTGGAACTTGTTCTATTAGTCCATCTATACTGACCTCCATCACGTTGCAAATTCAATATAATTTTTTATGCATCTAGCTCTGAAAAAATATTTAGGCTTCTAGCAGTGTGTGGGACTTGTTCTATTAGTCCATCTATACTGACCTCCATCAGGTTGCAAATTCAATATAATTTTTTTCTGCATCTAGCTCTGAAAAAATATTTAGGCTTCTAGCAGTGTGTGGGACTTGTTCTATTAGTCCATCTATACTGACCTCCATCAGGTTGCAAATTCAATATAATTTTTTTCTGCATCTAGCTCTGAAAAAATATTTCAGCTTCTAGCAGTGTGTGGGACTTGTTCTATTAGTCCATCTATACTGACCTCCATCAGGTTGCAAATTCAATATAATTTTTTTTTGCATCTAGCTCTGAAAAAATATTTGGGCTTCTAGCAGTGTGTGGGACTTGGTCTATTAGTCCATCTATACTGACCTCCATCAGGTTGCAAATTAAAAATAATTTTTATCTGCATCTAGCTCTGAAAAAATATTTAGGCTTCTAGCAGTGTGTGGGATTGTTCTATTAGTCCATCTATACTGACCTTTATCAGGTTGCAAATTCAATATAATTTTTTTCTGCATCTAGCTCTGAAAAAATATTTCAGCTTCTAGCAGTGTGTGGGACTTGTTCTATTAGTCCATCTATACTGACCTCCATGAGGTTGCAAATTCAATATAATTTTTTTCTGTATCTAGCTCTGAAAAAATATTTCGGCTTCTAGCAGTATGTGGGACTTGTTCTATTAGTCCATCTATACTGACCTCCATGAGGTTGCAAATTCAATATATTTTTTTTCTGCATCTAGCTCTGAAAAAAATATTTAGGCTTCTAGCAGTGTGTGGGACTTGTTCTTTTAGTCCATCTATACTGACCTCCATCAGGTTGCAAATTCAATATAATTTTTTTCTGCATCTAGCTCTGAAAAAATATTTCGGCTTCTAGCAGTGTGTGGGACTTGGTCTATTAGTCCATCTATACTAACCTCCACCAGGTTGCAAATTAAAAATAATTTTTATCTGCATCTAGCTCTGAAAAAATATTTGGGCTTGTAGCAGTGTGTGGTACTCATTGTATTAGGCCATCTATACCAAGCTCCACCAGCTTTGAAATTAATAATAATTTTTAGCTGCTTCTAGCCCTGAAAATAATTTTTCTTCCCAATAGTGGTAGCAATAGAAATTTGGGGCGCGCGCCTGGCTAACAAAAATATACGCTTCATAACAAAAAACACCAGCCTAGCGCATTGCATTAATAAGATGGCATCATCGTCTCTCCCAGTGCTAGGCCTACTACGCCGGCTAGCATTCCTGTGCCTAAAACACATTTTATGGGTCCGCGCTAGCCACTATGCTGAGGGGTCTAAAGCTGCTGCTAACGCTTTATAACAATTCAATTGGCAGATTTTCACAGAGCTCTTCCCCAACGCCCACCCATCGAGCAGCAGTTGCCCACCCTCCCTATGGGATCTAGTGGCGAATAGTTGATGCCATTAATCAGAGCGGCAGTTGCCCCGTCGACGTGGCTAGCATACGGTAAGGCATGGGAAGAGTGAACACGACTAGTAGCAGGCAGATGGGTTGACCAATGTGAACAAGCCAGATCACAAGTCACCATAGAATTTCTCCACCAGCTAATGATGAGGGGCATATCAGGGGCGTCAGCGCAGCGGTGTCTGACCGGAGTAGCATTTCACTTCCAACTACTGAATTGGGGAGATGTGACAAAGATTCATCATCATCAGACAATCCATAAAAGGGTGGAAAAGGGGTCAGCCAAGTCAGGAGTGTAGACGTCCCGTCCCGTGTCACTAAAACTGATTTCTCACATCATATCCCTAACACCATTAACATGACACTCACAATTTGAAGCAACAATACTGTCTACTGCATTTGTGATCGCCTTCTTCGGGGCGCTATGCATAAGCGAATTAGTCCCGCAATCCAAAATTACCACCAGTGGAGGCTTATTACACCAGGACGTAGTCATAGCCAATAATGCAATACGTCAACGCATACGCCAATCGAAAACGGTTCCAGCGGGCAGGGGCACTTGGGTACTTCTACAACCCACAAACGCTACACTGAGTCGGGTAACAATAGTAAAAACATATATAACCATCAGATCACAAAGTAATTTCTTCCTATCACACATTGATGGAACGCCATTATCAAGATACCAGTTCCAAGCTATATTTAATAAATGCATAACATCGGCAGGGAACCACCCCAAAGATTACGGGACACACTCATTCCGCATAGGCGCGGCCACGGAAGCAGCAAGAGCAGGACTGTCAGAAACGGAAGTTCAGAGGATAGGGAGATGGCGATCCACGTGTTTGGCGAGATACATAAGACCGGACTTGTTATCCTAACGTGGTTTGTTTCATTTACAGGTGACGCTAAGCCAACAGTGTGGGTGATAGGCCACTCGTATATATTGGGCAGAAAAAAGGGCGAAAGTCCACCCAGGCGGGAGGAAATTAGAGTTTCATAACACATATTTCAACTGGAGAGGTATTAGAGGCCTGCTATGGCCACAGGTACTAATGGAGGTAATCAAGGTAGGGAGAGAGGCAAGAGGTCTGGTCATCTTAGTTATACAGGCCGGGGGAAACAACCTAGGTCATCACAAGAGCGCATAACTAATGGCAATAATGAAACTAGACACTGAGCGCTTCAGAGAATTTTTCACAAAACTAGCTATAGTGTTGTCAGAGATTGTGCCGATAGCGGTATGGCAAGGTGCGCGAGACATCACGGCCATCGAACGGACAAGGCGGGTAATAAATATTCGGATGGCAAAATTTAGAAGAGACAGAGGCGGTGTAGTGATACGACACCAACAACTGGAAGGAGATAAAGCAGGCCTCATACGGCCCGACGGTGTTCACTTAATGGATATTGGACTGGACATATTCCTGTCAGGACTCCAGGACGGAGTGGTACAAGCGTTAAGAGTGATGGTTGGGGGTCAGAGTCCTGCATACGAGTACGCAGGATCATCCGTGGCCTGGAAATAGAAAGGACATGTTGGAGAGTTACACTTGTTGGCCAACTTGCCGGAGTGGAGACTCAGGGCATGCTCAACAAGCTGAATTATTTTAGAAATAAAATGCCTTTCTAATGGAATGAGTATAAAGAGTTAATAAAGCTGTGACCGATCCTCACCCATCCAGTTGTAAGAGTTACATTATTGTATTGTCAAGGAAAGGGGGCGGTAGGGGGGCTGAGCGTCTGGGTTTGGTTGGGGGTCCCCACAGTCTGCCTAGGCTAGATGCATTTAAAAATTCTTATTAGATACACAGACGGTGCAGCTTTCTTCGCAGCTGGGCTACTACGCCCAAAGTATTGCCTAGGCTAGATGCAGTTAAAAATTCTACGCTGACTAGCAGACACTGAAGCTTTGGAGCAGACCTCTGAGTAAACAGCTCTTCAGACTCAACCATCTGTGTTACCCCAAGCCATAGTGTATGTAGTTTCTTACAGTTAAAAGGGGGGGGGAGTGACCCAACCAACCTGGAATTGACAATGCCAACATCACGTAAGACACAGCAAGGGGACTCCAAAAAGAGTCTCCATTTTTTCCCAAAATTGTGGCACAGACACCACTTAACCCTAGAACGCATACCTGGGGCCTCGCAGGCCCGCCCTGTTAATTGTTTTCTATTTTCTGCAAGATTACTTTAGTTAGAATTTTGAAACTCTAGGTATTCTTCATGTATATTGTTGTTTGTCATTTGAGTTTGAGTTATTCCATGTTATTTGTACACGGGCCTAAAAGGCCCCAGGTATGTGAAAGTGTAGATTTTTATGGTCATGCGTTCTAGGGTGGCATCAATTGCCCCACAGTTGCTTAAAACGGTTGGTGAGGTGATTTTACCAAATCCTCGCTTTTACTCTCCCCAGGATTACACAGGGGTAGAAAAGTCCTTGCGAATCCATGATTTGTTCATCTTTATGAACGTGAGTCTGTCTACATTCTCAGTGGACAGCCGCATGCGCTTATCTGTCAGCACACCACCAGCAGCGCTGAACACACGTTCAGAGAGAACGCGGGCTGCAGGGCATGACAAGATCTCCAAGGCGTGAGTGGCGAGCTCCGGCCATTTTTCCAGATTGGAATCCCAAAATGAGCAAGGGTCCAGTGACACAGTCATGGCTTCGATGTTCACTTGGAGATACTCCTGTACCATCCTCTCTAGGCGTTGACTATGTGTCAGACTTCTTGTCTCCTGTGGCCTTGCAAAGGATGGTCTAAAAAAGCGGTGAAACGATTCCACAAAATTGCTGTTACCAGCAGATACTGTGTTACTGTTACGGTTTGAGTGATGAAGACTCGACAGTCCCACGGTTGGCAAGTTAGAACTGTGAGATTCACTACGTGCACCACTGGTGTTTTGTGGAAAAGCACATGTAAGATTCTGCAACAGCGTCTGCAGATACTCCTGCATGCGTAAATCCCTTTTTATGTCAGGAATTATTTCGGCAAATTTACTTTTGTACCGGGGATCTAAGAGTGTGGCATCCCAGTAGTCGTGATTACTTCGAATTCTGACAATCCGAGGGTGATGTTGCAGGTAGTGCAGCAAGAAGGCACTCATGTGTCTTGCGCATCCAGGAGGACCAAGTCCTTGTTGTGTTGGTAGCGAGGTAAGAATCATGCTTCCTTCCTCTGCCCTCTCCCCCCAACCTCGCACAACAGAAATGTGATCAAGGTCTCCCTCATCTGATGAGTCTTCCATGCCCATCGCCAGTTCGTCCTCCACTTCTTCCTCGGCTCCTGCACCTTCCTCAACAGTTTGGCTGCTACCATGCGCCTTGGTTAATCCCTCTCCCCCACCCTCCCATGCCTGCCGCCTTGGTGCTGCTGACCGTCTGGACCTTGGAGATGTTATCCCTTCCGCATACGACTCCTCCTCTACTTCCTCCACCTCCTCTTGTCCCACCACCTGACTCTGAATTCTGTCTAATGTGTGCTCCAGCATGTGAATCACCGGAATAGTCATGCTGATAATGGCATCGTCGTCAGCACTAAACATCTTCGTCGCCATTTCAAAACTGTGCAGAAGGGTGTGTGGCGCCCCTGAGGGTTCAGTTGCCACAGAGTTACTGCATCTCACCCAGAGGTGTGGTATCTCACCCTCAGGTAAGGAAGGCGTATGGCTCGGGACCCTAACACCTGCATCCAACAAATACCCGCAGTGGGGGTAGGGCGAGATTACTCCTAAGGGAGAGCACAGTCCCAGGTCCCTAGCTGGCGGGAGGGTCCTATGTAGTGGGTGCTTAGGGGAGCAGCTTAGGGGAGCACATGACAGGGAGAGTATAAATAGGAAGCCATCTTAGAAAGAGCAAGCCAGTCAGAGGAGGAAAAGTGACAGGAGCAGAGGCTCTGCATGAGCTCTGCTCCGGAGGCGGGCCTAGCCTGGGAGGCCCAGGACTGAAGGAGAGAAGAGAGGAGTGGGAGCAGGAAGGCTCCAGGAACCGATGGGACCCTAGGGGTACGGGCCGTGCAGAAGGCCACCCGTACTCCCGCTGCTACCAGGAGGTAGAGGGGTCAGGCCAGATAAGGGGAACCGGTCCCTCAACTAGCGGAGAAACTGCAAGGCTCAACTAGAAACCGGAGGCTGCAGCAATTCATGTACTGCAGGCCAAAGTCCACACCAGTCTCTCTAAGAAGGTAGCCACATAGGACCCAGGCGACGGAACACACGTCGCCCGCCAAGGCCCGAGGATACCGGATAGAAGTGTCACTGGGTGTGAGGTGCAGGGAGAAGGCCAGAGAAAGGACACACAGAAGGGGGTCCTGCTAAGTACTCTGGAGCTATCTGGGGGTGGACTGAGCCCCTCACTGAGTACGCACAGCACGACGGGTGAGATTGCTCTGGTACCTGTAATCTGGACTGCAACAACTGTGAGTAAAGATCTTGGGACTGCATCACACGGACTCTGTGTTCATTACTGACTCCCTGCACTACAACCACCATCATCCACCCACACTGCCGTGAAGCTACACTCTTCCTGTGGGGAGTAATAATACCATTGCTGCAAAACCACCAGCTTCAGACGACTGTTCCGCAGCGGCGGCCCCTTTGGCCGCACTCCACAGGTGGCGTAGTCGGACATTATAAAACCCATATATACAAATTACCCTTGGATTGACCGCCCTGGGTCACGGGACGGGTCACCGCCACAGTGACTACAACCCCCAGCGTCTACCGGCCCGGCTCCCAGGGGGCGCGTCAACTTCATAGGTCCCTGATCTGAGACCACTCCTGCAGCGTGATTTGCCCCACCTCTGGATCTCGTTGGCCCAGGCTATACGTCAGAACGTATTTCACCAGGGCTTGTCGGTGCTGCCACAGTCGCTGCAACATGTGCAGAGTTGAATTCCACCGTGTCGGCACATTGCATTTCAGCCGGTGAACTGGCAGGCCCAACGACTTCTGTAGAGATGTAAGTCGTTGAGCTGCGGGATGCGAACGGCGGAAGTGAGCACACAGCGACCGTGCCCTCTGCAGAAGGCCATCTAGTCCGGGATTGTGGGCTAAAAATTGCTGGACAACCAGGTTCATCACGTGAGCCATACAAGGCACGTGTGTGACATTGCCCCGGCGAAGGGTCGCACCCAGGTTTGCAGCATTGTCGCACACGGCCTTCCCTGGTTGCAGCTCCAGTGGAGACAACCATTCATGAAACTGGGTCTCCAGAGCTGACCACAACTCCTCAGCTGTGTGACTCACATTTCCCAGACATTTCAAAGTAAACACTGATGCCGTTGAGCCCTGCTGCCAGCATAGTAAGGAGGTGTGCAGGATTCCTTCTGTGCAGTTAGAAAGCAGGTGGCATTACCAGACAGGCTTTGGGTGCAGGTGGAGGACCGAGAGGAGGTTGAGGAGGCAGAAGCAGTGGAGGAACTTCGAGATAAAGAGGATTGACGCACAACTCGTGGGGACGGTAAGACTTAGACAGCAGCCCCTTGTCCTGCTGTCACCATAGTTACCCAGTGCCCAGTCAGCGACATGTAACGCCCCTGTCCATGCCTACTCGTCCAAGTGTCTGTGGTGAAATGCACCCTGTCACACACAGAGTTTCTCAAAGAAGCGGTGATGTTGTCTGCGACATACTGGTGGAGCGCAGGCACACCTTTCTTTGAGAAGTAGTGCCGACTGGGCATCTGGTACTGGGGCACTGCGACGGACATAAGGTCTCGAAAATCTTCTGTGTCCTCCAGGCGGAAAGGCAGCATTTCTGTAGCCAACAGTTTGCAGATGGTGAAATTCAACCTCTTAGCTTTGTCATGGCTAGGAGGAAATGGTCTTTTACTTTTCCACATCTGAGGGACCGAGGGCTGGCTGTTGTGCTTAGACGGGGTTGAGTAGGGTGTCCCCGGCAAACTGCCGGTCTGTGAGGAAGATGCAGGCGGACATGTTAGGTTGCCTTGATCCAAAGGTGGTGCTCTCGATGTCGGAGAGCGCTGAACACCAGCAGGTGTTTCCACTTCCCAATGAACTGACGACCTGCCAATCACACTGGCTGTTGCAGGTAAAGAGGTGGCAGGTCTGCGTCCAAAATCATGTGTGGCTGCTGTCCCCCCAGTCCCAGAGGATGAAGAGGCTGTGGATGCACAAGATGGGGCAGACGGTGGTTGGCCCGGCCCGCTAGGCCGCATTGTAGCACAGTGAGCTTCCCACTGCAACTTATGCTTCATATCCATGTGACGGTACATGCAGTACTCAAACTATGGATTTTTTAGCCTCTACTTAGCTTTTGGTGACAAATATAACAGATAACACGAGTTGGGTCATCCTTATCGATCTGAAAAAATGCCCAGGCTATGCAAGGCTTAGAGCCCATGCGACCTGAAGAGCCACTACGACTTGTGGTCAGAGGCAGAGTTGTGGTTGAGGATGCAGTTGTTGACGTGCTTCCAGTACTCCGTCTCTGTCCAGGAAGGCGCAACCTAACCTCATCGTCAATAGCATCTGTGACGCCCCGCTGCACTTGGTATCACAGATCCTAGAAGAGTGCATTGATGGAATCCTCCACAAGAGGCCCCCATAAACATTCACACATCTCCACCTTCCACCTCAGACCAGCAGAGGGAGCCCGTTAGGGATATAAATAGGGAAGGTGGAGCTAGGCAGTTCAGTTCCTCTGAAGAGTTCCTGCAGTAGAGAAGCCTAAGAGAGGTCAGTCTGCAGTGGAGCTCAGTCTAGTCTGAAGAACTCAGTTAATAGTTCAGCAGTGGAGCACGAGGTTCCTGCTAGCTAGATTCAGGGAGCCCAGATAGAGCTTAAGGTGTGCCGGCGCCATAAGATCGGTGAAGCGCGGCAAGCTGCCGTTAGTTTGTATAGCCTAGTGAGGGCCCGAGTAGGCCGAAGGCGAGTGGCGAGTTAGTACATAAGGGGCAGAGGAGCTTAGCCAGCTCACCCCGAAGCATTTACTGGACACCGGATCCGAGCTTACCGGGATCTCTATGACCCAGTAAGGCATAACCGGAATCCCTGGAGAACTACAAGTCCCAGGATCGCTAAGGTGCTGATACGTAACAGAGCCAGGAGACGCTTAGACCCCGCATACTGGGAGCGTGAACTCCAAGAGAAGGCCCTACCACAAGGTCAGCCAGCGCAGGACAGAGACAAAGGTAGGCCTAGCTCCAGGCAGGTCAGAAACTTACTACGCAGAGGCAAGAAACAGGAGGCCCTACACCCGCTCATTGGGGAGGATCCTGATATGCACCCTTCACCCTACAGTGCTCCGGGATGTGCCTGAATTTCCACCAGTAAAAGGTACTGAAGTGACTACCGTGTCCGTTCCCGTTCTTGCTCTGACCCAGCTGGGTCTCGCCTGTTCTGCATTCCCCCTGCATACGCTGCCCTGAGACCTAGCTCCACCTGTGGGGAGCTATACCATCGAGCTGCCTTATCACCGGCCTCAGTGGACTGCTGCAGCGCTGGTGCTTCTCACCAGATACCCCAGGTGGCGTCACAAACTCTTATAAAATTAACAATTATCCACCCTTTTAAAGAGTGACCCCAGGGTACGGGCCAGGGAGCCGTCCCCAAGGCCAGGCAAAGGCCCGGGTACCGAGTCATCCCCATCCCCTGAGCTAGTCACATCCTCCTCCTCTGCTGACCTCATCGACTGGCTGACTGTGGGTTGACAGTAAGTGGGATCTCCAACCTCGTCATCATCACCCTGTGTGTTCTCACACCCATCGTCCTCAGAGCCAACCTCTTCCTGCCCTGACCAAAAAGTCAAGTTGTCGCTCCAATCAGGTATTTGAGTCTCATCATCGTCTTCATCATTGTCTCCACCAACAGGAGTTACAGTTTGGGAACGAGGGTCTACATTATGCTCAGAACCTTCTTCATCTGGTCCTGGATCCGACTTATAAAGATTCTGGGCATCAGTGCAGATCATTTCCTCGTCTGGATTAACAGAAGCTCTGGAGCAGACCTCCCTTTCCCAGGCTATAGTATGAGTAAATAGCTGTGCAGACTCAACCATCTGTGTTACCCCATACTCAGACGGGCAGCTGGAGACTTGGGATCTGTGAGGAAGCAAGTGCGATTGGGGTGACACCTCTGAGGACTGGAGTATTTGTGATGTTGAAGTTGAGGTGGAGGAGAGCCCACTTGAAGGAGCACTTGATATCCGTTGAAGCACCTGCTGTTTTTGTGCCTCATCTGGAATTTGTAGCGATGGGCGTGTCCGTAAGAAAGGGATCATATCACATTGTCCACGAAAAGAAGTAGACATCTTAGTTTGGCTGGAAGATGGTCTTTCTTCTGCAGATGTTACTCCCCCCCCCACCGCGGGGGGGGGGGCTCGACCCACCAGCGGACAGGCACCAGTATTGGGAGAGGGGGCCTGGCCGTCAGGGTCCACCGCGGCTCTGGCACAAACCCGGCAACACGGTGGTCGCACGGGCAGGAACGGACTGGCCGTGTTGGCTTCGCACTTTTTTGGTTTTAGAAGGGCATGACATGCCTATATCTGTGTCTCACCCTCCTTTTACTCCTCCACCTCTTTTCTTTTCGCATGACTATATGTACTTGTCACTTTTCCATGTGTTAGTTGTGTCTTCTGAGCAGTTTGTCAGCTTTTGGACACCTTTGAAGGTGTTTTCTATGTGTTTCTATGTGTTTTTGTTTGCCTGCCATTGGTTTTAATGGTGTTCGAAGATGTTCGACGAACAGTTCGGCGAACATACGGGTGTTCGACGAACCGAACTCGAACACTACAGGGGTGGCTCAACACTAAAAACAGAGCCCAAAAAAAAAAAACAACCCAGCAGCAATGGATGAAATATCATGAAGAAATCTTGCTAGAATATGACCCCGTTCACACCCAGACAGCACACAAACATATGGATGAAATATCATGAAGAAATCTTGCTAGAATATGACCCCATTCACACCCAGACAGCACATAAACGGATGGATGGATGAAATACCTGTATGAAGAAGAGAGGAGAGATGAGTGTCAGCTTCGTGCCATTGTATAACTGCTTATTAAACGCACTTTAAGCTATTGCACTTAAAGTCTGTTGCACGCTTGACCTAGCATGCGTGCTATCCTAAGCCAGAGCTGAATATATATGAAATGAAATGTCTGCTAACATGCAGCACCAATTGGCCAAACTGAGTAATTAGCCAATTAGCACAAGGCCTATGCTATGCAGGGTAAACAAACCAATATACAACAGAGGGCCATAAAACAATGAAATAGAAAGCTTTGAACACTTCAAAACAGAGCCAAAAAACAAAAAAAAAAAAACAAGCAGCAATGGATGAAATACCATGAAGAAATCTTGCTAGAATATGACCCCGTTCACACCCAGACAGCACACAAACGTATGGATGGATGAAATACCATGAATAAATCTTGCTAGAATATGATCCGGTTAACACCCAGACAGCACACAAACGGATGAATGGATGAAATACCATGAAGAATTCTTGCTAGAATATGACCCCGTTCACACCTAGACAGCACACAAACGGATGGATGGATGAAATACCATGAAGAAATCTTGCTAGAATATGACCCCGTTCACACCCATACAGCACACAAACGGATGGATGGATGAAATACCTGTATGAAAAAGAGAGGAGAGATGAGTGTCAGCTTTGTGCCATTGTATAACTGCTTATTAAATGCATTTTAAGCTTTTGCACTTAAAGTCTGTTGCACGCGTGACCCAGCACGCGTGCTATCCTGAGCCAGAGCTGAATATATATGTAGAAATAATGTGGATGCGGCCATTGGTCTGACAATGACAACCACAGTAATTCCCTTACAAAACTATGATACCATAATCTCCAATAATATTAGCCAACAACATTTCCATTTTTATGATCCTGTCTAGTTTTCTAAAAGTAAGTAGGGAATAAGGGTCTCAGTATTATCGGCATAGGAAAATGTCTTCCCATCTTAAACAACCAAAGAATCAAGTCCTTGGGCAGCGTGACTCTCATACAGAATCTCTATGTGACTGCTGACTTGTGAATTCTCACAGAGTACAGAGCACGCTGTCAGGATTCTCCAGTGCTGTCAGCAAGATCAGACAGTCATGTGACCGCAGTATGCGATATGAACACTTCCTGCCATATTTCGACTAGACGTGTGCAAGCTCACTCAATTACTACATAGTTGGAGTCACATGACCGTCCTTTCCCGGCGTCGGCAATGGAAAATCCTTACTGCTCACGCTGCTCACAATGAGTGACTGCAGTCTTTAGTGCCAAACCTGGACAACCCCTTTAAAAGAAATCTGGTAGGAGGATATTAGTAATTAAATTAGTTATATGGCTGTATAGGTCCTAGAACAATAATACAATTGATATCTAGCTTGTTGTAATCAAATGTACCAGAAATGTAATCAAATGTACTGAGAAATCAAGCTTTAAAATCACATGCAAATTAGCCTGGAAGTTCATTGTACTGGAGTGCACTTCCAGCCTAATTTGCATATAGCAAAGCCGAAGACTTTGCCTCATTCTTCAAGCAGAAGATTGACACCATCAGACAAAGCTTTTGCCTAAAGTCCGCACAACCCCTCCTCATATCTACTCAACCTTCCTCCTCCAAACCCCACTTTTCCACCATTACAAAAGGTCAAGTCTCCTCTTTACTCTCCAAATCACACCTCACCACCTGCAAACTTGACCCAATCCCATCCCACCTCATCCCTAACATTACCACAGTCTTCATCCCAACCCTAACCCACCTCTTCAACCTGTCACTAACAACCGGTGTCTTCCCCTCATGTTTCAAACATGCCGCAATCACACCCATCCTCAAAAAGCCCTCCCTTGACCCATCCTCTCTGACAAGCTACCGCCCCATATCACTTCTCCCCTTTGCCTCAAAACTACTAGAACAACATGTCCACCTTGAACTGTCCTCCCACCTCTCCTCCTGTTCCCTCTTCGACCGCCTGCAATCTGGCTTCCGACCGCATCATTCGACTGAAACTGCCCTGACCAAAGTCACCAACGACCTACTAAACGCCAAATCCAAGCGACACTACTCCATCCTCCTCCTTCTGGACCTGTCATCTGCCTTCGACACAGTGGACCATTCCCTCTTACTACAGATTCTCTCATCTCTTGGCATCACGGACTTGACCCTATCTTGGATCTCCTCATACTTAACAGACAGGACATTCAGCGTCTCCCACTCACGCACCACCTCCTCATCTCGCCCCCTATCTGTCGGTGTCCCCCAAGGTTCAGTTCTAGGACCTCTGCTCTTCTCCATCTACACCTTTGGCCTGGGACAGCTCATAGAGTCTCACGGCTTTCAGTATCACCTCTATGCTGATGACACACAGATCTACCTCTCTGGACCCGATATCTCCTCCCTACTAACCAAAATCCCACAATGTCTGTCCGCCATCTCATCCTTCTTCTCTGCTAGATTTCTAAAACTCAACATGGATAAAACAGAGCTCATCATCTTTCCAACCTCTCATTCATATCCCCCATCTGACCTATCCATCAACGTCAATGGCTGTTCACTCTCCCCAGTCCCACAAGCTCGATGCCTTGGAGTAACCCTGGACTCTGATCTCTCCTTCAAACCACGTATCCAAGCCCTTTCCACTTCCTGCCGACTCCAACTCAAAAATATCTCCCGGATCCATGCATTCCTCAGCAAAGACTCTGCAAAAACACTAGTGCACGCCCTCATCATCTCCCGTCTCGACTACAGCAACCTCTTGCTCTGTGGCCTCCCTTCCAACACTCTTGCGCCTCTCCAATCTATCCTAAACTCTGCTGCTCAACTAATCCACCTGTCCCCCCCGCTATTCCCCGGCCTCCCCCCTCTGTCAATCCCTTCACTGGCTCCCAATTGCCCAGAGAATCCAGCTCAAAACCCTAACCATGGCATACAAAGCCATCCACAACCTGTCTCCTCCATACATCTGTGACCTAGTCTCCCGGTACTTGCCTGCACGCAACCTCTGATCTTCACAAGATCTCCTTCTCTACTCCCCTCTTATCTCCTCTTCCCACAATCGTATACAAGATTTCTCCCGTGCATCCCCCCTACTCTGGAACTCTGTACCCCAACACATCAGACTCTCGCCTACCATGGAAGCCTTCAAAAGAAACCTGAAGACCTACCTCTTCCGACAAGCCTACAACCTGCATTAACACCGCTCCACCACATTACTGCATGACCTCCTCTACCCTCACCTACTGTATCCTCACCCATCCCTTGTAGAATGTGAGCCCTCGCAGGCAGGGTCCTCGCTCCTCCTGTACCAGTCGCTGACTCGTTTTGCTAAGATTATGTAAATGTTTTTGCTATGTATATCCCTATCACATGTAAAGCGCCATGGAATAAATGGCGCTATAATAATAAATAATAATAATAATAGCTTAAAGGTTCGATTTTTCAGCACTGGCACAATGGATTACCACAAATCAGGTATCAGTTTAACACTTGTTTTAGGACCTACAGTCATGGCCAAAAGTTTTGAGAATGACACCAAAATTATATTTTCACATGATCTGCTGGCCTCTGGTTTTTATTAGTGTTTGTCTGATGTTTATATCATATACAGAAATATAATTGCAATCATATTATGAGTACCAATAGGTTATATTGACAGTTAGAATGAGTTAATGCAGCAAGTCAATATTTGCAGTGTTGCCCCTTCTTCTTCAAGACCTCTGTAATTCTCCCTGGCATGCTCTCAATCAACTTTTGGACCAAATCCTGACTGATAGCAGTCCATTCTTGCATAATCAATGCTTGCATTTTGCCAGAATTTGTTGGTTTTTGTTTGTCCACCCGTCTCTTGATGATTGACCACAAGTTCTCAATGGGATTAAGATCTGGGGAGTTTCCAGGCCATGGACCCAAAATCTCTATGTTTTGTTCCATGAGCCATTTTGTTATCACCTTTGCTTTATGGCAAGGTGCTCCATCATGCTGGAAAAGGCATTTTTGGGCGCCAAACTGATCTTGGACGGTTGGGAGAAGTTGCTCTTGGAGGACATTCTGGTATCATTCTTTATTCATGGCTGTGTTTTTAGGCAAGACTGTGAGTGAGCCGATTCCCTTGGCTGAGAAGCAACCCCACACATGAATGGTTTCAGGATGCTTTACAGTTGGCATGAGACAAGACTGGTGGTAGCGCTCACCTCTTCTTCTCCAAATAAGCTGTTTTCCAGATGTCCCAAACAATCGAAAAGGGGATTCATCAGAGAAAATGACTTTGCCCCAGTCCTCAGCAGTCCACTCCCTGTACCTTTTGCAGAATATCAGTCGGTCCCTGATGTTTTTTCTGGAGAGAAGTGGCTTCTTTGCTGCCCTCCTTGAAACCAGCCCTTGCTCAAAGAGTCTCCGCCTCACAGTGCGTGCAGAAGCACTCACACCAGCCTGCTGCCATTCCTGAGCAAGCTCGGCACAGCTGGTAGTCCGATCCCGCAGCTGAAACAGTTTTAAGATATGGTCCTGGCGCTTGCTGGTCTTTCTTGGGCTCCCTGGAGCCTTTTGGACAACAATGGAAGCTCTCTCCTTGAAGTTCTTGATGATGCGATAGATTGTTGACTGAGGTGCAATCTTTGTAGCTGCTATACTCTTCCCTGTTAGGCCATTTTTGTGCAGTGCAATGATGGCTGCACGTGTTTCTTTAGAGATAACCATGGTTAACTGAAGAGAAACAATGATACCAAGAACCAGCCTCCTTTTAAAGTGTCCAGTGATGTCATTCTTACTTAATCATGACTGACTGATCGCCAGCCCTGTCCTCATCAACACCCACACCTGTGTTAATGGATCAATCACTAAAACGATGCTAGCTGCTCCTTTTAAGGCAGGACTGTAATGATGTTGAAATGTGTTTTGGGGGTTAAAGCTCATTTTCTGGGCAAATATTGACTTTGCAAGTACAGTAACTGCTGTTAAGCTGATCACTCTTTGACATTCAGGAGTATATGCAAATTGCCATTGCAAAAAATGAAGTAGTAAACTTTGGAAAAATTACTATTTGTCTCATTCTCAATACTTTTGGCCATGACTGTATACAGACAAAACTAGTTTTATGTTATCTGTGTATGTATGTGCTCTGTATATGCATGTTTCTGTATGTATGTGCTCTGTGTATGCAACATGTCTTTGAATATATGTGATCTGTGTATGCAGCACGTGTTTGTATGTATGTGCTCTGTGCATGCAGAATGCATCTGCATGTATGTGATCTGTGTATGCAGCATGTCTCTTTATGTATGTGCACCATGTATACAGCATGTCTCTGTATGTATTTGATCCTGTATTTGCTATGTGTATGCAGGCCTCTGTATGCAGCATGTGTCTATTTGTTTGTGCTCTGCGTATGCAGCATGTCTTTTATGTATGTGTTCTGTGTATATAGCATGTCTCTGTATGTATGTGATCTGTGTATGTATGTGATGTGTGCGTGCACGTCTTTGTATATAAGTGCTCCGTGTATACATATATTTCTGTATGTACAGTGAAGGAAATAATTATTTGATCCCTTGCTATTTTTGTAAGTTTGCCCACTGAAAAAGATATGAACAGTCTATAATTTTAAGTGTAGGTTAATTTTAACATTGAGAGATAGAATATCCCAAAAAAATCTAGAAAATCAAATTGTATAAATTAGATAATTTTTTTTGCATTTTGCAGTGAGAAATAAGTATTTGATCCCCTACAAACCATTATGAGTTCTGGCTCCTACAGACCAGTTAGCCGCTCCTAATCAACTCGTTATCTGCATTAAAGACTGCTGTTTTACATAGTCACCTGTATAAAGGACTCCTGTCCACAGACTCAATTAATCAGTCAGACTCTAACCTCTACAACATGGGCAAGACCAAAGAGCTTTTTAAGATTGTCAGGGACAAAATCATAGACCTGCACAAAGCTGGAATGGGCTACAAAACCATAAGTAAGACACTGGGTGAGAAGGAGACAACTGTTGGTGCAATAATAAGAAAATGGAAGAAATACAAAATGACTGTCAATCGACATCGATCTGGGGCACCATGCAAAATCTCACCTCGTGGGGTATCCTTGATCATGAGGAAGGTGAGAGATCAGCCTAAAACTACATGGGGGGGAACTTGTTAATGATCTCAAAGCAGCTGGGACCACAGTCATCAAGAAAACCACTGGTTACACAATAAAGGTTTAAAATCCTGCAGTGCCCGCAAGGTCTCCCTGCTCAAGAAGACACATGTGCAGGCCTGTCTGAAGTTTGCCAATGAACACCTGGATGATTCTGTGAGTTATTGGGAGAAGGTGCTGTGGTCAGATGAAACAAAAATTTAGCTCTTTGTCATTAACTCAACTCGCCGTGTTTGGAGGAAGAGAAATGCTGCCTATGACCCAAAGAACACCGTCCCCACTGTCAAGCATGGAGGTGGAAACATTATGTTTTGGGGTGTTTCTCTGCTAAGGGAACAGGACGACTTCACCGCATCAGTTGGAGAATGGATGGAGCCATGTACTGTAAAATCCTGAGTGACAACCTCCTTACCTCCGCCAGGACATTAAAAATGGGTCGTGGCTGGGTCTTACAGCAAGACAATGACCCAAAACATACAGCCAAGGTAACAAAGGAGTGGCTCAAAAAGAAGCACATAAAGGTGATGGAGTGGCCTAGCCAATCTCCAGACCTTAATCCCATAGAAAACTTATGGAGGGAGTTGAAGCTCTGAGATGTCAAGCGACAGCCTCAAAATCTGAATGATTTAGAGATGATCTGCAAAGAGGAGTGGACCAAAATTCCTCCTGACATGTGCGCAAACCTCATCATCAACTACAAAAAATGTCTGACTGCTGTGCCAACAAGGGTTTTGCCACCAAGTATTAAGTGTTGTTTGCCAGAGGAATCAAATACTTATTTCTTACTGCAAAATGCAAATACATTTTTTCTAATTTATACAATGTGATTTTCTAGATTTTTTTTGGATATTCTATCTCTCAATGTTAAAAATAACCTACACTTAAAATTATAGACTGTTCATGTCTTTGTCAATGGGCAAACTTAAAAAAACAGCAAGGGATCAAATAATTATTTCCTTCACTGTATGTGCTCTGTGATGCATGTATATGTATGTATGTGCTCTGTGTATGCAGGTCTCTGTATGTAGGTTCTCCCTATATACATGTATCTATATGTATGTGTTCTGTGTACATGTATCTGTATGTAGGTGCTCTGTGTATGCATGTATCTGTATGTAGGTGTTCCATGAATACATATATGTCTGTAGGTGCTCCGTGTTTATATGTTTGTCTGTATGTATATGCTCCATGTATGCATGTATCTGTCTACATGTGCTTTGTATACATATATCTGTATATATGTGCCTTTATGTATGTGCTCTGTGTATACATGCATCTGTAGGTGCTCTGTATACATGTATCTGTATGGATCTGATCTGTATGTACATATATCTGTATGTATGTGCTCTCCGTATACATATATGTGCGTTTGTACTCTGTGTATACATATATGTGTGCTATGTGTACATACATATATGTGTGTAACATGCAGTATGTGTATATGTGTGTGTAATATATAATATCTGGGTCACATATGGTGTGTGTAGCATCCACATTTATAAACATCGGCAGCACAGACAAGAGTTCATAGGTGTAAACATGTCAGCAATTGCCCAATGAATAAGCAAAATGCTGCTTATTCATCTGGTGATTGGATTGTTTATGGTAGAATAAAAATCATTGTTTTTCAGCAGCACATCGCCCGGTGTAATCTGCAGATGTGCTGCAGATAACATAATGCTGTATGGGAACAGATTGATCTCCTAATGATCGTTCTGTGCCCATCATTCTTTGTCAGCCTGTGTAAAGAGGCTGGTAAATAAGCGCCAAGCGACTTCAATATTGTCGATCGCTTAATGTCGTTTAATGTCCTGAACTCAACTCATGTAAATGCAACGTAAATGTTTCTGTGTGATGGGGCAATATGTTAGCATTTGGGGTCACACTTTCAATTTTTGACCAGGGCCTGACTTTGTCTAAAACCATCCCTGCATGTGGCTGAGGGGACTTTAGGATCCATCAGAAACCAGAGTTTTGTTGATATATGCTTTCTGTACTCCTCTATAGCTTTGTCCCTGGTAAAATGTACAGAAGTTGAATAAATTATTTAAGTAGTGTGCTAAATGTCTGTCATATAGAGCAATTGCTATTACGTGGTATGTGACACTGGTTGATTGTGGCAAATCGAATGCAAAGGAAACACAAACTTCTCTGACAAATATAATGTAACATCAGCTAATAAACATTCCAAACATAAATTATTATATCACAAAGTGCCAATCAGCATCCCAATATTGTGCAGAAATAAACCATGAATACAGAGAATTATTTCTATGTCAGCAAGACTTTTATGTATTACTCACGAATTGCTATATTCCCTCCAGCTCTACTTTGAAGTGAAAGCATTAAACCTTGATAAATCACAACGAGCTGGGAATACTATTGCTAGAATTAGTTGTGACATATCCGTACATATTCCTTCCTTCCTGTTTCAATTTGTTTATTAATCTTAACTGTAATCCTTAAATGAGGACTTGAGAGAACATGGGGAATCTGAGCTATGTGAAGTTCTGTCACTATTGACTGCAGCTGTAATCTCACAAGGACTTTAATCAGGAAGCTTGTAGGTATTTTTCTTTGAAGTGACCTACTGGATATTACATGACCATGGTCAAAACTACAATGGCTATGAAAAGTCGTATTATCATTTGTAACGGTATTAAGTTGTCTGATGGGAGTAAACTGCAGGTAATTCCACATCATGTAAACTGAATTATACCCTCTGGACTTGTTTTGATGGGTGAGACATTTTCTGCATACTTGAGGACAATAGATAATGAAATTATAAGGCTCCAACCAATTGATGTCATCTCTCTGAGCATTTGTATGGGATCTTTTGAAGTATTAAATGAACTGCAGTTATCTTCTCTTATCTCCTCTACCACCATGTAACCCACTCCAATTATGGAGCAAGTTACAGTTTTTTGATCTTGGGGAACTGGAAGAGTTTTTGACTTTCTAATGTTTTCCTTAGATGTTTAAATTACAGTCTAGGATAAAATGTAATAAGAGAAATTTGCAAGTTTTAAAATTACATATTTGCATTATTTTACTGGATATTATTAGTTAAGAATGGTATATTAGTCAAAGGTAACAATAAAATGATATACATTATACTCGAAAAGTAAAATACCCAGATAAAATATTGTGCATCATATGCAAATGTTAAAAGACAGTAACATAAAATTCTGAACACAAAATGAATTTGGGATATGTTAATTGTTTTTCACTATGTGATCCTTGTTGTTCAGTTCTCACTTTTCACTTAACGGATTCCTATGTATAAATACAGCCCTAACTGTTTCCACAGTGCCTAGTATAGGATTACCTATTTCCCTAAGTTAGGTTCGATAATAACTGAAAATATCAATGACGACACCTGAAGTCAATAGGAGAATAGTTATGGGCAAATCAACAATGAAGTCAGTGGACAAGGTCTTCATATGAGGAACATATCACTGATGATGAAGACATGGCTTGTAAATAGTTTGGTCTTTTCTGTGGTAACATACGGATGAGAAGCCTAGACGAAAAAGGAAAAAGACAGAAGAAGATTTGACACCGTCAAAATGTGTTGTGGAAAGGGATGTTATCAATAACATGGATGGCAAGAAGAACAAACACATCAATTTTGAAACAAATCAAGCCAAACATGTCACTCGAAGCAAGAATCACAAGCTATGATTTGCCTACTTTGGACACATCATACGAAGAATGCAATTACTGGAGAAAGACATCATAGTCGGAAGAACAGAAGGAACAAGGCGAAGAGGAAGGCCAGCAACCCGATGCCTCGATACGATCAAGATAACAGTGGAGAAGACCCTGGTGGACCTACCTAGGCTTGCACAAGATCGATCTTCCTACAGAGCATTCATCCATCAAGTTGCAATGGCTCGAGACCAAGCTAAAGGTCGTTAAATAATAAATAATAGAATAAAGAATTTCCTTTTTTTGCAGAAGCGGCATTACTTCTGTTCACAGGTTGTAGAGTATGTAACTAAGAATAAAGATAAACTGCAATATCAGACACAGCCCTAGACAGATGTAGCAATATTTCTGGGGAGGGAGCAGCAGACCCTTTTGCTGATTTGTTGGGTGATCGGGTGCATGTTTAGACTGTCAGTAAACGAGTGTTCCTAGGAAAAATTATTCCTAATTTATTGGCCTGTTTAATTGCACATTTTCTTTCCTTTCAGAAAAACACATCGGTATTTTGCTGTGACAGAATTAATCATTGTCTTCTTTATCATTATTCATACTATTTTCTATATAGAAGTGTAACTGACACACCTGAGTGTCAATTTGTCATATGGTCCCTAACCTAGCACGTGGCATTCGTTAGTCTCATGTATTTCTACATGGCAGAAGGGCTTTTGGGTCCCTTGAGACATCAGGAAGTACAGTAGGTACGAGAGCTACCTCTGCACTCTTTAAAGCTTTGCACTTTTTTCTATAATGGAGATATCTTTAAGATGTCTTCCAGATGCTGTTTACCTTTACAATCATCAAAGTAACTGGAAGAAATAGTCCCATTAGCTGCCTTATTCCTGAGATAATATCATTGAGATATTTTCACCAAGAATTAATATGGTACTGCATGAAGGCACCGTCTCACCGATAGCCCTGCCATACTTCCCTATCTTGAGAGAGGTCCAGAATCTCTTTGTTTTACAATAAACAAGCGTTTTTTGTTAAAGACTTTGAAAACCTTACTTTCGTGTCATTTTTTGCCGTTCATCAAGAGAATTCCTAACCTTGCAAAGAAAAACCACAGTGGCTTATTTAAGAGTTAAAACAATAGTCAATAAGAACAAATCTATTAAAAATCTCTGTAGGTGATGTAGGTGCAGAGATTTGTAATACATGAAATCTAGAATATCAGAACTAACAAGTCATGTCAGACTAACTTAATTTCCTTCTATGACAGAATCACTGACTGGGTGGATCAGGGAAATGCTGTAGATATAGTATATCTTGACTTCAGCAAAGCATTTGACAAAGTATCTCACACCATCCTTATTGAAAAAATGACCAAGTATGCAATGGACCAGGCAACTGTTAGGTGGATTCATAACTGGCTTAGTGATCGGACTCAAAGGGTGGTTGTAAATGGCTTCACATCCAGCTGGATGAATGTCTCAAGTGGGGTACCACAGGGCTCCGTCCTGGGACCTGTATTGTTCAACATCTTTATCAATGATTTAGATGAAGGAATTGAGGGTAAACTGATTAAATTTGCTGATGACACAAAGCTAGGAGGGATAGCTAATACTAGAGAAGAGAGAGAGAGGATTCAAAAAGACCTAAATAAACTGGAGCAGTGGGCAGCAACCAACAGAATGGTTTTTAACAGGGAAAAATGCAAAGTACTACATCTGGGCAATAAAAATGAAAAAAGCATATACAGAATGGGAGGAATAGAGCTAAGCAACAGTACATGTGAAAAAGACTTAGGTATACTAATAGATCATAGACTGAACATGAGTCAACAGTGTGATGCAGCAGCAAAAAAGGCAAATACAATTCTGGGATGTATTAACAGAAGCATACAGTCTAGATCACGTGAAGTCATTATCGGTCTTTACTCCTCTTTGGTCAGACCTCATCTGGAATACTGTGTACAGTTTTGGGCACCACATTTTAAAAAAGACATAGACAAACTGGAGCAAGTTCAGAGAAGAGCGACCAGAATGGTGACTGGTCTGCAAACCATGTCCTATGAGGAACGGTTGCAGGATTTGGGAATGTTTAGCTTGCAAAAAAGAAGACTGAGAGGAGACTTAATAGCTGTCTACAAATATGTCAAGGGCTGTCACATTGTAGAAGGATCATCTTTATTCTCATTTGCACAAGGAAAGACTAGAAGCAATGGGATGAAACTAAATGGGAGGAGACACAGATTAGATATTAGAAAAAACTTTTGACAGTTAGGGTGATTAATGAGTGGAACAGGCTGCCACGAGAGGTGGTGAGTTCCCCTTCAATGGACGTCTTCAAACAGAGGCTGGACAGACATCTGTCTGAGATGATCTAGTGAATCCTGCTTTGAGCAGGGGGTTGGACCAGATGACCCAGGAGGTCCCTTCCAACTCTACCATTCTATGATTCTATGATTCTATGATTCTATGAATATGATTCAATAGCATAAATAATAGATAAGAGGCATAACATCATAAAGAATTCATAACCATGTCAGCAAACAATGTAATACTAAGAAAAAACGCAGCACTACTGGACCTGGGTGCTTGAGTCGGGTCCAAAGCCTTGAAATGTCGCGATAACCTCAGCACACCAAATGATAAAAAAGGTACTTTTATTAGCAGTCCACAGTAAAGACGTTTCGGTCAACAAGACCTTCATCAGTGTACTGCATGTAAACAGAAATATACAGATATAGAATAGAAACATTATAGTGATTATCAAATTACAATTTATATATATAGACCATATATACAGAGGTCTATGTGTCTATGTAACCTTTTGTCCAGCAAAGTAAAACAAGAAAAACAAGAAAAACAGGGCAACCTACCAAGTTACTGGGATGGGAGCAGGAGAGGAGAAGGAGATGGGACCCTATACAGGGATTCCTATGGAAAAAGTGCATATTATGAGGTGATGTGGGACTGAAATAGGGTGAGGGCTATAGGGGAGGTAGACATAACTCACCAACATTGAGTTACACTGCGCAACACTCACAGAATATTTAAGAGTCCAGAGGATCCCTAGGGGATTAAGGGTACCAATCCGTCCTACTCTGTTCTCTGACATCCCCGATTATCGTAGTAAATTTGAACTCATCCTCAATAAATGTTCTTTTGATTTGATGCTACTAACAGTGGACTTTTTACATAAGGCAATCACCACAACGAAGAAACAGATCAAGAACATCGAATCCCAATTGACGACATCGATTAGCCCTGAGGACCTCCAGGCACTTCAAAGCAAAATCCAAACCAATATCGATCTACACAAGCGTGATACCGAAACCAGAAAGAGGAATAAATTTGCTAGAGATCTTGAGGACTACGAACAGAACCGAGTATACAGATGGCGGGACAATCCCTCTACAAACAGATATACCCATCGCACAGCCAAGTCATCAACCGACTATACATCCTCCGGGTCCGACATGGACCAAAGACAGTCTATTATCCAGTCTGTTCCTTTTTTAGGTCAAACACGAAGACGTCCAAACAGAAGAAGACGAGGCGAGGCAACAGGAACAAGAGGAAATCTGGACTTCACACGAATCACCCGATCGCAGACCCACAACTGGTGGTAAATATTTCTTCCAAAACTCTTAACGTGGCACAAACATCAGTTTTACAAAAGGGACTCTCTTTCTGCCCTACATACAAATATAACACCTTTAAACTAGATATGGAACTACAACGCTTTTACCGCACCCTACGCTTGAAAACCCATTTTGCTCATAATCCTATTAGTGTCACCCCCCCAGTCATTGCGACTGATATCACAGCCCAAGATCTAGGTCTCCGCTCTAAGAGCAAATATAGGCCTCCTCGAGGCACTCATCCACTTGAAACTTTCATAGGATTCGTTGATGGGGCGTTTCAACAATTACGCTCCAACATCGACAAGGGTAGGGCACATTATCAGACCAATCTCTCTCCCCTTGATCGACAGGCCCTACGGAGCCTGCAAGAGGACAAAGATTTGATTATCAAGCCAGCTGACAAAGGTGGAGCGATAGTAGTCATGAACAAGTGCGATTACATCACGGAAATTTTGAGACAACTCAGCGATGAGTCCACATACCGTAAACTCTCTACGGACCCGACCACAAAAATACAAACACTCATCATTTCGACACTACAACGCTTTTTGTCAGCCAATGTAATTGATTTGAAAACGTATGAGTACTTAATCAATCTACATCCAATCATACCGGTATTTTATGTCCTACCCAAAATCCACAAGAGTCTTACCCAACCCCCTGGGCGCCCTATAGTGGCCTCCACGGATTCCATTTTATCACCCCTGGCAATTTTCTTAGAAAAGATCCTTACACCACTTACCCAAAAAAGTCCATCTTATTTATTAGACACGGGTGCCTTTCTAGAGACCATCAAAACCCTTCAACAAGTTCCTCCAGAAGCCACCTTAGTGTCTCTAGATGTCACAAGTCTTTATACTTCGATTCCCCATGACCGGGGCATCCAAGCAGTTGCACAAATGCTGAAGGACTCAAACACCAATCCATCAATAATTGATCTAACCGTAGAACTACTAACAATAGTTCTTACACATAATTACTTCCTCTTCCAGGATACATTTTACGTACAGACTAAGGGGACCGCGATGGGCTCAAATGTAGCCCCCCCTTACGCAAACTGCTACATGTCCACTTTTGAGACACATTTTGTATATAAGAATCAACTGTTTCAAGAACATTCCATTTTATGGAAACGTTACATAGACGACATCTTCTGCATCTGGACAGGCTCCCAGGACACCCTAGACAAATTTTTTATGGCCGTTAATACCTCCTGCCCTGGTCTACATTTCACCTTGAACCATCACCCACATCAGATCAACTTCCTAGATACCATAGTTATCAAAGATGGTTCAGGACTATTGACCACTGACATCTACAGGAAACCCACAGATCTCAACACACTTCTACATTTCTCAAGCAACCACCCAACCCCTATGAAACATGCTATCCCCAAATCGCAATTCCGAAGGGTCGAACGCATTGTGACAGATACAACATTACGTGAAGTCAGATTACAAGAAATGACACAGAAATTTGAAGAAAGAGGATACCCTCAGTATCTCCTACGTGAGTCACAGGACAGCCGCACACAACCACGACCAGACACATCTGATCGCATTCCATTCGTCCATACATATCACCCCCTAGCTTACACTATACACCGTACGATACGCAAACATTGGAATATTCTCCAAACAGGCTACCCCACCATCAAATCCTTTCAGCAACCCTTCCTACCGTGCTTCAAAAGAGCACCAAACATCAGAGATTCATTAGTCCGAGCTGACATAGGGACAACGTCCCTCTGTCCTCGTCAGAGATTTCTACAAACTCCTAAGAAAGGAACCTTCCCATGCCTCCATTGCCATCAGTGCCATAACATCCTTAGAGGTGATACCATTCATCATCCACAAACAGGCAAGAAATATACAATCAAGGATTACTACACCTGTGATACGAATTTTGTCATATACCTAGTTAAATGCCCTTGTGGCCTTGTCTACGTGGGGGAAACGACCCAACCCATTAAAGACAGAATCTCCAAACACAAATCTACCATCAGATGTAAAAATTTACTCCTACCTCTCCCCCAACACTTCACAGCAGCAGGACACAATGTGTCCCAATTGCGGTTTCAAGTTATAGAGCAGATTAGACCGCCCCGCCGTGGGGGCAACCGAATCCAGACCCTCAAACAGAGAGAGGCATTCTGGATTCATGAACTACAGTCCCTTCATCCCAAAGGACTGAACAAGGACTATGATCTTCACTCATTCATTTAAACCTACCTGATCCCAATTTGTCCAAGTAGGGACCTAGGTTTATATTTATATGTTTTTTTATATATATATATATCCCTCTGACTCCACAAGGGGTTAACACCCGAAATCGGATTTCTATTTGCCATTTCAATATAAGGACCAAGATTCATGCATGCTTATAATATGGTAATTGGCTATACAAGGATTTTATAGCAGTATTCCTATGTGTTTTGACTATATTGTGTCGCAGAACTTTATTTGACATTGTATTTCATATTACAGACGAAGGATCCGTACCCATCCTCATCCTCCTATACCTCTCCTGCACTCTACAACCCCCTCTCCTGATGGTGGAACGCTCCTTGCCTCTCTCTTCTGGTAGTGAAACACTTCACTCCGACTCAGAAACCACTTCCTGGTCCCTGGAACGCACCTGCACGCCGGCTGACACGCACGCACGTGCGCATGCGCTGCTACGGACCAATCGTAGGCCGGCACTTCCCCTTTTCGCGTCACTTCCTGTGACGTCACCGCATCGAGCGTGATTCACCGGCACATTCATTCCCCTCATTGGCTGGCAGCCAAACCCTCCTCTCCTCCACCTACATTAATAGCCAGTCCCCTTACCGTGCACCCTGCATACATCTAGCGGTGGATACCGCGATCCAGGCAGCACTTCTTCTCAGCTATATGACACAAACGGTATGTCTACCTCCCCTATAGCCCTCACCCTATTTCAGTCCCACATCACCTCATAATATGCACTTTTTCCATAGAAATCCCTGTATAGGGTCCCATCTCCTTCTCCTCTCCTGCTCCCATCCCAGTAACTTGGTAGGTTGCCCTGTTTTTCTTGTTTTACTTTGCTGGACAAAAGGTTACATAGACACATAGACCTCTGTATATATGGTCTATATATATAAATTGTAATTTGATAATCACTATAATGTTTCTATTCTATATCTGTATATTTCTGTTTACATGCAGTACACTGATGAAGGTCTTGTTGACCGAAACGTCTTTACTGTGGACTGCTAATAAAAGTACCTTTTTTATCATTTGGTGTGCTGAGGTTATCGCGAGCAAACAATGTAAGGCAACATGTACAACATAAACACAAATAAATACCAAATGATAAATCGAAAAAGTAAAATAATTAGCACACATGCAGATCGTTGGATATGAAGGATCTTGCTATCCCTACCAGTATAGTTTCTTTTGTTTTTATGCTTTCAAATTCTTTTATCTGCCATCTGACCTACAAAGCCATCCATTACCTTTCTCCTCCGTACATCTCTGAACTAATCTCCCGATATATTCCCTCACGTAATCTCTGGTCCTCCCAAGACCTCTTTCTCTCCTCCACACTTATTCGTTCCTCACCCAATCGCCTCCAATACTTCTCCCGAATATCATCTATCCTCTGGAATTCTGTGCCCCAACACATCCGACTATCCACCACACTCGGATCCTTCAGACGGAACATGAAAACCCACCTCTTCAAGAAAGCTTACAACCTGCAGTGACCCCGCTGCCGCATCACCATCACCGGAGCTGCTGCCTTACCAACACCGGACCTGCTCCTCACCAACACCGGAGCTGCTGCAACCCCCCACCTACTGTCTCCTTTCTCACCATCCTGTAGAATGTAAGCCCACAAGGGCAGGGTCCTCTTCCCTCTGTACCAGTCTATCATTGTTTATTTGTTATCGTAAGTGATATCTGTATTTTGTATGTAACCCCTTCTCATGTACAGCACCATGGAATCAATGGCGCTATATAAATAAATAATAATAATAAATAATAATAATCTTTTATTCTGTAATCTATTGGAGATAGGAAATGTTTTAGATTGAAGTACAAGTCACAGTAGTGGGTCACTTTTGTCAAAAATCTTTTATTTTGTTCATAATAAACAAAAACATACCATATCATACCATATGATATACTGTCGATTAGGTGTAAGGTCTTCCACGGAAATACTACAAAAAAACTATCCCAATGTCCAACTCCATTGATATAGTTCATGAACCCCAAATATATAACTGAGAGGGAATTTAGGTTGTAAGAAGTGATGTAACTAGAGCCCGATGGGCCCCGCTGCAAAATTTGGGCCTCGACACCCACCTACATGTTGATCAGATGTATAAAACTTGTAGTGTTCTAAATCCTAGAAAGAAATACGTGTTGCCCCCCCCAAACCCATAATGTAATAATGTACCATTGTGAGCCCTTTTGATAATAATGTCCCTCATCATGGCCCTCTTTCTGCTATAATGTCCCCCATCCTGAGTGCTTCATGCTATAATGTCCTCCATCCTGGGCTCTTTCCAGTAATAATGTCCCTCATCCTGGGCACCTTCCAAGTATAATGCCCCCCATCCTGGGCCCCCTTCAAATAATAATATCCCTCATTCTGGGCCCCTTCCTGGTATAATGTCCCCCATCCTGGACCCCTTCCAGTAAAAATGTCCCCCATCCTGTTGTAAATGCCCATCCTGGCCCCTTCCAGTAATATGTGGCATCCCGGGAACCCGTTCTACTGCTGCTAAATGAGACAGTTGTAGTGCTGTATTAGATTTGTTCTATTGTGTGTAATGGGTTAGGGGATATAATACATTGCATTATAAATTATACTTCTTTGCATTGTAAATTGTACTTTTCTGCCATCTGCTGGCCAATGTGTGTATATGAAGTAATGATTATTCTCACAACAAGTGATGGCCATAGCAACGGCTGGGAGGAGTCTCCCAGCTCAGGACTCTCACTCTGACTAGAACGCTGGTACAAACCGGTTGTGGGCGGTTCCTGCTGCCTCAGGAAGATTGAGGAGAGACATTATTCTCTCAGAGAAGAGGTTTTCAATGCCAGTCCATGCTCAGGGGACATTTTTCCTCACATAATCTCCTTCACAAAAAGAGTGAAGTGTCTTCTAGTCAGGAGTAGGGATGAGCGAGTAGTGAAATAATCGTACTCGCTATACGAGTAGGTCCCAATACTCGGGTACTCGTTACGAGTAGCGAGTCCAATGTAAGTCAATGGGAAAAGTGAGTAAGCCGAGTAATTGTCTGCTGGAGCCTTTGAAGTGGTCTGGGGGCTGAGGAAAAGGCTGAAATGGGTGCATGATTGTTTAAAAGCCGGCGGTAAAAAGCCGCCGACTTTTAAACAATCACTCAGCCCCATACTGCTTCCCCGCAGCCTCCCATCCCGATCCTCCGCTCCCCCCGCCGCCTCCCATCCCGATCCTAAGTTAGGACCGGGCGGGGAGTGCAGCACCAGGGAGCAGGGAGCGAAGGACCCGGGCGGGGAAGCCGGCAGTGAAAAGACTTCACCGCCAGCTTTCCCGTTCTGTGCTGCGCTCCCAGTTCCCTGATGTACGCTCCCCACTTCCTGGTGAAGTCTTTTCACTGCCGGTTTTCCCGGTCGTTATTTCAAATGAACAGCTGAGGTATCAGCTGATGCTGATCAGCTGTTCTTTTGAAGTAGCCGCGGTGCCCTCAGAGGGTTCATGTGAGTTCATGCTTGACTGCATGAACTCACATCAACTTTCCCACAGCCGCACAGCTCAGCTACACCTCTGGTAGAGAATCTCTACCAGAGATGTAGCTGAGCTAAAGAAGAAGACTCCATTGGACTACGTCGGACGGAAGATAATTTTTTAAATAAAGATGGAGTCTCTAATTTTTTTTTGTTTTATTTCTAATAAAAAATGTATTTCTCTGTGTTATGTTTTTTTTTTAATATTTCACTTAGAAATTCATGGCGGTCATGTCTAATATTGGCGTGACCCCATGAATTTCCGACTTAGTGTCAGCTGATAATATAAAGCTGGCCCTAATCCCATTATTATGGGATTGAACGCACCATTTTCTGGGGTGGCTGCGGACTGCAATTTGCAGCGGAGGGGGCCCAGAAAGCTTGGGCCTCCCTGCGCTGCAGATTCCAGCCCCCAGCTTCTTAGTTGTACCTGGCTGGACACAAAAATAGGGCGAAGCCCCACGTCAAATTTTTTTAAAATTATTTCATGAAATTCATGAAATAATTAAAAAAAGGGCTTCCCTGTATTTTTGTTTCCAGACAGGTACAAATAGGCATCTGGGAGTTGGGGGCAGCCCGTTCCTGCCTGCTGTACCTGGCTGGATACAAAAATATGGCGAAGGCCACGTCAAATTTTTGGTGAAAAATTCATTAAAAATAAAAAAAAACCACATTTAGGGACTGCATCTTGATTAACCCCTCCACTTGAGGGGTTAATAAAGATGCAGTCCCTAAATTATTATTATTATTATTCTTTTTTTTTATTAATTTTTCCCAAAAATTTTGACCTGTGCTTCGCCATATTTTTGTATGCCAGCCAGGTATGACGCGCCCCCAGGGCAGTGAGGTACTCGGCAGCCGGGCCTATGGATGCTGGGGGGGCGGGTATGTCACAGTGGCTGGCCCGGTCCGTGGCCCAGGGCGGTCAACCAAAAAGGGGGATTATAACTTGGATAGGAAAACTAAAATAAATAGTTTGTGATGCCACCTGTGGTACCTGGTAAGGATTACCAGCGCTGCTGCAGACCTCCGGGGGGTGATGGGATGGCAGCTGAGGTGTTTCTGCTCCCCACAGGTGGAGCGGGCCCCCGGGGCAGTGTGGAGTTTGTTAGGTGGTGATGCTGGGACTTGTAGTGCAGGCAGATGGCGCAGCAGGAGTAATTGACAGAGACAGGGGATTCGCTTCAATACCTTTACTGGAGCGGATATCAGGTATGGTCCAGGGTACTCAGTAGCATGGGTGCACTTCAGGACTTCTCCCCAGTGAGCGGGTATAAGGCCTCCTGGTCCGTGTCTGCCTCTCTGTATGCTCCTGGCCAGCCTGCAACTGGGCCTAGCTTATGTGTCGTGCTGTTCCTTCACCTGTCGCTCTGTAGTAGGACCTTCTGCTGGCAACCACTATCCTTGGTAACGCTGGGGCCTTCGTGGTTCCTGGTCCTGTGTGGGTCTAGCTTCTGGTCTGCCAGGGACTTGTAGTCCTCCTGGAATGCCGGTGGTCCCTACTGGGTATAAAGGGACCCTGTAGGCGCGGACCCGATGTCCGGTTTGTATACTGGGGTGAGCCTATGATGCTCCTCTGCCCCCTCAACTCCTCTCTCCTTTCTCCTCTTGCCTTCAGCCTCACTCGGGGCCCTCAGAACTCAGCAGCAGACGCGCTGCGTCTTCGCTGCTCTCAGTGTCAGCACGCTCTCCAACAACTAACTGAGCTGCCTGGCTCCACCCTCCATATATATATCGCTAAAGGGCTCCCTCTGGTGGTGTGAGGTGGAAGGGTGGAGCTGTTTGTATGTAATGAGGGCCTCTTGTGGAGAAGTCCGTCCATGCACACTGGGTCCTGTGGTACCTGTGCACAGCAGGATGCCACATTCCCCCCTAGTACAATTCAGTACTCCCAGACTGAAGCATTTTGTAACAGGTTACAACAATAATAACAATTATAATAATAATAACAATAATAAAGTTAAAGTTAGTCCCGTAACCAGGTGTCCATTTCACTGGGGAAAGAACATGAGGGACCCGCCTGAAAACCCTCAACGTAGGCCCTGGGCGTGGCTACAGGGCATAAGTGATCCAGGTGCTAGACCACGTCTTCGGCCACGCCAAACGGGTTTTTGTTCTATGGTCAAATAAAGGGGCACTTTTGACGAGTGCAACTATTTACAAATAAAGTTTTCGGCTGCTCACAGTCCTCAGCCTACAAGTCTCTGTGCCCTGACGGGTAACTAAAGGCACATATATTCAATTTCAGTTTACACGATAAACAATATGCAATACCCTACTGGGTAACTATTTACAATTTAGGCACTTTGTGCTTATTCCCTAAACCTGGTATATTATTATAGAACTGCCTTAATCTCTCTATGGGACTGGCAAGTACACTGTCCACTGGGCCTTCAGGCTCTCCTTCAATGGGTGATTCTCCTCTTACTGGGGACTCTTCCTGTTCCTGAGCAGGCTCTTCCAGGGCGCTTACAGGTTCTTCTAGTTGTTTGATAGAAGTGTATCACCGGTACAATAACTGCTCCATCAAGTTGAGGCCAGTCCGCAGGGAAATCTCATAGAACTGTGTGAAGTACGTTCTTCCGGTGCTATAGGAGGTACTTCTTGCTCTGTTGTCTTCAGTAGACCTGGGCACACTTTCAGATGGTCTCTTGAGACTGTTGCAGTTGTTTTACTTCCATCTTTGCTAATCAGGCAGGTTTTACTGTTATCAAACTTGGAGTTCAACACTGTGTAGGGCTCTCTTTCCCACTGGTCATCGAGCTTGTGACTTCTTCTCTTCCGCTTTAGCACTATCTCTCCATGTGCCAAGGGTTCTGCTGGTGCATGTTTATTGTACTGTTCTTCTTGTTTTTTCCTTATTCTGTTCAGCCTGTCTTTGACAGAGGCCTGTACTCTCCTGTATTGCTCTTGCCGATTTGTATCCCAGTCTTCATTGGACATATCTGCTTCAGGTTCTACCACTCCGAGTTCCAGGTCCATGGGCAACTTTCCGGGTCTTGCTCTCATGAGGTACGCTGGGGTACAATTAGTAGAACTCACAGGTATGTGATTGTACAGATCTACCAGGTCAGGTAGTTTGTCTGGCCACTGGTTCCTTTCTTCCAAGGGTAAGGTTTTCAGCAGGTCTATGATGATGTTGTTCATTTTCTCACACAAACCATTGGTCTGCGGATGATATGGCTTAGTCCGGATCTTTTTGCATCCGTACAGGTGGCAGAACTCTTTAAACAGCTCGGCTTCAAAGGCAGGGCCTTGATCCGTCAGCACTTTATCCGGGTATCCATGGGGCCTGCAGAAGTATGCTTGGAACGTTCTTGCTGCAGTCTCTGCTGTCAGATCCTTGACAGGGGCTACCACTAGGAACCGGGAATAATGATCCACCATGGTCAGTGCATAGGAGTAGCCTGACCTGCTGGGTGACAGCTTGACGTGATCCAGAGCGATGATCTCCAGGGGCTGGGTTGTCTTGATGGACTGCAAGGGTGCTTTCTGGCTGCTGCAGTCTTTTCTTCTGAGGTTACAGGGCCCACAATTCCGGCACCACCTCTCTATGGAGCTCCGCATTCCAACCCAATAGAACTGGTCCTTCAGCAGGGTTTCCAGCTTCTTCCTGCCAAAGTGACCTGCTTGATCGTGGTAGGCCTCCAACACCATCTGGATATCCGTTCTGGGTACAACAATCTGCCGCACCATTTCATGGGTTTTGGGGTTGACATATCTTCTGCACAGCTTCTCTCTATAATAATAATAATAATAGTTTATTTTTATAGCGCCAACATATTCCGCAGCACTTTACAAATTTTAGGGGGGACATATACAGACAATACAGAATAAGCATATCTCATATCGAAAGGAGTGAAGGCCCTGCTCGCAAGCTTACAGTCTATGAGGAAATGGGTGTAACATACCTGGCGGCGTCCTTGCATAGTGGTCCATCTCCCACTGTGCAAGAGCGCGCACTTGATCTCCAGTCCAGTCTGCTAGCCTGGCTTCCCTCCATGCTGTCTGCTTGCCTCTGTGTCTGCTGCTTAAGGGCGGCGCCCGATCACTTCCTGTTTCTTGTACCTGCTGCGGGCACACCCCTTGTGCGTCCTCAGCCTATTGCTGTCTGTCACCTGGTATTTAACCCAGCTGCTCTAATGAATCCCTGCCTGAGCATTGTGTTTCATTCAGTGTGCTCTTTCAATCTGAATGTGCCAGGTCCCTTTCTGTGTTTGCTTGCCTGCCCTTCCTGGAGGCTGTATTTCCAGGCCTGTCTGAACACGCTCCTTGCCTGTTTGTTCCGCCATCTAGGGGCCGCATACCTAGACCCGCTCCTGTATCTTGTCTGTCCTGTCTGAACACGCTCCTAGCCTGTTCCTCCCGCCTTCTAGGGGCTGCATACCTAGACCTGCTCCTGTATCTTGCTACTGTGTCTATTCTTGTCTGTATACTCTTCTAGCCTGTTTCCTGTGTTTCTCTATGTCCCTACCTTTCCTTTTTCTGCAGAGTCTGAACTCGTACCTAACTCCTGCTCGTTGTCACTGTACTTACGTTTGTGAGTTTGTGGTCCACTCGCTACTTTACTGCAAGTACCCTGTGGGTATCTGGTTCTGCCTTTCCCTTCCTGCCTGTTCCGTGTGTACAGAGCCCTGTCCCCCCTGCTCTGCCTTGCTCACCGCTCCGGCGGTTCTAGCCTGCTCTGCCTTGCTCACCGCTCCGGCGGTTCTAGCCTGCTCTGCCTTGCTCACCGCTCTGGTGATTCTAGCCTGCTCTGCCTTGCTCAGCGCTCCGGCGGTTCTAGCCTGCTCTGCCTTGCTCACCACTCCGGCAGTTCTAGCCTGCTCTGCCTTTGCTCACCGCTCCGGCGGTTCTGGCCTGCTCTGACCCTTTGCTCACTGCTCCGGCAGTCTTGCTCCGCTCTGACCCTTTGCTCACTGCTCCGGCAGTCTTGCTCCGCTCTGACCCTTTGCTCACTGCTCCAGCAGTCTCGTTCCACTCTGCCCCTTTGCTCACTGCTCCGGCAGTCTTGCTCCGCTCTGACCCTTTGCTAACTACTCCGGCAGTCTCGCTCTGCTCTACTCCTTTGCTCACTGCTCCGGCAGTCTCGCTCTGCTCTGACTCCTTGCTCACTGCTCCGGCAGTCTCGCTCAGCTCTGACCCTTTGCTCACCGCTCCAGACGACCTCGTCCTGCTCTACTCTTGCTCACCGCTCCAGGCGGCCTCGTCCTGCTCTACTCTTGCTCACCGCTCTAGGCGGTCTCGTCTTGCCCTGCTCTCGCTCACCACTCTGGGCGGCCTTACTCTGCTGTGTTTGTCCGCCACATCTGTGGTTCTGTGCCTGAGTCCCAGTGTGTACTGGGTCCTATCCCGCCTGTGTTCCTACCTGCTAGTGCCTCCCTGTCTGCACTCTAGCCGTGCTTGCCTGTACCCCCCTGCCTGCATACCCGCCTGCCTGCATACCAGTCGTGCCTGCCTATACCCACCAGTCTGTGTGCCAGCCTAACCTGTCTGTTCCTGTATTCCCCTGTGTGGGTCAACAGCCGTGTCCGGGGTCTGTCCTGGAGTAGCACCTGGTCCCTCTGCTCGGTTCCTCCTTGGTGCACTGGCATCGTATGCCGTCGTGCGACCCTGGTCGGATCGGGTGAATACCTAGTTACGCCGCTCCAGGCATTCACTCTCCGGCACGGTCCAGTGGAATCACACGCACACGCCGCTCAGCCCGGGCGTGTGCATTACAATGGGGGAGACACAAAAGGTAAAAAGTACATGTATTGTAAAATGCAGCCTTGATATACTAAATAGGATAAATAGAATCTCACAGAATCTGAGACCATCACCTCGTGGCGCAGGTTTTGCTATCACTTATCCCTTTTTGTTTTAATAACTGTTTTATGCATATATGTAAATTGTCTCTTTTATAATATCTTCTATATCTTTTGTAAACACTGCCCACTTTCGGGAGTAAATCATTATTATTTACCAGCTTCGTTCTTCTTGTCCTATGTCGAGCAAACACGTTCCTCACCCGCTAATTCACGTTACCTAACGGGTACCCGATCCACCTGTTAAGAGATCGGTTGTGGCAGTATACCAGTATTTATGTGATATTGTGGTTTGAGGGTGGCTGGACGGAGGTATAATTAGAGCAGCTGCGCCTGTGCTTATCCTCAGTCAAGGAATTGTCAGGAAAACACACTTGGTCAGACCTTGCAGCCCTCTGGCGCCCCCTTATCCTGCTGGTCAAACACGGTATTGACTGAGGATAAGCACAGGCGCAGCTGCTCTAATTTATGTCGACTATTGTGGCACGTGATGTGACAGGACGTATATATACCACCAGTTCCTTCCAGGAACGTATATATACCTCCGTCCAGCCACCCTCAAACCACAATATCACATAAATACTGTTTCATCTATAGATGAACAGCCGGCTTCTCTCATTCCACAGTTACTTGGCTTGTGGAGGAGCATCCTTCTCCAGGTGAGAACCTTCCTGGGTGATCAGTCTTTTGATAAGGCTGACAACCGGGTCACTATCCTGGGTCTCCTTCCAACTGTGGTGGGGTAGAGGATTCAGCGTCCTTCCCTGACGTCTTCTGGTGACGTGTTGCTCATGGATCACTCCGCTTCGGTGGAAAGCAGGTAATTCAACTTCCTCTAAATCATCCACTTCATCCTCGGTGTCTGACTGGTGAGGCATCCTTGACAGGGCATCAGCATTGGTGTTCTTGTGACCTGCCCGGTACTTGATGGTGAACTGATAATTTGACAGTCTGGCGTCCCAACGCTGTTCCATGGCTCCCAACCTGGCTGCCTCCAGGTGTGTCAAGGGATTGTTGTCAGTAAAAGCTGTAAACTTAGTTGAGGCTAGGTAATGCTTGAACCTTTCAGTGATAGCTCAGGCCAAGGCCAGGAACTCCAGCTTGAAGGATCTGTAATTCTCCGGGTTCCTCTCGGTAGGGCGAAGCTTCCTGCTGGCATACGCAATTACCTTCTCTCTTCCATTCTGCTTCTGGGACAACACAGCTCCCAGTCCCTCATTGCTGGCGTCAGTGTACAGCTGGAAAGGCTGGCTGTAGTCAGGGTAAGCCAGGATTTCTTCACCAGTCAGGATTTCCTTCATTACTGCAAAGGATTCGGCCTGTTCTTTGCCCCACTGGAATGGGGGACTCTTTCCTCTTTTGGACTGTCCTACCAGGAGGTCTTGTAGAGGTGCTACCTTTTTGGTATAGTCCTTTATGAACCTCCTGTAGTACCCGACCAGTCCCAGGAATTGCCGTACTTCTTTGATTCTTCTCGGCTCAGGCCACTTCTGGATGGCAGTGACCTTCTCCGGGTCTGGTGCTACTCCCTCTCAGCTGACTACGTGCCCCAGGTACTGAACCTTCTGCTTGAGCAAGTGGCACTTGGAAGGTTTTAGTTTCATCCCATACCGGGACAATGCCTCAAATACCTCCGCCAGGTGCTTTAGATGGTCTTCATACGTCCTCGAGTACATGATAACGTCATCCAGGTACAGAAGCACTGTCTCGTAGTTTTGGTGTCCCAAGCAGCATTCCATCAGCCTCTGGAACGTTCCGGGTGCATTGCAGAGTCCAAACGGCATACTGTTGAACTCACACAGTCCCATCGGGGTGGTGAAGGCCATCTTCTCCCGGTCTTCCTCAGCAACAGAGACTTGCCAGTACCCGCTTGTGAGATCCAGTTTAAAGAAGTAATTGGCAGATTTTAGTGCAGCCAGGGATTCCTCTATATGGGGCAGAGGGTATGCATCTTTATGTGTTATGCGATTAATCTGTCGGTAATCTACACACATCCTCATGCTACCGTCCTTTTTCCTGACCAGGACCAGGGGAGTTGCCCAAGGGCTACAGCTATCCCTAACTACCCCTGCCTTTTTCATGTCGTGTAACATTTCCTTGGCTTTCTGATAATGTGCTGGTGGTATGGGTCGGTAATGCTCCTTAATGGGTGGATGGTTACCGGTGGGTATGTGGTTATGTGGTGTTGTACCCCTTTAACCCTGCCAAAATCAAGTGGGTGTTTACTAAACACTTGTTCATATTCCTGAACCACTCTGTAAACACCGTGTTCCTGATGGACAGGAGTGGCGTCAGTCCCAACATGGAGTTGTTGACATCAATCCTCCAGCTGAGTTTCGGAGTCATTGTCGTCCACTGTATCTGGTGGGGTCAAGGATTCCACTGTGTGTATGGCATCATCATTCACAGTATACAATCTGGCAACAGTGGCGTATCTTGGCAATTTAATTTCCTCCTCCCCACAATTTAGGAGACGTATGGGTACCCTCCCATTGCGTACATCAACTACCCCTCTAGCAGTTAGGAGTGTAGGTCTATGCTCTGAGCAAATGGGCTCCACTACCGCCTGGTAGTTCTGTCCCTTGAGACCTATTGCTGCCCTACACCAAATCAGCATCTCACTCATTGGGGGAATCACAGTGGGTATCGGGTCTATCACCCGTACATTACCAATCTCACCACCTGTTAATTTTACCTGTTGCTGATAAAGGAGGGCTCGAATCTCTCTCTGGAGCACCTTCCTCTGCCCTGGTTTGGCAGTGTCAGCAATCTGATGGAGTAAAAACAACACTTCTCCCAAACAGTTACCAACAATATTTGTACCAAGTATCATATACAAGTCTGTATCACCAGGGTTAGATTCCACTACAATCAGTCCTTGGTCCTTAAGTTCCGCTCTCCCCACCTTCACTGTCACGTCCTTAACCCCTACTAGGTTAAGAGGAAGGCCGTTAGAGGCATACACAGAGAGGTTCGGGGCTGGCGGCTGGAGTTAATCTACGGACCAGTACCTTTTGTAGAGGACATCAGGTATGATGGTTGCCTGTGAGCCGGTGTCCAGTAATGCAGGTGTGGCTATAACGTCCAGCACGATGGACAGGAAAGGCCTTCCTCCTACAAACCGATGGTACCAGCTTGATGGGCCTGGTTGATTTACTCCTGGGTGTCAGCCCTCGGCCCCAGGGTTTGCCCGTTTAAAGGACAGTTCCACGCGGTGTGGCCTGCCTTGTGGCAGCGGTAGCAGATGAAGTCTCCTGGAGGGCGACGTTGGTCGTTGGTCCTCCCACGGGGTGGCGTTGTTCTCCTCCGGGGTGGCGTTGTCCTCCTACGGGGTGGCATTGTCCTCCTTCTTCTCCTCATCCAGGGGACATCCTCAGGGCTATCGGCGAGTAGGATCCTTCCTTCCGGCTCGGGCTCCGTCAGTAGCTGCAGGGTGGCCCCACCCTGGTAACGTTGGATAGCAGTCCCTGATGTTTCCAGGGGCTGTAGACCCTTAATAGCCATGTCCTTCAGGGTGTCAAAGGTGGCATCTGGATGATCTAAAGCCCACCACCGTACAGTTTTGCTCTCCTCCTGGGACCTCAACCCCTGGATGAACTGTTCAGCATTTTATTCTCATCTTGTATGCTGGCTGGACTAATCTGTTTCAGGGCCCGCAGGGCTTCCTGTAAGTGCCAGGCATAGTCCCAGATACTGTCCTCAGGTTTCTGGGTACAGTGGTAGAACCTCATCCGGAGATCTGTCTCAGTGCGGTTTTCAAAGACAGTTTGCAGTCTCTTAAAGATGATGGATACTGATTCCTGGTCTGCGGCTGGCCAGGTTTCAACTTCCTGCTCTGCAGAACCAGTCAATTGTCCCAGCACAACAGCGGCTTTCTGTTTACCAGTCATAGAATATATGTCCAGTACACCGCATATTTTTCTCTTGAACCCTGACAGGGTGTCTGGTTTGCCATCATACTGGGGAAGCCATTATGCTCCAGGGATATACAGCAGGGCCATGGGTATCAACGGAGTCACGACCCCTGCTGGTGGGGTGGCCGCTCCGGCCTGTGCAGCGCCGGGCGCAAGTTGGGCACCAGGAGCGGTAACGGTGCTCCGGCGGCTTGCTGGTTGTCGGACATGGTTGCGCCCCCCTAGTAAACCGTAGCCTACCTTCTTTACTTGGATCGGGTAGGCCGCAGCCGCAGCTCCGCAGCTCCGCAGGCGACGGTCTCCTTCCAGGACCTTGCGTCTCCCTCGCGGCTGACGTCAGAGCGTGCGCTTGACAACGGTCTTCTTCTAGGACCTGACGCTTCCTGGTTCGGCGTCAAGGCGCGAGGCTGGGCCTGGGCTTCGCGTGCTTTACAGTCTTCTAAGGTGCACAGTACCCGGTGGCAACGGGCACAGAATCCAGTTCGTTGCAACGGGCACGAAATCCTGTTTGTGACGCCAGAAGTTGACGCGCCCCCAGGGCAATGGGGTACTCGGCAGCCGGGCCTATGGATGCTGGGGAGGGGTATGTCGCAGTGGCTGCCTCGATCCGTGGCCCAGGGCGGTCAACCAAAAAGGGGGATTGTAACTTGGATATCAAAAATAAAATAAATAGTTTGTGACGCTACCTGTGGTACCTGGGGGGTGATGGGATGGCAGCTGAGGTGTTTCTGCTCCCCACAGGTGGAGCGGGCCCCCGGGGCAGTGTGGAGTTTAGTGGGTGGTGATGCTGGGACTTGTACTGCAGGCGGATGGTGCAGCAGGAATAACTGACAGAGACAGGGGATTCGCTTCAATACCTTTACTGGTGTGGATGTCAGGTACGGTGCAGGGTACTCAGTAGGATGGGTGCACTTCAGGACTTCTCCCCAGTGAGCGGGTATAAGGCCTCCTGGTCCGTGTCTGCCTCTCTGTATGCTCCTGGCCAGCCTGCAACTGGGCCTAGCTTATGTGTCGTGCTGTTCCTTCACCTGTCGCTCGGTAGTAGGACCTTCTGCTGGCAACCACTATCACTGGTAACGCTGGGGCCTTCATGGTTCCTGGTCCTGTGTGGGTCTAGCTTCAGGTCTTCCAAGGACTTGTAGTCCTCCTGGAATGCCGGTGGTCCCTACTGGGTATAAAGGGACCCTGTAGGCGCGGACCCGATGTCCGGTTTGTATACTGGGGTGAGCCTATGATGCTCCTCTGCCCCCTCAACTCCTCTCTCCTTTTTCCTCTTGCCTTTGGCCACACTCGAGGCCCTCAGAACTCAGCAGCAGACGCGCTGCGTCTTCGCTGCTCTCAGTGTCAGCACGCTCTCCAACAACTACCTGAGCTGCCTGGCTCCACCCTCCATATATATATCCCTAACGGGCTCCCTCTGATGGTGTGAGGTGGAAGGGTGGAGGTGTTTGTATGTAATGAGGGCCTCTTGTGGAGAAGTCCGTCCATGCACCCTGGGTCCTGTGGTACCTGTGCACAGCAGGGTGCCACAGGTACAGCATCCAGGAACGGGCTGCCCCCAACCCCCAGCTGCCTATTTGTACCTGGCCGGACACAACAATATAGGGAAGCCCTTTTTTTTATTATTTCATGAATTTCATGAAATAATTTAAAAAAAAATACGTGGGGCTTCGCCCTATTTTTTTGACCAGCCAGGTACAACTAGGCAGCTGGGGGCTGGAATCCGCAGCGCAGGGAGGCCCAAGCTTTCTGCCTGCCCCCCACCCCCTGCAAATTGCAGTCCGCAGCCACCCCAGAAAATGCACGTTCATAGAAGCGCCATTTTCTGGTGCTGTACCCAACTCATTCAGGGTACTGGTGCGGTGGCTCACTGGGTAATAAAGGAGTTAGGGCCAGCTTTGTATTATCAGCTGGCCCCAAGCCGGAAATTCATGGGGTCACGCCAATATTAGACATGACCGCCATGAATTTCTAAGTGAAATCTAAAAAAAAAAACACAACACAGAGAAATACATTTTTTATTAGAAATAAAACAAAAAAAAAATTAGAGACTCCATCTTTATTAAAAAAATTATCTTCCGTCCGACGTTGTCCAATGGAGTCTTCGTCTTTAGCTCAGCTACATCTCTGGTAGAGATTCTCTACCAGAGGTGTAGTTGAGCTGTGTGGCCGTGGGAAAGTTGATGTGAGTTCATGCAGTCAAGCATGAACTCACATGAACCCTTTGAGGGCATGCAGCTACTTCAAATGAACAGCTGATCAGCATCAGCTGATACCTTCATTTGAAAAGTCTTTTCACTGCCGGCTTTCCCTTTCGGTGCTGCGCTCCCCGCTCCCTGATGTACGCTCCCCGCTCCCCCGCCGCCTCCCATCCCGATTCTAAGTTAGGACCGGGCGGGGAACGAAGCACCAGGGAGTGGGAGCGTACATCAGGGAGCGGAGAGCACAGCACCGATAAGAGGAGAGATAACGCTGTACATGTACTCTCCTGCTCTCTGGTTATCCTGATGGCTTCTAGCCAGGACCAGATCCACGTGGCTGCCACGTCACTGACTTTGTTTAAACCTACCCCCTGCAAGAGGGAATGGTGGAATAAAAACTGTGAGTACATCCACACTTTAGTGTGTTTTCCACAGAGAGCCAATCTGGGAAGATCCTTCCATCAGTATAATATTTTCTGAATTGTGCATAGCATTTCCTGTACATGCAAGTGAAGAGAACTCTGCTCCAGCCGCCCTGGACAATAAAATGCTTGTCTCATGAGGAGAAAATCATAACTTCCGTATGCACAATATACTGTGAACTTTGCCTGTAAGAGAGACTGTATCCTGTTACCTCCTTCAGTAAAATTGTTATGTTTACAAGTTCACTGGCGTGTCTGGCTGCTTGAGATTGCACAAACATCACGGGCACTCCAAAACTTCCAGACACCACCGCTACAGGAGTGCCCCCGGGGGGTCCTATACCATCCACAAGTGCCACCTCCCGCTTTTGAAATTGTTGTGGACAAAAGGGAAGTGTTGAGGAGTCCAGCGACCCACTTCAGCTACCGTGACATCATTATCTGCTGCCAGTGAGGCTACACACCCCAGCTGGCCCTTTGCAACATCTGACGCCTCCCCAGTGGCCCACCACATTATATGTCTCCCATCCTGAGCCCCTTCTAGTAATATATGCCCTCCACCTTTCTTGGTGTAATGTCTTAGCTCCTGGGCCCATCTTGTAACAATACTATGTCTTCTGTTGCTGTTCTCTAACACATTTAAAAAAAAAAGATTCTTCTTACCATCCCCCACTCAAATGAGACACGGCGTCCTATAGCTGGTACAGAGGCTGTCAGCTAACTTCAGCATGTTTGCTATGGGCGGCACATGACATCACTGCCATGGGCCACCTGTGACTGGCACGCCGAGGTCGGCTGCTGACTGTGTATTGTAGTGCAGGGACACGGCAGCTCTCTGTGCCACCATACTTTTCAGCTGAATGTCCCTGGACGCACATCTAGCTAAAAATGTGCTTTCATCAGCGGGCTCCCTTTCTGTACGGTCATGGTCATGGTAGCACCCTCTGCAACCCAGATCGATATACAGTACAGACCAAAAGTTTGGACACACCTTCTCATTTAAAGATATTTCTGTATTTTCATGACTATAAAAATTGTACATTCACACTGAAGGCATCAAAACTATGAATTAACACATGTGGAATTATATACTTAACTAAAAAGTGTGTAACAACTGAAAATATGTCTTATATTCTAGGTTCTTCAAAGTAGCCACCTTTTGCTTTGATGACTGCTTTGCACACTCTTGGCATTCTCTTGATGAGCTTCAAGAGGTAGTCACCGGAAATGGTTTTCAATTCATAGGTGTGCCCTGTCAGGTTTAATAAGTGGGATTTCTTGCCTTATAAATGGGGTTGGGACCATCAGTTGTGTTGTGCAGAAGTCTGGTGGATACACATCTGATAGTCCTACTGAATAGACTGTTAGAATTTGTATTATAGCAAGAAAAAAGCAGCTAAGTAAAGAAAAACGAGTGGCCATCATTACTTTAAGAAATGAAGGTCAGTCAGTGCGAAAAATTGGGAAAACTTTGAAAGTGTCCCCAAGTGCAGTTGCAAAAACCATCAAGCGCTACAAAGAAACTGGCTCACATGAGGACCGCCCCAGGAAAGGAAGACCAAGAGTCACCTCTGCTTCTGAGGATAAGTTTATCCATGTCACCAGCCTCAGAAATCGCAGGTTAACAGCAGCTCAGATTAGAGACCGGGTCAATGCCACACAGAGTTCTAGCAGCAGACACATCTCTTCAACAACTGTTAAGAGGAGACTTTGTGCAGCAGGCCTTCATGGTAAAATAGCTGCTAGGAAACCACTGCTAAGGACAGGCAACAAGCAGAAGAGACTTGTTTGGGCTAAAGAACACAAGGAATGGACATAAGACCAGTGGAAATCTGTGCTTTGGTCTGATGAATACAAATTTGAGATCTTTGGTTCCAACCACCGTGTCTTTGTGCGACGCAGAAAAGGTGAACGGATGGACTCTACATGCCTGGTTCCCACCGTGAAGCATGGAGGAGGAGGTGTGATGGTGTGGGGGTGCTTTGCTGGTGACACTGTTGGGGATTTATTCAAAATTGAAGGCATACTGAACCAGCATGGCTACCACAGCATCTTGCAGGGGCATGCTATTCCATCAGGTTTGCGTTTAGTTGGACCATCATTTATTTTTCAACAGGACAATGACCGCAAACACACCTCCAGGCTGTGTAAGGGCTATTTGACCAAGAAGGAGAGTGATGGGGTGCTACGCCAGATGACCTGGCCTCCACAGTCACCAGACCTGAACCCAATCGAGATGGTTTGGTGAGCTGGACTGCAGAGTGAAGGCAAAAGGGCCAACAAGTGCTAAGCATCTCTGGGAAGACCATTTCCGGTGACTACCTCTTGAAGCTCATCAAGAGAATGCCAAGAGTGTGCAAAGCAGTCATCAAAGCAAAAGGTGGCTACTTTGAAGAACCTAGAATATAAGACATATTTTCAGTTGTTTCACACTTTTTTGTTAAGTATATAATTCCACATGTGTTAATTCATAGTTTTGATGCCTTCAGTGTAAATGTTCAATTTTCATAGTCATGAAAATACAGAAAAATCTTTAAATGAGAAGGTGTGTCCAAACTTTTGGTCTGTACTATACCTCTGGCTGTGAGCCCCAAAGGGGAAAGTGATTACAATATCTGTAAGGTGCTGTGGAACAAAATATTCTGTGGATTAAAGTACTGTAGTAGAGGCAGGGGATGTCTTAGACCACTCTGACATTCTTTGTCACTATCTGAATACAATCATATAGGATTTTGAATATCCTTTAAGAATCTATCCAAACAGAATCTGTTTTTGTTTTGTAGTTCACAGTAAATTATCTACTGTTAAATAGAAATTCTAAAACAAAAAAAACATCAATGCCATTATATTCTATATATTTTTCACATTGCATTTCTTCTGTAGAGTATGAAATATCTGCCTAGATGAGCCTTGCTCAAGGAAAATATGCATGTTCCTTGGGCCTTGGGAGCCACACTTATGGTGATCAGCATATTTCATATATTAAAGGACTTTTCCATGATGAGATAACCCCTTTATTAGAATACAGGCCCATCTGCTAAGCAAAAAAACACATTTTATCATGTGAACTAGGTAATACAACATCTGTTTGTAATTCTATGAAGCAATTGCAGTATTTGTCTCCGTACCTGCAGAGCACTGAGCTCATTATGCCACATCTAAATTTTACATAATTTGGAGAGGTGACACGAGACTCCCATGTAGGTCTCCTACTGCTCTAGTTAAAATAAATGAACCATTATTTTCTAAGAGACTTTCCCTTTTAGGCAAGACCTTTGATCCATAATCTCCCAAATAGAAGAATATTTACTTAGTTTATTATTTGTGATAACTGATTCAAAATGTATCACTTTAGTGTGTATCACGCTCATCACAATCCAATTATGTCCTATCATTCCTCTAAGACTTAAGGAGACCCTCACAGCCAGTAAACTGCACAGTACAACCTTTCTTTAAGTATAGAGTAAATCCGTCTTGATGAAACATAATGTATTATACATTTCTAATGGACTTAAAAGTTGCCTTAAAGTGTCTAAAGAAGAACTTATGTGCTCTTTGCCCTGGAACTTGCAGAGTATAGACCCTGCAGGGGTCATCTAACTTTTTTTTTTCTTTTGGAGCAACTAACTCAACTTTGGTGGTCTGAGTGGGAGGCAAGCTGGGACATTTCTTCATTGCCTATACACTTAAATATAAGAACTAATCTCCAGTGTGGGATACATAAGGAATAAAGCAGTCAGAGAGATAATTTAGAGGTTATGAGAACTGTAAGGTTTCCTTTCACAAAGTTGACACATTTTAGCAAATGATAGAGTGAAGTTGCTATAGGTTTTCTAGATTGAACCATAACACAGTTGGGTTACACGTACATTTTAAAATTAGCATTGTAAAGTAGATCTAATCAGGTTTTCCTAGCAGAACGTCACAGAGGCAGCATATGTTAGAAGTCATAGCAGATGCCTGATATAAAAGGCTAAGCCGCCCGGCCAGATGACAGCCAGTGAAGATTAAACACCAAATCGTTTGAACTACATCTAAAAAACAAAACTTAACAGAGTGCAGTTTTCAAAGCAGCTCCAACCAGTTTACAGATATTATATCTGTTTCAGTTCCCTTTAGCAAATTTATGGCTCTTCATAATGAAATAGTTTGAGTCACTTTCCAAGTTTCGAACTATTTCAATCTAGGATAACCTCTACACAATTATACTTTGGATGTTTTTGGTATAAGAAGAGCTTATGAGGGTCCATTAACATAATTTGGTATTTATTAATGGGATCAAGATGAATGAAATAAGAGGTTATAGACGTTGTGCTTGATCAGTCATATTCCATACATAGCAGAGCTCTGGGGAGATATGTGACCATGATGGAACTAATAATGAGATACTTTCGGAAGCAGTGTTGTAAAACTGTCCTATTGTAGTAAAATTAAGAGCCAAGCATGTGCTTGGCAAGTAAACATGTCCATTTATTACAAGAAGCCGCCAGGTTCTCTCCTATGTTATTATTGGAGCTCTCTCTCTTGAGACCAATGTTCATGACCGTGAATGGGAAAGTGTGATAAAGTAATATGTATCCATTTCTCCCTGCACAATATGTACACATAAAAACTTACACCCATCGGCATATACATTACTGCTATATAAACTTTTCTGTGTAACTCCTAGAACACATGAGAATAAACAAAAACAAATGTTATATATCTGACAATGTATACTTAGATATTGGGGTCTAAGGGGTAACATTTCTCCTTGTGGGGGGTGACATGCCTAATATGCCAGAATAAGGAGATTTATAAGCCATGCAATGCGCCTCTGGGAAATTAAATATGCAAATTGTCTCTTCAGAGAAGAAGAGGACTTGAACTCTAGTGCAACCTATCAGAAATAGCAATCCTAAAAGTCACTATTGACCCTTTCATGAGTCTTGCAATATGACTTAAGATAAAAGCCAAATCAGAATCTCAATTTTCTGACTCGTGTTTCGGAGTGCTGCCCCTCCTTAGTAAAAAGGATGTGATTTTATTTGGCTGTACGAGAAGCCTCTGACTGCGGTTTTAGGGGTAATGTTTCTCTTTGTGATGAATGACACGCATGAAATTGAGATTTTGGTTTTGGCTTTTTTCCTAAGTCCTCTGAAGAGGAAATTTGCATATTTGGTTTCCCAGATAAAAACAAAATGAGCAAATACCCTGTAGTAAGTACATAAATAGTAACATTACATGTAAATAACATAGAGTACCGTCCCGATTGGGGTACACCTTGTCATGGCAGGATGGCTTTTACGTCTTTTTGATCAAAACAATGTTAACTAAGTCCCCTATGTTATTTACATCTATTGTTACTATTTATTTACTTACTACAGGGTATTTGCTCATTTTATTCTTATCTTAGGCTCTCATTGTTAATTGGCCACAGTGGGAATGCACACCTATGGATTGCACTTATACCAACATATGCGCTGACTCAATTTTTGTTAGGTTTTGGTTTCATTTCCCAGAAGAGCATTGCATGGCTTATAAGATCCTACCCTGGCATTTCAGGCATTCATGTTACTCTCTACAACTAGAAATGAAACCCCTTATACCCCAATCAGTGGCCTCTAATACAGCCAAATTAGATCTCATGCTTTGCACTGATGGGAGGCAGCACCCTGGAACCCTGTGTCTGCAAATTGAAATTCTGGTTTGGCTTTTATCCTAAGTCATGTGGCAAGGCTTGTTAAAGGGTCAATATTGTTTTTCTGCAATATTTCTGCACCTATTAGTTAACTTAGGTTTTCTTGGACTGCACACTGACCCATAGAGTTTCATTGGTTCATACACACACCAGTTTTAAAAAAGGATCAGTGTCTCTGGTCCGTGAGAGTCAGAGCAGGTCCTATTCTAATCCGTTTTGTGGAACAAGCTTAGTCTTTAAAGTCTATGGGGATCTCTCAGGTGAAACTAGGAAGACATACTGTGTACTTCAGTTTTTTATCATTTTTTTTTTATCTATTTTAACTGTTACATTGTTAAGAGTCAATGGATATAAATGTTCAGACGATCTACCTGCTTCAGGGAAAAAAAGGGATGAGAAAGAAAACTGATGCAACAAGAAAGCAATTAGGATGACACGTGAGACAAATATCGGTCCGTTTCTCTTGGATGGTAACACTCACATGTGTGAATATAACCTTAGCTGTACTACTAGTTTCATGCCATTGATAAAAGTGACACATGTCTAAGAAAAATAACCCCAAACCCTTTTTTTCTAATTTCAGATAATCACCTGAAATTACTACATAAAATGTAGCTATACTTGTAATACTTTTACAAAAGTTCAAGCAAATAATTAAGCCTAAGGTCATAGGGATGCATAGAGGTATATTCATTAGTGTGCAGCTCATGTTTAGTGATGGATGTGTAGCACCCTGAGGATTCGGCTGCTACAGGGGTATTGCACCTCAACCCAGAGGTGTGATATTCCACTCCCGGGTAAGGATGGAGTGTGGAACTGAGCTCAGTTAGCTGCATGCACTACACACATCCCATTTCCGGGGAACAGACCGATGGTACTCCCACTAGAGAAATGTGCAGGTACGACAGTGTCTGTTCCTGGCTGGAGTGGGAGGGGGGTGGAACATCCCAGTAGTGTAGGGGCAGATAGGGGGAGCAGCCTGGGTAAAGCTAGGAGCTCATTGGGTGCTGGTCACCTGAGCTCACACATAGAGGGAGTATATAAGGTGGGCACCATCTTAGATCAGGGTCAGTCTGTGAGACGTCAGTCAGTTGTCAGTCAGCCAGTCAGACAGTCTGTCTGAGAGCCTGAGAAGCAGAGCAGAGGAGAAGGAAGAGAGACCCAGAGGCGCAGAGGGGACCCCAAGATCCCAGAATAAGGACAAAAGGGTGAAGGGTCGGCAAAAGGGTACCGGATCCCAAGCTGGCAGAGGCTACAGCACACCTTAGCCAGGAACCGGAGGTCGTGGGCAGGATCTGCCACGACCCTCACCAAATCCACTAGAAAGGCATACCAAGCATAGGGTCAGGGAGCCCAGAGGAGGCTTGACCACCAAGAGACCCGAGGGAGCCGGCCAAAAGTGGATCCCTGGTGGGAACGGCCAGAAGAAGGGAGAGTCAGAAAGGAGCTCAGGACCATACTCAAGAATTGCCCGGGAGTTGACCGAGTCCAGGACCTGGTGGACGCAGCACTGCTTGGGTGGTCACTGCTGTACACAGTGACCCGAGCAACACCAGTAAGTAAAACCCTGGAACTGCATTTTATGCCTCTGAGTCTCCTTGCTGCACCTTCACAACCACCATCCTCCACGGCTGACCCCCTGAGGCTATACCCCTCCCGTTGGGGGTTATACTACCAAAGCTGCACACATACCAACAGCCTCAGCGGACCCTGCTGCAGCGGCGGCCTTTTGACCGCAAATCAACGGGTGGCGTAGTCGACACAAAGAACTCTAATAACATCTGTAGGACTGCCACACACTGAGCTTGACACCCTGGGCACGGACCGGGTCACAGCCACTCGGAGACTACAACCCCCATCTGATCCGGCTCCGGGTATTCCCTAACAGCACTGGCCCAGGGGGCGCGTCAGATGTGGTGGCTGCAGCTTCCCCGGGTGTCTAGTTCCTTCATGTTTTTCATGTTTTATTGCATATATTTAGGAAATGTATCAAATGAAAACAGAAACAAATGTAATTATGTTCTCCTATCTCTATCCCTGCTGTATGTCAGTCCATTACCCCCTATGTAACCTTAGCCACAAGCTTCCTAGTATCTTGGTAATCACACTAATGAGGCCACAAAGTTCAATGCTCTATGTTTTTAAATGAAAGGTACAAAAGACATACGGCGTTCATGTACTTTTCAGCTTGTGTGCATCACCCTATATTCTCTTCATCCTTAGTATCCTGAACACATTGTGCATTTGCCAGACCTCATCCTATATGATAAAGCTCGACTTGTGTTTCCTATACTGGCAGCCGCCTCTCTGCTTTCAGGAGACTATACAATTACCAGCGCTGGCTGGGTTAATTATATTTATGCTACTTTCTTTATCTGTTTCTCTGATTAGATTTCAAGTGAATTAGACACAGCAATCTTTGGCCGCCAGATGCTGGATATTCTCCTATGTCTAATTTCTTAATTATTCTTGATGGAAACCAGAAGTCTACGTCAAGGTGCACAATGAACAGTAACAGTGCTAACAGTATTATATAGCTGAGATCACGTGTTTGTAATAAATTCATTCTATTCTGGAATAGTTTTCTTCTTCTGGTCAAAATCACAATTAGTTTTTAAAGTTTAAGAGATACTACTTGTAAAGTCAATGGGTCTATAGTTTTCATGGCTACTTTAAAGTCAGATTGGATGCTGGATTCCTTTACTTTTATACTCTTCTCCAGCTAACGTGGCACCGATTGCTGTGAAAGTCACTGTTGTCCATGATAGAAAAGAAAGGTCAATGTACAGAAACTTGGCACTCCAATAGTGATGATGATGGGCCAACTTTATTCTTATTTAAGATATCAAATTTTTATCAGAACACAGTGCATTATGCCACTGTGTATAGTGCTGAGTAATAATAATAATAATTTTTATTTCTATAGCACCAATATTTTCCGCAGTACTTTCAATTTTAGAGGGGACTTGTACAGACAATAAAAGACATTACAGAATAACAATAATCACATAAATCAACAAATACCAGGAGGAGTGAGGACCCTGCTAACAAGCTTACAATCTATGAGGAAATAGGGGAGACACGAAAGGTGGATGGTAACAATTGCTTGTATTGTTGTCACGGGTGTGTTAGGTGTAAGGGACAGTAGCTCTGGATCTGGCTGTAGAAGGTCACTGCGCTTGGCATTACAGACGCCTTATTAATCATTCTGCCTTTAGGACCCAGCGGCGACATCCCTGATGCTGATGATTGACACACCCTTTTCTGGGAGTTAAAAGCACTCGGTTTGCTGCAGGGAATTCATACATGAAGAAAGCGGTGTGCCACCTCGCTTTCTTCATGTATGAATTGTGACTTACTTTGTTTCTGGAGGGAGTTGCACCCGATGGTAGGATTGATTGCTCCAGCTGATGGGGTCGAGCTTCTGGAGTCTCTGCACAAGGACTGAGTCGCTGCAGTGCTGGTTGCCTGTGAATTTGTATTTGGACTTTTCTTATTGAATCCGTGCACGCAGATGTCCGTAGACATGGAGACTCAGCAGAACCAGGATTTAAATGCCGACCCAGATGGACAGCACATGCATTCAAATGGAATTGAAGCAGGACGTGAAGGTGCGGCAACCTTTTTTTCTGAATGTAACGACAAAGAAGATATTCAGGTACTGAGCACTAAAACTATTGAATACAAAATGTCTAGCTTGGCTGAGAAGGAAGTGCGTTTATTTTGGTCGATAAAATCCCTAAAAGGTTATATGGATTGCAGCCGGGTTCCACGTGGCTTGCGTGTGTATAAAGAAATGTCACATTTCAAAGGTGACCAAGACTTTGTCAAAACATGGGAACAGATCCAACTGGAATGCTCAAAAAATGTATTATTACTGGTTATATGCCAGAATGAGAAAGAGTATGATACTATTCTGTCAGAGTTGAATAAAACTAAGACGGAACTGCGTTCCCGTTTAACAGGAGTGCAATGGCAAGTCTGTCTTAAGAAAATTGAAAGCAAACTGATACTTCTGCAGTGTGAAATTAAACAGCGCAAAAAGGATAAGTTTGTATGGGACAAAGCAGATTTTGAGACTGGGCAGATATTTAACTGGATGAAAAATTCCCGGGTACAGTCCCAAAAAACACGTCCACGTAAAAATCAAAGCCAGAAAAATAGAAATAAAAAAAGCATACCACGTAATTACTGGACATCTGATACTGACTCTAGTGGCTCGGATGATACTTTCCAGTAGGAAAGTGAGGCAGGATTGACAACTACAAGGAGGCCCCCTTTGGGAAGCGAACAAGGAGGGGGGGGGGCATAGGTCGAGGAGGAACAAAACGAAAACAAGTGTCCTGGCGGAGATAACTGAAGAAACAGATCAATCTTGAAATATTATTAATTTAACACAGCATATGCTTGATAAAGATATGGCATCTCTGTTGAAAAAAGGTCTCAAGTATTGTATACCCGATAAATTTGATATTGTAGACTTTAAGGTGGACTTATTTAAGGCTACACGTAAAATGCATCTATTTAAATCCTTTTTGAAGAATAAATCAGGAGTGCACCAAGAATTAGAGGGAGAGATCCCTTGTTCGACGGGTGCCGGAGGTTTCATGACGGATGAGACAACCAGACACCTGTTGGGCAGTGATGTATCCCTATTGTTGAGTTTGAATGATGATGACACAATTGGGGTGCACTCCACACAGACTAGTAGGGAGGCTTTTCAGGGGGGTGTTATATCAACCTTTATGCCCCCCATAACTCCTGGTAATAACATCGATTTATTACAGGAAGCTGTGATCAGGGATGTAGATTATATCAACCTTTATGCCCCCCATAACTCCTGATAATAACATTGATTTATTTCAGGAAGCTGTGATCAGGGATGTAGAGGCTTTAATATTTCCTGAATTACCCAAAAATTTAGAAAAAGGAGAGTGGGAGGCCCTAAAAGAGATTCAGAAATGGGAGGACATTGTAATACGAGAGGCAGACCAGGGAGGGAATATTGTGCTTATGACTAAGGAATATTACATACACGAAGCACACCGCCAGCTGTCAGATAAAAATACGTATAAACCCCTCAAATTCGATCCCTTAACAAAATTTCAATTGAGATTGAAGTCCCTATTGGAGAAGTATGTTGCAAAAGGAATTCTTACGGATAAAAAAGCGAACAAATTGTATTCGGATTTTCCACAGACCGCTAATTGGTATTTTATACCTAAGGTCCACAAATCCACAACGCAGCCACATGGTCGCCCCATCATTGCGGGCATTGGCTCGCTTACTGAACCGTTGTCCAGATATACTGACTGGCTTCTCCAACCTCTGCTGAGGGAGATTCCATCGTATATTAAGGACACGGGAGATTTTTTAAAGTCCTTAAAGGATTTTGAATGGCAGGAGGATTTTGCCTTGGCCTCAATAGATGTGGAGAGCCTCTACACGAGGATCCCACATCATCAAAATATTGGGGCTGTTCGCAACATCCTCTCCCACACAAACAGGAGTGAAAATTTTATATCGTTTGTGTGTGAATCCATAGGATTTATTTTGAGTCACAACTCATTCAAATATATGGACCAGTGGTACGTTCAGTGCACTGGGACAGCGATGGGGACCCCGGCGGCTTGCGCTCTGGCTAATTTGTTCCTAGCTTCCTTTGAAGAAAAATTCATCTTCTCCAGTAGTAACCGTTTCTCCCAATTCCTTAAATTCTACGTCCGATTTGTGGATGACATTTTCATTGTCAGGTCAGGCAATAGGAGTGATTTTGACTCCTTTGTCAAGTATTTGAATGATGACAATGACATGAACATGTCGTTCACCTCAGTGTTTGGAAACAGAATTTTTTGGATGTAAAACTTAAAATTGTGGATGCCAATCTATCCACAGAATCTTTTTCAAAACCCACATCATGTAATGCACTGCTTCACTATCGGAGTGCGCATCCTTTACACACGAAGCAATCTCTACCCTACAGTCAATTTTTACGCTTGAGAAAAATTAATAACAATACTGAATACCTTTGTAAAAGAAGCACGAAATCTGAAAATGAAGTTTAAACAAAGAGGATATCCAGACGATATCATAGATAATGCCTATCAAAGGGTATGCCAATTTCCTCAGACCTCGTTATTAAATCCCCAAAAAATGAGGACAATACAGATAAGTTTAAGAGATTCATTTTCAATTTTAAGTTTGGTCCTATGGATAAAAAAATTAGATCAGCAATTCTGAAAAACTGGCACCTTGTCACTGCAGACAGGGATTTCCAGGTGGGAGTGGGAAACCCATTGATTACTTACCGCCGGGGACCAAATTTGAAAGACAAGCTTGTAAAGAATCGCATAGAGGGTAACTCGGCGAGGAATTGGTTAAATAAATCAGTAATCACGGGCAATCACAAATGTGGTACGTGTAATTTTTGCAGTTTTCATGAGAATGCCCGGCAAATAGAACTTGGAGGGGTACACCATGTGATCAGGGATCTGATTACATGTAGAACCAAATTCACGGATTATGAAATTTTTTGCCCGTGTAGAAGGTTCTATATAGGCAAAACAATTAGACCCCTGTTCACACGGTTCAGAGAGCATTTCAATTCAATCCTTTCAGGGAAGGGCTCTAAAAGGTTAATAGAGCATATTTGCACTGAGCATAGGGGTAATCCTGAAGTCATGCGCTTCATAGGATTGGAAAAAGTGGAATTGCCATGCAAGGGAGGAAACCACAATAGGATCCTCTTACAGAGGGAGGCGAAATGGATCCTCCGAACTAATGCCCAGGGACCCCTCGGCTTAAACGACAAGCTAGACATGGCAGTATTTTTATGATGGTTCCATGAATATTTTGTAAAAAAATTTTTTTTTAAAACAATTGTTTTTCATTTTGTATTTTTTGTTGTAACATTTTGTATGGCTGTTTGGTCCAGGGGGTGGGGTCGGGAGTATTTTAACCCCTGCACACACCCATGACCATATGCCTGGACCCGTGGAAGCGTGATAGACATGTGAAACGGCCATTGTCCGCAAAAGGTGCCACTTCCCTGCATTTTTTATGGAAATGGAATAAAAGAAGATTTTATTAAAAAAAAAAATTGGTGTGCCACCTCGCTTTCTTCATGTATGAATTGTGACTTACTTTGTTTCTGGAGGGAGTTGCATCCGATGGTAAGATTGATTGCTCCAGCTGATGGGGTTGAGCTTCTGGAGTCTCTGCACAAGGACTGAGTCGCTGCAGTGCTGGTTGCCTGTGCATTTGTATTTGCTCCAGGGAATCACTGGTGATACTTCCATGTACAGGCTTGGAGCACTAGCAATTGGCTAGCGTCTTCTCTGGTGCCCTTGGAGGACAGTTGGTGTTACTCCTCTGGTGTCTGCTCAAGCTAAGTTCATCCCCTTTGTTTGTCTACCTTGTTGTTTTTAGTTTGTAGTGGGGACTGACCAGTGGCCACCCCTCCCTATCTTGGGCCAAGCTCTAGGGTCATCCAGAGTTTAGGGTCGTGCTCAGTGATAGGTGTGGAACCTATATAGGGACGGTAGGGTAGGCAGGGTGATATTAGATCTGCCTAGGGGTCTCCACTCCCCCTTTCCCTTGTGTTTGGGCTTTCTCCCCCTCTTCCCACTTAGTCTTTCCCACACCTTCCGTGACAATTGTATGGTCAACCATCAATGTAATAAATAGGGTAATCACATAATGCTAAATGAACCAGTTACCAACCAGTATATAAACAAGTAGAGATACAGAAGTTTATTAAATACATGGGGGTGTGTGAACAGATGATACGAGGGTCCTAATTTGGAAGGAAATTTTGTATGGGAGAAAAAGGGGATAGTTAGATGGTATGATGGTACGAAAGTAGTTTTCACACTTTATACTACTTAATGTATTGTAGAAGCCACAGGAATGAGCATGTTTTTTGTTATCATGCATAAACATTAATAAAAAGTGCACTGTATTGTTTTTGGAGGTGGATAACAATAGAAGTTCCTGTTATAAGACTTTTCTGGCACAACTTTTCAATGTGTCATAAACGTCTTCGGTGGATACAGTATGTTGGTTTTAGGTTTGGCAGCATTAATTTAGTATTGTATGCAGGTGTCAGGGAAGGGCATATCACTTGTTCAACATGTGAAGCTGCATAGGGGCCCAAGAGGTGATGGTGCCCACTTCCACTTCCACAGGAGCAAGCAGCTCCTATCACAGACACATAAATAGGTGTATCATGTTAAACGATTGGATAGCAGAGGGCCACATATGTTGCTTGCACAGGGGCCGTCTTCTGTCTGTGGTCACCTCTGGCTGATATTAGTTGAGCAATTTATGCTAGAATTGATGGAACACTCTATAACGGTATTGATGGAGTGCAGTAAAGTCTACTGAGGTCGTGCACCAAGAAAGTAGTTTTACATGTGGCCCCTGACTTTAGCTATGTCAGGCTCTAATGTTCTTGAAGTCCAAGCAAATAAAGAACTGAGAGATCTATTTAAGACTAGAAATGCTATTATACTTCATTGTGTTGCAATTAAAGGGGCACTTCCACCTTTTGGACAAACATTTATCTCCAGAATGTCCCCTGAACTCCATTCTACCTGATCACTGCTATATTCTGGTAGGAAATGAATGGAAAGATAGCCATGATTTGTGCAACTCTTTCCAATCACTTATATAGGAATTACAAGCACAGCCAAGCATACCCCTCAACCCCATATAGGCGCAAAAAAGTGTAATAACAAGAATAAAGAAGATCTTGAATATTTCTCATAAATAAAGTCTCTGTAATTTTACCTCTGATATCACATTTCAGAAAGTTATCACATTTCTCACAGATTGTTTTTCCTGAATAAAGTCACTGGTGCATTTCAGCTAGGAGCACTAGTGCAAAGATATATAGTGGTGGAATAGTCACTGACACTGGTAAGAACGAGTAGTGCAAGTGGTGACATTAAAACAGTGATACAATGGAATTGGACAGGGTGATCACTCACACCAGGGATTGTGTTTCAAAGCACACAGTATTCAGTATATGTCACAAGACTATTAGAGCACATTATATACTAAATATACCAAGTATCTTCTTTATATATTTCCATTTGTATATTTAGAAGGACTTGTTTGGTTTTATTAAAAAATATATATATTTAAATGCCTTACTGGAGAATTAATAGGTGAATGTTTTTCAGGATCAACTGAAGCAGAGACTGTATAAAGAGCATCTTTGCAGAGAGGACGACCCATTGATTTATATGGATATAATGTAATTTTTCATTTCTCCTGTAGTGTCATTGCAGAATAACTGTCCCAACAGAGACAATTGTAACAAAAAGAGATTATCCAAAGTGGACTGCCCCATTAATTGTGATGCATACTGCCATGCTGCTGATTCATGTTGCCAGGACCGGTGTTAGGGTAGGGGAGTGGGGTGAGGGGTGAAACTAGGCAATTGCCCAGGGCCCCATCAGCAGCAGCATAGCTACCGGAAATTAAGAGGTGGGCACTCATGTAGTGAGGCCCACCAGTTAAACTCTGTAGTAGAGCGGGGAGCCTTGGTCACCCTGCCCTACCGCTCTCCATTCCGTAGTCTGCAGGTTGCTTTAGGCCTGCGACCTACAGAACAGCAGGAGCATACAACTGGCATAGGTGGCATGATGTCACCACATTGCTACACCCATGCTGGGACACTGACTTTGCCGGTGGGCTCACCAGGGTACAGACTTATATAAGTATATAGTGCTTATTGTTTTTATTTTATGAGTCAGTAATTATTATGGAATGTGGTGGTTACTACTGTGGAACCATCATCCTGTGTGGGAAATGTGCTGTAGGGCCATCACACTTTCACTGTGTTACTATGGCTGTATCCTACTTTGTAAGGGGGGCTGTGTGGATATCATACTGTGTATTAGGGGGCTTTTGGCCATCATTCATACAGTGTGGGGTCCATCATATTATAAGGGGGGCTTAGGGGTCCATTGTACTTTGGGGGCCATCATACTGTGTGTGGGCGGTAGGGTCCATCATACTGTAGGGGGCCACCATACTTTGTGTGGGGCTGTTGCATCCATTGTACTGTGTGTGTGTGGGCCATCATACTGTGTAAGGGGTTTTGGGATCAATTCTGTGCGTGAGGGAGCTATTGGGGTCATCATACTGTGTGGTGAGCTGAGGTGACATCATACTGTGTGGGTGGCTGTATTGTCCATGATATTGTGTGGAGGGCTATTGTGGTCATCATACTGTATGGAGGGTTATAAGATCCATCACATTGTGGGGAAGGGAGGTCAACATACTGTGGGAGGGAGGCTGTGGGGCATCATACTTTGTCAAAGGGCTGTGGGGTCCATCATACTGTGTGGCGGGGTTATGGGAGTATCATTCTGTGTAATGGGGTTGTGGAAGCTATCATCATTCTGTATATGGGGAGCTGTGGGAGCCAGCATCACACTGTGTGAGGATCAATGATACTGTAGAGGCATCATACTGTTGGGGCTTCACACTCTGTGGCAGGCTTTGTGGACATCATAATGTTTGGGGGGGCTATGGTGCATCATACTGTGTGAGGGGCTGTGGGAGCCCCATACTGTGTTAGGGGGTTGTGAGGGCATTATACTGTGTGGGGGACTATGGGGGCATTATACTGTGTGCGGGTAAGAGGGGACATTAAGAGAAGCGCTATTACCATGTCACACAGCAGATGCAGTAATAGGGACAAAATCATCAGCAATAGCAGTAGACTAAGCATTGGGATATCAGCAGGATGGGGAGTTTCCTGTAAGCTGAGAATAGACAGTGCCAGTGCTGGAAATGTGAGAAGTCAATTGTGTTTTTGTGGTAAATTCTACATATGAGTTATGGTTGGAGAAGTTGTCATAGTGTAACATGTTGACATGTCTTTCTAGTAATGAGCTCATATTTATGACAGTGTAAATTTCTCCTGCAATGACTTAGTCCGGCCATTAGGGGTCAGCAAGAGACAAGTAAAGAAAAAGCCCAGTGATCTGTAAAAAGCCCGGGAAAGAGAGATCCAGGAAGTCCTCTGAGAAGGCGACATGTGTCTGTATGCTGAGTGATGTTGGAGAGCTTGTACAGACTACAGCCAGACGGTGTGTCCAAGAAGAAGCTGTGACTTGTGAGTAACTGAGATATGTGACCGGTCACCAACTGTGTAGTCAGTTAGGGAAAGCTAGTTAGTGATTCCAGTACTGCTGAGAACTGCCTGGTGTATATCACTGCTGATGGACTGATCAGGCTTGATCCAGAGATTGTGAAGGATCTGGTACTCTAAGACTCTGTGCACGTGGATACTACTAAGGAGCCCTGTTGGGAACTACACTTTGGGACTGAGATTGATTCTAATTCCTGCTTACACCTGGATGTGCTGGAGAGCTTGGTGAGAAGGAGAAGCTGATCAAACCCTGTGGCCAGAGATCAGTGTCTAATTAAAGGTTTAGTTTGTTAACTGTTTGTATATGTATTAAGTCTGAGAGATTTCTCTTTGCTCTTGTAAGACGAGAAACTGTACACTGTATAGGTAACGCGTTGGTTAAATATATGTGAGTGTTCTCTAAGGGGAAAACTAGGGTACCCAGATCCCATTGTATTAGTGTGGGAGGGGGGTGTAAGGTTATATTCCTGGGAGTACCACGTGCCACGTCCGCGGTAGCATCCTGGGTAGGCCCTGTACTGAATAAGGGTGGGAGCGGCATAGCCCAGGGGTAGTTTGGCTCATTCCCGCGAGATTGGCACTTGGGCTTTCTCGGGTTGCATAACTTGTATTTTTGTTAGTGGCTGTTGTGGCCCATATTTTGTAGAATTGTTTAACCCTGTCATTTTTGTGACCAGTATAAAGAAAGTTATTTGCCACTATACAAAGTCGGAGTCATTCATAGCAGCGCCGTATTCCTCATACACATTCGACCGGCGTTCGGGTCGTTACAATGGTGGTCTGGGCTAGATGGAAAAGGCAAGAAAAGTGAAAAACTTCATCAGAAAGAATGTCATTTGTAAGTCACCTAATATAACTGTACTGTATTCCCATAAAGCAAATCTGTCACATTGAATAACCTGTAGAAATAGGGTTAATCTGCAGGTAATTAGTGTTAGAAAGGTGCAAGGGCCATTTTATTGAAAGCGTGGCTCCACAGAGAATATTAACTTTATTCCTTTATTACCATATTCGATCAGAGCTTACTTAACATTCTGAAATCAGCTTTTGCAAATGCACCCTACATTTTTCTGTGTGACGGTACAATATGTTAGCATTTGATGCTCCATGTTTAATTTTTGCCCAGAGCCACATTTTTTCTATAACCAGTCCTGCATGCTGTATCAGAGCTTGCACTTGTTGCAATAGCAGCACTTATTTCAGTGAAACATATAGTGTGTAGACCTGGTCAGGGATGAAAGCCAGAGATGAGACTTGTCCAGCGCTGCCTCTGGCTGTTTTTTTTCACCCCTGCTCCAGGTGATTGAGAGGTCTTTTGCTATGGCACTGGGAGAAGCCGGTCATGGATGACGTCAGACTAATTTTGTATTTGCTATGGCTCCCAGATCTTCAAACTATATTTTCTGTGAAACGCTGGAGTTTCATATGGCACAATAAGAACCATTGGGCATACAGTCATACCGAAATGTTGTCACTCTTGAAATTGTTCCAGGAAACAAAATTATTGAAATTACACATGTTTTGTTGCACACATGCTTATTTCCATTTTGTGTATTGGAAAAACACAAACAAACAGAGTAAAAAAGGTCAAATTGGACATAATTTCACACAAAATCCCCAAAATGGGCTGGACAAAAGTGTTGACACCTTTCCAAAATTGTGGGTACACAACTTTGTTTCAAGCATGTGATACTCATTCAAACACACCTGTGGCCAGTGACAAGTGTGGCCACTCTGAAAATCACACCTGAAACCAGATAAAAAGGGAAGAAGTTAACTCAATCTTTGCATTGTGTATCTCTTTGTGAGCCAGACTAAGCATGGAGAAGAGAACTGAAGTCTGAGGACTTCAGAACTAAAATTGTTGAACAATATCAACAATCTCAAGGTCACAGGTCCATCTCCAGAAGAAGTTTGCAACCCTTTGGCACTGTAGTTAATCTCCCTGGACGTAGACAACAGAGAAAAATTGATGAAAGGTTGCAACGCACGATAGTCCAGATGGTGGATAAGCTGTCCCAATCAAGCTCCAAAGAAATTCAAGCTGTCCTGTAGGCTCAGGGTGCATCAGTATCACAGTTTCAGCATGAATTATCCGTTAACATTTGAATGAAATGAAACGCTATGGGAGGAGACCCAGGAGGACCCCACTGCCGACACATAGACATAAAATGGTTAGACTACAGTTTCTCAAAATGTATGTGAGAAAGCCAAAATCTTCTAGGAAAGCGTCTTTTTGGTAAAGCACATCATTCTACTGTTTACCGAAAACAGAATGAGGCCTACAAAGAAAAGAACACAGTACCTACAGTCAAATGTGGTGGAGGTTCAAAGATGTCTTGGGGCTATTTTGCTGCCTCTGGCACTGGGTGACTTGACTGTGTGTAAGGCATCACGAAATCTGAAGATTACCAAAGGATTTTGGGTCACAATGTAGTGCCTAGTGTCAAAAAGTAGGGTTTGTGTCCTAGGTCATGGGTATTCCAGCAAGATAATGACCCCAAACATACTTCAAGATGCACCCAGAAATGGATGGAATCAAAGCGCTGGAGAGTTCTAAAGTGGCAGCAATAAATCCGGATCAAAATCCCATTGAACACCTGTGGAGAGATCTTAAAATTGCTGTTGGGAGAAGGCGCCTTCAAATATGAGAGACCTGGAGCAGTTTGCAAAAGCTGAGTGGTCCAAAATTCCAGTTGAGAGGTCTAAGAATCTTTTTGATGGTTATAGGAAGTGATTGATTGCAGTTATTTATTCCAAAGGGTATGCAACTAAATATTAAATTGAGGGAGCCAACAATTTTGTCCGGCCCATTTTGAGGCTTTGTGTGAAATTATGTTCCATTTGCCTTTTTCTCTCTGTGTTGCTCCAATACGCACAAAGGAAATAAACACGTGTATAACAAAACATGTGTAATTGCAATAATTTTCTGGGAGAAATACTTCATTTTCTGGAACAATTTCAAGAGTGCCAACTAGTGATGAGCGAGCATGCTCGCTACTGCTCGGTGCTCACCCGAGCATCTCACTGCTCGAGATGCTTGGGGCTCGCCGAGTATTTTCGGGTTGCTCAGACGGGAATTTGCGTCCCCTCCCTGCATGTTTGGCGCTCTTTAGAGAGCCAATGAACATGCAGGGATTGCCTGCCATGCACTGTAATGCCATAGCCATGTTGGTTGTGGGCATTACAGTGATTGGCTGGCCGCACAGCGTCATCAGATCTATATCAGACCTGGCGCCGCCATGCTCGTCACAGTCACTCCGGATAAGACAGTGTAGTGAGAGCTGCTGCTGTGTCAGGGAGAGATTTGATCGTGTATTAGGTAGTGTAGGGAGAAATTCCAATTCAGCCTTCTGCTGCTGTTAGATATTTCTATACAAAGGCCCAGGTCTCAGGGGCCAGGAATACTTTTCTTTGAATCTTAATCATCATTATTTGCTTAAAAAGCAATCCAGAGAACACCATTTTTCTGCGCCATTTGCTTGTTTTGGGAGAGGTGCTGCTGCATCAGGGACAGATTTACTTGTGTATTAGGTAGTGTAGGGAGAAAAAACGTACATTACACATATCCATCTTAACAAACAGTCCTTCTGAGGATGAATCTATCTGCAGAGATATCAGGCAGGCAGGGTGTATAGGCAGGCAGTGAATATAGCAGACTGCAGTGCATATAGCACAAGAGGCTCCATTCCAATTCTGCCTTCTGCTGCTGTTAGATATTTCTATACAAAGACCCAGGTCTCAGGGACCAGGAATACTTTTCTTTGGATCTTAATCCTCATTATTTGCTTAAAAAGCAATCCAGAAAACACCATTTTTTCTGCACCATTTGCTTGTTGGCACTGCGGAATACAGCCAGGTCCTTTCCATATTAGAGCGCGAGAAATACAGCTATTTAAAACCGTGTTTTCTCCGTCAAACGGATCACATATACGTTGTCAGAAAATACTGCCATTTCTGGCCACCATTAAAAATTTCCTTTAGTGTGTCATTGAAGCAATTCACACCAGTTTGCTGTTCAAACTAGTTACCTACAGGCCAGGTATTTAAAACTCTGTTTTCTCCGTCACACGGATCACATATACGTTGTCAGAAAATACTGCCATTTCTGGCCTCTATTAAAAATTTCCTTTACGTAGTGTGTCATTGAAGCAATTCACCACAGTTTGCTGTTCAAACTACTTACCTACAGGCCAGGTATTTAAAACTCTGTTTTCTCCGTCACACGGATCACATATAAGTTCGCTCCAAACTCAGTCATTTGTAGTGAGCGTGGAAGATACTGTCCTCCATTTAAAATGGGCAAGGCACGTAGCAAGGGACGGGGAACTGGACGTGATGGTAATGGTGCATGCAGAGGCCGAGGACAAGGCCGTGGGCAAGCCGAAATTGTGCCACAACAAACACCCACATCTTCTCGCCTGACCTTCCTGTCCCAATTTCTAGGGGACTGCAGCACACCACTATTGAACCCAGAGCAGTGTCAAAAGGTTGTTGGTTGGATAGCGGATAATGCTTCCAGTCACTTAGCCACCACCATCACCACCCTGTCTTCCACACGGTCAAGTCTCAGTAGCCGTGAGTCTGGACCGCATATTCCTCACCCTCAGGGCCGACTCCAGGTTTTTGTGGGCCCCGGGCGAAAGAGTCTCAGTGGGCCCCTTTAGCACATACCACAATTCATGATGCACAGATACGGCGGAGAAATGTAGGTATACAACACAGGGCCCAGCTTGCCACCTTATCCTTCACGTATGCAAACATGCACGCACACAGTACGCAGACACGCATGCACACACACACAGTATGCACGCACACACACAGTACACAGACACGCACGCACACACACACAGTACGCACGCACACACACACAGTACGCAGACATGCACACACACACACACAGTACGCAGACACGCACGCACACACCCAGTACACAGACACGCACACACACAGTACGCAGACAAGCACACACACAGTACGCAGACACGCATGCACACACACAATACGCAGACATGCACACACACAATACGCATACACGCACACACATGCACACAATACGCAGACACGCACACAATACGCAGACACGAACACAATACGCAGACAAGCACACACAGTACACAGACATGCGCATGCACAAAACATACACACTTGAACATGGTTCACAGATATACACACACAATACGCAGACACGCACAGATACATACACATACATATTTGAACACATTCTTAAAAACACATATAAAACAGACATAAATATATATACACAGTCATAGACACTGACATACACAGATATTCACATCATACATGCACACACACATTAGAAATATTTTTTAAATGGGGATTAGGGAAGCTCGCTCACCTGCCCCCTGGCCTGTGTCCCGTCCAGCTCCTCAGTCATGTGGCAGTGCAGGGCCTCAGGCGTGTCACATGGCCCTGGACCATCAGGGGGGCCCACTCGCTGTCAGGGCCCGGGCCGCTTCCCTGGCATCTGTGCAGGACCGCCGGTGCTGTTCAAGCCCTGCTCTGCTTCATGCAGCAGCAGTGTGCGGTCAGTGTGCTGCTGCTCCACCAATCAGGCCCAGTGCTGTCATTTTCCAGACATGGCTGCATGCTGTGCGCTGTGCGGCTGTGTATGGTAGTAATAACGTGGCACTTGTGACACACAAGCACAATTAAAGGCGCAGTGTCGCCACTGCATGTCATTACTACCAGACACAGTCGCACTGCGCACAGCGTGCGGCCATGTCTGGAAAGTGACAGCACTGGGCCTGATTGGTGGAGCAGCAGCACACTGACCGCACACTGCTGCTGCATGAAGCAGAGCAGGGCTTGAACAGCACCAGCGGCCCTGCATAGGTGCCGGGGAAGCGGCCAGGGCCCCAATAACGAGTGGGCCCCCCTGATGATACAGGGCCCCGGCACTTGCCCAGGTACGCCGGGTGCTGACGCAGGCCCTCCTCACCCTGATCCTCCTTCCTCCCACCATGCCGAGTAACCGGAGACAACTGATCCCACACTTGTACACTCTGAAGAGCTGTTCACTTTTCCATTTATAGATTCGGGCCTCTCGCCCGGTCCACTTGAAGTGGGGCAAGAGGAGATCGCGTGTAACGATGCCCAAATATTTGAGCAGCCACGGTCACACGAAGGCGATGGTGAGAAAGTGTCACAAGAGGTGGACGATGATGAGACACAATTGGCAGAAAGTCAGGAGGATGACCAGGGGCGGAAGTGGAAGATGAGGTGGTGGATGATATAGTAACTAACCTGGCAGGAGGACATGCAGAGCGAGGACAGCAGCACACAGGGGGAGGGAGGCAGAGCAACCCAACAGGCAGGAAGAAGCAGTGTGGTGGCCGCAGACGGAAGGCAGGCAACCATTCCCCGTAACACCAACATGAAGGAAGTTGCCAGTACAACTGTTAGGTCTTCCCGAGTCTAGAATTTTTTTAAAGACTCTGCCGATAACCCCTAAAAGGCCATTTGCACCACCTGCCAGGCCAGCATCAGCAGGGGTGGCAAAACGACCAGCCTGACCACCACCAGCATGATCAGGCACATGGCAGCAAAGCACCTGACTTTGTGGGTCAAACCCAGTGTCCAGATACAGTGTCTGCGGGTGGCACCATTGCTTCTTCCGCTGTTGTACAAGCAAGCCAATTCCCTGTCCATGGTGCATGCGAAGACGCCTCCTGCCCTGCACCTGTCATTGCACACTCTCAAGTAGCAGCATCAGGAAGCACGTCCATGTCCTTGTCCCGGCTCAGCGTTCAGTTGTCCATACCCCAGTCCTTGGAACACAAGCGCAAATATGCAGCCAACGCTCCACAGGCCACACTACTAAATTCTCACATTTCACGACTGCTTGCGCTCGAAATGTTGCCTTTTAAGGCTCGTGGAGATGGAAGCATTTCACAACCTGATGGCGGCGTCCGTTCTTCGGTACTCGGTCCCCAGCCGCCACTATTTCTCCCGGTGTGCTGCCCCCCACATTACATAAGCACATGTCCCAAAACATTAGCCATGCTCTCAACAACGCAGTTACCGGTAAAGTCTACCTAAGTGCTTGTGGGCAAGGACGGTACATCTCACTGACGGCACACTGGGTTACCATAGTGGAAGCCGGGACCCAGTCGGACCTTGGGACGGAACACGTCCTCCCGATGCCAAGGATTGCGGGCCCTAGGTCAATCAGAGTTGCCCCCATGGTCTACAGCTCCTGCACCTCATCCTCCTCAGCCTCCTCCTCCTCTTCAGCCTCCATCTCCGAAATGACCACATCAGTCACAAGCTGGAAGCACTGCAGCACTGCCTCGGCCAAGCGGCAATAGGCTGTGCTGAAGCTAATATGCTTAGCTGAAAAACCGCACAATGCTGAAGAGTTGTGGACAGCTCTGAAAGAGCAGGCAGATCTGTGGCTCACACCGCTGAACCTACAGCCAGGCATGGTCGTGTGTGACAATGGCCGGAACCTGGTGGCGGCTCTGAGTCGAGGCGAGCTCACACACATACCATGCCTGGCCCATGTGCTTAACCTCGTGGTTCAGCGGTTTCTCAAATCCTACCCAGAGCTGCCGGATCTGCTTGTTAAAGTACGCTGCCTGTGTGCCCATTTTAGAAAGTCAGCTACAGCTTCCGTTGCCCTTGCAGTGTTTCAGGAGTGGACATGGATGTCAGACATGTGTACCATCCTCCAAAACTTTAAGGACTTTGCCAAGATGGTGAGCGGTGATGACGCCATAATTAGCGTCACCATCCCGCTTCTCTGTCTTCTGAAATGCTCTCTGCTCACAATCAAAGAGGATGAATTGCAGGCGGAGCATGATGAGATGGAGCAAGGAACCATACAGGGTGATTACACACAGCCAAGCCTCATCTCATCCCAACGTGGATTGAGTGACAACGAGGAAGAGGAGGAGGATGAGGAAGGACAGGAGCTAGTTTCATGCACTATAGACGGTACAACCTGCACACCTGTCATACCGTCTGTTCAGCGTGGATGGCCAGAGGACAGAGAGGAGGAGGAGGAGTAGAGCATGGTCAGTCATCCTCTTGGTGAGGACACGGAAGTCTTGCCTGTTAGTAGTCTGGCATGCATGGCTGAGTTTATGTTGCGCTGCCTTTCCCATGACCCTCGCATTCTCAAAATTTTGGGTGACGGTCATTACTGGTTGGTGACACTTCTAGACCCATGCTACAAGGAGAACTTTATATCTCTTATTCCAGAGGCGGACAGGTCTACAAAAATAGGGCAGTAGCAGAAGGCCCTTGTTGCGGAACTATTAAAAAATTCCCATCTGAAAACGCTGGCGGCAGAGGGCACACTTCGTTGGACAACCAAGGAGTACAGGCGAGAAAGACACAACTTCAATCCAGCAGAGGCAGGGGAACACTGTCAAAGTTCTGGGAGAGTTTTCTCAGACCCTCCCATCGCACAGGCCCTGAGGCGCGGGGTACTCTCACAAGGAGTGCAAAGTTTGGGAAGATGCTGGGGGAGTACCTTGCCGACCGTACCAATGTCCTCCGTGATTCCTCTGTGCCTTATAATTATTGGGTATCCAAGCTGGATACGTGGAATGAACTGGCTCTCTATGCCTTGGAGATCCTGGCCGCCAGCTTTTTATCAGAGCGGGTTTTTAGTGCCGCTGGTGGAATTATAACTGAAAAGCGCATCCTCCTGTCAACTGAAAATGCTGACAGGCTGACTCTTATAAAAATGAGCAAGGGCTGGATTGGGCCAGACTTCTCAACACCACCGAATGATAGCAGCGTAACATAAACTCAAATCCAGTGTTTTTTCTTGGGAAGTGTATTCCCATGCACCTTTTCACACCCACAGATGGGTATACGCTTCCTGATTTTATCTATTTGTTCTTGTCCTCATCCTTCTCCTCATCCTCCACCACCATATCACCAGGGTATATCACCTCCACCCACATAATTTTTTTAAAGGGTGTTTATGATGCCTGTGAAAAAAATTGTTTATACAGTATGTTCATGTATACCCCCAGGGGTAAATGTTTGTCAGCCCATACACTTAGTGCATGGGCATTACAAGTATAGGAGGCCCGCTCCTTTCTAATGGGAACATTTTTTTATGAGGCCCTCCTCTACGTCTCTTCCAAGGGGCATTGGAGAGCCTCCTAATTTTTGGCAGCCCTTGCATTCACTGCATAGGCCAACACTATGGGAGACTCTCTCCTTTCTAATGGGAATTTGTCGTTACTGTGGCCCTGCACTGTATGTCTTTAAATTCTTAGTGGGGTTTTTCCTAAAATTGGTCAGCCGTTGGACTCACTGCATACCCTGTAACTGTATAGCAGACCCTCTCCTTTCTAATGGGAGCATGTCGTACTTGTTACTGTGGCCCTGCTCTGTGTGTCTTTACATTTTTAGTAGGGTTTTTCCAAAAATTGGTCAGCAGTTGGACTCACTGCATACCCTATAACTGTATAGCAGACCCTGTTCTTTCTAATGGGAACATGTCGTACCTTGTTACTGTGGCCCTGCTCTATGTGTCTTTAATTTCTTACTGGGGTTTTTCCTAAAATTGGTCAGCCGTTGGACTCACTGCGTACCCTATAACGGTATAGCAGACTCTCTCCTTTCTATTGGGAACATGTCATACCTTGTTACTGTGGCCCTGATCCGTGTGTCTTTAAATTCTTAGTGGGGTTTTTCATAAAATTGGTCAGTCGTTGGACTCACTGCATACCCTATAACTGTATAGCAGACTCTCTCCTTTCTAATGGGAACATGTCGCACTTTGTTACTGTGGCCCTGCTCCTTGTGTGTTTAAATTCTTAGTGGGGTTTTTCCCAAATTTTGGCAGCCCTTGCAGTCACAGCATGGGCATTACCACTATATGAGGCCCGCTCCTTTATAATGGGAACATTTTTTTTACTGAGACCCTCCTCTATGTCTCTTCAAAGGGGTATTGGTTTGCGTCCAAATTTTTGGCAGCCCTTGCAGTCACTGGATACGCAATAACAGAATAGGAGACCCACTTGTTAATAATGGGAACAACAAAGCATAGCCGGCTGATGGCTCTCTAACAATAGCTATGGCCGACTGCTGGCCTTTTAAGAATAGTAAGGGCCGTCTGATGTCCCTGTAAAAATAGGATTTATGACTTTCAGAGTCCCTCCATCATAAATAAAAAAGGATGTGTCTGATGATGTGTCACACACCACATTGCCAGATAAGGTTGTAAAATGTTAAAATGACATTTCCCGGTGAATGCATTTGTCTTAAAAAATAACGTAAAAAAATCTAAACAATAGGATCTTTCTTTAGAATAAAAAACAGCGTCACCAATTTAACCTCAATGTAATCACATTGTTCAGCTCATGCACCTCCTCCTCCATCTCCCAAATCATCACATCAGTCACAAGCTGACAGCACTGCAGCACAGCCTTGGCCAAGCGGCAACAGGCTGTGCTGAAGATAACATGTGTAACATACCTGGCGGCGCCCTTGCATAGTGGTCCATCTCCCACTGTGCAAGAGCGCGCACTTGATCTCCAGTCCAGAATGTCTCTCTGGCTTCCCTCAATGCTGTCTGTTTGTGTCTGTTTCTGCTGCTTAAGGGCGGCGCCCGATCACTTCCTGCTTTTTGTACCTGCTGTGGGTCACACCCCTTGTGCGTCCTCAGCCTATTGCTGTCTGTCACCTGGTATATAACCCAGCTGCTCCAATCAATCCCTGCCTGAGCATTGTGTTTCATTCAGTGTGTGCTTGCACTCTGAAGGTGCCAGGTCCCGTTCTGTGTTCTCTTGTCTGCCTATCCTGGAGGCTGTATTTCCAGGCCTGTCTGTACACGCTCCTAGTCTGTTCCTCCCGCCTTCTAGGGGCCGATTACCTAGACCCGCTCCTGTATCTTGTCTGTCCTGTCTGAACACGCTCCTAGCCTGTTCCTCCCGCCTTCTAGGGGCCGATTACCTAGACCCGCTCCTGTATCTTGTCTGTCCTGTCTGAACACGCTCCTTGCCTGTTCGTCCTGCCTCTCTGGGGGCCGTATTCCCAGACCCGCTCCTGTATCCCGCTGCAGTGTCGGTGTCTTCCGTACACTCAGTTCCAGTCTGAACTCTCTCCTATCCTTTACCTGTTTTGCCTCTATGTCCGTTCCTTTCCTTTTTCTGCAGAGTCTGAACTCGTACCTAACTCCTGCTTGTTGTCTCTGTACTCCCGTTTGTGAGTTTGTGGTCCACTCGCTACTTCACTGCAAGTACCCTGTGGGTATCTGGCTCTGCCTTTCCCTTCCTGTCTGTTCCGTGTGAACAGAGCCCTGTCTGTCCTGCTCTGACTCCTTGCTCACTGCTCCGGCAGCCTTGCTCCGCTCTGACCCTTTTTGCAGTGTCGGTCTCTTCCGTACACTCAGTTCCAGTCTGAACTCTCTCCTATCCTTTACCTGTTTTGCCTCTATGTCCGTTCCTTTCCTTTTTCTGCAGGGTCTGAACTCGTACCTAACTCCTGCTTGTTGTCTCTGTACTCCCGTTTGTGAGTTTGTGGTCCACTCGCTACTTCACTGCAAGTACCCTGTGGGTATCTGGCTCTGCCTTTCCCTTCCTGTCTGTTCCGTGTGAACAGAGCCCTGTCCGTCCTGCTCTGACTCCTTGCTCACTGCTCCGGCAGCCTTGTTCCGCTCTGACCCTTTTGCCCACTGCTCCGGCAGTCTCGCTCAGCTCTGACCCTTTGCTCACCGCTCCTGGCGGTCTCGTCCTGCTCTGCTCTTGCTCACCGCTCCAGGCGGTCTCGTCCTGCCCTGCTCTTGTTCACCGCTCCAGGCGGTCTCGTCCTGCCCTGCTCTTGCTCACCGCTCCAGGCGGTCTCGTCCTGCCCTGCTCTTGCTCACCGCTCCAGGCGGTCTCGTCCTGCCCTGCTCTTGCTCACCGCTCCAGGCGGTCTCGTCCTGCCCTGCTCTTGCTCACCGCTCCAGGCGGTCTCATCCTGCCCTGCTCTCGCTCACCTCCCTGGGCAGCCTCACTCTGCTGTGTTTGTCCGCCACATCTGTGGTTCTGTTCCAGAGTCCCAGTGTGTACTGGGTCCTATCCCGCCTGTATTCCTACCTGCTAGTGCCTTCCTGTCTGCACTCTAGCCGTGCTTGCCTGTACCCCCCTGCCTGCATACCCGCCTGCCTGCATACCAGTCGTGCCTGCCTATTCCCACCAGTCTGTGTGCCAGCCTAACCAGTCTGTTCCTGTATTCCCCTGTGTGGGTCAACAGCCGTGTCCGGGGTCTGTCCTGGAGTAGCACCTGGTCCCTCTGCTCGGTTCCTCCTTGGTGCACTGGCGTCGTATGCCGTCGTGCGACCCTGGTCGGATCGGGTGAATACCTAGTTACGCCCCTCCAGGCGTTCACTCTCCGGCACAGTCCAGTGGAATCACACGCACACGCCGCTCAGCCCGGGCGTGTGCATTACAGCATGCTCAGGCCATGGTTCCCGTTGAGCCCCACGGCCTTCGCTCTCTGAGACGTTTTCCAGCGAATACATGCATTAAAAATAAATAAATACAATTTTTTTTTCTCTAGCTGAGTTCCTGGCTAATTACGCACCCGTCCAGATGGATCTATCTGCTCTCGTTCCTGCGGATCCGCCACGTTACTATGGGGATCCAAGACAAAGTCGTGCATTTGTGGAGCAATGCATGCTACACTTCAAGTTCTACCCTCTATGTTTTCCCACCGATCGGGTTAAGGTGGCATTCATTATGTCTAACCTAGCGGGTGATGCCTTGGAATGGATCAACCCCCTATGGGAAACACAGGATCCTATCGTCCTGGACATAATGGCCTTCCTGGTGGCCTTTCTAATATTCTTCGATGATCCTAACCCGGAGGCTCCTGCTGAAGTTTCACTTCCCAATATCCCGGAGCAGCCCCGATGGGTAATGTGTGTGGGTAGCGCAATAGTCCTCCAGCCCAATGAGACTACTGCCCACCCAGAATCCTCACAGGGTGACTACGCTCTCCGGAATACTTCTCCCAACCTCAAGAGGCAGTCCAGACGTGCTAGACGTAGAGGCAAGCCGTCACGCCAGGGTCTGTCCTCCCTGAGACCTCCTGACCCCAACCTTGAAGTCCCTACTGAAGCTTCATCTCCCTGTATCCCGGAGAAGCCCCAACGGGTAATGTGCGTGGGTAGTGCACCAGTTCTCCTGCCCGAAGAGACTACTGCCCATCCAGACTCCACACAGGAGAACTTCCTGCACCCGCCATCAGATGCTTCACCCACTTTAACCGGTGTGCATGTCCAAGGATGCTCCGAAGCTGTGATTACCTCAGAGTCTGTGCACCTCTACTACCTGGCGGAGGACCCCCAGTTGCCTCCTGAATCCTCCGGGATACCACTCGATGACAAATGGAGAGAGACTTCTCTACACCTGGTACTCGATACTTTGTCCGCTCCGTCCTGTGAGCCTGACAATGGGTACCCCAAAGTGGTAGTTACCCCCGAGTCTCTACACCCCTCCGACCAGGCGGAGGACCTCCAGTTGTCTCCAGAACCCTTCGGGGTGCTACCTGGTAGCGAAAGGACAGAGACTCTCCTATACTCTGTACCTGATACCTCGCTCGCTTCGCCCAGTGAGTCCAACCTAGTGTACTCTGAAGCAGAGGTTACCCATGAGTCTCTACACCCCTCCGACCAGGCGGAGGACCTCCAGTTGTCTCCAGAACCCTTCGGGGTGCTACCTGGTAGCGAAAGGACAGAGACTCTCCTATACTCTGTACCTGATACCTCGCTCGCTTCGTCCAGTGAGTCCAACCTAGTGTACTCTGAAGCAGAGGTTACCCATGAGTGTCTACACCCCTCTGACCAGGCGGAGGACCTCCAGTTGTCTCCAGAACCCTTCGGGGTGCTACCTGGTAGCGAAAGGACAGAGACTCTCCTATACTCTATACCTGATACCTCGCCTGCTTCGTCCAGTGAGTCCGACCTAGTGTACTCTGAAGCAGATGTTTTCTCCGAGCCTCTGCACTCTTCTGACCCGGCGGAGGACCTCCAGTTGTTTCCTGAATCCTCCGGGGTACCACCAAATAACAAAGAGACAGTGACTTTTCCTCATCCTGTACCTGATAACCCGTCTATTTCTTCCTGTGAGCTTGACAAGATGTACCTCGAAGCAGAGTTTGCCCCCAAGTCTCTGCTCCCCTCCAACCCGGTGGAGGACTTCCAGTTGTCTCCTGTACCCTCTGGGGTGCCACCTGAAAATATGTGGAGAGAGACTTCCTTGTGTGCTGTTCCTGGTACTCCACCCGTTTCGTCTGTTGCTGAGGATGGCTGGATAGGAGGTAGCATCCTAGCTAACCAGATGAGACCAGTTTTTCCTGTGGACAGTGGGAGTGATCTCCTTGAAGTGAAGGATTGGCCCTCGAATTCCCTGCGGAAGATTCTGGCAGGCCTGAAGAAGAGGGGGCGTAAGGGGGGGGGTACTGTAACATACCTGGCGGCGCCCTTGCATAGTGGTCCATCTCCCACTGTGCAAGAGCGCGCACTTGATCTCCAGTCCAGAATGTCTCTCTGGCTTCCCTCCATGCTGTCTGTTTGTGTCTGTTTCTGCTGCTTAAGGGCGGCGCCCGATCACTTCCTGCTTTTTGTACCTGCTGTGGGTCACACCCCTTGTGCGTCCTCAGCCTATTGCTGTCTGTCACCTGGTATATAACCCAGCTGCTCCAATCAATCCCTGCCTGAGCATTGTGTTTCATTCAGTGTGTGCTTGCACTCTGAAGGTGCCAGGTCCCGTTCTGTGTTCTCTTGTCTGCCTATCCTGGAGGCTGTATTTCCAGGCCTGTCTGTACACGCTCCTAGTCTGTTCCTCCCGCCTTCTAGGGGCCGATTACCTAGACCCGCTCCTGTATCTTGTCTGTCCTGTCTGAACACGCTCCTAGCCTGTTCCTCCCGCCTTCTAGGGGCCGATTACCTAGACCCGCTCCTGTATCTTGTCTGTCCTGTCTGAACACGCTCCTTGCCTGTTCGTCCTGCCTCTCTGGGGGCCGTATTCTCAGACCCGCTCCTGTATCCCGCTGCAGTGTCGGTCTCTTCCGTACACTCAGTTCCAGTCTGAACTCTCTCCTATCCTTTACCTGTTTTGCCTCTATGTCCGTTCCTTTCCTTTTTCTGCAGAGTCTGAACTCGTACCTAACTCCTGCCTGTTGTCTCTGTACTCCCGTTTGTGAGTTTGTGGTCCACTCGCTACTTCACTGCAAGTACCCTGTGGGTATCTGGCTCTGCCTTTCCCTTCCTGTCTGTTCCGTGTGAACAGAGCCCTGTCCGTCCTGCTCTGACTCCTTGCTCACTGCTCCGGCAGCCTTGCTCCGCTCTGACCCTTTTGCCCACTGCTCCGGCAGTCTCGCTCAGCTCTGACCCTTTGCTCACCGCTCCTGGCGGTCTCGTCCTGCTCTGCTCTTGCTCACCGCTCCAGGCGGTCTCGTCCTGCCCTGCTCTTGCTCACCGCTCCAGGCGGTCTCGTCCTGCCCTGCTCTTGCTCACCGCTCCAGGCGGTCTCGTCCTGCCCTGCTCTTGCTCACCGCTCCAGGCGGTCTCCTCCTGCCCTGCTCTTGCTCACCGCTCCAGGCGGTCTCGTCCTGCCCTGCTCTTGCTCACCGCTCCAGGCGGTCTCGTCCTGCCCTGCTCTCGCTCACCTCCCTGGGCAGCCTCACTCTGCTGTGTTTGTCCGCCACATCTGTGGTTCTGTTCCAGAGTCCCAGTGTGTACTGGGTCCTATCCCGCCTGTGTTCCTACCTGCTAGTGCCTTCCTGTCTGCACTCTAGCCGTGCTTGCCTGTACCCCCCTGCCTGCATACCCGCCTGCCTGCATACCAGTCGTGCCTGCCTATTCCCACCAGTCTGTGTGCCAGCCTAACCAGTCTGTTCCTGTATTCCCCTGTGTGGGTCAACAGCCGTGTCCGGGGTCTGTCCTGGAGTAGCACCTGGTCCCTCTGCTCGGTTCCTCCTTGGTGCACTGGCGTCATATGCCGTCGTGCGACCCTGGTCGGATCGGGTGAATACCTAGTTACGTCCCTCCAGGCGTTCACTCTCCGGCACGGTCCAGTGGAATCACACGCACACGCCGCTCAGCCTGGGCGTGTGCATTACAACATGCTAAATGCTTAATTGACAAACCGCCCAGTGCTGCACAGTTGTTGAAAGCTGTAACACAGCAGCCTGATCTGTGGCTCTCACTGCTGAACATACAGCCAGGCATGGTCATGTGTGACAATGGGCAGAACCTGGTGATGGAGAAATGACAGCCGGGGTAGATACGGTTTCCCTCTATGCCAGCCCTTTCACCGAGCTAAAGAATATGGCTGTGGTGAAATACAACTCCCACTGAGAAGCTGTTTCAGATTGAAAAACATTGTGCCCACCAGAGGATTTGATTCTGAGGGCTAACCTTTCTCACCCGCTCAAGAGCCCCATAGCAGCTGCAAAGTTAGCGCTATCATGAACTCTCCTGAGGTAGAAGCCAAGGCACACCAGAGGATTCTTTGGTGGGACCGTCTAACCCTGCTGAGAAGCAGTCCTGGCTAAGAAAAGTGTGTGGGAAGGTTCCTGGACACTCCTAGGCTGCTTTTTTACTGAGGAGGAAACACTGCAAGGCTTCAGTGCTAACCACTGATCCAATGTGCTGCCGTTCACCCTCTAATATCTAACAGGCTGGAGAAACTTGCACCTACTGCCACTCTATCTTCAGCTCCTTTGTGAGAAAATGTATTTGGGCAGCCACTCAGTCTACCAAGTAAAATTCCTGAGAAGGAAATTGGGGATGGCTTCACTAGTGGTACTGGGGGCAGTGCTAATACCTTGGCATCGTACCATAGTTTGCTGGAAATATTCCAGGCTGGTAGGAGGCAAGCAAATTCCCACAGAAAAGTACCAGCAGTCATGTTCAGGCCACATTTCAACTGCAAGCAGCTTTAGAGGACTTCCTGGGAGAAATGACACGCAGGGTACATACGGTTTCCCTCTATGCCAGTCCATTCACCGAGCTAAATACAACTCTCAGCCAAAAAAGTTGTGGACTTGCTCCATACCGTACCTGGCCACATTCACCTGTCCACGTGTTTGTGGTTAGGCGGTCCTTCCCAGTAAGTGCACTAGGGAGGGCACGGGTAATGTTGTGAGACCCATGCTTGTGGAAGGCGGAGGCGATACCGGGAAATATAGTGGCGGCTGGGGACCGAGTATGGACACACGGCCGCCGCCAACATGAGGTTGTGAAAAGCTTCCGCCTCCACAAGCTTAAAAGGCCATATTTCAAGTGCAAAAAGCTGCCCAGAAATCTGGCAATTTAGTGTTGCGGCCTGTGGGTGGGTGGGTGGCTGGCTGCATACTTGCACTTGCATTCCAAGTAACAGAAAACTAAGCAGATGGTGGCCTCTATCATCATCATGGCCTCACCTCGGCACTATGAACTCTCCTGAAGGAGAAGCCAGGGCCCACCAGAGGAGTCTCCAGTTCTCTGATGAGCCCGTCCAACCGTGCCAGAAAGCAGCCCTGGCTAGGAAAAGTGTGGGGGAAGGTTCCCGGACACTCTATGGCTGCTTTTTTAATGTGGATCGGCCATGCTTATGCATGTTATTTCTCAAAACACATTACAGATCAGGCCATTGTCCAACTCTGTATTCAAGAAATTAAATGCGCAAAGAAAGAAGGGTGCTGGAAGCAAGGGAAACTAGAAGGAAGCCCCACATGACCGGGATTGACCATGAGGGTGCAATTTTTGAAACAAAGAGATCCGAATTGGCTATAAGAGTGGAGGGGGCGGGCATTTGAAGGGGGGGGGGTTATATTAAGGAAAAAGAGCGGGAAATAGTCAGTCCGGCAGGGGAGTCATAAGAGAAAGTTCATAGTAAAAGACACAAAAAAAAAAAAGGAAAATTACCCACTCACCTATCAATTGTGGACACTGACAGGGCATAATGGAGACGGTGGAATCCCTGATTAACAGGCTGCGGGACGCAGCTCGATCCAGGCGTGGAGGGTGGCTGGAGTCACAGCTTGTAGAGTCGCTGGGTAATGTCACAGCCGAAGAATCGCCGGCGGGGTCGGGAAGGAGAGCAAGGAGAACGCAGCCTCCCGAGAGGTTCTCACCCGAGATGTCTGCGGAGACCCTCAGGGGACTCTGAGTCAGGTGAGCATGGCGGCGAAATCCCCCGCCGCCGCGCCCGCCACTGCAGGAATCCGCCCAGCCGGCCTGCGGGCACTGCTGTCATAGGGTTGCAGTCTGGAACCGAAGCGAGGGCCCCACCGGAAGTGCGGCCTGCTCCGGCGGTGCGCCGCAGTAACAGAGCCCGGGCCGAGACGGAAGCAAGGCCCGCACCTCAGCCGCGTCACCAGTCAGGGGGCGTGGCTTCACCGGAAGCTCGGCCTGTGTCACTTCCGGGCCGGACAGGAAGTGTGCGACAACGCTGTCGCCCACAACTAGAGCCGGCAGCGGTTGTCGGCGGCGGGCGGCTTATAGCAAAGGGACAAGAAGGAGCAGCAGCATGGCAGGCACACCTGGTGAGGTTCCAGTCGGGGTGCCTGCCAGAACAATCACCAGTGGAGGACAGCAAGGCGTTTTTACGGGCAGGCAGCAGCAGTTTGCTGACCTGCTGCCTGGCCCTAGTCACCGGATCCAGGATAGCAGAGTGGCGGGCAGTGGCAGGGAGTTGCCTGGCAGTCTCCCCCAGATCAGCACAGACCGGGCTGGGGAGTCCGGGTCCAGAGGTCGTGTGAGGCTACGGACGGCAGGAAGGATTGGCGCAGAGACAGGGGTGGCGGACGAGCTGCGGAAGCACCGGCACGTGCTCAGGTCCCCCCTGGTGACGAGGATGCCCTGGGAACGGGCCTTGAGCAGCAGCAAGAATCTGGAGGAACGGAATACGGAGAGGATCGGGACGACTCAAGGAATCCACAGAACTCGGGACGTACAGCTGGCGGGGACACAGAACCTGCGCAGCTCGTGAGTATGCGTCTATGTATGGTTTGTCACCCACGGGGTCATTAGCGTATGGGGCGGGGGATAGGCAGTTGGCAGGGCCCAGCGGGGAAAATGTTAGGGGGAGGCGTGGGTCGGATGTCGTGGGGCTTAGGGATATTTTGGCAAGCATGTCACAATTCCTGGCTAGGATAGACGTTGGTGGAGCCAGCGAGACAGGGTTATCTCCGGTGGGGGCTTGGTTAACTAGTCGACCTGTAGTGGCGCAGGTGGGGAGTGAATCGGCAAGGTCGGCGGTGTGTGTAGTGGGGGCACCTTTGGGAGTATCGGTTTCCGTGCAGACAGAAAAGGATAAAGCGGATGCCGTAAAACTCGATGATAGGGCAAAAGGGGAGGTATATGTGTGCTTTGAGGGGCCGTTGGGGGCACACTTGAAAAAAGAGGTTAAAGAAAAAATATGGCGGGACGAATATGTTGAAATTTTTCCCCTACTTCCTCTGGAAAAGTTTAATTTGGACAAGGGAAAAAAGGACGACAGTAAAAAAGAGGAGGAAGAGAAGCATAGGTGGAGGTTGATTCCTCAGACGTTTGTCAATTGGTTGCAAGCTTTTGCAATAATGGCTAGCGTCATTGGAGAAAAAGCTCCGGATAATTGCTCGGGTTTATTTTGTTACCTAGATGCTATAGAGGAGGCTCATCGTACTTATGGGGGCCAGACATGGTTACGATACGACGAGCAATTTCGGCAGAGGAAGGCAGTCCGCCCGGAGATTAGATGGGATCAAAAGGACATAGGGTTGTGGCTGAAGGTTATGGCTCCAGTAAGGTATGGGCAGTCCTTTTACGGGAGCAGCAGTAGTAAGAACCAATCAGCAGGACACGGGGGAAGTAGTCAGGGAGCACAAAGCACTAAGAAGGAAGCGGGAATTGCTGGAAATTTAATGATGGCCAATGTAAGTACGGGAACTCCTGCAAATTTAAACATGTGTGCTCCCATTGTAACGGAAGTTCACACGGAGCATCTAAATGCTTTAAAAAGAGTAAGGGAAAGCTGCCAATGGGTACCGGTCAAGGGGGTGACTTCGGTGAGGCTTCACGAGATGGCCCCCTTTCTAAGTAGGTATCCGGACCAGTTGAAGGCTAAGGTCATTTCAGATGGTTTCTTGTAGGGTTTTAGAATTCCTCCTCCTGATCACGAGGTCCCCTTTTCTGTAAAAATTTGATGTCGGCTTCCCTTCATCCGGAAGTGGTTAGTGTGAAGTTGGCAAAGGAGGTTGAATTGGGTAGGATGGCCTGTCCGTTTCAGGAATTACCTAGGAGCAAGGTCATTATTTCGCCGTTGGGGGTTGTGTCCAAGAAAGAGCTAAATAAGTTTAGTTTCATTCAGCATTTGGGCTTTCTGTGAATGATGGCATTGCGCAAGAATTGTGTTCGGTTGAGTATACATCATTCGATGCGGCGGTGCAATGGGTACGGAGATATGGGCCAGGTTTGTTGCTAGCTAAGACTGATATCGAGTCGGCTTTTAGGTTGCTGCCAGTTCACCCGGATAGCATCCCATTGTTCGGTTTTTTTTGGAAAGGAAAATATTACTTGGATAGGTGTTTGCCAATGGGCTGTGCAATTTCGTGTTCCCTGTTTGAACCGTTTAGCACTTTTTTGGAATGGGTGGTGAGGGACTTGGCATCAGTTCATTCGGTCATTCATTATTTGGATGATTTTTTGTTTGTAGGTCCTCCACAATCGTTGTGTAGGAATTTGTAAGGTACCATGGTGTGGGTAGCCGAGCATTTTGGCGTACCATTGGTGGAGGAAAAAACAGAAGGACCTTGCACCATTTTAAGTTTTTTGGGCATTTTAATTGATTCAGAGAGAATGGAGTGTCGGTTACCTGATGATAAATTGAGTTTGCTCAAGCAGGAGGTTGATAGAGTCAGGAGGTTGCATAAGGTGACGCTGAAGGAGTTACAATCACTGTTAGGTCGTTTGAATTTTGCATGCAGGATTATGCCAATGGGCCGAATATTTTGTCGCAGGTTGTCAGGTGCGACAGCAGGAGTGCGAGCGCCGCATCATTTCATTCGTTTAAATAAGGAACACAAGGAGGATTTGAAGGTTTGGAAGTTGTTTTTGGAAAAGTATAACGGTAGGTCGTTAATTCAGCACGAATTTTTGAGCAGTTTTGATTGTGAGATTTTTACAGATGCTGCGGGAGGTGCTGGTTAGGGGGCCTATTGGAAGGGGCGTTGGAGTGTTGGAGTATGGCCGAGTGTGTGGAAGGAGAGGGGTCTTACGAGGAACCTGGCATTGTTGGAATTGTTTCCTATTGTTGTTGCAGTTTCAATTTGGGGGGAGTGTTTTGCGAACAGGAGAATACGGTTTCATTGCGATAATATGGGAGTGGTCTCTGTCATCAACAGCTTGTCGGTCTCGTCTCTGCCTGTGATTAGGATGCTGAGGGAGCTAGTTCTTGTCTTAATTTGAACGCTTAGATTACAGCAGTCCATGTTCCAGGTGTACAAAATTCCATCGCAGATGCCATGTCTCGTTTCCAGTGGGATCGTTTCCGGGCGCTAGCACCAGAGGCAGAGGATGTGGGACAGGAATGCCCTTCGCATCTGTGGCAGCTGGTTATGGAAGAGTGGGACGGTTAATATGGGAGTCCATTACAAGGCAGACCTAGTCATCATACGAGGCCTTGTGGCGAGTATGGCAAAGTTGGATACTGCAGTGGGGCTTGGTGGAGAGTGACGGAGATAGAGAGATGGCAGTGTTGTTTCTTGTGGGAAGGGCAGCGGAGATTGGGTGGTCTGTTTCAAAAGTGGGCAAATTCATTGCAGGACTTGCGTTTGGTTTTAAATTGCAGGGGAAAAAAGATGTTACGAAGTCCTTTTTAGTGAAGCAAGCACTAAGGTTATGGACATCCTTTCCTGAGGTGTTGACGGTTTGGTCTGACATTGTGCCAAGGAAAAATGGAGGGAGGCTACATCATTGAAGGGGATTAATAGGGCGCGAATGAAGTTGAACAGAGCCATATCAGCTTTTGTGTCCAGGAACGGTGGAGTAAGCGTTCGACTTTTTGAACTCGAGGCGGGGGTTAGAAATTTTTGGTCAAAGGATGGCGTTCACTTGAATGACATTGGTATCGATTTGTGGGTATTGGCTATACAGGAGGGGATTGAGAGGGCTTTGGCGGTGTTGGGGCACTCACGAGCCTGAGGGGGTCAGGGCTGTTCGCTTTTGGCGTGGGGTGGGGTTCTTGGAGTTGGCACAGAAATGTCGGTGGGAAGAATTTGGCAAAATTACAGGCAGTTGGTTAATTGAGCGGGGTGATCTGGCATTTGGTTTTGGGCTCTGGACGGGGTTTTACCCTGGGATCTTTTGGTGCCCTTGAGCTGGTGATGGACGGCTGAGGGTAACATGGTGGTTCGAGTTCGGTTTCATTTATGCCAGATCTATTTTTAACTCCAAGAACCCTCCCTTCTTATTTATTTTATAACACTGTATAACACTGTTAATATGTTAATGTTGTTTGTTAATAAAATGGCCGCTGTGGCCAAATTTATCCAAAAGAAATACAGGTGCAGTGTTTTTATTTGGTGGGAAAAGGTGAGTGCTGGACGATGGGAGGGGCATGTTAAACAGTGGAACCCGGGTTGGCTGTACGTGGTCAAGATGTGTGTGTGTCAAAGCACCACCTACAAGTGCGAGTTGATGTTGGACGGGCTGCCATTGCTTCTGCAACAAGCTCAATTACAGGACTTCCTGGGAGAAATGACACGCAGGGTACATACGGTTTACCTCTATGCCAGTCCTTTCACCGAGCTAAATACAACTCTTAGCAAAAAAAGTTGTGGACTGGCTCCGTACCGTCACTGGCCACATTCACCTGTCCACGTGTTTGTGGTTAGGCGGTCCTTCCCAGTAAGTGCACTGGGGAGGGCACTGGTAATGTTGTGGGAACCGTGCTTGTGGAAGGCGGAGGCGATACCGGGAAATATAGTGGTGGCTGGGGACCGAGTATGGACACCCGGCCGCCGCCAACATGAGGTTGTGAAAAGCTTCTGCCTCCACGAGCTTAAAAGGACATATTTCAAGTGCAAAGAGCTGCCCAGAAATCTGGCAGTTTAGTGTTGCGGCCTGTGGGTGGGTGGGTGGCTGCCTGCATACTTGCCCTTGCATTCCAAGTAACAGAAAACTAAGCAGATGGTGGCCTCTATCATCATCATGGCCTCACCTCTGCACTATGAACTCTCCTGAAGGAGAAGCCTGGGCCCGCCGGAGGAGTCTCCGGTTCTCTGGTGAGCCCGTCCAACCCTGCCAGAAAGCAGCCCTGGCTAAGAAAAGTGTAGGGGAAGGTTCCCGGACATTCTATGGCTGATTTTTTAATGTGGATCGGCCATGCTTATGCATGTAATTTCTCAAAACGCATTACAGATCAGGCCATTGTCCAACTCTGTATTCAAGAAATTAAATGCGCAAAGAAAGATGTGTGTGTGTCAAAGCACCACCAACAAGTGGGGGTTGATATTGGACGGGCTGCCATTGCTTCTGCAACAATCTCAATTACCTGACTTCCTGGGAGAAATGACACGCAGGGTAGATACGGTTTCCCTCTATGCCAGTCCTTTCACTGAGCTAAATACAACTCTTAGCAAAAAAAGTTGTGGACTGGCTCCGTACCGTTCCTGGCCACATTCACCTGTCCACGTGTTTGTGGTTAGGCAGTCCTTCCCAGTAAGTGCACTGGGGAGGGCACGGGTAATGTTGTGGGACTCGTGCTTGTGGAAGGCAGAGGCGATACCGGGAAATATAGTGGCCGCTGGGGACCGAGTATGGACACTCGGCCGCCGTCGGCATGAGGTTGTGAAAACCTTCCACAAGCCTAAAAAGCCACATTTCAAGTGCAAGCAGCTGTCAAAAATTTGGCAGTATAGTATTGCAGCCTGTGGGTGGGTGGGTGGCTGCCTGCATACTTGCACTTGCATTCCAAGGAATGGGGTAGGGACAACTGAACGCTGCAGTGGGACAAGGACGTGGACGTTGATTGTTGCAAGTCTGCAACGACAGGTGCATGGCGGGAAGCATCTTCGCATGCGCCAGGGATCACTTATGATGGGCACACTTTTAGGCAGTGACCTGGGAGTCAGAGATGCTTCCAGAGGTCTTCCCCATGCTGTTCCCATGTCTTTTCAGCACTGCATGCATGTGTCTGATGATGTGCCACACACCACATGGCCAGATAAGGTTGTAAAATGTTAAAATGACATTTCCTGGTGAATGCATTTGTCTTTATTGAAAGCAATGCAAAAGTGCAAAAACGCATCAAAAACACTACGTGTGAACATAGCCCAAGTTGAGGAGGAGTATTTTTGTTTTTGGTTATTTATTTTGCCTTATATACAAGTCATTACCCTAGAAAGGCTGTTCCTTAACATATTTCCCAGGAAAATCCATTTTGGTTTCATTTTTGTATGTTTTATTATGAGTCCGTAAAAGTGGCGTAATACTCTGACCACGTTGCTGACAGCAGTGATCTGGGAGTCAGAGATGCTTCCAGGGGTCTTCCCCATGCTGTTACCATGTCATTTGAGCACTGTTCCCATCGATTTGGGCAATTTTTAGGCCCTCTGCAGACCGCTGGGGGGAGCCGCCTGAAAAATGCTCGAGTTTCCCATAGACTTACATTGGGCTCGTTGCTCGGGTCGAGCACCCGAGTATTCCAATGTGTTCAACCCGAGCAACGAGTACCCGAGCATTTTAGTGCTCGCTCATCACTAGTGCCAACACTTTCGGCCATGACTGTATGCCCTATGGTGTCTATTTTGGCTATGATGATCTTAAGCTGCATTTACAATGGGAGATAATCATGAACGAAATGTTCTTAACATGGCTCATTTCACGATTATCTTGCAGTGTAAACAGGCTGACCCCAGGAGCTGATACAGGCAGAAAAGGCTCCTGTGCAAGAACAATATGTGGGCCCTTTGTAGTCCAATAACTCATCATAATGCACATTTCCACCTGCTTTTTAGGTAGAAGTGGGCTCTTTTACCTCTTGGGCCCCTGTGTGGCTGCACAAGTTGCACCAATGGTATGATCACCCTGTGAAGGAGCAAAACCCTCGTTCAAGGGGTCAAATGTTCTTTTGTGCAGCGAAAAAAATCATCGTTCTCTGCAGTACATTGTCCTGTGTAAACAGGCCTCACGCTGCTGAAAATCATAGCAGCCTATGCACACTGAGTGATCAATTAAAGGTTGCTCAGTGCAAACAGGCTATTAAACAACCATCTATAGCTAAAAGTTTACCAATTAACAATTATATCATGCTGCTGGTTAGTCCGTGTAAACGGACCCCAAGTTTATTTCAGTAGAACTAAAGGGGTTTGACATCTTCCAGCCCGTTTATGGCTAAGCGAGCTAGTCCTTTGTATAATCTCACCAAAACCTTTAGTGGAATGACCATTTGGATTTTACATAATCAGTCATTTCCCTTGTGTATAAATATACTCAGAATTGGAAGGTCCAACTGCTGATGAAAGATCACACACGATTTGGGCAAAAAGATTTGCAGGACCCTGGTCCAGTGGCCACGTTGGTAGTCTGTGGCAATGAAACTTCCTACTGTCTGCAAAATCACCAACATCTCTCCTGACAGTAGGCCCCACAGTGTCATAACACAAATTGTCATTACACAAATTAGTGTATAAGTGGAAGGCTACACTTATTAAAGGGAATCCGTCAGCAGGTTTTTGCTATGTAATCTGAGGACAGCACTAAAACACTGAATTCATCCATGAGTCACTTATCAAGCTGTGTACTGTTGTTTACTTATAATGAAGATTTTATCACTAGGACTAGCTATGCCAAGTTGTCCAACCATGCCTCCTCCTGTGATAAGCAGCTCACTGTCAATAAACAATTTACATACAGAGCCTGATGTGGTGGGGTTATATTAGTGTCACAATCGCTGCACCCAGTAAACTAAGTGATACATCATTGGATTCAGGGTTTCTTTTCCTACATTATGCAGCTCTAGGATGAGGTAGCAAAAACCTGCTGACAGATTCCCTTTAAGAACTAATGTACATGAGTGTATTTAGGATCTGTATGTTACCACTACTGCATCCATAGAGGAGTATGAATGGCATGAATAAAATAGATTGACCCCGGCCATTCATTACTGCTAGGTGAGTCACAGATAATTTTTCACTAACCAACAAACATAACTACTTAGTTTTATGATTACAAAACTGAATACACTTGTATTTATAAAATGAATTTTACTTTTTTAAATTGTGTAATTTAATATTATTTGCGAACTACTTTTTAAAAGAACTTTCAGTCAGAACTCATTTTTTTGTTACAGAAGGAAAGTTAAGAATCTTATATCACACTGTTTTATTATTGTGCACTGTGTATAAGTTGCATTAGCCTCTTATCTCCCTCTAGTGGTGACTGGAGAGGGACAGGATTGTATGATTTCAACTGGTTGTGCAGCTTGAAAAAAAATGTTTATAAAATGACAGCATCTTTTTTAGGAATTATTCTTTTTTCTTTTTGCTACAATATAGCTAAACTTCGAAAAAAAATATATTTTATGTTGTAGCTCCTTACACATAAATATATATATATATATATATATATATACATAAAAATATATTTGTGCGTGTGTAAATGTGGCAATTATAAAATATACGCCTATAGTAAATATATTGATTGAACGAACAGTCTTAGAATAGGCACACTTTCCCCTTGATGTTGACATGTAACAGAATACTTTTTGGCAATGGATTATGCCGATAAACAATGCACGGCTCTTTTATCCCCAAAGTGCATTGTTTCATTTCAGCAGCTGTCTCTCACCTTCCTTGATAAGTTCGGCAAGGGATTTATCTGAATGAATATGCAATTACATTTGTCACTTTCCTGCGCATTACTGTCATTGTCTGATATCTCAGGGACAACTCACCCTAGATGGGCTGAATCTCAGCTTTGTGCCTCCATGGATTGGCAAATTAGAGGAAATTAAATTTTTGCATTCCCTACTGGAAGGTGAAATGCAGTGATGTGTGGTATGACATTGCTGATCATGTGCAAGGTGAATGCAATATAAACCAAGTTGTAAAGCGTTCAGTGACCATGATGAACAGATTCAAAGGATTATAGTTCCTTTCACAAACCGCACATATTCATAGGTTACATTGATTTATATGCAAAAATTATATTAGTTATAATTCGGTTAAATTGGCATATGATTTATCCAATATGATTGCAGAGTGGCTCAGTGGTTAACACTATTGCTTTGCAGCGCTGGGGTCCTGGGTTCAAATCCCACTGAGGACAACATCTGCAAGGAGCTTGTATGTTCTCCCCGTGTTTGTGTGGGTTTCCTCTGGGTTCTCTGGTTTCCTCCCAGACTCCAAAGCCATACTGATAGGAGAATTTGGTTGTGAGCCCCAATGGGGACAGCGATGATGATGTCTATAAAGTGCTGCGGAATGACGTTATATAAGAAAAGCATAATGATCTGTGTATGAATATGTAAATATTATATAAGAGTTACTGCAGCATAAGCAATTTCCTGGCCTTTGGGTGATCTATACCAATATATTAGGGAATTGCATAAGCAGGAACAAAAGCATTACAGTAATGACATGTGAGACGAGGGAATTTCCAGCTCTCTGTGATTGTCATGCTGATCCTTCAGCAAACACAGGTTGTCTTATGACAGATTTCATTCTGTCTGACATAACCAACGGGCAACCGCTGTCTTGAATGGATGAATGGATTACTTCAAACAAAACAGTGAGCTCACTGAGATTTTGGTTTTAGAGGAGGTACAGGTGGGCAAAAAAGTTTTTTGTCAGCCACCAATTGTGCAAGTTCTCCCTCTTAAAAAGATGAGAGTGGCCTGTAATTGACATCATAGGTAGACCTCAACTATGAGAGACAAAATGAGAAAACAAATCCTGAAAATCACATTGTCTGATTTGGAAAGAATTTTTTGTTCAAATTTTGGTGGAAAATAAGTATTTGGTCAAGACCTGTAACTTCTTCTTTAAGAGGCTCTTCTGTCCTCCACTCATTACCTGTAGTACTGGCACCTGTTTGAACTTGTTATCAGTATAAAAGACACCTGTCCGCAATATATATTATATATATTCTGGGACCAAAAAAATTACCTATGGGGTGACCATTGTAAATAATAAGCACTGGGTTTACACTTCTGGAACAAAAATATGTACCAACCTGGTAATAAATTTATCAATATTAATAATTTCTTTTAATTCTTACCATTCACTAGTACAGGGCACAGGGTATTGACTGTTCGAAATGTCTTTGACGCAGCTCTTGAAAAATGATGGTATTATAGGTAATGCATGGTGAAAGGTATGTAAATTACCTCTCCTCCTGAAGGGAAGACAGTTGTCTAGTATTACCTATAGTCTACCCTTTAAGTCAATGTCCAGATCATTAAAAAGTCTTGGAACATGATTAGGGAAAATTAGTATTTACAAGCGGAGGGCACCATCAGATCAATGGGATCCACATGCAGTATGCCACAAAGAGACTGAAAATAAGCAAGAAAAAGAAGCATGCTAATATGCAGTGATCACCATATACAAAAAATATATGAAAAAATCTATACATTTTATTAAGTGTCACAGAACAAAACCGAAAAATGGTAAAACACAAGTAAAAACCCTGTAAACACCACACTGGTGGTAGCCCATCCAGCAGCAAACTATCCCAGCAAAACATATCTGAATGATACAGATAGAATATACATATGCTGTTTCTGATGATCAAAGATCCTTTTAATATTAAACTCACCACACTAAATAAAGAAAACAATAAATGCTGTAGTTATGGGGCCACAAAGGTAACTTAGTGCCAGATGGATGAGCACAGACTTGCAAATATAGGTGCATGTCTGTGACTCGCCCCTTGGGCCGTGGGGCACGCGGATCCGGGTGATAGGGGAACGATGGGGGTAGTAGTGGCGGCCCGGTCCCGCGGCTCAGGGTGGTCAGACCAATGGTAGTCTGTTACGCACTTCAAATAATGTCCGACTACGCCACCCGTGGATTGCGGTTATTAGGAACTGCCGCTGCAAGGCAGTCCGCTGGGGCCGATGATGAATGCAGCTGGGATGGTGTGACTCCCCACGGGAAGAGTGCGGCCCCAGGGCAGTGTAGTGGATGGTGGGAGTGATGGTGGTGAGAGTCCCCGTGCTGATAGTGCTGGAGGAGCGAAAGAGCACACAGACAACGTACTGCAGTCCAATGTCTTTTACTCACAGTTCAGGTACTCCGGGTCACTTCTGTACACGTAGTGACCCCCCGAGCCGTGCTGCGTCCACCAGGTGTGGGGCTCGGTCAACTCCCAGGCAGTTCAGGAGCATGGCACAGGACCCCCTTTAATCCTTTCTCTGGCCTGCCTCACCAGTGACCCACTTTTGTCCAGCTGCCGCGGACTTGTGCGGTTAAACGTGGGCCCCGTCCTCCGCTGTCCTATATGGTGCCTTCCTAGCAGGTTTGATGAGGTGTCGCACCAATAAATGATCACGACGACCGGTCTTTGGCTGAGGGTAGTTTCTCCTCCACCAACTTGGGATCCGGTACCCTTAATCTGCCTGACCCTTCACCCTGGATTCTCGTGGGTTCTTAGGGTCCCTTCCACCTTCTTGTTCCTGAGCCCTTCTGTTTCTCTGTCTCTCCTTCTCTTTCTCTGTTCCTTGCTGTTCCTTTCTCGTGGAGCTGGGATGAGACTTAATCACAGCTCCCTTTCACCTCCTCTCTCTCTCTCCCTCGGCCTCTCTCTAGGCCCGCTCCTGAGTGGAGCTCCTACAGAGCCTCCACTCCCGGTCTTCTCCTCTGACTGAACGAACCTAGATCTAAGATGGTGCCCACCTTTTATACCTCCCTCTGACCATGAGCCCAGATGACCAGCCACCAATGGGCTCCTTCCTACGCTCAGGAACCAACCCCTATCTGCCCCTACAGCACTGGGTGTTCCACACCCCTCCCCACTCCAGGCAGGGACATAGTCGGTCGTGCCTGCACTTCTGTCTAGTGGGAGCACCGTTGAGCTGTCCCTCGGAAATGGGGTGTGTGTGCTGTATGCAGCTAACTGAGCCCTGGTCCATACTCCATCCTTACCTGGGAGTGGAATATCACACCTCTGGTCTGAGGTGCAATACCCTTGTAGCGGCCGAACCCTCGGGGCGCTACATTCCCCCCTGGTAAAGCACAGCACGTCCTCGGGCTGGAAAAGAGCAAAAACAGTTAATTACAGGACATGCAAACTTTTTAAAACTTTTCACATCAGAAAACAGGCAACATGGTTCAATTCCCTTTATGGGAAACGCTTTTCTTTTTTTGTCACACTATTATAAAACACATACTAATACTTCTGGAACTCTTTTGACATATAAACACTATTAGAAAACATTTACATTACTATCTAGCAGCATATAAAAAATTTTCATATAAAACATTTGCAGGAAAACATTTTTACAACTCATTCTTTGATCCTGGCGGCGGTGCAACTTGCGACCAGGTGTGCACTCTTCTTGTAAGTGCAGGAACTTTGGCAAACTTGTAAACACGAGGGACTTGCTGTCCCGAGGTAGACGTGGTAGTCTTTTTATAAATCCAGTAGGGGGCGCTTTAGGAAGCGCAACTATATACAAGGGATTGACCGCTCTCAGTCCTCGGCCAGTTTTGGGAAGGGAATGGCTGCTCACAGTCCTCAGCCTGTTAGGGGAAGAGGGATGGCTGCTCTCAGTCCTCAGCCAGGTTACTTAGGGGATAGGCCAACAATCACACAGTCCTATATCAGTCCCAACGGGGACCACACTCATTTTGAAACAGTCCCAAACAATTCCTTTGTACCCAGACGGGTAACTATTTACACTGGTATGCTACTGTTTACTGGTAGCGATACCCTCCAGCCGCTCCTTGCTCCTCATAATCTTCAGGCCCATCCGGGTCCTCTTGGTACTCAACGTCCGAGTAGTGCTGTTCCTCCTCCTCTACTACTCTGTGGACGTGGAGGGCGTACCATCCCTTCACGCCTTGGTGTCGGGTGTAAGACACCACATCACCTGGAAATAGATCCCGCCCTCGATGGCCTTCCGGCAGGTGGCTCTCCACATCTCTCCTCGTCACGAATATATCGCTGATGGTCTCAGGGTCTCGGATGAAACCCCAGCCGCGCTCCATCTGGAACTTCACAACAGTTCCGGTGACTCGGGGACTGCGGGCAGTTCGGGGATCTCACCGGGCCTTCATTTTCTGCTCCGCGCTCTGGACCTGCAGCTTCTCTTGTTTCACCCGCCTCTCTCGCTGCTCCCTCTCAAACATTTCCAGCTGTTGGCGGCAGGCCTCCCGCCGTTAGGCTGCGCCCGCTCATGTTTCCTTTGTGTACCCCATTAGGTCCTCCCCGGTGGGGTCCCATTCGAACTGGGCGTCCTCCAATAGCAGCTGGGGGATTTCCTGAGGCGCCGGAGCAGGTATGAGGGGCTCAGATGTTACTTCAACCTCCGCGGGCGGGCTCCTCCGGAAGCGGGGGTTAACATACTCGGGGGGCCAGATAAAAGGAATCCCATCCGGACTGGTATGTTGGGCGAAGAGATCTGCGCCCAGCGGTAGTACTGCAGAGGCAGGGGGCGCGAGTGGGTTGGCGGCGCCCGGGGGCACGTGGCCTTGCGACCAGGCCCGTGCTGGTCGTTTCCTAGCTGCTCTCAGGGGTGGTACAGCGGGTGCAGGGGGTTCCGTCTGGGCAGCGGCGCCCGGGGGCGCTAGGCCTTGCGGCCGGGCCTGCGATGGCGGTTGGCTGAGCACGCCCGGGGTCAGAGGGCACGGCGTGGGTCGGGGCTCATTGGCAGCGTCGACGGCCTGGGGGCCGGTTGATGGCGGTGGAGGCACAGTGTCGACGGCGGATCCAGGTGCGTTGGGCTCCGCAACGGGGTGCAGGGGCAGGTCGGCGGCCCCAGGGTTCGGGGTAGGGGCGTCTCCGTTACCTGCCTCTGCTGTCGCGGCCTCCTCCGCGGCGTCGTCTTCAGCCTCCGCTCCCTCTTCACTGCCCTCGGTGGCTGGTGTGCCGCTGGATGTCGTTGGCGCCTCCCGCTGCAGGGTCACAGCCTGCCGGGCCACTTCTTCTTTCCACCCGGCGATCACGTCCTGCTGCGCCCGGACCATCCTCCGGTCCAGCTCCTCCAGCGCCGCCCGCGTATACTCGGGGTCCTCCTTGGGGAGATGGGCTAGCAGCTCGGTGAGGCTGCATGATGGTGTAGCTTGCAGCAGGCCCCTTGCCAAAGTACTGGAGCTGATTTCTTTCTCCATCTCCGGGTGCGGCCTGGCCAAACTGATCCAGACCACCCCCTGCCCCGCAGTTTTCTTCTCTTTCCGCCCCCATGGGGGGTGGTCCTAGGGCATTCTGCTGACAATCACTCTCAGGGGCAGCCCCCCCACGTTGACGGACATTTCTACCGCCATGCTCATGGTTGTTGGGGGCGGAATTCCTCTTTGGCGCCATTCTGGGACCTGGCCCACGATGGGAGGTGGCCTCCTGTGGTCTTTTGGCGCGCACATTATGGCGCTCGTTCTTCTGGGGCGGGCGCCATCTTTAGTACAATGAAACAGTCTCTTTTCAGGCGCGCAGTACCCGTGGTTAGCGGGCACGAAATCCTGCCGACTACGCCAAAGCTGACTCGCCCCCTGGGCCGTGGGGCACGCGGATCCGGGCAATAGGGGAACGATGGGGGTAGTAGTGGCGGCCCGGTCCCGCGGCTCAGGGTGGTCAGACCAATGGTAGTCTGTTACGCACTTCAGATAATGTCCGACTACGCCACCCGTGGATTGCAGTTATTAGGAACCGCCGCTGCAAGGCAGTCCGCTGGGGCCGATGATGAATGCAGCTGGGATGGTGTGACTCCCCACGGGAAGAGTGCAGCCCCAGGGCAGTGTAGTGGATGGTGGGAGTGATGGTGGTGAGAGTCCCCGTGCTGATAGTGCTGGAGAAGCGAAAGAGCACACAGACAACGTACTGCAGTCCAATGTCTTTTACTCACAGTTCAGGTACTCCGGGTCACTTCTGTACACGTAGTGACCGCCCGAGCCGTGCTGCGTCCACCAGGTGTGGGGCTCGGTCAACTCCCAGGCAGTTGAGGAGCATGTCACAGGACCCCCTTTAATCCTTTCTCTGGCCTGCCTCACCAGTGACCCACTTTTGTCCAGCTGCCGCGGACTTGTGCGGTTAAACGTGGGCCCCGTCCTCCGCTGTCCTATATGGTGCCTTCCTAGCAGGTTTGATGAGGTGTCGCACCAATAAATGATCACGACGACCGGTCTTTGGCTGAGGGTAGTTTCTCCTCCACCAACTTGGCATCCGGTACCCTTAATCTGCCTGACCCTTCACCCTGGATTCTCGTGGGTTCTTAGGGTCCCTTCCACCTTCTTGTTCCTGAGCCCTTCTGTTTCTCTGTCTCTCCTTCTCTTTTTCTGTTCCTTGCTGTTCCTTTCTCGTGGAGCTGGGATGAGACTTAATCACAGCTCCCTTTCACCTCCTCTCTCTCTCTTCTCCGGCCTCTCTCTAGGCCCGCTCCTGAGTGGAGCTCCTACAGAGCCTCCACTCCCGGTCTTCTCCTCTGACTGAACGAACCTAGATCTAAGATGGTGCCCACCTTTTATACCTCCCTCTGACCATGAGCCCAGGTGACCAGCAACCAATGGGCTCCTTCCTACGCTCAGGAACCAACCCCTATCTGCCCCTACAGCACTGGGTGTTCCACCCCCCTCCCCACTTCAGGCAGGGACATAGTCGGTCGTGCTTGCACTTCTGTCTAGTGGGAGCACCGTTGAGCTGTCCCTCGGAAATGGGGTGTGTGTGCTGTATGCAGCTAACTGAGCCCTAGTCCATACTCCATCCTTACCTGGGAGTGGAATATCACACCTCTGGTCTGAGGTGCAATACCCCTGTAGCGGCCGAACCCTCGGGGCGCTACATCTGTGCACAACAAGACCTGTTCAGCAATACATACCCAGCAGAGACCCACCAAATGCAGGTGTATCTTGTAAACTAGAACTCTGCTCAGAATACCTGGTCAGCCCATGAAAGACGGTCTCAGCTAGACAGGTAGTTGCACTGACCAAAATGCCCCATAAAATCATAAAGACATAATCAAGTAAGGGGAAAGTAAATCACAAGTGGATGTGGATGGGTAAAAAAACTGCCCTACGCGTGTCGCCACATAAGTGGCTTCACCAGGGGCCTGCTTATTTTATGATTAGGGAAAATGACCAAACAAGAGACATCCATCTGTAGACAGCAATGTTTCTTGCTCCTCATTTGTAGATAGTAGGGCACTAAACTGGATGATTCAGATGCCATTGATGCTGTTCTTGGAAGATACTGGTTCTCTTGTACCCTGTCCTAACAAAAAGCAAGGACCCCAAAACAGTGCAGTCTACAAATTAGTGTCTCTGGTGTGGCTGAAAACCATTGGTAATGGATTGAACAATAACTTACAGGATAGCTACTTATAGGTGGCACAAGAGAGACAGTTTTCATCCTTCTGTGGGACAGCTGTAATTAGCAAAAAAAAAAGCAAGAGTAAAAAATTATTAACTACTCTTTCTATCCTATTTTTTAGGATAAGCTGTCAATATCTGATTAGTTGTGGTCTGAACCTAACCACTCATCAGAACAAATGGTTGCGTTGCTCCATCAAGGATTGTAAACCTTCAATGATTTAACAGGCACGACAGAAAATCCATGATTTGACATTACTTGGCTGTGTCTGATACAGCAGCTTATTCAGATTCACAAAAAGGGGTCAGACCTCCATCAATTATACTTTGATAGACCTATCCTAAAAAAAGCCTTCATTGTGTGTTTCAAGAAAACATATACCCCTGTTTATAGTATACAAATGTCGCAGTGCTCTAAGATCCTTATGAAGGTTTTCCCTTGAAAGCCCAGCTGTTAATTCTGCATAAATAGTTTTGCTATTAATTAACTAACATGTACAGTATGCCATTGTACAGGTACAGTATAGCTAGAGCTTCAGAAGAAGTGTTTGGCAAAAGTGAACAATAATGCACACCCATTATATGAGCTGTTCATGAGGCAGAGGAGCACCTTCAGCAACCGTCTAATCCTGCTAAGGTGTAAGAAGGAAAGATAGAGGAAATAATTCATGCCGACTGCTATGGGAATGTACAACTACTACCTAAGTGTGAAATTCTCCAAGTGACTGGTGTATTATTGGCATTCTAATTGTATATCGTACTGACCGGTCATGAATAGGAATGTATGAGATTACACCTGAAAAATTCTACTGTTCAGTTGTAATTCATGTCTATCTTCTGCTGCTGTGATACTGTAATTTCCCACGGGATCAATAATGTGTATCGTATCGTAGAGCCCAACAATGTCGCTGTTCCTTTAAAGAACCACTCCAGCATTTTTTTTTATGGCAGCGCTGGAGTGGTGCCACTAATCCAAGTTCCCTGCCCCTGATCTCATACTTACCAGCTTCCGTCTTCATCTGTTATCAGCGCCTCTCCGGTCGGTCTCCAGCAACTTGTGACCTGCCGAATCACTTCAGTGTTTGCTGGAGCTAAACAGATGTCACAACTCAATGTAAGTCTGTGAGAGCAAGAACGAGGCCAGAATGAGACCCTCATAGACTTACACTGAGAGTTTGTGACCGTTACCTCTGACTTCCGGTCAGTCAGAAGTTGCAGTCACAAGATGGCAACTTGAGACTGGAGTGGAGCAGGGAATGACCAAAGACGGCGGGTGGTGAGTATAATACTAGGTTCAGGAACCTTACTTAAGTAGCACCACTCCAGCACTGCAATAAAAATCTGCTGTAGTAGTGCTTTAAGTTCACACTATACTTGAAACATCTTTCCTCTTACTTCTTACTACTTTCCTGCACTCTGCTTGAATCAGTGCCAAGGCTGCTGTAATCTCAAGACTTTGTTAACTAGCAATTTCCTTCTAGAGAGACACAGATAGCGTATAGTAATGTTTAAGTAAAATATATAAGCTATTATAGCCTTCTCTATCTCTTCCTCTCACTCTTTGCAGTTGCATCTGCATCTGGCATTAGCAGGGAGAAAGTAAAGGACTTCGGTAATAGAAGTCTCCTGTTTCATTCATTATTGAAATGAATTCAGCTACCAAATGTCCTACATCATTACATTTTTTATTTTAGAGTAGAAACTTGAGTTTATAAATGTGAATATAGTAGGAGATTTTTAAGTGAATCATGATAAATTAAAAAAATATAAATATTTTATAATACTTTACTTCATAGCAGCATTTTATATTAAAATTATAATTTATTTTATTCAGATTCAGAGACTAATTTATCTGTTTTTCTTACTATTGATACTGACCTTAGGCTCAGCTTTATAGAAGCAGAACTATCAATTGTAATCAGAAACTTGCACGCTTCATTTCCTCGCTGAGTATTTTAAGTATCCCAGTGCTTAGCAAGAGAGAAGACTGTGTTCTTTGAAAAGTGTTCTCTTGCTGTTTTGAGAAAGATTCTGCATTTCTTCAGCTTAATTGAACAAAGCAAAATCTACTTTTATGCTTTTTTAATGCAATCAAAAGTTTTGGCTAAGGAGACATAACATATTGAGATGACTAACATAGAACTAATAATGTGTAAGGGACCATTCGTGGCAAGGTTTGCTTTGCGGTCCCAAAAAACGCAGTTATGGTACCCATGAGTGTGTTTAAATTATCTGAGGGTTTGCTGTCTACCCCTATTCAGGCCACAAGTGGTTTGCTGGTATGAGGACCTTGAAAACACGCGACAAATCAGGGAGACCAGAGTCCGATGTAAAAAGATTAAAACATCTTTACTGGAATTCCTTAAATAGAACTGTAACAATTGATAGCAGGCATTATACTTTTGGTATAAGTATTCAGTATCATACAGAGGCCTTCTTCTTATATGTAGCAGATACTTTATTTTGATTATACATTTTGATTATGTAAGAGTAGGAATACTTTCCAAGCTTTGCTGATCTGGCTTCACCTTTCTCATCCACCACTGTTACAGGTGCACCTCTGCATCCACTCCTGGTCAGAACAGAAACTACTAGCCAACACGGTGCCCTTGTAGCCCACTCCCTCTAGCTGCCTTGGGGAATTCTGCCTCCCACAGCTTTGTTATGCTACGGTTGTACTCACTGCAGATTGATAGATGCTTTCATCCTATTCATTCTAGCTCCACACTCCGATTGTATAAATAATAGTCAGTTTCTGGTAGAACTTGTTCTCAAACTTGCTATCATTAATTTGTCTGGAATAAACACACTCTCCACTTGTGGCCTTTCACTAAACAGCAATACTCCATACTCCTTCAGAAGCTGCTCTCCAAATCTCCCTTAACTGAAGGAAAACAAGAACCCATGTGCCCATTTTCACTCCTCCCACCATGGGCTGGCCCATAATAGTTAGTCTGTGGACATGTTTAACTAACTGTTGCAACAAAGATTATATAAATCCACATACAAAACAGGTTAATGCATTACATTCATACAAATGCTTTTCAGAAGGGATGCCAACTCGTCCACTCCTTTACAAATGTATCTCAACCTACCAGTTTATGTATCAACCATATTTTCAATGCAGCAAAAATAACTATACACTCATTGAGAACCTAGAACCATCAATCTCTGGTTTCCTTGGATACATGACATCCGAAGCACTGAGTATCTAATCTCTGCAACACATGACACATTGGATAACTTTGCTAGCAGAATTGGACTTTTACTGAAGACACACAGTGAAGAATGTAGTATGCGGCATAACATATACCATAACTGTAATGAAAAAGTGTGGCACAACCTACAGTAGCGTACTTCCCTGTCATAACAACTACAAACAGCCACTGACTTCCCAGTTGCAATAATCACTATTGTTCACTATTGTATCCTTGGAGTAAATTGACAGGTCATCAGCTCCAATCATAGTCTCCACCACAACCGATGTCTCTACGTGGTCCTAACATCAGAAATGTATGATGTTAGGGAGTGGAAAGAGGCTGAAATAGAGTTGAGCAAAATAAAGTGCAAACCTGATTACAGCGGAATTCCGCATCTTAAAAATTGATGCACTACGAATATTCTCCTACCCCACTGGCATCCCCGGTGCTTATTTCTGATTAGTAGTCCTGTCACCACATCATGCATGCGTCATAATGCAATGATGACTTAGCACTGGTCTTACTAATTAGTAGAGGGGCCGGGGATGCCGGTAGGTAGGTAAGGTTCACAGGACTCTTGTCTGACACAGGGTTGCCAACCGTCCAGAAATTCCACGACAGTCCAGAAAAATAGTGCACATTTTTGCCCTTTCTGTAAGAAAAATGATTTGTTTGAAGCTGAAGAAACTTATTCTGATTATTTGGACTGTAATTATCTTCATTTTACAGTTTAAAGTGAATGCTGCTTATACCATCATATCAGTAGTATGGACTGTAGACAAATATTACTTATAATCATAATGATTTATTATGGTTTTTCAATGCGTCCATAAAAATTATTATCTGTCCGTGATTTTTTGGTACGTTGCCAAAAAAAATAAACAGTTAAGTTAGTAACCCTAGTCTGGAAGCCATAGGCTGCCTACATGACAACTGGACAATAGTCATACAAATCATGTTGCTCAACTTTAGCTTAAAGATGTTATCCATTATGTAGGGGTCTAATTCTTGCCATCACCACCCATCAGCTGGTTATGTGCTCCTGACGCGCCCCTGGGCCTTTTGTGTCGTGCGGCATCGCGTGCACGGGGGCTTACCCGGAGCCGGATCAGATGGGGGTAGTAGTCTCGTGGCGGTGACCCGGTCCGTGCCCAGGGAGTCAAACTAAGTGGCGAGTCTATTAGCAGTAGATGTTGGACGACTACGCCACCCGTTGAGTACAGCTAAGGAGCTGCTGCTGCAGGGCAGACCGCTGAGGCCGGTGGTAGGATTGTGCAGCGTGATAGTATAACCCCCAACGGGAGGGGTATGGCCTCAGGGCAGCCGACGTGGATGATGGGGGTAGCAGGAATCACTCAGAGACGATGCGGTGTGATTCAGGGTCTTTACTGGTGACAAAGATAGACCCTCCCGGAGTACTGGCTAGCGATTGGGGCCTGGTCAGTCCTTGAGCAGATGGGATCTCCCCTGGCCAGGCGGAGTTGTAGGCCTCCCAAACTAACTGTACTCTTCTGGCTACCTTGCTAGAAGTGGGTATAAGTAGCCCACGTCCCTGAGTGTACCGTGTGGTGCTCACCCGTATGGCCGGTGACTCGGGGCCTTCTAGTAGCTTCCGCTCCACGACGGCGGTGCTGGTCCCATGCGTGTGACCATGCCTTCGGGTTTCTTGGCCAGAGGACCTGAAATCCCCTGCCTGACGGATTCTGCTGCTGGGTAGGAGTTAGTCCCCACAGCCTCGGACTCCGGTAAGAAATCTTCTCAGTCAGGGCGAGCTCTGCAGCTGCCAGCCCCTGACTCCTTATAGCACTGCTCCCACAGAGCTCCTGATGTTCTTTTCCTAGATCTGCTTCTCTTCTCTACTTCTTCTCTACTCCTGGCATGGCCCAGGAGCTGGGCCCAGCCGGAGCCACAGCTCCCTATCAGCCCTCCTGGCTGAACTCTCCCTCTGAACTCTCTAACCCTGCCTCAGCCCCAGGTTTATATAGGGGAAGTTCTTCCCCTCCCAGGACTGGGCAGGAGGTGTGGCATGCATAGGATTCCTGACCAAGAGACCTCCCACCTGCTCTCAGACATAACATTGCTGTTACTGTGGAAACCAGACCCCTGGGGTGCCACATTCCCCCCTAGTGAAATTTAGTACTCCGGGACTAAACATATTTTTAGAAAAACATAACAAGGTATAAACAATAATAATACAATAAGAAAAACATATAAAGATGGTCACGGCGTGTCCGCAACCGGGTGCAGTCTTTTGAAGAAAAGCAAGGTGTCCATTTCACCAAAACAGGGAGACGTAACCAGGTAGGGGTCTGTCCTGCCCCGAGTCCTTAACAGTCTTTAGTCCATTCCTAGGTTACGCTCCAACCATGTACAAGGATTCCCGGTAAATCCACCAAGGACTCCTATAAATAACTAGAAACACATAATTATTTACAGGATATGGCCGCTCTCAGTCCTCGGCCAGTGGGGATAAGGAATGGCTGCTCACAGTCCTCAGCCTGGTTTAAGATAGGGGCACATGGGGAACAATTCACTAATCCCAACGGGGACCATATTTTAATTAGCAGCAGTCCTTGTACCCTTACGGGTAACTATTTACAGCTCTTTATTCACGCTACTTCCCTTCAGTAGCTATGTCCTCTTTGTGCTCCCTCCTGAGGGCAGTCCTCAGACCCGTCCGGGTCCTCTTGGCTTTCCTCGTATTGGTAGTACTGCAGCTCCTCCTCGGTTAGCTGGGTTAGTATCTCTGCGACAGTCCTCCTCCCAGGTGGCCAGGACTTTACCTCCCTTTGGGCTGCCCCGGTTAATTGGGCCACCAGGATGCTCACTTTTTGCTCCTCTGTGAGGGGGTACAACTGGAAGAGGCTATCCAGCTTTTCTCTAAAGTCATGCAGGGTATGTGACTCCCCTGAGTACTGGGGTAGCCAGGCTGCCCCCGGGATATAGGGCATGGTGAAAGGCATGACCGCAACAGCGGTGGCGCTGGCGGGGGTTGAAGCGGTGAAGCTCTCCTCCGTATCCGACATCCTTCTCCCCCCTAGTGGACCGTGGCCTACCTTGCGATGATCCTCTTCCGTAGGCCGCGGCTCCGCAGTGGATCGTCAGGGTTGAGGACCTTCCGTCGCGCTCCTGTGACGTCGGCGTCTGCTGGGCTCCTTCCAGGACCTTACGCAACGTCCGGACGTGAGGCGGGGCTTCAGTTCTCGCGCGCTTTCGGAGTCCACGCCCCTCTTCTTCCCGCGCGGCGTCCTCAAGATGGCGTCCAACGGCGGGAAAACTCCACGGAAGGCGGGAAGAAGGCTGAAGATGGCGCCGGATGGCGGGAAAACTTCGCGGATGGCGGGAAGAAGACAGAAGATGGCACCGGATGGCGGGAATCTTCACCACTGGTAAGTTTGAACAGTCTTTTTCAGGCACGCAGTACCCGGTGGTTGCGGGCACGAAATCCTGCCGACTACGCCAAAAGTTGACGCGCCCCTGGGCCTTCTGTGTCGTGCGGCATCGCGTGCACGGGGGCTTACCCGGAGCCGGATCAGATGGGGGTAGTAGTCTCGTGGCGGTGACCCGGTCCGTGCCCAGGGAGTCAAACTAAGTGGCGAGTCTATTAGCAGTAGATGTTGGACGACTACGCCACCCGTTGAGTACAGCTAAGGAGCTGCTGCTGCAGGGCAGACCGCTGAGGCCGGTGGTAGGATTGTGCAGCGTGATAGTATAACCCCCAACGGGAGGGGTATGGCCTCAGGGCAGCCGACGTGGATGATGGGGGTAGCAGGAATCACTCAGAGACGATGCGGTGTGATTCAGGGTCTTTACTGGTGACAAAGATAGACCCTCCCGGAGTACTGGCTAGCGATTGGGGCCTGGTCAGTCCTTGAGCAGATGGGATCTCCCCTGGCCAGGCGGAGTTGTAGGCCTCCCAAACTAACTGTACTCTTCTGGCTACCTTGCTAGAGGCGGGTATAAGTAGCCCACGTCCCTGAGTGTACCGTGTGGTGCTCACCCGTATGGCCGGTGACTCGGGGCCTTCTAGTAGCTTCCGCTCCACGACGGCGATGCTGGTCCCATGCGTGTGACCGTGCCTTCGGGTTTCTTGGCCAGAGGACCTGAAATCCCCTGCCTGACGGATTCTGCTGCTGGGTAGGAGTTAGTCCCCACAGCCTCGGACTCCGGGTCCGGTAAGAAATCTTCTCAGTCAGGGCGAGCTCTGCAGCTGCCAGCCCCTGACTCCTTATAGCACTGCTCCCACAGAGCTCCTGATGTTCTTTTCCTAGATCTGCTTCTCTTCTCTACTTCTTCTCTACTCCTGGCATGGCCCAGGAGCTGGGCCCAGCCGGAGCCACAGCTCCCTATCAGCCCTCCTGGCTGAACTCTCCCTCTGAACTCTCTAACCCTGCCTCAGCCCCAGGTTTATATAGGGGAAGTTCTTCCCCTCCCAGGACTGGGCAGGAGGTGTGGCATGCATAGGATTCCTGACCAAGAGACCTCCCACCTGCTCTCAGACATAACATTGCTGTTACTGTGGAAACCAGACCCCTGGGGTGCCACACTCCCATGCTGTGATTTTAGTAGTGGCTACACTTGGCATCCCAGCTTTGGCCAGTTTCAACGAAGCTGTAACACTAGTCACAACTGCAGCTAAAAGTATGATGCTTTGCAGAGCAAAAGGGGACATGATGATGTTTGCCACTGTTATCACTGATTGGCAACTATGTCAAGTGTTAGACCCCCATCAATATAATACTGATGGTCTTCCCTAAGAACAGGTCATTAATTTTTAAGAAGCAAAAAAACACTTTAAACATGTAACACTCTTTTTGTTATTATTATAGACAATTATTACTAATTATTCATTTATTTTAATCAAATCCGATCTCTACTCTGTGTAGTCTGGTAGGTTGCATGTGTGCCGCAGGTACTGGAGACTTATCTAGACTCAATTTAAGAAGAGATCATTTTATAATAAAATTTGATTTGGTTTTTGTAGGTTAAATGTCAATGACTGATGATTTCTCAGCAGATGTTGGACAAGATAAGTACCCAGTAATGATGTTTTCTCTTACATAAATCAGATAAACTATCTTGTTTGCTGTACACTAATGACTAATGCAGATCAAATTATCATCCAGCCGCTAAGAAATGATGCCGAATATATTCATCCACTGTACAACAGAATAATTACTAGCAGTATAAATGATCCTGTTCACAATGTCAAGAGATAATTCAGCTTTATACATTATATTAGCTACCAGCAGAGTTTTCATTGGGCATAGAAAGAAGTAGAGCATACTGAGCCGAAAATATATTTATTATTGCTATTTATTTTCTTTAGTAAACATTATTTGTCTCAACCAGTTAGAAACAGCGGACACATAGCTAAGCTTTCAATTCCTTGTACTAGCCTGAAATCTACATTTTACTTGTCAAATAGGTATGCCCTCTGGAAGGACATTGGCTGAGAATTTATTCCACATAGACACAGTTGTTTTTTCAGGCTTTGCCTCTTTCTTACCCCTTTCCCACCTCCTTCATGCTCCCTTTATTTGTATTTGGCCTCTGGGCTGCTGCCAGCATCATGCACAAGAAACCCTGACAATGACGGCGCACTCTGTGTTGCTGGCTCAGATCAGCAGTAACGAGCAGGCAACAGAGTACATTGTCAGAATACCTGGCGTGCAGAGACCAGTGATGTCACTTGCGGGGGCGGTGCTGGTCTCTGCTCGCTAGATAGTCTAACAACGCTCTGCTGTTGCAAACTCGTTACTTCTGATCTGAGCCAGCAACAGAGAGTGCGCTGTCATTGTGCACATCGTGCAGGGACTATCCAAGCCCCTGAAATGAGCATCACTGATGACGCTTCATTTCAGGGAGGGGGCAGAGGTTGTGGCAGTGACTGCAGCCTCTTCCCCCTGATGATACTATGTTTGAGTATCCCAGCATGCATTGAGGATTCTCAAACAAAGTGTCATCATAAAGGAAGTAGGGAAAAAAAATAATAAAAGCAGTTAGATAGTGTAGTTAGGGAAAGATAGTGAATTTTTAATGCAAGTATATTAGAAATTAGTTTAGATGATGACACTATACTACAATAGATAGGGAGTTAGAATTAAAATCATTTTGCCTTCTGACCACTCCTTTAACCCCTTTACCCTCCAAGCTTGTTTGCACCTTCCTGACCAGGCCAAATTTTACAATTCTGACCAGTGTCACTTTATGAGATAATAACTCTGGAACGCTTCAATGGATCCCACTGATTCTGAGATTTTTTTTGTGACATATTGTACCTCATGATAGTGGTAAAATTTCTATGATATGACTTACATTGATCTATTAAAAAAATGGAAATTTAGCAAAAAGTTTGAAAATTTTACAATTTTAAAACTTTTAATTTTTATGCCCTTAAATCATAGAGATATGTCACACAAAATAGTTAATAAATAACATTTCCCACATGTCTACTTTACATCAGCACAATTTTTGAAGCATCATTTTTTTTGTTAGGAAGTTCTAAGGGTTAAAAGTTGAGCAGCAATTTCTAATTTTTTCAACAAAATTTACAAAACCATTTTCTTCAGGGAACACATCACGTTTGAAGTGACTTTGAAGGGTCTATATGATAGAAAATACCCAAAAATGACATCATTCTAAAAACTTCACCTCACCGCGTGCTCAAAACCACATTCAACAAGAAGTTTATTAACCCTTCAGGTGTTTCATAAGAATTTTTGGAATGTGGCGAAAAAAAAAAAAATTTAACTGTTTTTCACAAAAAATTGACTCCATTTTAAAAACTGCTCATGCACTTTTCATGATCTAACTAACTTACTAGTGCTTGGTGACCCGACTGTCGTCATGACGACATTGGTTCACCATGGCAACAATCGTACCCCGCGATGATGTCACAGGGCCTCCGATCCAAGAGCAGAAGAGTTTATGTCCCTCTGCCTACTCGCTAAATGCTGCGATCGCAGCATTTAGGTGAATAAAGTGCTGGGAGCAGTCACCACTCCTGGCACTTAGCTGATTCTGACAGCTGACACCTTGCACTGACACCCAGCAGTGATCGTGCGCACAAAGCCCTTGTGAGCGCAAAAGAAAGTACTCAGTACGTCCAAGGTCAGTAAGGGGTTGAGGAAGGGCCCCATGAGGGGTCTATTTAGTCAGACATTATCAGTCAGGGCCTCCTGGAATCCCCTGTCAGGCTGTGTGCCCACTATGCGTTTTTTAAGCGTTTCCGCAGCGGCAATTCCGCTGCAGAAATGCTTAAAAAATGCTTGGTAGAAGGTCTGCCATGTTCCCCAATGATAATCTGCATGTGCTGTGCACATGCTGCGGAAGTTTCCGCTGCGGATTATCTGCCAATTATTTTGCGTAATCGTGGCGTTTTCGCCGCCATTGACTTGCATTGAATCGCTTAATATCCGCATGACTACATGTGCACATGCGGATATTAAGCGATTCAATGTACGGATGGTACCCGGGTCTGGAGAAGAGGAGACTCTCCTCCAGACCTGTTTATCATAGTACCTGTAAAAAAAAATAATTAAAATAAAAAATATACATTATACTCACCTTGTGATGGCCCCCGGTCTCCATAGCGATGCGTCCTGGCTGCCCGGCAGCTTGTGATGGTCTAAAAGGACCTGCCATGACGTAATTTAGTCATGTGACGGGTAGTGATGAGCGAGCACTAAAATGCTCGGGTACTCGTTGCTCGGGTCGAGCAAATTGGAATACTCAGGTGCTCGACCCGAGCAACGAGCCCAATGTAAGTCTATGGGAAACTCGAGCATTTTTCAGGCGGCTCCTTCCGGCGGTCTGCAGAGGGCCTAAAAATTGCCCAAATCGATGGGAACTGTGCTCGAATTATATGGGGACAGCATGGGGAAGACCCCTGGAAGCATTTCTGACTCCCAGGTCACCTCTGTCAACAACGTTGTCAGAGGTATTGCGCCACTTTTACGGACTCACAATAAAACATACCAAAACGAAACCAAAATGGATTTTCCTGGGAAATATGTTAAGGAACATCCTTTCCATGACATGTACACTGTATATACTGTAAAGCAAAATAAATAACCAAAAACAAAACTACTCCTCCACACCTTGGGCTACGTTCACACGTAGCGTTTTTGATGCGTTTTTGCACTTTTGCATTGCTTTCAACCCAGACAAATGCATTCACCAGGAAATTTCATTTTAACATTTCACAACCTTATCTGGCCATGTGGTGTGTGACACATCATCAGACACATGCATACAGTGCTGAAAAGTCATGGGAACAGCATGGGGAAGACCTCTGTAAGCATCTCTGACTCCCAGGTCACAGCCTAAAAGTGTGCATCATAAGTGATCCTTGGCGCATGCGAAGATGCCTCCCGCCATGAACCTGTCGTTGCAGACTTGCAACAATCACCATCCACGTTCTTGTCCCACGGCAGCGTTCAGTTGTCCTTACCACATTCCTTGGAATGCAAGCGCAAGTATGAAGCCAGCCACCCACCCACCCACAGGCTGCAATACTATACTGCCAAATTTTTGACAGCTGTTTGCACTTGAAATGTGGCCTTTTAGGCTCGTGGAGGCGGAAGCTTTTCATAACCTCATGCCGGCGGCAGCTGGGTGTCCATACTCGGTCCCCAGCCGCCACTATATTTCCCGGTATCGCCTCCGCCTTCCACCAGCATGCGTCCCACAACATTACCCGTGTCCTCCCCAGTGCACTTACTGGGAAGGACTGCCTAACTACAAACACGTGGACAGGTGAATGTGGCCAGGGACGGTACGGAGCCAGTCCACAACTTTTTTTGCTGACAGTTGTGTTTAGCTCGGTGAAAGGACTGGCATAGAGGGAAACCGTATCTACCCTGCTTGTCATTTCTCACAGGAAGTCCTGTAATGCAGCTTGTTGCAGAAGCAACGGCAACCCGTCCAACATCAACTCGCCCTTGTCGGTGGTGCTTTGACACACACACATCTTTCTTTGCGCATTTAATTTCTTGAATACAGTGTTGGACAATGGCCTGATCTCTAATGCGTTTTGAGAAATAACATGCATAAGCATGGCCGATCCACATTAAAAAAGCAGCCATAGAATGTCCGGGAACCTTCTCCTACACTCTTCTTAGCCAGGGCTGCTTTTCGGCAGGGTTGGATGGGCCCACCAGAGAACCAGAGACTCCTCTGGCGGGCCCTGGCTTCTCCTTCAGGAGAGTTCATAGTGCCGAGGTGAGGCCATGATGATGATAGAGGCCACCATCTGCTTAGTTTTCTGTTACTTGGAATGCAAGTGCAAGTATGCAGCCAGCCACCCTCCCACCCACAGGGCGCAACACTAAACTGCCAGATTTCTGAGGGAGTGAGGTCTCCAACAGAAGGCCCTACCACCAGGTCAGTAGGTGCAAGACAGAGACCAAGTTAGGCTTAGCTCCAGGCAGGTCAGAAACTTATCCAGGAAAGGCAAGGAACAGGAGGCCCCACACCCACTCACTGGGGTGAGTTCTGATATGCACCCTTCACCCTGAAGTGCCCTGGACCGTGCCAGAAACGCCACCAGTAAAGGTACTGAAGTGAACTCCGGTGTGCGTGCCTATTCTTCTATCCTTCCTCTGACCCGGCGGGGTCCCCTCTGTCCTGCATCCCTTCTCCTACACCCTCTCTACACTGCCCTGAGGCCCCGATCCACCTGTGGGGAGCCGCACCAACTAAGCTGCCTGAACACCGGCCTCAGAGGACTGTTGCAGCACTGGTGATCCTCACCAGACACCACGGGTGGCGTCACGAACATTCCCCTATGCCATATAACTTCCCCCCTTCTTTTTAAGAGTGATCCCAGGGTACGGGCCCGGGAGCCGACCACCGCGACATCCCCCAAGGTCAGGCAACAACAAGGCCCGGGCGCCGAGTCGTCCCCATCCCCTGGGCGCGTCACCTACCTATATACACTGCCTGCCTGATATCTCTGCTGATGGATTAGTTAGTCCTCAAAAGGACTGTTTGTTAAGATGGATATGTGTAATGTATGGTTTTTCTCCCTACACTACCTAATACACAAGCAAATCTCTCCCTAGCTCAGCAGCAGCTCTCCCTACACTGTCTGATCCGGATTGACTGTGATGAGCATGGCGGTGCCAGGTCTGATATACACCTGATGACGCTGTGCGGCCATCCAATCACTGTAATGCCCACAACCAACATGGCTACGGCATTACAGTGCATGGCAGGCAATCCCTGCATGTTCATTGGCTCTCTAAAGAGCGCCAAACATGCAGGGAGGGGACCCGAGTTCCCCCCCGAGCAACCCGGAAATAATCGCCGAGCGCCGAGCTTGTCGAACACCATGATGCTTGGGCGAGTACCGAGTAGTGGCGAGCACGTTCACTCATCACTAGTGACGGGTCATGCGACCGCTGACGTCGGCGGTCGCGTGACCTGTCACATGACTAAATGACGTCATGGAAGATCCTTTTACACCACTGCGAGACACCGGGAAGACCGGACGCATTGGATAAGGAGACTGGGGGCCATCGGAAGGTGAGCATATGTTTTTTTGTTTTTTTTTACCATTTTTATTATTTTTTTTAACTAACTTGGTCACACTATATAAAATCCATGCCGGTTGCATGGATTGATATAGTGTGACCAAGTTGTCAAGCACTTGGAAAGCGCTTGACAACCCGCATGCAAAATCGCATGATCAAAACGCTTTACTTACGCTTCTACCTGGCAGGAAAAACGCATGTAAAATCCGCATGCGTTTTTTCTGCCAGGGAGATGCAGAAATGCTCAGGAAAAATCCGGAGCATTTCTGCATCGTGGGCACATAGCCTCACCCAGCACCTAGGTAAAATGTCCCTGTAGCTATGCCCTGCGGCATGGCTATGAACAGCCTCCTGGTAGAAATGAGATTCATTTTCTCCAGTGTGCTGCACTTTTAGTACAATGCCTGGGCACATACATAATGCTGTTAACCTGCAGATTAACCCTATATCTGCAGGATAACAGCATTATCAGGCATGAAAGGTTCCCTTTAAACTTGCAGCATGCCAATTTCTTTTGCAAAATGAGCATATTTTTGTTGCATATTTTCCTTATGGTCTTCAGTAGCTAAGAAAAAAAATGTAATCCAATCTGTACATATTATACTGTTGCAAATTTTATTTGTGTGATTTTTTTTGCTTCTTAGGAAATCAACAGGAAACTCACAATGGGAAATCTGCTGTAGATTTCTCTATAGATTTCAGTAGGTTTACTGTAAACATAATAAACAGAAAATGCAACTCCTTTTAATATCTTTTAATGTTTCACTTCTGGCTTTATCTTCCAAATACTGATGTGAATAAAACATACTCACAGGAATGTTTGTTTCTTACTCAACATCTAAAAAAGAAAGTTATAAATATGGGTAGATACAAATTTGCGATAAAAAGGTAGGTGCTAAGATAGATGCAAAAATCTGTCTTATTGAACATTTTAATTTATATTACTGCTGTATTTATTAAACTTTACACGTGAGATTTTTGTGCACACTTTCATCAAAATGTGCACTACTCGGTCCTGTCTTGTTATTATAATTCAAGTGGTTCATGGATTAGAGGGTTAATTAGACCCCTTAGACACCAGGACCCAGGGGCAGTTCCAGCCCCTACAGCCCTATTGTTAATGGTATTAAGGGTAAATAGAAAAAAGGGGCAAAATGCTCATTATTAAGTTCTTTAAAGTCTCTTAAAATTGAAACCGTTAAGGAGTTGTACAGTTAAAAATATTCTACTTAAATATGTTTAAAATAGCAACTTCTACACAAAGAGCTTACACTCTACAGGAGAGAGACCCTACCCCGCTGATCATAAGTGCTCACACTCTACAAGAGTGAGAGATCGGACCCTGATGACCATAAAAGCTTATACTCTACAAGAGAGAGAGAGAGAGGACCCCGCTGATCATAAGAGCTTACACTCTACAGGAGCGAGAGATGGGACCCTGATGACCATAAGAGCTTATATTCTACAGAAGAGAGAGAGGACCCCGTTGATCATTAGAGCTTACATTCTACAGGAGCGAGAGATTGGACCCTGATGACCATAAGAGCTTATATTCTACAGAAGAGAGAGAGGACCCCGTTGATCATTAGAGCTTACATTCTACAGGAGCGAGAGATTGGACCCTGATGACCATAAGAGCTTATATTCTACAGGAGAGAGAGAGGACCCCGTTGATCATTAGAGCTTACACTCTACAAGAGAAATAGAGAGGACCCTACTGACCATAGGAGCATACACTCTACAAGAGACATAGACTTACCCAGTGACTCAAGAGAGGGCAATGACTCTACTGTACAAACTCTGATCCACTGGAAACCACTGATCTGTGATGGCTCCGGTACTGACCACCACTGTACAAGTATGATAATCCGATAGATGTTGCAGCTGCAGGGCAGGTCTATGCGGTAGCGAAAAAAGACATTAGCCCATTCACTGATACTACTGCAGTGTGAGAAATTGTGTTAGACAAGTTTTTATTTTTTTTGAGAACCACAAATCGAATCACAAAGTGTTTGAATCTTTTGACTCAAACTTGATCCTCTACGGATCACGCTCCTCATCCCTACTTAATATATGTTTCTAAGAAGAATTTTTTACTTTGAGTTGAAAACTTTGAGTCACACATAGGCATAATTTTTGAAAAACTGTGATGTTTGATGTCTTCTTTAAAATCCTTGTGTAGAAATCTTACATGTGCTGACTGCTTCTGACAATCTCTATGTCTGAATTTTGTGCATTGTATACCAGTTTTTTTTAGAGTTTTAACAGAAACTAAGACAAAATAATATCTCAATTGTATTTATTCAGCCAAAACAAATAGTAAATACTATGACTCCATATTTATCTCATTGTGCCAAATCAATACAACATGACGCCACATATTTATATAATCCAACCAGAAAACTGCCGCAAGCTACAGAATCATCATTAACGTTTACTAAAGAAAACTGCACGCCAACTTCTATTTAACTAATGCAACCAAGACTATTCCACACAACCTCATGTTCTCATTTTCTGTATTTAAGTTTAAAGAACATGAAGGGAAAAACCACATCAGAATCTGCAATAACAACAAACACAACCCACACAGCCAGAGATATAATAGAAAAACATGAAACATTCACATGAGATTATGATGAAAGTATAATGTTTTTTATCATATCCTCTTTAACCTAAGTTTTTGGATTAACCAGTGTGGCTAAAATTTGTATCTACTGTCCTCTTTATGTTATGCTCACGACTAGAGATGAGCAAACCCGAACTTAATAGTTCAACGTTCGTACCGGACATTTAGTGTCCGGTGCTAAATGCCGAACACTGACTTCTCCTGGAAGTGCGCTGCAAAAGTCCTGGACCCCATTGTTTTCAATGGAGTTCAAGTTTTGGTTCAAGTTCGGGTACCCAAACTGAACTTTGGAATAAAGTTTGGGTCGGGTACCAGAACCCGAACTTCCATGGGTCCGCTCATCCCTACTCATGACTGATTTGTCCACCGTAACAGATAAATTTAAAGGGAACGTGACAGCTTAAAAACAGTATTTACCTGCAGATAAAGATAAACAGAGTTGGAAAAATTCATATTCGTCAAATTGCGTGGCTTTTCCTGGGAAATTCTATTTTTCAGCTAAATTATTTTCCATGAATTGAATGTGCCTTATTACACTCTGGGGTCTTTTCAGATCCCAGTGCATAATAAACTTAAGATGTAAAAAGTAAAAAAATTCTTATACTCACCTCACAGCTCACCTCTCCAACCCCTCAGCTCCTCACTGTCCCCTGCCTGGTCCTTGTCATATCTTCTTATCTTCACTTAAATCACAGCTCTGATTAGGCCGAGATGGTTCAGCTTCATGCATGTGTATGGCCTAGCATGAAGAGGTCCAGGATTTCAGAGTAATCAGCGACAGGAGGAAGATATGACGAGGATTGGACAGAGAATGATGTGGAACAAGCAGCCAGAGAGGAGAGTGGTGAGCTGAGTATAAGTATTGGTTTTATTTTTAATCTTTTGATGGTCATGTATGGTTCAGCAAATTGGCAGCCAGCTGAATGTAGATTTTTGTAAGATTTGAGTAGAATTAATTTCCATTCGAATAACTGTTCTTATTTCTACCTGTAGACAAAGTGGTAATCTGTGTCTAAATGTATACCATTTTAATCATCTGCAGCAGTAAAATTGGAATATTGGCTATAAGGAGAAAATAAAGTTAAATTCTCCTCAAAGCCGCTCACTTCCAGTCATTGAGGCGGAACAAGGGGTTGTAACAGTCACCGCTCACTACACAGCGGGTGCGCTATTATCACACCCACCGCTTCTAGACTGGCATCCTACCCTTATGTGTGTGTACAGAGGAGGATGTCAGTCAAGAAGCAGGAAGAGTAAGCCATTTCACAAGTTATAGACAGATTTTCACCATACTTGCCATTTCTTCTGAGACATTCGGAAAGCTCCCAGAAAAAGAAACCTTACAGACTCTTGGAATTGTTGTAATATTTGCTAAGGGTGCTTCTTTTTGAAAATTTCTAGTGTGTTAAGCCAGGATGATCGATAATTAGATGGAGCCATGGTTGTCAATCAATGGGTTGAAGTGGGAGAGAAATGGGCAACAGGTGGTGTGGCTTTGGTAAGAAAAAAAAACCTTGTTGAGCCCCGGATGCCTTTCTTCAAAAATTATCCAGTATGATATTCTGTCTATGTACACATTGAAGGATTTTTTTTTCTTTCTATCTGCAAGTAACTTTTAGATAAGACACAAATAATATATATATTTTTTAACTTTCCTTTTTACTTCTTCAAAACTACAACACATGGCATTGGAGATGTGCGTTTGTACAACCAAATTCTGCCTTATCACTTACTTATTTCCTAACACAATTTCCAGCACAGGCAGCAAGGTGTCATGTCTTCTCTAATATAGTAGCCCAAAAGTAAACATGGGTCTCAGGCTTCCGTATAGGAAGATCTGCTAATTGTAGACATGTTAACATCTCCAAGCTCGATTGCCCTCATTCCAGGAAGCATCTGGCAGGAAACAGTCGCGCTCTCCATGCTCATTAATTTTGTCATGCAAGGCTTCAAACTTTATCACCATCTTATAAAGCTCGCTGAGCAAGAAACGGCTTAACATGTGCTCACGTCTTGAGCCTTCCTTTTTATTTTCTTCCCTTTGTTTCTTTATTGTACTAGTAACCACTAACAAAGAAGAAAATGATAAAAAAGGACCTTGATTTACAAGCCTCATTAGAGGCAGAACTACAAGACTTATTTATAACTGTTCTATGTGTGTTTGCAAATACTTCATCATAAAATCTGCCATACACAAAGACTCGCTTTATAAGAAAGGGACAACATTCCAAGAGAAATAATACTGAGAGTCATCCGAGCTGGAGACGGTATTACATCATCGCCGTCACATGACCGTGTCATTGGTTTAATGTATGGACCCTAGACAGTGGTACGGACACTTCGGTGAGAACATCCTGTGAGAAGGTACAGCAGACCGTCCACCATGGGGATAGTATATGACTGTATACAGTACTTTATCCTTCTTTTAAACAGGAAATCATATGTTCTGCAGGTCTACGTGACAGCTGTAATAACTCTTCAGGATAATACACGGAGCAGCTGACCGAAACATTCAATTACATAGTTTTATGTACAAGAGTTACAATAATGTGTTATACATTAAGCTGGTAATACAATATAGCTGAGAGATGCTCACTTAAAAAAATTAATATAAAAAAGTAAAGTGTTTGCACACATTTTTTACTCACTATAATATTTTATCATTGTCTGGTTTTAAAAAACCCAATAAAAACCTTATTAAAGCATTTACAATTAAAGAGGATCTGTCAGCAGGATTTCACCCATCAAACTATTTATAAACACATATAGCTCTTTCAAAGACAAGTCCAGCAATATCTTTACATGGTAGGTCTGTTCCTCCATTACTGAGAAATCAGTATTTGAATTGATATGCAAATGAGGCTAAAGAGCTATTTGTAGATCTGAAGCCTCTGTCACTCCAGCTCTATTCCTGCCCAACGCCACCTCCTTCTGCTTGTCCGACATGTCCTTTGCCTGAAGACACACAGCTTATAGGCTGTCAGTAAGTCTGGAGGAGCTGATAGTAGAGGATAGAGGTATAATACTGACTATGCTGCTGTTGCAAAAGAGTAACTGCGCACTCTGGTTCAAATTCAAATAGTCTTCATTGACGCTGAAGCTCATTTTCAAAAAGGATTCAGTTTGGACCAGAAACGCGTCAATAAAGGCTAATTGAATTTGTACCAGCATGTGAAATTACTCTCCTGCAACAGCAGATTGATCAGTATTATATGCCTATCCTCTACTACATATCAATCCATATGCAGAAGAGGATTTTCTTTTTGCCAGCATGACTGCAGAAGCTGATTATAATATGGGCATTTACTGGAGTTGTTCCAATCACAACCACCCCGCTAGGTGAGCATTTCATCACCCCCCTTCCTATTGTACATCACTGAGTTACACCATGTATGCAAGTATGCTTTTCTGATTCCTTTTTTTTAAACTGAAGGAGTTGGCTATGGGCATTGAATAGAGCTGGAGTGACAGAGGCTTCAAATCTGCAAATAGCTCTTAAGCCTCATTTGCATATCAATTCAAACACTGATTTCTCAGTAATGGAGGAGCGGACTGGCCATGTAAAGGTTTTACTGAACTTGTCTTTGAAAGAGTTACATGAGAATATAAATAGTTTGGGGAGTGAAATCCTGCTTACAGTTTCCTATAAAAGGGGTTTTGACATAATCAAAATAAGTTATTCATTGAATTGTAATACTTGACAATCTCTGATAGACCCATAGACAGTGAATGACTCAGTCGTCATGCATGCGCACTACCTCTCCACTCACACAAGGGACTTTAGTAACACTGTTCTAGTGATTTGTTGGGGTTCCAGAGGTTACACCACCCACCAATTGGACATTTACCATCTATCCAATGGACTAGTGATATATTTTGATTAATAGAAGAAAACCTAAATGATGGGGGTGTACTTAATGTGGCATCACCTTCAATTAGACAATGGCTACAATAAGCATCTTTCTATCTGTAGGTCATGTTATGTTGGTGCATTACAAGGACAGAACACTGTTTTCAAATGAGGGATATTTTAAAAGCTGTTAGCTACTTTAACAATGCAGAAAAAAGAGATCCTTGCATGCGAAACAAAATATTATTTATAAGGGCCAATATATTTTTTTAGCCAATTCCTGTCTTATTTGCTTTCTTTGTATAGTCTGCAAATTATAACAAATACAAAAAAGCAAGACAACACTATTTTTGTAGGAAAAATAATATTTTTTTATTATAATATTTGAGATTTGTTTTGTACGATTACAGTCAGGTCCTAATAGTGACATCCCACTGAAAGGAAGCTCAAAGAGTAAATTCCTTCATAAAATCTCAGCAAAACAAAGAATTGCAATGCAGTAGGTTGCAACACAGTATTATGATGTCAAAAATAGCATGATTAAAACTGACCAGTCAAGGCCGGACTGGCCATCTGGCAATTCTGGCAAATGCCAGATGGGCCAGTACGGACATGGGCCACAATGTCTGCTAAACCATTAACAGTATGAGCATCCTCAGGACCACTCCCATACTAATTAATCATTGGTCAACAAATGTCCTTGCCTATGAATAAAACACTGTCTATTTTGCGCAAACTGTAATTCCCTGAGGAGGGAGGACGTTAGCTTCAAAACGCGTAGGATATTTTCCTCTTTTTTTGGCATTTGAAAGATCCATAGGGAGTGACGTCACTTGCACCAAAGAGGAAGTTTTTTTATCGTGTGTTTCAAGGAGCGTCTCCAGCCGGGATGCTTCAGACACTATTACGAGCATTTATATTCACATTGAACACAGAAAACTCGATTCGACTATCATTGGAGACTGTCGGACATCATACTGCAGATAACATGGGGCTGCACCTTCTGGTCATTATTTAGATCTGGAATTTCAGGCAGGATGGGACTGTGATAATTGGAGAAATCACAATGAAACCTGTTGGATCAAGGTACATACTATTGTGGACCATTTACTATCCCTGCTTTATCCTTCTAGGAGCGATCTCATTTCGTCAGATCATTTATACATTCGTTTCACACTCTGTTCATACAGGGTTTTCTATCTTAATATAGGTGTGTATTTTAGGCTATAATACTCTCTTCTGGTATCTTCCCCTCCTCCTTCAAACACTCCATAATTACTCCATTATTAAAAAAGTCCTCTCTTGACCCTTCCTGCACAAATAACTACAGACCAATCTCCAATCTCCCCTTCATCTCTAAACTCTTGAAGCACCTGGTCTACTCACGCCTTACCCATTACCTCTCCTTTCACTGTCTTCTAGACCCATCACAGTCCGGCTTCCGCCCCCTCAAAAAAATAAAGGGAACACTCAAATAACACATCCTAGATGTGAATGAATGAAATATTCTCATTGTATATTTTGTCATGTACAAAGTTGAATGTGCTGACAACAAAATCACACAAAAATCATCAATGGAAATCAAATTTATTATCCAATGGAGGCCTGGATTTGGAGTCACCCCCAAAATTAAAGTGGAAAAACACACTACAGGCTGATCCAACTTTGATGTAATATCCTTAAAACAAGTCAAAATGAGGCTCAGTATTGTGTGTGGCCTCCACATGCCTGTATGACCTCCCTACAATGCCTGGGCATGCTCCTGATGAGGTTGCGGATGGTCTCCTGTGGGGTCTCCTCCCAGACCTGGACTAAAGCATCCGCCAACTCCTGGACAGTCTGTGGTGCAACGTGACGTTGGTGGATGGAGCGAAACATGATGTCCCAGATGTGCTCAATCGGATTCAGGTGTGGGGAACGGGTGGGCCAGTCCATAGCTTCAATGCCTTCATATTGCAGGAACTGCTGACACACTCCAGCCACATGAGGTCTGGCATTGTCCTGCATTAGGAGGAACCCAGGGCCAACCGCACCAGCATATGGTCTCACAAGGGGTCTGAGGGTCTCATCTCGGTACCTAATGGCAGTCAGGCTATCTCTGGTGAGCACATGGAGGGGTGTGTGGCCCTCCAAAAAATGCCACCCCACACCATTACTGACCCACTGCCAAACTGGTCATGCTGAAGGATGTTGCAGGCAGCATATCGCTCTCCATGGTGTCTCCATACTCTGTCACGTCTGTCACATGTGCTCAGTGTGAGCCTGCTTTCATCTGTGAAGATCACAGGGTGCCAGTGGCGACTTTGCCAATCCTGGTGTTCTGTGGCAAATGCCAAGCGTCCTGCACGGTGTTGGGCTGTGAGCACAACCCCCATCTGTGGACATTGGGCCCTCATACCACCCTCATGGAGTCGGTTTCTAACCCTTTGTGCAGACACATGCACATTTGTGGCCTTCTGGAGGTCATTTTGCAGGGCTCTGGCAGTACTCCTCCTGTTCCTCCTTGCACAAAGTTGAAGGTAGTGGTCCTGCTGCTGGGTTGTTGCCCTCCTACGGCCCCTTCCACGTCACCTGGTGTACTGGCCTGTCTCCTGGTAGCGTCTCCATTCTCTGGACACTACGCTGACAGACACAGAAAACCTTCTTGCCACAGCTCGCATTGATGTGCCATCCTGGATGAGCTGCACTACATGAGCAACTTCTGTGGGTTGTAGAGTCCGTCTCATGCTACCACGAGTGTGAAAGCACAACCAGCATTCAAAAGTGACCAAAACATCATCTAGAAAGCATTGGTACTGAGTTGTGGTCTGTGGTCCCCACCTGCAGAACCACTCCTTTATTGAGTGTGTCTTGATAATTGCCAATAATTTCCAGCTATTGTCTATTCCATTTGCACAACAGCATGTGAAATTGATTGTCAATCAGTGTTGCTTCCTAAGTGGACAGTTTGATTTCACAGAAGTTTGATTTACTTGGAGTTATATTCTGTTGTTTAAGTGTTCCCTTTATTTTTTGAGCAGTGTACATACAGGGTGGTCCAAAAGTAGGTGGACAGAAAATAATAACATTTATTTTGATTTATATACAAAATTATATTTACTAATACAAGCATAATATTGACAGTTAAATTTTATTCTGAACAATAATACAAAAGCCCTTAAATTTTATCAACACAGGTGCTCAAACTGTTTTCCCTTACAATTTGCACAGCTTTGAAGTCTGCCTCTTATGCTTCGACAAACTTTTTTGCACAAGTCTCTTTGGGTAGTAATTTCTTAAAATGCATCTCTTACTCAATTTTTCAAATCACTGACACTTTTTGGTTTTCGACTATAAACTTTGTCCTTGAGTACTCCCCAAAAGAAAAAATCCATTGGGGTCAAGTCTGGTGAACGTGCCGGCCAATCAAGTGGGCTTCTTCGACCAATCCATTTATTAGGAAATGTTTCATCAAGATACTCACGGACTACTCTTGAATAATGTGGAGGGGCCCCATCTTGTTGGAAATAAAGGTCATTTGAGTTAGGCTTTTGCTGTAACTGGGGAACAACTTGATTCATTAGAATTTCGAGATTTATCTCCTGTGACTGTTCCATCAAAAAATATTGGTCCTAAAACAGCAAAACTTGAAATACCACCCCAAACATTGACACCAGGCTCATTTAGTTGTTGCTCTAATGTTAAATGCATGTTCTCATTATACCAGTAAATACAATTATGTCTGTTAATATGGCCGGATAATTTGAAAAATGCTTCATCACTCCACATAATGTTATCTAAAATTACTGGATTTTCTTCAATTTCGTTAAGCATAATCTCACTAAATTGCAGCCTCCTGTCTGGATCATCCTCCAATAAACCATGAATTAGACGTGGACGAGAAGCTTTCCACCCAATAGATTTCAGGATTCGCATGATAGAAGTTCGTGAAATTCCCAATTCCAAAGAGGCTCTTCTGGTGGACTTTTTTGGACTCTGAACAAATGTTTCAGCAACAAGTTGTTTATTATCTTCTGTACAGACTGTTTTGGGTCGACCAGTTTTTGGAGCATTAAGGATTGAGCCAGTGGCATTGAATTTGTCACAAATGCAGTAAATGGTTTGTCTCTTTGGGGCTTGAGTACCAAATGTTTCAACCCAATTTGCTCTAACGGTTTCAGCATTTTGAGATTTCAAATACTCTGTTAAAATGCATTTTCTTTGATCTGTATTTAAATTATTTACCATTATGTGTTATCTGAATTATCTGAAAAGAAAACAGATTTGGGGGAGAGCTATCTGTGAAAACTAGATCTGTGAAACTGGCTCAGTTGCCCTTAGCAACCAATCAGATTCCACCTTTCATTTTCCAAAGTGTCTGTGAGGAATGAAAAGTAGAATCTGATTGGTTGCTAAGGGCAACTGAGCCAGTTTCACTTTACACCATGTTTGATAAATCTCCCCCTTCATAACCTTATTACACTTTCTGTCCACTTACTTTTGGACCACCCGGTATATATATATATATATATCTATATATGTGTATATATACATATATATATATATATATATATACTTATATATATATACAGTATAGAGGCGTGGAAGAGGCCGTAGGAGGGCAACAACCCAGCAGCAGGACCGCTACCTCCGCCTTTGTGCAAGGGGAAACAGGAGGAACACTGCCAGAGCCCTGCAAAATGACCTCCAGCAGGCCACAAAAGTGCATGTGTCTGCACAAATGGTTAGAAACTGACTCCATGAGGGTGGTATGAAGGCCCGACGTCCACAGATGGGGGTTGTGTTCACAGCCCAACACCGTGCAAGATGCTTGGCATTTGCCGCAGAACACCAGGATTGGCAATGTCGCCACTGGCGCCCTGTGCTCTTCACAGATGAAAGCAGGTTCACACTGAGCACATGTGACAGATGTGACAGAGTCTGGAGACGCCGTGGAGAGCGATCTGCTGCCTGCAACATCATTCAGCTTAACAGGTTTGGCAGTGGGTCAGTAATGGTGTGGGGTGGCATTTTTTTGGAAGGCCGCACAGCCCTCCATGTGCTCGTCAGAGATAGCCTGACTGCCATTAGGTATCGAGATGAGATCCTCAGACCCCTTGTGAGACCATATGCTGGTGCGGTTGGCCCTGGGTTCCTCCTAATGCAGGACAATGCCAGACCTCATGTGGCTGGAGTGTGTCAGCAGTTCCGCAAAGTTGAAAGCATTGAAGCTATGGACTGGTCTGCCCGTTCCCCAGACCTGAATCCAATTGAGAACATCTGGGACATCATGTCTCGCTCCATCCACCAATGTCACGTTGCACCACAGACTGTCCAGGAGTTGGCGGATGCTTTAGTCCAGGTCTGGGAGGAGATCCCACAGGAGACCATCCGCAACCTCATCAGGAGCATGCCCAGGCTTTGTAGGGAGATCATACAGGCACATGGAGGCCACACACAATATTGAGCCTCATTTTGACTTGTTTTAAGGACATTACATCAAAGTTGGATCAGCCTGTAGTGTGTTTTTCTACTTTAATTTTGGGGGTGACTCCAAATCCAGGCCTTCATTGGTTAATAAATTTGATTTCCATTGATTCAATGAGAATATTTCATTCATTCGGATCTAGGATGTGTTATTTGAGTGTTCCCTTTATTTTTTTGAGCACTGTACATACTACATTATTTTATTACTATGTTTCTATTAAGCAAAGAATCCAGCAAGTGGGAGAATTGTTCAATTCTTGTTTATCAAAACTGCCATTACTACAAAGCCCCTTTAAGAAGTGCTATATTATCCATTATATTAAAGAATAATCTAGGACACACATATCAAAGAGTGTGCGATCCTATATGAAGATCATTGTTAATTTGTAATCTAACACTAAGAACATTAAAGTGTTCTCACAATGCCGCTGGATGTTACCAGGAAATACAGAAAGAACTGGGTCGTTCAAAAATACTGGATCATTTCATGGTAATCCGACACGAAGGACTTTCTGTTCAGAAGAAATATATAAGCAAGGCACAATCATGTTTCTTTTATAAATTGTGTAATTAAAATAAGGCAGCAGGTTTTTTTCATCTAAGGCTGCAGTCCGATTACTGCGTGGACTATTAATGCGCTTATTACATTGTTGTTCATTCTCTCACTTTATGTCGAGTTTTAGCTTGCAGACTAGTGATGAGCGAGCACTCGGGTACTTGTTGCTCGGGTCGAACTCATTGGAATACTCGAATGCTCGGTCCGAGTAACGAGCCCAGTGTAAGTCTATGGGAAACTCGAGCATTTTTCCGGTGGCCCCCCCCCCCCCGGCGGTCTGCAGAGGGCCTAAAAACTGCCCAAATCAATGGGAACAGTGCTCAAATGACATTAGAACAGCATGGGGAAGACCCCTGGAAGCATCTCTGACTCCCAGGTCACTGCTGACAACAACGTTGTCAGAGTATTACGCCACTTTTACGGACTCACAATAGCACATACAAAAACTAAACCGAAGTGGATTTTCCTGGGAAAAATGTTAAGGAACATCCTTTACAGGGTAATGACTTGTATATAAGGCAAAATAAATAGCCAAAAACAAAACTACTCCTCCACACCTTGGGCTATGTTCACACGTAGAGTTTTTGATGCGTTTTTGCACTTTTGAATTGCTTTCAACGGAGAAAAATGCATTCACCAGGAAATGTCATTTTAACATTTTACTACCTTATCTGGCCATGTGGTGTGTGAGACATTATCCTCTTTCATTTATGAAGGAGGGGCTCTGAAAGTCACAAACACTATTTTTATAGGGCCATCAAGCGGCCCTTACTATTTTTAAAGGGCTAGCAGTCGGCTATGCTTTGTTGTTCCCATTATTAAAGAGTGGGTCTCCTATACTGTTATTGCGTATGCAGTGACTGCAAGGGCTGCCAAAAATTTGGACTCACCCCAATGCCCCTTTGAAGAGACATAAAGGAGGGTCTCAGTAAAAAAAAAATGTTCCCATTATAAAGGAGTGGGTCTCCTATAGTGATAATGTCCATGCAGTGATTTGGGAAAACCCCAATACCAATTTAAAGACACATAGAGCTGGGCCACAGTAACGTCATGTTCCCATTAGAAATGAGCAGGTCTGCTATACAGATATAGGTTATGCAGTGAGTCCAACGACTGCCAACATTTAGGAAATAGCCCAATAACAATTTAAAGACACATAGAGCTGGGCCACAGTAACAACATGTTTTCATTAGAAAGGAGTGGGTCTCCCATACTGTTTGCCTAAGCAGTGAATCCAACAGCTGCCAAAAATTTGGAGGAACTCCAATGCCCCTTGCAAGAGACATAGATATGGTTATATGGTAGATATTGTGATGATATGGTGGTAAAGGAGAAGGAGGAGGACAAGAGCAAGTAGACAAAATCAGGAAGCTTATACCCATGTCTGCAAATAGAGTTAGACCTCGCAAAAAAAAGACACTGTATTTGAGTTTATGCTACGCTGCTATCATTCGGTGGTGTTGAGAAGGCTGGCCCAATCCAGCCCTTGTTCATTTTTATATGAGTCAGCCTGTCGACATTTTCAGTTGACAGACGGATGCGCCTATCGGTTATAATTCCACCAGCGGCACTAAAAACCCACTCTGACAAAACGCTAGCGGCAGGGCAGGCCAAGACCTCCAAGGCGTAGAGAGCCCTGTGTCCAGCTTGGATACCCAATAATTATGAGGCACAGAGGAATCACAGAGGACGTTGGTACGGTCGGCAAGGTACTACCTCAGCATTTTCCAAAACTTTTCCCTCCTTGGGAGAGTACCCCGCGCCTCAGGATCTGTGCGATGGGAGGGTCTGAGAAAACTGTCCCAGAACTCTGACAGTGTTCCCCTGCTGGATTTCAATTGTGTCTCACTTGCCTGTACTCCTTGGTTGTCCAACGAACTGTGACCTCTGCCGCCAGCGTTTTCAGACGGGAATTTTTTAAATTATTCCGCAACAAGGGCATTCTGGTGCTGCCCCTGTTCTTCGTCCTCCTCCTCCTTCCTCATTGTCACCCAATCCACGTTGGGATGAGATGAGGCTGGGCTGTGTGGAATCACCCTGTATGGTTCCTTGCTCCATCTCATCATGCTCCGCCTGCAATGCATCCTCTTTAATTGTGAGCAGAGAGCATTTCAGAAAACAGAGAAGCAGGATGGTGATGCTAATTATGGCGTCATCGCCGCTCTCCATCTTGGTGGACTCCTCAAAGTTTTGGAATATGGTACAGGTGTCTGACATCCATGTCCACTCCTGAAGTCTTATGTGTGGAGTCTGACCTGAATACCGATGGCCGTGTTGATGCTGATAGTCAACAACTGCCTCTTTTGCTCAAAAATCCTTCCCAACATCTGCAATGTAGAGTTCCAATGCACGGGGACATTTCACACCAGTCGGTGAGCTGGAAGCTGCAAACACTGCTGAAGCACGGTAAGGGCGGCGTAAGCTGTAGCTGACTTTCTAAAATGGGCATACACGCGGCATTCTTTGACAAGCAGATGCGACAGATCTGAGTAGGTTTTGAGAAGCCGCTGAGCCATGAGGTTAAGCACATGGGCCAGGCATGGTACGTGTGTGAGCTCGCCTTGCTTCAGAGCCGCCACCAGGTTCCGGCCATTGTCACACATGCCCATGCCTGGCAGTAGGTTCACAGATCTTCCTGCTCCTTCAGAGCTGTCCACAACTCTTGTGTGGTGTCCGGTTTGTCACCTAAGCATATTAGCTTCAGCAGAGCCAATTGCCATTTGGCAGAGGCAGTGCTACAGTGCTTCCAGCTTCTGACTGATGTGCTTATTTCGGAGATGGAGGTTGAAGAGAAGGAGGAGGTGCAGGAGCTGTAGAATGTGGGGGCAACCCTGATTGACCGAATCCTCGGCGTCGGGAGGACGTCTTCTGTCCCAAGGTCCAACTGGGTCCCGGCTTCCACTATATTAACCCAGTGTGCCATCAGCGAGATGTACCATCCCTGCCCACAAGCACTTGTCCACATGTCCGTGGTTAAGTGGACTTTCCCAGTAACAGCATTGTTGAGGGCATGGCTAATGTTATGAGACACATGCTCGTGTAATGCGGGGACGGCACACCAAGAGAAATACTGATGGTTGGTGACCGAGTACCGAGGGAAAGCCGCTGCCATCACGTTGCGGAAAGCTTCCATCTCCACGAACCTAAAAGGCAACATTTCCAGCGCAAGATGTCGTGAAATGTGTGAATTTAGTAGTGTGGCCTGTGCGGTGTTGGCTGCGTATTTGCACTTGCCTTTCAAGGACTGGGGTAGGGACAACTGAACGCTTCACTGGGACAAGAACGTGGACGTGCTTGCTGATGGTGCTAGTTGAGAGTGTTCAACGACAGGTGCAGGGCGTGAGGCATCTTTGCATGCGCCATGGACAGGGGATTGATGTGCACGCACAACGGCAGAAGAAGCAGTGATGACACACGCAGACACTGTTTCTGGACCCTAGGGTTAGGCCCACTTAGTAGTGTGCTTTGCTGACATGTGCCTGATCATGCTGGTGGTGGTCAGGCTGCTAGTTTTGCTACCCCTGCTGATGCTGGCCTGGCAGTTGGTGCAAATGTCCTTTTGGGGTTATCTGCAGAGTTTTTTAAAAAAAACAACCAGACTCAGGAAGACCTAACAGTTGTACTGTCAACTTCCATCATGGTGGTGTTACGGGAATGCTTTCCCGTCTTGTGTCTGCGGCCACCACACTGTTTCTTCCTGCCTGTTGTGGTGCTACGCCTCCCTCCCCCTGTGTGCTGCTGTCCCCATTCCGCACGTCCCCCTGCCAGATTGGGTCAGTTACTATATCATCTACCACCTTGTCTTCCACTTCCGCTCCCTGGTCCTCCTCCTGACTTTCTGGCAATTGTGTCTCATCACCATCATCATCATCCACCTCTTTCGACAGTAATTGCACTTTCCCACCATTGCCTTTGTGTAACCATTGCTGCTCAAATATTTGGGCATCGCTACACGCATTCTCCTCTTGACTCGCTTGAAGCTGGCCGGGCGAGAGGCCCGAATCTACAAATGGAAAAGTGAACAGTTCTTCTGAGTGTCCAAGTGTGGGGTCAGTTGTCTCTGGGCACTTGGTATGATGGGAGGAAGGAAGATCAGGGTGAGGAATATGCTGTCCAGACTCACGGCTACTGAGACTTGACCGTGTGGAAGACAGGGTGGTGGTGGTGTCTAAGTGACTGGAAGCATTATCTGCTATCCAACCACCAACCTTTTGACATTGTTGTGGATTCAATAGTGGTGTGCTGTGATCCCCTAGAAATTGGGACAGGGTGGTCGGGCGATAAGATGTGGGTGTTTGTTGTGGCACAATTTCTACTTGCCCACGGCCTCGGTCTCTGCATACATCATCACCATCACGTCCACTTCCCCCTCCCTTGCCACGCACCTTGCCCATTTTAAATGGAGGACAATATTTTCCACGTTCACTAGAAATGGCTGATTTTGAATTGCAGTTATATGTGATACGTCTGACAGAGAACCACGGTTTTAAATAGCAGGTCTGTAATTTACTAATACTATTCTTCACAGAAACCTAATGTGAATAGCTTGACCAACACACTGTAGCGAAATGGAAGGCAGATACGGCTGATTTTGGAACACTGTTATATGTGATATGCCTGACAGAGAATCATGGTTTTAAATACCATGCCTGTAATTTACTAATATTATGCTTCACAGAGACCTAGTGTGAAAAACTTGACCGACACATTGCAATGAAATGGAAGGCAGAAATGGCTGATTTTGGAACACTGTTATATGTGATATGTCTGACAGAGAACCATGGTTTTAAATGGCAGGCCTGTAGTTTACTAATATTATTCTTCACAGACATCTAGTGTGAATAGCTTGACCGATACTCTGCAACAAAATGGAAGGCAGAAATGGCTGATTTTGGAACACTGTTATATGTGATATGTCTGATAGAGAACCACAGTTTTAAATAGCAGGCCTGTAATTTACTAATATTATTATACACAGAGACCTAGTGTGAATAGCTTGACCAAGACACTACAACAGAATGGAAAAGGAGGCCAATACTTTCCAGGTCAGTTCAAATTTCTGGATTTTTATCGTTGAAATATGGAACAGATATGGCTGTATTCTGCAATGCTAGCAAGCAAATGGAGCAGAAAAATTATGTACTCTGGATTGCTTTTTAAGCAAATAACCAGGATTAAGATAAAAAAAAAATGCACTGGCCCCTGATATATGGGGCTATGTCTACAAATATCTGTAAGAACAGCAGCAGCAGAAACATGCTATGGACCCTCTTGCACTATATGCACTGCAGTCTGCCACATACACTGCCTGCCTGTCTAACTCCTGCTATCACCTTCACTACTGAAAATATGCACCTGGATTAGTCCTCAGAAGGACTGTTAGTTCAGATGGATATATAGATACATGTTGTGGAATACCTATACTAACTCTAAACAAGCAAATCTCTCCCTGACTCAGCAGCAGCTCTCCAAACGCTGCCTGATTCCAGGGTAGACTGTGACAAGCATGGCGGTGCCAGGTCTTATATAAACCTGATGACGCTGTGCGGTCAGCCAATCACTGTAATGCCCAGAACCAACATGGCTACGGCATTACAGTGCATGGCAAGCAATCCTTGCATGTTCATTGGCTCTCTAAAGACCGCCAAACATGCAGAGCAGGGACCCTAGTTCCCGCCCGAGCAACCCGGAAATACTCGCCAAGCTTGTCGAGTACCGTGATGCTCGGGCAAGTACCGAGCAGTGGCGAGCACGTTCGCTCATCACTATTGCAGATGATATTTAGAAATACTGATGATAGTCACCTGTTCACACTACACAAACTGATATACATATTGTATATTGTACTGTATATTGATAAGTATCAACACAATTTTGCTATAGTTGGTAATAATGTTTACATGTGGTCTTTATAAAATATGTAGCAAAATACATGTGTGAGTAAGCTCTAAATTCTGGTCTAAAATGAAATAATCTGGAGCCAAGTTTGAAAGGTCGGGGTTGCTGAGTGTTTCTGATTAATTATGTATGCATGTAGACTGTGCACAACCAATATGTGTTACCATATCTATCTTTACATACATTGTACTATTTTGTATCTCCATTAATAGAATTAATAGGAAGTAATGATATGACCTTCCTTTACTGTCAGAAATAATTAGACACAAGGTGTTTAGATTATAAAGGTTAACCAGGATATAAAATTGATAACATTTGTTGAAAAAATGTCCATGTGAAATACAAATTCAGCCTTGGGGCACAACCTTAGCAGGACTATGTGCACAGAGCCTTACAGAAACATACAGAATCCATAGGCAGCACGGTGGCTCAGTGGTTAGCACTGCAGCCTTGCAGCGCAGGAGTCTTGGGTTTAATTCCCACCAAGGGAATCTGCAAGGAGTTTGTATGTTCTCCCCATGTTTGCATGGGTTTTCTCTGGGTTCTCCGGTTTCCTCCCACACTCAAAAAAGACATACTGATCGGGAATTTAGATTGTGAGCCCCAATGAGGACAGTGCCGATAATGTCTATAAAGCACTGTGGAATTAAGGGCGCTATATAAGTGAGTAAAATAAATAAATAAGATTAGGTATTGTAGAGTCGTAGATACTAAACTCTGAAACTCAGAATAACTTCTAAAATCTGTCTTGGTCACGGCAAGAAGGACTGTCCACTCACTGAAATATCAAGTTACAGCTTCTATTAACCTTTGTTAAGAGTGAAAAAGGAAGGAGGAGCAGAGAAAGGCACTGACACATGCAGAAAGCACAGCCCATGCTGTATTTTTTAAGAAGTGATTTTACCTTATTTCAGTGCTAGATTCACAGCTACACTGCTCTCGGTACTGCTGTGTAATGTGATTCATGCTGCTGCTTATGAGCATGTGCTGTACAGAGATAGAAGATCAGGAATCCATTATGTCTCTGTGTGTGCTGTGTATGTGAGACATCATAGCAGCTGACAACTGAAAATTAGAGATAGGGCCTACACAGGAAAAAAAATCTAAACACGTAAGATGCAAATTATAGAATATCCAAAAATACTGCTTGCTATTCCTCATGCACACATATCTTATTCTGAAACAATACCTGTAATGACATCTCCACATAAGTTCAGCATAATTCTAACATAAAAGTACTATTTATAAAATTGGAGGTATGTGGAAGTACAATAGGACCAGAGTTATCTGTCGATGTCATATTATGGTTTGGACAACTTGCACAGTGGTTCTACAGACAATTAACCCCTTTCTGACATCCACTATATATGTACAGTGCAAGTCAGGAACAGTAGCAGGCTCACAGGTTTTGTCCACCCCATACTCAGCAGATAATGGCTGTGTGTCACAGCCAGGATCTGCCTCTAACAGCCACAGGTGGCATTAACAGTGCACTGGCATGGGGGCATGTCATTCTGTGATGCGATTGCATGGTGCCAATGGGTTGCTACGGCAGCCAGGAGTCTATTGAAGACCTCTGTGCCTGTCATCACAGAGCTCCGATGAAACCTAGCCTGTGGCTGTGCTTCAAAGAAGACTGTGATTTTTTCTATATAGAGCAAAAATATTGTTGCGTATAATACAGAATATCAGATGATCAGAGGTTCAAGTCCCCAAAGAAGAACAGCAAATACACTAAACAATTAAAAAAAAAGTTTTAAAAAATATGAAAAAGTTAAAAACTAGTGGTGAGCGAGTATGTTCTGTTAACACTTTTGGCAAGCATGCTCTGGTGCTTGCCAAGTATCTTCAGCGTGCTCGGGTGTTATGTTTTTATCACTCCGTGCTCATGATTTGCGACTAAGAAACAGGTATTCCGCACATGTATTAAAACTGTCAAACAGTCGCAAATCATGAGCATGGAGTGATGAAAACATAACACCCAAGCAAGCTGAAGATACTCGGAAAACACCCGAGCATGCTCGTAAATCTCGAGTAACGAGCATGCTCGCTCATCACTATTAAAAAACACATAAAAATTTGAATCACCCCGTTATTCCTCTATTGAAAATAAAGATATTAAAGAAATTAAAAAATACACTTATAGGGTCTCGTCGTATCCATAACAGTCCGATCTATCAAAATTTAAAATAAACTAATCTGCTCGGTAAATTCCATAAAGGAAAAATAATTAAAAATGCCAAAAGTACATTTTTTGGGGCCACCACAATGCTGTAAAAAAGAGACTAAAAACTCATATCTATCCCAGTGAATGGACCTGGGACATGGTGCCTCTGCTATTTACAGGTTAGTTACTTAAAGCTACAGTGGGATGACTCGCAGATGGTGTGAAAACTCTAAATTCTTGCTGCCATCTTCCAAAAAAATATTTAAGAATGTAAGAATTTATGTGCAGTTTAAATGCATAGGCATTATTGCACTTGTATTCTTGCGTCTGTTGGACTATTCAGGCTTTGTGCTCTGCCAGTAATGAGTTCCTGGAGATTAGATAACATCATGAATCCTCAGTTAACATGCTAATAGGCCCTTTGCTTTATAGATCATCATTCATTAAAATACATCTGGGATTCAGTTCATTCATTGGCTTGGTCAAGGGCTTCTCTTTGAAAAATGAAAATGTCATATCTAACACAAGTGATCTGTTGTCTTCTATACCCAAAATGGCATCTAACCCAAGACAGCTGCAGAATCTTTCATCATTTGATAAAAACCAGACCACCAGGAATATATTGGTATCACAGCACAAATAAAATATTCTCTGTGGAAAGAATATCAGTTATCAAAACTTAAAATAAAGCCTCATGTTCTCTGATTTAGTAAAATGTTTCATGCGGTGCTCAGGAAGTCTTGGAGGTAATTCTCTTAATAGGATTTGATTACAAATCACTTTATCTTGCTGGGCAGGTTTCCTTCCTTTACCACCAAGGCTCCTAGATTGGTGACTCACATTTCCGACTTCCCTATATGAAAGGATGTTCTTGACATGGTAGATTTGTAATTGCTTTCAAATTAAAGTAATTAAGAAAGTTTATTTTTCAGCCGCATTGTTACTACAAAGATGTTAACTTCAACTAATTGTGCCACATTCCTACATACATGCAAGGAGCAAGAAATAAAGGAATGGCTTATGATGTTGTCATTGTGTTATGTGTGCATGCAATATAAATATAGGCCTGGCCTCTGATTCATTAAAAATAGTGTTAATGAATGTTAGTCTTAATGAAGGGAGCACTGGAGTAAGATGCGCCAAAGACATTAAGAGGTGTGCGTCCCTAGTGAATATGGCGCTTCTTATAACTACAATGGTCCTCCTCCAGAAATGTTACTCCTGCAAGGAACTAGCATAGCACTCTGGCATAATTTATGCCACTTTTGTGGTGTAAGTTATAGTTAGAGATGAGCAGATAAATTCAAGGATGATCAATTTTGAACTGAATTTCCTGAAATTTGCAATTTTATGCAATTTCAAACATTTTGAGATTTGATTTGCGATTCGCAAAAAAAAAACCTGCCCAGCACCATTTCCCACATTGCTGAAGCATCAGAGAGCAGCCAAATATAATTTTGCATTGCTGCATAGTCCTCCCCATAATGCTCTGCAGCTAATGACATCTTATGAATTATCATACCTTGTACAGTGGTGGTCACAATCTGGGCCATCAGAGATCAGCGGTTTCCAATGGAGCGGTTTGTATCGCAGAGTCGTTTTCCATCTCTCTCCTGACAGGTGTAAGCTCCTGTGGCCATCAGGGTTTTCTATCATTCTCTATCTCTCTCCTGTAGAGTGTAAGCTCTTATGGTCAGCGGGGTCCTCTCTTTCCAGTAGAGTGTAAGCTCCTATCACCAGTGGGGTTCTGTCTCTGTCACCTGTAAAGTGTAAGCCTTTATGGTCAGCGAGGTTCTCTCTCTCCTCTACTCCACGTGTATTTTATGAGCAATTAAAGCTTTCCAGTATTGAAATCCATGCAAATTTATTTGCTGCAAATCAAATTTTTTTTTAAATTCTTCCAAGTTAACGAATTTGACTTTCAAAAGATCAACTCATCTCTAATTATGATGCATTTGTTGGGCAGATTTTGCCATGTCTCACTTGCTTTTCTAAAACTTGTCTGAGCTGGCTGTGACAGGCATAAAAACACCAAAAGTTGCAAAATGTTTCCACAATTCGAGATGAGCACAAATTTTGCAACATTTCACAGAGTTTAACAACAGAATTCTGGAAAAAACTCCTGAATGAATCAGGGCCATAGTCTTTTCTTTAGACAGATCTAACGACTAGTGAGTTGGATTTTTTTTTTACTTTGGCCGTAGCATGAATGCTGATATTTGCAACAGGATTGTGTCATGATGACACAATTGTTAAATATTTTATTGTCTGTTGCTTTGGCCTCATTTGTACGTTCATTTTTTCACATGCAAGTTCTATCTCTGTTTTTCATTGATTGAACATGTACCAATTATATGGGGCTACTGATATGTCTTTGTTTCTTTGCCAACCATGTATCAGCAAAAGAATAAATAACTGAGCCATGTCATGTCTCTTTTTGATCCATGCCATGTATCAAACTCATCCATTTAAATCAAATGGTCCATGAAAATAAATAAACTTAACTCAAACACCATCCATGTGTCATCCGGGTACTGACAATTCTTTTTTAAATATCAGCAAAAATCTATATTTATTGATTCAACCTACTTAGAGAGCACCATATTATAACAGACAGGATTACAATGACTTAACACCTACACATGTGGTCAAAATTGTTGGTACCCCTCGTTTAATGAAAGAAAAACCCACAATGGTCACAGAAATAACTTGAATCTGACAAAAGTAATAATAAATTAAAAACCTTTGAAAATGAACAAATGAAAGTCAGACATTGCTTTTCAACCCTGCTTCCACAGAATTTTTAAAAAAATTAAACTCCTGAAATAGGCCTGGATAGAAATGATGGTTCTCTTCTTAGCTTAATATTTTGTTGAACAACCTTTTGAGGCAATCACTGCAATCAAACGATTCCTGTAACTGTCAATGAGACTTCTGCACCTCTCGACAGGTATTTTGGCCCACTCCTCATGAGCAAACTGCTCCAGTTGTCTCGTGTTTGAAGGTTGCCTTTTCCAGATGGCATGTTTCAGCTCTTTCCAAAGATGCTCAATAGGATTTAGGTCAGGGCTCATAGAAGGCCACTTCAGAATAGTCCAATGTTTTCCTCTTAGCCATTCTTGGGTGTTTTTAGCTGTGTGTTTTGGGTCATTATCCTGTTGCAAGACCCATGCGACTGAGACCAAGCTTTCTGACACTGGGCAGCACATTTCTCTCTAGAATCCCTTGATAGTCTTGAGATTTCATTGTACCCTGCACAGATTCAAGACACCCTGTGCCAGATGCAGCAAAGCAGCCCCAGAACATAACAAAGCCTCCTCCATGTTTCACAGTAGGGCCTGTGTTCATTTCTTGATATGCTTCATTTTTCCATCTGTGAACATAGAGCTGATGTGTCTTGCCAAAAACTTCCATTTTTGTCTCATCTGTCCATAGGATATTCTCCCAGAAGCTTCGTGGCTTGTCAATATGTAGTTTGGCAAATTCCAGTTTGGCTTTTTTTTTTTCAACAATGGTGTTCTCCTTGGTCGTCTCCCATGAAGTCCACATTGGATCAAACAACGACGGATGGTGCAATCTGACACTGATGTTCCTTGAGCTTGAGGTTCACCTTTAATCTCTTTAGAAGTTATCCTGGGCACTTTTGTTACCATTCGTATTATCAGTCTCTTTGATTTGTCATCAATTTTCCTCCTGCGGCCACGTCTAGGGAGGTTGGCTACAGTCCCATAGATCTTAAATTTCTGAATAATATGTGCAACTGTAGTCACAGGAACATCAAGCTGCTTGCTTACTTTCAGTGCAGCAAACTCACTCCAGAAGTTCAGTGAGGATCTCTGAATGATCTAATGTTGTCCTAAATGACTGGTAATGATAAATAGAATCCACCTGTGTGTAATCAAGTCCCTGTATAAATGCACCTTCTCTGTGATAGTCTCATGGTTCTGTTTCAAGTGCAGAGAGCATCATGAAGACCAAGGAACACACCAGACAGGTCCGAGATACTGTTGTGGTGAAGTTTAAAGCCGGATTTGGATACAAAAAGATTTCCCAAGTTTTAAACATCTCAAGGAGCACTGTGCAAGTCATCATATTGAAATAGAAGGAGTATCAGACCACTGCAAATCTACCAAGACACGTCCGTCCCTCTAAACTTTCATCTCGAACAATGAGAAGACTGATCAGAGATGCAGCCAAAAGGCCCATGATCACTCTGGATGAACTGCAGAGATCTACAGCTGAGGTGGGAGAGTCTGTCCATAGGACAACAATCAGTTGTACACTGAGCAAATCTGGCCTTTATAGAAGAGTGGCAAGAAAAAAGCCATTTCTCAAAGATATCCATAAAAAGTCTTGTTTGAAGTTTGCCACAAGCCAGCTGAGAGACACACCAAACATGTGGAATAAGTTGCTCTGGTCATATGAAACCAAAATCGAACTTTTTGGCCACAATGCAAAACAATATGTTTGGTGTAAAAGCAACACAGCAAATCACCCTCAAAACACCACCCCCACTGTCAAACATGGTGGTGGCAGCATCATGGTTTGGGCCTGCTTTTATTCAGCAGGGACAGGGAAGATGGTTAAAATTGATGGGAAGATGGACGGAACCAAATACAGGACCATTCTGGAAGAAAACCTGTTGGAGTCTGCAGAAGACCTGAGACTGGGATAGAGATTTATCTTCTAACAAGACAATGATCCCAAACATAAAGCAAAATCTACAATGGAATGGTTCAAAAATAAACGTATCCAGGTATTAGAATGGCCAAGTCAAAGTCCAGACCTGAATCCAATCGAGAATCTGTGGAAAGAGCTAAAAACTGGTGTTCACACCAGACCTGGTGCCGCCATGCTCAACACAGTCACTCCAGAATCAAACAGTGTAGGGAGAGGTGATGCTGAGCTAGGGAGATATTTGCTTGTGTATTATGTAGTTTAGGGAGAAAAACCGTACATTACACATATCCATCTCAACAAAGAGTCCTTCTGAGGACTTATCCATCTGCAGCAATATCAGGCAGGCAGTGTATATAGGCAGGCAGTGAATATAGCAGAATGCAGTGCATATGGAACAAGAGGCTCCATTCCAATTCTGCCTTCTGCTGCTGTTAGATATTTCTAGACAAAGGCCCAGGTCTCAGGGGCCAGGAATACTTTTTTTTGGATCTTAATCCTCATTATTTGCTTAAAAATCAATCCAGAGAATACCATTTTCTGTGCCATTTGCTTGCTGGCACTGCAGAATACAGCCAGGTCCTTTCCATAATACAGCGCTAAAAATCCAGCTATTTAAAACTGTTTTCTCCGTCACACGGATCACATATACGTTTTAAGAAAATACTGCCATTTTTGGCCTCCATTCAAATTTTTTTCACTGTGTCAGCGAAGTTTTTCACACCGGTTTGCTGTTCAAAATAGATACCTACAGGCCAGGTATATAAAACTGTGTTTACTACGTCACAAGGATCACATATACGTTTTCAGAAAATACTGCCATTTCTGGCCTCCATTAATAATTTGTCTCAGTGTGTCAGTGAAGCAATTGACAGCAGTTTGCTGTTCAAAATAGTTACCTACAGGCCAGGTATTTAAAACTATGTTTCTCCATCACACGAATCACATATACGTTTTCAGAAATACTGCCATTTCTGGCCTCCATTAAAAATTTGTTTCAGTGTGTCAGTGAAGCAATTGACACCAGTTTGCTGTTCAAAATAGTTACCTACAGGCCAGGTATTTAAAACTGTGTTTTCTCCGTCACACGGATCACATATACGTTTTTAGAAAATACTGCCATTTTAGGCCTCCATTAAAAATTTTTTTCACTGTGTCAGCGAAGTTTTTCACACCGGTTTGCTGTTCAAAATAGTTACCTACAGGCCAGGTATTTAAAACTGTGTTTTCTACGTCACAAGGATCACATATACGTTTTCAGAAAATACTGCCATTTCTGGCCTCCATTAAAAATTTGTTTCAGTGTGTCAGTGAAGCAATTGACACCAGTTTGCTGTTCAAAATAGTTACCTACAGGCCAGGTATTTAAAACTGTGGTTTCTCCGTCACACGGATCACATATACGTTTTCAGAAAATACTGCCATTTTTGGCCTCCATTCAAATTTTTCTTCACTGTGTCAGCGAAGTTTTTGACACCGGTTTGCTGTTCAAAATAGTTACCTACAGGCCAGGTATTTAAAACTGTGTTTTCTACGTCACACGGATCACATATACGTTTTCAGAAAATACTGCCATTTTTGGCCTCTATGCAAATTTTTTTTCAATGTGTCAGCAAAGTTTTTGACACCGGTTTGCTGTTCAAAATAGTTACCTACAGGCCAGGTATTTAAAACTGTGTTTTCTCCATCACACGGATCACATATACGTTTTCAGAAAATACTGCCATTTCTGGCCTCCATTAAAAATTTGTTTCAGTTTGTCAGTGAAGCAATTGACACCAGTTTGCTGTTCAAAATAGTTACCTACAAGCCAGGTATTTAAAACTGAGGTTTCTCCGTCACACGGATCACATATAAGTTCGCTCCAAATTCAGTCATTTTTATGAGCGTGGAAGATATTGTCCTCCATTTAAAATGGGCAAGGCACATGGCAAGGGACGGGGAACTGGACATGATGGTGATGGTGCATGCAGAGGCCAAGGACAAGGCCGTGGGCAAGCTGATATTGTGCCACAACAAACACCCACATCTTCTCGCCCGACCTTTCTGTCCCAATTCCTAGGGGACTGCAGCATACCACTATTGAACCCAGAGCAGTGTCAAAAGGTTGTTGGTTGGATAGCGGATAATGCTTCCAGTCACTTAGCCACCTCCACCACCACCACCCTGTCTTCCACATGGTCAAGTCTCAGTAGTCGTGAGTGTGGACCGCATATTCCTCACCCTGATCTTCCTTCCTTCCACCATGCCGAGTGCCCGGAGACAACTGATCCTACACTTGGACACTCTGAAAAGCTGTTCACTTTTCCATTTATAGATTCGGGCCTCTCGCCCGGTCCACTTGAAGCGGGGCAAGAGGAGATCGCATGTAGCGATGCCCAAATAATTGAGCAGCCACGGTCACAGCACAAAGGCGACGGTGGGAAAGTGTCACAAGAGGTGGACGATGATGAGATTCAATTGCCAGAAAATCAGGAGGTGGACCAGGGTGCGGAAGTGGAAGATAAGGTGGTGGATGATATAGCAACTGACGCAACTTGGCAGGAGGACATGCAGAACGAGGACAGCAGCACACAGGAGGAGGGATTCAGAGCACCCCTACAGGCAGGAGGAAGCAGGCAACCATTCCCTGTAACACCAACATGAAGGAAGTTGCCAGTACAACTGTTAGGTCTTCCCGAGTCTGGTTGTCTTTTAAAGACTCTGCCGATAGCCTCAAAAAGGCCATTTGCACCACCTGCCAGGCCAGCATCAGCAGGGGTGGCAAAACAACCAGCCTGACCACCACTAGCATGATCAGGCACATGGCAGCAAAGCACCTGACTTTGTGGGCCGAACCCCAGGGTCCAGGAACAGTGTCTGCAGGTGGCACCATTGCTTCTTACGCTGTTGCATGCATGCAAGCCCCTGTCCATGGTGCATGCGAAGATGCCTCCTGCCCTGCACCTGTCGATGCACACTCTCAAGTAGCAGCATCAGGAAGCACGTCCACGTCCTTGTCCCAGCGCAGCATTCAGTTGTCCATACCCCAGTCCTTGGAATGCAAGCTCAAATACGCAGCCAACACCCCACAGGCCACACTACTAAATTCCCACATTTCACGACTGCTTGCGCTCGAATTGTTACCTTTCAGGCTCATGGAGACGGAAGCATTCCGTAATCTGATGGCAGCGGCCGTCCCTCGGTACTTGGTCCTCAGTCGTCACTATTTCTCCCGGTGTGCCATGTGCCATCCCCGCATTACACAAGCACGTGTCCCAAAACATTAGCCATGCCCTTAACAACGCAGTTACCGGGAAAGTCCACCTATCCACGGACACGTGGACAAGTGCTTGTGGGCAGGGACGGTACATCTGGGTTAACATAGTGGAAGCTGGGACCCACTCGGACCTTGGGACGGAACACATCCTCCCGACGCCAAGGATTTCGGGCCTAGGTCAATCAGGGTTGCCCCCACCGCCTACAGCTCCTGCACCTCATCCTCCTCAGCCTCCTCCTCCTCTTCAGCCTCCATCTCCGAAATGACCATATCAGTCACAAGCTGGAAGCACTGCAACACTGCCTTGGCCAAGCGGCAACAGGCTTTGCTGAAGCTAATATGCTCAGGGGACAAACCGCACAATGCTGAAGAGTTGTGGACAGCTCTGAAAGAGCAGGCTGATCTGTGGCTCGCACCGCTAAACCTACAACCAGGCATGGTCGTGTGTGACAATGGCCGGAACCTGGTGGCGGCTCTGAGGCTAGTGCTTAACCTCGTGGTTTCTCAAATCCTACCTAGAGCTGACGGATCTGCTTGTTAATGTACGCCGCCTGTGTGCCCATTTTAGAAAGTCACCTACAACTTCCACCTCCCTTGTCATTTTTCAGCAGCGTTTGCAGCTTCCGGCTCACAGACTGGTGTGTGATGTCCCCACGCATTGGAACTCTATACTGCAGATGTTGGATTTGTGAGCAGAAGAGGGCAGTTGCTGAGTACCAGCATCAACAAGGCCATCGGTATTCAGTTCAGACTCCACACATTAGACCTCAGGAGTGGACATGGATGTCAGACATATGTACCATCCTCCAAAACTTTGAGGACTCCACCAAGATGGTGAACGGCGATGATGCCATAATTAGCATCACCATCCCGCTTCTCTGTCTTCTGAAACGCTCTCTGCTCACAATCAAAGAGGATGCATTGCAGGCGGAGCACGATGAGATAGAGCAAGGAACCATACAGGGTGATTACACACAGCCCAGCCTCATCTCAACCCAACGTGGATTGGGTGACAATGAGGAGGAGGAGGAGGAGGAAGAACAGGAGCTAGTTTCATGCGCTATAGACAGTACTACCTGCACAGCTGTCATACCATCTGTTCAGCGTGGATGGACAGAGAACAGAGAGGAGGAGGAGGAGAGCATGGTCAGTCATCCTCTTGGTGAGGACATGGAAGTCTTGCCTATTAGTAGTCTGGCACGCATGGCTGAGTTTATGTTACGCTGCCTTTCCCATGACCCTCGCGTTCTCAAAATTTTGGGTGACAGTCATTACTGGTTGGTGACACTTCTAGACCCACGCTACAAGGAGAACTTTATATCTCTTATTCCTGAGGCAGGCAGGTCTACAAAAATGGGGCTGTACCAGAAGGCCCTTGTTGCGGAACTATTAAAAAAAATTCCCATCTGAAAACGCTGGAGGCAGAGGGCACACTTGGTTGGACAACCAAGGAGTACAGGCGAGAGAGACACAACTTCAATCCAGCAGAGGCAGGGGTACACTGTCCAAATTCTGGGAGAATTTTCTCAGCCCCTCCCATCGCACAAGCGAGTACTCTCACAAGGAGTGCAAAGTTTGGGAAGATGCTGAGGGAGTACCAACGTCCTCTGTGATTCCTCTGTGCTTTATAATTATTGGGTATCCAAGCTGGATACATGGAATAAACTGGCTCTCTATGCCTTGGAGGTCCTGGCCTGCCCTGCCGCCAGCGTTTTATCAGAGCGGGTTTTTAGTGCCGCTGGTGGAATTATAACTGATAAGCGCATCGGCCTGTCAACTGAAAATGCTGACAGGCTGACTCTTATATAAAAATGAACAAGGGCTGGATTGGGCCAGACTTCTCAACACCACTGAATGATAGTAGCGTAACATAAACTCAAATCCAGTGTCTTTTCTTGGGAGGTGTATTCCCATGCATCTTTTCACACCCACACATGGGTATACGCTTCCTGATTTTGGCTATTTGCTCTTGTCCTCCTCCTTCTCCTCATCCTCCACCACCATATCACCATGGTGACCGTGGTCCGTTATGCAACACCCACATAATTTTTTTAAAGGGTGTTTATGATGCCTGTAAAAAATTTTTTTATACACTATGTTCATGTATGTGTGGCGCCCCTGCGGGTTCAGTCGCCACAGAGGTACTGCATCTCACCCAGAGGTGTGGTATCCCACTCTCAGGTAAGGATAGAGTGCGGCCCGGGACCCTAACACCCGCATCCAACACATCCACTTCAGTAGGGCAGGGCAAGATTGCTCCTATGGGAGAGCACAGTCCCTGGTCCCTGGCTGGAGTGGAGGGGAACCTAGTGAGGGGGAACCATATAGTGGGTGTGGGTGGAGGACATAGATCAGGGGAGCACTTGTGAGGGAGTGATATAAAAAGGGGGAACCATCTTGAAAGATCAGATCAGTCAGAGGAGGAGAGTGTCTGGAGCAGAGGCTCTGCAGGAGCTCTGCTCCAGAGGCGGGTCTAGTGAGAGGCCCAAGAGAAGGAGAGAGAGAAGAGGAGAGGGAGCAGGAGAAAGCCTCCAGGAAGTGAAGGGATCCCAGGGGTACTGGAAGTGCTGGAGGCCACCCATACGCCCGAATCTGCCAGGCGGTGGAGGGATCGAGCCGCAGAGGGGACCGGCCCCTAAACTAGTGGAGAACTACAAGGCTCAGCAAGGAACCGGAGGCTGCTGTACTTGCAAGGTGCAGTGGCCACATCCGCAACTATATCGCCGAAAAGGTGGCCACATAAGGTCCAGGGGACTGCTGGTCGCCCGACAAGACCCGAGGCTACCGGATTGGGACACTGGTTGCGAGGTGCAGGGCAGGAGGGCGAGAGCCAGCGCAGGAAGACGACTGAGGAAGGCACATAGAAAGGGGTCCTGTCAGGCACTCTTGAACTACCTGAGGGATTGCTGAACCCCTGCCTGGTGAACGCAGCACGACGTGGGAAGTTGTAGTCCGGAACCTGTAACCTGAGGAACTTAATAACTGTGAGTAAACTCGGAAGACTGCACCCCACTGCCTCTGTGATTATTGTCTGCGCCATCACCCCCTGCACTACAACGCCCAGCATAACCCAATAACATCCACACTGCCCTGGAGCTAAGCTCTACCTGTGGAGAGCCACACCATCCCTGCTGCAGTAACATCAGCTCCAGAGGACCTGCTCCGCAGCGGCGGCTCCCTTAGCCGCATACCACAAGTGGCGTCACGAACTTTATACAATCACTATAAATCCCCTATTAATATCCCCTTTTTATTGACCGCCCTGGGTCACGGACCGGGTCACCGCCACTGTGGCATCCCCCAGCATTTATCGGCCCAGCACCGGGTACCCCACGGCTCAGGGGGCGCATCATACTTGGCGTCACAAACAGGATATGAACCCACCCGTTATCATCGGGTATTGTGCACCTAGAGACTGTGTTTTCTACTGAATGTGGCGCCCGCCACAGAATAACGGGCGCCATTATGTGAGAACCAAAAGACAACAAGAGACCGCCTCCCATCGTTGGCCGGGTCCCAGAATGGCGCCAAAAATGGAGCACGCCCCAAGCAGCAGTGACCATGAACGTGGATTTGTCCATCAAGGTGGGGGAGCTGCCCCCAGGTGTGGCCGACAGCAAGCAGCCATGGGACCACCCCCGAAAGGGGAGAGGAAGAAAGAAGAAGACTGGGAGACAGGGTGTGGTCTTAAGCAGACCAGAAAGACCACACCCGGCAGGCAAGATGAAAGGAGGTGATCCTGCCACTCTGGCCTTCGGCCTGCAGCAAGATGAGACACCTCTTACCTTGGGAGAGGTGATCAGTAAGCTGTCCCTGGAGGACGCGGAGTTCCTCCACGCCGAGATGTGTGAGTTAAGTCGGCGGGTGGGAGAGGCCCAGCAAACAGCCATCGCCAGCTGGAAAAGAGAGGTGCTGGAGGAGATGCGGACCAGACGACAGCAATCACCGGAGTCCACCGGCAGCACCCCATCCCAGGCGGATCCTAACCAGGACCAGGAGGAGGAGAGCAGCCCAGGAGCGGCCGCGGGAGCAGGTAGGAAGAGTTTCCCTGTCCCAGGCGCAGACCGCGCTGACTTGCTCCTGGGTCCCCTAGCGGCGCCTCCATACCCGGGCGAGCACGCTCCCGACTTGCTCCCAAGCCCAGAATCTCCTACACTGGGTGCCTGCTCCGCCGACCAGCTCCTCGAGCCCCTGGCGGAATCTCTGTACCTGGACGCCTGCTCCACCGACCAGCTCCACTGTCACCTGGCGGAATCCCCATACTACCTGGCCTGCTCCGCCGATCCGCTCCTCGACCCCCTGGCGGAATCCCCATACCACCTGGCCTGCTTCGCTGATCCGCTCCTCGACCCCCTGGCGGAATCCCCATACCCGGGCGCCTGCGCAGCTGACCTGCTCCTGGGCCCCCTACCGGAGCCACCAGCTCCTGCACCTGAGTGGGCATACGGAGGCCCCACTTATGACTGGTCCGCCAGGAATGCCGACCAGGGAGGACTCCCTCTGACGCCCACCCCTGCACCCCCGGTCGCCTGCCCAGGAGGAGAGGAGTTCCGGTGGGACGACCGGGAAGGGGACCTCATGGGGTTCCCGAGGGAGATGCAGACCCAGCCCCTCCAGAGGGAAGAGCACTGCAGGAGGGAGCTCCTGCAGTTGGAAAAGGAGTGATAAAACCGGCAGGTGCAGTGGGAGCACATGGAGGCCTGAAATATGGCGGCTAAGGCCCCAGCCCGCTAGGTAAAGTCCACCACACCCAGTCCCCGTCTGGAGGGGATAGTGGACAAGTTTGACTTGGACTCTGGGTGGGGCTTTGTAAGGGAGCCCCACACTGATAGGGACGTATTCGTTAACCGGCGGGATGTAAAACCCCACCTTCAACAGGGGCATCCTGGCCGGGATCTATACCCCGGCGACTACGTTACCTTCACACGCCACAAGGACGAACGCGGGTGGTACGCCCTTCAGGTGTACCGGGTGGCAAGAAGAAGAGACCTGACCCCACAGCCCCAGGCTGAAGACCCGGCTGGGTTAGCCTGTAAGAATCAGGAATTTCCTCCCCGGAGGGAACCTCACTGCGAAACTGTTTGCTCTAAAAGCTGCTTTTATATAGTTACCTGGAAAGGTATGGCAGAGACACTGCAAGTTTTACAGATTTATGTGTGTGTTTATTTGATTACCCGGTAAGGGTACCAGAACTTGTAGGCTGAGGACTGTGACCAGCCAAAAACTCTCCATTGTATATAATTGCACTTCTTAAAGTGCTCCTTATTAGTTTTATGTATCAACGAATGACCTCAGAACAAAAACCCGTTTGGCGTGGCCAAAGACGTGGTCCAACACCTGGATCACCTATGCCCCGCAGCCACGCCCAGGGCCTACGTTGAGGGTTTTCGGACGGGGCCCTCATGTTCATGTTTGCTAGTTTGCACCTTGATAATGAAAATGGACACCCGGTTGCAGATCGTACTGTAACATGTTGACAAATGTTTTATATGTGAAGAGAAATGTTATTTAAAAATTCTTACAATGTTTTGACAAAGAAACCAGTAACGTTCAAGTGATGTGCCTCCCATAAAGGGAAGAAAAAGTTTGTTTATTGTCTTCTATGCGAATGCATTCTAAAAATTTGCATGTCTGCAATATACCCTGTTTTTAGTCTGTTCCAGCCCGCGGACGTTCTGTGTTTTACCAAGGGGGTATGTGGCGCCCCTGCGGGTTCAGTCACCACAGAGGTACTGCATCTCACCCAGAGGTTTGGTATCCCACTCTCAGGTAAGGATAGAGTGCTGCCTGGGACCCTAACACCTGCATCCAACACATCCACTTTAGTAGGGCAGGGCAAGATTGCTCCTACGGGAGAGCACGGTCCCTGGTCCCTGGCTGGAGTGGAGGGGAACCTAGCGAGGGGGAACCATGTAGTGGGTGTGGATGGAGGACGTAGATCAGGGGAGCACTTGTGAGGGAATGATATAAAAAGGGGGAACCATCTTGAAAGATCAGATCAGTCAGAGGAGGAGAGTGAGTGGAGCAGAGGCTCTGCAGGAGCTCTGCTCCAGAGGCGGGTCTAGTGAGAGGCCCAAGAGAAGGAGAGAGAGAAGAGGAGAGGGAGCAGGAGAAAGGCTCCAGGAAGTGAAGGGATCCCAGGGGTACGGGAAGTGCAGGAGGCCACCCGTATGCCCGAATCTGCCAGGCGGTGGAGGGATCGAGCTGCACAGGGGACCGGCCCCTAAACTAGTGGAGAACTACAAGGCTCAGCTAGGAACCGGAGGCTGCTGTACTTGCAAGGTGCAGTGGCCACATCCACAACTATATTGCCGAAAAGGTGGCCACCTAGGGTCCAGGGGACTGCAGGTCGCCCGACAAGACCCAAGGCTACTGGATTGGGACACTGATTGCGAGGCTCAGGGCAGGAGGGCGAGAGCCAGCGCAGGAACACGACTGAGGAAGGCACATAGAAAGGGGTCCTGTCAGGCACTCTTGAACTACCTGAGGGATTGCTGAACCCCTGCCTGGTGAACGCAGCACGACGTGGGAGGTTGTAGTCCGGAATCTGTAACCTGAGGAACTTAATAACTGTGAGTAAACTCGGAAGACTGCACCCCACTGCCTCTGTGATTATTGTCTGCGCCATCACCCCCTGCACTACAACGCCCAGCATAACCCATAACATCCACACTGCCCTGGAGCTAAGCTCTACCTGTGGAGAGCCACACCATCACTGCTGCAGTAACATCAGCTCCAGAGGAACTGCTCCGCAGCGGCGGCTCCCTTTAGCCGCATACCACTGGTGGCGTCACAAACTTTATACAATCACTATAAATCACCTATAAATATCCCCTTTTTATTGACTGCCCTGGGTCACGGACCGGGTCACCACCACTGTGACATCCCCCAGCATTTACCGGCCCAGCACCGGGTACCCCACGGCCCAGGGGGCGCGTCATATACCCCCCGGGGGGTAAATGTTTGTCAGCCCATAAACTTAGTGCATGGGCATTACAAGTATAGGAGGCCCGCTCCTTTCTAATGGGAACATTTTTTTATGAGGCCCTCCTCCTTGTCTCTTCCAATGGGCATTGGAGTGCCTCAAAATTTTTGGCAACCCTTGCATTCACTGCATAGGCAAACACAATGGGAGACCCACTTCCTAATAATGGGAACATTGCTTTCAGGAGGCCCTCTGACCTCCACGTCTCTTTCAAGGTGCATTGGGGTGCCTCCAAATTTTTGGCAACCCTTGCATTCACTGCATAGGCCGGCACTATGGGAGACCCTCTTCCTAATAATGGGAACATTGTTTTGAGGAGGCCCTCTGACCTCCATGTCTCTTCCAAGGGGCATTGAAGTGCCTCCAAATTTTTGGCAACCCTAGCATTCACTACATAGGTCAACACTATGGGAGACCCACTTCCTAATAATGGGAACATTTTTTCATCAGGCCCTCTATGTCTCTTCCAAGGGTCATTCGAGTGCCTCCAAATTTTTGGCAACCCTTGCATTCACTGCATAGGCAAACACAATGGGAGACCCACTTCCTAATAATGGGAGCATTGTTTTCAGGAGGCCCTCCTCTAAGTCTCTTCAAAGGGGTATTGGGGTGCATCCAAATTTTCAAAGTGGTATTGGGGTGCATCCAAATTTTCGGCAGCGAATTTTCACTGCATGCGCAATAACAGTATAGAAGACCCACTCTTTAGTAATGGGAACAATAAAACATAGCTGGCTGATGGCTCTTTAAGAATAGTGAGGGCCGACTGCTGGCCCTTTAAGAATAGTAAAGGCCGCCTGATGGCCTATAAAAATAGGCTTTGTGACTTTCAGAGTCCCTCCTTCATAAATGAAACAGGATGTGTCTGATGATATCTCACACACCACATGGCAAGATTGTTAGAACCTTGCTGTTAGGTTTTTTTTCCTTTGCTGGTCACATGACCTTGTTGGCCTATTTAATCCTGCTCCGCCCTTCTGGCTTTGCTGGACTTCATTGTATATCTACTTTCTAGCTAGCCTGTGCTCTGTATCTAACTCTGTTAGTTTGCTTGGTCTACGGACCTCTATGTTCTATCTATTTTGTTTGTTCGTCTGTCTGCTACTATTTCTGTTAGGAGGTGTCCCATATTCCTCCCAGTCCTTAGTACTTGTAGGGATTCCCTCCTCACATCTATAGGTCTCCGTACAGACTAGATTAGGACTTTAGCAGGTCTGATCGCAGGATCAGGTTCCCTGTTACATCGTAGGGATTCAGCTGAGTCTTATAGTAGGGACAGATCTCCTCTCTTTCCTTAGCTTTGGTAGCAGAACATAACAGTAAGTCCAGCCTGCAAATTCTCTAAGGAAAGATTTTTTTTTTTTTTTTTTTTTTTTTTTGTTCCATCATGGTGTCGGTTCAGGATTTGGCTAAACACCTGCAGGGACTCTCTCTGGAAGTGGCCGAGCTCCATCAGCACGTGAGTAACTGTCCTGGAGCATATTTCTTGGAGCCTAAGGTATGTTTGCCGGATTTATTTTTTGGTGAACATCGAGAATTTTTTTCATTTAAAAATGCTTGCTTATTGTATTTTCGTTTGAGACCCAAGTCCTCTGGGGATGAATCCCAGCGCGTAGGGTTCATAATGTCACTTTTGCGCAAAGAGCCTCAGGAGTGGGCCTTTTCTTTGCAACCTAGTGATACATGCTTCAGATCAGTGGATAGTTTTTTTTCTGCTTTAGGACTATTATATGATGATCCTGACCGTGTGGCATCAGCTGAGACTGAGTTGAGACGTTTAAAACAAGGATCAGGTAATGTCGAAAAATATTGTACTCATTTTCGTCGTTGGTCCACTCAAACAGGGTGGAACGATTCTGCTCTGAAAAGTCTATTTCTTGCTGGGCTCAGTGAAAGGGTTAAAGACCTGCTAATTGCTTATCCTACACCTGAGGATTTGCAACAGGCTATGCAATTAGCTATACGGGTGGATAGAAGACTGCGTGCTAGGGTTAATGAGAGCAAATCCTCTGCTATGTCAGTTTCTGGTTATGATAATGTGTGTACTAACAGTGGTGAACCGATGGAGATTGGATCGGTGGCACCTCGCTCTCAAGAAAAAGACCGTCGTTTTTCAGAAGGCTTGTGTTTCTATTGCGGAAAATCTGGTCATTTGATTAAAGGCTGTGAGCTTCGTATGAAGAAAGAAAAAAAAATGGTCAGTCACGCCCGTATTGCCTGTTTAAATTCCAAGGGTATATTTTTAGCTGCTTCCACGATTGCTCAGGAAAAATTAATGGAATTTCGGGTGTTTGTTGATTGCGGGTCTACACTGAATGTAATTGATGGGGGATTCGTGGAAAAACTCAATTTAAAACCTGAACCTTTATCATCCCCCATTGCTGTGGTTTCTGTGGATGGTTCCCCTTTGAAGAATATTACTCTCAAGGTCAGTGAATTTCCTCTCACTATTAATGGTGTTCACCATGAGAAATTGGATTTGGTAGTGTTGAATAACTTGCCTTCTCCAGTAATATTGGGTTTGCCCTGGTTAAAATTTCACAATCCTGTACTGGATTGGTCTACCAGTGAAATTAAATCCTGGAGCCATAAATGTTATGACAAGTGTTGTAACGGGCGTATTGCAGCTTTGGATAGTGGAGAATTGCCTGTTCCTATTCAGGATTTTTGGAGAGTTTTTTCTGAGAAGGAATCGCAGGTTTTGCCTCCCCATAGAGACTATGATTGTTCTATTGAATTTGTCCCTGGAGCGACTCTTCCTAAAAGTCGTTTATTTAACCTTACCATTCCTGAGAGGAAGGCTTTGGAGGAATACATACAGACAAGTTTGGCCGCCGGTCACATTAGGCCCTCTAAGTCTCCTGTGGCGGTTGGATTTTTTTTTGTAAAAAAAAAGGACGGCGGTTTACGTCCTTGTCTGGATTTTCGTGAGATTAACAAAATTACGGTACGCAATCCTTACCCACTGCCATTGATTCCTGATCTGTTTAACCAGTTATTGGGGGCCAAGTGGTTCTCTAAAATTGACCTTAAGGGGGCATACAATCTGTTGCGCATGAAGGAGGGTGATGAATGGAAGACTGCTTTTAACACTCCTGTGGGTCATTTTGAGAATCTGGTTATGCCTTTTGGTCTTACTAATGCTCCTGCATTTTTTCAGAATCTGATTAATGACATCCTTAGACCTTTGATCGGTAAAAATGTGGTTGTGTATTTGGATGACATTTTGATTTATTCGCCAGATCTGGAGTCTCATTGGCGGAGCGTGCGTGAGGTATTACAGTTATTAATGGACAATTCGCTTTTTGCTAAGCTGGAGAAATGTGAGTTCGCTGTACAGAGAATTAGTTTTTTGGGCTACATTATCTCCAGCAAAGGTTTTGAGATGGATCCGGTTAAGGTTCAGGCTGTGCAGGAATGGCCTAGGCCTATTGGTTTGAAATCGATACAGAGGTTTTTGGGTTTCGCCAATTACTACAGAAAATTCATAAAAAATTTTTCTAGTATTGTCAAACCTCTGACTGATCTCACCAGGAAAGGTGCTGATGCGGTTCAGTGGTCTTCTGAGGCCATTGAAGCTTTTGTGTATCTCAAGGAGAGGTTCACCTCTGCTCCCATCCTTATGCAGCCTGATGTTACTAGGCCATTTTTGGTTGAGGTTGATGCTTCCTCTGTGGGGGTTGGCGCAGTATTGTCTCAGGATAACGGGGATGGATTACATCCCTGTGCCTTTTTTTCAAAAAATTTTTCGGAGACTGAACTGAATTACGATATTGGTAATCGGGAATTATTGGCTATTAAACTCGCATTTGAACACTGGCGCCACTTCTTGGAAGGTGCGGAATTTCCCGTTCAGGTTCTTACGGATCATAAAAATCTGATATATCTTGACGCTGCCAAGCGCCTGAATGCCCGTCAGGCTAGGTGGGCACTGTTTTTCTCGCGGTTTAATTTCTCCGTTACTTACATCCCTGGTACTAAGAATGTTAAGGCGGATGCCTTGTCTCGCAGTTTTTCTCCCATAGTCGGTGCTGAGAAAGAGGAAAACATTTTACAAGAAGGTGTTGTGATAGCTGCTTTAGACTCCGTTTTGGAAGATGAGATTCTTAAAGCTCAGGAGAATGCCCCATCTAACACTCCTCATGGGAGGTTGTTTGTGCCTGGGACCTTTAGGAGAGATTTGTTTGTTGAGTGTCACGAATCTCGGTTGGCAGGTCATCCCGGAATCTCTGAGACCAAGAGACTGGTGGGTCGCAGTTTTTGGTGGCCTGGATGGCAGAAGGAAGTCATTAAGTGGGTGCGCCAATGTACTATATGTGCTAGATCTAAGTCCTCACATACTCCTGCTGCGGGGTTGCTTTGTCCTTTGGAGGTCCCCAGTGCTCCTTGGACACATTTGGCTATGGACTTTATAACTGACCTTCCCTCCTCTGAGGGTTTTACTGTCATCTGGGTGGTCGTGGACCGTTTTAGCAAGATGTGTCACTTGGTTCCCTTCGTCAAACTGCCCTGCGCTAAAACTCTCGCTAAGGCCGTTGTCAAGGAAATTGTCAGACTTCATGGCGTTCCTACTGACATTGTTTCTGATAGGGGTCCTCAGTTCGTGGCTCGTTTTTGGCGTGCCTTTTGTGACAGGTTGGGAATTCATTTGTCGTTTTCGTCCGGATATCATCCTGAATCTAATGGCCAGACAGAAAGGAAAAACCAGGATGTTGAGCAGTTCTTGCGTTGTTTTGTGGCAGACAATCAAGAGGGGTGGTCTGAGTTTCTGCCACTTGCCGAATTTGCTCTGAACAATCATACATCTTCTTCTGCTGGTTGTTCGCCTTTTTTTTGTTGTTCTGGGAGACATCCGTCGTTTGGGTCGTTCTCCAAGTTGGGATCTGCCGTGCCTGAGGAGGAGAATTTTTCCGGTGATTTGGAAAGAGTTTGGACGGATGTGCTTGGTAATCTTCAGGAGGCCAACAGAAAATCTAAAGACTACTTTGATAGGAAACGACAGGAGGTTTTGTTCGCTGTTGGTGACATGGTTTGGTTGTCCTCTAGGAATCTGCGGTTGAGGATTCCTTCTAAGAAATTGGGTCCCAAGTTTGTAGGGCCCTTTAAGGTGCTTCAGGTTGTCAACCAATCTGCTGTTAGGTTGGAGGTTCCTACCTCCTGGAGAATTAATCCGGTCTTTCATGTCTCTCTGTTAAAAAAAGCTGTTGTGTCGGATGGTGACGCCTCTGCCTCTGTTCCTCCGGTGGTGGAGGACGGGGAATATGAAATTTCTCGCATCCTTGACTCTAGACGGTATAGAGGTAGTTTGCAGTATCTTGTGGCCTGGAAAGGTTTCGGACCCGAGGATAACTCTTGGGTGAGGTCAGATGATGTTTCCGCGTCCAGACTTATCAGAGCGTTTCACAGGAGATTTCCTGATAAGCCTGGTCCTAGGGGATCCGGAGGATCCTCTTAGAAGGGGGGGTACTGTTAGAACCTTGCTGTTAGGTTTTTTTTCCTTTGCTGGTCACATGACCTTGTTGGCCTATTTAATCCTGCTCCGCCCTTCTGGCTTTGCTGGACTTCATTGTATATCTACTTTCTAGCTAGCCTGTGCTCTGTATCTAACTCTGTTAGTTTGCTTGGTCTACGGACCTCTATGTTCTATCTATTTTGTTTGTTCGTCTGTCTGCTACTATTTCTGTTAGGAGGTGTCCCATATTCCTCCCAGTCCTTAGTACTTGTAGGGATTCCCTCCTCACATCTATAGGTCTCCGTACAGACTAGATTAGGACTTTAGCAGGTCTGATCGCAGGATCAGGTTCCCTGTTACATCGTAGGGATTCAGCTGAGTCTTATAGTAGGGACAGATCTCCTCTCTTTCCTTAGCTTTGGTAGCAGAACATAACAAAGATAAGGTTGTAAAATGTTAAAATGACATTTCCTGGTAAATGCATTTGTCATGGTTGAAAGCAATGTAAAAGTGAAAAAACACATCAAAAACGCTGCGTGTGAACATAGCCCAAGGTCTGGAGGAGCATTTTTGGTTATTTATTTTGCCTTATATACAAGTCATTACCCTGGAAAGGATGTTCCTTATCATATTTCCCAGGAAAATCCATTTTGGTTCCGTTTTGGTATGTTTTATTGTGAGTCCGTAAAAGTGGCGTAATATCTCTGACGTTGTTTACAAAAGTGACCTGGGAGCCAGAAATGCTTCCAGGGGTCTTCCTCATGCTGTCCCCATGTCATTTCAGCACTGTTCCCATCGATTTGGGCAATTTTTAAGCCCTCTGCAGACCGCCAGGGGGAGCCGCCTGAAAAATGCTCAAGTTTCCCATAGAATTACATTGGGCTCGTTGCTCGGGTCCAGCACCCGAGTATTCCAATGTGCTCGACCCGAGCAACGAGCACCCGAGCATTTTAGTGCTCGCTCATCACTAATAATGGCGCATCATACTTCGGGACGGACAGAAGGTGGGAAACTCATTCTACTATATTCTTGGACATTAAGAAAGTCAATGTGAGTTGAATTTGGCACAACAAAGTATAAGATCAGGTAAAAAGAAAATGCTATAGCTAAAATTCTGTTTTTCCCTTTAATACAAAACGATGCATGTGTATTTCATCAAGGTGATGCTAGCAACTGAATTGTGCTTGTAACATCGACAGCAGATACTGGCTGTCATATACAACTGAGTTCTCCTGCATCTGTTGTAACCATAGATAGCTCTGAAAGCAGCAGTTAAATTCAGCAGATTGTATGGTCAATGGTAGAGATGAGCGGATCTGCGAGATTCAGTATCGCCAAATTGGGTGGATATTACAGTGAAATTTGATTTGCATGGAATTTATTGTCTTGGATAGCTGAACTAGCAAAATGTCAATGTCACTTAATCAGCAAATGAACAGAAAACTGACGTCAAGAGTCCTATTTATTATAATAGGTAAACTAAGAAAACTGATAAACTAGGCCTTTTGAAAAGTTCAGCAAAAAAAAATGAAAAAATTGTTACGGGAAGACTGTATAATTTATGTCCATTTCTTACCATTCTTGTCTTTATATAAATTCTGTAATTTCTCAGAATTGTGAGGCAGTCATCGGTATGGCAATAAGTGACTCATAGGTAATCCATTAGACAAATTGGAGAAAGATCAGCAAATCTGTGGTTACTTTTCCCAGCAAGATTGGTATAAGTGGAAGTTGGAGTAAATGGATTGCACCATAGAAAGGGAGAAAAAGAAACAAAGGGAATATGTCATAACAAAAAGATCTATTATTTAACTCATGTTTTTCTTATATAGTCTGTGTGGAGTCACTGACATACTCTGTGCTGCTGTGGTGGAGTCGCGGACATACTCTGTGCTGCTGTGATGGAGTCACTGACATATTCTGTGCTGCTGTAATGGAGTCGCTGACATAGCCTGTGCTTCTGTGGTGGAGTCGCTGACATAGTCTGTGCTTCTGTGGTGGAGTCGCTGACATAGTCTGTGCTGCTGTAATGGAGTCACTGATATAGTCTATGCTTCTGTGATGGAGTCGCCGACATACTCTGTGCTGCTGTAGTGGAGTCACTGACATACTCTGTGCTGCTGTGATGGAGTAACTGACATAGTCTGTGTGGAGTTGCTGACATAGTCTGTGCTTCTGTGGTGGAGTCGCTGACATACACTGTGTGGAGTTGCTGACATACTTTGTGCTGCTGTGGTGGAGGCTTTCACACAGGAGGTGCAGGAGCACCCTTATTGCCATTGCCCACAAGGACTCAGCCATTCCTGCAGGGATTCCTCCTGTACTACTTGAAACATCACAGCCTTTGCCAGAGCAACTATGTGAACAAGGCCCAGGAGCGGACTGAAACACCTCTAAACACAAGAACTATATTTTGTTTGCCACTTGCACTTTTTTCTAAAGTACTATTAAAAACTTTTGCATTGAATCCTCTGAGTGTGCGGTGAAAATTTCTATACTCTAGTGGTGGAGTTGCTGACATACTCTGTGCTGCTGTGGAGTAGTCACTGACATACTCTGTGCTTCTGTGGTGGAATCGCTGACATAGTCTGTGCTGCTGTAATGGAATCACTGACATAGTCTGTGCTTCTGTGGTGGAGTCGCTGACATAGTCTGTATGGAGTCACTGACATACTCTGTGCTGCTGTTGTGGAGTCCCTGACATACTCTGTGCTGCTGTGGCAGGATCTCTGGATGGGGCTGTGTATGGTTGAGTGGTTAATGTATAAGACAAAGAGAGTGACAGTCTGTCTCTGTGTCTCTCTCTATGATGAGAAACATACTTGTGCTTCGGGGCAGGTCTTATCTTGCTGATTTGGCCTAGAGCACCAGGATAAGACCCTGCCCACAGTCCGGCCCCGGCGCCCGAGAATCGCATGAACTCAAAACTGTAAACACTGATAACTAGTGTTGAGCGATACCTTCCGATATCAGGAAATATCGGATCGGGCCGATAACCAAAAAGTTTCGGATATCGCCGATTCCGATACCGGAAACCAATGCAAGTCAATGGGACACAAATATTGGAATGAAAATAAACCCTTTCTTTCCTTGTAGGTTAATTCTACATGAAGGAAAACAACTAACAATAATGTAGAATGTATTGGGGGAGGTGGTTGCCCAAATCGATGGGAACAGTGCTCACAGTGAAACATGAAAAGCCGGCAATTCAGCAGCGGCATACACCGGTACCCGACAATTTAGAACAGAAAGAATAGAGCTTCATACATAGATTAGATAGATAGAAACATGTCAGTCACATATATATGAAGTACAGTGACAGTGTTGCTTACTGTACTTGTCATTTAGTGTAAAGGATTTATTTAAAAAAATATTAGTGTTTTCATGCACCGTCTCTTTAAAAAAGCCGGCCGGCAATTCAGCAGCGGTACCCGACAATTTATAACAGAAAGATAGAGCATCACACATAGATTAGATACATAGAAACACATCAGTCACATATATAAGAAGTACAGTGACAGTGTTGCTTACTGTACTTGTCATTTAGTGTAAAGGATTTATTTAAAAAAATAATAGTGTTTTCATGCACCGTCTCTTTAAATAAGCCGGCCGGCAATTCAGCATCGGTACCCGACAATTTACAACAGAAATAATAGAGCATCACACATAGATTAGATAGATAGAAACATATCAGTCACATATATAAGAAGTACAGTGACAGTGTTGATTACTGTACTTGTCATTTAGTGTTAAAATAAAGGATTTATTAAAAAAAAAATTGGCAAGGGGTTCCCCGTAATTTTAGTCTCTAGCTATTAAAATGGTGGACCCCCCCAAAAAAATGACGTGGGGTCCACCCTATTTTAATAGCTAGCAAAGGCTAGGCAGACAGCTGGGGGCTGATATTAATAGCCCAGGAAGGGTGCCATGAATATTGGCCCCCTCCCAGGCTAGAAACACCAGCCGTCAGCCGCCCCAGAAATGGCGCATCCATAGGATGTGCCAATTCTGGCACTTAGCCTCGCTCTTCCACGCTGCCCTGGTGCGGTGGCAGGGGGTAATAGGGTTGGGGTTCATGTCAGCGCCAGCTGCCATGAAGCCCAGGTTAGTAATGATGGGCGTCTATAAGACACCCCCATTACTAACCTACAAAGTGTTAAAAAGAAAAAAACACACAACACCCAGAAAAAAATAATTTTTTTGAAATAAAACACACCATTTTATTTAATTCTTAGTTTACTAAAAAAAAATAGTTACCTGTCCACGTTCCTGCGCTGATCTCCCATGTACAGCTGTCACATCTGGAGATGGTGACAGCTGTGCATGGCTGCTGTAAGCTCACGCTGCCGGGAACACGTCCGCTCCCGGCAGTGGGAGCCACTGACTGAGGTCACCGGAGTGCATTCAGGCAGCGCAGCTCCGGAGACCTCCTTTACGGCACTGCTGTACCGTGGGAATTTCTCACGGTACAGCAGGGCCGTAAAGGAGCTGACCAGAGCAGCGCTGCCTGAACTCCGGCGAACGCGCTTATGCAATGACGGGGCTGCTTTACGGCCCCGTCATTCTAGCGGCGGCAGCGGTTCAGAGCGGTCACATTCTATGTGGCTGCTCTAAACTGGAGATCATCGTGGGACACTCGTGGACTACTACGGAGGGGTAAGGATAAGGTTGTGGTTTATTATTTATTTTATTACAGGAGATCGATGGCTTCGGGGGATTAGGTGTCTAGGTGAGTATAGGTGTAGTTTTTTATTTTTTACTTTATTTTAGGTGGCGATCGGCGGGGACAGGTAATGTATAAACTAATTTATTTTAGGTAACCACTGGCCACCAATGAAATGTATTTAAAAATTATTGGGGACACAGTAGGGCAATTTAAATAGCAGGATCAGGCTGATGGGAACTACTGCTCCCATCGAGCTGATCCTGCTGGCACGAGTGGACGGGGGACAGACATAGGCCGATGGGAGTAGTAGTGTCACATTGGCCTATGTCTGCCTGCACGCACACACCCATCATGACGGGCTGATGGTCTGGGAGGTGAGGCTGACCTGTGCGGCCGTGGGAAAGTTCATGTGAGTTCATGCAATGCAGTCAAGCATGAACTCACATGAACCCTCTGAGGGCACCGCGGCGACTTCAAATGAACAGCTGATCGGCATCACCTGATACCTCAGCTGTTCATTTGAAATAACCGGTGGGAAAGCGCAGCACAGAACGGGAAAGCCGGCGGTGAAGTCTTTTCACTGCCGGCTTCCCCGCCCGGGTCCTTCGCTCCCCGCTCCTTGGTGCTGCTCTCCCCGCCCGGTCCTAACTTACGATCGGGATGGGAGGTGGCGAGGGGAGCGGAGGATCGGGGTGGGAGGCTGCGGGGAAGCGAGTATGGGGCTGAGTGATTGTTTAAAAGCCGGCGGGCGGTAAAAAGCCGCCGGCTTTTAAACAATCAGGAGAATTCTCCCACGCTAGGATGGCATTCTGATGACATGCTGGATCGCAGCTGAGCGCTGCCATCCAGTTTGTCATCCTTCAGAGACACTGCAGAGCGCAGGCATTATGGGAACTTCCGATTCCGGTATCCGATATTGTAAAAATATCGGAACTCAGTATCGGAACTCCGATACCGCGAATATCGGCCGATACCCGATATTACAGTATCGGAATGCTCAACACTACTGATAACACAAGAACCACAAGACAGATTTTTTACCTTAGGTATTGTGGTGCCCCTGAGGGTTCAGTCGCCACAGGGGTACTGCACCTCAGATAGAGGTGTGGTATCTCCTCTTTCAGGTAAGGATGAAGCATTTCACAGGACCCTACTTTACACCCAACACTACACCATTCCCACCTGCAGGGGGCCTAAATGCACCAGGGTGCTGCCCCGGCCCACGATAGAGGAGATGGGGGGAACCAAAGATAGGGGGAACCATGTAGTGGGTGAGGGTGGAGGAAGCACTTTACTTTTACACTTAATCTAGGCATACATATACAGTGGCCATCTTTATAACCTGGTCTTTAGTTGTGGTACCTGAGGAAGGCAAGTCAGCATAAGGCTGCGGTGGGCTGAGGGTCCGGTCTCAGGCCTTGAGTCGGGGATTGGGGCAAAGTTGAGTTATAGCCGGCTCTGTTCCTGGTCAGAGTCCAGTCAAGAGGGCCCCGGTGGGGAGCAGAGGAGTTAAGCTCCACAGGCGAAAGGATCCCAGGGGATATGGACGGAGCAGAGTCGCCACCTGTATACCTCAAACTGGCATAGTCAGAGGGATTCCTGCCGCAAGAGGGGACCGGCCCCCGATATCTGACTTTGTCACTTCACGTCTCAGTCAGAAAAGCCCGGAGGCTCAGTGGATCCCAGGGGGATACGGATGGAGCGGAGTCGCCACCTGTATCTCTCTAGCCTGTGTATATCCAGTGGGAGACCCGGCCTTACACCACGTACAGATAGGAGAGGACTTAGTGGGAGAATCTAGGAACACCCCAGCGGGGTTCTGACAGGTGCTCCTGAAAAACCTGGGAAGTGCTGGACCCCATTCCTGGTGGCTGCAGTGCACCGCGAGAAGCAGAGAGGAGCTTTGCAGCTGCCATTTCACCAAAGTAAGTAAATCTTAGATGACTTCACAGACTGCCTCTGTTTGCTCATTTCTGCGCGGCACCGCACCTACCACTACTCCCCAGACCTTTTATCACTGCCCTGGGGCCTACTCCGCCTGTGGGGAGTAGTATCATCGGAGCTGCCCCTAACATCAGCCTCAGTGGACTGCCGCAGCGCTGGTGGTAATCACCAGAAACCACAGGTGGCGTAGTCGAAATACCACTCATCCTAAAAGAAGCCCAATATTTTTATGAGACAGCCCTGGGCACGGAACAGGTCTAGGCTACGACTGCATCCCCCTCGACATCAGCAAGGCCCGGCTCCGAGTTTCACCCCCCCATCGCCCAGGGAGGGCGCCTCAGTATCACTTTAATCAGTGTAACAGCCCTAACATGACACTGCCTGTAGTTTACTTAGCAAAATCCCGCTGACAGGTTCCCTTTAAACTAAGAAAACTGATAAACTAGGCCTTTTGAAACATGGAAAAGTTGTTAAGGGAAGACTGTATATTATGTAATTTTCTCATCATTCTTGCCTTTATATAAATTCTGTAATTTCTTGGAATTGTGAAGTACTCATCCTTATGACAATGAGTGACTCATAGGCAATACACTATACATATTGGAGAAAAATCAGCAAATCTGGGGTTTCTTTTTCAAGCAGGACTGGGATGAGTAGAAGATGAAGTTAATGGATTGCAGCATTGAAAAGGAGAAAAAAAGGGAACGTGACATCAGAGAAAGACCTATTGTTTAAATCAGGGGTCTCAAACTCAGCTGGGCATATGGGCCGCACACGGAAAAACATTTAATTTGGGGGGCCGCATTATTTGCATGACAAAGTGACATTTTTAGTGATACCATTTTATTTTCTATACACCTTTTGAACTGGTCCTCATCTTGCAGACATGGTCTCCCATCCAGGTCCCCCATACAGCAGACATGGGCTCCCATCCAGGTCCCCCATACTGCAGACATGGTCTCCCATCCTGCAGACATGGTCCTCCATATTGCAGACATGGTCTCCCATCCAGGTCCCCCATACTGCAGACATGGTCTCCCATCCAGGTCCCCCATATTGCAGACATGGTCTCCCATCCAGGTCCCCCATATTGCAGACATGGTCTCCCATCCAGGTCCCCCATATTGCAGACATGGTCTCCCATCCAGGTTCCCCATATTGCAGACATGGTCTCCCATCCAGTTTCCCCCATAATGCAGACATGGTATCCCATCCAGGTCCCCCATATTGCAGACATGGTCCCCCATATTGCAGACATGGTCCCCCATCCAGGTCCCCCATATTGCAAACATGGTCCCCCATATTGCAGACATGGTCCCCCATATTGCAGACATGGTCCCCCATCCAGGTCCCCCATATTGCAGACATGGTCCCCCATATTGCAGACATGGTCCCCCATCCAGGTCCCCCATATTGCAGACATGGTCCCCCATCCAGGTCCCCCATATTGCAGACATGGTCCCCCATAATGCAGACATGGTCTCCCATCCAGGTCCCCCATCCAGGTCCCCCATATTACAAACATGGTCCCCCATATTGCAGACATGGTCCCCCATCCAGGTCCCCCATATTGAAAACATGGTCCCCCTTATTGCAGACATGGTCCCCCACATTGCAGACATGGTCCCCCATCCAGGTCCCCCATATTACAGACATGGTCCCCCATCCAGGTCCCCCATATTACAGACATGGTCCCCCATCCTGGTCCTTATCTTGCAGACATGTCCCCCATCCAGGTTCCCCCCATACTGCGGTCAGGGTCCCCGTCCCCCCATACTGCGGTCAGGGTCCCCTTCCCCCCATACTGCGGTCAGGGTCCCCGTCCCCCCATACTGCGGTCAGGGTCCCCGTCTCCTCATACTGCGGTCAGGGTCCCCGTCCCCCCATACTGTGGTCAGGGTCCCCATCCCCCAATACTGCGGTCAGGGTCCCTGTCCCCCATACTGCGGTCAGGGTCCCCGTCCCCCCATACTGCGGTCAAGGTCCCCGTCCCCCCATACTGTGGTCAGGGTCCCCGTCCCCCCATACTGCGCACAGTGCCCCCCTGTGCTGTATTTCACATGACAGAGAAAAAAAAAAAGATTCTCACCTGTCTTCCGTTCCCTCGGCGTCCTTTATGCACCTGTGGCCCGCAGGCACATAGACCCCGTAACGATCGCGGCTCTCTCCAGCAGCCGCCGACATTAGCGCTGTAGTGCAGTGTATTGCCGCGCAGAGACCGGCTCTCTGCACAGCAATATCAGTGTCAGCCGCTGGCTATCAGAGGCCAGAAGCAGACATCTGCGCATGTCAGTGACGTCATACGACGCTGCGCTGGGACGCAGATGTCAGCTGCTGGCCTCTGATAGGCCGGCGGCTGACAGTGGTATTGCTGTACAGAGAGCAATACACTGCATTACAACGCTGATGTCGGCGGCGGCTGGAGAGAGCCGCGATAGTTACGGGGTCTGTGCCTGCGGGCCGCAAGAAGCAGCCGGAGGGGCCGCATGAGACCCCTGGTTTAAATCATGTTTTTCTTTTACACATATGTAGCGCCCCGAGGGCTCGGCCGCTACAGGGGTATTGCACCTCTGCCAGAGGTGTGGTATTCCACTCCCGGGTAAGGATGGAGTGTGGACCAGGGCTCAGTTAGCTGCATACAGCACACACACCCCATTTCCGAGGGACAGCTCAACGGTGCTCCCACTAGACAGAAGTGCAGGCACGACCAACTATGTCCCTGTCTGGAGTGGGGAGGGGGGTGGAACACCTAGTGCTGTAGGGGCAGATAGGGGTTGGTTCCTGAGCATAGGAAGGAGCCCATTGGTTGCTGGTCACCTGGGCTCATGGTCAGAGGGAGGTATAAAAGGTGGGCACCATCTTAGCTCTAGGAGAAGTTCGTTCAGTCAGAGGAGAAGACAGGGAGTAGAGGCTCTGTAGGAGCTCTACTCCAGGAGGGCCTAGTGAGAGGCCGAGGAGGAGGTGAAGGGGAGCTGAGATTCTGGCTCATCTCAGCTCCAAGAGAACGGAACAGAAAGGAACAGGAAGGAGCGGAAATGGAGAGGAAGAGACAGAGAAACAGAAGGGCTCAGGAACAAGAAGGTGGAAGGGACCCTAAGAACCCACGAGAATCCAGGGTGAAGGGTCAGGCAGATTAAGGGTACCGGATCCCAAGTTGGTGGAGGAGAAACTACCCTCAGCCAAAGACCGGTCGTCATGATCATTTATTGGTGCATCAAACCTGCTAGGAAGGCACCATATAGGACAGCGGAGGACGGGGCCCACGTTTAACCGCACAAGTCCGCGGCAGCTGGACAAAAGTGGGTCACTGGTGAGGCAGGCCAGAGAAAGGATTAAAGGGCGTCCTGTGCCATGCTCCTGAACTGCCTGGGAGTTGACCGAGCCCCACACCTGGTGGACGCAGCACGGCTCGGGCGATAACTACCTGTACAGAAGTGACCTGGAGTACCTGAACTGTGAGTAAAAGACATTGGACTGCAGTACGTTGTCTGTGTGCTCTTTCGCTCCTCCAGCACTACCGGTACTGGGACTCTCATCACCATCATTCCCACCATCCACTACACTGCCCTGGGGCCGCACTCTTCCCGTGGGGAGTCACACCATTCCAGCTGCACACGTCATCAGCCCCAGCGGACTGCCTTGCAGCGGCGGTTCCTAATAACCGCAATCCACGGGTGGCGTAGTCGAACTTTATCGTCAGTACGTAGCAGGCTACCATTGGTCTGACCACCCTGAGCCGCGGGACCGGGCCGCCACTACTACCCCCATCGTTCCCCTATCGCCCGGATCCGCGTGCCCCACGGCCCAGGGGGCGAGTCACATACACACACATATTATATATATATATATATATATATATATATATATATATATATATATATATATATACAGTACAGACCAAAAGTTTGGACACACATTCTCATTTAAACATTTTTCTGTATTTTCATGACTATGAAAATTGTACATTTACACTGAAGGCATCAAAACTATGAATTAACACATGTGGAATTATATACTTAACAAAAAAGTGTGAAACAACTGAAAATATGTCTTATATTCTAGGTTCTTCAAAGTAGCCACCTCTTGCTTTGATGACTGCTTTGCACACTCTTGGCATTCTCTTGATGAGTTTCAAGAGGTAGTCACAGGAAATGGTCTTCCAACAATCTTGAAGGACTTCCCAGAGATGCTTAGCACTTGTTGACCCTTTTGCCTTCACTCTGCGGTCCAGCTCACCCCAAACCATCTCGATTGGGTTCAGGTCTTGTTATGCACACGCCCGGGCTAAGCGGCGTGTGCGTGTGATTGGTAGTGATTCCACTGGACCGTGCCGGAGAGTGAATGCCTGGAGGGGCGTGACTAAGTATTCACCCGATCCGACCAGGGTCGCACGACGGCATACGACGCCAGTGCACCAAGGAGGAACCGAGCAGAGGGACCAGGTGCTACTCCAGGACAGACCCCGGACACGGCTGTTGACCCACACAGGGAAATACAGGAACAGGCTGGTAGGCTGGCACACAGACTGGAGGGTATAGGCAGGCACGACTGGTATGCAGGCAGGCGGGTATGCAGGCAGGGGGGTAAAGGCAAGCACAGCTAGAGTGCAGACAGGGAGGCACTAGCAGGTAGGAACACAGGCGGGATAGGACCCAGTACACACCGGGACTCAGGAACAATACAGGCAGAGGGTTACAGGCAAGCACAGCTAGAGTGCAGACAAGGCTGAGCAGGGAGGACAGGGCTCTGTTCACACGGAACAGACAGGAAGGAAAAGACAGAGCCAGATACTCACACAGTACTTGCAGAGACAACAAGCAGGAGTTAGGTACGAGTTCAGACTCTGCAGAAAAAGGAAGGGAACGGACATAGAGGCAACACAGGTAAAGGACAGGAGAGAGTTCAGACTGGAACTGAGTGTACGGAGGAGACCGACACTGCAGAGGGATACAGGAGCGGGTCTGGGAATACGGCCCCCAGAGAGGCGGAACGAACAGGCAAGGAGCGTGTTCAGACAGGACAGACCAGACACAGGAGCGGGTCTAGGAAATCGGCCACTAGAAGGCGAGAGGAACAGGCTAGGAGCGTGTTCAGACAGGACAGACAAGAGAACACAGAAAGGAGTCAGTTCAGACACGGGAGCTGATACCGCAAAGCAGGAGACATACAGGACTCAGTTCAGACACGGGAGCTGATACCGCAAAGCAGGAGACATACAGGACTCAGTTCAGACACGGGAACTGATACAAAAAGCAGGAGACAAGAGACGGGACCTGGCACCTTCAGAGTGCAAGCACACACTGAAGGAAACACTATGCTCAGGCAGGGATAGAAGGGAGCTGCTGAGCTATATACCAAGTGACAGACAGCAATAGGCTGAGGACGCACAAGGGGTGTGACCCACAGCAGGTACAAAAGGCAGGAAGTGATCGGGCGCCGCCCTTAAGCAGCAGAAACAGACACAAACAGACAGCATGGAGGGAAGCCAGAGAGACATTCTGGACAGGAGATCAAGTGCGCCCTCTTGCACAGTGGGAGATGGACCACCATGCAAGGACGCCGCCAGGTATGTTACAGGTCTGATGACTGTGGAGGCCAGGTTATCTGGCGTAGCACCCCATCATTCTCCTGCTTGGTCAAATAGCCCTTACACAGCCTGGAGGTGTGTTTGGGGTCATTGTCCTATTGAAAAATAAATGATGGTCCAACTAAACGCAAACCGTATGGAATAGCATGCCGCTGCAAGATGCTATGGTAGCCATGCTGGTTCAGTATGCCTTCAATTTTGAATAAATCTCCAACAGTGTCACCAGCAAAGCACCCCCACACCATCACACCTCCTCCTCCATGCTTCACGGTGGGAATCAGGCATGTAGAGTCCATCCGTTCACCTTTTCTGCGTCGCACAAAGACACGGTGGTTGGAACCAAAGATCTCAAATTTGGACTCATCAGACCAAAGCACAGATTTCCACTGGTCTAATGTCCATTCCTTGTGTTCTTTAGCCCAAACAAGTCTCTTCTGCTTGTTGCCTGACCTTAGCAGTGGTTTCCTAGCAGCTATTTTACCATGAAGGCCTGCTGCACAAAGTCTCCTCTTAACAGTTGTTGAAGAGATGTGTCTGCTGCTAGAACTCTGTGTGGCATTGACCTGGTCTCTAATCTGAGCTGCTGTTAACCTGCGATTTCTGAGGCTGGTGACTCGGATAAGCTTATCCTCAGAAGCAGAGGTGACTCTTGGTCTTCCTTTCCTGAGGCGGTCCTCATGTGAGCCAGTTTCTTTGTAGCGCTTGATGGTTTTTGCAACTGCACTTGGGGACACTTTCAAAGTTTTCCCAATTTTTTGGACTGACTGACCTTCATTAATTAAAGTAATGATGGCCACTCGTTTTTCTTTACTTAGCTTCTTTTTTTCTTGCCATAATACAAATTCTAACAGTCTATTCAGTAGGACTATCAGCTGTGTATCCACCAGACTTCTGCACAACACAACTGATGGTCCGGACCACATTTATAAGGCAAGAAATCCCACTTATTAAACCTGACAGGGCACACCTGTGAAGTGAAAACCATTTCCGGTGACTACCTCTTGAAGCTCATCAAGAGAATGCCAAGAGTGTGCAAAGCAGTCATCAAAGCAAAAGGTGGCTACTTTGAAGAACCTAGAATATAAGACATATTTTCAGTTGTTTCACACTTTTTTGTTAAGTATATAATTCCACATGTGTTAATTCATAGTTTTGATGCCCTCAGTGTGAATGTACAATTTTCATAGTCATGAAAATACAGAAAAATCTTTAAATGAGAACGTGTGTCCAAACTTTTGGTCTGTACTGTATATATATACATACATTTACACCTTTGATTTTTTTTCCTATCATAAACTTTTTTAATAAACTAAATTTGGAATCTTGCAATATTTACATTAACCACTGGGGCTATTTTAAATTCATAGGTGATGTCATAGCTAGTAACAACAAAAATAAATTGTTTTTTGACACTACAGAACATAAAAATATAGCCCTTGTGACAGCAAATTAAAATAATTAACAAAAAACACCCGCAAAAGCTTCCTAAGCGTATAAAAAGGTCCTTTAGTCTGTTTCAGTAGGATCCACAACCATGGGGAAGACTGCTGACTTGATAGATGTCCAGAAGGCAGTCATTGACACACTCCACAAGGTCCCAGAGTTCCAATTTTCATTTGGAAATCAAGGTCCCAGAGTCTGGAGGAAGAGTGGAGAGGCACACAATCCAAGCTGCTTGAGGTCTAGTGTGAAGTTTCCACAATCAGTGATAGTTTGAGGGGCCATGTCATCTGCTTGTGTAAGTCCACTGTGTTTTATCAAGACCAATGTCAGCACAGCCGTCTACCAGGAAATTTTAGAGCACTTCATGCTTCCCTCTGCCGACAAGCTTTTTGGAGATGGAAATTTCATTCTCCAGCAGGACTTGGCACCTGTCCACACTGCCAAAAGTACCAATACCTGGTTTATAAACAACAGTATCACTGTGCTTGATTGACCAGCAAACTCGCCTGACCTTAACCCCATAGAGAATCTATGGGGTGTTGTCAAGAGGAAGATGAGAGACACCAGACCCAACAATGCAGACGAGCTGAAGGCTGCTATCAAAGCAACCTGGGCTTCCATAACACCTCAGCAGTGCCACAGGCTGATCACCTCCATGCCACGCCGCATTGATGCAGTAATTGATGCAAAAGGAGCCCCGACCAAGTATTGAGTGCATTTACTGAACATACATTTCAGTAGGCCAACATTTCGGATTTTAAAATCATTTTTCAAGCTGTAGTTATTATAAAGTATTCTAATTTACTGAGATAATGAGTTTTGTGTTTTCCATGGGTGTAAGCCATAATCATCAACATTAACAGAAATTAACACTTGAAATAGATCACTCTGTTTGTAATGACTCTATATACAGTAATATATGAGTTTGACTTTTTGTATTGAAGAACTGAAATAAATTAACTTTTTGATGATATTCTAATTTAGTGAGATGCACATGTATATATATATATATATATATATATATATATATACATATATATATATATATACATATGTACACACATATATATATATATATATATATATATATATAAATATTTTTCTATATACATTTAGATAAGTTTGATCTTGTTCTAATTGTACTGACCCAAAAGAATAAAGTTAAATGGAATTTCTCAGCACAAAATGACTGTTGTCTTTAAAGGGGTTGTCCGGCAGACTCTATTTGACTGCAACCTTGCAAATCTTCACAACCTGAGCACTCCGAGAATTCTCTGTTGCCGGCATTGGAAGCAGGAGAGCACTTGACCGCAAGTAGGTAATTTGCATATATGCGGTCATATGCCGACTAGATGTGTGCGGCCTCGCTCAATACAAGTGTATTGAGCAAGGGTGGACACGGCTAGTCAGAAGGTGGGCGCAAGTATGTAAATCATATACTTGCGGTCACATGTCTGCTCACTCCCGGCGTCATCACCGGAGAATTCCGGAGTGACTGTAGAATTGTAGCTAGTGTTGGGCGAATTTGTTCGGTGAATGTTTGAAAGTTTCAAATTTGGCACGAATATGGCACATTCGGATTCATGATTGTAAAGGCAAGCAAATTTTCTTAAAATCGGAAAAGTTTGACAAATTTGCGCAGGACTGTGAATACAGGGCAACCACGGCATTTTGAACAGTTTTGTTAGCATAGTGCAAGTGTATGATGAGCGGTGACAGGAGCTTAGAACTGGTCAGATCAGAGGGGCACTGTTTTTTGTTTTTTTTCCTGTGGGCGGTAACTTTAACTGAGGAAAGTGCGGCCAGCCAATCATAGCGCTTGAAGCATCTACACTGTCCAGACATAAGGACTTCTGCAATTGGCTGCAGAAATCACATGTCCTCTCAATATAAAAAGCGGCCATGTTCCCTCAGCGCCATTAAATCCATATCACTGCTGGAGACAGACGCAGCTCAGTGTTCTCCTGTGTAATGAGAGATATTAGCTAGATAGATGGGTGTTTGTGTGGTAGTCAGATAGTGTAGATAATTCGTGGCCTGTCTACCTCTGCAACCGCTGGTGCAGCACATTTTTGATGTTCTTGTGCAAGTACTGAGATTCTGACAGAAACAGAGGGCCCATTCCATACCATAGTGCTGTGCACCGCTGGTATAGAGCTCCATGTCTCAGTATACCTTGAATATTTTTTGGCACTTGCTAATCTGATCAAGCAAGCGCAGTACACCTTTTCATTTAGTGGGGTTGAAATTGTGCTCTGCACAGTCTGCAGAGGTTCTTATTGCAAAACACAAAATCTGTTTTTTTTTATATTGCTATTGTGAGATTGAAAGCTGTGTGCACTAAAGTTTTTTTTAGTGTCAGATACTATTTTAGTGGCGTTGAACTTCAAGTGGTTTCAGAGTAAATAAATAATTTTTTTCTCTTGCTACGCCCAGTCCAAAAAATATTTTTTCATGTGCCAAAAGTCATACAGTGCTATAAGCCAGCTACTACGTCAGTGGCTGTCGAATTCAGCTTGTACGCACAGTCAAACCTATATATATTTTTGGTTGGCAGGCAGAGTCCACCAAAGGTTTTTTACTGTGGCAAAGTTGATCAAGTCTACTAAAAGACAGATCCTATTTTAGTGGCGTTGAACTTGTCCTGGTTTCATAGTGGAAAAAAAAAACCTTCTCTTACTAGGCCCAGTCCAAAAAATATTTTTTCCTGTGCCAAAAGTCATACAGTGCTATAAGCCAGCTACTACGTCAGTGGCGGTCAAAGTCAGCTGGACGCAGAACTTATGCAAAGTAACCCAAAAATATATTTTGCTCTGAGTAAAGTGATACAGCTGGCTACATCTGAGTTTGCAATATTTTGGAGCATATATTCTATGTCATACTGGCCTCATCCACACTCAAAAACATTTTTTTTTCTGTTCCTAACGTAATACAGCAGGGTACATCTCAGTTTGAAATTGTTTGGAGAATATCTCATAGGTTTTATTGGCCTCATGCACACTAACAAATTGATTTTTTCCGTTAGTATCATTATAAAGGCAATATCTTACCTTGTCATTTAGTGTCACTGAAATGCAGGTGTGTGCTGAGCTATTGCACAGGAAAAAAACGTTTTATTCTTTAGTTAATTTCGTGCTCCTACCACTGTATCTGACCAACATGAGTGGGAAAAAGAGGGGGCGTGGTGGAAGGGGGAATAGGCTTGGTGTTCAAGCTACGGGGGATACGTGGTAATGTTAGTGAAAGCACTAGTGAACCAACACAAACAGGTCCTATCCAAAGACAACTGACAACTTATGTTAGTGGACGGCCTACTGCACTCCCTTCCTTTGGCAGCCGCACAGCGATACACCTTGTTGATAAGGCACAGAAAGAGCAGGTGCTCCAGTGGATGGCAAGCTCTGCTTCCAGTGCCCTCTCCTCTTCTTCCTCCATGTCAACATCACAAGCAGTACAGTCCATAGAGGTGGCACAACCAATTACCCATGCTTCTCTCCGCGTCACAACTGGCCAACTGCCCAACTGACTGTAGAGAACCACAGATGGGTCAGTCTGTAGAACTCTTCACCCATTCTGCACCATGGGCATCAGAAGTATACTCCAAACAGTCACAGAGTAAAGGGGAGGAAAGCATCTGCACCGATGCCCAAATTTTTTTTAGCTTGGATTTGGGGCAGGACAAAGTAGAGTCCGAGCAGGTTCCTGACCCCCGTCACCAGACGTTAACCGCAGGGAAGGGAGGTGATCCCGATGAGACTCAGATACCTGAGGCTCATGCGGACTGTGCTGTGCTGTCAGGGCAACAAGAGGAGAGGGGTCACTCTGAGGGCGAGGAATGGGATAACACATTGGATGATGACGAGGTTGAAGATCCTACTTGGTGTGAACCCAGAGTCACGCAGCCAAGTAGCTCATCTGAGGAGGTGGAGGAGGAAGACGAGGAGGTTACATTTCGCCCTACGGCGCAGACACGGAGTGATGCAAGCACGAGGAGCACTGCATCCTTAGCCACAACCGTGGCTGTCGCCAGCAGCGGTCACGTGTCTGCAGCTCGCAGGGGCAGCAAGGGTTGACTAGCATGGGCCTTTTTTTGTCACTGCAAAGGATGAGCTAACTCACATTATCTGCAAACTTTGAGCTAAAAAAACTCAGTAGAGGGAAAAACTGCAATAATTTGACTACTACATGCATGCTCAAACAACATTGATGGCCGTCACAGTCCCCCAGTACCTGTTGCCCAGTCGCCATTACATCTCTAAGAAAGCTGTGCCTGCGCTACACCAGCATGTCACTGTCAACATCACCCATTCCTTGTCTAAATCTATGTGTGCCAGGGTGCATTTCACCACAGACACATGGATGAGTAAGCATGGCCAAGGGCTTTACATCTCGCTGACTGGGCATTGGGTGACTCTGGTGGCTGTGGGGGCAGGCAGGGAAGGGGCTGCTCTACAAATCTTAGAATCTCCAAGGCTTGCAGAAGAAACCTCTGTATTTCCCACTTCCTCCGCTGCTTCTGCATCCTCCACCTCCTCTAAGGCCTCCACCTGAGCACTCAACCTCTGCCTTAACGAGTCAAGCATTCCAAGAGTGCGGAGCAAATACACACCACCTCTAAACTGCGCAGTAAGGGCTCACCGTAATCAGGCAGTCTTCAAATTAATATGCCTTGGAGATTGCAGTCATACAGGTGAAGAGTTGTGGGCAACTCTCCAGGCTCAGTTTGAGCAATGGCTGTCTCCGCTGAACCTAGAGCCAGGGAAGGCCGTGTGCGATAATGGTGCGAACCTGTTAGCGGCCCTAAGCCGAGGCAAGTTCGCACACGTGCCTTACATGGCTCACGTCCTCAACCTGGTGGTACAGCGATTTCTCCACCACTATCCTGGTCTGGATGAGCTGCTTCACAAAGTACGGAAGCTGTGTGCTGTCTTCTGCTGTTCGCACCCCTCATGTCATCAACTTGCATCGATACAGAGGTCTTCGTCCGTGCCAGTTAACAGGTTGATCTGCGATGTGCCGACGCGGTGGAATCCCACTCTGCACATGTTGCAGCTACTGTGCCAGCAGCAACGAGCTCTGACGCAGTATGTCATGACATATAGCTTGGGGCAACGCAGTACAGACTTTGGGCATATCACGTTTGCGGAGTGGGAACAGATTAAGGACCTCTGCACCCTTCTGCACGGTTTTGAAATGCCTACTAAACTGGTTAGCGCTGACGATGGCGTCATCAGCATCACTATTCCGGTTATATACATGCTGGAGCAAACTTTGAATAACCTGCGGCAGAAGGTGGTGGACCCAGAAGAAGAGGAGGATGCGGAAGGGATACCAATGTCTCAAATTTCCAGACTGTCATCACACAGGCGGATGCCAAGTGATGGTGGATTACAGCGATTGAGGGGGTTTGGTGATACCAGGCAAACTGTTAGTGAAGGTGCAAGAGCCGAGGAACTAATAGAGGAGGAAGAGGTGATGGGAGAGCAGCTGTCAGAGGATGAAGAGGATAATCATCCCCTCTCATTTGAACCTGGTTGGCAGGAGGGGACAGAGGAAACAAGCATCAGTGTTACGCAGCCCACAATACAGCCTGGCTTTGCACTGCCTGGAAGAGCCCTACATATGAGTGCCTTCTTGATGCACCATGATCCCCGTATAGTTAGGATTCAAAATAATGCTGCCTACTGGGTTGCCACTCTGTTAGATACACGTTATAAGAGTCAATTTTGCCAGATGCTTCCCGCCCTGGAAAGGGACCCGCTTATGTTGGAGTATCGAAACAAGCTTTTCAGCAACCTTAATAGAGGTTTTCCCCAAGATAAGTGAGGCACACAGTGTGCATCGCAGCTGTAGTCTTTCAACCTCCGGCACGTCAGTTCATCAACGCCAAAACATTAGCAGCAGCAGCAGAGTAAATGGCAGAAGCAATTTCTGGGAATCCTTTCACACATTTTTTGCACCAGCTCGTGCACCAGCACAACAGAGTACAAGTCTGACACGTGGTGAACGACTGGAGAGAATGGTGCAGGAGTATCTAGAGTTCAATATCAATACCATCAGGGAGGGTTTGGACCCTTTTACATTTTGGTCTTCAAAAATGGATGAATGGCCTGAGCTTGCCTCTCACGCGTTGGTGGTTTTATCATGCCTGGCAGCCAGCGTTCTTTCTGAACGTGTCTTCAGCGCTGCTGGTAGTGTCTTGATGGATAAGCTGTCCCCTGAAAGTGTAGACCGCCTAACTTTAATCAAGATGAACTAGTCATGGATCTCCAAGGACTTTTGCACCCCAATTGCAGACTGTACAGAGTAGGCGATGTTGACGTTTTGAGTGTGCTGCATTGATCTCTTGAAATTGCAGTCTGTGATATGGCTTCTGTGCCTGCTCTTGCTGCTGCTGCAGGTTTTAGGCCCTAATTTTGGATAATGTGGAGAATTCTGATTGTGTCTCCATACATTGGGCTGGCTGTAGTGGGAAAGGTTAGGGTCTGCGTCAAACTGCTTTAAGTCTGATGACATTGATGCCACTTCGGTGGTGTTAGGCCCTCATTTAGGGCAATGTGAACACTCCTGGTTAGTCTCCATCTCCATCTCCTGGGTTGACTGTACTGGACGAGGTTTGAGTCTTATTTACACTATTTGTACAGTAGTGAAATTGATTAGACATTGCTAGTGTCTGACACAAATTTTTTGAAATTTGGAGAATCATGATTGGGACTCCATCTATTGGGTTGGCTGTAGAGGAACTGGTTTTGGCCTCCTTTGCAATACTTATACTTTAGTGAAATTGATGCCACTTCTGTGGTGTTTGTTAGGCCCTGATTTAGGGCAATGTGAACAGTCCTGGTTAAGTCTCCATCTCTTGGGTTGTCTCTACTGGAAGAGATGTGGGTCTCATTTACAATATTTCTACTGTAGTAAAATTGATTACACTTTGCTGGCGTCTGCCGCTAATTTTTGGAAATGTGGGGAATCCTGAATAGGTCTCCATCAATTGGATTGACTGTAGTGGAAGAGGTTTTGGTCTCCATGAATTTCTATAGTTATACTGTAGTTAAATTGGACGTTTGGTGCAGATATTATTCTCTTCAAACCGGTACTCAAACATGATAAACTCTAAACTGATTTTCAATAAACAACCATCAGCCACCCCATCAAACATCTCTGCTGCTTCTTCCTCCTCCTCTGTTACCATGCCAAGTTGTGTCACGCAGGTGTCCGACAGAACCAGCTGTATACCCGCTGCAGTTAGGCTGAGTGACAGCTTGTGAGCTGTAAGTGAACCGGACATGCCTGCTGTGTGTGCTTCTCTGAACACACCACACGTTTCTCAATCCACCGTAACATCTCCGCCTGCACCTCACTCATGGTCTATCGGTTTGTCCATTTCACCGTACTCTGCCCTCTCTCAGCACTGCAGCCAGCCCGCAATCTCGCTGTTGTGGTCACGTAAAAGATTGTTTCATCCTACACATCACAAAGCTAAGAGGTTGAACTCCACCATCTCCAATCTGTTGGCCACGGAAATGGTGGTCTTAGGTCATATTTTTTTAAATGTAAACACTTCCGATTGAGTCTGCATCTCCTGGGTTGGCTGTAGTGGGGCTGGTATGGGTCTGCGTTAAACTACTTGTAGTCTGATGACATTGATGCCACATTTGGTGGTGCTAGGCCCTCATTTAGGGCAATGTGAACACTCCTGGTTAGGTCTCCATGTCCTGGGTTGGCTGTACTGGAAGAGGTGTGGGTCTTATTTACACTATTTCTAAAGTAGTGAAATTGATACCACTTTGCTGGCATCTGCCACTAATTTTTTTAAATGTGGGGAATCCTGATTGGGTCTCCATCTATTGGGTTGGCTGTAGTGGAACCTTCCTGTTCTGCAGTCTAAGTTGTGTAAGGTTGCGTACCATTCCTTGCTGCACTCCTGATACAGACTCTGCCTGCTGCACTCCTAATACAGATTCTGCCTGCTGCACTCCTAATATAGACTCTGCCTGCTGCACTCCTGATACAGACTCTGCCTGCTGTACTCTGATACAGACTCTGCCTGCTGCACTCCTAATATAGACTCTGCCTGCTGCACTCCTGATACAGACTCTGCCTGCTGCACTCCTGATACAGACTCCGCCTGCTGCACTCCTGATACAGACTCCGCCTGCTGCACTCTGATACAGACTCTGCCTGCTGCATTCCTGATACATACTCTGCCTGCAGCACTCCTGATACAGACTCTGCCTGTTGCACTCCTAATTAGAGATGAGCGGTGTTCAACTAGAACTGTTCGCCAATCTCAAATTCAAGCTGTTTTGGGCGGTGTTCGAGTTGTTCGACGAACCCGAACGATTTGCAAAAAATTTGGCTGTTCGAGGTTATGTTCGATAACTGTTCGTGCACCAAAAGCGTGTCCTGCATGTTTGGCGCTATTTAGAGCACAAATCATGCAGGGATTGTCTGCCACTCACTGTAATGCCACAGCCATGGTGGTTGTGGAATTACAGTGATTGCCCAAATCGATGGGAACAGTGCTCACAGTGAAACATGAAAAGCCAGCAATTCAGCAGCGGCATACACCGACAATTTAGAACAGAAAGAATAGAGCTTCATACATAGATTAGATAGATAGAAACATGTCAGTCACATATATATGAAGTACAGTGACAGTGTTGCTTACTGTACTTGTCATTTAGTGTAAAGGATTTATTTAAAAAAATATTAGTGTTTTCATGCACCGTCTCTTTAAAAAAGCCGGCCGGCAATTCAGCAGCGGTACCCGACAATTTATAACAGAAAGATAGAGCATCACACATAGATTAGATACATAGAAACATGTCAGTCACATATATATGAAGTACAGTGACAGTGTTGCTTACTGTACTTGTCATTTAGTGTAAAGGATTTATTAAAAAAAATAATTGTGTTTTCATGCACCATCTCTTTAAAAAAGCCGGCTGGCATTTCAGCATTTCAGCAGAGGTACCCGACAATTTAGAATAGAAGGAATAGAGAATCACACATAGATTAGATAGATAGAAACATGTTAGTCACGTATATATGAAGTACAGTGACAGTGTTGATTACTGTACTTGTCATTTAGTGTTAAAATAAAAGATTTATTTAAAAAAAAATTGGAGTGGGGTTCCCCATAATTTTAGGCTCTAGCGGAGGTTAAGCAGACGGCTGGGGCAGATGTTTGAAGCCTGGGAAAGGGGTAATACCCACGGAGCTTCCCAGGCTACTAATATCAGCCCCCAGCTGAATACCTAGCCTTTACTAGCTATTAAAATGGGGGACCCCCAAAAAAACGACGTGGGGTCCCCCCTATTTTAATAGCTAGGAAAGGCTAGGCAGACAGCTGGGGGCTGATATTAATAGCCCAGGAAGGGTGCCATGAATATTGGCCCCCTCCCAGGCTAGAAACACCAGCCGTCAGCCGCCCCAGAAATGGCGCATCCATATGATGCGCCAATTCTGGCACTTAGCCTCGCTCTTCCCACTGCCCTGTAGCGGTGGCAGTGGGGTAATAGGGCTGGGGTTGATGTCAGCTTATAATGCCAGCTGACATCAAGCCCAGGTTAGTAATGGAGAGGCGTCTATAAGACACCCCCATTACTAACCCCATAGTCAAAGTTAAAAAAAAACACAAACACCCAGAATGAAGTCCTTTAATTGAAATAAACACACAATTCTTTATTGTTCTAAATTAAACCATACTTACCATCACGCCCATTCCAGCTGAAGCCAATGTCTTCTGCAATAAAAATAAAATAATAAAGCAACATCATCCTTACCTTTCCATGGTTCCCACGACGGCTTCAGCTCTGCTACATTCACATAACAGGCTGGATTGCAGCAGAACGCTGCCATCCAGCTTGCCATGCCGCACACACTGAGAAGCGCAGGCATGCTTGCGCTCCTCAGTGTCTCACTGTGACGGCATAAAGAGGTCATGTCCAATGAACTCGGCTCACCTCAGGCACGTCACTGACAGCGTGGGAAAATTCTCCTGCACTCAGCGCTTCAGCGTGAGAATTCTCCCATGCTGTCAGTGACATGCATGAGGTGAGCTGAGATCATTGGACATGAACTCACCTCATGCATGTCACTGACTGCGTGGGAAAATTTTCACGCTGAAGCGCTGAGTGCAGGAGAATTTTCCCGCGCTGTCAGTGACGTGCATGAAGTGAGCTGAGTTCATTGGACATGAGCTCACCTCATGCACGTCACTGACAGCGTGGGAGAATTCTCACGCTGAAGCGCTGAGTGCAGGAGAAATTTCCCACGCTGTCAGTGACGTGCATGAGGTGAGCTGAGTTCATTGGACATGAACTCGGCTCATCTGGATGCCGTTACAGCCTGACACTGAGGAGCGCAAGCATGCCTGCGCTTCTCAGTGTCTGCGGGATGACAGGCTGGATGGCAGCTTTCTGCTGCGGTCCAGCCTGTCATCTCGATGTAGCAGAGCTGAAGCTGTCCTGGGAACCATGGAAAGGTAAGGATGATGTTGCTTTATTATTTTTCTTTTATTGCAGGAGATCGTTGGCTTCAGCTGGAATGGGCGTGATGGTAAGTATGGTTTAATTTAGAACAATAAAGAATTGTGTGTTTATTTCAATTAAAGGACTTTATTCTGGGTGTTGTGTTTTTTTTAAATACTTTACTAGAAATTCATGGTGGTCATGTCTAATATTGGCGTGACTCCATGGAGTCACGCCAATATTAGACATGACTGCCTAATATTGGCGTGACTCCATGAATTTCAGGCTTAGGGCCAGCTGATAATGCCTAGCTGGCCCTAACCCCTTTATTACCCAGTGAGCCACCGCACCAGGGCCCTGGATGAGTTGGCTACAGCGCCAGAAGATGGCGATTCTATGAACGCGCCATTTTCTGGGGTGACTGCGGACTGCAATTTGCAGCAGGGGGGGGGGCGGAAAGCTTGGGCCTCCCTGCGCTGCGGATTCCAGCCCCCAGCTGCCTAGTTGTACCTGGCTGGACACAAAAATAGGGCGAAGCCCCACGTATTTTTTTTTTTTAATTATTTCATGAAATTCATGAAATAATTAAGAAAAAAAGGGCTTCCCTATATTGTTGTGTCCGACCAGGTACAAATAGGCAGCTGGTGGTTGGGGGCAGCCTGTTCCTGCCTGCTGTACCTGGCTGGACACAAATATAGTGCGAAGCCCCACGTCAATTTTTTTTTAATTATTTCATAAATTTCCCACTGAATTGACATCAACCCCAGCCCTATTACCCCACTGCCACCGCTACAGGGCAGTGGGAAGAGTGAGGCTAAGTGCCATAATTGGCACATTCCTATGGATGCGCCATTTCTGGGGGCTGATATTAGTAGCCTGGGAAGCTTCATGGGTATTACCCCCTTCCCAGGCTTCAAACATCTGCCCCAGCCATCTGCTTAACCTCCGCTAGAGCGTAAAATTACGGGGAACCACACGCCAATTTTTTTTTTAATAAATCCTTTATTTTAACACTAAATGACAAGTACAGTAACCAACACTGTCACTGTACTTCTTATATATGTGACTGACATGTTTCTATCTATCTAATCTATGTGTGATGCTCTATCTTTCTGTTCTAAATTGTCCGGTACCGCTGCTGAATTGCCGGCCGGCTTCTTTAAAGAGACGGTGCATGAAAACACTATTATTTTTTTAAATAAATCCTTTACACTAAATCACAAGTACAGTAAGCAACACTGTCACTGTACGTATTATATATGTGACTGACATGTTTCTATCTATCTAATCTATGTGTGAAGCTCTATTCTTTCTGTTCTAAATTGTCGGGTACCGCTGCTGAATTGCCGGCCGGCTTTTTTAAAGAGACGGTGCATGAAAACACTAATATTTTTTTTAATAAATCCTTTACACTAAATGACAAGTACAGTAACCAACACTGTCACTGTACTTCTTATATATGTGACTGACATGTTTCTATCTATCTAATCTATGTGTGATGCTCTATTCCTTCTTGTCTAAATTGTCGAGTACCGGTGTATGCCGCTGCTGAATTGCCGGCCGGATTTTTTAACCCCTTAACAACATTTGCCATACTAATACGCGTCTGTGCCCTGGGACTTAAGAGCCAGACCCGTATTAGTACGTCATGGCGATCGCGCGCGCACACAGGCTGTGCAGGCGCGATTGCTGCCGGGTGTCAGCTGATTGTCACAGCTGACACCCGGTACTATGTGCAGGGAGCGGTCCTGCACCGCTCCCAGCACATTAACCCCCGCGATGCTGCGATGGAAGTCGATCGAAGTCGATTGCGGCATTGCGGGGGCAAGGGGAGGTGATCGCCGATACTCACCTCCTCTTCCGGCTTCCAGCGCAGTCTGCAAAGGCTTCCCGGGTGTTGCCATGACGACCCGATGTCGTCATGACAACATCCGGGTCACCAGACAGCAGGAAGATTGCTTGGACATGCGCAGTGCATCTCCAAGCAATCTTCACACTGTGCATTTCTGACAGCTTGCATGGCATAGGGATGGTGCTGCATTCCTGTGCCATGCAGGCGATCAGAGAAAAAAAAGTGAAAGTCCCAGAGTGGGACAAAGTAATAAAGTGTATAAACTGTGTGAAAGTGGAAAAAAAATAAAAAAAAAATTTGCAAAAAAATAAAAAAAAAATAAAAAAAATAATCCATCAAAAATAAAAATATAATGTACCCATCAATAAATATTATTATAAAAAAAAAAACAATAAAAGTACACATATTTGGTATCGCCGCGTCCGGAACAACCTGACCTATAAAACTGTCCCACTAGTTAACCCCTTCAGTGAACACGGTAAAAAAAAAAAAAACGAAGCAAAAAACAATGCTTTATCACCATACCGCCAAACAAAAAGTGGAATAACACGCGATCAAAAAGACGATATAAATAAAAATGATACCGCTGAAAACGTCATCTCGTCCCGCAAAAAACAAGCTGCCATACAGCTCTATCAGCCGAAAAATAAAAAAGTTATAGCTCTCAGAATAAAGCGATGCTAAAAAATATTTTTTTCTATAAAATAGCTTTTATTGTGTATAAGCGCCAAAACATAGAAAAATGATACAAATGTGGTACCGCTGTAAACGTACTGACCCGAAGAATAAAGATACCTCATCAATTTTACCACACGCGGAACAGAATTTAAAAAAAAAAAAAAACAATTCCTGAATTGTTGGTTTTTGTTTATTCTGCCTCCCAAAAATTGGAATAGCAAGCAATCAAAAAATGTCACGTGCCTGAAAATGGCACCAATAACAACGTCAAGTCATCCCGCAAAAAACGAGCCATCACATGACTGTCTGCCAAAATCTGGAAAAATTATAGCTCTCAAAATATGGCGATGCAAAAACTAGATTTTACAAAAAATGCGTCTTTTAGTGTGTGACAGCTGTCAGTCATAAAAACCCCATATGATTCTGGCATTGCTGTAATCACACCGACCCGAAGAATAAAGTCGTCTAATCACTTATACCGCACAAGGAACAGCGTCAAAAATAAACTCTTGGGTTAGGATTGGGCTAGGGTTAGGGCTGGGTTTGGGGCTAGGGCTGTGCTGGGGCTAGGGTTGTGCTGGGGCTAGGGTTGTGCTGGGGCTAGGGTTGTGCTGGGGCTAGGGTTGTGCTAGGGCTAGGGTTGTGCTAGGGTTAGGGCTGGGGTTGGGATTTTTTTCAAAAGTAAGAAAAAAAGATGACGATATGGCGACTAGTGTTGAGAGCAAGTGCTCGCTACTTGAGTTTGCATCGGGTGCTCTGGTATGCATTGAGTATCGTAGGTATTTGAGTGACATGCTCGAGTCTCTGCCCCATATGCTTCGCGGCCAAAAAACTTTACGGGGATTGCCTGCCATGCACGAGCGATCCCCGCATGTTTTTTTTTGGGTGTCTAATAACCGTGAAACATGCGGAGCAGGGACTCGAGCATGTCACTCGAGCACACTCTGTACATGGTGCATACCTGAGTACCCGATGCAAACTCAAGTAGCGAGCACTTGCGCTCAAGAATAATGACAACTTATTCAATATGATGACCTAATGTAAACAAATTCTGTGCCGTACCTCTGGGTTCAAAATGTTCACTATACACCTTAATAAAATCCTTGAGGGGTATAGTTTCCAAAATGGGGACACTTGTGGGGGAGCTCCACTGTTTAGGCACATCACGGGCTCTCCAAACGCTACATGGTGTCCGCTAACAAATTGAATGGAAAATCGGCTCAAATTGTTAGCGGACGCCATGTTGCGTTTGGAGAGCCCCTGTGTGCCCAAACATTGGAGCTCCCCCACAAGTGACCCAATTTTGGAAACTAGACCCCCCAAGGCACCTATCTCGATGCATAGTGAGCACTTAGAACCCGAGGTGCTTCACAAATTGATTCATAAAAATGAAAAAGTGTTTTTTTTTTCACTTTTTCATTTTTACGAATCAATTTGTGAAGCACCTGGGGGTTCCAAGTGCTCACTATGCATCTAGAAAGGTGCCTTGGGGGGTCTAGTTTCCAAAATGGGGTCACTTGTGGGGGAGCTCCAAAGTTTGGGCACAGAGGGGCTCTCCAAACGCAATGTGGTGTCCGCTAACAATTTGAGCCGATTTTCCATTCAATTTGTTAGCGGATACCATGTTGCATTTAGAGAGTCCCTGTGTGCCCAAACATTGGAGCTCCCCCACAAGTGACCCCATTTTGGAAACTAGACCCCCCAAGGCACCTATCTAGATGCATAGTGATCACTTGGAACCCCTAGGTGCTTCACAAATTGATTCGTAAAAATGAAAAAGTGTTTTTTTTTTCACTTTTTCATTTTTACGAATCAATTTGTGAAGCACCTGGGGTTCCAAGTGCTCACTATGCATCTATAAAGGTGCCTTGGGGGGTCTAGTTTCCAAAATGGGGTCACTTGTGGGGGAGCTCCAAAGTTTGGGCACAGAGGGGCTCTCCAAACGCAATGTGGTGTCCGCTAACAATTTGAGCCGATTTTCCATTCAATTTGTTAGCGGATACCATGTTGCATTTAGAGAGTCCCTGTATGCCCAAACATTGGAGCTCCCCCACAAGTGACCCCATTTTGCAAACTAGACCCCCCAAGGCACCTATCTAGATGCATAGTGAGCACTTGGAACCCCTAGGTGCTTCACAAATTGATTTGTAAAAATGAAAAAGTGTTTTTTTTTTCACTTTTTCATTTTTACGAATCAATTTGTGAAGCACCAGGGGGTTCCAAGTGCTCACTATGCATCTATAAAGGTGCCTTGGGGGGGTCTAGTTTCCAAAATGGGGTCACTTGTGGGGGAGCTCCAAAGTTTGGGCACACAGGGGCTCTCCAAACACAACATGGCGTCCGCTAATTATTCAAGCAAATTTTACAATCAAAAAGTCAAATGGCGCTCCTTCCCTTCCGAGCCCTGCTGTGCGCCCAAACAGTGTTTTTTCCCCAAATATTGGGTATCTGCGTGCCCAGGGGAAATTGCACAACAAATTTTGGGGTCCATTTTTTCTTGTTACCCCTGTGAAAATAAAAAAAATTGGGTCTAAAGTAACATTTTTGTGAAAAAAGTTAAATGTTCATTTTTTTCTTCCACATTCAAAAAATTCCTGTGAAGCACCTGAAGGGTTAATAAAGTTCTTGAATGTGGTTTTGAGCACCTTGAGGGGTGCAGTTTTTAGAATGGTGTCACTTTTGGGTATTTTCTGTCATAAAGACCCTTCAAAGTAACTTCAACTGTGATGTGGTCCCTAAAAAAATGGTTTTGTAAATTTTGTTGGAAAAATGAAAAATCGCTGGTCAACTTTTAACCCTTATAGCTCCCTAACAAAAAAAAATTTTGGTTCCAAAATTGTGCTGATGTAAAGTAGACATGTGGGAAATGTTATTTATTAACTCTTTTGTGTGACATATCGCTCTGATTTCAGGGCTTAAAAATTCAAATTTTGAAAATTGCAAAATTTTCAAAATTTTCGCCAAATTTCCGTTTTTTTCACAAATAAACGCAAGTGATATCGAAGAAATTTTTCCACAATCATGAAGTACAATATATCATGAAAAAACAATCTCAGAATCAGGGGGATCTGTTGAAGCGTTCCAGAGTAATTACCTCATAAAGTGACAGTGGTCAGAATTGTAAAAATTGGCCCGGTCATTAACGTGCAAACCACCCGTGGGGCTTAAGGGGTTAAAGAGAGCGTCTTCTGAGCAGTTTGTCAGCTTTTGGACACCTTTGAAGGTGTTTTCTATGTGTTTCTATGTGTTTTTGTTTGCCTGCCATTGGTTTTAACGGTGTTCGACGGTGTTCTAAGGTGTTCGACGAACAGTTCGACGAACAGTTCCTCGAACATCCCGGGGTTCGACGAACCGAACCAAACCCGAACACTACGGGGGTGGCTCAACACTACTCCTAATACAGACTCTGCCTGCTGCACTCCTGATACAGACTCCGCCTGCTGCACTCCTGATACAGACTCCGCCTGCTGCACTCCTGATACAGACTCTGCCTGCTGCATTCCTGATACATACTCTGCCTGCAGCACTCCTGATACAGACTCTGCCTGCAGCACTCCTGATACAGACTCTGCCTGCTGCATTCCTGATACATACTCTGCCTGCAGCACTCCTGATACAGACTCTGCCTGCAGCACTCCTGATACAGACTCTGCCTGCAGCACTCCTGATACAGACTCTGCCTGCAGCACTCCTGATACAGACTCTGCCTGCAGCACTCCTGATACAGACTCTGCCTGCTGCACTCTGATACATACTCAGCCTGCTGCACTCCTGATACAGACTCTGCCTGCTGCACTCTGATACAGACTCTGCCTGCTGCATTCCTGATATATACTCTGCCTGCATCACTCCTGATACAGACTCTGCCTGCAGCACTCCTGATACAGACTCTGCCTGCAGCACTCCTGAAACAGACTCAGCCTGCTGCACTCTGATACATACTCAGCCTGCTGCACTCCTGATACAGACTCTGCCTGCTGCACTCTGATACAGACTGCCTGCTGCACTCCTGATACAGACTCTGCCTGCTGCACTCTGATACAGACTCTTCCTGCTGCACTCCTGATACAGACTCTGCCTGCTGCATTCCTGATACAGACTCTGCCTACTGCACTCCTGATACAGACTCTGCCTGCTGCACTCTGATACAGACTCTGCCTGCTGCACTCCTGATACAGACTCTGCCTACTGCCCTCCTGATACAGACTCTGCCTGCTGCACTCTGATACAGACTCAGCCTGCTGCATTCCTGATACAGACTCTGCCTGCTGCACTCCTGATACAGACTCTGCCTGCTGCACTCTGATACAGACTCTGCCTGCTGCACTCTGATAGACTCTGCCTGCTGCACTCTGATACAGACTCTACCTGCTGCACTCTCATACAGACTCTGCCTGCTGCACTCTAATACAGACTCTGCCTGCACTCCTGATACAGACTCTGCCTGCTGTACTCTAATACATACTCTGCCTGCTGCACTCTGATACAGACTCTGCCTGCTGCACTCTGATACAGACTCTGCCTGCTGCACTCTGATTCAGACTCTGCCTGCTGCACTCTGATACAGACTTTGCCAGCTGCACTCCTGATACAGACTCTGCCTGCTGCACTCTGATACAGACTCTACCTGTTGCACGCCTGATACAGACTCTGCCTGCTGCACTCCTGATACAGTCTCTGCCTGCTGCACTCTGATACAGACTCTTCCTGCTGCACTGCTGATACACACTCTGTCTGCTGCACTCCTGATACAGACTCTGCCTGCTGCACTCTGATACAGACTCTGCCTGCTGCACTCCTGATACCGACTCTGCCTGCTGCACTCTGATTCAGACTCTGCCTGCTGCACTCTGATACAGACTTTGCCTGCTGCACTGCTGATACAGACTCTGCCTGCTGCACTCTGATGCAGACTCACCATATCCATGACAGTGCGCCCTCGCAGGCAGGGTCCTCTCTATTGTTGTACCAGTCAGTAATCCCTTTGGACATGTAAAGTGCAACTGAATAAATGTCGCAGTAATAATTATTATAGTACTTGTACTCTGGGTCAATTGATGTCACTTCCCTGGTGTCTACACCTAATTTGATGTGTTTTGGCAGCTTTTGGTACCCGTTTCTAGGTGTTGTATATGCATTTTTTTGGTCCCCCCATTAACACCTATGGGATTCGGAAATGTTCGGCGAATAAATTCGGCGAATATCAATTTGTTCGGCGAACTTTTCCGAACCGAACATTGAAATGTTCACTCATGCCTAATTGTAGCCTCAGGCTGGACTACCACTTTAAAGCACACACCAGTGCTCAATTCATTCTTGGTTAGGTAAACCTTTCCACCTTCTTGTTTTCAATCTATTTCTTCCCTTCTCTGGCTCCTGTGAAGTCAGAGCTGTCAATCAAAAAAGAGAAGTTTAAAGATATATGCAAAACACGTATCTAGGATGGTGTTGTGACGCCCAGTTGCGCTTGGTATCACAAATCCTAGAAGGGTGTATTGATGGATTCCTCCACAAGAGGCCCCCATAACCATTCACACATCTCCACCTTCCACCTCAGACCACCAGAGGGAGCCCGTTAGGGATAGATAAATAGGGAAGGTGGAGCCTGGCAGCAGTTAGTCTATTCTGGAGTCAGAGTCTAGTTCAGTCTGGCATAGCAGTGAGTCTGTTGAGAGAGTTCCTGCAGTCAGGAAGCCTGAGCGAGGTTAGTCTGCATTGGAGTGACGCACCCCCTGGGCCTGTGCTGTGCAGGGGGATACCCGGAGCCGGATCGCTGGGGGTTGTAGTTGTCCGTGGCGGTGACCCGGTCCATGCCCAGGGCGGTCAAACCAGTGGCAGTCTTAATGTAATAGCAAATGTCCGACTACGCCACCCGTGGGTTGCGGTCAGTGGGGACCGCCGCTGCGCTGCAGACCGCTGAGGCTGATGTTGTTTGCGCAGCCGAGTATGGGATAACTCCCCACGGGAGAAGTATTGCCTCAGGGCAGCTAATGTGGATGATGGGAGTGATGGTGTGAGCGTCCCAGTAGTAATGGTGCTGGTGCGGCAAGGAATCACAGAGACGTGTGGTGCAGTTCAGGGTCTTTACTGATGGTATAAAGCAGACCCTCCCGGGAGTACTGGTTAGCAGTAGGGGCCTGGTCAGTCTGTGAGCAAGCAGGATCTCCCCTGGCCAGGTGGAGTTATAGGCCTCCCCGACTATCTGCATTCTTTCCTGGCTACCTTGCTCTATGCGGGTAGAAGTAGCCCACGTCCCTGAGTATACCGTGTGGTGCTCACCCGTATGGCCGGTGACTTGGGGCCTTCCGTTAGCCTCCGCTTCACGATGGCGGTGCTGGTCCCTTGCTTGTGACCGTGCCTTCGGGTTTCTAAAGCCAGAGGACATGGAATCCCCTGCCGGTTGGATTCTGCTGCTGGACCTGGATGTCCCCACAGCCTCGGACTCCGTGTCCGGGTTAGTGTCTTCAGCCAAGGCGAGCTTTCTAGCTTCCAGCCTCTGGCACTCGCTCCTGCTCCTACAGAGCTCCTAGTTCTTCCTTTCCCTGTGTCTGGAACTGAACTCCAGGCTCTGACTGACTTAATCCCGCCCCAGACCCAGTTTATCAGGGCAGATTCCTCCCCTCCCAGGTCTGGGTGGGCCGTGTTGCATGCTTAGGGCTCCTGACCAGAGAAACCTCCCACTTGCTCTCAGACATAATATCTCTATTACTGTGGCAACCAGACCCCTGGGGTGTCACAGGAGCACAGTCCAGACTTGGTTGTAGCTCAGAATAGTCAGCTTTAGGTGTGCCGGCGCCATAAGATCAGTGAAGCACGGCAAGCTGCCGTTAGTGTGAGTAGCCTAGTGAGGGCCCGAGTAGGCCGAAGGCGAGTGGAGAGTTAGTACATAGGGGGCAGAGGAGCTTAATTAGCTCACCCCGAAGCAGTTACCGGACACCGGGTCCGAAGTTTACCAGGATCTCTACGACCAGTAAGATATAACTGGAATCCTTGGGGAACTACAAGTCCCAGGATCGCTAAAGTGCTGATACGTAACAGAGCCAGGAGACACATAGGCCCCGCAAGCTGAGGAGCGTGTACTCCAAGGAAAGGCCCTACCACAAGGTCAGCCAGCGCAGGACAGAGACAAAGTTAGGCCTATCTCCAGGCAGGTCAGAAACTTACTACGCAGAAGCAAGAGACAGGAGGCCCGAAACCCGCTCATTGGGGAGGATCCTGACATGCACCCTTCACCCTACAGTGCTCCAGGATGTGCCTGAATTACCATCAGTAAAAGGTACTGAAGTGACTACCGTGTCAGTCCCTGTTCTTGCTCTGACCCGGCTGGGTCTCGCCTGTCCTGCATACCCCGATATACACTGCCCTGAGGCCTAGCTCCACCTGTGGGGAGCTATACCACCCAGCTGCCTTATCACCGGCCTCAGTGGACTGCGCAGCGCTGGTGATTCTCACAAGAAGCCACAGGTGGCATCACGAACTTTTATAAACTAAATAAACCAACCACCAACCCTTTTAAAGGAGCGACCCCAGGGTACGGGCCCGGGAGCCGACCACCGCGACATCCCTAAGGCTAAAGGCCCGGGTACCGAGTTATCCCCATTCCCCTGGGCGAGTCAGTGTTATCTGCTGTGTATAGAGGTGTCACTATCAACTGTCATTTTAATCCTGCCTCTGCTGATAAGGAGCCTGCTAACAACCCTTCCAAAGGGTATGTGAACAAAAAAGTTATCAATGATGCTTAATTTCATGGAGTGGACAGAGGCTGTGGCAGTGAACACTGGGTATTCTGAAATGAAAGCATCATCAAACAGGAAGTAGGTACAAAAAACTTAACGCAGTGAGGGAATTTTTTAATTAAAGTATATTAGAAAAGACATTCGATTATTATAAAATTAACCCTTTCATGACCTTAGATGTACCCATATGTGCCAGTTGGAAAAGTGTTTCCAACCTAGGATATATGGGTACATCCTGGCGATCATGCGGGGCACAGGAGCTGTGCTTGCGTGACCGCTTCCAGAAGCTCGGCTTAGGTCAAAGTCAAGACCCTGCTGTCACTGTGCCTGCACCCCCCGGGCATTAACCCCCTAAATTCCATGATCTATATCGATCACAGCATTTAGAAGGCTGGGAGAGGGGGCTCCCTGTCTCATCCAATTGACACACCTGCCATGTCATTGCGAGGGCCTGATTATTGCACCTGAGGTCGTCATGATGACATAACGGCAAGCCTGATAGACCATGCTGAGAGTGATAAGAGTGAAAAAAGTTAAAGTCCCTTATATAGACTAAGTAAAAAAAAGTTTAAAAAAATTGTAAAAATATTTATTCACAAAGTAAAGAACAAAAAAATATTATACCAATAAATACACATTTATGTAAAAATAATATAAAAAAGCACACATACGAGTATTTGATATTGCTACATCTGAAAGAACCTGATCTATAAGAAAACTGTCACACCCCTTTAGTGAACTCTGTAAAAAAAAAAAAATACGAGTAAAAAACAATGCTTTTTCATCAAACTGCCAAACAAAAAGTGAAATAAAGAGCAATCAAAAAGTCGAATGTAAATAAAAAAAGGTATCGATAAAAACGGCATCTTCTCCCTCAAAAAAAAAGCCACCATACAGCTCCATCAGCAGAGAAATAAAAAAGTTCTCAGAATATTATGATGCAAAAACAATTATTTTTTCTATAAAATAGTTTTTATTGTGTAAAAGCGCCAAAACATAAAAAAATTATATAAATGTGTTATCGCTGCAATCGTACTGACCCGAAGAATAAAGCTGCCTTATCACTTTTACCACAGGGTGAACAGCATAAAAAAAAAATAAAAAAGCAAATCTTGAATTACTGAATTTTGTTCATTCTGCCTTGCAAAAATCAGAATAGAAAGCAATTAAAAAATGTTATGTACCCGAAAATGGTACCAATAAAAACGTCAACTCACCCCGCAAAAATTGAGCCCTCAAATGACTCTGTTGACATATACTGTATATACATATATAGGAAAATAATAGCTCTCAAAATATGGATAGTTATTGCAAAAGCGTTTTTAAGTGTGTGACAGCAGCCAAATATAAAAAAAACTGATATACCGTAAATCTGGTATCGCTGTAATCGCACTGACTCAGAGAATAAAGTTGTCTAATCACTTATACTGCACAAGAAATGGCGTAAAAAATAAATAAAACCAATTCTTTCCCTGTTGTTGATTAGTTCATTTTGCCTCCCAAAGATCACAGTAAGGCTCGGCTCACAGTTATCCTGAGCTCTGCGCTGAGCGCTTACACCGAGTTTTCCATGTAAATCTCTGGAATACGTGATTCAGACGGAGCCCCCGGTGGAAGATTCCCTATAATGAGGCAGATGGAGGCACTATGGAAACTGTCTGACCTATGATTCTGCGATGTCCGTCTTTTTAAGCGTGCAGGAACATTTCAATATTTTCACAAATAAGCGCAAAAAAATATCAGCCTAAATTTATCACTAACTTGAAGTACATTGTTTGGCAAAAAAAGTATCTGAGAATCACTGGGATACGTTGAATAGTTCCAGAGTTATTACCACATAAAGTGACACTGGTCAGAATTGTAAAATTTAGCCTGGTCAGGAAGGTGAAGACTGGGCAGCAGGCATACTGACCCAAACTTGACATAGACATAGAGTATACTGTGTGCACAACTATTTGGCAGTGACTATTTCAACATCATCATCATCATTTTTATGCAGATTTTCAAGCTCAAAGCTGTATAAACTCAAATGCTTATTGGATGGAGCAGATCAGGTGATGTGTATTTGTGTAATGAGGAGGTTGAGGCCTAAGGATACAATGCCCTTTATCAAGGTGTGCAGAATTATTAGGCAGCTTGTTTTCCTCAGACAAAATGGGCTAAAAAAGAGATTTAACTGTCTCTAAAAAGTTAAAAATTGTTAAAAGTCTTACACAGGGAGGCAGCACTCTTGAAATTATTATAAAAGATGACTAGACCATACAAGCACTGTTTACTTTTTGTGTTGACCCTCACCCCTCTTGTTTGAATTATTGATGAATGTATTTCTTTGTAATGTCTTATACTGTTTGATAGACCAGATAGATGTGCCTGTGATTGGATCAGTAACGGCACAGACCTCCACTTCCACTCAGATGCCAGCGAGGTGCGGTATTGCTATGGGCTGGTATTATTAAAGATGACATAGTTGGACTTTTTAGGGTTGAAGTTGGTCTCAAATTCAACCCCAAAACCTACTGCCAGATTTTAGAAGAAACTTTCTTAAAGCAGTGTATAGGAAAAAGTCAGCGTCTTTTAAGAAAACCATGATTTTTATGCAGGACAATGCTCCATCACATGCACCGAAGTCTACATTGCTTGGCTGTCAGTTAAGTCCTTTAAGAGATCCTTTCACCAGAAAAAACTCAATTAACCTACAGATATGGGTTTAATCTGCAGGTTAATAGCCCACATGCTGAGGGGAAAAAAAATAACTTTTTCCCCCCAGCAGCATTCCGGTTTCAGTCAGGTGGGCGGCGCCAGCGTGAGTTCAGTCATACCTCTGAATGTAGAGAGCGGCAGCTGTAACTGCGCCCCCAGCCCTGATTGACATTGGCTCTGTATTGGGGCCTGCTGACAGTCAAGCCCCCCATGCGTGATACAGTTCGCTGAGTCGTGCATCTAAGCCCATCATGTGTGACACTCGTCTGTGCCATGCATCTAAGGCCATCATGTGTGATGCAGTCCACTGCGCAGTGCATCTAGGCTTATCATAGTAAGTACTATCCACTGAGCCATGTATCTAAGCATATCATGTGTAATACAATCTCCTGGGTTGTGCATTTAAGCAGATAATGTGTGATACAGTCAACTGGGCCATACATCTAAGCTGATCATGTGTGATACAATCCGCTGAGCAGTGCATTTCAATTCATCATATGTGATAAAGTTCGCTAAACCGTGCATCTAAGCAAAAAAAAATTGTCCTCAGCCACACTGTCCACATCTTGTTATCACATTGCAGTCACAAACAAAATGTCCCTGCCCCGTGTTCCTAAACTTCATCCTCCCTTATCCTTTTGCAGATACCCAGAAGGGGAGAAGTGACATCACACACATGCGAGCAGATCCCGCCCACATCTACTACAGTCGTAATGGGACCTAGCAGTACACTTGGGTTTCATAGCAATTTTCAGCAGCTGCTCCCCCTAGTGTTTAAAAGTTGAAAATAAAAAAACTTTGAATATTATCTTTCATATACTATACCATTTGAAAAAATGTTACATTAAAAAAATTAAAGCATTAATACTTTAATAAATTAATAACATTTTTTCTATTGTTGAAAAAAAAATTGCATGACATGTTCCCTTTCAATAACTTTCCTAAAAGATCTATACACAATCAGTTCCTCCATTCATATAATAAGTCGTTGTCTCAGCACATCTTTTTAAATAACAATGGTTGAAGACACTAAAGGGAATGTGTCTTCAGAAAATTACGTACTAATTTTAAGAATGCAACATATTAACAGTATACTTCTTTTGCAAAGATTTGGCATAATCACAGTTGCATCTAGAGTAGTTAATCGTCACTTTTCAATACAAGTGAATATTTGTATGATAAATGTGTACTACAAGCATGATTTGTATGGAGCACTGAGCCCCCTATTGAGGTAAGTTCCTGAATAGGGCATGTTTTTTTTATAAAACTGGGTGACGTTCTGCTGTCTTGTATGAATGAGATCTTTTACTATCATGATTACTAGACAGTAACATCTGGCTGCTGCTGTGAATTACTGAAGTAATGAAAGTGACACAAATCCAAGATGTGTGGACATGATCTGATTTACAAAAAAATGTACAGTATACAATTTTGAGACAGATTTAGTCCTTTTCCTAAACTAACCTTTTTATCCATGAACCCAACATTTTTCAAATTTCTAATAACCTTATCTCTCTGGTGTCCATCACTGTACAGTACAACACTTTATGCAGCCTCCTGACAAACTCCTGGGTACACACTCATTTTTGACCAATCGGAACAACATTACACATATTGAAAAGTGGTCTGAATTAGCTATTTAAAACAATACACCCATCGGTAGTAATTATCCTAAAATAAACTTTCCCATTCCTTATAGTGGATTTGTATTTTAGGTGCTGCTCACACACTATAATCGTGTTTGACAGACAGATTTTTAAGCACCTCAGATCAAATTTCAGGCAGTAAAAATAGATTTCAATTAAATTAATTAGTCCCTGGCACTCACTCTGCATTGGGGCCGGGTGTCAGTTAATGTTGGTGGTGCTGTTACAGCCGCCGCTCTTTATACTCAAAGCGATGACTGAACCTGCGCCGGAGTCACCTCCATGACTGTAACCAAATGCTGCCGGGAAAAATAAAGTTCATTTTCTCCCCGCAGAGGAGCACCGGGCAGCATAACGCTGTTAACCTGCAGATTAACCACATATCTGCAGGTTAATAGCATTTTTGCTGTGACAGGTTTCCTTTAAACCCTCTATTACAGCATTCTAGTATGCTGTATGTCTGCCCCCAATACCCTCTGCAAGGCACAAAATACAACTTTTATTATACCCTCATAAGGCGCGGTCCGATCCAATAAGCGCCTCCTCTCTTTTTACAATCGTCGTCCTCCAGTGTCTTCCGCACATCTTCTGCCCTGCCGAGGGCAGAGTAAAGGACTGTAGTGCGCTTGCGCCGGCTTTACCTACTGGCCTTGAGCATTCTTTGGCCTTTCCCAGCGCATGTGCATTACAGTATTACTGCCCTTGTTCAAATATCATCGTTCTTGGCAGCACATTGTTCTGTGCAAACAAGACATGTGCTGCCGAGAACAACAGCAGCCTACGCCTGTCTAACCAGGCAATTACATGACCACCAATTGACAAACATGTAGTTGAACGTTGGTCATTTAGCGCCGCAAGTCGTCCAATGCAAAAAATCTCTTTTTTCTCTGTGCTTGGAACAGACCACCCTTTCAGGCATCACTTCTGATGGTAATATCACATCATGCAATCTCTGCACTCCTGCAGCCTACTCACTTACTGCATAGCAGGAATACACCTCCATGCTGGATATCCTCAGTCTCTCTCAATATTGGGGTTGCAGGTTGGATGGTATCCACATGTCACGGAGTAAGGGACACCAATACTCAACTGGCAGAAAACAGCATCGTATTTATACTATCTGTGCTATATATACAGTCTAAACGGTTCTGAAGATAACAATGGGAATCTGTCAGCAGGTTTTTGCCATTTAATGTGAAAGCAGCATAATGTAGGGCAGAAGAGCCTGACGCCAGGGTTATGTCACTTATTAGGCTGTGTGTTATAGTTTTAATACAATCAGTGTCTTATCAGCAGGAGATTATCACTGCTGGACTACATCTCACATGCAAGGCAGTCAGGCTAATCTGTGTAACCCCCCCCCCCCCACTGATTGGCAGCTGACAATTCCCAGTGTAGACCGGAAGCTGCCCATCAGGAGTCTGTGGGTGGGGTTATACAGAGCCCAAAAGTCTTAGCACTGCTACATCTGCATCAGACAAACAAGGATTCTATCAAAACTACACCAAGCAACCTAGTAAGTAACACATCGCTGGAATCAGGTTTTCTTGCCCTATATAATGCTTCTCTCAGATTATATAGCAAAAACCCGCTGACAGATTCCCTTTAAGTAGAGTAAGTTCTTAATATTTTGAGTGTCACAATCACTTGCCTGAGATCTGTACCAGGGAAATTATTAAACGACAACTTCAAACATAAATTGCTGAACACATCTGTTGTCAGCCATTACAACAGGACAATGTTTCTGGTATGGTATAATGAAGTAACAATACAATGTTGTACTGGTATTACCGGAGACTCCGCAGATTACGTAGATGTAGTCAGTGCTGACCTTCATATACAATTTATTTCCAGTTCTGTCATGGCTTTATTCATTATATGCGGACCTTGAACAGATACTGGACATAATTACTTTCCTGATAAATGGCTTGTTCTTTTTTTCAGAGTGTGGCAGCACCAACAAAGGAAACTATCTTATTTGAGGATTCTTCAGCCTCTGAAAATCCCCCTTCATTTTTCTGTTGCTATATTTTCAATAATGGATTAAATGTTAGTTAATAAATTTAGATGGTTGGAATTCCCTGGGTTTTTAGTATCTGATCTAATGTCACAAAAATTAATATTATATGAAAGTACAATCTAAATAATGATAATTTAAAAATCTGTGTAAATCACTAATTGATATTTTTTTTAGGAAAGTAATTTAGCTGAACTATTGGTATATACTCCACTTATCACTTTAAAGTCTGCATTCTCATCTCTGCAATTCTGAATTATTGGTATATATTTCATCTATCTTACTGAATTTGTACCCTGATGTTTTCCTTAGTTTATGATCCATGCTGTTCTGTAAGCTTGTTTATTTCTCTGTGCTTTTATTGCCTTTTGCTGTCTTAAGCTAGTTGATTGATTGTTAATGAGCTAATTTAGTGATAGATCTAAGAATAAACTCTCCTATATATTCAGACACAACTTTGGGGATGCATTTATGTAGGGGGCATGTAGGGGGCATTTATGTCCATTTTTCAAAGTCTGCAGTTAATCATGGTAGTTAGACAGGGCTGGAGACAGGTAAGACATTCAAAGAAAACTACTTCCACAACATTTGCATTGCAACAAATAAGCACCATATGTATTTGTATCATATATATTCTGGCTGCGGCATTCACCCTCATCCACCATCCCTACACACATTCTTTGTACTTCATCCATGTAGGCCCCTCTCTCCTCTCCTATGTACAGCACTCATGCTCTTTTCACAATCCTAAACTGCACAGATCCATTCACTTCCAACACACAAGAAACGCTCTCACAAAGCACTCAACCATCCACTCACTCTCTCTATTCTCCTTCTGCTAGTCGCAGGAGATGTCTCTCCCAACCCTGGCTCTTCTTGTAATAGTAAGTCGAACCCCTCCCCTGCTTCACTCAGAAACCCTGCTAATCTCATAAATATTCTCTGCATGCCTTTTGTCTCCTTCAATTGTGCCCTTTGGAACGCTTGGTCAGTATGATTTTTTTCCTTTCAAATTCACTTAACCTTCTGGCTCTTACTGAAACCTGGATCCAGCAGTCAGACACCACCTCCACTGCTGCTCTCTCGTATGGTGGCCCACAGTTTTCACATAGCCCCAGACCTGAGAGCAGACAATGTGGAGGTGTTGGTCTGCTCCTATCATCCAAATGTCCTTTTCAGGTTATCCCCCCAGTACACTCACTTATCTTCCCTTCTTTTGTGGTTCACACTGTCAGACTCTACCGACTCTTTTCCCTGTGAGTGGCGGTTGTGTATCACCCTCCGGGCTGCTCCCGTCTGTTCCTGGATCACTTTGCCACCTGGCTTCCTCACTTTCTATCCTGTGACATCCCTACTCTCATCATGGGGAACTTCAACATCCCCATCAGTAATCCACTCTCCCCATCTGTCTCCCACATTTTATCTCTAACCTTTCACAGCTTACTAACTCTCCTACTCACAAAGATGGTAACACACTTTATCTCGTCTTCTCCTGGCTCTGCTCAGTGCATGATTTTACTAACTCCCCTCTCCCACTCTTTGACCACAACCTTCTGTCATGCTCTGTCAGTAACTGTCGCTATGCTTAGGACACCCCCACTTACCAGACTTATAGAAATATACGCGCCATTAACACCCAGAAACTTAAAAAGAAATTGCAGTCATCATTGCCCCCAATATCCTCCCTGTCATGTCCTGACTCTGCACTGAAACATTATAATGATACACTACAGAGTGCCCTGGATGAAGCTGCACCTCCTACATTTAGAACAACTTGACACAGATGGTGACAACCATGGCACACGCTACAAACACGTTTTCTCCAGCGCTGCTCCAGGTGCGCTGAACGTCTATGGAGAAAATCCAATCTGGCCCAAGATTATAAGTTTATGCTTAAAACATACAACTCCGCCCTTCACCTCTCCAAGCAAACCTATTTCAATACTCTCATCACCTCACTTTCCAAAAATCTTAATCGTCTCTTGGACACTTTTCATTCCCTCTTCCATCCAAGAGTGAAAGCCCGACTACCGACCTCAGCGCTGACAATCTGGCTAATTATTTCAAAGAAAAAATTGACCATATCAGACAGGAAATTTTCTCTCAATCCCCTAATACCATGCATGGTCCTCCCTCTCCAATTGCATCTAGCTCACTCTCTGTCTTTGAACCAGTCACGGAAGAAGAAATGATCAGGCTTCCTGCATCTTCTCACCCTACTACCTGCACTAGTGACCCTATTCCCTCACATCTCCTGCAGTCCCTTTCCCCGGCTGTCATCACTCACCTAACTAAAATATTTAATCTCGCTCTAATCTGGTATCTTTCCCTCCTAATTTAAACGCTCCAGCATTCATCCATTACTTAAAAAAACATCTCTCGACCAAAATTGTGCTTCTAACTTCCTCTCTAAACTCCTGGAACACTTCGTCTACTGACATTTAATCCGCTATCTCTCAGATAACTCTCTTCTTGACCCTCTACAATCCTGTTTTTGCTCTTTACATTCCACTGAAACCTCCCTCACTAAGTTATCTAATGATCAACTCACAGCTAAATTTAATGGTCACTACTTCCGGCTGATTCTCCTGGATATCTCTGCAGCATTCAACACTGTGGATTACCAGCTCTTCCTCATGATGCTCCGCTCTATCGGACTCAAGGACACCGTTCTATCCTGGTTCTCTCCTACCTATCTGACCGCTTCTTCACTGTATCTTTTTCTTGCTCCTCTTCCTCCCCTTTTCCCCTTACTGTCGGGGTTCCTCAAGGATCGATCCTAGGCCCCCTGCTCTTCTCCTTATACACCACCCCTACTGGACAAACAATCAGTAGATTTGGTTTTCAGTACCATCTCTATGCTGATGACACCCAATTATACACATGGTCTCCTGACCTCACCCCTGAATTATTACAAAACACCAGTGATTGTCTTTCTGCCGTCTCTAACATTATGTCCTCCCTCTATCTGAAACTGAACCCATCAGAAACTGAAATACTTGTGTTTCCTCCCTCCACTAACGTACCTACGCCCAATATTGCCATCTCCGTGTGTGGCTCCACCATTACTCCCCAGCAACAAGCCCGCTGTCTTGGGGTCATACTTGATTCAGATCTTTCCTTCACTTTAGACCCAATCACTCGCCCGCTCATGTTATCTACACCTCAAAAACATTTCTAGAATTCGACCTTTCTTTACCTTTGACCCTGCAAAAACTCTTACTGTCACTCTGATTCATTCTTGTTTGGACTACTACAACTCTCTACTAATCGGTCTACCTCTTACTAAACTCTCCCCTCTCCAATCCATCCTAACTGCAGCAACCAGGATAATATTCCTCGCCAACCGCTACACCGATGCTTACACCCTGTGCCAGTCATTGCACTGGTTACCCATCCACTATAGAGTTCAATATAAACTCATCACCCTCACCCAAAAAGCGCTCCATGCTTCAGCACCGCCTTACATCTCCTCCCTCGTCTCAGTCTACCAACCTACCCGTGCCCTCCATTCTGCTAATGACTAGTGTTGAGCCACCCCCGTAGTGTTCGAGTTCGGTTCGGTTCGTCGAACACCCGTGTGTTCGCCGAACTGTTCGTCGAACTGTTCGTCGAACACCTTCGAACACCGTTAAAACCAATGGCAGGCAAACAAAAACACATAGAAACACATAGAAAACACCTTCAAAGGTGTCCAAAAGCTGACAAACTGCTCAGAAGACATAACTAACACATGGAAAAGTGACAAGTACATATAGTCATGCGAAAATAAAAGAGTTGGAGGAGTAAAAGGAGGGGGAGACACAGATATAGGCATGTCATGCCCTTCTAAAATCCAAAAAGTGAGAAGCCGACACGGCCAGTCCGCTCCTGCCCGTGCCACCTCCGTGTCGCCGGGTTTGTGCCAGAGCCGCGGTGAACCCTGATGGCCAGCCCCCCTCTCCCAATACTGGTGCCTGTCCGCTGGTGGGTCGAGCGAGCCCCCCTGTGGTGGAGGCAGCTCTAAGCTTTTTAATTTAAATTGTCTCTCTAATTTGAATGAATACACTTTAAATCCATTTACAAGGATCTATTGGAGGGCAAGTCTCATGCCAGCAGCCGCGTAATTCCAGCTCCAGTAGCGTCCACTAAAGCTGCTGCAGTTAAAA